>NC_089986.1:24683360-25970360 GCF_036417845.1 Apteryx mantelli | reverse complement strand
ATGTTTCTATATTAATAATTTTGTAGGAGCTCTCAATTGCCTGAAGAGGCAGAGAAGCCAGTTTCTCTCCTCTGCAACGAGGCAGGTGTCTCCTGCAGCGGCAGGAGTGGAAGCACTAGCAATGGGGCAATGCTTGGATCTCCACGCTGGAGGGAAGCACTTGCAGGAGATTTACATGGTAAGAGACTCTGTGTGGGATGACTTTTTTCCGGTGTGGATGCTCATGTCTTTGTACAACTCAAAAGTAAGCTTGAGAAAACAGTGATGAAAGTGTGTAATTTCTACATGTGAAGTGGCACTGCTCTTATTCACTGTCTCTCATTTTTCACTTTGCTATTAGTGTTAATGCAATAGCAAGGCTACCCATTTCTGGAGGGAACTGGCACTCTCTTGGTGACAGTTCTGCATAATGACGGGTTCATCCACAGCATCTGGGACTGGGAATACTCAGCCCCAAATAGTTCCACTCCCACGTAACTGCACTGAGGCACAGGTTCATTCCAGATGCACGAAAAAGGCAAGTGAAATAAATGTATTATCCCATTTAAAATGCATACAGTTCCAAGAAGCAGGATAGATCATAGGTGTCACTAAACAGTGCATTGTAAATAAATCATATTTGCAACGCAAGACGTATCAGCTAGCCAAAGCCTGTGTTGTTTAGGGCTATAGAAACTGGCGGCCTGAATGTTTTCAGGGAGATAGAGCTCAAACCTCTAAGTGGCATTTTCAGCCATGAAGTCACAGCTAAAGGTAGAGACTGTCCCATCTATGCTCACGAGTAGGGCATATTTGCAAATGCACAAGAGCCACAGCATACAGCCTCTTACAAACACCTTATTGCTATTCAAAAGAACATTAACGAGCAAATGGTTTCCAGCCATAATACCCGAGGCTTTTCTTGGCATCACATGCACAGTAGTAAATTTTCTTCCAGCCAGTAAGTGTATGCAAACTCTGCTCTCTGTAAATGAGCAGGCTGCCACCAAACCAGCATTCTCCATTTGTTTATGTCAGCCTCACTGGTGGTAATCCAATGAGGCCAGACTTGCACAGGAATCTGCCTGGTGTAAGATACGGAGACTTGCTGTTTACTTTGGTTGTCATTTCCTTCGGATGTCTTCCTATGGGAAGTGGGGGCTTCCAGGTATCCTGTTATCAAGTTATTATATAATTGCTCTTGCTTTATACACTGAACATATTTCAGTGTATAAAGGTACAAAGTGCCTATTTCTGTGCCCAAGACCTATTGTCTATGAATTCAGACTGGACCTTGCACATTATAAACAGGAAAAAGCAAGGCATTTAAGATCTAGTGTACTTATTTTCATAGAAATAAGCAAGCAAGCAAACAAGCAAGCAAAAAGCTGAGGTGCACTGGAGAAGTGATGGAATCTCCCTCACTGGAAATAGTCAAAACTTGTTTTTACAGGGCCCTAGATAGCCTAATCTAAGGCCCTGCTTTCAGCAGAAGGTTGGGCCAGGTAGTCTCCAGAGGTCCCTTTCAACCTAGACTTCTCTATGATTCTACGGTAAGTTTTCCAATGTGATGCACATATGCTGACAAGAGATGATAGAAGGAAGAATCAAAATTAAAATATATGCCTCTAAAAATAGTCTCATTTCTAATGCATTTTGAAAAAAAAATCCTTAATTCCCATTAAGGGACTATTACTTATATACATTCCTTAACATAAGTGCTCTGTGGGGCACTCTGTGCTTTGTTGTTTAAGCACCAGACAGCCAGTGCAATACAGCGCTGGTTTGGACTTAGACTTTTAAAGAAGGCTGAAGAAGGTCACTCAACCAGTCTGTATCTGAGTTTGCATAGACGCACAGTATTTCCTTATCAGTATTTCTACCAGTGTCTCACCCTTGTGGGTGAGGGAGGCCATCATGTAATATGGTGATAAAATGTCACCTCTCAATGTATCAACATGTCAAGGCTTGGTTTGAACACCGCTTCAACATTTGTAAACATGATACGGGTAGGAAAGGTATTGTGGGGAGGGAGCATGATTTATACCTCAGACAAATATACCAACTCTCTGGACAATGCCTGAACGCTAACGGAAAACCTTCAGTCTCATTCCGAGCTCAGCTGACGCTAGACTATTGCCAAATCCTTGTCATAGCTGGGATCTGTGAAAAGTCGCTTTGTAAGAAGAAAATGTACCTCTTGGAGAGATGGGGCTTCCCAGCTCCTTGAGCTCTCAAGCTTTGTGGGGCCAGGAAAACCTGCTACTTCAGGAGGCCACAGTTTTCCTATGTGAATGGCAGGGTCTCTTGCCTCTTGGGAAGTTCACATCTCAGCTGATTATGTGTTGTGCAGCTGTGAGAAGCAGTGTTTCTAAAGCTGCTTAAAAAAAGTTCACACAGGCACGGAATCTGCAGCTGTCTCCTCCAAGAACTGCCTCTGTAGCCCAGAGCTGAGACTATTTGGTCTAAAGCACTGCATATCCATGAGGGAGTTAAGCTCCTGTTCAGGAAAGCATGCAGAGGTCAAGTGAGACAACAACAGAAGGGATGCAGGGCAACTCTGCTTGAAAGTGAATTTCATCCTCCTTTAAGATGAAGTCTCTTCGTGGTTCCCTGACCCTCAGCCCATCTACTTTGGCTTTGCTCTGGAGTTTGTTTCCTTACTGAGTGTTGGCGCATTTCATCTGTTATAACTTTTGATACAACTTTGACTTTGTCTAATTTTTAGCATCCACAATAATCCAAACAGAACAATTTTTATCGGAAACTACGCCCTGGTCTCCTACAGCTGAAGAAATGACTTTTTATTCCTTGCTATGTCTTCCTTTTAAGTCTACATGCTGGCCTCATACCTGGCAAAGGGCTGAACTGAGTTAGGAGCAAACTGCACAGACTGTCTGGCGTACAATGAAATCAGCTGATCTAGTCAGCTGAAAAGCTTTCATGGTGTCTTTAAATAATAAGCCTAATTTAATTATTTTTAAATGGACTTCAACTGGGCTGATCTTCAGCAACAAAATACTTCAACATGGGTAAGAAACACCAGTAAAAAAGAGTAAGAAATTTAAAGACTAGCGTATGCTCATAAAAGTAACAGATGGTGAAAATTAGAGTGCAGTGGGGTTTGTAAAATTCCTATGAAATCTTTTGGTATTAGTTGAACTTACTTTATTTGCAAATCCCCAAGTCTTCAAACAAAAGCAGGAAGATTAAAAAAAAAAAAAAAACAGTTATAACTGAGGAGATTTCCCTCCCCATCAGAGGGTTCTTTTGCAGTCAGTACTAGAAAATAGATAGGTAACAGAGTCAGCCTTTTTTATCTGACTGGCAGCTTATCGTGGGAACTCTGACAAGAGACATAAACATACACTATCAGGCTTTTGCAAAGGAGAAAACAGGACCTGAATCACTCAGAATTAACCCCACTAATGCCAAGTGTTTCCCTAGGGAAGCGGGAATAGCCACACTTGATAGCTGGAAGAAGGAAGAGATGGCTTGATGCCAGGATGGAAGAAGCCTTGTACACCTGCTCATGTGGTGAGAGAGCAGAAAGGCCCCTTTCGCATGGTGATAGTCCAACACAACTAGCCATGCCCAGCACCCCGAACACCAAGGTGCCCGATGTTTTGGAGAACACACTGGAAGTAAGGTCATGGATGTTTGTGGTCTTTCAAGAACTGCATAATATTTCTGATAAAAGAGTGGTAGCAACAATGATTATGCCAAACTTGTATTTGGGTGGTTTCACTAATTAGGTTGATACCCCTAAATACATTTTGCTTCTTTGATTGCAACTTAGCAGAAGAGCTCATGTTGAGACCAGGGTAATATGAATCTGTTCTGGATTTAGTAACCTACTATCAGCATGGCTCTAGTATGTGTGTGTGATGGGTGGGTGTGAGCTGTAATACACTCAAATCTTTGGAAGTGTTTTATATACAACACCAAGAAGTGTAAGATAGGATCAGAAGCAAAACAGCTCTATTCTAAGACTGTATTTTTCTGAATTGACAAATAATGCAATTGCACAGTAGCAGATTTGCCTCAAATAAGAGAATTTTTTCCTTTATTCTTTTGGGTTTTAGTAATTACATGTGAATGTCTCCCTGAATAGAAGCAAAAGGCTATTCCTGATACTGCCTCTCTCCCACATTCAGACTTTCTTTCTAAAACCCAGAGGGTAAGGTAAGGAACGCTGACAAAAGAGGAGTGCAGATCAAGCTCTGATGCTTGCTCTTGTGACCTAATTTTCTCTTTTAAGGACTAGACAGTGTCATCAGGAAGTTTGCCTAACCTCTCCTCACACCTGTCTTGTACTCTTTTTTTACTTTTTCCTCCAAGAAGTACATGACTGATCACCTGAATACAAACGGCACCAAACTGATTCAGAGCTTTTAGCCTTTCCACACACTACAGCTACAGTTAGGAGACACATTAAAAGGCTGCTTGACTGAGCAGGGAACTATGAACTATCTCACATTAAGCTGTCACAAAGGAATCTGTTAAGCAGCCCAAATTTGAAAGCTGCAAGTGTTATCAATGACTTAGGTTGGCTCCTGCATTTCTGGGTCCTGCAGAAAGCTTCTGAAAGTGGCAGTGGGCAGCCACTGTGGGCAGAGCACAGGCAGCCTTCCTCACTGGGAGCCAGCCCCCGGGGCCACCCGGTCCGGCTCAGTTCCCCCCACGCTGTTCCCTGACCTGCATCGGCCATCTAGTAACATAAAGAGTTATCCCTCTTTATATATCTCTCTCAGAGAGGTACCCCACATGGGTCTTCTCAGGTCTGATTTATCAATTCATGCTAAAATTGAACCCAAATTAGTGCTGGAAACAAGTTGTTTCACCTGGGACATGGCAGTATACTTTACTAGTACTAATTTTAATCCACTTGTCAGCACTACCAGTACAGAAACACTTGAGCTTAACAAACTCAAAGTTTGGGCACTGGGTAGCCTTTAGCTTTGTTATCTTACAGTGCTTTTTTCTACCTGTCTCCTTGCTTTAGTACTTGAAAAGAAGGAGAAAAAAATGACCCCGTCCTTGCTTTTGGCCAATGATCAATCAATTCTTTAAAGACCTTTCCTCTACCCTAAATAAAACAATGATCATGCCCATAAATTTCTACTTTTCTTTCCTATTCTACTGAGCTTACCCAAAGCACCTCCAGAAATAAGCATACTATCATACCTCAGGAACAAGATCAAAAGTAAATACTGTAATCACCCTCCTAATGATAATAACTTAATACATATATACCACTTAGAGGTATTACAGTGATCAGAAAAAGATGATGGGCTAATAAAACAAACTAAATAATTACATAAAAGAGAATTCATAATTTCAATATGACTAAACCTTAATTAATTCACCTATTTGACACACTTCACTGACAATTGTTGACTTTCTATCTTAAAAAAATCAACTAACATGAAAATAAATAGGCTAATCTGGCTGTCAGATACATGCTTACTCTCCCCTACCAGCACCCACGAGGGGACATTTCTGATCAGAACAGTAACAATCTTTAAGTGCATGCATTTTGGATAATATCTTGTACTGCAAAGACAATAGTTACAGGCATACCCCAGAGATATTGCGGGTTCAGTTCCAGATCACCTCAATACAGCGAATATTGCAATAAAGCGAGTTCACATGAATTTTTTGGTTTCCCAGTGCATATAAAAGTTATGTTCACACTATACTGTAGTCTATTAAGTGTGTGATAGCATTATGTCTTAAAAAAAACAATGTACATACCTTAATTAAAAAATACTTTATTCCTAAAAAAAATGCTAATCATCATCTGAGTCTTCAGCAAGTCATAATCTTTTTGCTGATGGACGGTCTTGCCTCGATGTTGATGGCTGCTGACTGATTAGGGTGGTGGTTGTTGAAGGCTGGGGTAGCTGTGGCAATTTCTTAAAATAAGACAGCAATGAAGTTTGCTGCATCGATTGACTCTCCTTTCATGAAGGATTTCTCTGTAGCATGCGATGTTGTTTGACAGCATTTTACCCACGATAGAACTTCTTTCAAAATTAGAGTCAGTCCTCTCAAACCCTGGTGCTGCTCTATCAACTCAGTTTATGTAATATTCTAAATCCTTTGTTGTCATTTCAACAGTGTTCACAGCATCTTCACCAGGAGTAGATTCCATCTCAAGGAACCACTTTCTTTGCTCATCCATAAGCAGCAACTCCTCATCTGTTAAAGTTTTATCATGAGATTGCAGCAATTCAGTCACATCTTCAGACTCCACTTCTAATTCTAGTTCTCTTGCTGTCAGCCTGTCCTTTGAAGCTTTGAAGCCAGGCATTGACTTCTTCTCTCTAGCTATGAAAGTCCTAGACGGCATCTTCTTCCAATAGAAGGCTGTTTTGTCTACATCGAACATCTGTTGTTTAGTGTAGCCACCTTCATTAACTATCTTAGCTAGATCTTCCGGAGCACTTGCTGCTTCACCTTGCACTTTTATGTTATGGAGACAGCTTCTTAAGCCTCATGAACCAAACTCTGCTAGCTTCAAACTTTTCTTCTGCAGCTTCCTCACCTCTCTCAGCCTTCACAGAACTGAAGAGAGTTCGGGCCTTGCTCTGGATTGGGCTTTGGCTTAAGGGAATGTTGTGGCTGGTTGGATCTTCTATCCAGACCACTAAGACTTTCTCCATATCAGCAATAAGGCTGTTTCACTTTCTTATCATTCGTATGTTCACTGGAATAGCACTTTGAATTCCCTTCAAGAACTTTTCTTTTGCATTCACACCTTGGTGAACGGTTTGGTGCAAGAGGTCAAGCTTTCGGCCTATCTTGGCTTTTGACATGCCTTCCTTGCTAAGCTTCATCATTTCTAGCTTTTGATTTAAAGTGAGAGGACATGCGACTCTTCCTTTCACTTGAACACTTGGAGGCCATTGTAGGGTTATTAATTGGCCTAATTTCAATACTGTTGTGTCTCAGGGACTAGGGAGGCCCGAGGAGAGGGAGAGAGATGGGGGAACGGCCGGTCGGTGGAGCAGTCAGACCACACACAACATTAATCAATTAAGTTCACCGTCTTGTATGGGCAGAGTTCATGGTGCCCCAAAGCAACTACAATATTAACATCCAAGAACACTGAACACAGATCACCATAACAGGTATAATAATAATGAAAAAGTTTGAAATATTGTGAGAATTACCAAAATGTGACACAGAGACACGAAGCGAGCACACGCTGTTGGAAAAATGGCACCAATAGACTTGCTTGACGCAGGGTTGCCACAAACCTTCAATCTGTAAAAAACGCAATATCTGTGAAGCGCAATAAAATGAGGTATGCCTATATTAGAGTGACACATTTCTCTCAGGGAGGCAAGAAGACACGATATTTCTCTTAATGATGGCAAAGGTTTACTTTTGCTGCCTCAGCCCCATGGGCAGCTCTCTCAAGCCCCCAGGGCTGATGAGATCCCCCCAGGTGCCCAGCGAGCTTCCCATGGCAGATGCCCCTCTCGCCCTGCCGGTCCCCACATGGTTCAGGTCTGACCTCTACCCTTGCCCCTTTGCCTTGGAGACAGCGCTCTCCCACACGGCCAAGGGCATCCCAGGCAGAAGGACAGCCACACAAGCCTTCCTTCCACTTCTGGAAGGAAAACAATCATGAGGTTATTTTTTATATATATATATATGTATATATGTATATGTATATTTACACATACAACAAGCAACAACACCTGTTAGAAAGCAAGCTCTTCTTGATTCACTTGATGAATTAGGTCCTAGCGTTTTCCTGACATGGTTAGTTTCTACCATACGTCATCTGCGTGGCAACCTTTACCCGATAGCATTTGCACGCCCAGCCAGCACAACAGCGAGGCGCTGAGGCAGGCAGGGCCGTAAGACAGAGAGTGCTGCAGAGCGCTGGGGGGCCGCATCGCGCACTCAGGCACTGCAGCCCGAGGGGCAGCGATGGGGCCTGGCCTCGCAGTCCCCCGCGGCATCGCGCCAAGCCTGTTCCCTCCCGGGGCACTCCTCCTCCTCACTGTCAGCCGTTGTACCAGGGGACCCAAAACACTCTTCAGCTAGTCTGTGCCAACGAACACCAGCTCAAGGTTTAGCTAACTGGCTGCAACTACAGCCAGGTGCTCGAGCCAGAGGACAGGCTCTGGCCTTTTTATAAATAAGACATTTCTTTTCAAGCTATGTTTTTCTATATGTGAAATGTTTTGGCTCAGTTATAGATTGAAACGGTAGCTCTCTCCTTCCTCTTCCCCACTTGGCTCAAGCCACTACTGTGACTCAGTATGTGATTTTGATTTATTTAGACTAATTTCCCATAATGAACAAAACAAAACACATACAATGGCCCATCTGGGCAAATAATTTCTGAAAATGCTTGCAAGACAAATAGCACAGCATACTCTGAGACACAACACATGAATAATAAATGGTCATTTTAGCATTATATATTTGCCAGCATATAATAAGATATGTTGGATTTACATAGAGTCTCAGATCTGTCTTATTTTAAAATGTTACAATTTTGTTTCCTGAGCCAGTATTTTACATGATTTCTGTCTCTATTAAAACCTCTATGCTGTTTTTAATACTAAAAATAATTTCTCATTCCTAATTATAAATATTTAATTATATCTCAAGTCCCTATATTTAAAAAAAACATAAAAAACACCCTGCAGACCTCAGGTCAGCAATAGTGTACTGATTTCAGCCAGACATGATGTACACCTACTACCTCGGGTCGTCACTTAGCAATAAATTATAATGTTAACATATGCTTTCCAGAAAACAATGCTCCAGTGATGTTTTTGCAGCAGGACTGGTCAGAGAAAAAGCTTTTCCAGTCTGATTCATGGGCAAACATCTATTTTTGACATAAGTTTTAATGCCAAAGCAGAACCAAGGTTAGAGCTTCCAAAGTCCTTTTCTTTGTAAAACACAGGAGATTATGTGAGAACAGTATCACTCCTGCACAAGCTAGTGCCCGGAGCTGCCAGGCCTTGAACTAGGAGTTCCCACCTCTCCAGACGAACAGCCTCAGGACCGGGTTAGTACTGTCTGGTCTTTCTATCTGCCTCTCTACCTGTGCGGGCAAAGGGAATCTGCATGCATTTTTCTTCCTTCAGCGCCACAGTAGGAGCAGAGCTGGGAGCTCGTCCCTGCTGCTTCCCCCGCGTGCCCCCTCCGCGGCGGCGCTCCCCAGCAGCCTCACCTGGGAGGCAGAAGAGTCACAAATGGCAAAGAGACACAAATTACTGATCTCAGAGCAACAGCAGTTTGCAGAAAGCTGAGAGCAGCATAAGATTTTGACAGACTTCAGATGCCCCAAGCCCACTATTTAAATTTCTTGTGAATTTTACACCTTCTAATGGAAGCCCTGACAGATAAATGCTCCTACTCAGTCAGCAACTAAATACTGTGCAATTGTCTGAGACCCACAGCCTTTACTGCAAGAAACAGCCCCATTACTACATAGACTGCTATATGCTACTACATGCAGATGCACTGCTGTATGATACGCTGCTTTGCAAGGGGGTTCTTGTTGAGTTGGTATTTCTGGGTAACAAAAGAATCCCACAATAGACAGCAAATGCTTTGTCTCAACTTTGATTGACATAACGTAAAAATATATTACAAAAGTGAAAAGCAATGGACTCAAAGATGACTTGCTAAGAACTACATATGACAGAAACATGCCAGGTTCTTTAAAAGAAACAAGACAGAGCTAAATTGCTATTAGATTTCTGTTTGTTTATTTTTTCCAATGCTGGCAGCATTTATGTGTCTTTTCTTGCTTTAATCACAGATATGATGAAATCTGATGTCTCCAATACTTTTATACAGTGTACATTACATATGTACATATATATTTCCTAAGAAACTGAAAACCATACAGGAGGCTGCAGAAAGAAAGATTAAGCTCAGTCTTTGGGTAAGGTAGATTGTTTCAAGCATTGGGATGAGTTGTTTCATTGCACATGGATTATGAAAAAGATCCTAAGTTATCACAGAGCTGGGCATTCAGCGTATATATCTGGAAGCAAAGAGATGTCTGATTCTTAGCAGGGGAGAAGAAAAACAGCCCATGAATCCAACAAGAATGAACATTAAAAAAATAGGGTGAGAAAACAACTCTGTATAAATGATGAAGTAATTTGAGATGACAGTTTATCTGAAAATAGGGGTGAATAATTATTATCCAGCATAGTCGGAGATAAAAAATAAACAGTTCATTTGCTCTTTCCTGGAATTATAAGATCTTAAAATAGTTTCAATTTCTTTAATTCTATCTTTATTTTCCCAAAGTATACGCACTGCTTGCTGCTATTTATTAATGAACCAATGACTACTGTATTAATTCAGATTTATGTATCGTTTGTGCTACTCTTTCCATTTGGAGATGAAGGGGTGAGGGTTGTTACCACCTTTAATTTCAGTGACCTGAATTCAGCACGGACCAGGTAAGCCACAAAAACATTTGCCTTGATGAGAACCTCCCGATCGTTGCTGAGCTGCAGACAAGCTGAGGTACAACCCAGACCATTCAAATCCCCCAGCTAACAACCAACAGTCACTGTTTTGCTGAGGACCACGTACACCAGTTTAGTAGCAATGTGGGTCTTACATTATTTGCATAAGATAAAATCAGTCTTGGGGCTTTTCATTTGCGTGGGATCCTTGCAGACTATGACAGCATGCTCTTGGCAACATCATGTTGTAAAGAACAAAGCTTTAGACCTCCTATATTTCTGTATGGGATTTCCATCACAGAAGTACCTGTAGAGTAGACTCTGCATGCAACGAATCCTGAAAGCCAGATACACTGAGTGTGCACAGATTATTAGTGCACCATACACACACCATGCATTATGTGTCTAGGACCTACCCAATCTGTTAAGTGCGTGTTTTTACATTAATCTGCACCTCTGCAGTAAATTCAATGCCCTAAACTACACATATTCTGTATGGTTAGCCAACAGAGAGAGAGAGAGAGAGAGAACATATCTGGGATTTCCAGATGTCTTGCTTTGCAGTTCCAAGAGGGATATGGAACACCTGAATTCCTGAACAAATATCCAAAGTCTCCAAATTCTTTGGATAGAAAAAGAGGACCTGTTTTGGAAATCCAGTTCTAAAAAATATGCTCTATTTTGAAGAGACACAAGTCTTTGCATGTTGGGGGGGGGTCACAAGCAGTAATATTTCTAAGCCTACATAGGCTGTTTAAGTCCCAAGTAGGGGTAATATAACAACAGTCTAAGATGATTACCTTTTCTCCTATGTTTTCACTGGATGAAATTAAGAACAGAATATTTCAAGTCTCAGTCCAAGCCAGCTACGACTTTGGATGAAAATCAAACCAACTTGTCTCCACTTAAATCTCATATAAAAACTCTCTAATGTAATAAATTTTACAAATGTCTGAAAAAAATATACACATTTAAATTAAGTAGTAGGTAAATGATTTATTGTATTATTCTCTATTGTCTAACTCAATTTAATTCACATTCAAGATTAAATTTCGGCTGGCTTATATTATTGATAATAAATATCTTGGTGCTGTTGCTTGGAACTTTGCTACAATGGCATCATTCATACGCAATTCTTAAAGAAATTTTAGTTGAATGCATTTCTTTGTTTAGCTGGGAGATCATGAAACTTTAGTGGAAAAAATATATATATATAGGTAGAGATTCAGTAAGATTTGCTTTGGCATCACTCTCATTTTAAGCATAAGGATATTGCACTGTCTTCTTGAATTAGAGCCATGCCTAAGCATTCATCTCTAACTGACAACAGCAAAGCACTCTGTATTCTCAAACTCTGTCAAGATTAGATTTAGGCTGACAAAAGACAAATAAGTTAAACTTGTATAATACTTATTATACTATAATCCTTTGAGAATGTCCATGTAAAGCTGCTAGTAAAGTTATAGTTAAAGCTTTGTCACTTTTCTCTAACATTCCCATTGCTTTTCAATGTGATTGATCCTTTAGGATTTTTAACTTTGATCGCAGAATCTTGTGTTTTAACTGTGAAAATTATTATGCTGAAGACAAACATTAAACATATCTAAGTGCAACTATATGGCAAGAAGTAGTACCTCAAAAAAGGGGCAATGGGGAATTTTATGTTTATTATCTTTTGCAGTTCACATCTGCTCTATTTACAAAAAAAGGGAGAGGAAAAGATGTTATTTCTAACTGCCAGTTCTTCAAAATCTTCCTGGAACTTCATTTGATCTGTTGTTTTTGCATTACTAAAAGTAAAAACTATTATAAATTGTAACTCAATAATTGTATTGCTATGTGAATCCACAGCTACAATAAATGCTTCAAATATCTTATCTGCAAGGGATGCAAATAACAGTAATTGTTGAATAATATTCACTAAATTTCACCTTACTTTTGGCTTTACCAAGTGGTTATGAAATAGCCTGGTATTTGCATATTCATTTTGTTTTTAAAAAATACTATGTGATGAGGATTTAATTCCTAGAAGAAAACATGAAAAATTGCTATAATCTCCAGTGAATTGGCATTTTGGCATAAATGAAAGTCAGAAATGGAAGAAGAGTAGTGTATAGATTATTTGTAACATGCTCCAGCTGAGATATACCAACTAGAAAAATAATACATTGACAAGAGTTTTGTTCAGGTAATAGCTACCAAAGCAAATAGAAAGGATTTTGGACTGAGGAAGATGTAAATATTTTTACATTTGTGGATAAAGTCATAACAAGGAGCTAACAAAGGAATGGCTGCTGTAGACCAAAGTCTGTTTGGGATTTAAATGAGCAGATTTTAAACCAAAAGAGACCACAGCAAACATCTAAGTACAGCTTCATGGATAATACAGGTGCATAATACAGGCTATAGGACTTTGCTGAGCTCCTACCTCAAAACTGACAGGTGTGACTGGACTGGGAGCAATGGTTCCCAAATGGTGAGGGTCACCTAACAGACGGGATGAGCTTTCATGGCAGGTCTGGTGCAAGTCTGCTCAGAAGGCGACTCCCTTCCTTCCTCCCAGCTTTCTGTCTCACTGGAGAGAAAAGTAGCAGGGCTGGGATAGACTTGCCTCCCACCTTCTTTCTGAGATGCTCTGATTCCAGCATGACACCCTACCAAGACCTTGCTGCCCCAGGCCCATGCAACTTGGCCGTGTAACATCCCTGAGTCCATTCTGCTGCTGCTCGTTTTCCTTCTCCAGTAAGGACAGATGCAGAACTACACAGCGAAACTACCCAGATTAATAGTTTGCTGCTACTTCTGCATGGTCAGGGACAAGCCTTTTGCTCCAGTGTTATCTCAGTCCCCTGTATTATCTAAGCCCCTACCAACCCTCCCACACTGGTCCCTGGGTCCTCAGCACCGGACTCCCAGTATGGGGGAGGGAGGCTGTGGCAGTAGTCTCATGTGGGAGAATGGTTAAGCGAGAGAGGGCATGATCTGATTGGGATGAGCAATCCCGTTCTCAGGGTAAGGGAAGGAATGTAGGCCAAGGCGAGCAAGCCTTGCAGCGGCCGAGCAAGCCTTGCAGCGACCTTGAGCACTACAAAAGAAGGTATTCACAAAACTGGTAAACAAGTCTGGACGGAACTAGGTTCCATAAATGTCGATGGAGCGCGGACAGCAACCTTGCACCAACCATATATCTGCTTTATGCGTATGGACAGAAACTGTAACCAATCATGTAACTATTGCTAGCTCATGCGTATTGCTTGTCGATATATATACTTTGTGTAAGCTCTAATAAAGGGAGAACGACCATACTCATATTGAGACTCATCGTTACTCCGGGTCCGTCCCCCCACTCCGACATCTGGTAGCAGAGGATGGTTTATTTCCGTGACTACCGACAGTCTCATAGTGAGGAGCAAGAGCCAGGGTCTAACAGTAGGAGATAGGAGGTTGAAGAGGAGCTATGGAAGACAGTGGCAACTAGACTTGCTCCACAAAAGACTAGGAATTGCTGAGCTAAGGCACATCTTTCAGAAAAATGAATCCAGATGGTTTAAACATTGCTGTAGTTGGCAGGCCTCCACAACCTCAGCAAATCAATCTAGGGGCTGATTATCCTGATTTTCAAGAATGTGCACCTTTGCAAAACAGAATCAGGAGAGAGAAAGCCAAACAGGTCCAGGCTTTTTTGGGGTAGATGCAGCATGGCTACAGTTTGCTTCGTTAAGAGAGATATGTTATTTCTTTTAAAAATCCTAACACGTCTCCTATCCACAAAGATACTTTCTTTTATGTAGTTAAGCAATATTACTTAAGTGATACAGGATTACTGAGGCCTACATGCATTCAATCACCTATGATGGATACTCTGTGCATTCCTTTGTTCTCTGCTCTTCAAGCTTCCTGTCTCTCTAGGATTGCTTTTGTATATAAAATGTTATGCTACTGCATAAAATGGTGTTGCAAATTTCAAATATTTAAGGAGATACAAAGATAACACATTATTTTATCATTGCTTAAATTCCCCCTTACATATTGCCTACAAAAAAAGAGAAAAGAATAACTCGATAAAAAAATCAATTTGCCCATAAAATGAGTAATGGGATTCTGTATAACTCTTCCGCTATACAGTCTACACACACTATTGATGACACTTTAAAAGCCTGATTTAATCGGCTTTTCAGTGTCAGTTTTTATTTCTATATTAACATCACAACTGAAATGAAAGTTCAAGAAGCAGAAAACAGCTACACATGTTTGATGTTGTATGCAAAAGCCTTAGATATTTAGCAACTTCTTTGATGCTTTGATCTCTGAAGAAATCTTACTAAAATTATGATCAAAGGAATTTATATTATTCCAAGTACTTAAGAACAAACCATCTTAGGGCAATAATCAGTATTCTGTTTAATCCTTCACCCTTGGAATCCATTATTTCTAAGCACCTCAATCTGATGGGAGTTACATTTACTTAAGGATGATATTCTCCAAAAGCAGAATTAGAAGTAACAGAAAGCAACATTTCTGACTTATACAAAGAGCTGTGAAAGAATTACATATTATTCTACTGACTGAAAAGTGGTCTTTGAAGCTTTTTTTTAAATGTACATAACTTAAGAAAGTAGGTAAACAGCTCATTATAATGAGACCCTTCAGATTTTTATTTTTCTACAGGACACAATGAAATAGTATGCGCAATACACAGCTACTTTTAATTTAATCTATTTCTAACTATTTCCTTTTGTCAGTGTTTACAGAAGAGTATTACACAGATGGATATATCTAATAAAGTAAATTAACACTCTACTTGATAACACGCAAAGGAAGATAAATAATGAATTAACCTTTTCATCAATCTAACCACATAATGCTTATTTCACTCTGACATTAAGTACTGCACAAGAGTGTTTATTGTAATCCCCCATGGCAAGTTAAATCAAGCAGTATGATACAAAGAATCACTAAACTGAAGCCCACAGAATATTAGAGCCAAGACAGATTTAACAAAAAATGCTAATTAATAGTTAGATTATGGATTAATCACCTGTTGCTGATGAGAGGTGGAGTGGGGTTGTACTTTTGCAGGAGCAAATAAGAGATCAAACCATGACTCTGAGTCATGGCCACACTCTTCATAACCTCCCACATCCTGACTAGGCAAATCCTCCTGCCATGTTACCAGTGCAGACTGCTTTTCTTCCTGCACGCCCCACCTGCATAGGTGGACTTTGATCTTATAGCTGTTTCCTAGAGACTATTTCTATCCCCATGTTCCATCAGTCTTTAAAGGTGAAGGATTATGAGTAGGCTAATGTGCAAACACATCTGACTGACTGCACTGTTGTAAGCATTCTTTCAAGTTGACAACAAAACATACCTGCTTTAAATGAAAATCAATCTCTGTTAATGGCATTACCTTAACACACAAAGAGGTGTGCTGAAGCAGTAATATTACAGAATCATGCATTTAGCTTTGAAAGACTGCAGATCAACTTGGACTGCAAGCACATCTAATGGAGCGCAAATAGATGACAGAGGCAGACATAGGTTAATCATGCTTCTGACAGACTTATTGGTAGGTTATCTTTCTGTTTTGGACAAGAGGGCTTGAGAACAAGGTCTGTCGAGGAAATGTTTTCAAAGGTGCACAGTTAATTCATTCTGGAGCACTTTGTCCTGACTTCAACACTGTGTAAGGTTCAATTATCACACACTTAAAGACCCATTCAATTTTTTGATCTGTTTATGTCACTGAAAAACAGGAAGCTGCACAAACTAGGAGTGTATTCCTCCAACACAACAATGTCATAGGACTCCAAAAGGCTCTCACACTGACTGACTCTAGTCACAAGCTTGATGTGAATTGTAGGGCTCGGGAATTCCTCCACGTTACTGGGACTCTGGTCTGTAGGACAGTTAATCAACAGCTATGAAACAACAACTGTGAATTAGAGCAACTTCCAGGGAAATAATTTTGCCTCACTAGAATTCATAATACAGGTCACACAGAAGTGTCTTCAGTACCCCTTAGTACCAAGCCTCCTACATGGCTATTTCAAGGCTATGATTCCTGGGAAATGCAATATGAGAAGCAGTACCACCTAATATTTTTATCTTCAGTTCTGTTATCAGATCCAGTGATAAAATGTTTTTGCCTCTAAAACTTACTTACTTGATTAAAGTGCTGAAGTTTATCAATTAAATTACTGATGAGTGGGTCTAGTCCTCTGACTTTCAATTCTGGATTATTAATTTGTGCCTTCAGTCCATTGGAAACAACTCTGTTGGTATAACTGAAAAAGAGAATAAGAAAACATCAGTGTCTGAAAACATTCATCAGAATCAAGAATCATATTAAAGGGAGCTTACAAAAAACAAGTATTCTGTAAATAGTAATAGTAACTTGTAATTAATATTTACGTTTTTTTAAATGCACCAAACCAGAATAAAAACACATAGTTTCTTGCAACGTCATCACTTCAAACTATTCAAGTCATGAACCAACATTAATTTCATAAACCACATATGGGTTCTTTTTATTCATATTTTAATACTTGAGCCTTTAAAACACACACTCTGGAATTCTTCTATGCAACAGCGAAGGCTGGTATCTTCCAAAAAATCATTCTTGCATAATCACAGAGACCCAGTGGATTTAAGATACAAACTAAACATCGTGAGATTGTAGTAAAATTTAATGAAATGGCAATCCGATTTTGAAAAAAAAAAACTTTATCAAAAAATGAGATTAGTCTTCTCTTGCAAGATTAGCAGTTTATAACCAAACTGCTAGGCACACTGTAAAGCAGCACCTGCTATATCAGTGGTCTTCACCATGCCTTATCTGCATATGAACTTACTAGGAAGGGGTACCTGTACAAGAACTCTCTCTAACCCAGTCTTGCATTATTTGAGGAACAGCAGCTGTTCTCACACTGTAACTGCCCGTCTGTATCAGCAGCCTTCTCACATTGACTGTTGATTAAATACTGATTGCCAGTCTTTTGTGGATACTGTAGCACGTTCTCAAAACCAAACATGTTTGGGGCTTCACACCTGCACTCTGTTGGGTAAAATTCCAGAATTGTGCACGTTCAGGCTCTACATCCAAACGTGTCTTTACCATAGTTGAAGAGGGGAAGTCATCAGTGAATGCATGGTGAACCTCGTGCTTTCTGGAAGTATTCAAACTGCTCCGTACTGGCTAGAGAGTTGATCTGTCCACACAAGCTAAGTGCAACCCATCCTCAACACGCTGCAAATCCCAGAGAGATATATAACAAACTTTTTTGGCGGGTCATGCTTTTGGGCATTGTGGGCAACCACCCTCATTATTCTGGTACTTGTTTGTCACAAAGTGGAACATGGATGTTTGCATGACCCAGTTATGAGCTGAAGAAGAGGCTATTCCCAAACCGAACTCTCCTAGACTCTGACACGTGCCTGGGAGGAGCCCACTTAGATGCCACGTTGGCATCTTTATAAACTCAGGTAGTAATAGGGTGTGCTCCTTTGGATTGAAATGTCAAGAGAAATGTCCTGTTACAACTAATGCTCACTTTAAGCATATCTACATACTTCAATATCCCAGATGTTCTTCTCTCAGTGAATTCTTCTTTGTAAACCAATTCAGGCTGAAGTTAAGGATAGCATTTGAAAGTGGAAAAAGTTGCAAAATTCTATTGTCTTTCTATGGTAGGGGGAGACCTAGATCTCCAGAATACATTTGTCCTATCTTAATTTCATTTAGGATGAACAACAAATTTCATATAAACTGATGGCAAAACATACTGCAGAATACTGTTGTCAAAGGTGTGGTTTAAAAAGAGAAAGAAGAGAGCGTAGTCCATTTTTCCAGTAAACTCAATAAATCTCACTTCTCAAGAAAAGAACAAATATGATTTAGCACAAAGTATCGAGAAAAAGCATATCTTTCACTAATATCAGTAGCCACACAGCATTTAGAAGTGGAAAAATGCTAATCTTTTCAGTGAATTTGTATTTTTATGTTCACTGAGCTTTTAAAAGGCACTGTTGTTAATTTTCTTGATGTGTATTTCGTACAAGTATAAACTAATCTGGTAGTATAAACCTTCACTATGCAAATGACATATGTAAAATGATGGTAAGGTTCTGATCTCACGAGCAGACTCAGACAGCTGAACCAAGGTCCCCATGCAGAACCAGGCTAAAGTTAAATATTACTTAAAAGGCTAGACTGCTGCAAGTCATATCAACTCACTTTACTATTTCATCTGGACAGGGAAGTTGAGGCACCTTACTTGCCTGCCTTTATTTTGAAATCGTACCTAATGCTAATTGTTGCTCATCATATTAAAACACGTGGTTACTGAAGTAGATGTATAGGAACACTTACCACAGCTTTTTGAGATCATCTAGTTGCGATACAGGACAAATCTAATTAAATGGATCGGCTCATCCTTTAGCAGTCTGTTCAGTGATTCTCAGTATGCAATGCTTTGTTTGAACATCTGATCAGAAACTCATCAACAGCAGCAAAAAGCAAGGGTTTTTCTTTTCATTGCTCTTGAATGCTCTCCATTCAACTCCTTGTTAGAGCTATCAGAACTTCTCTAGAGGCTTAAGTCATTATAAACCACAACAAAGAATTCAAAATTGCCTTCCCTTTCGGGTTGTATTTTTTCTGGCTATTTCTGGATATTTTTTTCCCTGTGAATCACAAGCCTTCATAAATGCCTCTAAGCACTATTAGAAACCTACAGCACTGACAGAGTTTGTATAAACGTGACCAATTCAGAGACAACAGCTTTGCCATCAGGCCGGTAAGACTCATGCTTAAGAGTCCTCAAAAGGACACAAAATGTGGAAAGTCCATCTCAGTCAACTGTCTTATATTGCTGCTGCTAAATACATACCCTCTTTTACACATGTTGTGTCAAGAAAATAGGATCATTTTGCATGAGTCCACAGTCCACTGAGACAAGGGGGATACTCATACATGTAAAGTCCAATCAGTGTTTAAGGACTGAGTCTTTAAAGCTCCAGAGATATCCATAAATTATGTTCAGATAACTCTGCTGACCGAATTTTTTGTAGTTAGATTTATAATGTGGATTACCTATACCTAAATTTCATATATCAGAGAAAGCATGTTTGAATTGTGTGAATCATGCATGAGTCCTGTATCTCCTAGCTCTAGGATAGCTTCAGTATATCAGTCATTAAACAGCTACATCCAACTGCTCTGGGAGGCCCCAGGACATGAGATGGCCTGGGGGTTGCCTGGAATGTGAGCTGCATGACTGGCAATGCCTGGAAAACCAACTACCAACCTTTGGTAGTGGCGATGCAGATATAATCTCTTTGCCAAATGAATGGTGTAAAAAGCTGATATTGAGAGAGGCAAAAGGACTTATTTGCAGAACACAGCAAAAACAAATTTGGGTTTCCTCGTAATAACCCATAAGCCCTGCTACGTATGCTTGGGTGCCACTTGCTGGCACTGTAACTGTCATCCAGTCTCAGTGTTCTTACAGAGAGATCACTTCTGTAACAAAACTGAGCTGAGAAAGACTCACATGGGCTAAAGGGGTGAATTCCTGCAACAGAGAAGATGGGTTACAACTCTTGAGGGAAAGACGACAGGCAGAGAACTGAAGAATAATCACGCAGTCAGTGAGAAAGGAGAAATTCCTGCAGTCCATTGCATCCAGGAGCCAAGACTGTACTAGAAAAAGGTTTCATATCCATCTGACTCAAACTGCTATCCTGCAAAGAGTGAATTGTTCTACTAGCTCTGTATCATGCCTAAAATACTTCAGAATAAATAATATATATTTCCTGAAAGATAATTTGATTACTTCACTTCTTTGCACTATCTAAAACATTTTTTTTGTTGACATCAGATCCTGAATTACTGCAAATGTGCACTAAGTAAGATCAGGAATTGGCTCTCTTTATTTAATAACCTGCAATTTAACTGAAAAATTGTCATACTAAACTGTTAAGTCTGGTTACTGCTCTAGTACTTTATTCCAGACTAGACCCAGAAACGTTTGTTCAAATGACCAGGAAAGTTGTATAAAGATATTGTAGTCCCTGGAGCAATCCTGAAGTAACCATTATATTGGAGCCCAAGGAACAGCAAGTACAGGCAGAATTCTCAATGTTTTTCAGAGCCATAAGTCTCATGCCAGCATTGTTGCACTGATCTTTTGGGCAAAGATACGATGCTTTAAAAACAAACAAAAACAAATGATAAAAACCCTCCTCCAAACCCAGGTTTACAGTTTTTCAGAAGAACAGTGGTAATTATTTTAGACTTCACTTAATATAGCTCATCACAGGTTTAAAAAGAGATAAAAAGTGAAATGCTGTTTACACACTGGATTGCATTTTAACTGAAGACACACATTTTATTTTCTATATAAATATAGATAAAAAATATATTTGAATCTAAACACTTACTTTCAAATAAAAACAGATGTTATTTGACATTCTGTGTTCTTTCTAGCTGGTAATATGAAAAGGGATTAAGGTACAGGATTCCCTCAAAGACAAATATACCTCTTTAGATAGTTCAAGACTTTGAAAGCAGCATACAAAACAAAGTATTTCAAATTTCAGAGGCAAACAACTGCAGGAGTTGCATTAGCGATAGTCCTACCTAGCAATGATATTTAGTCACAAAAGCCTAGGAACAGGGTGCTGTTTTCACACCATTTCCTTCCTTCTTCCCTACAGGAGACGATACCAGTCTGGATACGAGCGTCTGATCAAAGCTCTTATAGGCAGCTTTTCCAAGCATTATTGATCAACCTCCAGCTGTGAGACTATTTCCATTACTCCATTTCCCTCAGGGTGCTATCACTCCGAGTTGTGCCACTAACAGCCACTAAGCTCCCCAGTGCTTTGAGCCGGTGGCTAATGGTCTGTATTCTTCCTGAATGAAGGCAGCTCCACCATATGGACTCACCACAGGGATCAAAGAGCAACAAACCACACCAAACTTCATACGCTTCGCAATGTGCACTGCAAGTTTCAGAAGAAGCTGTACTGGAAATTCAGGATGTTCTCAACCTGATCTGTGTCTCAATGGAATTCTATTAACTTTAGTCCTATTTTTTCTCTTATTTGGCCCAATATAGCTGCTTAAGATGAGTCACAATTTTTATTTGTGTGAGAAATCAGACATCTAACACCACAAGGCAAATGTGAAAACCTAAGCCTCGCATTCTGTTCAGAGGAATCCATGAACCTCTGTAAACATCTCTACAGTATAAAAATTACATTTCATGAAATAGTTTGCTCAACAACCTTACAACCTTCACAGTTGCAGTCGGTATAAAGTAAGAGTAAAATACACTAACTACAAAAATAGAGGTACACTTGCCGAGGTTTTTCAAATTTGTTAGCCACAATCTTTCTGAGATAATTATGCATTAGAAATCACTGGAGAAATAATTTGGAAACACAAATATTTTTCATAGCTGCCTTGCATTATTTCATCATTTCTGTTGGCACTGGTTGCATAATTCCGCTATGATCAACAAGGGCTAAAACACCAGCATTTTCCTGAGACACACTGGTATGTTCCAACTCCTAGTGACTGAAAGTCTACTGGTTCTTAAGAGTCACATTCATGCATTTTTTTCTTAGATTTATAAAAATGTGATTTTCCTATTTCCTGTACAAATACATAAACTATCTGTAAAAACCACCACGAACAACAACAAACAACCCTCCCCAATGCCCCCTCAGAAAACCACATTAAAACCTCAGACTGGGCCATCTATAAAAAATATTTTCTCAGCCTTCTAAGATGAACAGCTGTCCAGCAGCCTGCTAAAGTGAGAAAAGTCTGAAGAAAGCAAGCCACTAATTTTATAACCAACAAAATCGTAAAATAATTGAAACAAAGCTAGACTGTACAACGATCATTTTAACATCCAGTTCTGCTTTCTTCATTTTTGTGTATAACTGCTTAAACAGGAAACTATAGTGGAGATACATGTTGCCTGTAAAACCACCCAGAAGTATATACCACTATGCAAATAATGAATTAAAATTATGTCCTTTTAGGCCCATATTTCTTAAAGTCAGCCATTCACTGCAAGCTCTTATTTGGCTAAAAAAAATTCTGAAGTAGCCTGTTTATTCCAGCAATATACTCAACACACTGTCAGAGCAGACACCACCCACCATCACTAAATGACTCAGAGGTTAAAGGGTTAGAGGGGGAGAAGGAAGGGAAGAGCTTTGAATGTGTCATTTAGTAAGAAGCAATGAGAAATACGGATAAGCTATTTAACTGGTCTTGAGCTCCACTGAACAATTAATTCAGTTACATTAGGCATGGTTCACCAGATGGTGTGTTTTGTCTTATATTTATTCATAATTTGACCCTTGGGTTGGAATGGCTTGCCTGAAATTCAATTATCTGAATCCACTGCTGATCTACACCAGCCTGTTGTGTCTCTAAATTCATAATTTTGGGGCATTTCTCTTGTAATTTTTAGATGCAGCCCTTGGCACATGTGACATTTTGACCCACAGGGCTCTACCAGGAATGATTTTCTTCCAATTCAAGGCACATAGAAGTGTGCAGT
This sequence comes from Apteryx mantelli, assembly GCF_036417845.1. Classification (NCBI taxonomy): domain Eukaryota; kingdom Metazoa; phylum Chordata; class Aves; order Apterygiformes; family Apterygidae; genus Apteryx; species Apteryx mantelli. Next base: position 25,947,331 of record NC_089986.1, on the reverse strand, counting down.
GACAAGAAAACTATATGGCTGAAGAATGTGCTTGAAATAATTAATCAAGATTATCAGCTTTGATCCGATTAACTGTTCTGCCCCCACTTCTTCACAAAGTAGAAAGACACGCAAAATATATAACAATTTTATATGCCTTGCCTGGTTATATTTACAAGTGACTCAATGAATAACTTCAAGGAAGCAAAGCAAGTGTCTTTTGCTTGAAGTTTTACTGATGTGTAAAACAATTCTCCAGAAGCAAAAGCCAGCCACCATAGGATTCTCCTTTCACTCAGCTATCCCTAGGCTGGTCCATAAGATGATATTGTCAGCTGCTGAGTCCCCCCCCCAGCTCCTTCAGACCACTGTCATTAACACTGAGCAACAGATATATCGTGCTTCCTCTCCGAGCAATTCCCACAATTGCATTATTTGGAGAAACTGGCTAGTTCTGTACTCCTGCTTTACATCATACTTTTTTCATTTCTATAACAGCTTGGCAAACCTGGTCTATAGTCTTTGGGTATCTTGGCTGAGAGGTTTCTAAGAAAGGAATCATCAGCCCATGACACCTATCGAGGGCATATACGTCCTTTCGCTAAGTGGCCACAATCAATTAAACAATTTATTTAAAAAAAACGAGCAAGAAATACATCTTGATAAACTTACTGTTAGAAAGTCAGCTGCAAAGAGTTAAAAAGAACAACAGAGTTTGCAGATTTCAGCTTCTGTCTTTTAATCTATTTTATCTACCAAACTTGAATATTCAGTGTGTAAGTGCTTTGTAGAATTAAATCTTGGAAGATTTCATGACTATAACATTTATTCAGTTGGCCTGATACATTAGGTCGTTCTGCAATTAGCTCCATTAACTTAAATGGATATATTCCTTATTTATAGAAAGCGGTATCAATCAGGTCTCCACTTACAGAAGAACTACAGCAAGAAGAGCTGAATTCTAACGATGAGCTGACAAAGGTGTTCTCTAACAAATAATGTTCTCTAAGTGATATGCTAGAGCACATTTTGGGATATCTTTAAACCTCCACCTTTTTATAGACCCTTGCATGCAGGAAGTCATAACTTCTTGGCTAACCCGAAAACCGGTGTGTGCATGCATGTGTTCAGGTTGGGGTTTTGTTTGTTTGCAGTTAAGGAAAAAGCATGTAATTTAGGCTAATGTAGAGCAGGAGTACTTCTGCTGAAGTCAGTGGAGTCAGTGTAGGGTAAAGTTCGGATACATCACCGGAAAATCAGACCCTTTCTCCACATAGAAAAATTTCATGTCTTCTAAATGATCAAGTGAACATAACTGGAAAAATATTCTCCAAGTAAAAGATTTATCAGTCTAAAAATACCTGTATAAAGAGTTCATTCTGAAACGATGAAATGACTACCAACAGACCACAAGAAAGTTCAAACCTAGCGCATAATGAGTTTAGCTGCCCTAAAGATCTCGTGAGGCAGAACTGACACGATGTGAACACGGTCTCTGCCAGAGCTATTCCAATGGGTTTCAGGGAAAGTTTCCTGAATAATCTTGTTTATTCATAATTATGGGAAATGATGAGACAAATACAGTTTGCTAATCGGCTCATGTGATAATTCCAAAAATTTCGCAAAGCCAAATAGCATTTATTTCTCTACTTCCATAGGGCTAAAAAGACCTCCTACAGTCTAGATTATAACGACAATTTTAAGACTGCAGGTACAAGAACAAGCTACCAGAAGGTTTCAAGTGACTGGATGGTGCCACCCCATGAAGACATTCAAACTACACATGGAAAATCACGGTGAAAAGCAATTCAGCTACCGAGTGCACATGCAACAGATCTTACCAACAAATCAAATGCGTTCATCTGTTTTCCAGAAGCATGCTGAAAATGTACTGACTTGAGCTTCAAAGAATACTTGTAAAATGCTTGAAAAGCATTGTAAAAAAAATTACTAGAGATTGTAGGTGAATTGGCCTACTTTCTTCTCTTAGATACATGAAAAGTTGATACTACCTTCAAGGCACACTGAAAGCACCAAAGAAATTTGTAAAAGTTAACTGGACTGTCTTTGTTATGTTGAGGCAAGGAATGCATTTGCCTGAAATAACATCACATAGGCAGACTCTTCAGTTTAAAGTGGAATAACCTCTGAAGGGCACTCAAATGATAATTCTATACTCAGAGTGAAAATAATGAGCAATGAAAATGATACAAAACCAAAAGCTGATAAGCTAACTAGGAACTGGCAGCATAAAGACCATTCTGCATTAAATGAATTATTGAGACACAGGACAGAGGACAGGACAGCAAACAAAACAGCATACGCTTATCAAAGTAACAGCTGTGGCCACTCCTAGGGGACAAAGTAAAACAAATCTGGAACACCTTTTTCTCAGTAATTTCTAGACCAGGAAAGAGCATTTTTCAAGTGAAAACGGGGGAACAGTGCCGAGCTAAATCCTGACAGAGGATCTGACTCTGCACCTCTTGGAGTCTGGCAGCATGCAGCCTATTCTGGGGGCTGTGGAAAACAAATAGGAACACATGACTGCCTAACTTTTAAACTTGACAGATGGACAACACTAGTGGAAAACAGGCCTGACTCAGCATAAAAGAAAATACAGTCTCAGGAGAGGGGAGGATGTGAACTCTCAGAAAAAAATAAAAGCAGACTAGTAATAAACTTCACAGCAGTAGAAAGAGCATGAAAATCAAGCAAGAACTTGTAATATTTAGTTGATAGGACTTTTGGCAGGCCAAGAAGGCAAGGATCCAACTCCCTTTATGGAAACCCGGACAGGCTTGACAGATGACCAAGAGTATACAAAAGGATATTCTATGATCCCAGCACAGAATTTTTTAGGAAGCAAAATGGGGAATATCCTAATTTGTACAATAACAGACATATGTCACAGGGAAAAGACCTTGGCTATGGCTCATTAAAAGCAAAGAAAAACAAAACATAATAAAAAGACATCAATGTTAAGAGGTCAAAATTCCAGCCTTCTTCAGAAGTCACTTTCACCAAAAACATCGAGATACACATGGGAGCTTAATGAATGGCTGAAAATAATGAATATATGAACTGCAGCTCTGTATGAATTCAACTCAGGGACTGAACTCTGACCTCAAGTCTTGGCTTAAGCCCTCCAGCTTCTGCACCCCTGTCATTCTCACTGCTGTCTACAGCTCCTATGGCGTTAGCCCTTAGTGAGTACTGCATGTCCCTGTAAGCATCCACCTAAAAAACTACCGTTGAGCCTAATACTGTAGCATGGCTGCCGTTGAATTCACTGCTGCTGTTGCAGCAAGTTCAAGTTTCTTGTCTGCATTTTAATGGTTTTCACCACTGTGATTCCCACACTTTTCTGCTTCTCTCTGTGTCCCTTTATCTACTCTGCTGATTATGCCAACACCAGCCTAGTTTTGCTTACTTCATTCTTAACCCTACCCTTCTCTTCCGTGCCACCTTGAAATACCTTCTCAGGCTACTCTTTGAGATGACTCACTACCCACTTTCACCTCTCTCAACGCCTGCTTCCATTGCAATGCTGACAAAGCCACCGGCTACTGCCACAGCTGATGCTTTGTAGTGAAGGGATGCAGGGAGCAGACCAGATACGTCATTACTAAAGGGAATGTGTTTTGGTTTTAAGCCTGCACAGCCCCTTTCCATACCAGTAAAAGCAAAAAAGTAGTAATCTTTATGGCTAACCTTGACATAGGAGCACCTCTATCACCACAGGGGATCCGTCCTTGCTGAGGTGGCAAAGGCACCAAACAAGACCCAAGGTCTAGTAATCTTTACAGCTGCCTTCAAACCCATCACCAGTATGAGCCCTTTCCCTTCCCGCCTCCTGCGAGGAGGTATTTGGGTAGTCCAGGCCCACTCTCTCCTCCAGGCTCAGGACTTCAGAGATCCTTTTTAAGGCAGTTAAGACCTGCACTTTCTGATCCCCTGTCACTTCTCCTGGTTATTTTGCCTGCTTAGGGATGTCCCTCCAGCATGTATTCTAAGCATGCACTAATGCACACACATTTAACCTCATTTCCTTATACAGTTTTTCCAACGTATGTGTGCAGAGCAAGACAAGGAAACTCTTACCTGTGCTATAATTTCACTTTCTATCCAGGCCTTAATATCCTATACTAGGTGTTTGGTCCTTTAGCCACAGATGGAAAAGTAATAGATTTGTTAACCTTTTCTCATCTGCAAGGGTGTGAGGTATACAGTTCCAATCCATCTGTACTTCCAGGTTAAGTTTTTGTCACTAAGCCTGTGAATTTTATACAAGTAAAAAGTAAATAGGAGGCCTTAAAGTTGTATAGAAAAAGATCAGACTCTAACACTTCCAAATCTCATGATTCAGAGTTCTTAAACTCCCTCCCCCTTGCTTTTTCACCAGGAAGACATCTGAATTCATCATTCAAAACACCAAAGTTTTATTCCTTATAGAGGAAGCAGTAGTTTACTGGAGAAGCTATAAGAGCTATCTAGTCTGCTCACCAGCAGATTTATAGATTTCATGCAACTCCTTCCTTTTGCTGCTGCCTAACTGGCAGAGATCAAGGCAATCAACATTTATTGTTCCCCAAACAGTAAAACACCAACAGCCAAAATGCACTTAGCATATCCTGCTGTCACTGGTTGATATCTGTGGGCACTGGATCAGGCTTAGCTTAATTACAGTTATCCAATAGACACCCTTATTGCTAGGATTCCTTACAGATGCCCCAAAGCCTCTGTCATACTAGTATCTGAGGAGATAAGTTTTGAACATGGACTTTTTCAGCACTAGCTTCATGGTCTGGAAACAGTTTAGGTAGGTAGCATTTGTAATTTGTTGCTAGCTCATATCTAACTAAAGTTCAATGCAGTAGCTCAGTACTAGAAAAAAACATTATTTTTATCAGTCTGGAAAACACTACAGAAAAGGCCAGTCTTAGTAGATGGCAAGTATGATCTAGTTATGGAGATCTAAGTGTCTTCTCACTTCTCCAAGAGAAGTGTTGATCCAGGTCAAGGCTGAAAAGCCCGAGAGCAATGTGGGAAATTTTGAGCTGCCTCAACTCATGTTTTTACAGTTAAATAAAAATACAAAGCATTGTTTTCCTTGATTATCTGGTGCGTCCCAGAAAAATGACTGTACTAGAAGAGAGGTCAAACATAAAAAGATTTTCATGTCATCACAAATTTGAGAAAGAGCATATTTATGCAAAAATCAATTTACTTGACCTAGACTGTTCAATTCTTCTTCTAATATTGTTGAAGATTTATGTCTGGTTAAAACTGTTCTCTTCCACAATTTAGCTTCTCTCCTACTTGATTTTCCAGTAAAGTCACAATCCTTGAGTTCATAATTTTATACTCTGTTGCCACAAACAGTGTCATAGTTTCAACATAACTTCACTGCTGGTGTAACTACATAAAGGACCAAATTATTAGGAAGAAATTCCATTATTTAAATACGAATACACACTCCACAAAATACTGTGCGGAAAAATACCTATGAAGAATAATAGGGACAGGAAATCTTTATTCTTTGATGTGGAATAAATGCCCTCCTCTTGAAACACAAGTGGCACAAAGGCTTCTGCAGCCCCATCTGCCTGAAGCAGGATCTGGTTTTTGATAGTCACTTCTCAGCTGGAGGGTACTAAGTGGGGAGTCTTTCTGAGTAATCACTTCTTAAATATTTGAGAGTTAGCAGCATCTTTCCTCAGAATTTTGATTTCTGTTGCACAGATTCCCTTCTCTTTCATCCGCATGAGAGCTCTAACACCTTTTTGTTAAACACAGTAAAAGTACTCCAAGCACAATCCCCAAGTAAAGAAATACAAAGCAGATCATATAACCCACCAACAATACGTAAACTCAAATTACCTTCCCATTGCACATACACATCTACACACAGAATTATGCACTGATGTACCCACTTTTCACTTTTTAGCTGGAAAATGTACACACCTGGAAGCCAATAAGTAAACAGACTGTATAATGCAATACAGAAAAAATTAACCCTAACAAGGCATTATGCTAAACGCAACAGAGAGAGCAACTAAAATGTGCTCAAGTCAGTAACTGAAGTTGTAGTGATTACAGGGACTCACATAGCCCTCATCTACATAATGCCCAAGTATTACCTGACTTTTTTTTTCATGCAGATATCATCAAAAATGATCTGTTTAGTAAGGAAGTGCTACTATCCTCAATTTACATACAGGGAATGAAGTTACAGAGCCTAAAGCAGAGATCCCAAAAGGACCCAGTTCCATCTGGTTCCCATTGACCATTTGGGCCAAAGCAACTTAGGCGCATACCTGGAAGATGCTAATAGGCAAGGAATTGAATGCTGAGCTCCCATGATACACCCACCCACTGCATCCTTCTTCCTTGTGATACCTTGTCCTCCACGGGTTGTAACAATGGGAATAAACAGGTGCCTCTTCCACCCTCTGAGACAACAGGCACAAAAGATCTCAGCCTGTCACCAATTAATTTGCTGGAATACCTGTCTCTGGGAGCAGGACTTCGCTCAGACTGTTTTCTTGGACCTCCTGGGCCTCTGCATACCTTGAAGGAAGTGAGATGAATTCTCCATCCCTGTACTCCCAGCACCAGGCTGGGGAGACTTGAACAAGGTCAGGACGTGCCTATGTGCTAGGCTGGCAAGTCCAAGGCACGATGAATCCTCACTAGCCTACTGGGATATTTAGCAAGGTGCTCTTTGATGAATGCTACCTAGAGAACATGCATGAGCCCTTAATTGCACAGCATAAACATTTCTCCTCATAGTAAGGCAAAAGTCTGGACCTATTAAGCAGCATGTTATTTTTCTACACATTTAAGGAGTGATACAAAGTACTTCAGATCTTGAAGGTGACCACATTATTCTGCATGCATTTAAGGTGCAATACAAAGCACTTCAGAATTTGTAGGTGACCACCTACCTTAAAACAGGAGCTGATGGCTTCAAGTTGTTGCTATGGGCCAAGCAGACACAGAGCTCTCTCCTCAAGCACAATGGCTACCCTGAACTGTGATTTTTTCAAGCCTTTCTCGAGATGCAGAGAGCTCTTGTACACCTCCCATGCTGGAGGTGACACCACTCAGCAGAAGAAATACGTACCTGCCTATGCTAAGCCATAAGGAAAGGTCTACAAACATCAAGACAAAAAAAAACAACCAGAGGATTGGCTCTGTTTTCCTGCTAAAACCAACAAAAAAGGACAGGAAATCTTTTTTTTTTTTTTTTTTTTTTTTTAAGATGTGTACGATATTATAAAATACAAAGAGCCAAAGTCATTCTGAACACAAGACAAAAGGAATGAGAGAATAGCAGGCAGTTTGTTGTGGTACAGCCATCAGCTACAAAGCACCACTTGTTATCTATGTGCTAAAAATATTAGGATGATTAATGGCAAGGACGAAGGAAAAAGCAAATAATAGACGGAAGAATAAATGATGTAACGATTTTTCAAAAAAAGAAAAAAAGAAAGGAAGCATGTGACATTTCAACATTTACAATAGGATCTGAATAGGCTTCAGTTGTCTACAGCAACATTCATTTTTGAGGTATCCTGAAGAACATTACAAAGGGACAGGGTGGACTGCTGTGACTTTGATGGCAAATGGAACAGGCATTAATCACTGAAAACAGCCTGCAAACAAATGTTAGAGCTGGTTTTCAGTATGCAAAAAAACTTGGCAAGTCTATACAGCTATCACTGTTGGATACTTAATTTCTATTTTGAACAAAAATGGCAAGGACAGCACAAAGAAGCTGGTGACGGGCAACTGTTCATTCTGAGGTCATGAGCTCAAATTCTTCTACATCTGAGTGTTTACACTGCTCACTGGTTAGTTAGCAGCCCACATGAACGTTCCCTTGCGGACAGATGCAAGCAATGTCTGAGAGAGCGTCCTTGCCTGGGAAGTTCCAGGCAGACAGATTGTGAGGGGGGCTGGCACCTTTTAGCAGAATTTCTTTTCCCTTCAGGGCACTGAATGGCTTTAATTTCAGTATTGGTTTAAGGGCAGACTGCTGAGCAGGAGAAAGGAGTGACTGGGTTGCCATGGCCACAGTGGGAATGACCTATGGTGAAGGTGTCACATTTGAACCCTACTTTCTGGCTCTCAAGCAAGGTGTCACTAACTCAGTCTCTAGCTATTGCAGATGGAGAGGAATCAGTAGCAAGAAGTCAAATGACTACAAGGACAGTCATCTCTGACACTTCCTTTTCTGCTCTACTGGTAGAGACATAGATTTGTATTATGAGTCTTCACGGTGAATAAATACCATGAAGGTTTAAGACATGCAGCAACCCAGGGGCTTTTGCAGCGTGCTCATGCTTTATCCCACTTGCCCTGCTTGGGATCCAGAGGGAAGGCAGGGACAGGGTCGTGCACCACTCCCTGACCAGGTCCTGCCCCTCGTTCCTTCTTTCTTGTAATGAGTGGAAACCAGTCTGGCAACTCCTGATCACATTTGCAGCAGCAAAGCACAAGGAGGGGGGTACATATCTTTCCTTGAGCTCTTTGTCAGGACCTTTGCAGCTTTATAGGTCAAGCACACCACCAAGGACCAAAAGGTAGCCAACATGGGGGGCAAAGGAGTCCTATGCATCCATCCACAAGCAGACCACTGCTTTCCTCACGGCCTCTGAAGTGCCCAGGGCCATATCATGGCATGTATGCCCTGCAACAGCCAGGGGAATCAACACCGTGGGGCAGGCTGGCCCGAGAGAAAAGGCTGCAGCTTCTTGTCGAGCAGCCTGTCAGCAGCCGGGAGGGCTTTTGTAGTATGGCTCTGCATCAGCAGATGGCAGGCCTGGATCAGTCACCCCTACTGTGCAGTCTCCTAGCCTAACAGTGGAGGGACCACGGTCTCTGACTCCTCCTCTCACCTTCTAGGATGCTCTTAGTTAATGAAATAAAGCTACCATACTAGGGTCAGACTTCAAACCCTTCAAAGCTTTTTCATAGCTTGCAATAAGCTTTGGATCACACACAATCTAAGGCAGCTAGAAAACTTACAGCAAGGACCACGATACACACACTAAATATCCAGATCTGAAGAATACATGGCTGGAAAAAATCTCAACTGCTAACATTATCCTGCACGAGGCCTTGATGTGACAGTGAACTCAACAATACTTTCTTTAGACAGCAGTTGAAGCTGAAGAGTCTCCTAAGTTTGTCATCATTAATTAAATGGTTTTCCCTGGTTAAAGACTTTCTCTTAAAATTTGAACAAGAAATGATGTCTGAATCTGTTCTGCTCTGATATGCAGGGGAAAGAGAAATAATGTTATGCACAAACCCATCTACTTTGAAAGTTACACTGGAATAAGGCAAGAGGCGCAAGGGAAGGATGAAATCATGTCTAGCAATTTTTACCAGTCCACAGTAATATTTTTACCAAAGCAACCAGTTAGGAAAGCTAGAGACCAAATTCTGTTACATTATACTGACTTGAAATTTAATGTTTCCTATCAGAAATACCAAAATACTTTCTGTAGACATTTATTGAACACTTCAATCTTCTATTTTGAAATTTCATTTTTTAAAGAACAATTAATGAGAAAAGATTTTTAAATGAATTTACAATTAATCACAAAGAGGTTTGGGGTGTGTGTGGGGGGTGTTATTTATGGCTTGTGTTTTGGAATGAATCACCTTTCTTTTCCTCAGGAAAAAAATGACTGAAAAAATTCTAAATCAATTTGGTCAAAAGTGAATTCTTTCCCCTGATGTTTTGTTTTAGTGTTCAGACTAAAAAAGTCCACTAATTCCTGAGATTTACAAGATATTCAGCTGTGTCTATATAGTTTCACATACACTTACAAGCTCCTAGTTGGATCTTACCTTGGCACAAGAGAAATTATTATCAAAAATTAATAGCCTCCATGTAGACACTTATGCTCAGCAAGAACAATCTCTAATCTATTTCTCAAAGCATCTCTGAAACCCTAATGACAGCTCTCCTTCAGGCAAATGGTGCAAACACAGCAAATTGCTTGGGGAAAAAACATTTAATCAATTTTTTATCAGTTTTCATCTTGAAAAGAGCAATATACGACCCATATGAGAAGGCAAGACATAGAACTATTAGAAATTACCAGATGAGTAGCTTAGGCCAGTCCCAACTTATTAGGCAGTCAAAGTCATGTAGCTTAATGTCACTGCTCTACAAGGGACAAGTCTGGAGCTTGTAGAAACAGAACTAAGAATCATTTCTGAAAGACAAAACGGAGTATTCACACCATCGGGGTGCAGATGTCTATCCTGTTTGCAAATCATAAATCGAGAGGAACTCTCCAACATCTGAGCTAGGGCCATGAACAGAGCATACTGCATTTCCTTGCCCATGTGCAGCCATCTGCACCCACCTCATTGGCAGAAACCTGGTCCAGAGGCTGGTTCCCAGCCAACCCTCTTTCCCCTTGGTGAAGCTGCCCGTCTTCTGCAGAGGGGCAGGTTTCCATGCTAGCACACTGGGCTGCAGATTGGAAGCCTTAGACCTTAGTCATGAAAACAGTTGTGCTTGGAACTGCACAAATCAGAGGGGACTACTCCTGGGTTTCAAGCTGCACATGCGTACTGCTTGCAGGAGTAAGGCAGTATTGCAGGGAGTTAGGGAGCAGTTAGGGAGATACATAAAATCCATTAGTGCAGTAATCAAGTAAAAGCTACTGATGGAGTTACCATACTCAGAAGCTGTAAGACTTTATGTTACAATGCAGGCTCATGGCTCACAGTGCAGGTTAATCAGGAACGAAGCAGAGAGGTCTGTGCTGGGTTTCTGAGACGTATCGTTGCCTGATTCTGAGCTGCTCCCACCTTTAACAGAAAATAGCCTGGGAGGACTGCCACAATCAGGCTGCTCTCAGCTGCCTCCTGGCAGCAGCACAGTGCGGACTCTCTGCTGAGCGCTCCAGCCCTGACCCCTGCCAGGTAGCACAGTATGTCTGCGCTGGTCAGGTCTGCCCTGAGCATACCATGCGTGTGAAGGGGCAGCTCTAGGACAGACTTGCTGCGGACTGGGTTGGAGAGGAAGGAGTGTGATTTTCACAGAAAGATTCAGAATTTTTACAAATTTTCCATGCTGCTTTTATTACTTTACTCAGCACATGGAGGTCTTAGGAGGGAGGGAGAATCCCATGGTATGAAATGTCTTGTTCTCTCCCTCTCTTTCTACAACTCTTTGAGTCTATCAAAGGAGAAAAAAGATTAAAAAGAAAACATTGTTTTCAGGGACCCCTGGGTTAGTGGGGCCACTAGGCAATTCCTTGTCACTATTAAAAATAGTTTTGCAAGTGAATGAAGTGGAAGAAGCAGCCCCTAGTAGAATGAGGAAGGGTCTCGCACCTGGAAAGGAGAGGTGGGAAAACAACAGTGCCTGTGAGACACATGGATGGCACAGCAAGGACAGCCTCTTAAACATGGAGCACCTGGTGGAAGCCAAAATGGTAATAACCAGGACAGGGACCTGCCAGAAGGCCGCACCTAGAGTCCAGGCCAGTTGCTAGTTTTCTGTACCTGCTCCATGCAGGCATTTTTTCACCACACAGCAAGTATATTCTGTTCATAAAACCTGTCTCCACTTGCCTTGCTGAAAACCTGCTCTCTGCTTCCTTCAAGCCAGTCAGAATAGTGACTGTAGACTGTGAGTGTGATACGTGTGGGCTGAGAAAGCTGATATGTAAATAAAGTTCCAAGGTCTTGCAGGGCATTGAACTGTTCCTTGCCTCACCTATTGCATCAGCCCACAAGGGACAAATGCTGAGCCCGGCCAACGCTGCACGGAGCAGGTACAGGATTCGCTGCCAGAGCTTCTGCAGGAAGGGAAGCGAAGGGAAGGGAAGGGCAGCTGCTGCACCCAGGGACCACGGAGCCCTGCAACGATCCTGGGGCAGCACGAATCCCCTGCCCCCAACAGGAACCGGGGCTCCCGATGACGGACCTCAGGCATAAGAGTGCTATATCTTCAAGAAGAGGCAGTGATTAATTGCACAGCTGTACGCTTGTGGGAATAGAAATGAAAAGCCTTTATTGGCATCCTCATTATTTAATGATAATTAGACCCCAGTGTGCCATAAACTGCCCCAAAATTTTGTTTTTACAAATAGGAGGCAAATTCATTGCTTTTTCTACAGATGTCCTAAAATCTATTCAGTTAGCCATCAAATATAAAGGAAGATGGAAATGCAATGGCACAGTTATATCCAAATAATATAGAACAACTCTTTACCCACTACGTGCTTTGTTTTGGAGGGAGGAGGGGTGATTTGCTTAAATTATTCTTGCAGCTTCACAAGGTTAGTTTCCAGCAGCTCTCATCTATCTCATTTATAATTTTTCCCAACTGCAGGAGGCACACTGGAATTGTCAGATAAGATCAGCTCACCAGCACATTTAGCCCTGAATTCCTGCCTCTGGCAACAGCCTACGTTCTGATGCTTCAAAGGAGGAAAAAAATGTTTTTTCACCATATACTGAACAAAAGGTATTTTTCTGAACCATGGATGCCAGCTTATAGCCTCAAGCATGAAATTTGATTACCTAAGTTTACATCTTGTCTCAACCTTTCCTCCCATTTACATTCTATTTATGATGGTGTTATTTTTCATTGGCCTTCCCTAAAAAGTGACAGAGAAGGCATTTCTTACCCAGCGAAAGAGACCTCGTAAGGCAGATGCAAGGTTTCAAAGAGCTAGCATGTCATCTCAGGAGTTGCACACAGCCACCAAAAAGAGGTGTAGAGCCTGTAACTGAAGCTGCACATACAACCACAATTACCTACCAAACTCCTGACCTTGCTGATATTTTTATATAAAAGCAGTGCGCTACTGTGTTTTTCTGGGGAAGCTATCATTTCTGATAATTTCTGATCACAAATAAATCTGGAATCTGGGCAAAATATAGACAAAGGCCACTGCTGGCTTTTACAACAGAGCACCAATACAACTTCCAAATGGCCCAGCCTGTTCTGAGAGGGATGGGGCTGAGGTCCAGCTTCGTTCCCCCACATTCTTGTAACATTCCCACCACCATCACATAGATATCACTGCAAACATGCGGGTGTTATTTTAACATGCTGTAAATGAGTGAAGTAGACCAGTGAAGATCCTGATTATATTTCTGTTAAATTCTGACTTTTGGTAGGAGAGAAGCTCAAGAATTTTTGATTCCAATTTAAAAGCAGATGCAGTAATTTTCCATCATTTCAACATGCTCATTTGACATGCCAGTCACAAAAGTAATCCTACAGGAATTGCACTTCTATTTTAATATAATTTCAAATAATAACACCACATCCATTGCTGAAGAATGATTAGTACCAATACTACCATTAAAAGCTAAGTGGCATAAAATTACTGCTGAAGCTCATTTGTCTACCAAAGCTTATTGAGTGATCTTCTCCTACAGACTCTCAAAAGTTATGAAACTGCATTCAGTGCAGATAGCAAGTCTACATATCATTTTTATACCTGAATAAGTTTATCAAAAAAATCTCTGTGAATTAATATGTATTAACTCAGCACAGAAGAAAAAACCTGTTTGTACCTTTTCTACTGAAAAAAATCAAGAAGCTTTAGTTCCATTACACCAGTGTTTAAACTACCATATTCTAGGAAAACATTATTTTATACTTGAATCTAATGCACTGAACAGTTTAAAACAGTCTGGCTAGTGTTCCACACAAAGCTATGAATATTCAGCAGCAATTTGAACCTTGAGCTCCCTCTTGTGTCATGTAAGTACATCACAAACAGAATAATTCTTTTCTATATAAGCCTGAGCATGTGATTTTTATTTTGGTGAATGGATGCAAATATGCTGCCTGACACTGGACAGCCACCAGCTGACCCATCTCAGCGCAAATGTGTAATATTTTATATATCAATTCAAGGTAGCACCTGACTGAAGAAAAAGATTAAGGGAACGTAAGGACAAGGGTATTTTCCTGCTCAGTACACAGGAGCATGAATTAACCTTCCTGACACCCCCACCAAAATGCAGCTGCATTTTAGTCCATGGCGCATACTATGCACAGAACGGTGGGACCTAGAATCACCATCGTCACGGTCTCCACTGTATTGACTAATACACCATTTGCGACACGTTCGTCAAAGAATATTGCTTTTTTCTACCAACATACATGGAAATGTGACATAACCAGAGGCTGAGAGTCTAATGTGAGAACTGTCTCTGAAAATCGAATGTCATCATCTCTAGCATTGGAATACCTGTCTCATGTTTTGAAAACAGACAATAACACAGACAATAATTAAGCAGACAAAATATTAGACTGCCCCAAGGCCAGAGTTTGGGGCCACTCATTATAACCTCCTTGTTCCAGAGTTACTTTTTAATTCTGAAGTAATACATCACCTATAAACTCATAAGGAAAAGACAGTTTGGCTACATTAGGTTTACTATGCTGTGGGTTACTAAAGCTGGTATCTGAGCACTCCAAGAACATCAGTTGTGTTCAGTAACAGGGAAACATTTCTAAACAAAGTGAACTTGCCTGCTTGAAATAGAGAAGCAAGATCTATGCCTGTAACTGAGTTTGGGTTATAAACCACGTGCAAATAAAAACCTCCTAAAAATGACACTGCTCAAAAATCAAATTAACGAACACACAAAATGTGACAACTAAATCTCAAAAAACTTATTAAGACCTGTCCTCCCACCCAGAAATATGATAGCGTGGCCACAGTGCTCCCCTTAGAACCAAAGAGAAATTACAGAGTGGGACAGGACCAGGAGATTGAAAACCCTTTACAGTATACGAGTATCTGTCATTTAAAGAAGCTTTTGAAGGTGTGAGCTGTAAGACACAGTCCAGCAGGTGCTTCTCAGGCTTTGCAGGCTTTAAAAGATGAGATTCTTGAAACCTTTAAAAATTGCATTTGTTTTGAAATACGAAAGAAACACGTATTTGTTAAAGTCTATAGCCTGATATTTTTTGGTCCTTTAAGCCTAGCTCTGCTCTGCAAAGTGCTTCTGTAAACCTGCTTTTTTGTATTTGCTGTCCTCCTTTGCCCCATAGTAAAGGCTCTCAGTGCACAAGCAAAAAGCCAACATGCGAGATCTGCAAGCGCGTGGAACACAGAGCAGACCGGGGTTTCTCCTCTTTCACCCACCGCGGGTGCTGCAGGCTCAGGCAGGCTCTGCTCTCAGCGACACCCGACGCAAGCCATCGCCTTCCCTGCATTTGCACAAGTATTAGTGACCAGGAACTTCAGAAACCAATTCCAGCAGTACGCATGGAAACAGGCTCCACCTTGGAGCTGTACCGGCAAGGCTAACGTGTACATATTATTACCAAAGTCCACAGACAAGACAAAGTTCGTATGATGCGCTGAGTAATTCCCCATTCACAGGTCCTTTTCTATATAGTCACATCTGAGATTAGAAACATATTTAACTGACAAATTCTGTTTTTCCAGTGCAGATATGTGTAAAATAAAAACTGTGTAGCAATTACTAACACAAACTGTCTCCCTGACAGATTAGAGAGAGAAAGATGTAGTGAGACAGAGACAACGGAAATGTAGCTCCTTTCCCAACTCAGCAGATAAATCAATATTTAGCAAATCTGTTTATCCGGGGTCAGTGCTTATATTTATAAAAATGTCTGTAAAATTTTATCACTCATACATCTCTCAGACTTTTCCATTACATGTTAAACAGGCAGCCAATCTGCAAAATATAACTAGTGTTCAAAATAGCCTTTATTTTTAATGACTACACCAATTTTTCTATCCCTTTCTATGATAATGGTTTTATAGTTTCTTCCCAGACACAGATACTGACTTGCACTGGGCTGAATACAGATCCCTATGGAATGAGCATAAATTAAGCAGTCTCATCAGATGAGTATTCCTCATTTCCAATTATTTTTATGTGATCTCCTAGGCACTTTTAATCCAGTGGATATGGGCAGTGCTGATTTAATACAGTCCTACGTATTTTTAATCAGAATGACAATTGGCACTTTGTGAAATGCCAAGTCTAAGTGCATTAACAGAGTTACTCCTATCAAACTTGTGAATTCCAACAGAAACACAAGCATCGAGTTGCTCTGATAAGCTCTCCTGTCCATAAGCCAGTATTGCCTGGAATTAATTATGTTACCACCTTTTGGTTCTTTATTAATTAGGTCCCATATGACCCCTCTCTATAACTGTGCCTGCAATTCTCATCAAACTAACCAGTCTTTATTTGCCTGAGTCATCCCATTCACCGATTTTGAAACAGTGACACATCGTGAGCTTTTATTCCCAGTTTTCTAAGCAGTGTTCCAATATTAAGAACATTTCTGTGTCCTTGCACGGACAGATGCATGTCAGCATGAGCTTCTCAACTGTTGCCTGTCACAAAAGTCCATGGAGTGATGCCAAAGTGTCCCAGATAAGGCCCTGGCTCCATGCCTCGATGATTATTAGTATATCTAAACTTCAAGCCTAAACTGTGCGCAGACTATGCCTAAGGCAACACATTCTGTTGAAGAGCAACAAAGAAACGTAAAATTAACCACTACTCTTGGCAGCTGAATTCCATCACGTATTCATAGTAATTGGGTTCCCTGTCATTCACCTTTTCCATTTTCCATTCCTAGCAAAGGGAAACAATTTTTATTAGGACGATATTTACAATGAAAGTGCTGTTTTCCTTTTTCTTGTGACATATGTTTGTTACGATTTTTCAAAATCATTTAACTTTAGCCTGGCTCTGCTCCTCTAAAAATCAATGGCCAGATTTGCATTGATTTCAGGAGGGCACTCGCTAAACCTGATTGATTTTACTGTCTTCTCTACTCCTTTCGCTGGGACGAAGGCAGAGTTTCTTGTCCTTAGTGGTGAACAACTACCCGAAGTTTGAACGTTTCTTTGTTCCCACATGTTGTTTCCAGCAAGGATCAGGACCAGGCCACCTGAAATACCTGAGGACACCCAGTCTTCAGGTAATATGGTCAGCATGGAGGTAAGATATTGCAAAAATAGTTAGAAGATGTCATCACAACTAGAAGTTTTAAGAAGTTTGGTAAGTGTGCAGATTCAAATGTTGCACATCTAAACTGAAACACCAGCTCTCCAAAGGCCGTCACATACTTAAAACTTTTTATATAATATTGCAGACTTATGTATACAAGAACCAGCAGAAATTTGCAGCAAGAACAAGAACCTGATAAGGTGTCCCCCTTCTTGGCCCCGAACCCAGCAGAGGGAAACACCCCTCTGCGATGTTGCAGTTATGTGCCCGTACTTTCCTTGCCAGTCACACTGAGCCTGGAGAGGGAAAAAATTCCTGTAAGGAGCCAAGTAAAAGTTTAAATCATATGAGCAAAAGAAAGCTGCTGCCGAGTTACCTTCAGACTCCAGTAACATCCCCACTCGTGATGACTTTCAGCAGTTTTTCTCTTGGGCATTGCTCTCCCCACAGTACAAGTACTCTCCTCCCCCTTTCCCGGGCCTTCTCCTCACTTCAGCCTCCCGCTGGTGCTGCCTTCATCCCTTCTGAGCCTTCCTTCAGGCTTTCTTCCTCTTTCTAGCAGCACAAAACCCTACTCAAACCAATTGCTGAGGGGCCTGGACGGTCCTCCTGTGCAGTGCCTCCTGCAAAAGGGAGCTGCCTTCAGCGGGAGTACACAGGAGGCATCGCGACAGTATCGCCAGGAGGGTACGAGACTTCTCGTCCGTTACAGGCCGTCTTTGGGGCAGCCTCTGCTTAAAGTATTGTGCGGATTTGGGGGCTAGGGAGGGGGAAATGCATTTCTGCCCTTCGCACAGTTCCGGCGAGGCGGCCAGGCCCGCGGCGTCCTGCCCCAGGGCCGGAGCTGGGGGAGGACGAGAGGCGCCCCTCGCCCTGGGGGGGGCCCTGCCCAGGCCACCAGCCCCACTGCTGTGGGGAGCAGGAGAGCTGCGCGAGGCCACCCCGGGCCCACGCTGCCTCCCACGAGCCCAGCACGATGCTCTGGCGATCAGGAATAAGAACATGTCCGCTTCCCTTGGCGTGTGCCACCTTACTTTTCACAGCTCATTCTGCTGCTCGCAACTGGCAGTCCATCAGCCTGATTTATAGCAATCAAAGATCAGGGGGATAAATCTTAAAAACAAAGAATTTTTAGATGCTTTGGGGGGTTTTGATTTCTTTTCCTTATTTTCCATAGCAAAATAGAAAAGGAAAAAAGAAGAAAAATAGGAAAATGCTTGTAAAGTCAGGGAAAAATAAAATGACTTGAAAATCAAGTTTTTCTTTCCCCTCCTTTCCCCAGTGTCAAAAAAAAAAAAAAAAAAAAGGAAAATTCCAGATCGGGAATTATTTTCTCTTTGGTTTGAGCTTGCATATCTGTGGATTAAAATGAGCTACTATTTTGAGATCACATACATCTCATCTGTTGAAAAAGAGTGTTATTTTTTGAACATTTGTTTTTAGATAAAAGAAAAGGAAGAAACAACAAGATGCCCCTGCTTTCTAAACAGAACATGGTACAAAGCTGAATGCACACTAAAATTAAGCTTGTGAAGCTTTAGTCTGAGAAAGAGTGTTTACAGGAGATAAACATGAAATACATTATAACAAATGAAAGTTAATCTGTTGTTATCTCTCTCTTATTTTGCCAGCTCTTTGGATTAGACAACACAGCTTCACTACATCATACCATGTACTGTGAATAGAATAGATGGAACATCTTTTTTATTAGTCTTATTTAAAAAATACATTTTTAAAAGCCTGATTATAAATCCTTGGCTGGGAGGAATTACTACCAAAAGTATTGTGTAAAGAACTCAGCACAGTGTAAAAAATTTTTGTCATGGATTTGCAGAGAATAATTAAAGTTGTATCATTAAATCTGCAACCGGGCAGACAATGCATTTTTCCAAACCAACTCTGGTAGTTTACTTTTATATTTACATATTAGTTATTTCTTATCTGGCATTTTTAGTTATACAGCAGGTGCTTTTAGACATTTTTTAATGCATATGGATACTTCTGCCTTTAGCTGCACAGTATTCCTTTAGGCTGAAAAGGGAAATGGCACCAGCTCTGCACTAAATTACTGCGTATGGAGCATCTCTACAGCTGTGATGGCGCCCTTCTGTATCAGAAAACAGTAAGTCTAAACAGCAAGACTGTGGCAGGCTTATCCTGAAATAGTGACTCCTACCCCAACCGCCTGGGCGAAACAGTGCAGGCAGGCAGCTTCCCAGCCCGCAGGCAACAGCTGCCCCCTTTCATACACCTATTGCCACAAAACTCTCTTCTGTGTTATTACTGGGTAATATTAAACTGCCTGTTGTGTGGCCTGTCACGTATGTTTGAGGGGCTTTATTTACCTGCAACAAGGCAAACATTCTCAGTCCCCAGTTCAGCAAAATGGAGAACAGAAACAGAATTGAGCAAACTCACCCAGCAGGTGCATTTTAGTGAAGTCGCCGTGCTAGGGAATAAAGGCACGGAGGGGTGTCTAAGGTGTGTGTCGCTTTTTGCTTTCTGTCTTGCTTCTCTATGCCAGGCAATGCTAAAACTAGCTTTAGGGTGAACTGACAAAAAGGTTGCAGGAACAGTGGATAAAAAGCAGTGAATTCCACTAGAAAATTGATACTTTAGAAATTCTGAGACTGAAAAGAATTTTTTTCCCATGATTTATTCATTTTCTTCAGCCTTCACTCTTATTGTTCTTGTCCCTTTTATGAGCTCCTCTGAACTGCTGCTCTTCATGATATCTGCTGATAATTGCAGGCAGTGATAAAGTAGAGTACGGCTAGTAACTGGTATGCTGGCTCTGTAACGCAATCTCACTTATGGACGAACCCTAAAAAGCAATCTATCAAAAGAAGAATAAGCCTCCCCTTTGTCCCAGGGGCAGAGACAGGGTTTTATTAAAAAAGGAGGAGGGGGTTATGGGTGAATGTCTTTGTCAAGAATTTTTATAATTATATTTCAGTTTTCCTCTCAACGCTGAAAAGTCTCTTGCTCCCACTTCTCCTGGCTGATTTGTCTGTGTAAACCAACAAAATGTTAACAGGCCAGTTTAAAAACGAAAGGCTGATCAAATAGGGAAGATCCTTAGGCTATAACCTATATGACAATCATTAAATAATTACAGACTAAAGGAGTTCTAAAAGGAGTTTTTCTCTTGAAAAAAAATTCCACTGAACTCTTAAAGCATACCCCCAAATCTTGCTAAACTCAGCAAGTTTAGCAGCAAACCACCATGCTCAGTGCCCCCACAAAAACATCATTAAATTTCCTGGATCTTGGACATGTATTCCGCACATAGTATATTATATCCAGTGCATTAAATGCTCTCTTAGCAACTAAACAACCACTGCTCACCAAAATGAGCTCACTCAGATTCTTAATAAAGGACAGAAACCCTCAGATACCAGTGGGAGCACATAATTCACATTCACACAATGTATCTCCAGCCACCCGACCCTCATAGGAGTTCTTGAAAACTACTAAAGCACAAGGTTTGGGACTAAAAATCCTAACTCTACCAGATACTTAAAAAAAACCAACAAAGCAAAACATGCCTCCCCCCCCCCAACACACACACGCAACAGACATACTCTTTCACGGCATGTTATTCCTCCCTCTCCCAGCTACCCCCTTCATGATCCGCAGACAACGAATGACCTGTCTCTTCCTGTCCTTCTCTTTGCCAAAGGAAGTGACTGGGGACTCCCAAGGGTGACAATCCCTTCCTCCACCTGCCCCCATCTCATGGGTACAACCTTTCTCTCAATGGTTTACCTGATTTACATAATAGAGTGATCATATGTGAAAAATAGGATCATGCCATTTCTGGACATTTGTTCTGTTTAAGGCAGCTACCTAGGAGCAGTAGATATTGCCAGCCAAATCACCCCATAATGCATTCATCCAAGCAGATTTAATCAAGAGCCATCTCCCACCATATTTCTCAGTTCCTTTCTTCTCAGTTACCTATGTAAGCAGTCCCTCTCTCTAATGGGGTCTAGGCTCAAAGCAGATACAAAAGAGCTGTGTCTCCTCCATGGTGTTTCAAAGCTAGATGCAAAAGAAGGAAGTGAGAAGAATGACTACTAGGCAGTTTCAGTTTAAGACAAATTCCTACTGAAGTCAGAAAGTAGTGTTTTGATGTCATCTTAAATATTATTGTCCTTGCTTACTACGACTGACAGTAGTTTTGTCATTTCCTGGGTTGCTTTGTAGATTGAGTTAGTTGACCTCGCTCTTCCTACCTTCTTTTTCTGAAATGTAATTGCTCTATCTCTCTCCTTCCTCATCCATAGTGCCCTCGTGCTGACCTGCGGATCAGGAGGACTTTGCTCCAGAAACACACCCAGTCCTAAGTTTGCACAAGCAGCATCTGCATTTCCAGAACTATATCAGTAGCTACTAGCAAACAACAATAGCTGTTCACAAGAACTTCCTCTGGTTGCTGATAACCACTTCACTAACTGCAGTCCAAGAAATCTCATTTAAATTGCTTGTTTTAATTCACATTATGTGCCACTGTTCTTACAGGTCCCCGTTCAGCCAGGCACTTCACCACATAGTCTCATTACCTTGACATAATCCAACTGAATAATCCAGTTGACCTGATACAGTTGAATAAATGCAATGGATCACAACCTAAGAATTTCACTTTGCTTTTATTACTCCTTTTCCCAAATGAATTTCTATTAAGATTACTGATAACTTCACTGAGGACAACAGATCTACATATGCCCCTTTTGGCAACATGCTCTCTTACCCCACCCCCTCACCCTCCAGTCTATCGTAGGATAGACTTGGTGAGTTTTAGTATCTTTATCAGATAACAAAAGAACCTTGGAATAATTTTGTAACATTCCTACCTGATTTTTTTTCCAGAAGCATAACACAGCCACAGGCAAAAACTTAAAAAATTCTGTGAATTTGAATCATAGGTCTGTATAACAAAGTACTAAGATACAAATCCAAATCAAAGTGTGACTAAGAGCATCTTTCTTCTATTCAGCTATTTCCTCTAATAGGAAAAGGGAGAAAAAGCAGAAACTGCAAAATAGAAAAAAATTTTAATCCAGTCCTCCTCTCCTTCTAGACTGGGAAAACTGAAAGAGGTTTGCTCTAGGATATGGAGAGCTAAAGGGAACAGTTCTGTCTCAGTCCTGCTGACATGACTACAGTACACGCACACCACATCATTCAAAATCCAGGAAACAGAATTCACAAGTTTACAAAAGTCTTGTGCATAGGACTACAATAAGACATTTTGCCGTTTGGGTAGTTAAGTTTGTCCAAGGATCCATATTTCTGGGCTACTTTCTCATGCCAAGTCCCAGCTTACTTTACATATGACTCTCAAATTCACACCCCCTAGATTTAAAAGAGATTGAATTTCTCTTTTTCTGGACTCACTTTCTATTTGTCTCATTCACTTGTTGGCCTATCAGCTCAAGATAGAATTTATTGCAGTTTGATGTTGTGTAGCATCTGTTCAACTATAAATTCATCATTGTCAGGGAAGAATAAAGATAATTAGTTTCCTACAGTATGTCTTTTTCTTTAGTTGTTAATTACCCATACAGGGACCTGTACCTTTCATAGAGTCAGCATATTTACAACATGCAAATATCATTATTCAATCTCTCTCTGAGAAAATAGTAAACATCTTTGTACTTAAGCAGCATTGAAAGTTAATGCAATTGCGCAAGTATTTTTAAGCTGGTGAATACACTATAATATGATGAAACCAATATTGTTAAAATGCAGCAAATCGCTATTTACTAATGTTTCAGGGTGTAGGCCAATTTTCTAAAATGATGCAGCATCTTTTTCAAGTAGGAAAAAACAAAAAATCCTCCTTAGTTGTTTGAAATACAACTTTGGTTGCTATTTTTTGGAAATTTTCCCCATTCAGTAAAATGAAATAAGCAAGCCATCACAGTGTTCAAGCAGCTATGTTGCTGTGCAATAAGACTATATTGCAAAGATGATGGCCATTGCAGACAGACCGGAGAGACAGGATACCCATCTGCTTCACTGTGGTCTTTTTACATGGTCTTCTCTGTACTACAAGCACC
This sequence comes from Apteryx mantelli, assembly GCF_036417845.1. Classification (NCBI taxonomy): domain Eukaryota; kingdom Metazoa; phylum Chordata; class Aves; order Apterygiformes; family Apterygidae; genus Apteryx; species Apteryx mantelli. The sequence goes on along the minus strand of NC_089986.1, from coordinate 25,924,280 downwards.
TCTTACAAATTCAGATAATGACACTCATACAACTTTACAGTGTTTTGAGCAAAGGGTCCAGTAAGTTCTACATAGCAGGTATAGAGTTTCCCATTTACCACCTTCCCTGAATAGCACAAGAAATTTGTATGTCAGATCAAAATGCAGGGCTCAGCTCATCCAAGGAATTGCCCATAGAAGACCAGCGCAGAAGGCAATTTCTTCCACAGTATCCCAGAGAAGAGAAGTTCAGCTCTGTCATTGCCACACAGAGGGCTTCGCTGACTCCTTCCATGGGAGAAAGAGAGCAAAGGCTTCATGCCTATCCCAAAGACTCTGCTACAGCAAGTGCCTATAAAAGAGCAGGTTCCTTTTAAGAATCCAGTGGGTAGGATGGAGTCTTTGCACTTCACCCCATTTCCTTCTCTGCTGCGAACACATGCCATGTCCTTGACTCAGTCCCTGCAGTCAACTAAGTGCTGGGAATGCATTTCAAGGAAAATATTAACATGCAAACTAATGGATTCCTAAACTATCAACTCATTAAGTCCATAGGCTTAATGATATAATTAATAAGATGACATACTATTAATGCTTAGATTCACCATATATATATATATATATATATTTATACACACACACAAAAATACTGAGTGGGGGGGAAGCAAAGGGGGTGGACATGGGAGGGATACCTCTTCCCAACTGCACTAGAGAAGTCTGAGGGCAGCTGTTAAAACAAATGACTAAGTTGGAAAATGAAACAGAAATAGCGCACAACACTTTCCCTGATAGGAACACATTAGAAAGCCATATCAATAGGTCTTTGAAAGTAAAGGTCCTGCGGATAATGAATTGAAAATAAAATTCAAAGTTAACTTAAGCAAGTCTCATAATATGAAACATTGTAGCGGTTTTCACCAAGAAAAGGTCTGAATATTTCCTCCCCTAACTGCCAGAAGGTGGTAGTATTTCAAAATACTAATATTATTTATGGGGAAATACACTCACTAGTTTATGAATTTTGGCTGTCTGCCAGAGCTGTATTATTGTAGTCGTAAGAGTTATAGGTCAGCAGCCATGCTATGCCATAATCTAGAGACTTGGGTAGCAGAGGGATAGGAAAACATACTGCAGTCTTGTTATCCAAGACAACTTGTTTCAGGGGAAAGATGTATTAATACCTGCTTGTCATTGGGGCTAGCCTGACACAGTATCAAACATCAGTGATGTCTTCTGGAATCTGCAAAAGAAATTGAGTGAAATCTGCTCAGGCCTGAGAACAGAGGTCTCTGCAGGATCGCTTGAGGCCAAGTCTCCCAGTCCAAATGAACACCTCTTTACAAAGCCATTAAATCTTCCAGAGCTTTTTCTGCAATCTTCAAAAATGAATTCTCCAATGAGGACAAAACAAATTTTAGGCTGGACCTGTAATTAAAGAAGGCTGCCAAAGAATGAGTCTGGCTCATGTTAAAAGCTAATTCTTGGCATACAGCGTTTGAGTATCTATCAAGGTAACCTAAACAAAAGCCATTCCACATAAATGCTAACAAAATTATTTTGAGCATTTTTTGCTCATAAATGAACAAACTTCTGCAAATCTTAGAACCAGGGTGAAATTGCTGTAGCCATATAAATATAGTGTACGTTGCTTAGACCAGATGTGGTTAGTCAAAGGAATCTGTTATAGCAGACAAAAAACAGATGTCCCAACCAAATAAATTAAATTCAATGCATTTTTTGTAGGATATCATACACAGAAACAGCACTGCTAGTGGACACCTTCCAGTCAGTTCTGCAGGTCCTCATTAGTACTCTCAGGATGAGCAGAGGACAGGTGGCTAGGGAAAATGGTCGTCTGGAAAACAAGATGAGAAAAGATCTCAGTAGTCTTGTCAAAACGTGTCTGCACAGCCCATGCTGGCTCACTTAATACATTACCGAAGAATCTCTGCAAGGCAAACATCCACTCAACATACAATATTACACTAAATTTTCTTAAATTTCTCATACTGGTGGAAATGAATGGGATCAAGTAGAGAAACGAGGACAAAGGCTGTGCCTCTTCCCTATCTCGCGCTTGGCAAGCTCCTTCCCATTCGGGGCTTCCGCAGAAGCCACGGAACATCTACAGCAAGTGTGGAAGGAGGCAGCCCAACCTGAAGCTGTTGGCCATGTTTGCCTTCTAAAGAGTGCAGAAGGACATGCATGGATCCTGGGGCCTCCATGGCTCTTCCATAGAGACCCACAAAACATTTTCATGGAGAATTCCTTCTCTGTTTGGGTGGGAGGAATAATTTATTTCATTATGAATCCGAGAAAAGCTGAGTGGAACTGTCAGGGTTTGACCCACAAAACTAAACACACTGGTTATTACCCAGAGGCTTTCATTTTACTAGTAATTTCTTATATGCTAGGACATGTAAGTTATTCTTTGTAGAGTTAATCTTTCTTGGATACCTAATGACACTCATTTTGTATCACTTCCATGTATCTACCTACTGGTAAAAGAAGAAGTGGAAAACCTGTCACACCAGAGTGCTGCACATAATTATGGTCAATAAAATACTTTGCTGCAATAATTGCCTCATGATTCTTGCATTTTTATTTCACTCCTGCATCTTTAAGACACAAAGTTTAGCAGAAGGTGCCTTTAACATCCAGAGGAAAAAAGAGCTTTTACAATGGCACCCCAGGAACCAAAACAATAGTGCTGCCTTTATTCTGATGTGATCTGTGCAGCTTGAAAACTAATCTAGAAAACACAAGTGCTATTAAAAGGGAAAGATCCTTTGTGGGGGAAAATAATTCCTTAGGGTGTGATACACAGGAAAATCAACCCAAGAATTATATGAATCTTGATTACACTTGGAGAATTGCTTTGTATGCTTCAAAACCGTTAGCTCAGCTCTGGTCAAAATCCAGTCAGAAAGACTGAGGCTGAAAAATAAAAAGCTATGTGGGAGATCCCTGGTGAATCAAAAGCAGTCTCATTCCAGACAGGAGGAAACAGCCACCCTGGATCTTGGCTGCCAACACAATTTTGTGATCAGTATATTTTAGAAAGAGAGTTTAATTCAAGTTTAGTTCAAACAGAATTTAGTTCAAGACTAAGGTTGGTTGTACACAGTGTAAAAGGTTGGTCCTTTAGGCATGAAAGAGATTAATTTCTAGGAATTAAAAACAAAAGACAAAACAAAGCAAAACCAGTAGGAGGCAGGCCAGCTTCAATTGTCAGATTTGTATTCAACCTGGTATTATCACCTGATTGAATTTTCAGAGAAAAAACATTAAACACTAAGGAACATTAAGCGGTAACCCTACTCATTCTTCTGCTGGATTTTTTCCTAGGAACCAGAGAATTTTTAGGGCTGAGCTGAACTCTGCTCTGGCTTTTAAAGGTACACAAATGAAATGAACAGAGCTCTATGGTGTTGAAGACAGCAGATTTTGGCCTCCTTTTCCTTGAATTATGAAGAGGAAACTGTAAAGGAACCAAGAATCTGGCAACTTCGCTGCTGACTGGATTCAGAGTCCAAACACCTCCCAACCTACTTCCTCACAGAGGATATAAAGTGATGACATGTTCTGGACTGGACCTGGATGCATCAGGCAATAAATACACTGCAAATGTTCATTTCCCTGGACTCTCTGCAGGACTGTAGAGAAACTGTGAGTCCCTTATTAACAGGAGCTTACTTCTTCCACAGTAATGTCCTATAAAAAGATATTCATTAGATAATCAGTTGACAACCCCTTGCAATTCAAAGTGATCTCTAATGCAAGCAAGTGATTCCATTAAGGTGAGATTCTGTTTTGGCTACTTCATCAAATCCAAGAAAACAAGTTCATACATGAATTTTTCCTGTGTAGTCCTTAAAGTATAAACCTCCTTCCTACTGTCTGTTTCCTTTCTTTCAACAGTTCAGGGTAGAATTTCCAAAATCATCAGTAACACTTAATGCTCAGCTTCTCTCAGCAATATATGACCTGAACATCTATAGCTCAGCCTTAAAAATTACATTCATTCAAAAGATATCTTTTTAAATTTTTTTCTCATCAAATTTTCACCTTCTCCAAGAGCCTCTTCCCTGTATTGTAAATGGTTGTTTTTTAAGAATGTTTTTAATTTGTTCTATGGTGCATAGGCAGTGGGAAGCAATAAGCAAGTAGTACACTAGGATGAAGTGCCTTTCCCATGCTGAGTCTGTTTGCCAACTCCCTACACAGACATTTGAAGGGAGCAAATGAGAAGACCAAAGAGAGTCGAGTCCTCACAGAACTCATATTTCTGTCAATAAGAAAGCAAAGCACATCAGGTTACTAGATACACAGCTACAAATGAGCACAAGAGATGCTGTGGATATATGGCTTTCATGTAATGTTAAATCAATGAAGAAGCGTATTGTTTTTATCTCTGCTAGCAATCCTGACACCTTCAACAGTACTGTACTCTCCACAGGCCTGTGGCATAGCAAGGGGTGTCCCACTGTGACTAAAAGCAGCAGAACCTCCTCAAAGTAGAATGTCCAGTGATGCCATAGCCCCTGTAGCCAGCACTAAATAGCCTCTCCTTCCAGTCAAGTGTTTATGATTCAGAAACCAAATTGCCTCCCAAAATTCCTCTGCTCTGAGGGGAAAGAGACTATCATCTCCACTATCCCTTGACATGGTCTAGCCTGCGACTTTATCGCCTCCCCAACCCTTCTGTCGGCACACAGGGCCAGGGGAGCTCGAGGTCTGCTCACGCCCCCTCGCCCCTTCTGGGGCTGGAAGGGGATCACCAGATCCACAGGGCCGTTCGGGAGCTTCCTGACCCAGAGAGGCTTACCATCACGGCCGTGCCCCCTCCCGCTGCCTCGCACTGCAGGCACAAACATTACGATTCTGAATCGCTCAGAAAGGGGCTTGGCTATACACACAGGTAGCTGTGAGAGCAACAGAGCTAATGAAGCCTTTCCTTTGTGGACTTTTTCATGTCTAACAAAGCTGTACACACCTTGCAGCTTTTTACTGACTGGAAACGTTAATACAATTTCTCTCTGCTTCCTATTCTCACAGGAGTTGTAGAGCTTATACTGTTGAGACCTCTTCCTTTCCCTTAAATTGGTTGAGATTGGGTCAAATTTGAATGAAATTGGCCAAGGAATGACAAAAGTAAGAGTAGACACACAGACAGAAGTATGCAGTGTGACTGTAGATACCTTGCTTCTGTAGGAAACCAAGCCCCCCCCCTTCCCCCCCAAAAAACCCCAAGCCCCCCACCTTTTTACAGCAATGTTTAAAAGTAGGGAAAAACCTAACTCAGCCTAGCAACCTTGTACATGCCTGGCTACTTCTGCTCATACTTTTAAGCACATTTGTTTCAAGCTTTTAATAACAGCAAGACTATATTAGAATTTCCAATCCTCTGAAACATTTGATTAAAGATTTTAGTAGCTTCAAGCCAGGTCAAGAAATACTGTGTGAAACCCCCAAATCAGATTTATTCTCTCAGCAGAGATGATACCTTGGTGGTTAAAGCTGCATCAAGACCTGGACATTTTTAGCACTTTTCATTTTTGGCAAACGATTTTAAAAAGAGAAGTTGCTTACACATTTATCAGTGAATGGGGCTTTGATACAAGAAAACTAATAAGAAGGAGGGATTACCAAAGTATCTTACTTAGGGGGTACTGATACTGAGAGGATTCTGAATGAAGAAAAGAAGGGAGGTAAATGTTTTTCAGCAAAGCACATGCCACATACCAATAACTAAGAGACAGAACCAGACCTCAAATATTGCATATATTAGGGTTTATTATGAAAATAGATGGCTTAGCCCTTTTATACGTATTGTAAAAGCTCTGTCACTTGACTGCTTTCAACATGAAGGCTCAATTCATTTAGTTGGGAGGTACAGAATTCTCAGAGCTGGGGGCAGGAGGAAAAGGGGCATCTGGATGAGACAGCACAGTGGTGCTGTAGCATAATTCATTTAGGTGCTGCTAATGTGCCTATTACACTGAACATAACCATCAATCACTACTATTTTAGTTGTTAAGGAAAGACAGAGGCACTGAGAAGAGAGAAGCAATTACAGAAAATATTGGGCACAAGACAGCTCCTCCCTCCAGACTGCTGCTCTCCTGGAGTACAATTTTCTCTTATCCCTGAAGCTCTCCACTCCTCCTCCCTCCCTTTACACACCCTAAAGTCCTTTCACACAAAGTCATTTTCTGACTATGTGCAGGTGCTGAGCTACAAGTTCTTCCTCCCATACAAGCCCCTTGCATATTTGATGTGAGCAAGAGGCAGAACAAAAAGCTGGCAGCAAGTTTCCACTAAAGCTTTTGTTCCCTTTCCCTTGAAGGATTAAAGACTAGTGTTGACCTTGGGTGAGAAGAGCATATTTATTAAAGAAGGGGAGAAAATCAGGATGATGGTGCGAAAGGATTTATGGACTTGGGAGGGAAAATGGTGGACCAACTGCTGAACCATAGTGCTATTGACTTTAAGAGTTTATCAGCTTTCCACCAGCTGGGGAACTGGCCTGTTTGTGGGAAGGCAAAGCGAGCTGGTCTGGGACAACATGTTTGTTTGAAAAGGTGGCAGATTTCAAAGAGTGATCTAGGCCAAGTGGAGTCTCAATCTGCCCTCATCACAATACTAAAACACCCCATCTTTCCCAGCCACCCAAGTTATGAACTTCTGAACTGACACCGGTGAATTCCATGAGGCTTTACATAGCAGATGAAGTCATGAAGCTTATTTTTACCTCAGTTATCCCAGCACATATTGAAGGCCCCATTCCCTCACCTTGTACCATGTGTAACCATTTATGCTTGTCCAAACTGAGGAGAACATGCAAGTAAAATCAGTGGTTGTACCTTGTGCAGACTTTCTGCTGGTGTAAGTGACAGAGTTTGCCTTTCCCTTCATTTCCCCCAAGAGTTAATGATATTATTTGGAAGTTGCACTGAAGCCACAGAAGGGAAGTCATTGTTAGACTTTAGAAAATGATCAGAACTCAGAATTTTAACTTTTTAAGCCCTGAAATGAGAAACTAGCCCATACTTCAGAGATGGACAAGACCAGTGATGCAAAAGCAAACAGCTCACAGGCTCAAGCCCAGATGAATGGCTGGAAAGAGGGGAAGCTCTCCGTGAGATGTGAGACACTGCGTACTCAGCACTCATAAGTGGTCACACTACAGCCCTTTCCGAAGTGAAGGTGCTAGAGAGTGTTCGCAAACACACACTGATTGTGTTGGCAGCATACACCAGACAGCAGGAGCACCCCAGACAGCAGGAGCAAGCTAAACTACTGAAATGCACATGAGAAAAATTAACTTATGGCAAGACTCAGAGAAAGAAAGGGGAAAAACCCACACAAATCCAGCAAGGCACAGAGCTGCTAATTCAACCCTTTACTGAAATAGGAAAAACCCACCTGTTTGTTCTGAGAAAAAGTCCCCTGAACAGGGAACAAAAACTTACATTTAGCATTACTGAAAAGAAGTGTGAACTGGAGCAAGTTCATGGTCTAATATGCATACTGTGTGCTGGCTCAGATGACATGGAGAAGTATATACCACAGAAAGACACCTCCAAGATGGAAAAAATATTCCATATTACTCCATACTGGCAGCAGCAAAGTCCTCCAGCACTGGGAGACTGGAAGCCTCTGAGCAAAGTAAACCAGCAAGGGAACGTCTACTCTGGTTCCAGCTTTGTCTGTGCTTGCTGCCACTCGCCCCTGCCCCCAGCCTGCCTACCTGCACCTCTCCTGCCAGAGGTGGTTGCTCCCACCGACGCAGCGGCAGGGCCACTGGTGCCTTCCCTCCCTGACCTGTTCAATCAAGAGGAATCCACTGGGTGCAGTGGAGGCTCCTACTGAAACTGTTTATCCTCACTTGGATCATTTTGCCTGAAGTGGTTTAGGAGGCAACAGAGACCAAAGGTGGGAGAAAGGCAGGATTAGTATCCTCATTCTGCTGATAGAAAATTGAGGCAAAGGGAGATTAAACAACCTCTGTGAGCAGGAATTTAGCTGAACGTGGAGTTGGGCTTTCATATCCTCAGACTGTACTTTAACCACCAGATTTTCCTAAACCTTATTGTCAAACCCTTATTCACATAAGACAGAAAAACACAATCCTCGATCCTTTTTCTGTTACTCTATGACTCAGGGGAAGTGACCAGACACAGGAACTATAACCCTACACCACTGCTTCTCCACCCTCCTCTTCACCCCTTTTCTGTACACAAGCCAAGCTCCACATGCAAAGGAGCTTTCTCTCCCAGCCACGCTCAGCTTTGGGCTTACACATCCTGTCGAGTGCTAGCATCAGTCCCTCAGTGACAAATTTTCCTAATCGTTGTGAACCGATCACCGCGGCAGAGTCTGCAAGGAGGAGAGCTGCAATGTACAGAAATCAAACTTGGGCAATTAGAACTTTAGCAGTTCAGATTCAGCTGCACATTGTAAAAATAAAGCCAAGAAGTGAGTGAGCAACTGCAAACATCCCAAGGAAGACTATATTGAAAAGTAATTTCAGCCTTAATCATTTTATACTTCATTATAAATTGAACTCCTTCCAGCTTAACAAAGACGCTTTTTTTTCTTCCCAAGATGATTTTAGCCAAAGGTGCTGTGAGCTTGCTCACAATTATTGCTTCACTGAAAAATAATTTATTTTCAAGCTATCTAATACAGTGGTTGTATGAAATAAGCACAGTTCAGCTCAGCCCCTTCACTTCAAGAGAAGTTGCAGGGCAGAAAAGTATCTTGAATTTCAAATATGAACTAGAAGGTTACTTATATTTTAGAACAAAAAGAATATTTGAATCTGGCATACATATTGCATCAGTGCTACAACTTTCATTTTACTGAAATCAGACCATGCATTTGTACATTTTTGCCCCAAAGGACCAGAGTACCAAAACGCTGTAGAGAGACAGTTAAGGCATAAATATCTATAGAAAAGGAGAGAGAGAGAAAGAGAGAGAGAGAGAAGTAAAATGCTGAACAGTATGATATCACTGTAGTTTCTACATTGTTCTGTGGCCATTTACTGACAGGACGATAACTGTGGTAAGTGATAACAGTGGGAGCTAGGGACAGCTGGGCCCCACTACCTATGCAACAAAACTGTGACACAAGCAAAAGGTCAGACACATGAAATATAGACTAATCCCATCCTGACTTACACTAATGCAACTCTAGGGCATATACTACATCGTTTTTCCTGCTTTGATGTTCCTGATGGAATACATGGCAGACAGAAAAGCGATACACGCCGTAAAGTAGGTGAAGTAGGCAAAAAAGTGTCAAATTCCTTCTTCCAGATGCTTGCAGGAGCTGGAAGTATAGATCAGAAAAGTCCTGGAACACTTAAATGGCTGAATTTGACCACAAATACCTGTACTTAGTAGCCTTACAAACTTGTGACCAGGGGAGAAAATGAGCCAGTTTCCTGGGCTCCTCTCCCAACCCTATTTTCTTTGACTCTCTGTCGCAAGCAACCTTCAGAATGATTAACATTGCTTTTCCAACTTACATTACAACCAGAAAATATCACGGCATCCTTGCATATTTTAAGATTCTCATCTCTGCTGTGTTTGCAGGCAGCAACACTACTCTCCAAAGAAGTAACTGTCTGAGACAGTATTCTGAGACACAATCTTTGCTTTTCTACTAATTCTCTTCATGGAAGCACTCTTCAGAGGCCTTGCACAGATTCGAGGTCAAAGCTTGCCTATATGGAACAGGATGATCCAAATCAGAACTTCAGGACCTGACTCAATTCTCATCTAAAGAAACTTAGTCTTTCTGCTAAATCCTTAGTGGGTATAAAGTGGCACAAATCTCTGCCTGCCAGTGGAGTTATATTAATATATACCAGTTAAAAATGTGGCTCATGACTTCTGTGCAGCTACTCTTAATTGCTACTAGTGCAACTGGAATAAGAACTGAGTCCTTTGAGCACAGAAACCCACAAATGATTGCAGTGATCCAAAAACGTCTGGTGTTCCTCCCTCATCATTGTTATATCTGGCACAGATGAAATATGCACGTAACATAAATCTTTCTCATTAATGTCCTTCAGGAATAAGGACTACTGAAGACTAAGGATCATAGTAGTAATCACACAGCAGTCCCACTGCTGATCATGGCTTAGGGAGGAAAAGACTGCTTCTCTCGCTAACATGACAGGGCTTCATGCACAATAACACAGCTATGTTGGCTTGTATGGAAAAGGGAAAGGGAAGATATAGCCCTGAGAGAGCAGAGGGCGAAGAGTTCTCAGTTAAAAAACTTTTTTCCTATGTACAGTATAAATGTTTAAGCTCTAGGGAGAAGGGAGTTGGTTATATTCTTCAGGCTGTGGTTAAGTTGCTGGGATTTGGTAAATAAGAAACATTTTTACAGCTCATTAAGTGGAGCTTTGGGAAATGTTCTCATATCCGTTTTCAAGGGGCTGTGGAGAGCTTGTATTGTGTGCTGGGTGAGGGAAGCAGTCATTTCAAACTAAAGGTTCAGCAGGACAGTATATATGGGGCTGAGAAATGCTGGAATGCAGTCATTTTATTTTACTGATAAACGGTGGTTGTTAATGCATTATTGCTTTCACTTGGTAGATCTGATTGAAGGGCAATATTTTACATTGCTTAATGAAAGAGAATCATCTAACAGCCTAGGAGGATGGGACAGTATAACTAGAGCACTTTAGCTGATTCTGCAAGACCAATCAATTATTTTCATATTTTCTCAACATCACATGAAAACCATTTTCTATGTGTGTAGCTGAAATTCCCATGCATGCTTCACAGGGGCTGTACTGGTCTTGCAGGGCTTAAGGGAGGGCAATCTTTCCATTACTTCTTTTTACAAGCTCTCTAAAAAACCACACGTCCTCTCCTAACAAACACAGAGCACTTAGTACAGGCTGTTACCCCAAAGCAAGCTGTGTCAGTGGGTCAGACTGGCCCACTGACAGTGGGGCTGAGAGCTACCTCTCAGCAGTGCTCCTTCAGCTACGGAAGTCTTTGTTTGCACACAAAAAGATACAGCTGTAGTGGTGACTGTGGACACCCATCTTCTCAACTTCCCTCTCAAATCTCATGACTGGGGCCCCAAACTATTTTACAGTGTATTTCTTCTTGTGAAAATGCTCTCTTTCATCTTGGAGAGACTCCCAATTAAGGGCAGTCCTACAGCAAATACAGCTTGAAGATCTCTAGCAATTTGAGCCTTTCTCCTCTTTTCTGGCTGTGTTGGAGCATACAAACTGAAGTAGGATGGAAGCAATATCTCAAGAGCTCTACCTCTTGGGTAGTACCATGGCTATTTTTGCCATGGATTCCCAGAAGTTTCTAATGCTATGGGTCAAGGTAGCCTCTGAACAGTTTGTCTTTCCTCTTTCCTTTGCCTTATGGGTATTTTCAGGGGGTCAAATACAGACAGCCATTCTACTGCTTATTTCAGCCTTACCATCATTTCTTCATCGGTCTTAGGAAAAGACATAAATTGTCACCTGGTTGCCTGGCCTTGGCCAAGACTTTCAGCTTCTTTACACTGCCCTAGGAATCTTGACTTTGCTTGCATATGGGTGCTTGCAAGGAGCCATGAGCTGCCCCAGTCAGCATGGAAAGCACTGGCAACTGGCAGTGTCAGAGGAAGGAGAACAAGAGAGAAAGTTAAGGTCAGTAACAGAACAGCCATTGACTGGCACTTTTCCTCTTTCTCCTGTACACAGCGATATTCCCCTCTAAGCAGCTAGCTGTGTGCAGGCACAGGGAGAGGTGCTCAGCAGCTGGGTTTATTGCCACTCTTCCTCCTCCAAGACAGACTTAGGGCAGTTGGCCAGCTGCAGCACTCTGATTTACATTATTGACTTCAGTGTCATGTCATTCCTGATTTAGGACTTGATTCTGTAGCACTGTAGTCAACAGAAGCAGGTCCTACCCTTATATGCTGAACAACAGGATTGTACATGAGAATAAAATTAGTGCTATAAACTAGAGAGATCACAGCATGCCTTTTCTGACCCATTTCCCTTTAATACTAACACTTATAACATCCTGAATATTATCTCACTGAAGAAATTTTAATGGCCACACTTCGATCTAGAAATACCCCTAGAATTTATGGGGTTGAGTAAACTGCTGTCTTTCCAAAGGAAAAACATAATGTAACTACATTTAAATGTTAGATTAACAGATAGTTTGGAAGAAAGATGCTAAAAATGGCTAAACAAGTGAGGCCTGATGTACTAGGTAAGCAACTCTCAATCCTGAATGGATTTTAGTTTCTCAGTAACACTATGATACAGGGAACATTGATCCCATTTTCAAAAGGGGGAATAATGGGCTCTGTAACCTTCTCGGCAAATGACTTGATATGGTGACAGGAGCAGGTTGAAACAAGACTGAACACACTTCTCCTGAATGTTCACCCAAAGTCCTATATTCTACACCAGTATTTCTCGATCTTTTCAGGCTGGCAATCCTTATTTGCAAGACATTCCTTGCATTTACTTTAAAAACATTTTGAAAGAAAGAAAAGAAAAAGAAAGAAAGAAAGAAAGAAAGAAGTGAAGGTATATGTATGAGATTTGAGAGGTTGAGACAAGCACTCAACCGTGGATTATATGATATATAGTGACTGGGGAGAAACCTACGTGTAAATAGACTAATAGTTTCACTAGGTCAATAACTGTCCAATTGCCTAAATATGCCAATTCACCAGTTTGGAAATGCTGCATTAAAGAAGCCTGCCTACACTGCAAATCCATAAAGCAATGGACACTGTTTTCAGAAGAAACTGAGATACACACACACACTCTGACATGAGGAAGTTCAGTTTGGATCACACCCAAGGAAGCCAGCACATTCAGGGAGCACTGGTGTGATAAAATTTCCTGAAATACATATCTTCCAGTTGGTTTCCAATAGACAGTCTCCGAACTTCCACAAGGAGTTAGCCACACCATGAACTGGATTAACAAGTTGAGAAAGAACTTATAAAACAAAAAAAGGAGTCCTAGGCCTCACTGAGCCCTACTAGGACTCCTGAAACTGGCCAAGTGGTCTCCACTTGACCTCATCCCGATAAAATCTTGGGTTCTGCCCAAGGCACTCTTACCTTCAAAATCTGAAGGATACTTATGAGAAACTACATTATCCCATACATGACTAGTATTGAGCATCTAATCACCTCATTATATCCATATACCTCTAATTCATACTGCTTTAAAGTAAGATCACAACAGTTTTTTGAAGGCTGAAACACAAAGAGTAAGAACTCAATGTTTCCATATCATCAGTGCAATGAATACCCCCCATCCACGCCTCTGCACAACTCTAAACTATTTAAGGTTCTGAGTGAAGCATATAAATCATAATCACTCCTGGCCACATATAAGGCTAACCTCCATCTTTTTGAGTGCAGAATTCTAAATGAATCATGTTTCAAACCATATATAAAATTGAGAATTACATAAGAAAGTAACTAAATATTCAACAGAACAGATAAATAACTCTTTAAATCTTTAACATTTTGAGGACATTTTAGTTTCCTTGGAGTCGTTTTTTCCTTTTCTTTTTTTTCTTTTCTAAGAAACACATTTTACACATTAGAGTGAAATAATTTTTCCTCATGAAAGAGCAGTTAATTAAGTACCCTGCAGGAGTGCTAAAATGCCCAAGAGTTTCCAAGTATGTGAAAAAATCTCTTACAGACTGTACCGCATATGATCTCAAACAATGATGCAGTTGACTTAAAATCTAGCAAGTTTGCCCATGGACAGTTGTGAGCATCATTTAATTCAAATTCTGATGTTAGCATTGTGCTTTAAAGAGAACAGCCAAACCAATGGGGTGTGCCTGGAATTAATGCATTGGAAGGAAATCTGCTGATTGGCAGCAAACAGGATGTGGTCAAGAGCCAAACATTTTCTGGGCTGTTTCAACGAAATCATACAGGACTTGATTAAGAGTCTCCCCAAGGAAGGAGTCTGTCACTGCTGATTACCTTATCAAAACGATCCTGTTTCATTGGGTAGAACAAATTGGATTAACCTTTATACTTAGTAAACGTTCCCCCTTACATTTTTCACCATGGCATGCCACGTACATTTGTACCTTCTGAGAGCCTTCACATAGGATGAGTCTTAATCCTTCAATGTCGTTCTTAATTCCTAATTGCCACTACTCCTTGTGGCCCTGTGACAAATCAATAGGCACCAGAAGCTGACACAAATGCTAACTTGTCACCTCTATCAATGCCACCTTCTGTTATCTACCTGGATGTGCCTTTCTGGGCTGCCTTTTATTGTTTCTAAGGCTACGAAGCTGCAACAGGAGCGGTTCCCACTGTCAGGTCTGAAAACAGAGGAACATGCTCCTTAACAGAAGTGACGGTATAAGAATATGAAGTTTTTGTCCAGTAGTTTTAGGGCATTTCTCCTACCCAATGCATAACTTCATTGTTCATTCCTCTTCACATATACATGAAAATGAAAAAAGAAAGTTCTTGCAATAAAAGGATGCTAATTAAAAAAAAAAAAGGGGGGGGATCATAAATGGTTATCATGGCAGTTTGTGCGTAGAACTGCAACAGAGCACTGCTGCTTGAACAACAGCTTCACACAGATCTCCATATTTATGCAGGAAATAAGGTAGAAAGTCCCAGAGCAAGACAGGACAGATTCTTTTTTTCTTTAATACTTTTGTCATCCTTTACCTCACTGAAAAGTAATAAATCTTCTGAAGGAAAAAAAGCACCTGCTGGTATCATTAAGAGACTTAAACATGGCAAGATAAAACTCCCTGAAGTCAAAGCAGCTATTTGTGTCAAAGAAAACAATACAGCAATTTATATTTCCACTCCCAAGTTTTATGTTACTGCAGAAAATGTGGTCCTTTAACAATTAATCATAAATCAAAACACTGACAAGATATTGGGCTCCTATTCCTTTGAGAGAGAAGTGGAATGTATATCATGAAGCAAAAATAAGAGCCTGCTTGCCAATATGTCAGATGGAAGCTGTGTTAAGGGAGCTCTGTATTTTCTACTGCAACAGCAATACGGAATTTCTGATTCAGCATTAAGCTAATGAACTGGATGACCTAGGTTCACAATCCATAGACTGCACTTGAAGTGAGCTACTCTTTTAGAATACTTTACAAATGTAATTCAGTAAGTATTGCTCATAGAAAACACCTTAGACTGCACCCTTTTTTGCAGGGAATATGAAGGGAGGTGAGTGGAGAAGACTATGTATAAGGAGGGAAACAAAGCACTGATAACATCAGGCAACAACCAAAAATGCAGGACACAAATTTTTCACATAAAAGACAGGCAAATGTCTTCATTTAATTAGTGATCATTTTTAAGCAGCCAGAGTCTTAAAAAATGCTGAAGTCTTCAGACAGAGAAATTCTACAAGTCTGAAACAATTTACATTGCAGATATGACAAATGAATACAAACTGTTAAGAAATAATTACAACATGCCCGTACGCATCAGCTTCAGGAATGATTTTTCTGTGAAATGTATTTAGTTGCCACCACTGCACACTGTGTATTTACCTAGCTTGACTGCTTGTCAAAAAAACACTTGGTGTATGACATCTGCCCTTTATTTTCATATACAATGGTTATCTACTCAAAGATGGAAATGTTGTTCCTTATATAGGTAATAAAATTTTGGAAGCAGCTTCCCAGGTGAAGAATTAAAGGCATTTGGAATAAAAGGATTTCTGTGAGGTACTTAGCACTGTCTTCTCCCTTTTGAAATGGATTTGAGGGTGATGGCTAACTGGCAGAACACTTTCCCTGGCTCCAGGACAGAAACTCATCTCATACAGCAGTCAGTGGAAGAAAGAGGGTAAAGCATGTGACAGTTAAGAGGAAAGGTCAACACATGCCCTATCTGCAAAATTACCCAGGACTTTATATTGTTACAGATTGCTCTTCTTCATCAATGCCATTGGGATACATATATTTTTTCAAAACTAGAACCTTTAAGCCCCTAAAAGACTATTGCAATTGTGCACACCCTGAACAAAACCCAACCCCGATAACATGAAAGTGCAAGATCTGTGGTGGGAATAAAGAGAGAAGTGATCTAAACTGCTTAACTGGCCTTCCAAACATTTGCCACCAGCAGTAGGCTTCTTGTTCTAAAGCAGCACATTCACACAGTTCAGGTTTGAATACTAAAAGAGCATCAGTATGAAATACTGCCAGCTGTCTGATTTCCACATCATTTTCACAGCTAGTGACTCTGGTGGGATCGTTGAACTTCCTACGGGCCCTCACAAAAAAAAGGAAAAAAAAAGTGATACTTTCACTATTTCTGTGAAAAATGAATAAGAAATCCTTATCACTATTTCTGCAGGGAGTGCAGTTAAAATCCAAGTTTGTGCTCATTTTAAGTAACTGCTTAATATACCAATTTCAACCTGTTATTCCTACACAATTTTCTCCCTAACAAAGAGATCATGCTTGAGAGCAAAACATTAGGAATTTCAGTAGAATTCAGTTACATCTACAAAAATTACCTTTAAAAGTAAAAAGTCTATAGATTTGCCCAAGCAAAACAGTCCTGTTTAAAAGCTTGGCCACGAGCAATTAAGAGACTCAGCCAATTCCCCACTGCTGAACAATGTCTCATCACTCACCATCACATTGATCAAATTATACCATTCAGCCAACCTTAAATTAGCATCTTTGCTCTCCTCAGTAACAAAAATATATTGCTGGATGTAACTGATGATATAGCTGATTATTCAGTGTGCAGTAAAGGTTTCAAAGGAATATACTGCTAGGATCCATTAAATTCTGCTCATGGTCCAATATTTTCTTGGAATGTGAAATTATTGGTGGAGGCTAAGATACTTTTTAATGTACAGAAGCAAAATGGAAAAAAATCATATGACAAGAACAAGACAATATTTCAAAACATAAAATGTCTTAATTTTTTTTTCTTTCCTCTCCTGAATTGTTTGAAGAATTAGCTTGCTTAGACCAGACAAGGAAGAACTGCGGTTATAATAGGTATTGATGAACTTAAATGAGGAGACTAGCTTTGGTCTCAATGTGGTACAGTTACAAAATAGCTAAATTCCACAGAAAGAGACAACTCAACATTACAGGAGTCTCTGAAGTTTCTGTTTTTGCTTGGTAATTTGATTAAAGCAAGACTTCTACTTGAAATCCTATTTTATGCTTTTCAGTAGAAAAGCCTCAGATCACTAATCTTACTAAAAATGAACATTAAGAACATTTAACATATGTTAAGTACTCTTCCACAGCTCTCAGAGCCAGAGTTATGCTAGAGAATGAGAGCCATGTACATAGCAATGGCTAAAGACCAAGAACAGACATAATGTTTCCAGGTGCGCTGGGATGAACAACATCTTCAACTGTCTTATAATAACATTAGAAAATATGTTAATTTTGTTTGCTTCTGTTTGTTGTATCAGATATACCCCATCTGGGGCTTCACAAAATGCAAAAGGAGCCCTTCTCATCTAGGTTAAATCCATGTTGCTGTATTATCACTATTAGTAGTAAAGGTTCACAGGGAGAAAGGTTAGAGGGAGGAAGAATTGTGGTGCCCTTTCTTCATCCTTGTGTTTTAATTGGTACTGTCACAATCTAGCATTATAATACTTAGCAACATTTCTTTTCCTCCTGGTTTTATATTCTTCACTTTTTTTACTACATTTACACAAATACTTTCTTGTAAAAATAAAAATCATAAACCCTTGTGCAAGAAGTTAAACTGATCCATTTTTCCACTGCTTTTGAAGTAGAAAGCAATCATGGAAGCAAGAAGATAGTGAGTACTGAAGTTTAGTTTTATTGCCTAGGAAAATAAGATGAACATTTCAGGGAGTTGCAGTTACACGTGTTGTATTTGCAGAAAAAGACTGCTTTAATTTGGGATGTGGTTCAAGCTTAGAAAATGCTTTGCAACTTTATAAACATTTTACAAGTCCATTTTGGATATTTAAAATTGAGTGTCTTTCATACAGCTAGCCCAAAAGAGACACCTTTTATAAGACTGAAGAAGATTATGAGCTAGTTTATTACCCAGCTTTATATGGTTAAAATGAAGTTCTCTCATTTAATGGATTCAATTGTCTAAATTGTAGATTATCTGCTAGATCGCTAAAGAATTGAGGGCTGACCTCATGATTGACTCTTTGCAAATGTGCCAGACCTACCTATGTAGGTCTTGACATGAGAAGACCCCCTAAATCTATATTTCTCTGGCATGGAATTAATATTGGAAGAGAAAATCACTTCTTTACCATGCACAGATAGCCTGTAGAAATCATTGCCACAGAATTTCATTGACGACAAGAGCTTAGGAAGATGCAGAGTAGAATAATGCATTTATACAGATCGCAAGGAAATCTGAAGTCATAACAATATATTTGAAAAGCTAACAGTGGATGGTACAGGCACTCTGGTGCTATGCCTATCAGTGATCAGGAAGGATCTCCTACAGACAGCTCTCTGATACCTTCAGAAGTATCAGGTATATGTCACAACCTTGATGTTGGATTCATTGGATCACTGGACTAATCTCTTTTTTGAGCAGACGTATGTACATCTAAACACAAAAAATAAAGCTCTAAATTGTACAAGAGAGTTCGCTGGCCTCTGTGCTGTTAAAACACAATCATTATTTGTAAATGGAGAGTATGCTTTTTATGGTTTTCTAACCTGAATACATACATAATCTTTTCACCACAGGATAAATATAATCCTTCCCCTACTTTTCTTTAAAACTAGTGTAAATCAAGCACTTTCTGAAAAGTCACAGAAATGTCAAACCATACAACTGCTCTGGATGGACTCACTGTCATGTTCAGTTTATTCAGGAGAAGATTAAATTGCAACAAAAAGCAGAAAACATTTAAGAATTTTGCGTCATTTGGCATGCATGCAAGTGAAGGAAGAAAGCATGCCACACATCTGCTTCTTGTCATCCTTCAAGGCAAAACGCATGTGACAATTGCTTTGCTTTTATTGCCACGCATACCATAAAATTCTGAGACTCTCCCTCCTATTATGGATGTAACAGTTTCCAATCTGCTCACGAATATGAAGTGTGGAGTAGAATTCCTGGTTAACCAACAATTACTTATGGACTGTTAGGTAAAAGGGATGGCAGGTCTCTCTGAAGCACCTCGTGGAAGGGTCATGACAGGAGTACAGTGCAAAGCAGAAAGCCTGTTAAAAGGCTTGAACAAGGTTGGTAGATTGGGCAAATAATGAGCAGAAAGAACGTTTCAAACCTGCTCAGTTGCAGTGAAAGCTTGTGTGTTTAGGAGCTCTGATGGAGAAGGCCTCAAGCCCTGTGGATTTTAGAATCAGGTGGGCAAAGAGCAACTGGTTGTTGGTGGCTGTGGTAGGAGGTGTTTCGTTCTATATTACCAAACTGCCTTACTGCAAATTCCCGATTACCACATTTCCTGAACTGATGCAACATTGTAGGGAAAGGAAAGTGTGAGTTCAGTCCTTTCTGCATTAAGACCGATGCCACCTCTAGCTTCTTTGATGTCACACCAGTAACTCACTCTCCATAGCTATGCATCAGATATTCCACCTAAAAGCTGAGAGACTTTTTATGCACTGAGTGGGTTCAACAGAACAAAAGAATCTGATTAGGGAGAGCACAGCACTACCAGACACGCTTTGCCAAGACACTTTCCGCATGTGAAATGAATGTTCTTTGAAGTGGCAACAGTGGTGTCGGCTCCATCAGGGCAGACGTACTCAGGAAACAAGGGGTGCTTTAGCAAACAAGGGGTGCTTTAGCACTGCCCACAGGCCGCTCTCTAGCTGCCCAGCCTGATGCTGCACCACTGGGACTCCTGTCGCAGAGCTGAACCGCAAGGACAAGACTGCTGCCAGCAAGAAGCTGAGGTGCTGCCCAAGGAGGAGAGTGGGGCCTGCCCAGGCAGGTTATGTCCTGCCACACCAGGGACAGCAGGTCTGCTGCAGCCGTGGCTGCACTGCAGAAGTGTGGTGGCTTACTGAAGCTGGGCTTTGTTGTGGGGCCTGGTTTCCCTGTGGGGCAGGGTTCCAGACTACTGCATGCCCTCAGCAGGGGAGGAAGGACTTGACTGTGTGCTTCTCTTCCTCCTCCAGCTTCACACTGCAGCTGCCGCTGCCACCACTGACACAAAAAATACGTATATCAGCTTAGAAAAAGCTATTCAACGTATCAGCCTAGTTACTCAGTTTGCCTTTTCTGTTGAAGCACTCATTAACTCCAGAAAAGCAGGGGCTGTACAGACCAATACTGTTATGTTAAATTTTAACAGTCTATAACCATCTATTTTTACCAATATGAAAGGTTTCTTCACCACTAACGATGTGAGCTTTGAGCATTACAAGTTCTCTACTGCAAAGCCTATCTCAAGCAACGGATCGGTGGCCCTGCTAAAACACCCAGCCATGAGGCACTGACAGGGGATGAGCTACTCCACTGATGGCTTAACTGCACTCTGATGGCAACTTTGGGGATGAGGTGAGAATTGAATTTGCCATTTACTAATTTCAATATATTTTGTTCAGTTAAATAAATCATATTGCCCTATGATTTCTTATTTTTATCATGTACTTTAACAATAAGAAAGCCGATAAATCAATGCGAACAGTCATTATGGTTTCAGCACTAGGTGGTCTTAACGTGCAGTGTAAGGAGCTCGCAAACAGCATAAAAGCCCATCTTTTAACAACTACAAAGTCAGATGCATCAAAATATGCTGAGTTCACTTTCCAGACTAGCTACCCACAACCTATAAACGTACACTGAAATCTCATGTTGCATCTCATATTGTCAAGCTCCCACAGGTTATATAACACCCAAGCCCTTACATGAAGGTCACGTGGCTGCGCAGCACGGCTGTGCAAGGGAGGAGGACGGCAGCGCTGGGGCAGTCTTTGAGAGCGCAGCCTTCCACCTCGCTCCTCCGCACCTGAGCTTTGCTGGGCCTGTCTCACACCAGGTTGCTGCTTCTCCTCTGCTGTGCTCCAACTTTACCCTCCCTTCTCCCCCGCTTGCCTTCCACAGAGTCAGGTCTCGACACTAAATTAAGTGGTGGACAAGGATTCCTTCTTTAAGTGGAATTCTTAATGTAGGCCCACATTACCAGGCACCTGCCAGTGCTACAGTAAACATGTTTATAGACGCTTTGCATCTAAAGATAAATGTAACAAACTGCAAGAACACTAGGTCCTGAGCAATCCACCTCTGAATAACTCGTTCTAACATCACAAGTCTTAGCTGATTTTTTTTTTAAGAAAAGTAAATAAACAGTAAATGACTTTTCAAATGAATTTTGGCCCTTCCCCACCAAAAACATTAATTTTTTGCTCCAGGTTACCCTTGACTGTGGCCCAAAATAGACAAGCATTAGTACAGTTCCCCTGCCAGATTTTCTAGAAAAACATCTTTGACCTTAAAGTCCAAGGTCACTAAAAGGCATAAAGAATACAAACCCGATACCACCAGAGAGATTTTCTGGCTTCCCAAGCAGAGCCCAGACTACACTGCCTACTTCAAAAGAGCCCATATGATCAGGCTTTAAAGTTAAGGCATTTTCAAAGAAAGGAAGGTTACTTCAGGTTGCTATTGAAAAATACTACGCTTGATTTACAATCTTTGTTGCATCTGACTTCTGTCCGTTTCAGCTAAGGAGGTCAGGTTCCCAAACAAATAAATCAACACAGATGATCTGAAGTGAGCAGCACGTTGATTTACACCTACTCTTGTTTTGGACTATAGAAAATGAACTGAAAGTGAACGAAAATGAAAGATTTGCGCATTGCTTTCTAGTTCACAAATAATATGATCATTTCAAACTTGGCTTATAAAATATTTAAACCAGGTGACAGTATTCAACACACAGACAGGCACATGGACAAAGCCATGTTTTGAGAACTTAAAAAAAAAAAAAAAGAATAGTACACACTGAGTAACCTAAAGCAAAAATCCACTTTGATATTTCTTGCTCTAAAGGTCTTTGCTTCTCTCTTTCACATTTTTAGATAAGACATATTTCCAGCATAAAAATCAGCAAAACAGAATGAATGACTGCATAACATTTATAACTTTTAAAAACTCATCCAATAAAGTCTGAATAGTTTATTCTTTGGAACTTTTTTCTTCAGAACCCTATGAATTTGACACTTAAAGAATTGCGTATTTCTCTGTTTTCCTCCCTCATGGGAACTGAACTAAACACTGAAAATGAAAAAGAAACACCCAAACTTTTAAACACAAGAGAATGTAATGCTTTCATTTGGTCTTTCTGAATTTGTGACCTATTTCTGAGACTGAGAAAGATGCTATGCTAGTTAGCGTCTATAATAAAGCAAAGCTTTAACATGAATCTTTTGTTACAGTTTACTGGGGACACTAATATTTCGCCTGCTCAGGACCATTGCCCTCAATCCCTCCTCAATTCCTTGTCTTTCACACAAGCCTCACAAGAAGTGCCACACACGACCTTGTCCTTTTGCGGAAGCAGTAAGAACACAAGCAATTGTCCTTTAAAGAAATAAATGGTACCTCAATTTAGCTGTGCAGAATAAGTGCATGGCTGTGCAGGGAACACATTAACAGATCAGACATTGTTTCATATTTGCCTTCTGGCATCAAAGCAGAGCTGAAAATTTTAAACAAAGCTTATAGCGTGGAGCATGTAGCTCGTAACTTTTCAGTGCACTGTATCCTTGCACATCTAGGGATCCTACCTACATGTGCAGCTGCCATTTTGTGAAGTAGACGTGATTCCACCCTACTGCAGAGGAGCACGCGTGATCTCCTGTTCTTTACTGGGGGTGCTCAGTTGTCTTTTTATCAATCTAATGCAAAAGTCTTGGAGCGTGAAGGACATGTTTCTGTTTTGTCTCTGAAACCTACAACATTAACAGTCAATAGAAAATGCCAGAAATTTTAATTAAAGGATAACCGAATACATTTTTTGGTCTGGAATTTAGTATTACTATATGGTTTGCCACCCAGTATTGCACTACTTTGCTTGTTCATATAAGCGTTCAGGTAAAATTGGCTATAATGAGAAACTGTTTTCATCAGAGTGGATCAAGTAACTCTTTACTGATAACTTAATAAACTGAACTGATTCTCCTGCTCATGGAATATCTGTGAAAACATCACAGTTCATCTTAAATTTACTCACTGCTTGAAAGCACTGTTCAACAATATATGTAAAACTGCACAGATTAAATGTAAATGGCAATTTTCTACAAGTATTTCTCTTCAAGCCCTGCAGGTTACTTGTGAAAGGGCCTGCTGATGTGAGGCGATGCCCTCTGTTCCCTGAGCGGATAGTTTTAAATAGTGACTCTAAAGCAGTGTTCCACAAGTGCACCAGACCTTAGAAAAACATGAGAAACAGAATGTAAAATAAAAAAAAAATCACAAAAAAGCAATTGCATTAGCCAAAACATTTACAGTAGTATTTTACTAACTTCTCTCTGCCCTAACTTTTCATTTGCTAGTGTAAGTGAGCTAGAAAATGTAAATTAGTTCAAAGTTTACTGAAAGCATATATGATTTTGTTGTAAACAGCCCTAAGATGTTGCTGACAATAACAACACTGTTGAAACAATACTGACAACACATGCCGAAAGCCTGTGTTCTGAAACCAGATGACACAGCTTCTACACGGACTGGAAGCAAAGAGCATAATGGATTCTGATGAAAGAAAGGAAATTAAGAAAAGAGGAAGAAGAAAAAGGAAACAAAGAAAATACAGAAGTAGTATGGGTAAAGGTTTTAAGAACTAGGAAACCTTTAAACAGACATTTTTTTCCTAAATACACAAGAGAATGGTAAATGGTAATAAGACGCAGTCCAATTGCATGGCACATTAAAAACATGCTTGAAAACACACGAAAGTGTCAGGATAAAATACCCCATTTAGGCACATTTTATGTTCTGGAAATCCTGTTGGAACTGCCGATGTCAGTCAACTTATGCCAGCAGTATTTTTATTTGCTCACCTGAAAGCCAGGGAGCTAATATATGGAATCTAAGAACAATCCAGCTTTTAGAGAAAAATACCCAGTAAGTTTGGGAATATGTTTGAGGACCTTTAACTATTTCATTTGTTCTATTTGTTCTATTTTAAATATTTCATGGCTTTGAGAAGAGAGTCAAGAGCAGGTACAAGCAGAAAAGAAATGAAGGATTTGTTCTATTTTCTTAATGTCTTATGGCCTCACAGGCCTGGGATTTAAACATTCCCTTTTCCATATAGCAAAAAGGGCAAAAATAAAGACTTAGACATACAAAAGAAAAATAATTCTTCACTTATTAGTTATCCAGGAGCAGAGGGCCCCTCTCATACTGTAAGAACAGCAATCCTATGGCAGGGTGGGGTGAGCCAAATGAAAATTTGACTCCCTCTGCTGACAACGAACCAAGCCTAAGGCCAATAAGGCTCCTAAATTACATGCCTCAGTTAAGCAGTTAAAATTAGGGGAAAGCAACCCAGGCTACATCCAGGATGAAAGAACACTGCTAGAGCCTTTTGTGCAGGAAACTCTCCCTTGGGTGACACAAAATGATAACGTTAATCCTTTCCCTATTGCTGAAAAATTCCACATGCATGAAGTCTTAAATCTCTTCAAGAGAAGGGAACAGCTCGAAGCACCAGACAAATGCATTTGATAGCTATGTCCATTCCTTCACTCAGCACAAATATTGTAGCTGCTGGAAAAAAAAAATCTTTGCTGAAGAAACCAAGGAGACAGTCAAACAAATCAAGGATTAATACCTCCAATGTTCAAATCCTGCTCCTCCTGATGGCTACGTACAGATAACATCTATATCAACATTATCAATATCAATCCACATGCCAGGAGCTGCCGGTTTCTTGGCACTTACAACAGCCTATGTGAGGGCAGAATTGGGGCCTGTTGCTCAAAAAAGATGAGCTCAGACAGCAAAGGGATTTCTCTTCCAGAGACTGAGCAATGGAACATGTAGTACAAGTCCTTCAAAATGAAAAAGTTTGTTTAAGCAAGAATGAAAACAGGAGACAATGGTGCTAACAAGTGAAAGGGATTAGTTAGCGCCCAGTTGCTATAGTAACACTGCTTTTTTTTCCTCAGTGCAAGCCTCAACCATGGGAAGGAGCAATTGAGATGGAGGAGGCTGTCAGAGCGTTTGCTGAGCAGAGGCTAAGGGCACGGCAGGGAGGGCCAGGCCAGGGCTTCCCGGCAGAGCTTCAGCCGCTCCAGCCACCGAGGAATCCTCCGTCACGGCAAGGAGGTGACGAGCTGTGGGAGGACTGTTACTGGGCTCGCCAACTCTTCTGCACACTAAATGAGCCTCAGCAATTGCGCTTCAGATTGGTAATTAGGTGCAAAGTTTGTACATCTACTGTTTTAAAACTCCAATCTGCTCTTTTGGTTGATATATCCCATAGAAATTCTTATTAGCAGCAAGAAATCTGTAAGGCGTTTTCCCCTGTCTGATCTCAATTTACTCCTACAATACATTTATTTTCTTTTTTGGATCTGGCATATTAGTGCCCAATATCATGCATAAAAGATTTTTCATAAAATATGATAAAACTTAATTGGGAAACTGATATTCTCAGAGCTTAAGTAACTTGCCCAAGGTTACACAACAATTATTGCCAAAACTAGGATTAGAATCAGCCATTTCTGCCAGAGCAAATTCTTAACACTGTATTTCTTTGAAAGCTTAAGGTTCATTCTTCATAAAAAAGGGATGAAACATAATTACATATCTCTAAGGACTCTCATGGTCTTTAAATGATGTTTTTACATGCCTGACTAAGAACAAGTCTTGTCAAGGGTAGGAGCACTTTTTCAAACATGTTGCTGCAGAGCATGAACCCAAAGCACATGAAGCACCAATCTTAGTGGGCATGGATGTTGTTAGCCTAGCATGTTTTCTGTACTGAGAAACATCCAATATTGGGAAAATAATTTATGGAAGAAAAGGTTCACATTATTTTACAAAGACATCTAATTCTCCATAACTTTCCACAGATGCAAAAGTAGTCAAACTTTTTTCAATATCTTTTGCAGGAGAATGTCACTCAGTTCTAACATTTGGTCCCTCATAAGCACTATTAGACGATATTGTCAGATTCAACTTT
Organism: Apteryx mantelli; assembly: GCF_036417845.1. Classification (NCBI taxonomy): domain Eukaryota; kingdom Metazoa; phylum Chordata; class Aves; order Apterygiformes; family Apterygidae; genus Apteryx; species Apteryx mantelli. The sequence continues at coordinate 25,898,131 of NC_089986.1, read as the reverse complement.
TTTGTACATTTAATGCCATATGAAGCATTTTGCCTAGTCTTTCAGACTAAAACCATGCTTTACATAAATACATGTCTGACTAACATGGGAAGAAGAATAAAAACAACTTTTCTTTTGCTGAAACATTCCTACGTGGACAATAGAGGATCATACTGAAATGACAGACAAAATTCAATTTCTCATGCATCAATTGCACTGGGAAAAGAAAAAAACCCCTACAGTGGTAACAAGGAAAAATGAGAGAGGAATGTGTGTGCATTCTTGGTACTGGTTGTTTCTTCTGAGGAAAACTTTTTACACAATGAATGTCATCAGATATTGGTTCAAGTAATTTCTGCCAGAAATTTCTTATGTTTCATAATTGATTGAGTTCTAAACTGTATGTTTAAAACTTTAGAGCACCTTGCAGGTCCTCCTATCAAACGAAAAATAATAGAAACATGAATGAATCCTCTTTTTTGTTAATCTTCTACAAATTGACGCAGCTGAAGTAGAACAGAATGGCAAATATCTTTCTGTGCTGTTCTTGTGTTACAGTATATCCAGGACTCAGAGCTTTTCCTAAAGCACTCTGAGAAGTCTTAGTTACCCCATGCTGGCTCCCTTCGTACAGTCAGCATTTGCAAAGGAGCAAAGGAGCAACAGGGTTCCTAAAAATTACTCAACGGAGTCCCACCTGGAAATCAAGACACCCCATTTTTGCTAGACCTATTTTGCTGTCCCACAGTTCTGCCAATAAAATTATATATTTTCTTGTGTTGACAGAAAGGGTATTTTCAGATGTAGTATGAAGTGTTACAAAGCAGTGTACATTTCTACAGAACAATCATAGGCTAGAATAAGAGAGACTGATACTAAGGAGGTTTTATTAACAAGCTCACACATTCCCTGATCCTACAGCAAAAAAAAAAAAAAAAAGAAAATAAAGAGTGCCATTACAAGTTCCTAAAGCTTCTATTCGATTTATTTAAAATTCAACACCTTTAACAGAAAATTAAACATTTTTATTCACATAAATTTTTGTGGGCCTCACAAGACTGCCATAATATCACAGCAAATGCATTTTAAGAGATGTACATTGAAGCCTTATGAATTGTTGACTTTGAAACTACTAGAAGTAACTAGAGTAATCAACAGTCATCTAAACAGCTGAATGACATTGCTCTAGTTTGGAAGGTCGGATTTTCAGACAATGCTCCACTGCAGGTTTTACTGCCGGTCTTAATAGCAGTAATGTATCAATTCTGCAATGAACAGAAGTTATCAGCAGAGATCATGCCTCTACTTCATACAGCATAGTATAAATACGTAGCGCAAAAAAGTTCACGCAGACAAAGCTTGGGCAATGAAAGAGAGGTACGGAAATTAAGTCAGTGGCAGAGCCAGGAACACAAACCAGATCTTTTCACTCCCAAATGTGTTATCATTGACAGGACAGAAGCATAAAGAGCATTTTCACAGTTTTATATCATGAATCATGCTAGACCAGAATTTACTGACTCTGACTTCCTTATTGCTCCACATACAACTACATTTGGAACCACAGACAGCAGAACCAGTCATTCCATCATTTTCTTTTTTCTGTTTGCTTATTTTTTGTGGAGAAACCACATTAGTTTAAATCTTGCCTCAAATGATAATGCTTCACTGGGCCACCGTTCCATTTCTGGTTTGGGTCAGGAGGCAGCGTGTCTCTGTAACCAGTGAATACTGGGAGCTATCTATGGTGGCATTGCATCTTCTACCTGAAGGATCTAGCACTGCTGTTATGCTTTGAATGGTCCAAAAAGCTTACGGAAAGCTAATCCAGCCCCAGCAGAGAGGCACAAATTTGAGAGCCCTACCTGCTGTTTATTTTCCTCTCACAATTTATCCTTTCTGTGACACGTGGCTTTTCTTTTAGAAAGTTTATTGCCACTTTTGCCAGAATTTCTGTTAGTGAAAAGGCATCACCCAGATTGGAGCAATGCCACATAACCTTTGTGCAGACACTTTCACATCTTCATTTCATTCAGCTTAACTGCAATTAACATTACAAACAAATCCTACAAGCAACAACAAAAAGGTGGCACAAAGCATAAGCAAATAATTCACACCTAATGACAATCTTTTATAAATGCCTCAACTCCAACATCCACCTGTTGGGTGGGTCACGAGAAAAGATTTATGTCCAAATAGCCATAACTTCTGGGGAATGAGATGCAGAAAGAGAATATCTCTTTGCTAGGAAATCTGATCTTTACCAGAGCGGATTCCAGTAATGAATGGAGTTAGGGTAAATTTAACAGTCTATTACTTTTGCATTTGTCATGTTCCTACACATTTTTTGCTTTATATTTGATACAAACAGTATAGTATAAATATAACTGGCTGAATGTGTCATCCCTTGTTTTCTTTTCCATTCAGCTGATGTGCTAATTTTGTGTAACACAAGAAATGAACAGTGCTTTCCAGATGTATGAGATTTGGTTTTAATGACCAAGTTAGGCGGGAATTTTTTTTATGGGATCAGTTTCCTCAATTAAATTTTAAAAGAATTCAGCTTTGGAAACACTGAGTGCTGTATTTTACAGTTCTCTGTGGGGCAAAAAAAGTGAGGGGAGAGGATGTATGCCTACTTTCAAAGTACAGAGAGTTACTAAAGCATTACTTTAAATTCTCTGATTTTAAACTCAGTTGTTGAGGTCTGCTTAAATGCCTGTGAGTAAATAGGTTGTGGTTTATAATACACTTTAAATGGTTAGTACTGTTATACTGCACTACTAAAAAGATTAAGACAGCCTGTAATCTAACAAAGGCAGAAGGAAATACAGCTCACTTGCTGCCTGCCACGGACAATTACCACTGCTACTACCCTACCAAACAACTCAAAATGACACTGGTAGATGCCAGGCACCCCCAGCACTGAAGCTGCCCTGCTGCAGAGATCATAAAACCTCTACAAGAAGGAAGTGCGAGTCCAGCAAGCTTGTGATGACTCTAACTGCATGGCAGACTAAATGAATCAAGTTCGTTTTGCAAGTACCATGCTCGGCTTTCTGCTCTCTGTGGTAAGAGCCAGCATTCATGTGAGAGAACTTGCTGGTTTTCCCAAAGGCAAAGGAACTATGGGAACTTTTTCGGGCAGAAGTTTGTGGGTATGTACATGTATTCACGTGCCAGTACACAAACATACAATGATAGAGTGGAAATTTGGATCTATATAATGTCAAATAGATTTAAAAAGTAAGTCAATAGAGAGTCCCCTGAAGAGCCTGAACCACTAAAACAAGGATTAAAAGAATGAAGGAAAAAGCAGACCTTTGGTGCAAAATTCTATTAAAAGTATCTTCTAGAGAGCATCTGAACTCAGAAGAAAGCTTATTTAGCTGCTCTTCTGACTTTTACTTAAGCCAATCATGAAAAATGTGCGTGCAAGTTTTTTTGAGCCACATAACAGAATTTCTTTGGTTATCCATCCCCAGGCACCTGGCCACTCACACTCAGTTGTCACTTCAGATTTGAGACACCGGTAGTGGAACCATTTTGTAATCATAGAAAATGGCAACTTGAACTGTCACTGAAGTAATAGAATTTACTGATGATGTAAAATTATTTCAGCACAGTAAAAATCACAACTGACCTAGAAGAGTTGTACAGAGGATCTCACAATATTGAGTGACTGGGCAACAAATTGATGGATTAAATTCACCATCAACAAACACAACCAGAGAAAAGCTATGCTAAGTACCTACACAGTGCGGGGGCACACAATTAGCTAGTGCTGCTCAGGAATCAGATCTGAGAATCGTTATAGACAGTCAATTTGAGAATGTCAGCTCAGTGCTCAGCAGTTGCCAAAAAGGGCAAACAGTGTTAGAATTTTTTTTTCCATTTTTCTTTCCATGTAAAAATAATTTTTCATCACTACAGATGCATAATAAGCCTGTGTCTTAAATACTCTGTAGTTCTGGTTACCTCATCTCAAAAAGGATACAGCTAGAATACAAAAAAGGTATAGAAAATGGCAATAGGGATGTTAATGATACAGAATAGCTGGAATACCAAGACAGAGTAAGCAGAGTAAGGTTCTTTAATGTGGGAAATAAATAACTGTGGGTGGTAATATAAAGGTCAATAAAATCACAAATAGCCTGGAGAAAAATTATTTGCCTTTCACAACAATATCAGGGTGGGTGTGAGGAAACAGGACATGAAATCAAATGATTTGGGAGCAGGGTTAAAAGAAAGGAAAATACATTGTCATATCACATATATTGGTACCACTAGTACCACAGGACTTGCAGAGGCCAAAAGAATAAAGCATTTCAAACACAAACAAATGCACGCAAGTCCACTATGAGCTATTAAAAGCCAAAGACTCAGAAAATACCTCAGCCCTGCTGCAGGCTGGGACAATATATATGAAAAATAATCTGAGCTCTCAGATTGAAGTTACACCAAAGACTAGCACTGTGTGTGCAGCACATAAGCAGATACCATTTGCATTCAGTCCCTCTTGGGCTGATACTGCCAGTTTCTCCTCCCAGAGAATTGCAGACCCTGGTTACTATCAGAGAGAGGGGAGAATGTCCTGAAAGCATCTAATCTAAATATCAGCACTTGTACAGAATATTTTCTAGTAAGAATGTTCTTTAAATTGCAGTTTACAGGTTTTTATGTGCTAATATAAGAAAAAGTCAAGCCTGCTACTCAGATGGAGGAATCATTAAGAGACCTTAGCAACAGCATCTTGACTCCATGCTTGCCGTAACTCCAAGCTGTCCAGGACCTATGAAACCAAGAAAAGGTTTGATTCCCTTTTGGAGGATTTTAAGATGGCACAAAACCAGTAAATGACCCGAGTCATTCACAACACAGGCAACACATTATTTGTTCAATTGTTGCCTTGAGATGATATAAGCAATAATAGGCAAAGTAAACATTAAAGTCGACACATTTCTAAAGATTATGAGGACAAATTACCGAGTCTTTAAACTAGCCGTACACTGTGCTAAAGAACTTGCTCAATAACCTGAGGTATTGCAGTATTCAAGGAAATCCAGATATGCCAGTATACATGTCTGTAATGTATTTTTCTTTCTTACAGGGTTTTGCCTTCAGGAGCCATTCCTGTGGCTAAAACAAAATAAGAACTGCTCTTTCAGTGACATTTCTGATCTCCAGAAATTAAAAGTCTGTATAGCTTCAGTCTCAAAAACTGCTTCCTGAAGAGTGGAATAGGGGCCCTAGGACACAAATGATATGTGGAAGTTGGCCAAACTCTCCTGCTGGTGTTTTTAGCCAGGTGGGGGCTCACCAGCAAATGGAACAGAGCTCTAGTGGACTCCTGTGTGATTATATCAAACACACATCATCTCCCAAGAGACACAGCCAGCAATTATTATACACAAGTATTTGTGTGTATGTTTGCTAATAATAGCACTGAATTTTACTACCTACTGCTATAGTTACGAATAAACTGATATTTAACAGATCTCTATCCACATTCTGTGTATGTACTTTTTTCATCAAGCACCATAGCTCCTTGTACTTTCACTTTTAAAAAATGCCTGCGGAAAACAACTACACATAAACAGAACATCATAATTTCTAAAGCATTTTAGGTAAATCTTTAACTTGAATTAGTAATGTATGTTACAGTGATGTACCATAAAAAAAACCCAAAAAACAGAATTAATGACTCTAAATAGATTAGAAGCTTGACTTTGGAAAGGACTTTAAATATCCTCCCATAATTAGAAGCCTATCTGATGTCATTCAGGCATTTAACTGTCTAATTTGCAGGTCCTGTTATATCTAAAGATACCATGCCCATACCAATTTTCCATACAAAAAAAATCAGGCTTTTCATCTTACTGATCATCAAAATCTAATCTACATGAAAGCAGCTTACATGCACATATGTGTATTATTTCAAACATGGCTGGGTAGGTGAATTATCTTTTGACAACAGTAGATAAACTAGAAGGCATCCTATCAGCTCAGTTCTAACTGGTTGGCAAACATTGCTCATTAGATAAGGCCCCTTCCTGCACAGCCCTATCTACAGAGACAAGAATGTCTAATTGCAAAAAGGCAGAAATGGAAAAAAGCAATGTGGATCTTCCCGTCCCCTTGGCTTAATGCTGAGTGCCTGACCTCACCAGAGCCTCATAGACATTACACCTCTTCCGCACACAGCCCTCAGGGGCAGTATCAGGGGAGCTACTTTTTGTCAGAAATGATACATTATACATAACTAGACCACTAAAACCTCTGTTCCATTTTACAGGTGAGGCAAAGGCCCTGGCCACTCTTTGTCAACTAACATGGGCAACAGTGTGTTCAGCACAAGGTAGGTGGTGGGCTGACGAGCTCAAGAAGCTTAGACACCCACAGGTATCTATGAAAGAAAAGGGGAGATTTACCAAACACCACAAATACAAGGTGCAAAAATGTTATCAAACCACAGTGCAAATACCATGCAATAGTGCAATGTTTCCTTTCTAGATAAAGTGTTCCTCTTGTCTTTTTTTTCTTTTTAATAATATTTTTCTGCATGAGATAGAACAGCTTTTTCTTAATGGGAAAAATTTCCAGTGAAGACATTAAACACAACGAAGCCTTTGCAATTGAGTAATCTATCTCAGCAGCAATTTCCCCTCTTTCATCATACCTCTGGCAGAAGCCCTCTCCAGCAGTGAAACTTACCTGCGAGCTAGAGGCTGGAAAAGCCCTCGCATTGTAAACACATCTGTCCTGCTCCAAGAAATTTACTGAAGTTCAGATTTCTCAGTGACCTCTAAGTTAGTTTGTTTCGACAAACTGCCATGTTTTCTTCCTTCCCTTTAACACTTTTATTGAAATTCCTTTTAAATTCAAATTCCTTTGTCTTTCTGGATTTCAATTTACACAGTAACACTTCATTCACTGTGAAAAAAAACAAGACAAGTTTTTGTTTTTTCCAGGGGAATTAATGTTGAACAATGTGAAACCATAGTAACCGTCAACTTCCACAAGGTTGTGCTATAAAGGAAAATGAATTGGTGCAACAATCTCAAACATTTCTGTGGGTTATCACCATAGTAAATCTAACAATAACACACTTCATCCTATAACTAGATTTTCATTTCAATGAAGGAAACCATTGATCATCTTACCGGGCTATTTGTGATCTACAGTCAGCAGTTCCCATAGGAAGTAAATCTGTGCTAGGGGGAAAGAGGGAGAAATGCATCTTTTTCAGTGGTCTCTTTTCTAGTAGCACAGGGCAAGGGTTGCCAGCAAAGAGTGAGATTTAGGGGCCCTTGCTGGGATAGGAAACACTGGATAGAAGCAGCTAGATTTCTTGTCGTGCAAGAATCTACAAGTGTTGGGCTTTATCGTCCTTTGAACAAGTGAAAATCAAAGACCATGGAGGCCAATTAACTACACAGTTACTGAAGTAGTAATAAACAGAGAATAAACTTGAGCACAGTAGAGTCATTGCTAAAAGTCTTACTGTGACAATTGCTTGGTTATCAGACCTACTATGAAGGAAAAAAAATACTTGCAAGTCTCATTAAAAATAACATTAATTGTCATGACACCGTTAACAGAACAAAACTTTATCTCATTGCAACTGCTGGGACACAAATGACCAGGAAGTAAGATGAGTGCATTGAGAGAGGGAGTCTAACAATCCTGGCTTTAGGGTGACAGCTAGTGAGATCCTGGTGGGTTCTGCCTTATATATCCTTCCATCCTCCCTGGATCTAAACCTTCCCTGTACATGAAACCAGCAGAGCGGATGAGATCAGCACTTCAGTTCTGCCACAGTAACTTAGAAATCTCTGCCTTCCTATATCCAGCCTTATAATGCAGCTGGTCTCTGAAACATCAAAGTTTCTTCTAGGACATAGGATTGGAATAGAAATTCTGAGCCATAAGGTCTACTTTTTATTCACACTTATAATGGTTCATAATTTGTCCCTCACTACTTCTATTGATATACTGTTCCAGCAGCTCAGTTTTCTGATGGATAGACATCTAATTCCCAGACTAAATTTAACACTGCTCACTTTACACCCACATGCATGCTCTTGCCAACAATCTTTTCCATTTAAATAGCTCTTCTCCCTCTATGGCAAATTATTTATAGAGAGCAATCACCTCCCCTCTGTGCCTTTCTTTCTATTAAGCTAAATCACGCTCTTTCAGTTTCCTTTCCTGAGGCCAGCTCTCCCATTCTATCATCCTGGATGTCTTCAACTCTCATCCTTAGCTCAGCCAGAACTGAACTGCTGACTTTCTCAGACATTGATTTTTGCACCGTCTTGGGGTCTGTGTCTTACAAACACTTCTCTGTACTTTCTTCTGTTGCTTCCCCTGCACTGAGAAACATTGACAAGTTTATCTGCAAGACTCCAAGCTTCTTTAAAGAAGTATTTTAGCTCTAATGTGCAATGCCTTCCCACCAGCCTTACCTCTGTTTTACTTTCCTGAGTGGTGCCTGCATTTCTGTCATGATAGCTGCTCTGTCTTGTTTCTGCCATCTCTATTACATCCAGGTTCATGTAACACCAGTTGTTCAGCTCCCTCTATTCTGTTACCCAGTCTGTTTGCTTTTTACTGAACACATCCCTTTCCTTAACTGGGTTAAGCATTGTCCTTCCATTAGTTACATCACCTCCCTATCTATCACATTCAACAGTGTTAGGATCAGGTATGTGTATTCACATGTGCATACATTTATATGTATGCATGGACTACAGCTAATAAATTAGAGACACACAATTGTTTACTACACATGCATATGAAAGGGATGTTAGAAACATGTATCTTCTAAAAATACAATTCAAACTGGCATGCCAGTCCTGCCCTTCTTAGTTTGTTTCATTAAATGAAACAGACTGATTTGGAAAAAGTAAAAGATTAGTACTGACACATTATTGACCTACCAATACAGCTTATGGGGTTTTGTTTTTAGCAACCAAGTTACCTTTGGAGAAAGATTACAGATCATCTTCATCATATTTCACAAAATAAATCTGGCAACAAAAGAGTGAGGAAAATGAAAAAGCCAGACTATGTGGTAGATGCATAACTCAATGCAGTTTAAAAACCCCTAAAAACCCAGCGAAATGAACTGTTGAGAATACAGACTTTTAAGATTGGACTTTCAGAAGTCAGCCCAGTAAATACTGATATTATGTCAGCCATATGCTTTCTTTCAAAAGACTGTATTATTCTAACAGAGGAGTTCTCAGCAGCTGAAACCTAGTTACTGATTCCAGCTGGTGTTTCAAAACCCTAATGCTTCAACTGTGGAAAGGAAGTTCATCTGGAAGCTCTAGTACCAACCTGTGCAATCTTGGCCTCAGATCTGGAAAAAGTACTGAGCAATTCAACACCATTCACATAAGCTGTAAGTAGCACAAAGAAGGAGTTGCTGCTCTTTAGAACACGTATTAACCTTCTCCAGCAAAGCTCACAATTGGACTAAATCGAAGACCTTACACAGCCTTTCTGAACTCCAGACAATCATGGCACTGTTAACCAGTAGATGTTCACAAGAGTGTTGATGAATTTTTCAATTAATTATGGTGCAGTAAAAACTTTTCTACTAACTGTTCCGACTCGGGTGCATGTTGGGAAGGCTGGGAAAGGGAAGACAACACATAGATTACTATTCTGTTCAGCATAGCAGGACAGAGGTATAATTTTGACCTAAAAAAAAAAAAAAAACAACAAAAAAAAACCTATGGCCCTTTTTACTGAATCATTTGCTTTTTCCATTGTACTCTGCATCTTTTTTCTTTTTAATTCATCAAAACTATCACTTTGTTTCTTTCTTCTAAAAATGATTTGGCATGTTTAACTCATACATTGCTGTTAAGAGTAGGGCAGCATGAATACATTCAGCTATGTTTGTTCTCCCCAATAGGCTGTTCTACAGATCTTTCCATTTCTTTTGTTTGAGACCTGAGCAACAATATCTTGCAGCTTATTGCATAAAATTTGGTGTATCCATGGCCAAGATAATAAAATGCATTCACCAGATTGAGACTTCTCACAGGATTATTGCAACGTTTATGTACAGAAGAGGCAGGCAATCTGGAAACTGCCATTATGGGACCAAAGTCAAAACAGTATTCCGCAAAGATTTAGAACTCTGATTCAAAGGCATATGAAGAATGAGTTGCAAAGGAAGAAAAAACTCTGATTTTACCATTTCTGAATTGTAGAGAATGCCAAAATAAACTAAAACAAAAATTCAGAGTCTAATTTCTGAACCACTTTCCATGTCTGGTTTTTGAAATAAAGCATTCTATAGTATTAGTTTGTAATGAAGTACAAATCTTTGATTACTAGGCAGGTTGGAAAATAAAACTTACCATTTGCCAAAACAAACAGCTACTAGACAACAGCAATCACATATTAAAAACAAGCAGATTTTCTGCTGGTATAAGATGGTGAGTTCCTTTGAAGTGAATACTGCAATAGTACAAGTGACAGAGACCATCATGGATAGTTACACCTGAAAATCAGAATCACTACAGAAACACTTCCACAAAACCTGAAATAGAGAAGGAATCCAAAATTAACGTGCATTTGCAGGTTTCAGAGACAGGGAGAATAATGCAGATGAGAGCAATAATTCCTGTAAAGTTACATGAAGATGAATAAGAAAAGAAATGGGACAATACTTAAGTTTATACTTGTATAATTTACACCAGATCACGCTTCTCTTGAAAATTTACTGCAACTTAACAGACCTTATTAAGGGAACTAAAAGTAAATTCCAATGAAGTTGTCTGACAAACTGAAGATTTACACTCTGGATAATGGGTTTGTGATGCTTACGTAAAGCTACTCTATGTTTCAGGCCTTCTTGACTATATCTTCTTTTTCTGCCCAGATGCCTGATATCATGAGTAGAGGAACATCTTCCCACTTGGCTGATGGATGCTTGTAAGTCTCAGAAAAATGTTCAGTGAACAAGCACAAATGAATTCGCATATACACTTGCATATCAAACACACAGCCTAGGCACATGCTCTGCAGGCACAGATCTGTACAGTGTGCTGTATTTATTATGCGTGAATAGGCCATCAGCAGAGCAAATATACATTAGGTCCATCATACCCTGGACCTACTACAGGGCACATACATATAACCTAAGAAGAACAAGGCAAAGCTTCTGCTTACGTGTTGCTATAATCATCAAAATAACCTTAGCAGCCTTATGTCCCCCTTCCCCCAGGCCCCAAATGGAGATGCATTCACTAACATTATTGAACAGAGTTTCTCTGCTCTGGGAATATGCTTCACTATATAAAATAAAGCTATCAAAGATATGCCTTCAAACCTTCTGTAATAAAACATACAAGATGAAAGTCTGCCAGAGATACCGGTATGCCAAATATTTTTTCACCAACTTTTGGAATGTAAATTTAATTTAGTGTGAATTACTGAGAAGAGCGGCAATACCCTTCACTTTTTTACTAAGTGATCGTTTTATTTTTTTTGCTCTGGCACACTGATCGATCTGTGTGAAACTAAAAGAGCATCCTTTAAATCCAACAATATGATTTACAGCAAATGTTGGGAACCAGTGGTCAGCTAAAAAGAGCCTGCAGATTCATATCATATGGCCAGTAATCATGTATTTTGTTTTTATTCAGGGCATTTAGTTGGTAAAATTAAGATGTGTTTTAATATGTGGCTGCTAAAGAGGTCTTAAAAACCTGTTCGATACTCAAAAAATAAAAGGTTCATCCTCTGTGATTTAAAGAAAGCCATTTCAATACCAGTAGAATAGCATAACAGAAATTAGTTGGGCTGATGGAAAGATACTTCATGCCACAGTTTGAAACACTTAGATCTTCCTCTACAACTAAAAGCTGCACCAAAAAGTGCATGAACTGAAGAAAACGGTTGCTCCCAAATAAATCCACACACTGACCAGCCGCTAGAAAACTCTTGGCAAATTCTAACCAGCTAGTTTTCTAGTGTTACATAAACTGTCATTTCCTGAGACATTACACGTTCCTTAGGCAATCATTTAAAAAGAAAACTTAAAAGCAAGTCTATCTTTATGTACCTGATTAACCCATTAGCTTCTGCAGGCTCCTCAGAAGTTCTAAAATAGACTGCACTTCCATGCATCTTTTTTTTCTGGCAACAGCATCAGCTTAAGGCGTTATTGTCCATCCTTTTCCTTTTCCAAATTATTTGTTCTTGCCTACGTTTCCCCCAGTTGCATCAACACAACTACTTGCAGGGCCATGTTATATGTTAAAGTGTGCTTTGACATTATAACTGAGCTTATCTGACACCTGCTTGCAGCCAGAAAGCGTGGTCCTTCCCTTCCGCCTCCTGCATGCACTCTCACTGCCTCTCCTGCTTCCCTAATTTTCCACCTGATCTGAATCAACTTATTGTGCAACTGTGAAACTAATAAAGCTGAAATGAGTGGAAGTGGGTAGGAACCTATAGGCAAGTGCACCGAGGGTGTAATACCACCCTTATTTTGGTGGCAGGTAGCTATTAGATCAGCATAGCTGTTATGTCAAACTGCACTCTCAGACCAGTAGATAGATTTGTATTAACAACTACTAGCTACTTTATTTTGGAGTCAGCTAGTCATGCTGAGCTGGAACCTAAAGTGCCATTATCAGCTAAGTCAATGTTCAAGTAATGGACACAATGTTTGCTGCAGCAACGTATAACCATGTATCTATTAAGAAAGTAACTCACAGAGAGTCATATCCTTAAGTTCCAATAGCAGGATATTATCAGCATTACGTAATAGTTCTATTTTCACTGTTAAAAGCCACCAAATTTTGCACTCCCACTCCGTCTTATAATCAGTCACCTGAATTACTTAAATCTTTTATCTTGTGCCACTGGAACACTGATGCTTAATTCCACAACTGAGGCCACAGAATACTAAAATAGTAGTATGTGCTCACTTGCATTTAATATCTAGCATTATTGACACAAATACTATTATTTAGAGGAGCAACTAATGCTTCATTGCAATTAGATCTGCCATAGAGAAAAGCTGTAAAAAGATCTACTAATACAGTGTGAGCAATTCAATCAATTAAGAAGCACTGATTTACACATCAAAGAATTTTCTGCAAATACTTAAAAACCATACACACAAATTGTCAGTATAGAAACAGAACATGGTTTTATTTTTTAATCTGGATCAATTCCTATTACCTAATGCAGGCCCTTATATAGAGAACTTCTACAAATCCTGTAAATATAATTTACGTGAGTCTATGAGGATGCAGCTCAAAAAAATCTTCCTATTAGAAAGGAATCTCTTTATGTTCTAAGTCTGCTTGCAATCAGCAGTTCTTTGTAGGCAATAAGATGGTTTAGGTCCTTTGCCAAATCTCCATGTGTGGCATTGCATAAAATTGACTAATTCAATGTACTTGGAATTCTCAAGTTAGTAGATTTTCCAAAGAACTTGCCTGATTCAAGCACATATTTTAATTCAATAGATAGTTAAAAATACATGTCACATTATTTTTTCATTTTTCTTAGTTTTCAAATCTATTTAACTTAATTCAATTCACATTTAACTTCTTGGTGTGTAAGAGTCAGTTTTGCTCAACATTAATTCCACAACAAGCTATTAAAGGTTATAAAATATTTAGTTCAGTACTTCAGTTCTAGTAATACTTGGCAACATGTGTTTGATGGCTGCTAAGTGGCTTTGTAAAAGTCCACCTAATATTATTTATCACAATTATCTAATAATTGTAGAATTACTTCCATAAGTTGTTTGCTAACTGATCTCAACTTCTGTTGAGGAGTTTCAAAGTTTTAAGCATCTAATAAAGTCTTTGAGCTTTAATATTATGATGGACAATATGCTTTTTGCCATTTGTGATGCAGGCGTACTCACCCAAGCTGTACGCTGCTGCTTGTGCTCCCTATAACTTTGCAGAAACAAGTGTAATGACTAGTGAACACGAAACACAAATGTTCCCAAATACACTTGTCTGTGTATGCACTCAAGCGCTTGTAAAACCAGCATTCCCCAAGGCTGAAGCAGGGTCAGGTCAAACAGCTGCTCCAATTATTTTTCAGCACTTGAGCAGCTGTAGTTTTCTTCCTCTAGGTCCTGTTAAGGCTGATGACCGTGTAACTGATACTACAGTCAGCAATCGCGCAAGAGAAACTGTACAGCACTGGGAAATGGTGTAAGGAAGGCCACTTAGGGATCACTGTGGGAAAGCTTTAATATTCTGTTTTGTCGATCAGCAGACAACTTGGGAATATTTCATAAACCACACTCTTTGGTGGCAGAGAAAGAATACCTGATGTAGTATCCCTTCCCTTAAATAGGCTACAAATTACTGTCTTTTAGAGGAAGCACCTTTGCAGTCAGCAAAAATTTCTGGCATGACTAAACATCCTCTCCTGTCTCAACTGCTCTTCTGTCTTTTTTATTTCAATAGTGCTGCCACCTTCTTCACATTTTACTTTTTCTTTTGCATGTCTTTTCAGGACCTGTTTCTCTTTTCTTTAATGTTTTTATCTTTTTTTCTTTACATGTTTCATCTTTTTCCTATTCACCTATGCCATGTTTAAAAAATAGACATCCTCCTCATTTTTCAGTGGACAAAGGAAAGGAGGGAGAACGTCATGGCATTTGTAGTGCATATACCAGCGGTTATAGTTTCCCAGAAGAAAGCACACAGAAGCCTTGTCTAGACTGGGGGGCAGAGGTGTTGTACCAGTATAGTTATGAATTCTCTGTGCAAGAGTCTTGTCAGTTTAGAATAGATCTGGCACTGGTACAAGTCCCCCTTTCACTAGCACTGGACTTGTACTAATATAGGTATCTTGATTTAACTCATGAAGGACGCAAAGTCCTGATGACAGTAAGCATCTACGGCATAGATGTTGTGCTGCAGAGCTAATTAGGAGAAGTCCACATCCTTTTGCATCTGGCTCTATAAATATGTATTTGCAATCCCATGCAGTTTATATCATAGCACAGCAAGGCACATAAAAGTCCTTTTTGTCACCCTGTTCCTGAACCTGCACATAGTATCAAGCATAATCATGATTTTGCAATCATGCAAAAAGAGGGGAACTCTGCTCCCAACTCCAGCCTTTGGCTTTTGGGCTCTGACCTGTCAGACTACAGCATTCACTTTTGGTTGCCATCCATGTCAGTCCTGATTTCTGAGCACCATGTGAGCCTTTCCTTGACTATATCAGCACCCACAGGTGAGCAAAATCAGGGCATTCTCCATCACACCATTGGTGGGCACTGGTTCCTGTGAGCACTGGAGAGGGGGCCTGGTGTGACATACCAAAATTGTGGTCAACTTATGAGCAAGAACAACCACCTCTGATCATGTGTCTTGACATTCCCATACATTTCTGTCATGTGATGAATGGGCAGCTCAGCACATGACAGGTGATACCTGCATTTTGGACACACCCATAGTAAGTTGAGTGAGGTGGCTTCTGACATGGCTACTGAGTGCCTCCACAACAGGTGACATGATCCACTTGGAGCTGAGAGAAGTTTCGTACCATTTCTCTACAATTTGGTCTAGAGGCACAGAGCTACAGAAAAAGCACACAGCAGTTCTCAGGCCAGGCTTTGTTTCCAGCCCATTCTTGCCGCACCATATTCACCATATTCTCAGTTCTTCCCAAACTCTGCCCCAGCTTCTGTGCACTCCATACACTTTGATGAAAACTTCATGGACAGTTGCCTAAATATGCTTAAAAATTAAAATCAGCTATGCTGAACGTTAAATGATACTCTGCTGCTTGCTACATTCCCTAATGAATAATATAGGGCTAAGCTAAGACAACAGACTTAGAGTCAAGAGAGATGGTGTTTTGCCAGTTTTTCTACATACATTCAGCATGACTTAGGGTGAATTGCTTAAATCCCTATATCTTGGTTATCTCTCTCAGGGAAATTGCTTTATCTTGGCTTCTCTGTGCAGACTGTAAGTTTTAAAGAGTTGAAATTGTCCCTTGTTCTATATACATTCTGCTTCTAGCACAGGTAATCTTGGTTTTGCCATTAGGAGCTATTACCATATTAGCATGGTAAAAAACTCAGTAAATTAAGTTGGCATTTTTACAACTACCTCCCACTGAGTTCAAATTTTATAGGAACACCTAAATCTGATAAAACACAGCTGGTGTTCCCAATCTTACCAGGTACGAAAGTAATAAAGTACGGAAATAATAAAAAACAAACTCTATCCTAAAATGTGTTTGTTGATGTGCTGTTTTGCACTACTCTAATAAGTCTGTCAATATTTGAGTTCCTAAAGTTTACTTTTTAATCCTGGAGGAATTATTTTTCCTTCAAATTTTTGCTGTGAATTAAACCTCTAATACAATTATGCCAGCTACCAAATTCAGGAATATTTTGTGGAAGACATTTAATACATAGCTCCTTATGAGACATGTTAGAGTATACTCCATTTTATTTTGAAATCTGTTGGAAAGGCTCTCTACACATGACTCATAGCTGACAAAAGAATAACAAAGGATCGCAAGAGAACACATTATTAAATGAAGTTCCAAGAAGTAAAAATGAAGAAATTAAAACATAGCTATAGCTCAATGCAGTCTGTAATTAAACCTGAATTTTCAATTGCAAAAGACTGCTTGAGTTAAAAAAAAAAAGTCACTTGAATAGTATTTATCTTCAGGATGAAAAATATGAGACAGTCTCCTCATGAGTCTAGCTCTACAGAATCAGTCAAAAAGCACTTTCCCAGTGGTTCTGATCAGCTAATGCTACAGTAGATCCACACAAAGTTTGAATTAATACAGCAGAAAGTTTTAAAAAGTTATTTTCATCAGGAAACTCTGCACTTTTGCATATCCAACTACAGTGCTAGCAATTAAAAGGCAGTATTGGCCAACTGGTACTATGCAGTGGTAGGTGGTATACCACCAGCACAGGTGATATATGCTGGACACTCCAGGCATAAATATCCCCCAGATGAGCCCTTCCTCTCAGGAATGCTCTTTGCTGACTCTTCAGCTGAAAGGGGGTTGGAAGGACCTGGGGTTGGGACCAAAAGAAACATGGTGGTTTCCCAAAGGAATGAGAGAGATCTTGCTTGAACTGCACCCTGGCACTGACAAATTGTTTCCATGGTAGCATGGGAGGCAGCCCCATTCCCTGAGGCAATCAGAAATTATTGGGAGTCAAATAAAACTGAAGCAGAACCTGCATTTTAAGCTTAGAAAGATTACTCTCTTCAAAGATTTTCATTAACGGAAGAATTAATTCCTTCAGGTAAGAGGTGGCTTTGCTATACCTAGAGTTTCAACGCTTAATATTTCCGGAGGCCCATGTTTCGGCATTATAGCACTGGGCCTCAAAAATCCTGAAACATAGAGGCATTTTCTCCTCTCTAAAACAAGTCTGTCTTGCTGCAGCTCTGCCTCTATGTCAGCAATAAAGACACAGTTCACACTTTTGCAGAATCCTAGCAACTCTCATGTACTTTGCAGTAGGAAAAGTACTCGACTGCTAAACCCCAAAATGCTACAAGAGATTACTAAATTCCACAGCTAAATTACCTCAGGGGCTATAGAGACCTCTCTAAAGCCGACTTCCTGGCTGCAAGCTCTGAGCTCTGGTTTGAGCAGCAAGGTACCAAAGCGATCCTGCAACACAAGCCCTGCATTTCCTGCTGATGTGGAATCAGCACTCAAACCCACTCACACATTTCAGATAAGCTGCCTGCCACCATACAAGGAAGACCTCAATCCTTGCTCCTGGCAGTCCAGCTGCAAACAAACTCACCTAGACAGCCAACTGAATTTATTTTAAGTAAGACCAGCCAAGGTACTTGAGAAAGTACTGCAGGGACCAGCTATGCCATAGGAAGAGATATTCTTGAACATCTTGTGTAAGCAATCAAACTTTCTTAAAATTATCTCTACCATATGTAATACTACACATACAAATGTATTTTTCCTATTTGCTGTTAGCACATTTCCAAGGTTTTGCAGGCACACAAGCCATCCCACCTAACAATCCTTCCCCTACAAGAACCTGGCTGTAGGAAGTGATAAATTATCACGGATCAGATCTGTAGCTGATCTGATTCAATTAAAAAAAAGCTTAAAATACTCCTTTCGGTTTTGTATTCCAGGTGTTGTAAATGCAGCAAAAGAAAGCAAGAGGCTGAAGCAGCAGTAACTCCAGTTGCCCACTTTTTACTTTTGACTCTGTTAGAGGCTTGGGTAGCATTCCTTCTTTTCCCTCTCCCTAGTAGGAGAGGTTGAGGGGAAGAGAAAGAGAGCTGGAGAAACCATAGCAATATGCTATACCACACTAACTGTGCTTGATTAACCTGCCTCTGCAAAAATGGAAAGTAGAACTACATTTGTTTTTGTTTTGGCCCCAGGTGTTGTTACAGCAGTGAATAATTTATTATCTTGCTTCACCTAAAGCATTTTCCAATTAGCTAATGAAGACTTCACTATCATGAATCAACTGCAAGCATTTAAGATATTACAAGACCTGTTGTTTTTTTTCTTAGGGAAATAAATTTTCTGATGCATACTCAAAACAGTGATACATACACTGAAATTTGTTAGTATTTCAGGGAAAACATCTTATATGCATTTCCTTACAGTAAGCCTGCTGATTGTGATTCTCAGAAACCAAGTCCATCTCTACATTCCTTTTTATTTCTGCAGTTCACTAGGTGAAATTCTAATTTTATACATAGAAGCTACATAAAGAGTAGAAGTCAGCACTGAATATGGAGTTGTATTTAAGTTAATTTACAAACACATTCTTTCTTCCAGGCAGCTAGGTACAAGTATTTTGAAAGGACTCTTGCAGCTGGGCAAATATATACACATTTTTATTTAAACTTTTGTGTGTAGAAATAATCACTTATTTTATTATTATTTGCTCCTTTTAGAGTAAGTTCCCACAGACATATTGTGCAACTCATGCCCCATATTTTTCAGTGGAAATAAACTGTAAAATCCTCAGTATGAATAGAAATAGTATCTGAATATTTATAGATAAACATTATATGTAAATAAATATTTATATAAATAACTTAATTATTAACTGGACAATGACCCTGGGAAAGTTATCAGCAGATGATCCGGACCCCTGTCAAATTACATTATATAAGGCCAACTCTTTATAAGCCATGGACATTATCAGTTGAGAGGCAAAGCTATCCCCTCTGTTAAGTCTTCAGTTTTAAAGATCCACTCAGAATATTTATTTTTGAATTAAAAGTATGCTTTGAAATGACACCATTGGAATAAGTAAGAAAAAGTAGCAGAGACAAAGATGGGTCTGTATCAACCACTATATATCTTCAGTTACTGAAGTTTGTCAGAGCTTCTTATATTATCTGCAATATTGGGCTAATTTTCATAATGCTAAGAAAATACTTTTTCTGAATCTTTTTTTGCATTTATCAAACACATTTCCATGTTTAATTATCTGCAAAAGGCAGTTTATTTCTTTTCATTTTCTTCTGACACGAACATTATCCTTTGATCAAAACGCATAAAAATTAATGACAACATTCTATTCAAAGAATTAAATGATTTTATGAACAGTCTCAAGAATTCTCTCATCTTCAGTAAAGCACATATGCAGTGTCCATGGCTTAGAAGCAAAGATGGTTTTTTTTGTTTTCAAATCCAGCTTTGAAGAGTTTTCATCCTGATCAAATTTGCTTTTCCAGCAGCAGCCTAACTTTTAAGAGCATTTCAAATGCTGCTACAGTATGTGTTGCCAACAAATACATTTTGAGATGTTTGCAGGCCCTATGTTCCCGTTTCTCTGATCAAATCATAACTCCAGTAAGTAAGCTGGGCTGCCAAGAACACTTCAGTAAGCAGGATTCATTTTAAAACAAGTGAAGCAATTACTCACACAAAGGAACACAAATCCAGGTCAAGAAGAAAATAAATGTAAGAAAGAACTGAGAAAGATGCAGTATGGTCTTCATTATCATTTTAAGACAATAACTTGAATCTAGCAAATGGAAAAAAAATGTTGTTGATAGCATTTTAAAGAGCTTGATATATTTTCAAAATATTTGGATTGCATGAGCCAGACAATCAAACAGCACACTATTTGCAGCAATCACTTTGACAAGTTGGGTCCTTTTCCTGTTTATTGACCAATGTAAAAAAAAAAGAAAATACTGGCTAATTAATAGAATTTATTTGGTCAATATGCTTCTGGTAGCCTCTTGGGTGAGAAAATATCTGTCTCGGAAAATGTAATCGTGGTTCATCCTCAACACAACTCAGCTGGCAAGTTACTGATTGGTCCAAACAGAGGAAGAAGCTCAGATTCAACACATCAGCTAAGTCATGCAGAACTGACAAAATATAACCAAATGTGACAGCACAATTTTACATATAACCTGTGCTTTCCTACTTAAGATTGTGTGAACACAAATCACATCTGAACTTTTCATTTCCTTATAAAATGAGCACTGCATCTATGCCATGGGCAGAGAACTGGGAAGTAGGTGCAAATCTACAGCTCTGTTATGCTTGTGAAGTGATATTCTAGTTGCAATAGTCTCTACTGATCACTAGTTAGACCATAAGCAAGAAAAAAAGGATTGCAGAGAAAGGGATGTGACAAAATACATTGTGCAGATATCAGGGAAGGGTCTTAATTGGGGCACCACTAGCATAGCTTTTCATGAGAAGACATCATGGTAGTAGCTAGTCACAGAAACCTCCTAAAAGAGAGAGGAGTTATTCATGGGCATTGTGGTTCCCAACCCCTAGAAAACCTGTCTATTCTGCTTAATTACAGAAGGCTTATAGGCTACTGGACAGAATTTACTTTTATTGCTACAGATTGCTATTAGGACATGGCCATAACTGGAAAAGCCTGTAATCTAACAGAAATCCTATGAAGATTTCCAAGGAACTTTGCACTTCTTGTTAAAGAGAAGAAAAAAAAAGACTTTGAGATGTCTTGCTCTGGGGTTTAGTTTTATTAATGAACATTCTCCATGTTACTAAACATGAACTGGTCTGGACTTTCTTCTACGTTTGTTTCCCTTTCTCCATGCCCAGAGATCCCTACAAGCACCCAGCCAAAGTCTTTCTCTTCACATTGGCTTTTCTCAGAGATCCTTTCTTCTTGCCTCTGCTTCTCATAAGCCTCAATCTTCTCTCCTGAACATTACTTTTACCTGCCTTGTCATCAAGGTGGAGTCCAAGCTAAGGTGAGTCTCCCTAAGGAGAGCTTCTTTCTCCATCTATATCACTTCATAGGACAGCATCTTTTCAGCTATATAGAGGTATATCTGCATATACAGCCTCTCAGCTGAAGGACGTGCTGTGCATAAAACCAGTTCTAAAAAGAGGCCAAAAGGCTTCACAATATAAGCAGAATGATCAAGTCAATGACTAGCACATGGCTCAGTCCTACCGTGATTTTTGAGAGGTGTGGAGGAATTCCAGCTATTTCAGGTTCATTTTGATTCATCTGTTCCTTCACTTTGATTTGCTTGGATTGTATAATCTATTCCCATCTATTCCTCTAAGTGACCAAAACAGCATTATCATCACTACCATTAATTATTCATATTAGAGAAACTCAGTCTCAGTTCTCTGAACAGTAATTTCTCTCTCTAACAAATATAGTCCATTTCCTACCTTTAGGTAATTACATCTAAAAATGTATTGAGACAGAAAGGTGGAAGAAAAACCAGCAGGCAGATGTCAGATCAGATGTGAAATGATTGTGTTCAGTACAATAATTGGCACTCATGGTAACTTAATGAATAATTTTGCTAGCTGCGTTTGCTGCTCTAGCAAGTACTGTATCAGTAAGGCAATAAAACTGTATCTGGTTGAGAAGCAAGGCTTCTGGGCCATAGGAAATTCTACCCCCCTTCCTCCCATCAATCCAAATGTGATTTAGCCCCTACATTTTCCCTCATCATCTCTCACCCTGAGCTGCAGCTCTGCAAGGGGAAGAGCATCTCTGACAAGCTTGCAGCTACACAAGCTCAGGACTCAACTGTCCTCAATCCCAATGCTCTGGCTGTTGTACTGGCTTTGGTTTGGAGCGACTGATTGGCTCCTCAGCCAGCAACACTCAGGCATGGGGTACTACTCACACTATGGGCTATATGAACACACCTGGCTTGAGCCATGGGGCTCTACGAACTTGCGCACACTCGGCCAAGGCAATCTGCCTGAGATTTGCCTCCAACTGACATGCTAAGCTTTTTCAGGGTCCTTATGCAGAATCCACACTCTCCAGGGTTTTAGGCTCCCTCTCCCCAGCAGGGCCACTGCAGACACAGCTGGCTGCTCTGGAGGACCCAATCCTTCCTGGGCGCTGGTGCCAGGGCAGCCTGCACTGGAAACAATGGGAACCCAGGCCAGGACAACCTCAGCAGGGGCATTCTGCCTTAGATTTGGCTGCACTGAGCCCACGCTATTTCACGTTAAGTTATTTCAGGCTCAGCAAATCAGCACCTGTCCATTCCCAAGTAAAGCACAGGTTTTGAGGAGATCACCCGTGGAGGTCATTATCACAGTAGGGGCTTAAACAGACTGAAAAACCTCTCAGACTCTGCACATCATCTGCATTTCTCTTTGAGTTTTATGTGAGTTTTGTGCTAAAGACTTAGGAAAAACCAACACTGCATTCTTCTAGCTTCTGGGCTTAAAATAATTTCTCCAGGAATATGTTATAATTATGGAAAAAGCTTGTTTTATAATTGCTTGCTTAGGATACTTCCTAAAACTTCAATGACTTGAGGAAAAGCTCAATGAAGGAGTTGGTGCTCCTCTCCTACCCTCTCCTTCAGTACCACCCTTGATGTTAACACAACTGAACAACTTCCCTTCCAGTTCAACTTTCACTACATCCAATTCCTCCCACAAACATAAAAATACATCTCTTACATCTGCAGCTAGTGTCTGTTCCTTAATATATACTTAGTCCCTGAAAAAAGCCTCCTCCATTATCATATCCTCTTCCCACAGGGGAAGGGGGCCAAAGCGCTTGTCTAGTTAAACCACAGCTCTCTTGAAATCAACAAGCTCTGTCCTTTAAAAGCCAGTGACAGTGCAAACTGGAGCTAAAGGAAAGATCTCACATCAAAATGCTACTCCATGCAGCTAATCCCAAGGGACTGTACAGCAGAGAGGCACTCATCCCTCAATGTATTTCCTCTCACTGCCTCTTCTCACGAGTGTGCCAGCTTCACGAGTGCAGGGTTTTCTCTGATGGGCAGATAGCTTCAGATTCAAGCCCATTTTCAGCAGCAGCAGAGTAAAAGCAGAAACCAGTGAAGGAAAGCATCAGCTGCACAATCTTTAAGTGCTATGGAGTATGGCATAGCCACATAATTACAGTGGATCAAATACTACACAAACTATCTTAAGGCACTGGCTTAATTTTATGGAACTGAAAATAAGATATTTTGGGTTTTCTTACTACTTTTCCATCAGAGCTCATTATCTTCTCTATTCCTACAAATCCATAGGGTCCTTTATGTAGCTGTATGGGAATATTTGCATTTTAAACTGACTGGTCCCAGAAGAGAAGAGATCATCTGTTTTAAAGAACGATCATAACAGACGTCGGTGAAAGTTCACATTAGAAAAGCAAAGCTGCGGTAAGGTCTTATATCAATAACATGGAGAGGTTGTGGAATAAACAATGTATAAATGAAGCTACTTTTAAATGATATTTAAGATTTGTCAAACTATCTTTGTGTCTATTCATTTGATATACTTCTCATAGGCAAATCTGCCTCTAACAGCAGGACTACAGAGGACATGACTCTGTATACCAATCTAGTCAGCACACATGCTCAGATGACCATGTTTTATTGGGAGCTCAATTTCTGGGACAGAACTAGGCAACAAATGGTTTTCCTATTCTGCAAAAAAAAATAGAAAATCTTTAAAAGTTTACCTGCTCTGTGTTGAGAAAAGCCAAAACCTCTCACAAAGAAGAACACATCATTCCACCCTATGTACCCATTTATTAAAGCTGAGATTTCTACCTAAGCTACTCGCACTGCAGCCGAGTATCCTAGCCACAGAGCTAGAGTAACTGTAATACACACAAAACCACTGTGACTGCCTACTGTACCTTAATGACAAATAATTTACAGCAAGGTCTTCCTAGCACAGTAAAACTTAGATCAAACTGCCAAGTATATTTAGTACATTTATCTGATTTAGTTAGACCTGAAGCACTTATCCACACAGATAACAATTCTACTGACCTCTATGAGTTTACTCAAGTTGTTACTGTCAGGCACTCCCTGAAACGGTAGACTGAATCAAGGGTGTAAATACAAGTACCACAAGCCTTGCACAGAAAGGCTTGGTGAGGTCAGAACAATGGCGAGCGGGTAGAAAACAGTACTGTGTGCTGTGATAAACAGATAATTGAGGATTTGAACACGGCACTTAGGCAAGATGAGAGCTGCAAGCCATTTTCATCAAAGGGAATGTACCAAGTAGGTCTACAGTAGCTTAGCTATTAAGTAGAGATGGTGGCATTTCCACTAAAATATTTTCATTTAAGCATCTGTACCTTTCATTACAAGAACATTTTCCCAAAGTGATCCTCCTTTGTTGGAAAAATGTAAAACTGTTCATCCCTAATTTTATTGGATAAGCTGTAATAAAACATTGACTACTCCTAAAGGCTTGCTCCAAAGCCCAAAGAATTTAATGAGAGTTTTTTCCATTGACCTGGTCATACTCTAGACAGTCCCCTAAATGCTGCTTTAGTCATTGCTTGGACAGAGAATGACAGGGGAGAAAGAGAAGGTGCATCTCCAACTGTTAATTTTTTTTAATACATGGTTGCTTTTATATCTTTAATCTCTTTCTGAAATCATGTCAAAAAGATTCTTCTATATATCTGCTGGTATTTTTCTCACACGTGTCAAGATATTACTTCCTAGCAGCTACCCACATCACTAAAATTTGTATAGCAAATTCTTTTAGCTATGCCCAGCTATTTCTTCCTTTCAAGCAATTTCCTCCAACTGAGGCAAAACTAAGCTATCTTTAAAGTACACACTCTACACAACATAGAAACACGTGTAGACTCACTAACAGCTTTTGATCCTAACTTGAGATTAACTTGAAAAATACAACATTGTCTTAATCCAGCCAGAACAAAGTTGTAATTTTCCAGGAGAATAGTTTAATTCTAATATGACTTACCCTGCATTCTTGGACTTCCTTCTCTAAGCAGGTATGTAGATACCAGTGGAAATCTTATACACATCTACAGCTAGTTACCACTTCTAGAACACGTTTCTATCCTATCTTTCTTTAAAAAATAAATAAATAAGCAAAAAACCCTGCCTACTATGGAAAAGATTCGCAACAACTCAGTTAACTAATTTTGAACTGACAGAAACATTCATGAACAACAAAATGGACTTCTGTCACACAGAAAATGCCATCCTAGTTAAAGGATGACGTAGATGCTGAAAGTGTACAGGGACTTAAGAGGTGGCTGAAAAAAACCTGAAAGGTTACTAAATACACAGAAATCCACATCTGGCTACGGAAATGCTTAGGCTGAAAATAGTTGAAGAGTAGGAGCATACAGGGAGAAAACAGCATGTTTGCCCTGTTTCTAAAGTACTAACTTGTGGCCATTCATGAGACAGGGTACCAAAATACACGGGTGTTTGGTCTTAGCTAGTGCAGCTGTTCTTATATAGAGCCTGTTATCTTCAGAATATAGGGTTCACCTGAATATATGAGTTTTTGCTCATTTCTGACATTATGTCTGCATTGTTTAACCCGAGAACTTCATTCAAAGAAGTAGCATCCTATAAATGATTCTACAGTTTGTGGAGATGTTCTTGCCATTTTAACCCCATGGCAACCTACAAGACAAGGTAACTTCTACATTGTGTGTTGGACTATCCTGGTATTACAAAGCAATAGTAAGACTTTATAGTGATTGTTTTGGAAATTCAAAAGTCTTCATACTAAATTGTATTCCCCTCAGAAAAGTGTTCTGCTCTGGGACAGCACAGATATTCAATGTTCTGAAAAGTGTCAAGAGTCGAAAACATCATAGGCTACCCTTTTTCATCCAACACACAATCAAGGGGACCAGACTCGCAAGTCTACTCTACAGTTTTAGAAAAGACTTTCTTTTTCTTTATACCTCTTCAGTGGGAATTTGACTGTGACCTTTCTTAATAGGAATTGGTAGGAAGTCATTATGTTGGACTCTGCACAAGAAAATAAATTTTAGCTTGGATGTTTTCCACACACTTTAACTGTGCCTGGATTGTTTTTGTTAGAAGTGTTTCAATGATTGTAACCCCACTGTATTATTAACGTACTATTTTAATTGGGAAGTTTCATTTTTCTAAGTGAGGCCTGTTCTTTCTTTCTTCTCAATAAAATAAAAAGAAAAAAAATCATACAAAAGAAAATACCTGTCCATCATTCCTTTTCATTACTCTTCAATAAAGAAACTCCCAAAGATGCCAAAACAAAAGATACTAAGAAGATATTAAACTAGCCTCAGTTGCATGTTGCATCTGCAAAATACTGGCCCACTGGAGCAATTTGAAGGACTGGATGACAAGATTCATTCTTCATGTATTCTGTTCAAAGTCCTGATCTACAGAATACTTAAAAGAAGTAAATCCTTGAGTAGAGCAGGCCAAACCTCAAGTTTCCTCCAAGAAAATTTCAACCCAGTATTAATTCATACGTATTCAAATCTCTCAACCTGGATAGAAAATGCTTAACATTAAGATGTTACAGAGAGCCCTTCACAAGTCAAACCACTATTTGTATTTAGGGAAGTGGTATTTAAATATTAACTTGAGCCATCAACATAAATTATGTAGACACATCATAGTAACAACATTAGCTAAGAAGGAGAAAGCCTGTCATTAACACTGCAAGAAAGATGAGAGTGTGATTACTCAAAAGAGTGACTTTTTCAACAAGCAAGTCATACTCAATTAACCGGGCTCCATAGCAGTGGGAATGGGCTCAGCATGAGTCAATACAGAAACTTGCATTCGCCACATCAGGATGATTTTCGTAAGATTATACCACGTGCAGATACACAAGCCAAAAATGCAACTTTAAAACAAAAGGCAGAAAAACAAAGCTTTAAAGAGAGTGCATTAGAGTCTGCAGCACCAGAGGTAGCAGCTTCCCAGCCCTTTCCTGAGGCTGAGCTTTAAGTAATTTAGTGAAGCCACCAGCGGAGTTCTTCAAGTGATCCCAAACCAAGATTGGGAATCAGAATGGTCTGCTGTCTACAAAGAGGTCATGCACATGTACAACAAATGAAGTAGCACTATCTCAGTCACCCACACCCCCACAGCAGCCCAGTCCAAGAGAAGTGAGGTTCACAAATCATTCTATTAAAATTCAGAAACCTACCTTGGGTGAGCAGTTACTGATGTGATGAATCAGGCTTCCTGTGCTCTTTTTCTGCCATGCGAAAACTTGCTATTGGTTTTCTCATATACCTTAGCACAAAACTTGCCTCATGACTTGCATTAATTTCTCATCCATACCGGGCGTTGGATGATTCAACTGTTTACTCTTTTTGTGTGCTAAATTCTCTCCCAACTACTGGCACAAAATTACATTAAAAGAAACCTCTATGCAGATTAATAATCTATTAATAGTTTCCAGAATAGAAATCCATAAAACTCTTTCCTTGTTCATTGCAAAAAAACACAAAAACCAAAAAAGGGGGTAAAGAGTCATCTAGTTCAATGCTAAAAATAAACATACCAGTTTTAACTTTGCTGCCTTCCTATTGAACATATGACTTTGTCCTCCTCTTTCACTCTGACACACAGGCTGTGAGCAGCCAAGAAAATGATCGATAAACACCCACCCAGCAGATGAGCAATGAACCCTTGTGCTAGAGTGTCAAGACTTCATTTTTTGATAACACCTATCTTAAAAGGCATGGGAAGTGGTAACTGTCGGGATTATTCCTATACAGCTCTATAACAGCCAAGAAGGTGGTCCTGGTAATTGAAACCGTTGCCCCTCTCACAAGAAGAAACTGGATCCTGAGCAATATTATGCATGCCAACAGCAGGAGCACATGCTAGGAACCCGGACATCCTTGTGATCAGCATCAGATGTTAATTAGGAAGTAGGTACAGAGAGTATCTTCAGCTCAAGAACATGAACACAATAGTAAAAGTTTACGTGTGATGTGTCCAATGCATCTGTTACTCAGATGGAACACTGGTAACACCTGAAATATTTCAATCATTTCTCCATAAAGTGAAATAGCCGTTTCTTCTTTTGAAGTCTTGAAAAAGAAGAGGCAACATTCTCAGTCAAAGGGTACAAAACAAAGGTTATGGGACAAAAGGCTAAGTTTTGTATCAAGCCAGTCTCATGCCTCCCAGCCTGGTATGACACTGAGTTTGTCATGAGGACGCAGTTGTAGATGCCCAGCATAAGCTAAGAAAGGCTAAAAGCTGGCTCTAACTCATTCTCCTACTACACCCTCCAGACAAAGGGGAATCTTCTTACTATTCTTTACTGCATGGGAGCAGTTGGGCACTAAACGCAAAAAAGTGTCACTACTGTTCTGTGGCAGCAAACCCATCTGTCCGGAGATGCTAATTTCTTCGCTGCGATCCAAATACAGATGTCACGGAATCACAAAATGGTTGAGGCTAGAAGAGACCGTTAGAGAACACTGAGTCCAACCCCCCTGCTCCAGCAGGGTCACCTACAGCATGTTGCACAGGACCCTTTTGAATATCTACAAGGAAGGAGACTCCACAACCTCTCTGAGCAACCTATTCCAGTGCTCAGTCACCCTCACAGTAAAGAAGTTCTTCCTCCTCATGTTCAGATGGAACTTCCTATGTTTCAGTTTGTGCCCGTTGCCTCTCGTCCTATCACTGGGCACCACTGAAAAGAGTCTGGTCCCAACCTCTCGACACTCTCCCTTCAGATACTTATACGCATTGACAAGATCCCCCCTCAGTCTTCTCTTCTCCAGGCTGAACAGGCCCAGCTCTCTCAGCCTTTCCTCATACGAGAGATGCTCCAGTCCCTTCATCATCTTTGCAGCCCTTTGCAAGGCCTCCTCCCATAGCTCCGTCTCTCTCTTGTACTGGGGAGCCCAGAACTGGACATGGCACTCCAGATGCAGCCTCACCAGGGCTGAGTAGTAGTAGTAGGGGGAGGATCACCTCCCTCGACCTCCTGGCAATGCTCCTCCTAATGCAGCCCAGGAGACCATCAGCCTTCTTGGCCACAAAGGGCACATTGCTGCCTCATGGACAACTTGTCATCCACCAGGACTCCCACGCCCTTCTCTGCAGAGCTGCTTTACAGTCCGTCAACCCCCAGCCTGTCCTGGTGCAGGGGGTTATTCCTCCCTAGGTGCAGGACCCTGCACTTGCCTTTGTTGAACTTCAGGAGGTTCCTCTCTAACCATTTCTTCAGCCTGTCCAGGTCCCTCTGAATGGCAGCTCAGTCCTCTGGTGTATCGGCCACTCCTCCCAGTTTTGTATCGTCAGCAAACTTGCTGAGGGTGCACTCTGTCCCTTCATCCAGGTCATTGATGAAGAAGTTGAACAAGACTGGACCCAGTATTGGCCGCTGGGGGACACCGCTAGCTACAGGCCTCCAACTAGACTTTGCGCCACTGGTCAAAACCCTCTGAGCTCTGCCATTCAGCCAGTTCTCAGTCCACCTCACTGTCCGCTCATCTAACCCACACTTCCTCAGCTTGCCTATGAGGATGTTAGAGGTGACAGTGTCAAAAGCCTTCCTGAAGTCAAGGGAGACCACATCCACTGCTCTGCCCTCATCTATGCAGCCAGTCATTCCATCATAGAAGGCTAGCAGGCTGTTTAAGCATGATTTCCCCTTGGTGAATCCATGCTGACTACTCGCGATCACCTTCTTGGCCTTCATGTGCTTGGAAATGGTGTCCAGGATGAGCTGCTCCGTCACCTTCCCGGGGATCGAGGCGAGGCTGACTGGCCTGTAGTTCCCTGGATCCTCCTTCTTGCCCTTTTTGAAGACTGGAGGGACATTTGCTTTCTTCCAGTTCTCAGGCACCTCTCCTGATCGCCACGACCTTTCAAAGATGATGGAGAGTGGCCTTGCAATGACGTCTGCCAGCTCCCTCAGCACTTGTGGGTGTATCCCATCAGGGCCCACAGACTTCTGTAAGTCCAGTTTGCTTAAGTGATCCCTCATCCGATTCCCATCCACCATGGGAAAGTCCTCCTGTCTCCAGACTTTCTCTCTGGTCTCAAGGATGTGGGACTCCTGAGGGCTAGTCTTAATCAATAAAGACTGATGCAAAGACAGCATTCAAAGCCTCAGCCTTTTGTGTGTCCTTTGCCAGCAGGGCCCCTGCCCGTTCAGCAGGGAGCCCACATTTCCCCTGTCTTCCTTTTATTATGGATGTATTTATAGAAGCCTTTCTTGTTGTCCTTGACATCCCTTACGAGATTAAACTCCAGATGGGCCTTGGCCTTCCTAGCCCCATCCCTTCATACTCTGAAAACAAGCCTGTATTGCTCCCAAGTTACCTGTCCGTACTTCCACCTTCTGTATACTTCTTTCTTCTGTTTGAGTTTTGCCAGGAGCTCCTCAAGATGGACTGTTGTTGAGCTTGGGGAGGTGATCCTTGAACATCAACCAGCTTTCTTGGATCCCTCTTCCCTCTAGGACCCTATCCCATGGCATTCTTACAAGCAGGTCCCTGAAGAGGCCAAAGTCTGCTCTCCTGAAGTCCAGGGTTGTGATCCTGCTTTTTGCCCTGCTCCCTCCTCTCAGGATCCTGAACTGTACCATCTGGTGGTTGCTGCAGCCAAGGTTGCTCCCGAGCTTCACATCCCCAACCAGCCTTTCCTTGTTTGTAAGTAAGAGGTCCAGCAGAATACATCTCCTCATTGACTCCTCTATCACCTCTGTCAGGAAGTTGCCATTGATGCTCTCCAGGAACCTTCTGGATTGCTTGTGCCCTGCTGTGTTGTCCCTCCAGCAGATATTGGTGGTTAAAAGTGGTTAAAGTCCCCCATGAGGACCAGGGCCCACAAACAGGAGGCTACTTCCAGCTATCCGTAGAAAGCCTAATCTACTACTACTTCCTGAGCAGGTGGCCTACAGCAAACACCCATAACATCAGCATCCATATCACTCTGCCCCTTAATCCTTACCCATAAGCTCTCAGTCTGCCCATTGTCTACCCCTAGACTGTCCTCAAGGCAAAAAGACTCTAAATGCATATACTCCCCTGAACCATACCATTTTCATTACAGATCTTGAGGAAAAAACTATAGTAACGCAACTCTAGTAAGGAAGAAATGCTTTACATAAAGAAATAAAAGATGACATCAAAATATGACTTCTAGGCATATTTTTCTCCAATAAAGACTAGATCAAATAAGATCAGAGGTTAGGACTAGCTTTTCAAGAGCCTTCAGCCTCCAGGGGCCCTCACTGTGATATTTGTGAGCAGGATGGACTTTTTTATTATTATTTTTTAAGAGTTCAGTACACAGTACTTGCAACAGTTCTAAAAATCTGCCTAAAAATCTGAACTTCACTGAAGTTCAGAATTTGCATGGTAAGCTCAGAAGAAACCAGTATAGATCTTGGAGCATATCCCTCTGCAGTAATACTTGTCAAAATCTTCAACATCATTTTATATTAATTCATCTTCCTATATGTTCTGTTCCTAATCCTTTTCCTTCCTTTTAAGTATATATACTTACCACCTTAAAATATAGACATCAGTGCAGATTGCATCCAGGCAAATGACATGTCATGGCTACTCAAGACACAGCTATCCTACACAAACATCATTGACTTATTTGATAGGAAGACTTTTCTTTATATACTTTTTCAGTGTATATCATTGAAAAACATCAATGTATATCACTGTATATTTTTCAATGTACTTTTTTCCTTGTGAAGACATGCCTTGACCTTTATTAACATTTGTGGTGATGAGGGAAGGGACTAAGCCTACATTCCTAATAGGAAGCCTCAAGAGAAAGCACGATTTCTGGTCAAAAACATATAAAATTTCTTCTGTTTTTGACCAAACTAATAAATCTTTCCCCAACACCGGAAACTTGGCTCACATTTGCAAATCCAACCATTAATTCTCAGAAGTCATACAATCTAGGAGCAAATAATTCCTTCCTGATTTAGTCAGGATTAACAGAAATCCTTAAATAAATGCACTGAAGTGCCACAGCAAGGAGCTTTAATATAGTGGTGCAGATCTGTATGGGCACGTGTGCAATAGTTGCTTCCCTCTGGTGGCTGGCTTACACAGTGAAGGAGAAAAGGAGGGAAGACTTGCCACTAAAATTAAATACGTATGTTTGTAAAAGTCTTTTTCATAGTGTAAGGAGAGAGGTTACATATATATGTAGTGCATAAAACAGTATCTGTTTGCAACATATGGCTTCAACTCAGCCTGTACTTTAGAGTGCTGTTGCTCATACCCACACTGTACACATGCTCACACAGCAATATCTAGACTCACAAAGCTACACACATTGGCCTCAGCAGAGTTGTAAAAGGTTCTGTAGGGGCACTCTTTCATTTCTCAAAGTCCTCTCTGGAATCCAAAAGACATCAGGCCTCATTATATAGTAAAACAACTGTGGAACATACTCTTTCTGATTTTCATAGCTCTACCCCAGCAAAGGAGGTACCCTATTCACAAGTAGCTATGGGATACTTGTATCAAGGTATCTCATGACTACTTACTTTCCACCCATGCATGCTGGTTCTTCAACACAGCATTGCAGATGGTCCCAAAAGCATAACAAGCAGCTATCTTCCTGGCTGTATAGAAAATAGGGGCTAAAAGCCTGTGTCTGACAGCTTAGTCCTGTGCAATATTAGAAATGCCCCTTGACTGAAGAAGCAAATGTATCTTCCCAATTTGTGGAGAAAAATAAGTACTCTGGCAAATGAGGAACTATCAAGGAATCTTCTCAACAGTTGCAGAGTCTGATATATTAACAGCATTGGGGACAACCTCCTTTTCCTCTTGTCTACCTGTTTAAATAGCATTTATAGTGTTGAAATTCATTAGGTAAAATTTTACAAGTAGGAAACACTTTTCTTATGAAATTTCATCTTTTTTCCTTACTCCATGTTTAGTCAGAATGAGACTGTCAAACAAACATGGATTAAGGAGTTTTCTGCTAACTACTTAAAGGCATTATAACACGTTTGTTCATTGTTAGAAAGCTGGTCCCCTCTCCTCTCCCACGTGATTAAAGATGCAACAGTTTATGATGTTTATAGAGTCAGAAGTAGAAGAAGAGTGATCTAACCACAGGATCCTACCTGGACTAGTCTCAAATCACCACACAAGATATTCCATTCTACATATGTGTATTCCCATAACACTCTGGGAGATGTTTGAATGACATCATTTTTGGCTCTAAATATGTAATTCCTCCAATTAATATCAGCTTATTTTATGTTGGCCTCTGTGATCTTGCAGAAGAAAAGCAATTAGGCATTACACAGCATTTTAATAACTCTGGCAGATTGAACACAGCTTGTTAGTTGGAAGTTTTCTGCTTCCTTTTCATAAGAAATCACTTGATATGGGATGGATATATATGTATATAAAAAGCATCCAATGTTAACCAACTATTTTTCTATTTGCTTGTATTGGTGAAACGCAGTGAAACAACTTCATATTCACAACATGTTAAAAATGCATTTGGACCATATTTTCTGTTCATAACTAAAGATTACCCAATGCCTTTTTAAGAAATCCTGTCAAAAACTGAACTGAAATTGAATTTATTCCTATTGGAAAAGAGAAGGACAAATATTATCTCCTTATTCAGACATTTATTTCCTCATATTCCTACAGCTTTGAAACTACTGATTTCTTAGTTAAATAGACTTGGCTTTCTGACTGTCTTTTAAAAACTAGTAAAGTCTTTTGTGGTAGCACTATTTATATTATATGTATTTTAGCTAAGTACTACAGGTTATTAACCCTGGGTAAGAAACAGTTCTAATCTCATACTATGCATAATGTTCGGGGTTTAAAATATTATTGTTCATTTCTAGTATCAGTGAAGTCTCTCACCTTGTAAAAATGGAATACAATGCAGGTTGCTGCCTCTCCCAGTGCATATGACAACTGTTAAAAGAACTGGCTAAGCTTTTTTGTTAGTTTGTTGTCAGCATGACCTTCAAGAGTTTCAAGCAAGCAAACACTCTGTGGTGCATACTGGGGAAGCTGACAGACAATTGACAAAACTTGAAACAAGAGAGGTTCCAACTGGATATAAGGGAAAACTTTTTCACCATGAGGACAGTCAGGCAGTGGAGCAGGCTGCTCAGAGAAGTTGTGCAGTCTCCATCCTTGGAGGTTTTCAAGACCAGCCTAGAGGAAGCCCTGAGCAGCCTTGTCTGATCTTACAGCTGACCTGCTTTGAGCAGGGGGTTGGACCAGAGATCTCCTGAGATCCCTTCCTAGCTGAATGATTCTAATCATATGTATTTTTAATTCATGGGATACCCTAATTTGAAAATGCTCTTAAATAAAGCAGGGGACAGTGTAATCAGCACATTACACATGGCTTTTCCATTCTTCTTCATAACTGGTCCTAAAGCATTAATCCTAGAAGCTCTGTTCTCAGCAATCAAACACAAACTCAGACTAATTCCACTGAAGTCAATAAGCCCTCTGTGTCTGCAGTGTCACTGCTGACCGAAAACTGGCCTTTGCTGCCTGATGGTGGAAGCTCTAGTGCAGGATACCTCAGCAGGGATTACTTCAGTCACTTCAAACCTCTGCAGCTGATTTCTTTCCAGCATTTCTGGACTAAATACTGCTTCCGTTGCCTTACCTCTTTTTATACACATCTGACCTCTGAACGTCCCCTGTGTCCCTAATGTGATTGTCTTCCCCACAACTCTTCCTCTCTCTCCTTCATATTCCATGGCCTAGCAATGTATAGCCTACAGACAGACTGGACAGCTCCAACTGAACTGCTAGAATCTCATGTGAACACATTTTTTGCTCCAAAGAGCAAATAAAATATGAATGTTTGTATCAAGAAAGCTAAACAGTTTATATATGAAATCCTCCTGTATTTACTACTAGAAAATATCTAATTTTCTGTGACCAAAAACACAGGACTTACTTTCATATTTGAAAAAAGTGAAGGGGAAACAAGAGGGCTCAGTGTTGTCCTTTGCTGCATATTAACTGATTTGCCTCCATGAGCAGCGAAGAGACCAAATTCTGGTAGCAGAACATGGTATCTCCCCAGACACATGAAGTGGCCCAGAGGATAATAATACTCTTCTCACTAGCCCAACTCCAGATCAAGGCATACAGTTTTTGCTCCCTTACACAGAAGAAAAAACTTTACCAATATCAATTTTTCACAGTCTATCCTCAAATAATGTACAAGCTTGTGATTAACAGAATCTTAAAAACACACAAATTACACACTTGAATATTCTCAGCATAGTCACTGTTCACTTTATGAGAGAGGCATTAAAAGAACTTGAGGCAAATTCAAACCTGTCTCTCAAGTGTGAGTTCACCAGAACATTTAGGCAGACCTAAATTTGGCCTGAAGAAGGAGAACATTGAGTGATCTTCATCTTTGGTTTCCATACTCACCTTAACTGTTCCAAGCACTCAGCATAACCTGCCCGGCCCCAGGCAGGTTATTCTATATTTCATGTTTATTCTATATGTCTATGTCTATATTTCATAGGTTACAGTTACTAAAGTAAAGGGTTTGAAGTGTAACTGCACAAACACTGCACCATTTCAGACTAGAAAATGCAAAGACCACTCTGACTGCTCCTGTTCTGCACCATGATCTTTCACAGCTTGTCCTCTGACAGAACCTGGAGCCTCGAGTTTTCTTACAGAGCAACTTGATCTTGACTCTGTACAACTTGCTACTGTTGGCTGTCAAGTAGAAAGTCTCCAAACTGGGGTTCCCTGGCCACCCGATGAATTTGGGTGTGACAAGAAGTAGCTAGAAACTGCTGCCATCTCTCCACCCTATGGCTGATTGAGGTTGTGCAGGAGGTCATTAGGGGCTTTATTAACATTTATTTGCTTGCATGACAAGGAACGAACTGTAATGCATTTTTCCCTCACATGTCCCCATGAAAGAATACATAATATGCCATTTGAAGCATGTCATAGTTCATCATTCTGAAGGTAAGCTTAAGCCCATTTTTGTCTTAAATACCCACTTCCAATACAGTGTATTTGATTTATTCTACAGTACTCTAAAAAAACCCCACAAATCCTGGAAAATACCCTAAAAATGCAAAATATTGTATAAAGATACAGCATTTTGCAGATTACTGTAATGAATAAACCTCCAGAAATTGTTTGCGCTAATGGCACAGAAACAAAGAAGCTACATACTTTTTAAGTATGCTAAGGCTAAATGATTATCTCTGTTTTCCATATCCAGATGGCTGCTTGCTAGAGCCTAAGGAAATGAGAAAAGGGACAAGAAAAGCGCTAAACTCATAAAAACTGAAAGTCTCTAAAGGCAAATTTTTGAGAAAAGGAAGTCACTGCGATTTGACACTTCCTTTCTCAGCCAGCTTGCACAGGCCCTGAGAGCATAACAACCCATGACATGATCGGCTCAAGCCTGTGGACAGGTGTCTCCTAATCCCTCCACTTAATGCAAAATTCCAAGAAAAACAACTAAGGGACAGAAGCAGAGAAGGAGGGAAAGATGACGTGGGGTCCTACTGGGTGTTACAAAACCTCCCACTTTTCCCAGTAATCTGGTTTAAAAGACATTTTTAGTTGCAATTTTTTAACCCCAAAATGTTGCATCTGAAATTTCCTGAGGAGGTGACTCCAATCAGAAAAGCCTCTATCCCTAGAAATCAGGGATATCACATGTTAAAGCTACAGATTTCAGTGATACAAATATGTTTTTACTGCCTTTAACTCCTCACGGCACTACAATGCCAAGGCAGATCAGGAGCAAAGAGAATGGGAATTTTAGCCTGGCTCAAACATTTTAATACAATACCAATGGCAAGGTCAGGCACGTTCACAGAAACCCAATCCAGATAAAATCCACCTGCCTGCCCCTGAAGAGAGCCATCCAACATGAGAGTGAAATCTGTACCTTCTAATGCAAAGCTGAGTCTGACCTGCAGAATCATCCTAGCAGTACTGATGGACAAACCAGTAAGACTATTTCAGACCAAGCTAAATGGCAATAAGAAGCAGCTACATTTCATCTGCAAAGTCAGGGAATTTCCTCTTGAAATTGAGAGGCAACAAACCAGAAATTCCCTGGAGACGTTTTCACAAATGCTTTTTTCTCCCTCCAAAGAAAGCTAAATTTGCTCTTCTGATTTAACATTTTATAAATAGATTCCAAGTTAGAGATGGTTAGAGCTCAACAGCTGTCTGTTGAGCCTGACAGACGAAAGAAACGATAAATAGACAGAAAAATAACAACAAATATTACAGTGGCTTAAAGCATTCTTACAGCTGTTATTTATAATACTAGACACAATACCTGGTCATAGATAGTATACACATGAGCAAATCTTCAGGTAAGAGTAAATACAGCATTAAAAAGTAAAAGTAACAAGAGTAGTTCATGGTGAATTTGACTCGGCAATCAGTAGTCTGTCAGAAAATGTTTTATTTGCTACAGATGGGGAAAGAAGATCCCTAAGAACAAGGAGGAGAAATTTTCCATTCTCCTCTCCTCTTCCACTATTTTCCATATTTTAAAATATTTTGCATATGGTCATAATTTCATAATTTCTCCTAAGGCTGTGGATTTTCAGCAACAAGGAGAGAATTTGCTTTCGTTTGCTAATTTTGAAAAATGGTATTACCCAGAACTGGGACAATGGGCTGCAGAGCAGGTAAGAATACTATGGAAGAAACTGCATGCTTCAAACTCACCAATACACAATTTATTTGCACTTTTAACTGAATTTCTGAACTTCCTTTTCTTGTCTGAAAGAAAAGAATGGTAGTATGGAAGACTGCTTTTTTCAAAAGTATTCTGAGAAATCAAACTCATACAGCCTTACTTATTAGATGTTGTGCACAAAAACTAAGACAACATAGTTTTGTGACAGTAATAAGCAGCTGCCAACAGAAACATGGCTCAGTGTTCAAAATGGAGTTGTTTCAAACAAGTAGATGTAAAAACCTGAAAGAAGAATAAGCTTTCCAGGTTTATTTGTCCTCTAATTTAGTATCTAAACAAACATCACCACTATTTTTCTTTTTCTGTGATGGGTGAAAAACATCATAAACAGCCTTAAATTTGAGTGCTAACAGTAAAAATTTTTAACAGAGATCTCTTATTGAAATGCTGTTAGTGTAATGGATATTTTCATCTGAAGCAAAGCACTGATTTTTATTTAAGACATGAATTTCCCAATTCTGTTCTTACAAGAACACATCCCTTCATTTCAAAGGAGGAAAGAGTGGCCCAAGATATCAGATTTAGCACTGAAATAACAGTTTTAAAATATTTTTTGACGACTTAGAGCACGATGAAACACTGAATAGCCATCTGGATTTAAGGCAGCATTTTATTTACTTTGGAAATATTTTGATAATTGTGGCACACCAGAAAAAATCCCAGCAACGTTCATTTCTCCTTGACACAATCTACTGTTTCTCCATGACTTCAGTAAGTCATTTCACAAATTCAGTACAGATCACTAGGCTACAATAACCATTACAGCCGCTCTCCATTTCTCTGGATACTCACTCCACCAAAGCCCATTAGAGCTCTAATAAACTAGTAGTTGACTTAAGACTGTTAAAAATACAATGAGAAACAGAATCGTCTTAGATTTGTGAAGACATTTAAAAAATATCAGTATGTGCCACTTAGTAAATCTATTCCTCCTTTCATGCAGTTGTAACTCAAGTTTTAAAAAGTATTCTGCCACTACCAACTTGCACCAACTCCTGTTGACTGACCTCCTCTTCCTCTGGGTTTGGGTGTGGAAAAAAACCATTAGGTGACCTGAAGAAGAGCAGCTAGTAATTCTGGCACTCACTAAAAAAAGAGCCAGCAAACAAAAAAGTAATATCCCTTTCTTACTCCTCTTCAAGCTACAGATAATTCCAATCTGTTCCACAGTTTTGTGTCAAGTAGCAACAACTTCTAAAAGAAATTACACACTTACTGTGCTATCATAACTTGTAAAGGTCTCACTGACCTAGAACTGTCATGACCCTTTGCTTAGAAAGAGCCATATAAAGATGATGGTCATGATTTGGATTTGCAACTTCTAAGGAACAATTACTCTGCTAAACTTCTGAAAGCTGTCCTTTTTACTGGAGCTGACTTACCTGAAGATTGATATAGTTCTAACAGGCTTTTTCTGTAAATAGAAAATATAGCTTCAAAAGCAGCCATGAACTTGGATTCGGGTTCCCACCTGCAGCCACATCACTACCTGCTGTGATCTCCCCAGGGCTCATGAATCATGCAGAGTTAGGCTAGCTGAGTTCTGGGGACAGAAGTTTCTGCTGAATTCTTCAGAAAGCAGGAAGCCTGCAAGCCAGCCAGGCCTGACAGCTCTGAAGCACTGCCCAAACCCGTTGTTAGGGGCAGTGCACTGCCAAAATTGTCACCATAGGCTAACTTTAGTAATAGATTATATTTATATGACTTGTTTAACAAGTTTCTTCATATACATGCTAATTACAGCCTCTAAGTACCTATTACTTGAAACATTTAAGGTTTTTGACCCCAAATTTCAAATGCAGGTGTCCAGGTGCCCACCAGGTATGTCTACATTAGCATGTTAGCTCTGATCAGGGGTTCACTTTTCAGTCAAATCCCTGACAGCCCCCATTTACCACGCTTTGGTTTATACTGCAGAGCTGTCTTAGAGCCAGATTGTTTTTCAG
This sequence comes from Apteryx mantelli, assembly GCF_036417845.1. Classification (NCBI taxonomy): domain Eukaryota; kingdom Metazoa; phylum Chordata; class Aves; order Apterygiformes; family Apterygidae; genus Apteryx; species Apteryx mantelli. Next base: position 25,858,197 of record NC_089986.1, on the reverse strand, counting down.
TGAAACTAAGGATGCATTCCAAGGATGCCAATGTTGTTCCACAAGACCAGACTAGAGCTAGTCCAAAGTAAAACCTCCGAACTGCAGATAGTGTGGGTGTTGGGTTATCAGCACCATCTGTTTCACTCTGCAAACCTGTGCCTATTGTGCCACACCACTTAGTACTGCAGACACAGCCTAAAGCATATTTCAGCACCTGAATGGAAGTGGCTCATTACAGAGACTGCAAGCATCTACCACCACTAACAAAGCCAGTCACTTAATTTTCTTCTTCCTTACCAATTCACACTTTTCTACTCTAAGACTCAAGCTATTTTTAGCTTGAGTGTCACAACAGAGATGGTGTGCATGGTGCGCATTTTAGAATATATCAAAGTAATTATGAGGGCTCATTCCTCAAAAGGAAAACATTTGAAATGGTAGCAGCAGTCTTATAGTTCTCACTAGCATCTGCCAACCTCAAAATTTCAACTTCTAAAACTGCAACACTTTATGTAGGAGCAACACAACGTTCTGATGTCTACACAACCATGGGACCATCCCCACACACAACCAGCTTTGCTCTAAAATGAGTTACAAGCAGACCTCGTGACTTTCAAAAATCCTGAGATCCAACGCAGTGGTTTATGTGATGGGAATGTCTTTGGAATGGTCATGCTAAAGACACATGTCCATTTATGTGATAATAAGTGGGGAATGTCTCTAGGGGCTGCCCTAAGAATGCCCCTTCCAGCAGTTCCTGGGATGCACAGCAATGCTGTGACATCTCCTTTGCTTCAGGATCCCAGACATGAAGCTCAGCTGACATACTACAAGGAGGCAGTTGTTGTTGACATCTAAAGGCAAGTGTTGTGGTTGCTCCTGAACATGCCACAAAGCAACTTTCACACTCCAGATTTGAAGCTTAAGCAGTTTTGGGTTTTGGATTGCAATCATCCTTTTTCTGAGAACTAATGGCAGACCTGTGGGAAGGAGGAGGAGAATGTATCCAGTGCCTAAGGTTGGCAGAGCCAACCATATTAGCAATAGTCACACTCACACTGTTTTAATTCTTCTGTGTACAGCTTACTTCTCATTTATTTAATATTTATGACTGTTTCATCTCTCTTGAAATCAAAGTTGCAAGACGCCAAATAAGTAGGCAGACAGACAGAAAGAATAAATGATTAATCTAACTTCAAAATAGTACTCACAACCCACTGTTCCATTGAAGTGCTTTTTCCAAATCAGGATTACTCAACTCTATTGTACACAGACATACCCCTAAAGCGTGCCAGCGAGATCACATCTCCTTTCCCTTCTCCTGTAGCAGAAAAAGAGCATTCTCTGATAAGGCCACTCTACTGCAGTCAAGACTTCACAAAAAGTTAAATTAAAAAAAAAAAGAGGTTCTGAAGGGGAACCCAGGTTTTGCGCATGGAAGCAAACCTGATATCAATGGAAAATCTCCAGATGTGCTTTGGTGAAAGTCCTTGGGAACTGTATTGCACTAGTGTGCCATTTATGAGATGGAGACCTGGGATCAGCAAATCTTGTTTAACTACCATACCCAGAGAGAAAAGAGAAATTGATTCTAAAGCTAGCATGTAGCTTAGCTGAAGAGAGATTCTGAGAGAGAGGAAGGTTCCTGTAATTCAGCCCATAAAGAAAAGAAGTCTGTGGGAGCAGCCACTTAAAGGTCGGCAGAGAAACTCTTTCTAACATTTTGCCTCAGCTCTTCACAGGCACCACATAGGCAAGCGTGGGACTCAGGACTGTGCAGCTCATAAAAGAGGGGTTTGCTCTGGGGTGCTCCCAAAGAGTTAATGAACCCTAGGTGCACCACAGCCAGAGTCACCACACTGTGGGGTTGCTGTAGCCTAGGGGCACACCCTTCAATGACCCATGATTGACAAGTCCAGACAAAGGAGAAGTGACACTGCAGACTGGCACCATAAGCATCTAGGTGTGTGGAATTCCCCACAGAATGACCTGTCTAATGGGCGTATTGTTATCAGCTGAGCAGTGCTGCGGGCTGAGCGCTAGGGTATCTATTGATAGGCACACCGTTACTGACTAGAGCCATACAGCTTTTGTGTAACTGTGGGCTGGCGTTGTTTTGACCGGCTATAAAAGAGAGTAAGCCACATACCTCTGTTGCGGACTCAGGCCCACCATCAGCCGGCCTGCAGACCCGAAGACCCACCTGCCGGCGGGGTCGCTCCCCCCCCAGCCCCCCCGCATGTCAACAGTGTGGTGAGGAGAAGCCAGAGAAAACTATACTGGAAGGATGGCCATAACGGGCAGGAGCAGTTGCTGTACCATGCGCTCACTGCTTGAGAAGCTAGGGAAGACTATACCAGAGGGGTGGCACTCAAGGAAAGGGCAGGAGCAGTTGCTGTGTCGTGCACCCGTGATTTAACTGTAGAGCTCTGATATGTATGTATATTTTCTGTTCTGTTATATTTCTCATTTTATTATACTTTTAGCTTTGTTATAACCTCTTATCTCTAATAAATTCTCATACTTGACAAATGATGATCTCTCAAATTCAGTGCAACTAAGCCTGGAATCCGAAAGAATCCCGGACACCCCTCTATTGTCACAGCTCTTTTAAAGAGAGGCTTGAATTCCTTTTGGTCTGGGAAAGCAGACTGTATCTGCATAGACAGTCATTTTACAACTTGCTCCTCTATGAACTGAATTCTCTCATGAATTCATAGATTCTTTTTCAGTTTTAACATCCAAAGAAAGGAGGGGCAAGGAGCAGATGGCAAGTGGCTGTGGCAAGCATTTCCACAGCTTAATCAAAAGTTCTGTGAGGAAATTCATTCTTCTGTTTTCACTCTGTCACCTGCTAATTTAAGACAACACCTCTTGTTCTTGTACTGAAAGAGACAGTGAAGAATCAATTCCTATTGAGCATCTCCATGACACACACGATTTTATAGGCCTCTATCATATTCCTCCTCTATCTTTCCTATGGCAAGCTGAAGAGTCTACCATTCCTCAATACAGGATCCCTGTCATGCCCTCAGTCGTCCTTGTTGCTCTCCTCTGGACATTCGCACTTTTGCTGTCTCTCTGAGATTGGAGAACAGCAGAACTGCACACAGCTGATGCTCTTGAGCAGCAACAGCCACCTCAGAGCCCATAAATCTGTACCTAACATTTAGATTGTTCTTCCCACATGAATCATTTTATATTTGTCTGTGTTGAATTTCATATGCCATTTTATTGCCTAGTCATTTCATGTCACGAGTTCCTCCTGCAGTTATCTACAGCTGGCCCTGGTCTCTACTATGTTGAATAATTTAGTATCATTAGTGCCTGCTGTCACCTCAAACTCACTCCCTTTTATAGGTCTTTTATGACAGATGAACAACATAGGCTCCAGTACAAATCCCTGCAGAATGCCACTGGTGACCTCTTTCTATTGTATCCTATGACCATTTATTTCCTACCCTTTATTTTCATTTCTACCAGCCTTGTGTGAAAGACTTTATCAAATATCTCATCGGAAATTCAAGCAGACTATAGCAATCTTCTCTGTCTTCATGCCTGTTAACTCCTTCAAGTGACTTTCAACATGTTTATTCTTCCCCCAGATATCATGTTTATCTACATATACACTGAGTCTATTCTTCTTCATAGTTTCTATTGATTTTATTGTTACATAGTTTTATGGAGTTCACTGGCTGGAGTTTCCTGAAATCCTGAATCCAAAAAAATGTCTTCATCTTTCATATCTTCCAATCTTCAGTCTACTGGAGTAGTTTTAAAAAGCAATTACAATATCACAGCCAGTAATTCAACTATTTATCCCTTTAACTCTTCTAGACCAGTTGGGTGAATGGTGTCTGGTCCTGGCAGTGTATTATTGTTCACACTGCCAACTTCTCCCATAATCTTTTCTACTGACGCTATATTGAGATAGTGCTCTGACACATTTCTGGGAAAGAATGGTTCCAGCATGGGAATTTCTCCAAGCTTTCTTCACTGAACATGCATGCAAAATATTTTCTCATTTTTTCTGCTCTAGCATCACCTTCTCTGAGCTTTCTTTCTGTACTCTGATCATCTATCAGCCTCACAGACTATTATTTCTTAAATGAAATCTTGTTCCAGAGCCAACTTGCTGGAAAGAGTCACTGAGAGACCGACCTTTTTCCTGCTGGAATCATTTATGTGTCTCCAAAGCCCCTGAACTGTCACTAGAGGATTCCCTACAAAGACATGTTTCACTGTTCATCAAGAGCAGGCTAGTGCATATTCTCAAACCAGTAGAAACAACCAGGCTCTTTTTTGTCATGTAAAGTATGGATTTACTTGCAACTCAAACTTTTTTTTGACTGATAATGCATTGCTTTAAATATGATAAAACCTAATCTAGAGAATAAAATAAAAAAATACAGGAAGATCATCTGACATATCTCAAATGCCCTCCCTATTAACTGAATGTATATGATCCCCATTTTTGAGTAGTAATTTCATATTGTTTCAAACCGCATTTATGTGTCAAATGGTTTTAAAGGTTGAATTTGTTTTTCCTAAAGAGCTTCAGTGTCAATTAGTATGTGCCATAACTACCGGTCAGCTTTCAGGCAACTTTCTAAAATGCAAGAAGGGCAAGGAAACAGGAACTGTGACTTTTGCCGGTTTCACAGCCTGAGTAACCTTAAGCTCAGGTTCGCAAGTGATCCACCAAATTAATTGGGGAGATCTATTTTCTGATACAGAATTAAGAATAAGGCTCTATTTTGGGTTCAGTGCTATTTACTACTGATGAAATTTAATCCTCTGGTCTGCTGGAGAAAGAGCAAAGAGAAACGCATCTTCAGGCATCAACGGGGCAATGGAGTTATTTCACACATGGGGAGAAGAACTGGTGACAACTGCAGCCTGTCAAATAGATGAGGAGGAGTAAAATTTGCAGCAAGCAAGCATCACATTTGTGTTGCTGCGTAGCACTGCTGGCAGTACAAGCTATCTGGAGAGTCTCCTCCTAAGATGATCAACACCATGGGCAGAACTGAAATATATACATATGCTTTTATGATTCAGTATGTGAATTTAAATTTAACTTTTCTGTTATTCTTTTTTTTTTTCCTTCCTAATTTTCCTGTGGAAAATATTAACTACAAGCACAAACAGCTATTTCAGGGTTTGGTGAGGAATTTTTTTTTTCAAAATATCAGGGGTCTTTTAGTTCCTTCCCTACTTTTTTTCCCCTCACCCCCCCGCCCCCACCTTCCTATCCTTTTCATATCTGAAACTTTTCCACATGTCCCCAACTCTGGGAAAGTTACAGACTGGCAAAGGAAAAACAGCTTGCCCCTCATGTTTTTCTCAAATGTATCCATCAACAATTAAAAAAAATTTTTTTTAACCTAAATAAGATAATAAATTTTCATTTAATTTTGTTCAGAGAACTGCTACAGAAAGATTTTTTTTCTTGAAAAAAATATTCCATGCAACTCATCTTCTGGCAAGAAAGCTGTTTGTTCTAGAAGTTAACTGTTTATCCAGCAACAGAGGTTATTAGCAAAAGGGACTCTGAAATGGAAATACTGATTAGAAATATTCATATTCATATTCTCATTTCATATTCATATTCTCATTTTCTCTTAGCTACTTTTACAGTACAAGTTTAATACATTAATATTTAGAAAATTGCACTGTTGCCCAAAGCATCAAATACATGCTTCTACAATTAATTGTAATGCCAGTACCCACCAAAATATTAAACATTCAAGTTATCTGTGAATGTGTTAGACGTATTAATCTCTGAACACCTCAGACGTAATTAAGCTGAAGTTATTTACACATGAAGACTCTAAGCAGAGCTGTCCTGTTAATGAGACAGCCTATAATTGTTGCATTTCTCCTCATTCCAAATTGGAATTACTTCACAATTTCCTATAAAACATTTTTCAAAAATTGTTTCAAAGCTATTGTCTTGATGAAAATGGAATGCTAGAACTTTATCCTTTACAAATACTATACACCATAAAATACACTTCAAAATGAAATATCATGAAAGCCAACAAGTCCCATGGAATGTCTTTATTTCAACAAAAAAACATTTTTGGAAAGCATTCACTGACAAGCTTCCAGCCAGCTCTCACTATAAAAACTGACATATACTTTGACAGTGATAGTAGCAGACACAGTTATATTCCGAATACCTCAGGGCAACGTTGCCTCATGTTATAGAAAGTAAGAGAAATGACAGCAAAAAGTAGTTCAGGGAGGGTGCAAGTGTATTTTACAGTTTGGACTCTACAGGGTGACAGGAAAGACTGTGATAAAATACAGAGAAAAAAATGTAGCTAACAAACTAGAAAGATCTTTTCACCCTACAGAGCTTCTAGCTGCTATATGCATGCTGAACAGTGTATTTATTAATTGTCATTTGTAGGAACTCCTGCAAAACATGCTTTCATAAGGATGCTGGGCAATTCCAAAAACTGTCATTATTCAAAGCACTACATCAGAAATATCAGAAGGAAATGGCATGGACACCCTTTAAAAAATATAACAGTTCAGTCACCGTATTCTTCTAACACCTTTGCAAGAAGAGTTGCAGATATTCTAAAAACGGCCAAACAGGATGCCCAGCTCTGCACTTCACAAACCTATGAACACCAGCCTGGAAGCGATGTCCAGGCAGTCAGGGAGGTACTCCTTCCTAACGGAGCCACAGAGCGTACCCAAAGAAAGGCACTCTTCAAAATAGCCTTTCAAGAAAATGTTCCACTATATTTAACATAGATATCTACACCTCAACGTTAAAGAACCTTACATGTTAACAAAACCCTTGTTCAATTACGCGTAAAATTCCCTAGGAATGTGAAACTCAGCGATGACGATAACATCTCGGACTACTTCTGAACCATCAGGAGGATATAAAACCTCATTTTTCACCTCCAAGGAAAACTTTTACTCATAACTTTACCTTTCTACAACATCCTCTCCATTCCAGCAGGTTGAGCTGTCTCTCATCACCAGGTCTCCATCACAAAGCCTTTCTGCTATAGAGGCATAAAAGGTTCGGGATCGCTTCATGTAGTTGATGAACTCTCTGCAATGCACGAATAACACACATTTAACAACAGGATGGTACACTTATGGTTTAAGTCCCCCTGTCAACTTAACCCTCCAGAGTTGAGAACCCTTACAGAAATTAAAAGCCAATCAAGTTAGTCTGCATTTTTTTGCTCCTAAGTATCATCCAATCTTACTTAGTCCAGTATTAATACACATAATCACATTCAAAGGGTGGTTTTAACAAATCATATTAACACACCTCAAATTTGAAAAGAAGTCTACACCTGTCTTGTATAAACAGATAAAATTAATGAGAAAGCACCATCACTAAAAGGAGTGGTTTTTTTTCATGTTACCAGAAGTGAGTATTTCTCCCTTCCTGGAGCCTATGTCAGATGAATTAAGAATACTGTCAACACTCTCCTGGGTGAAAAAGGCTTCCTAAAGCTAGCACCCAATCACAAAACCTGCAGTCTTCCATTAAGTACCCCAAGCAAGCAACAGCAGTACAGAAAGCCATCTCCTTAGGATGTGCTGGGGCTACTTCCTTCCCATCATCACTATCCCTATCATCATCACTATCACACTGATATCACAAAGAAATTTCCCTCTCACCAAGTCTGGCACCTCGCCTGTAAGAAGAGGCTGCACCTGTTGCTTTGGCGAATAACCAAAACTCCTGGCCAGTACAAACAGCCTGTTTCTGATGTTGCATGTATGGAAAAATGCCTTCTTGCAGACAACCCACTGTCTCTCTATAATCTGATTATACCTATAATATATCTGGTTGAGGTAGCCAGAAAAATAAACAGTAACAAAACAGTGTTAATTCAGTACACAATCAAGAGTACTGTGGAATGAGAAATTATCCTGTTTCCACAACTCTGCAAGCTCCTATTTGGCATAAGCTTTTTAAAATATTGAGAACAAGAGGTGGGATAGAAAAACTGAACTGGGGCTATCAAGGAGCTGCTTGCCCCAGAAAGTCCCTCAACAGCCCGTTTTGAGAGGCCAAAAGACTCATTCTGGTTTCTAATGTTCTATCTGGCAGGCTGTAAGAGGACACCGCACTAAAGCCATGCGTGGGGATACGGCTAGATAGAGCTTGGCACAGGAACAGTCAGGATTTATTATTCTTTTGAGAACAACAGGTGCTTTAGACAACGTTAAAGTCCACTGTTAGGTATCTACCCCTACAAGGTTTAGGTAGTGGTCAACTTTCCCTACAGCTGTCTTTATACTTTCATGGAAGTGTTAAACTGGTTCATTTTTCTCAGGTGTGATGAAATCCTGCACTAGATAAGGTAGTCATCATGTGGTTCTAAGGAATTAACTTCCCCTAACACTGCAGGAAAGCTCTCCTTTTAAGAGAAACAAGCAGGATTTCTGGGCTTACAAGGAGGAAGTGAGAATTGCTACCCCTGGACTACTCAATAATGAATATAACCTCTAAGAATTTAGGTAGTAAAGCTTGGCCCAGACACATGGCTACCTATCTGATAGAATAGCCTGAGAGTACCGATTACACAAAGATGAAACAGATACTCAGGATTTAAAATCTTCTAAAATGCAGTTTTCTTTGAGGAAGGAAAAGATCGCCCTTTTAATAAAGTCTAAGCTTGTCTTACTCAGCTCACTCCAAGAGGCTTAAACTCCTTTGCATTTGCAGCCAAGCTGGGTTTTGACATTTCAAATTAGCATCTTAGCAAATGCAGAATTCTGTGTCCAACTCTTAATCTTACCCAGTGAAAATATTTACTTTTCATCAGAATAAAACTAAACATGCTAGGTAGAAAATGTACAGTTTCCCAGTGTCTCACAATATAAAAGCAGTAATCAAAATTACGTGAGTTCCTAGATTAGAGCTGAAATAACAGCTTACAGTGGACATGAGCTAAGTGTAGAGACAACAAAATATGTCACCTTGTTTTCATTCTTACCGAGAGATTTTTTTCAAACTTCTTGATTTGTCATTCTTTGAAGCTTTCAGAGGCAGAGAACTGGAATAGGCCGGGGAGAATAAGCATCAATCAGGAGAGGTTGGGGAGTAGGGGAGAAGCAGGAATTCAGGTAAATGAGGGAAAGAAATGAGAAACAAAAGAGAAAAGTAAAAATTATTTGAAAGAAAGGTCATCAAGCACATGCATAGGATAATATGAGAAAACAAATAAGGAGGAAAATTGTCATGAGATTTTTCTGAAGCATAGATGCAATTAAAAATGTCAATGCAACACAAAAGCACAAAAAACAAAAAACCCGCAGAGATTTTGTTTTCCTCAATCATTTTCAAATAAGAGCACAATTATAAATGCAGCACACAGCCAAAAGCTAAAAATAAATTCAGTGGACTTAAAGTTTACCATAACTTATACCAAACGGGAGAACTGTAAATATATGCAACTATACAAGAAAACAATGGCAAATGGTTTAGAATGAACACCACGGGAAGGGGGACACAAATGAGCAACATTCATTTTGTGGTAATGAGCAATTTGTTGTCTCTCAATAAATAATGTAAATACAGATATTTTTTGCTGTTCACTTCTGGTCAGAAGGCACCCCTGAAAGAAAAAGACCCTTGCAAAGCAGGATGGATAGGGTCTGAGGTTATATTTGAGAAAAAACGCATAAATAATTCCTAATTTGAGCCCTCTGCAATGATAACTATTTACTGTAAATCCATTTTGTGGCACCAGGATCCTAATTTAATATTACATGTTGTATTCAACATTAGCATCTTGATGCAATGTTACACTTACATGATTTGATACCACATTCTGTTCTTTCTTACACTGGTATTCGTGTATGAAGTAACTGCAATACCTGGAGTAACGCACACCAGCAAACAGGTTCAAAGATACTTGCCAACTCAGGTAAGTCTTACTGAAAAGAGTAAGCTTCATCTTGAGCAGTTCTGAGGATGCCCAATGAATGATGGTTTTGCCATCATACCTACTGGGAGCTAAAGGCCAGGCATGGCCCCAGGAGAGGATGGGCTTGCAGTGGTCATCAGGCAAGTGTCACTCACCACCACTGAAGCAGTGATTCCAATACAGCCACTCAAAAAAAAAGCAGAACTGGTAACAAGGCATATCTGGATCAGCTGAAACATCTGCCTTGGCCAGCTGGGCAGAAATGTTTGATTCTTTTCCACAGTAATTTAATTTGCATCTGACATTAATAATCTATTCTGTACTAGCACTTTAATACTTGAATTTTAAGAAAACCATGTGAGATCTGATACAATAGATAGTTAATATGAAATAAAATAGATGGCCTTGACTTCAAACATTCCTGAAGAATCTCAAAATTATTTTAAGAAGTACAAAAGACCTGTAAGGCCACAGAAAAACAAAGAAATCCCAACAAAATACCATTTCAAAGCCTGCCTCCTCCAATTAGGGGCCAAATACCATGTTATATTTCTTTGTTAAACATAATCTATTCCTCTATACAGATGTGTATCCAGTTTATGTTTAGCGGTTTGAAATACCACATGCAGCAGACATGCTAAAGGCAGGTATTCAGCTATGCCAGGAGTACTGCTGACCAGAAAAGTACTTTGTGCTGAACTCAGCAATAATGTTCCAATTTACTGATTGAAATTCTGTACATGCCATGTACATTCCCTGTACCATCGTATGTCTTCAATTTTCTTGTCATTTCTACTATATGTTATAGTAACCTGCACATTAAGAAATAACTACAACAGCAATCCTGCCAGTTTCAGTTAATCCCTGAATCCCATTGTGTAATGAGAGAAAAAAAAAAAAACTATACATCTCAGCATACTCAGAGGAGAAGGTTTACTAAGAGATCATGCAGCATTTATTTAAGTTTCAGCTTCTTACATCACCGTCTCTGATACTTAGTGGTGCATAGCAAAAAATATGTGGGAATGGAATGTGGAGGAAAAAAAAGAAAAATGAGAAATCTCACAGGAACCAGTGAGAGTAAGAGGAGTAGAAAAGGATTTAACTATCCCAAAAGAGGATCCAGTTGCTACATAAATTCAGGGACCATACAGGATCAAACTGTGCAGAACAGCAGAGTCTAAGAGAGCCCTGAGAGGGAGTGCTGACTGAGCTATTTCCAGCCAGATCCCTAAAGACGCAGACCCAAAAGACAAATCAGTCAGGCTAAGAGAAATCATCTCAGCAGCCCACAGAAACAGTCTTCTCAGCAACCAGGTCCTCAGTAATTTTACACTCTGCTTTTCAAATGCATAAACCACCTGAGCTCCATCAAACAGCTGAAACCAGTTGTTCTCAGACTCTTCAGAAAAAAGGCTGACAAACAAGTTAGGTCTTGATTTTGTAAGGGGTCTTGCAAAAAGCTAGTACATTTGCAGCATACATATGCACATACAGCTAAACTGTTTCACACTAGATATTTAAGGGCATCTTTAACTAGGGATGATAGAAGAGATGATACACCACTTCATTGTGTTTTTTTTTCCCCCCCCTAAAAATGTGCTAAACCAGACTGGTTCTCTTCTTTGAGCTTTGGAACTTTCTGCCAAACTTACAGGAATGAGCCACAGCTTCTTCATTTACTTGGGGAGTGCTGGCTCATTCCTTTTCTTTCTTTCTTTTTCTTTTCGTATTCCAAAATGCAAGAGTCATGTTCCATGTCTCACTTGGATTAAGAGTGGGTTGGAGAGATGTCTGCTACACAGAGCAACAGACTGGAACTCAGTTGGGCCAGCAAAAGACTCCCTGTGTGACCTAGTACCTAAACTGACAGACGGCTGAGGTTATTGCCTTTCATTTTTTAAACTGTCAGAAGGAATGGCACCAAAAAAGATTCCTGTAATTAGTCCCGTAATCTAGAACCCCTGTAGCAGTTATCTGTCACTCTAAGAGCATTTTACACAACTTGCTGCAGCAATCATTTCACCCATCCATTATAAAATTTTATTACCTAAAATTACTTTTTATTGATATCATATGTGATTAAATGATAGATGATGAACAACAGTAGTCAATCACTGTGTATTTCAACTCTATTTATTGTTACACAATTGTTTTCAAAAAGCAAAGTACAAGCTCCATGCCATATGTTTTATAGCAAGTTGTGGAAAATGTAAAAATATTCTGCACTTACTAATTATGGCTCCATCATTAATTTTTGGTGCATGGGCTCTCCACAATACCTGTCAGCACTGCATTTCAGTAAGGTTTGATTCTAATTATGTAAGGATGGACTTAGTTTAGATGATGTTTTGGATAATTTAATTTTCAGTGTGCAGACCAATTTTGGGCAACACTGTCTAATTTACAGTAAACTAGTTTTATTATACTTTCCTTTGCATCTGGAGGTCTTACATTTTAAAAGGTTAATATCCAAATAGTTTTAGATGGTTGTGGATGGTAGGGAGCAGATCTTCAGGTGAGAATGAATTGCTGTAGTGCCAAAGACACCTATTTGCATTTGGTTAATAGATTACTAGTTAATAGGCTGTAAAACTGCCTTTTTCACTGTCAAGCAGTAAGTTCCAGGGAAGCCAATGAGTTATACAGAAGACAGGTCTAGAGCTCCGAGTTTTTAAAAGCAAATTTTGCTAATTGTATTACAACTATTTTTTAGATTATTACTGCTGAATTTATGAATTAATTTCCTTAATGCCCTTTTCTATGATATTCCATTTGCATGGTGAAAATTGATTAGTTACAAGCTTTAGCGCAAACTGTTGTGTTTTGGCTATAAATTACAAAGAACTGACGTAAGAATACTGTTATCACTCAAAAAACTTAGCTTGCTGCTATTGTTTTTATTGTTTTAAAACAGTTTGTTGCGTTTATATAAGGTTAGATGAGAATTAAAATAGAAGTGGATAAAAATCTCATATTCTCAACCCAGACACCAGAACCTAGGCTATGTAAATTTTAATATCACTGACTATTTATACATCCTTCCAACACAGAGATGCACATGGACTCCCTGAGTCACACTGTTCTTGGCTAGATGCATAAGCCCAGCACAATTCTACTCACTTTGCTGAAGTTGTCCCAGATTTATATTGGTGTTACTGAGAACAGCATGTTAGCCAGAAATATGTCGTTGTGATTTTATGGTCAGTTAGCTCCGAAATTTCCTCATGTATCATGCAAAGCATTGCAAAGACATCCTTCCCTCCCCACTTAAAATTTACAGAAAACCAGTCCAGGAGCTATGCGAGGAAAAGTGAAAGAAACTCCATAAGATCTGGGAGCAAGGATACCTGGGCCAGGGCTGGGGCCAAAGGCAGTAATTCAGCTGTCTAATGCCTAAACTAGCATGCAGCTGAAAAACAGAAGCCAAGATGGACACAACAGACTAAACATAGATGGTTTTGCTGTTCTTCCCTTACATAACAAATCAAGCAGATTTCAAGGGATCTTATTACCTAGAGCAGTGAGAAAGGAGAGATCTAATCCATCCTCCACAACTCTGAGGAACAAAGGACTGACTTTGTCATGGGAATGAATCTTTCCTTCACCCCCTCTTCCCCTTCCTGCCCCAGATGAACCCAAGTCCTTAAAGACCTGAATAGCTGTATTTTAAGTAACATAGTAATTTAGAGTCAACAGTTGAAGTTACTCAGACCTTATTCGGCAAAGGTTTAAATTGTTTTCATTGAAAGTTTCTGGAAATAAAGTGTGAGTTGGTGCTAAGTAAAGACATCAAGTCTGGCCTGTAAAAAGTTTTTCTTGGAAAGATATGCAGCATAACACCACATACGCATCTGTGTAGCCATCAGTGATGGCAATGGCTGGAGAGTGCACAGACAAGATGACAGAACTGTGGCTCTGGCTTAAACACTACTCTGTGAGGAACCATTAACATGAGCTATGGGCCAGAGAGTTCATTTCAAAGTAACTGTTGCTTAAGATTACCTTCTCCTATTGTTCAGACTAGTGTGAGCCATCACCAGCGTCTGGGTTTCAGTCGCCTCCTTCACTGGCGCTATATTGTCTGATGACAGGTTCCCTTCTTGTTGTTTGGGCTGTCCACACACTTTATCAACCTGTATGAAAGGAAGGGAAAACCACGTTTGAATGGAGAAACTGATTGACAATTGCACAAAGCTCAGCTTGTTCCTTGCGGTTCGCATTGAATGCAAGAGAAGGTGTCTGGGGGAGAGAAAGAAAGGACTCTTGTTTCCAGGAACAAGAAACTAGTCCCCTGCATAAGAATGACCAAATTAACAGGCAATGCATAGAGTACCGCTAGTACAAAGTCAACAGCCATGGATTTGACACTGGATACCTGGATTATAGAACACCTGGAAATGGGTTGTAATGGCAACACTGTAGTATAGATTTGAAAGTGAATGATGAAAGTGTTGCCAAACCCAACTTTTATTTAGAAACATATCTGGAATTTATAAAGTATGCAGAGTTTGGTGGAATGCCTAGCTTGTATATAGAGAATAGTCTTTAACTTTGTTTGAACAGGTTTATAATCAGAAGACAACTGGGATGAGACTAAGCAATACTCCCTTAAAACAAGAAATGAGCAAAAGAAATCAGTACGAACAAACCATTGTCAATAAAAAATACTTTTCTTGGAGCTACATAATCAAGAGGATTTCTAGCCTTGGGAATCGCCAATGCCTTGGATCTTGGGTTCAAGACACTAATATCTCTTAGCCATTTGCCCTTACTGTCCTTCTTGGAGCCTTCTCATAAGGGATTTTATACAAGAGCAGGAAAAAGTGAAACTTGTGTTTATCTTTTGTGCACTGCGGATTTGACAATACTCCTGCCTCCTGCCATATTTCTGTGCTGTAACAGCTTTAAGTGACAATAAGACAAAGCTTTTCCCTTTTTAATACACAAATAAGTCATCTCTAAAATTTTCACCTACTGTAACTCCTCAAACAAACATGAAAAGACGATGACAAAGGAAATCCTACTGCAGACATAGTGCTACCAGAGACCTTAATTGCACAGAAACCATCATTCTGCACAACATTTAATTTGGTATCATCTTCAGTTTTCCTTTATGACCACAGTGAGAGGATTCTTGCTGGTCCGTGCATTTTATTGCATCTTTAAAACACTTGCAGAGTAATGGCTGTCTAACTGCTGAATATTGCAGAGCACACATGATTTCAAATAATTTCCCCTCCGCCCCTTTCCACCACTAAGTTGTATGTGCCTGTGTCAGTGCAAGTACAGGACATTTTCCTCAAATCTCTCTGCTTACCTCCTCCAGGAAAACTACTGCTATGTAAATCTAAGAGATATTTTCCTCTGAAAAAAACAGGCTAAATGAAAATGAAAAGCTGGAAGTTGCAGAGACATGACACTTAACATCAATCTTACGTGTACAAGTTCAGCCTGTTTCAGTACAATATGCTGTGAAGAATAAAAAACTGTAGCAATTGAATGAGCATGTACTGGATTAATCCTGACATCCCACCGGCAGTCAGAGGGGGAGCCAGCCACCTCACTCAGCAGTGCACACTGTGGATATTGTTTTGGTCTCACCAGAGACCAGCACAGCATTGCTTTAAAACAGAACTTTGTGAACTGAAATATTCTATTTCAGTCCCTTCTAAACTTCTGAAAGAAAGAAAACACTCTATGCAAATGAAAATATAAAACAAAAAATGCCTTTTGAACCCTCTGGAGCTGCACAGAGGTATCACACAGCTGGGCCACATTCTTGCATACCCTGTTCTCTATTCTGTGCCCGGGGTTTCCTACAACATATGGACCAAATTCCCAGCATAGGTTTCTGCAAAATCCATCTTAGGTTACATCATGTCAGTAGAGATCATGTCTTCAAATAACATACTTACCGTATCAAGTCACTGTGGATTTGTTTAAGACAGTTTTAAACAACTAACACTAAAACTGTTTAGAAAAGCAGTATGTTTCTTATAGGTATTAGCAATGAAGAACTTGATTTTTTTGGCTTTCCTGTGAGAAGTTTCAAAGAGATTTAGAGTTACCACTTTTGTTGTGAATCAATAGTTTAAGCACCCAAATGGAAATATTCATTTTGTTTTGATCTGTATTTTTAACAACATGGAAATAAAATGACTCTTTAAACTGCAAAAGTTTCAGTATTCTCTATGTCAAAACTTAACTTTTAGGTTTTTTTTTTAAATGATACTAAGTTTCCTGCAAACCAAAGCAAACCACAGTGTTTTAGTATAAAATATTTCTCAGTGGAAAAACTTAACCAGTTCTACTCCATTAAAGGAGAATACACAATTCAATGAAACAGCAAATCACATTCACACCTTTTGCCTCGAGGGCCTTTTAGTGCCTTTCCTCTCATTACTATCTCAAGAAACAGTAGGAATACCACATAATTTAAACTATGGCACAAACCTTTTAACCTCAAGCAAGTTTAACAAGATGGGAGATGCAACTATAATATATTGTTTGTAAAACAGTAGCTCATAAACGTCTCAGCTGAGATCGGACTGCATTGTACTGGGAGGAAACATAAGCACCGGTGCAGAGGCACAAAGCAAATTCCTCGCCCTGGCAGCACAGGTCAGTGGCAGAGCCACGACTGTCTCCCTGTGGGGGGAAACGGCCCTAACGGCCCGCACGCGGGAGGGGAGGGGAGGGGAGGGGCTGTGCCCTAACGGCCCGCACGCGCGGGGATGGGGGGGGAGGGGCTGTGCCCTAACGGCCCGCACGCGTGGGGATGGGGGGGGAGGGGCAGTGCCCTAACGGTCCGCACGCGGGAGGGGAGGGGAAGGGCAGTGCCCTAACGGCCCGCACGCGGGAGGGGATGGGGGGGGCTCCATCCCACCCTCATGACAACAGAGGACAGCACTGTCAGTATCAAACACTCAGGAGCTCATGAACCAAACCACCAACGGGAAAAATAATGCTACTAGGAATAACGACTGGAGTTTTTTAATCATTTCCTAGTACGTGTGACTTACTATTTCCACGGTTTCTCTTAAACTCTAAGCGCAGGCAAAGTGATCTTTTTTTTAATAGAAGCTAAGATTTCTCTACTGACACTGGCCATTAGGATTTGACACAATAACATCAACTATTATGCAGGGCAAGAGAATTCCAAAGCATTGGCTGCAAAGGACTAAACACAGCTGTGATAAAACTTAATAACAAAAAAAAATTTAATAACAAAAATAGGTAGAAATAGAAAACCTGTTGCTGCTTTGATAAATTCAATTTTTAGTCATCTCAATGCTCTAGACTCACAAAGAAAGACTAAGCTAATTTGTATCTGATTTTTAGACTTAAAAATAAGCATGCCAATCATAAATCACTAACTGATGGATAATCATCCCTCATTAACTATAAAAATACTAAGGTCATTCTTCTTGTCTCTTTGATGACATTTAATCAAGTCTGCTTTCTAACAGCAAAGACCTAGAGCTGAAAACTAGTATTCCTCCTCCTCATCTTCCGAATTATCAATAGTTACACTCTTCTTGGGCTTAAAGCTTTTTTATTTTTATACCAAGGATTCTTCTTAAATATCTGTTTTTCTGATAACCTTTAGCTACATTTCTTCTACTGTGAATTTCCCTTTTTAATGAAATACATACTCATATATATAGGAAGGATTATTTGACCTCTCACTATTTGTTCTTTAAAAGAATGTCTATTTACAATTATTGCAAAGGCTTAACAAAATAAACTGAAAAAAATATCAGTCAAAATCTTTTGAACTCTTGCAGCTTGAGCAACCTTAAAAATTAAGGTCATATTTAATATACTTAATATTATCAAACATGGGGAAAATGTCATGCCCTTCTAGATACTGAGAGAATCTTATCTACCCAAAGCAGGAGACCTTTTCACCAGTTCACAATAGTAACTTTTTTGATTTTGTAATGAGAAGCTTAGTATTTTAAAATACAAGATTTTCTAGTGATTAGGCCTTGAATTATTAATAAAGTGCTGACACATTTTTCAGCAGGTTTTTTTTTTTTTTTTCCTGAGCCATAACCCAACCCAGCTCCACCAAAAACCCAATGTCTTGGTGAACATCTCTGACAAAAAGATGAGGCTTCCTGACAGCTGTGCAGGTGTCAGTGCGTGTATAACCGCACCATGTGAACCACGCAAGCGCACTTCACACTAGAGTCGGGGTTTGTTGGTTCCAACTGCCAACTTTTAAGTAAGGGAAGCAGGAAACACTGAGTTATGGGGGAAATCAGGTTTAAGTTTTCAGACTTTTCTGTTTGATATCAAAACTCAAGTTTCCTTTGGGTCAGACATACCTTGCACACAAGACACAATGACACAAGACACCAACACAAATTGTTTGTCATTTTCTGTTATCCAAGCCATCAACCAAAGTTCATTATGTAAATACAGAATCCTCTCCTTCGCAGCAGCTGTAATCTATCATTCCAGTACTATTATGAAATGCTATTTTTCAGTGCTCAACTAATGAGTGGGATCACTTCTGATGAAAGGTAAGCCAGGGCAAACCTTGCACCATTTGCTCATTGTCCCTGTCCATAGTTCAATGAACAAAATCCTATGCATAGTGAAGAAAATGGGTGATAGCAGGGTGAAAAGAAAAAAAATCAGAAATATGTAGAGAACCTTTAACTATTGTGCGTCTTATGGTGTATGTTACAAATTAAAAATGCAGCATTTTGCTGGTAGCAAAGTTCAGCCACCTATAAACTATGGGATTATTAGTTCAATTTCCTAAAACAATATGGTACATTTCATCTGGGAGGTGTGCATTCTCCCCTCAATAACTTTTGAATCTATTGGACAGATTAACGTAAATTAACTCCCTACAAATCTTGTCCAAATTAGTGGTTAGACAGAGGGAGAGGTCAATTCTTAATACTAGCGATTTCACCAAAGAGAGAGGCATTACAAATTTTGCAAGGGCAGGAAAAGCTTCTGTTGGAGTTGACACTTCATATGACATCAAAGAATCCAACCATGAAACTTAAATCCATAAGAAACAAGGCTCTTTCTGTTCTGCTGCTTGTGGAGCTACTTGGCTTTAATCACGCTTTGAATTACCGTAATATTTTGATGATTAATTTTGGAATCAATATACAAATGTGCCAGAAACAAACGCAACAAAGTCTCATAAAAAGAAGAGCCCACATTCTGAGGAAAGACATGAAGCTATAGACATATTCTGAAAACTGCTGGGTGAGCACAAAAAGATACAGATCATCCTGATACTCTTATGAAACATCTGGATTCCTGTTACTCCTACGCATATCTCAGCATCTTCCTCAAACCAAAAAACAACACGAAAGCAGTATTTTAGTAGTGAGAATGCAGAAGTAATGGATCACTATTTAACATAGCTGACATGAATTAATTGATCTGAACTCCATTTTCAGTTACCTAATTTAGCCCCATCAGTTTCCATGATCTTACATTCTTTGGTGGGCTACTATTCTGCACTCAAAGCCAGGGAAACAGTCCCCTGTACAGTTTACAGGGATGATGTACTTCAGCCAAACTCTGAGGAAACCTTGCTTCGCCCTGTCAGAGAAAGTCTGTCACAACAGCTAACTCTGAAAGTGCGTCCTGTCTCAGATAGGTTTGGAAATGAGATCTGTTAAAATTTGGATGCCAGCTCTCGGAATGCTTTGATCAGAAAGTTATAAATCAAGGTCTTCACACTTTTTTTCTGGGGACTCTATCCCTTACACAAAGAGGAGTAAATAGTGTGCAAGGGTTATTTAGAATCTCAAAATGCTGGAACATGAAATCAGTAAATCCAGAAAACTCTTATAAATTCCCTGGCTAAAAATGAGGGCTGTAAACTTTAGGCAGTCATTTCAAGGTCAAGGAAAGATTAAAGAAAACCAGAGACCAGTTATACTTCAGTTATATAACAGAGTTGCTAGGGCAACACTTACCCAGAAGAACAGGAAGGCACATCATCACTAGCAGGGCAAATGCAAATCACAAAACTGTGGTTCCTAAATCTTTTGACTGGAAAACATGTATCATTACAAAAGTTCACAAATTGTAACCTCTCCCTTAGTGAAAAGGCTGGTTACTGCCTCTCCTTCAATGAAAGGAAGCCAAAAAAAAATCTCAGAGAACCTTTCTAACTGCCTGGTAGGTTCAACTGGCTAGGGAACTGGACTAAGAGCATACATGTAGTCCTAAGCACCCTTTTCAAAACTCAGAATGCACTGACATTTTACAGCTACACAGATAAACAAGAGGTGTGTGGGGAAAGGTAGAGTTAATCAGTCACAGAGTTCTTCAATATTGCATAGGATATCAATTCACACAAGCTCCTTAAACTCAAAAAGCAGCAGGTTTCAAGCGTGTAGAATTTATAGGAGAAAAATTTACATGACTGTAATCAACTTCCTGTTATATATTTCTAAAACCAGTCCAACCTGAGGGATTACAAGGTCAAACAGTGCTCCTTGATGTCCTTATGAGAAATGTTACATAAAGACCCTATTAATCTATTCAACAAGAATTATTTTTTCTTCCTTTTTCAATATGGAGGTCAAGTTTTCAGGCTACTGTATACATTGAAAACCATAAGTATTCAGCAAAAGTGGACTATCAGGAGTATTCTGCAAACCAGCCCTGAAACTGGTTATTGAAAATGTTAAGTGCTGTGTTAGGACGTTTTATGCTTATGTGAATAGACACTGTCATTTGTCTTTTGTAGGTTCTGCCTCCAGCAGATGAGGCACTACCGCCGGACAGACACCCTGGTCAAATTCTGCAGCAGCTATTTGAATGAATCAAATTCTACAAGGTCATCACCCAAATTAAAAATGCAAATGGTGAGTAATTAGAATTTTTTCTAATTCTAATTTAGAATTATTAGGGCCTTATTCTACAGTATCCTTAGAAATGAGTGGTTAGATAACTTGCACCAAGCTAAACAACTCAACACATCACTAAGCCCACTTAAAGTTCCACTGAATCTGAAAACATATATGCATGTCTTGTTCACAGAGATATTAACTAAGGTCTTCAGGTAGGAGGTAAAATTTGGAAATTAACTGATCTCAGAAGATTTCAGGAATTATATTCAGCTTATTTCTAACGAATTTTCACTGTGAATTGCAATGATGTTTCTTACCCTCTCTGACTTTTAAAATTGCCTACACTGGTCAGATACCAAGCTATCACAGCTTTTCTCTATGTGCAGAACAGTTGAAGCACATAGAAGTGGATAGCTTTGGCCATTTGGTGAGGATTTTTCAGAACATATTTTCATACAAATTGTACATATAATTTTACCCAACTGAAAGAGAAGTGGTTGTCCTTTATAAAGCCAAAACAACATATGAACAGCACCTGAGATGCAATGATGGTTCCCTCCTCCCCCACAATACCCTCAGGATCCAGTACTAATCTTTCTGACAGTCAGCCCTTGTTAGTGGCAACATTTGTCCTTAGATATTGACAGCCTAGAAAAGTTAAGCTCAATTTTATATTTAATTACAATAATTAGTATAGAAGGGAAATTCTTTTAGGAATCGATCCAAGTGAGTCACTTTAAAAGCTCTCATAAAAATTGGGTAACTTTAAAGTTAACTTAAGAAGAAAATAAACTAAAATATCTTCATTTAAATTTCTCTTACCACTTTAAATTAATTACATTACAATAAAATAGCAGTGTTATGTGTTTATTATTTATTCTCATTCTGAAGTGAAAATAATTATCAAAATATTACTAGAATTTCTTTTATCACTAATGTGACTAAGAAAAGACCTTCAAAGTTTATTCTTCAAATGGTTAAATAACCAAGTATAAAAAGTAGCAGAGAAAGATCGCATAGCACAGAGCCACTTATATAAAAAAAAATTAAAACACACTAATATACCTTTAGGGCTTCCCTAAACTGTACAACTACACAGATGTTGTACAGACATAACTGCAAAGTGCTGTAGATGCTGCTGCAGACAGAGGTCGGTAGCATGGACTGGTGCCAGCATGAACTGCTGCACTAAGCAAAGGCATCAGCCACAGCACTGCCTGCTGCCATCCTCTCTCCGAGGCAGCAAGGGCTGGCATGACCTTACCTCCTCTGTCAGAACACAGTGGAGCTATTCTTCAACCTGCTCCACTCAAATCAGCCAAATAAGAGTCAGCATCAGGGTTCGGCTGGGCTAACAAGGCTTATTTTGAGCTAACTGGGTTAAAGACCACTCCGCCACCGGCTGCGAGAAAGGCTGGTAGCCTCTGGCAGCAGGGGAGTGACAAACAGAAGGAATCATACCAGCAACTCAGGTAGGTCACAAGTAGTTCCGGGAGACAACTTTCCTTAGACCCAGTGAACTTTCTAGATATCTTTACTCAGAAAAAAAGAGTGCTTCTCTTCAATTTGTTTTATGTTAGATATCAATCAAGTGGAGCTATAAGGAAGCCATTTTTACTCAAGTTAATTTTAGCAATGTTGAACAGTACCTTAAATCTTGATGATGCTTGAGAGCTCTCTGAGTCAGGCTGGGAGTCCTTTTCACTAAACATACCTAGCCTGTTCACCACTCTTGACAGGATCAGTCCTGTTGTTGTTAGTGAGACTCAGCTGCTCAGCAACAGGATCCACAAGCTGGCACCCAATGACAAAATGAACCAACGTGAAGAGCAGAGTACTCTTGCTCCATTCAGAAGAAATGCTTTGGCCACAACCAGGCCTACAGCCAAGGTCACTATAATGGAAAATATTTAACGAAAGGATTCTTTCCCAGCACAAAGCTGAGAGTTAGTGCAATGTGATACTAATGACTTATTAGTTAGACCCAGGGTCTTGCATTTTGAAACTATGCAGCAGCTGACATGCACAATACTCTGTATCAAGAATTTACTGTTTTCCAGTCTTGTCCCATTCATGTTTCTGGTCTTGTTCTGGTGGCTTTTTGCAATGAGACCTGGCAATTTTGTTCTTTATTTATGTATGCGACAGATGCAGTGTGCATAGGTGCAACAGAAGATTGCCCTCCTGAACTTAGCAGCACTTACTTGAGGGTATCACTTTGAGAAGGACAGAAAAGCCCAGAAAAAATGGCACATCAAATGCAAACAGGAAATTCAGAGGCTAAAGAAGAATTCAAAAAGAGCCCTGAAAAGGATACTTAAACTGATGGTAAAAAACAGACACAAGAATAGTCATTGACAGTTCTCTGAAATCATCAGCTCAATGTGCAGCAGCAGCCAAAAAACCCCAACAAAACACTGGACATTGTCACAGAAGTCATCAAGGACAACAAAGATCTTGCAGCTATTTAAAGTCTTGGTGGACCCACATCTTGACTACTCTGGGCCATTCCGGTCTCCATATCCACAGAAGGACTTAGTAAACTCGCAGAGAAGGGCAATAAAATCAAGGGACAGGGCAGCAGACTAGCAGGGACAGGCTAAAAAGACTGCAACTCCTCAGATCGCAGACAAACACACAATCAAGGTTTACAAGGCAGCCTAAAAGCTGAACATGGAACTGCTGTCCACCAAAATTCACCCTACCAAAACCAGGAAGCAGTTGATGAAACTCTAGAGATGGATTTAAAACAGATAAAAAAAAGTACTTCTTTACCTGGTAGTAGTGAACTTCTGGAACTTGCTACCAGAGGGCTTATGGAAGGAAACAGCAAGAGAGGTTCAAAAGAGACTAGACAAAATCAGGGCTTAAAGGTCCATACACAAATCCTCACAGGATTAGGCAGAGAGGTACCCTCTGACCCTCCTAATGCAACAGAACTGGATGCTGCAGGAGTATGAGGGAATGGACTACATAAAGTGGCTGGTCTCATGTTTCCCCCAAACAGCATCTTCTTTAGATAGTGCCCCAGAACACTGGGCTGGATGGACCATTAGTCTGACCTAATTGGGGTCTTATGTTCTTATATACATAGTTACTGCAGTTATAATTACTACTAATTGCAGGACTGATTTCAAAGAACTGGGCAAGTTGACTGCAAACACTGGTTCTTTATACACGAACAATTAAAAATTCATAATTAGTTACTAGGAACCTGAGCTAGGTTTGATCCTTGGATAACTTGGTCACACTCTCTGAGCATGCAATTCAGCTTCCTTTGTGAGTTTAAGACAGAGGTGAGCATCACAGCTCAAGTATTTAGGCAGAAGTCTGGATAAACAAAATCATCCCCCGAGCAGGCCTGTTGATATATTCATCCTAAAAACAGCTTTAAACTGATGCGTTTTGTTCCCAGTATTTAGATAACGCACACACAGATGTTTCTCAGTAGTTGTGATGTGGCTGGTGTTATGCAGTATATCTAAAAGAAGGCAATGAACAGTAATACAGAATAAGAGTATTTTTTTGCTTACTCCATGACTTACATTGATTCAGTGTCTGTAAAATATTACATGGATTATATATCTAAATATAAAACTATTTTTGTTATACAGATTCACAGACAACCTGAAATGCTTCTCAAAACCATTATGTATTCTGCGTGGGTCTCTTCTAAAAGGGGACTAAAAGGTAGATACATTCTAAAAATCATGCTTCAGGAAAATAAACGGAGGAAACATACTCTAAGGGGAAAAAAGGAGAATTTACTCCAAATTTCTTTGAGAAAAAGAACTGTCTTCTACAGTAAACTAACATCTGAGTACGTTTAGGGGTACATTTACAGGGAAGAGAGCATCCCTATTTACGGCTGCCTAATGCTGCAAAGATGATCCAGAATATAAGATATGAGGAAGGTCATGCATATCCTATTTATTTGGAGCATAAAATAATTGTCTAAAATTGTAATTGACAGCAGCAAAACATAGGTTCAATTTTCAGCAAAAATTTTAAAATATTCTTTTTTCTGCTCATCATTAATATAAACATTTCTTGGGGGAGGCAAAATGCCAGTCTCTAAACTTTCTCTTTCAAAAGACATGAAAGTGACCTAATGAAAATATGTAGGAAATCAGAAGGCCAAAATACTTGCACGTTATCATATTAGCTGAAATAATGCTGGAAGTTTTTGCATTCACTCAATAAACATGTCAATAATAATGTTAAGACTTCCAAAGATGGTCAGAATGACCTTCCCATTTTACATATAACAGAAACATAATAATTAGAAAAGCCTGGTACACACATTCATTCAGCTCTTTTCTATGAGATTATAAACCATTTCAATTATCATTTGCTGACAGTTGCTGTCAAAGTCAACATGTTTTCTCTTGCTTTTCTTTTCCTGAACACAAATTAAGTAATTTTAGATGACATTAAAGACGAGTAATTATTCAAGACCTGTAGTAATACTAAACAGCATGATTATCACAGGCAGCAGCAGCCCTTGTTTAAAGTATTAAAAGACATTTTTCACATCAAGACAAGTACATCATATTTATAAGCAAATTCTAAGGCTTCTCCCTCTGTTTTCCTAAAGAAACCCCTTCTGATCCAATAGCTGTGTTTTGTTTAAAACAAATACCAGAATAGTTGAGGGGTTTTTTTCCTTCGCTGTGGAACTTCAGCCAGATGTTAATGGGAGTTTCACCATCAGAGGACAGGGACCTTGCACAGAACACAAAAGTCCAACTTCTCCCGGGGGCCTGATTTGTCATGTCTACTGGGACAAATCTCACTGGCATCAACAGGCTTTTGGTTTCTAAACGTGTGGCTGGCAGACTCCAATATTGCATACATGGTGAAAGGAAGGATGCTTTAAGGATTTATGACAGAGATTAATCAATCTGGAACTGTTTAGGAATATAAAACCATAAACATCTTTCTATTGCTTGATCATTTCTGCAGTTGAAACTAGAGATAGAAAGATTCTGAATCTGAATTCAAGTCTGAACTGCAGATCAGACCTTAAATATTGTACCTTTGAATTTCATCAAGAGAGAGATCTTTCTAGTAAGACATTAAGCAAAATTTATTTACTAGTCTTTGCATGCTGTTTTAAACTTAGGAGTCAAGGGCCAATAGACAAACAAAGGAGAACATCTCAAGGAAGTATCGTATTAAACTGCCTGCTCCCTACAGAATTCACTTTGATTATGCTCGTAGCGCTAGAATGCTGTTATTATGGAAGCTTGGTGTTAGGAAGGAGGAACACTGAAAATAGAGCAGAAAACAAGGAATAAAAATGCTTACAATAGATCCATGAACTTGACTTCTCATTTATAGTTGTCAGGCCTGTTTCATTTCAAGCTCCATTTCTGATCCATTCTTTGTTAAAGCAAAAACAAAAAGAGGATCTACTTTAAGCTATTATATCTAGGTAAGAAGTCTTGTCATTATTTCCTAGTCTAGAAACCATTTCTTCACTGGTGGCACACTGAAATTTCTGAAGTAATTAATGTACTTGTCTGGCCCATTTCCAATAAAGTTGTACAAGACGGAAAAAATAGTCTTTCTTTTGGCTTGACATTTCTCAGGCTTAGTTTAAGATCTCAGGGAAACAACCCTAGAAAACATGAAGGAAATCGACAGGATGTTTTCAAGCTGAAAGATAGCAAAAATTTAATGTTTTGGCTTTTAAAAACACACTGTAACCCTCAAAAGTCTCCTTTTGCAATGCTGACAGTCTTATTTACTTAAGACCTGACAAATTTAAGCAGGGACATCAGGCATAGTCAACAGTGAGAGTTGCACAGTCACTTCCATAAACTGTGACTGTCTCCATTTAACAGAAACTAATTACCTTTTGTTGGTAACTGACTGGATATGAGATATCAGCTCTAACAACATGCTGAATTAGTGTTAGAAATGGTGTCAAGAATCAATCATGCTTTATCAACCATGCAGTGAAGAAGAATGCTATGTATCACATCACCACTTAAAAAGCAGCACAGTAAGCGTATGCAGCACTTTAAAGCCCACAGAGTATAAGCAGAAAGCCAGAAGAAACAAGGATTCTCAGCACAAAACCAGCACTCACGTGGAAAAGGGCACAGGATTGGGTGTCAGAACATTTTAATTCACTTTTCGACTTCCTGTGTGACTTCTGGTGAGTCACGTAAGGGTAAACACAACCCTTCCCCTCCCAAAAAGGTGCTTAAGAGTAAGTCATTTAAAATTTGGAGCCCTCTACTAAATGTGTGGATCCATGACGACAGCGGAGGAAATTGCAGAAAGGGACCCAAACTGTCCAGCCGTCATAACATGCATGCAAGTGCTTACAAAATTCTGTGCTTTCCCCAGCACTTGGATACCTCACTACAGACTCATCTCATACCTATTCAAGTCTGCAGTACAAGATTATGATTCTGTGCTTTAGTTTGCTACCTCCAAAATGCCCATGGGACTTCACTTCCCTGTGAGGACTAAGCCACTATATGGTGCTGAAATACCAGGTAAAGCTTGAAGGCCAGAGATGTGCCAAGACTAATGGAAATTTTGCATAGTTAATAAATATACTTTAGTCACTACCTGATGCTATCATTTGAAGCATTTTCAAAAGGCAAAGAAATAGAAAAGATGAACTTCAGTAGGAAAAAAAAAACAACCCTCAGTTAAATTCAGATGCTCTTCAACAACAACAAAAGAAAGTGTCCAGGAAGTGCTTAAAGGTTCCCAGTCAAAACTTTCTATTTACTTGTAAGCAGGTTGTATGGTGCAGCATTTATGGGACAATTATGTTCTTTGTGAGACTATTTTGCTACTGGGAAGTATCCTGCTCACTTCTAGCTACAGTCTTGAGTGGCATTTATCAATATCACAACTTTCCCATCTCACAGCCTTCACTTCACAGTAGGCAGTGACTCTTATTTTTGTCCCCATTTTTCAAACGTGGAGGCTAATACAGAGAGGTTAACAAATCTAAGCCAGACACATAGGACAGGATTGGAACTCACCAACTCCTGACAACCAATTTAGTTCTCTGACAATTAAATCACGTTCTCTGTTCAAAAGCTCTGACAAAGTGCCTACATGATTAGATACTAGCCTTACCTACCTAAAACTCTTGGATTTGCAAAATTGGGCCACAAACATCACCAGAGCATGGTCTCACAAACATCCTTGTGGATCCAAAGTTGCCTATGCAGACCCAAACCTGTAGACAATCCAGGCATGATGCACACAACTAACATCTAAGACCACCCAGCAGCCTAGCATAGCAACAGGAGTTGGCAATCATCAGTGCAAATGAACTTATTGTTTAAGGCTGTAATTAAACTGCCCTGATGCACAAATTTGTTTCGCTCAATAATTGTTTTACTTGCAATAAATAGGAACTGGAAGCAGTTGATTCAAGCTATACGGACTGTGCTCATCTGTGTCTCAAAACATGCCCTAGGAGTTCTTCATGAACAACACGCATTTCCTTACTTCTTCCAGCACATTAGAAGAGAGTTTTATTTCTCCTTCTCTCCAGCCACAAGTACTGGCTCAAACTGACGTGAAATGAAGCCAGTGGTCCTTTCAACACAGGTGCCAAGAGACACTGCCCTCAAAAAGCAGGTCCACAATAATGTAAAACATAGGAAAAGAAGTAATTTACTGTTAGCTGGCTTAGCTTGAAATCCTGATCTCTGTTCTCTGATCTGCTGCCTGAGCTGGTCAACTGACACTCTCACTACGATAGCACCGGCCTTTTTCTCCATCACCTCATGGCTGTGGTAATGGCAGACTTGCCAAGTCTCATGCTCTGAGCGTGGGACCCACTCAGTTGCCCTCAGCTCACACTCCCCCAACACAACAACCTGCATCTGACATACTCGCAGCACAGAGCTGCTGCTCCAATATCTGGCTATGCCTGGACCACTGGCTCCTGGCACTAAAGAGGTACCACTGGTGCTGTGTTGCAAAAAGACCTGCACTTCCTGCAAGGATCCTCTACTCAGAAACACACTTTTTGAGCAGTATCCCTTTTAAACTACCCTTCCTCTTGCCATGAGGTCCCAGCTATATTTGGGTCCCAATGGACCAGTTCCATCACACAACCTTTTTACAGCAGCAGTCAGCTGAGAGCACTTTAACATCAGTTTCAACTCCACAAGTAATTTCCTTGTGAACTGACAGTTTTGGGGGGACCCTTACTCACCTTCTTTTTCTTCACAGCATCTTCAATGTCATATCCAACTAGATAGTCATCTTGGTGCCCACAGCTCAGCATTCCTCCTTTAACCTTTCATAAGTAGGATCACTATAATGCTGACATAAGAAAGCTTCCAGCAAAGTCTCTAACTTACAAATTCTGGAGGTACATTGTCCCAAATTCAGCCAATGAATCGAATAAAAGCTCAGTTTTCAGCACATACTGGGTTAAACCTAGCATCTGGTTTAGGAGCAAGAGCTCCTTGAAGCAAGAGCTTAGCAGGACAGTGATAACAAAAACATCATCCAGTTGCAGTAAACAAACCAAAGGGATGGTGTATATATACATGCACCTGAAATCATTCCACTGCCACACAAAGAATCTATTGTATCTACAATTTTGTTTACAATTTCAGACTCCAGCAAGGCAGCACAAAATACTGGATGTAAGCAAGTAGCTTAGCTGTAAAATCTTGTGATCTCTCAGCAAAAAATAACAGTACCAACTTACAGCACTAACAATAAATAATTTCCAACTTAAATTCAAGCTTTTCTTTTTTTATTGCGATCTGAAAAGGTTTTTTACTTCTCCAAAACTTGTGAGCAATTTTACACTTATACCAATGGAGTTCTACTGATGTCAGCTCATCGGCATACTTGGGGCTCAGTTTGGCCTGCCCTCTTTGTGAGCTAATTGAAATTCTATACTAAAATATGCTGCAAATATCTTTAATATTCTGCAAACATTCAGTAAGCATACAGGATAAAAATAATAAAAACTAGAATATAGCAGCCAGCTGGCTCAAAGTCCTTCAGACAGTTCATCAAATCAATGGCACTGACCAACAGCAGCAATTAAAGTGTGATACTTTTAGACTGCTATTTGATTACCTATGTGAAAAGAGTTGCATACCATTTTTTTCTGGTAGATAAGAACTGTCATTACAAAGGCCATCATCATAGCCTGGGAGAGAAAAAGGACTGAATGGTCATTAGGATAAAACATTTTCCTGAATCCTAGATGTGATCCCTCAACTTAAGACATGCATTTGGAATGGGAGGGCAGTGGTTTGCAACAGAGAATTTTTACTGCCTCTACCTATATTGTCTCTATGGGCATGATTACTCTGAGCTACACCGAGGTGTAGAATACTTCAAGGGAAATGCTACGGGGCCAAAGCACTTGCGAAGCAGATAGTGCAGCAGAAGAGGACAGCGGTCCGCAGGGGTGCAACATTCTCACCAGAAAAAATAAGCTTGGAATCTCCCTCATTTACACTGTGGCCTCTTGCTGTCACTTTGATCAGCTGCTAAAAGGACCTACTTATACAACTTTATTATGACAAACCCTTATAAGGAGGCCATAGCATGAATGGGAATCGAGACCAAAATCCCTTCTCTCCTGCTGTCCCCCTCCTTTTCTTTTTTTCTTTTTTTTAAAAAAACTCAGCAGCCTAATAAAAAACATGGTAAGTTAAAAAGTAAAACTGGCTTGTTTCTAAAACAGGTCTTAATATAGTATGCCTATAATAATGAAAAAGGGTAAATGAAAAGCATGCCAATTCCTGTTATTCTTTGAGTTAGACCATGCCCTTGGGTAGTATACAAAACCCCAGAAATGCAAAATATGAAAGTAATAAACATACAATTGCTCAGAACTTGATAATGATCTCTGTGAAACAAAATCTGAGGACTTTTGGTGGGCTTTGATGATTCTGAACACGGAATTAAGCTGAATGTATTTTAAATTAAACCTAAAATAAAAACAGCTGCTTGAAAACATGCATGACCAAATTCTTCATCTGAATATGTGCTGCTTTTGGTTATTTTCTTTTAGATTTTAAAACTTGACTAGCATTCAGTAAATTCAACTCCAATATGAAGCCATCTACAGTAGCTACTATTGGCATTCATTTAAGCCAATCTGATTTTATAGATGTTTGTCTAACAACTCAGAACTACTGCCATTTCCATCAGTGAAGGATTATACCAGCAAATAAATTTATTCACTGTGGTAAGCTGCAATCCTACGTTCAGTGGGACCTAAGAGATATACAGTCCTCAGTTAGGTTCATGAAGTTCACCCCACTACTTTACTGGCATCTCTAATGCCCAAGCCATATGGAAAAATGGAAGACTGATAGTATTTCTCCTAAGAGTTAATGTCAAGAACAAAACAAGATAGTTTCTTAACTGGAACTTTCCGATATGAAAGAACAAGTATCCCATTAAAAAAAAAAAAAAAGGCTGCTAGAAAAATAGGAGAAATATTCAGGAGAAGAAATTATTCCATTTGCTTATATGTATGAACAAGACTATCCCATTCTGGCAAGCCAGAGGATAAACTTAACATGTAGAGAATATGCTTCCACTTGTGATTAAATTCCCAAACAAAAGATATCTATGTCACAGTGGAAATGCTGTAATTGAATAAACTTTTAAATACTATTTATTTGGGAATCTGACCTTTTATTCTCAATACTGGAAGATTTTGGAGAAATTCAAGAGGGGTACAAAGCGCAGTGTATTCTGCAGCATTTTGCTCTTGAAATAATTTTCATTCTTGTGATATTTTTGTAGACATCAAAAACTGTAAATCATGTTTATGAGTAGTTCCTTTTGTAGTTGGTAGAATGACAGCTAAAATTTAAGCTTTTCATTTTATGCTGCACATTTGAAAAAACTGTCTTCTGTCTCATATTCACTTAGCCTTTTTAAGACATAAAGGCTGACTGACATCAGCAGTAACACACTGATACAAATGTAAGCTGTAAAAAATACTAGTGAAAAGGATTCTACTGTTTGATCATTAGGCAGGATAAACCAGAAAAGTTTTATCAAAGTCAAATGGGCTATTTGATAACTGAGCAAAGGGCATGGTATAGCTGATTCTGCCAGTCTGAACTTGCTATGGCTTTTGCCCACCACATTTAGGATATTCCAAGGCAACTGAAATAAAACTATTTTCAATAACAATGTTCCAGGTACAGCCTTATTATATGCACCTAAGCAGGCTTACTGTTTGCTCCCACAATGCTGATAAAGAATTTCATTCCTGTGAAATTAAAACAGAAAATGAGAAACATATCCCATCGTAGCATCTGAACATCTTGGAAAATCCTTCACAGTAGAAAGACAGAGATTTTTCATCAATGAAACAACTGAGGGCACATAACCATTACCCAAATAAGGCAATATTTAACTCTCCCTAAATATAGAAAGATAACAAAATTTTTAAAGCTACTCCTAAGTCTGAAATATAGTGAAATGTAGACTGTGGGAAGGTGGGGGGAGGAGGACTTCCTTGCAATGATTTTACATATTTTGAGAAAAAAACAACAACAAAAACAGCATACATGCTATGCTATTGATAACGCATCCCAGCACTAAGATAAGTTTTTACTGTTTTCTGCAAGGCATAAATCCCAGAGTTTCATTTAACCAAGTTATTCAAGGACAAGACAAGAAATGGAGCTTTATTCACTCATAATGCTCAGAAGTGAACACTGCAGCTCCAACAGCTGTCTGCTTCCTCAGAATCCCAGCTTATTCTCATAACATGCCTACATGAGGATGAGTTGGGATTGGTACAACTCCAAAGTTGCAGCTTTGCTCTTTCTTGACACAAGAAGTATCATCTCATTCTTTCTTCTTCCCTCCTGACTGGCTGAAGGGATGCATTGGCCCAAATCTGCCTGCCACATGACCCAGCTCCATACGTGTCAGATTATGTAAGGAGCACTTCAACTGGACAGTTGAACAGAGTCTAATGGAAAGCAACGGAAATGATCAGAAATTTAAAACCTATAACCAATAAAGAAAGGCTGAAGAAACCAATGCTGCTTAGTACGAAGAAGAAAAGATGCACTGATAATCTTCAAATATGTAAAAATATGCTGTATGTAAGAATAATCTATTGCCTATATCCTTACCAGAATAAGCAATAACAGGCCACAAAGGAGAGTTAAGTTAGATATTGAGAGAAACTTTCTTACAGTAATAGAGAAGAACTTGAAAAGAATGCTTGGGGAGGTTACAGAATCTTCATCATTAGAGGTCTTTAAGAACAATTTAGAAAATTATCTGTTAGGAATGACTTAAGTATAACAGTTCTTGCTTCAGACAGGGGATGGGTTACATGACATGCAGAAGTCCATCTGTTCATCCTATTCCTGTGTGATTAAAAAAAGGATTCCATTCAAATAAGAGATCTTTGAATATTTCTGCTGGAAATCTCCTCTACCTCCCTGCAGAATCCTCAGAGAGCAAGGTATTTTTGCCAGATGGCAAGTACTCAAGACTAGTGATCGTGACCCTCCTGAAGGCATGTGTTTTCTGTGCACTTCTTATAGGATACTGCATTGCTTTGCCCTGCATTTTATGTATTTGTAGTTTCAAACACAATGTTGGGCTCCACTGTTACTGCCTGATACTTTTCACAGGAATTCAATTCCAGAAACCTTTAACTGAAGTTTATGCAAAAGGTAAATGACGTAACAGGTTAATTTTGAAGAATCAGGTGGCATTTGCCATATTGTCTGTAAGGAAATGTTTTGACTTGGCAATAGATTTGGAATGCTGTCAGAAAATATGGACAGGCCAAAATTCAGACTGGTAATTAATCATCAGTTTTCACTAATGGCATTTCTATTCACATCCATGTGGCTGTCCATATTTTGACCTGCGTGAAAGGAAGATGTTCTCTCCAGCCCTTGATTCCCATAGCTCCAATCCCTGCAGTAAGCAGGCTTTCAAGAGCAGCAGCAGGCTTCAGAACTTGCCACTATTCATTATTCTGTATGAAAAGAAGTGAAACTTGCATCATTTGAGAAACATTCTCCAAGCTTCACTTTAAAACAACCCAAAACAAAAGAGAAGAAATATTGTTTAAAACTTACCTTTCAAATGTAGTCCAAATAAATGATGGGGGGCAGGAGGAAGCCACAGAATAAGCAGTTTTCAAAAGAAAAGCCAAAAAATGGAAGAATTCACTGGCAATAAGAAATAAGCATGCAGTTCAGGCTATACCGTTCTTGAGATTATTCCTTGGCAGTCCAAGTCAATGCTAAAACTATCCCTTTATTATTATTGCTTCAAAAATGAGAATTGAAAAATAGAGATTTTTCATTAATAGGAAAACTGGGGTGAAAAGTACTCTTCAACTATTGATAATACACCCTCAGGCTCTTCAGGGGTTAACTAAGAGAAGGGTTGACATTCCCGCTATCCCTGCCATCCATGCCTTCCATCTATTTCTCTTGACAACTAAATATTAAAATTACCATATACAGCATAATCATAGTGTAGCAAGTATTGGAGTTCACTCTCAACGAGGGTACACAGGTATCTGACTATGCATTTGCTACCACATGAAGATTATATGACTCTGTGGAATTGCCAGAGAAAACCCTACCTTCTTTGTAGCTTTTCCAAGTTTTTCAATGGTTTTCATTACAGAAATTTTACTTCTATTTCATTATCAGGACGTATTTACTGAATGAATTCTAAATAATGTCAAGGATGCCAAGAATCTGAGCTTGAAACTTTCTGAGAGATTGTAGATTTTATTAAAGCAGCAAGCAATACAGTTTCCAGGAAGAAAATGTGCAAAATCATGTTATAAGCCATTTCAACATGTTAGGTATATTTTTTGTTGTTCTTGAGAAAAAAATGAAAAATTTTAGAATATAAACATAGTTAGTTTTGCTTTTTAATTTCAAGAGGGATTTTTCTTCTAAAATGTCTTCTCCTTCAAAGTATTTCAACCACCTCTTCTCATATATATGGACTTGGCATCTATTTTGCAGAAATGAATTTAGAACAGTCACATAAATGTCAAACTAATTAGCTACATATAAATATATGCATGTTTAATGTTACATCAGCAAACATTCCTGTGTACTCCTTATCACTAACCATTTAACTGCAGGGGTGAATGAAAGTACCCTGTTACACTTAAAAATAAATAAATAAATAAATAAATTCTAGATAACATGTTCCCCCCAGGGATCCCAGCGCTGCAGTTAATCAGGCTTTTGTTCTTGATTTGTTATTTAGAGCAGAACTGTGTCCTATGCTGATTTTAACTAACTGTAGATAATATTACATCAATTTCCAATTTACTAAAATGCTGTAACTAGACTTCAGACACATCGTCACCATTGCTGAAGAGAAGACTGTTTACTTTAGAAGATGTATTTGAAATAGATCAAAACTATAGAATTAAAAAATAATAATTTTAAACTATTTTTACATCTTGGCCTTGTAGTAAATTATATGAGCAGTCTTGCATAACTTCATGTTTGATATGTTTAGAGGGCTTCTATATTTACCCTGGAGTATCAAACAAGTTATCTTAATCATGTCTGGATATTCCCTATCCAAGGGTTTGAATCTGAACTGCACAATAACAAAATGTTTTATGTCATAAGAACACAAACCACACACTCACTTCAAATAGATAAGGTGAGTATATAAAAAAGGATTAGATACTATGACTTGGAAGTTGAAGAAACTTTCAAACAGTTACAAAAATTGCAATAAAAAGGAATAAGATTATATTTTGCTATGCAAATCACAGTATTCTTTTCCCCTAAAGAGTATTATTTCCCTAAGTAATTCACATTAGTAGACCTTATCCTGACATGAAATTCATATCTTAAAGGATGACATTTGTTACTTTTATTTGAGGGGATTTAAAAGTTTCTAAAACGGTAAGTGGCAAAAGCACTTCTTCACATAGGTAGATTTCTCCTCAGAGGTATAATCTTACCATT
This sequence comes from Apteryx mantelli, assembly GCF_036417845.1. NCBI lineage: Eukaryota > Metazoa > Chordata > Aves > Apterygiformes > Apterygidae > Apteryx > Apteryx mantelli. Next base: position 25,822,479 of record NC_089986.1, on the reverse strand, counting down.
TTCAACAGTGGCCTATTAAAAGAGTTTATTTGTTAAAGGATAATCTTCTGCAGTTTGAACTTTCTCACCAAGCTCCCTTCTCATTGCTATGCGGTGTGGGAGGTAAGTCTGCTTGCAATGCTAGCCATGTCTATCGAATCAGAACTAACCTTTTGTTCCAGATATTTTCTTTGCAACTTTTTGCCATCAGGAGACAGCTCCAGGAAAATATACTTTTGTGCTTTTGAAGTCTTGGCGTCTTTTAGATAATTCACTTCCATGCTGGTTCGAAATACGAAAGATTCATCATTTTACAGAAGTCATTCAGGAGTTTTTGCAGAAGACAAAAAAGTGGCCTTACTTTGTCACCTATACTTTGTGAATGCTAGCCATATAGTAATGTAAAAATAAAAGGAATATTGTCTAAGATACTGTAACTCAAAAGTATCCTTGGGTCCATAGTTACAGAACAGAAGACGGATCCCCGTTACTTTCAAATAACAGAATAACATGACTAAAACAAACAGTAAATCAGTTTTGGAAAAAACATCAACATACTAACCATCAACACGAGTGATATATGAAAACACACTAAGGAGATCAAAGAAAGATTGATGACTATAGTACTCATTTTGCTTTATGAAAAAGAAATATTTCTTGGGGAATAAGTATACATAACTTATACCACAAAAGAATTAGGTTTTGCTCACATATTATATATACACATAAAACCATGAAACACACGTGCAAGTACCACGCAATACAAAATACAGATAACCTATTGTCTCTGAAGAAAAATGCACAAACAAGAAAGCATATAAAGTTAGAAAACCACATTAAACAGGCATTGCTGATGTATCAAAAGTACAGCTTCACCATAATCTTAAATCAAAAAAATTAGAACTTGATATAAAATAAAGCTTAAAGCATGCATGTAGTTTCTCGCCTTCAGTGCTTTGTATTATATTTTCAGTCTGTGAAAAAAAACCTTGGTAAAATTATGTACTGTAGCACTGAGGAATTTGGTAAAGAAAAAAAATCAGTCTTTTTGTTAACCAAGCCACAAAGCATCTACAGAGCCTAATTCATCATGAAAATGCCAGGATGCCTGACATCTGATTGACAGCCTAGCCCTCACTCCCTCCCTCCCTCTCCCCTTGCAGAAGCGTCCCTTTCATACGACATGCCCCTTCCTCCTGGACAGAGAGACACGTACAGAGCAGTTATACGCAGGAGCTGAGCTCAGGAAAAAGAGGACAGAGCTGGCACAAAAGAGACAGAAACTGCCTTCGCGGCACGGCTGGGAAGGGGCTGGTGGGGGAAAGCCCTTGCCTGTGTAAGGAGCCGGCGCACTCCTCTTCCGTCCCGCATGGCAGGGAGAGCAGTGCTCTCCGGGTGGGCAAGAGGGTGCGAGGCACTGCGCTGCCTCGACGCCCGGTCCCGGGTGTTCGCCAGGGCTGCTGGGGCCCGCGGGCCCAGCAACCCGGGCGCTCAGCGAGGAGCAGCCGCTGGCTGCGGCCCAACTGCGTCACGACCTGCGCCCTCGCCACAGCGCAGGGTCAAGGGTCCAGGCTCAGCCTTTCGAGGCATTAGTCAATCTCCTACTTGCTTTAAAATTAAGCACATGCTTAAGTGCTTTATGGGACTGGGGCCAGAGCATTCAGTTTCTTGCAGAATTGAGTCCTATGTTTTTATATTCATAACATTAACTCAGTCTTTCTTGCCAAGCAAACCTTTTTTCTCCCTGAGTTTTGTTTATATTTCAGGATGGAGCTCAGTTGGGGGGGGGGAAAGGGGGTGGTTAAGGCTAGAGTACAACGGCCTGATTGCCACTTATGTTGAAGCCACTTTATATTGAAAAGCAGCTGTAGAGTAGACTTACTTCAGTGCCCCTTAACCACTGCAACGGGCAAGCAAAGCAGCACTGGTGTAAATGCGAGTGAGGTTCTCCCCTTCAATTTGTGAAAGAAAAGATTACATAGGGCTGAAAAAGTAGATAAAAACAATACTGTGTACAAGTAACATGACATTGTATACTTTATGCTTTCAGTATGTAACATTTTCTCTTGTGTGTTTTTAAAACCTAAAGACAAAATAAAAAGGGAAACAAGCAGATACCTGCAAAAGCATTTCAGAAGCAAAAGTCTAAATGAAAATGTCCTCCAAATCACTCCAATAAAAAAAAAAAAAGAGAGAAAGATTATTTTTTAATCATTCACAATGTGTTGGTGAGAAATCACCCTAAAATGACTGACTTTTATATTCAAAGACTATCAGCTTGGAAAAACAAGGGAAGAAATTGTTCAGTTTGGGAGTTTTGTGGGAAAGTCATCTCTAAAACACCTTCCTTCCTTTCCCAGCTGGGTAGCAGTGACAGGGTGGGACAGTTCAACACAGGACTTGCGGGTTATTAGTGCCATGCTGATGCAATCTGCAAAGGCAGGTGTGGAAGAGAACTGAGCTCTATTCCACAGAGCCTGCAAGGCTGCACAGCTCCCAAGACTGAAAACCTGGCAAATTCAAAAACCTTTGTTTCCCTTCTGCTATTAAAATATGCACACTTCCTTGGAGAATTTCTTCTCAGAAATAAATTTAAGAAATGCGGGAAAACATTGAGCAATAATGGAAAAGTATTTACTGTCTTAAGGCTTGACTCAAGAAAATTCAGATGCTATGAAGATAAAGTGGCCACAGGGTCTTTGGCAGTAAACCAGTGAGGCACCGACTCTCCTGGTCTCTCCCTAACTTTTCATAAAACTTTTTACAAACAAACAATGTACACACAGGGAAAACTGGAATTGCTCAGAACTTACAATGACAAGATAATATTTATAGTTTTAGTCTCCCATTAGTGCACAAAGTAAAAAGCGGCCACTACGGAAACAAAAAAGCAAAATAAAACTTTTTTAGGCTAGTTGGCTGATTTTGTTACTTGGCTCATAATTTTTGATCATTCCTTCACAGGCATCTCATGGGAGGAGTGACTGTGATCTTAAAGGATTTTGATGCCAATATCCTCTCATGTCTCAACTAGACATTTATCCTCTAAAAACCATCTTTCTACACAATTCTATATTAGCTGTCACTGAAGATGTTTGGAAACAAAGATGCGGGATCCAGAGTTGCATGAATTCTCTGCTCACACCCTGTTATGGGGGACAGAAAAGACCAACTTCTAGAAGGTATTCAAATGTAAGATGCTCTGCTGCTTTTCCACAGGATAGTGGATCATTAGGGTTTCTGCTTCTTTCTGTAGATATTACAGAACGGTTTAGCCAGCACCATCAGATCCCATGCAGTGATCTTGTTGAATATGTCCCCCTAAACAGGCTTTATGTAAACTGTCAAGTCTTACACATCAACTGAAGATTTTGACACACCTGCAGCAGCAGGTTAAAATACACCAGGCAGAAAACTGCAGCAGTTCAGAAGCTGACCCATGTCTGCCAAAATGGTGACGGCCAACCCATGCACCCCAGGCTCAAACACATACCCTTGCAGCTTAGCACTGCTCCTAAGCTCCACATATTGCTAAGCTTAGCACTGCTTCCTACTTCTATTACATGACCTGATGTATGGTCAGCACACACTGTGATACTTCAAAGTATGCTGATGAAGGTCCTAGAAATTCCAAGTGGCAGCTTTCAGCTATAAAGATGAATTTTCCTGCCACTTGAATTGGAACAGAAGAAATAACTTGTCATCCTGAAATCAGTGCTACTTTGGTTACTACTTGAATCTTACAGGAGCTGTAGGCAGACATTTACTGATAAAGTGCTTTCAAAGGTGATGGCCTGGCACTGGCATTCCCAAAGCACTTATGGACATATTCAATATGATCAACATAGAGTGCATGTACCTTGCTTCAGTTCTGGGTAAGTGTTCAGGAAAACAGGGAGCTGCAAGCAGAAGTACCAAAATTAAGTCAGTTCAGCAAAATGAGTACAGCTCAGCTCAATTCTTCTCAATTCCAAATAGTAAAGCGTTCATTCAGGAGGTTAGTAAGAAAAGCTATCTGGGAGACACCGCTTCTATCCCACACCTGATACTGGCACCCACTTGTATTTACGATGCTATGCAAGAGAGATGAAGTAAGAGCTTTCCCTCCTCTTTTATAGTATAGACAAAAAGGGAAAATAGAAGCTATTTAATAGAAAAATGCACAGTGTTTTCTTCTTCTGTGCATATTACTTGAGCTTCCAAATATACTGAATAGTAAAAAAGAGGAGTTACTGATATTGGCAGAACTGACAGGACTTCTTATGAGTGATATTATGAGATTTTAAAAACATATTCCTTGGCTTCTGTTTTTTGGTTTTGTCTATATCTTACATACCAGAATTTCCTCACTGGATTACTTATTGACACTTTCAGGGACAGCTTTCTTCTTGGGGAAAGATAAAGAGAAAAAAAAACAAGCCTATCTGAAGCCTATGGAAAATGTTCAGGCAGTGAACTACATCTTACATTAATTCAGATGCAGTGATACATTCCATGCTGGGGAACCAAAACTGTCCCACACTGGAGCTATAATAATGCCACGCAAAGCCTGAGTACTACTGGAATTGACAGAAAGGCAAAATTTACCAACTGCATACTGGGAGGGAAAAGCAGGACTGTCAGTGACCTTGGGCTCCTTCTGGAGCAAAATGTTGGACATGTTGCAGTATGTTACTAAGAGGCTGGGAGTTCCTGTGAATCAGATGAGGCAGTTGTGAATTACTGATCTTGTAAGGGATTGTTTATGGCTCCTTGGAAAGTTCTTCCTTAGCAGGAGAAGGGCAAGTAGAAGACTTCTACCACTTGTCAAGATGGGGTGGCTTTTACTCTGACTGCTGATACACTACATCACAGTGGTGCTGTCTCCTAACACTTGAATGAGGAAGGGAAAAAAAGATTCAGAATGCTATCTCTGCAGGTAATGAACTCAAGGAGAACATAATCTCCAAATCTTGAAACTGTCAGGTTAGCTCCCCAATCAAATATAAAGGAAGATAGTTTTCATCTAGAAATAATTGTATGTACAGCATTGATTAAAGCTTTGTACATCTTATTGCAGCAACTGCTGCCATCAGAAAACATGCAAAAGCAACAAAAAATTTTAAGTGATTTAGGAGTGCTACTCTTTTACAGTAAGAACTGTAAACGGTCCAACATGGGCATGCAGCAAATGACTCCTGTTTCAGAAACACCATTTTTCTGTGGTCTCACAAGCCTGGAGGAGCTTTTGTTCTTTAAAACTTTTAGATATGTCTGTATAACACTAAGGATGCAATGCAACCTGTAGATAAATCAAGAAAAATCAATAACAATCATTCTACTTGAATAGTTCGCAATTTCAAGCTGTTTGTGGTAGAATGAGAAAATCAACTCTCATTATTTCTCTCACAAAATTACTACAGGAAAAATTAGGGAGAGAGTCAAGGTGGATCTAGCCAATTTTTGATGGCTTAATTTCTGACATATCAAAAAGTAACACATAATAGCTCATAACAATGCAACTTCAGAGCAGCAGATATCACCACTTATTTATGATAAATGCCATTATCTTTTAGAATTAACTTTACTGTAGTTCTACGATAAGCATTTATAACAGCCATTAGAAAGTGGAAGTAGTTTCAGTGAAAAAAAACCTAACTCCTTCCCAACAGTGACAACATGATTTCTCTTTCTTCCCTTATGTTTTCTAGAGTTACTTTCTAATTCAACAGAAGAATGCGCAGGCTGATCTCCTTCACTGCCGCCTCCTCTGCCTCAGACCACTCTGATACCACTCTGGTATCACTGTGATACCACAGACCTGTGGTTGTCTCATTCTCACTACATCTCACTACATCTCTCAGACTTCAGTCTTACAAAAATGTTTTTATCTTTCACTTAGACTCATTTATTTTTAGACTGAATCCTCCACTTTTCTCAGAGAAGCCAAAACTTGATAGTAACAGATCCTCACTCTTCCATTCTTACTCAACTCACCACTTTTCTTCAGTCCTTTGACTCTTGCTTTGCTTCTGCATCTTCAGATTGGAGTCTGTTCTGGACTGGATTACAATTGCACTGTAGAATTAAGCAGCTAATACGCCACGCAGTTTCCAAAAATCCAGAGCAGTGATACAGAAGTTAATAAGCTAGCTATAAGAACAAAAAGTATTATTAAGAGATGAAGTCAACCACCAGACTGGAAGTGTCAAAGGGAAGGGCTGTATGGTATGTGCATACTGTTTATATAAAAGTGAAAATAACTAAGTGATGTTATCAGCTCTGTTGTTTATTTTAAGTCAGATCGTCAAAGTTACTTATATGGACTGGAAGAGATGAATATAGTAAGTATAGGCAGAAATACAAAACGAATTAATTTCTTCCTGGTTAGTTGGCAATAGTTCTCCATAAAATACTATAGTAGTCCATTAGATATGTGACAAAGCAACAAAAAAGGCAGATCCTGCCTTAGAGCAGGGAGAGCTGGACTAGATCTTGGGATCTCAATAGGTTCTGCACTAGCTGTGGAAAACATCCAGCTTTCAACCCCATGAATTGCATGAGAGCAAGCCATCTAAGAACTAGAAAAGGAAAACAAAAGGTCTATTATGCTTTTTTGCACTGAAAAATAGGTCTGCCATTTTCAGTTCTTCTGGTCTATCACAGATGCTACTGAAGACAATGAATTAGGGCATATTTTATATACATGACAAATATTGACTTAGAAGTCTGAGTCTGACAACTTTCCCTAAAGTCTGTTTGCCCTTTTTTCATGCATTTAGACCTTTGACAATACAAACCTCCTAAGAGCAGAAGGCAGCTTGCTTCTGTTTTTGCAAAAGGTTGCAAGTGACAAAATTCAGTTCAGGGCACATGCTTATTTCTGAACATGCATCAGTTAGGTTTGGCATATACATCCAAAAATTTTGCCAACACTGACACTGTGATTTGAATGTGACACAGAGGAGTCATTTCTACAATAAGTAGGCAGGGCTGAGAAGTCAGCAGATTCTTTTCCAGGCCTGCCTTGCAGTGCCAAAGCTCACTCTGCATATTATTGCTTCGTGCTTAACCCAGGCACTTGTAATTTGGTAATAAAAGTTAAAAGGGCTGAATGTACATGAAGATGAGCAGATGAACTGCATGGACCAAACCCTCAGATGGCATGGACTGGCTTTGCTCTGCTTAAGTTTAGAAGACTTTCACTGTCTAGAACCTGGCCCACAGTAGTTTCGCATTCTTTGACCATTTTACAGTACTGTCATGAATTTCCATAGTAAAAGATTAAAGTTTCAGTTATGAACACAAAATGACTTATGCTTAACCCGCTCTGAAAAACTGCTGACTTCACTGTTGTTATTTTTAATACAACTGCTTTGGAGTCTATGGTTTAAAAAAAAAAAAAAAAAAAAAGCATAGTTATGCTGTAGAGCCACGATGAAAATATCCATGGGTTCATATGCAGTGAGGAAAAAGATAAGAGACTTTTAAAAGCATTTAAGATTTCTTATGAGAAGAAAATCACAGGTCAGATGTGGTCTCAAAATGGAACTGTGGATTGATTATGTATTTTCATATTTAACTCAGATGAACAAACCATTCTTTTTTACTTTCAGACCATGCAGAAATGTTGGTTCAAGTAATCATCACGAAGAACTAAGCCTGTATCGAAATTCAAAGGGTATCAATGGAGCAGCTTCCTGCCTGAGCCTGCAAGATGCTGACTGTTCTTAATTCCATCAAGGATGAAGCCTCAGAAATGAGGGAATATTTTGGACAAGATTAGTCAACAGAGGAAGCACAGATTATACATACTTAATGACGAGAGGTCATAAGAGAGTAATGCATTGTATGCCTTGCAAAAAATGCAAAGTGCTTTTCATAAAACACTCTGAAGTGATTAAAGGGAGAAGAAGCAGGGCAGGGTCAAGAAGGGCAAAAGAAAGCCCTAAAGATCATGACTGGTTACTGCTGCTGCCATGAGAGTGGAAGAGTAGGAATGGTGTGTGCTGACATCCACACACTCTGGCCCTTCCCTAGCTATCAGCAATAGACAACTGCACACCTAGGAAGTTTAGACTAACTGTTCAGGACAAACCCACGGCTAGATCAGTCCATCTGAGTCTCCTCTAGCATAGGCAAAATAGGCCTAAACTACCTTGAAATGGTAGAATCATCAAAACAGGCAAGCTGGGGCCTGGGAGGAGGAAGCAGAGAGAGGACACTGAAGCTGGTTCAAAAAACAAAAAACAACTCCCCTCCCCGCCCCCCCCACAAACAAACAAGGAGGTGAAAAACAAGAATACAACCACTGAAAGAAAGATAACCCCAGAGAAGCCTGTCCATCCTGGAAGTTAGCTGATGCAACACCCTTTGCCACAGGGCGTACTGAAGACCCATCACATGGAATATCTTTAGCCTGACTGGAAAACCATAATGCTGCAGCCCCGCAGCACTAAGGGAAACTACCAAAGTGCAACCACAGCAAAGGAAAAACAGGGGTAAAACTCTGCCTTGGGAAACTCAGATGGCCAAGTACAGCACCGTGCAGACTTACAAGCTTTCATCCAGATGCAGCACAGCTGTGTTTATGTGACACTACTCAAATTGCTAAGCCTGCTTGAGAAGACCTGTAAACGTGTTCATACTGCTTCTGGACGTGACTCAGATTAACCCACGGGAAGTCAGCCTGGATTGGTTAGTGGCTTGTAAGGCCAGCCAGTCCCATGCCAAATGTTGATACTTACCATACAGTCTATTTCTGTTTCTTCTGTCTTAAAGCATGTTCTCATTCTTTGATTCTTCAGATAAGTTCCTTTTCCCATAATTGTTTTTCTAGCTCTTTCCCATGTCTTCTGTCTCAGAATTTCTTACATATCTTCCTTGTTATCTTGTCTCCCTCCCACTTTACATTTTTTTGAACCTCTTGCTATTTGTTTAGCTCATTTCTTTTCTTCTTTCTGTGCAAAATTAAACTCTCCCCAAACCACCACTTGTCTCATCCTCACTGTGATAAGTTTGTGGGGGTTTTTTTAAATGCAATTGGATCCATGTGCTGTTTTCCTCCTACAATTAGTCCTTTCATTTTATTTTCTTTTGAATATTTCTTTACAGTCGTTGCTTCATTTGGAATATTTTAATATTTCCTCTACTCCCTCTAATCACTATTTCAGTCCTTTGGAATCTTTTCCCTCTTCCTCTGCCACTGCCCATCAGAATTCAGAAATATAACTGATGAATTCCTGTAGGAAATTACCGCTTCGCTCAGATAACTTGTTTTTCTCAAAGTCTACCTTAATTGCTTACTTAAATCTTCCATTCCCTAGAAAAGTTGGCCCTGTAGTCTAAGCTATTTCTCCTCCTCTGTTCTCATCCTTTGAATTGCTTCACTGTCACTCCTCTGTGAACTTCTGTTCCCAAGTCTGCCACAGGCAAAAGGAGTTCAAACTTGCAGGACTCCGAGTAAAAATTCATTGAGCCAGGCTCTTCGAATTCCTGGCCTGGCACTTTATAAAGGACAATCAGAAAAGTGTCATGGCAGGTAAAAAAAGCTACAGAAGTATAAAAAGATTACTTCCTTCTGCTTCAACAGAAGGAAGCAGTGTCACATTTGCTTATTAAAAAAAAAGAAAAAAAAAAGCACGGATTTATAATGATATATCAAGCATATTTAGAATAAAATCAGACCTAAAGGTAAACTCCACATATTGAAGTAACATTAGTGATTCAAAACAAAACATCCTATCAAATGAAGCTCTTCACAAAATTGTTTTAATTAAATCATAAAGAAAACCAAAGACAAAGCATAACAGTCTTTCTGAAAAGAATCAAGGGATTCTCCAAATACGTGCACATCTTTGAACACACCTGCTGAGGCACCATGTGAGCAAACTGAAGTATCTTTCTGTAAGCGCACACATGATGGATGAAAACACTCAACTTCCTTCTTCACTACCTAAACAGGCTTCTGCTCTTTAAATCCGCTTTCTGTGTGTAATAATTTCCAAATGCTTCTGTCAGACAGGGCTGCCATATTTCTCAGTCCATTGCTCAATATCTAGAGCCACAGGGGTTATACACTCATCTTCCAAATTGTAATCCTGACTCTGCTTTCCACAGGTCTCTGCAGAGACTTACTCAAGTTGTCAGTTTTATAACTCCATTCAGTGAAGCTATAACAGTTGAGGATCTTCTCATTCTCCATCCTCCTCTTATGCCTCCCCAAGCCACGATTTTGCAGGCCTCCTCCAAAGCTACTGTTGCTGCATCTCCCAGACTATCTGAAAACTTTGTGTTCAACGCTCTTTCTTAAAGAATGAAATATGACACATTATGAGGCACCCCGCTCTCATACTATGTAACTGAGGGAGCTGGCGGACATCATTGCAAGGCCACTCTCCATCATCTTTGAAAGGTCGTGGCGATCAGGAGAGGTGCCTGAGGACTGGAAGAAAGCAAATGTCCCTCCAGTCTTCAAAAAGGGCAAGAAGGAGGATCCAGGGAACTACAGGCCAGTCAGCCTCGCCTCGATCCCCGGGAAGGTGACGGAGCAGCTCATCCTGGACACCATTTCCAAGCACATGAAGGCCAAGAAGGTGATCGCGAGTAGTCAGCATGGATTCACCAAGGGGAAATCATGCTTAAACAGCCTGCTAGCCTTCTATGATGGAATGACTGGCTGCATAGATGAGGGCAGAGCAGTGGATGTGGTCTCCCTTGACTTCAGGAAGGCTTCTGACACTGTCACCTCTAACATCCTCATAGGCAAGCTGAGGAAGTGTGGGTTAGATGAGCAGACAGTGAGGTGGACTGAGAACTGGCTGAATGGCAGAGCTCAGAGGGTTTTGACCAGTGGCGCAAAGTCTAGTTGGAGGCCTGTAGCTAGCGGTGTCCCCCAGCGGCCAATACTGGGTCCAGTCTTGTTCAACTTCTTCATCAATGACCTGGATGAAGGGACAGAGTGCACCCTCAGCAAGTTTGCTGACGATACAAAACTGGGAGGAGTGGCTGATACCCCAGAGGGCTGTGCTGCCATTCAGAGGGACCTGGACAGGCTGGAGAGATGGGCAGAGAGGAACCTCCTGAAGTTCAACAAAGGCAAGTGCAGGGTCCTGCACCTAGGGAGGAATAACCCCCTGCACCAGGACAGGCTGGGGGCTGACCAACTGTAAAGTAGCTCTGCAGAGAAGGGCGTGGGAGTCCTGGTGGACGACAAGTTGTCCATGAGGCAGCAATGTGCCCTTTGTGGCCAAGAAGGCTGATGGTCTCCTGGGCTGCATTAGGAGGAGCATTGCCAGGAGGTCGAGGGAGGTGATCCTCCCCCTACTACTACTACTCAGCCCTGGTGAGGCTGCATCTGGAGTGCCATGTCCAGTTCTGGGCTCCCCAGTACAAGAGAGAGACGGAGCTATGGGAGGAGGCCTTGCAAAGGGCTGCAAAGATGATGAAGGGACTGGAGCATCTCTCGTATGAGGAAAGGCTGAGAGAGCTGGGCCTGTTCAGCCTGGAGAAGAGAAGACTGAGGGGGGATCTTGTCAATGCGTATAAGTATCTGAAGGGAGAGTGTCGAGAGGTTGGGACCAGACTCTTTTCAGTGGTGCCCAGTGATAGGACGAGAGGCAACGGGCACAAACTGAAACATAGGAAGTTCCATCTGAACATGAGGAGGAAGAACTTCTTTACTGTGAGGGTGACTGAGCACTGGAATAGGTTGCTCAGAGAGGTTGTGGAGTCTCCTTCCTTGTAGATATTCAAAAGGGTCCTGTGCAACATGCTGTAGGTGACCCTGCTGGAGCAGGGGGGTTGGACTAGATGATCTGCAGAGGTCTCTTCTAGCCTCAACCATTCTGTGATTCTCAGTGAACCTGTGACCAACGAGAACACATTCACATTCCTTTCAAACACTGGATCCACACCCTAAGCTAGTCAAGAGACAAACTGACTCAGGTAAGGAAAGATGGAAGAATTAATGCATATCCTTAGTCAGAACTCCAAAAAGAAAAGATGAGAACAAGCTGGTTGTAAAAGAATCTTGTAGCGCTAAGCATGTGACATTTCAACAGCTAAAAGATGAGCAGAAACAAGAAGCTGGATACCTACCAGTTATTAGACTAGCACTCAGATGGCTTCTTGATATACATGAGACAAAGTTATTTGTTGAAATAGCACTTTTTAAACACCAATGCTCCAAGTTTCTTTATATTTCAGCTTTTCTATTCAAAAAATAGTACTGTTAAACTATATACTTTTTTTTTTTCAAAATCTAAACTACACTAAATGTGAAATCAGTGAAAAGTCTACATCTTTAATCTTAAAACATGAAATCAATCTGGGAACATTTACTGTTTAAATTGGAAAATCCTCCTCCAGCAACCAAACAGTTAAAAAAAAAAAAGAAGAAAGAAAAGAAAGAAAGAAAGAAAAAAAGAAAAAAAAGCCTTAAAAGACTCAAGAGAATTAGCTGTTGCTAAAACAATTTTATGGTCCTTTCCACTTCACTGGAGGTAGTTTGTATGGCTGACTGGAATCTATTCAATGCTGTCAAACATCTAACACTCCCATAGCTAGACGCCTTACAATGAATAACAAGCAGTCTAGCTGCCAATATGCTAGAGCTGCATTTTTTACCGGGGACTGGACCCCAACCCAGCAACACTCCAACTTCATTGTTTGATGCCTTGTTAATTTATAAGACCAACAATTAACCACAACAAACAGAAGTGCCAAAATTCCAAAGGACTGCAGCTACAGAAATCCATTATATTTAATAAACTGCAGTACAGAAAGTCAGGTCCATAAAAAACCTGCTTATCTAATTTTTCTTTTTTACTTTAAATTGATTCTGCAATAGAAAATAACACTCTGTCAGTAGATGACTTGCACAATGTATGGAAGCTTACAATAGGTACACAGAATAGAATAAAAAAGAGCTAAGTGGAAACAATGAATAAAGCATACACAACTGTTTTTGAAATACTAAACACATCATCTGTCATCTCCAGTATTATCATTTCCATAAATATTATCCCGACCATTGATTGTCTTGCTCAGTACTGTGCTTCAAGCAAAATCCTGGACTCTTACCATATTTATGTCCTTCAACTTTTAACTGTAATAATAGTGAAGTGTTGACACCAGAACCATATTTCAAGTAAGATACAGAGTGCTCACTGACAACACTGGCTCTGGGAAATTATTAGTGTGCTACCTTGGCAAGCTTATGCTTGGGGCTTTGGTAGGACTTCATTCTGTAGCTCAAACCCTGCGATTGGATACACATGGGCATACCCTCCTGATCATACAACAAAGAGTTAAAGTCAAAACAGACACGGACTCTGTGACTTAGGATATACTTTTCAGCACTTGTAACTTTGGCGGGGGGAAGAGTATCAGTCCGACCATTTTAACACTAGGTAGGACTTTGGGTTTTACTTTTCATTACTATTTTATTATATTTGATTGTGTAGTTTCTAGGAACTAATTCTCTAGGAACCAAAAGGTGCTGAAAAATTTGAGAGCCTCAGTTTGGCAAACAAAATGAAACAAAGCAGCTGTCTTGAGAAAAATTGGTTATATCATACAAATACATAGCCCTCAGTGAGAAGAGCTAAATTCAAAAGCAATTATAGAACTAGTAAGTTCATTCTTATCTAATAATAAATAGACGCTACCTGAACCAGCCTTTTAGAACTGAGTTGACTGTCCACCTACTAAAAAAGATGCAGCTTCATTTGTTTGAAGGAGCGAACAGCAGGTGTGCATATGTGCACGAGAGCACATGCGCTTTGTGTACACACACGTTAGTACTTACAGCGCTTTGCCATCAGAAGGGGGCAGGATTAATGCTCCTTCAGCGGCCAAGGACACTTGCTTTATCAATTGTGCAGTTTTTAGCATATATTTAAAGGTAAATAGCATATCATTGTTTTTGTTAAATTTATTTAAAAGAAAGTAGCAATGAAACTAATAAAATGTACCTTTCAAAAAACGATCACACCTTTTTAAAATGGTAAGTCCCCTAAACTAAGATGATAAGCATAAGACAAAGTGAATAACAAACAATGAATTTTTTACTACATCATTTAGGCTTCTTGCTCTGAAAGTAGACTATTTCTCAGCTTTACATTTAACCTGCCATCGTTACTGTCTGCATTTGGATAGCTTACCGGGAGTAGACTGTCCATTAGAATATATGCCTGAGCTACTTAAATTTAACATCAGAATCATACAGACTTGTATCTGCTCTGAACCAACAAGCATGCAAAATTTGCTGAAAACACTCAACTACATACTAGTATAACAGCATTGCTGGGGACCTCCCCGCCACCTCCAACATGTTTTCCACAAAAATTTACTCAATAAAGTAGGTCAAACAAGTATTTCTCATTGTAAATGAAAAAAAGGGTGGTGTCTGGATGTCTCTGAAAGACCTTAAGTCTCTGCCAGAAGTCAGGAGCCCCAAATCACTGTCATTCCCAAAATGGCTAATCACAGTCAGAGCCAGTCTCAAATCAAAAGCTGGTAAAAAGTCACATTCATCAATCCCATTATTTTGATTATTCAACATACAATTTTCAGGTTACATGTTTAGATGAAATATAAGATTTAGGGAATGGAAAGTACAACTTGAGCATTGCTCTGCCAGGCAGAAAAGAGCTTTTTATCTTAATACACATTAATGACTTGTAAATAGTTTAGTTATGCACTTCCAGAAAGTCAGCAGTCAGTTGGGAGGTAAGGTGCAACCTTCAACAGAAGGCTGTGCAGCATTCGAGTGTAAGAGCAACATGCATATCCACTTGAATCCACTTTGCAAAAGCAAGCTTAAGGCTATACAGTTTATGTAAAACCAAATTCCTGGCTATGCATTTAGTCAAATAACACAACAGCTGGATAATGCCCAGTAACCGTATCTCTTAGAACCAGTCCAACTATATGATGTTTTTTTATTCCTGCTCTGATTCATAATAATTAAGACATTGGAAATGTATATATTTCATTTTAACAGAGTTTGTAGTGACAGTGATTCCTGGGTAAATATCAAATATCAAGCAGTTCCATCACTACAGAGGAGATGATCCCTAACACCAGGAAACCAGACTGCTCCTTGATATCCAAACATCTGCCTGGAAGAGACCTTTCATTAACCAGCGCTGGCCAGAAAGCTCCTTGCAGCTCCTTAAAAGACTGTTCAAGACTACACAAACTCTAATCCTCCAGAGGACTTTTGTAACAGATGGGAATAAGGCAAATGCATTAAACAATTTAGATAATTATTTCCAGAAATACCTCTATATTACTCAAGTGTCAAAAGGCTTTTAAATCAAGCAAATAGCACGTGGCAAGATTTATAAGGCTGCCTACAAGAATTAGGTGCTTATACTCGATGAAATTCAGTGGGTTACAGGTCTATAGTTCCACAGCACATTTTTGAAAAAGTCATTCTTGACTGACCATATGAACAGAGCAATACCTTAACAAGAATAGACCCCAAGAGCAATAAACAAAATTTTAATGCCGACATACAAAAATATCTTTCTCCGCTGTGAAGACCATTCTTCTACCTTTTGCACAGACACAGACCATTGCATTACACTGCAACGAGGAATTGCCTGAAGGCAATTCACCAGGGAGTTTTTAAGCAGGCTCCTCCTGTCCTCGACTCACAAATGATTCAAATCTGGTGTACATTCATGTAACTTCAGTTCATTAGAACAAAATGTAGGAGGTCGCTCCTTCAACATAAGTGATTGTGTCATTCAAGATTGTGCCTGCAAGAAACACTAGTAAAATGGACAGCTTCAATAGGTGACAATTCTGGCTCCGTCAGGACCATCTACAAACACCTCATCATAGTCATGCATTTCCTCCATTTTCTGCTTTTAGAGGAGGTTTCCTGGTAACAAATGCTTAGAAAAAGCAAAATGACATTTTAAACAACACTTCTGGTGCAAATATTGCACAAACATAGCTTTGCTTGTAATTTTTACAGTTATTTCCAGCAATTTAACCACAAGGAATTAAATTTAGGGCTTTAACCTCTGCTAAGTACAGTTCGCACACTCATTGACAGCTGGTGTTGATCATTTGAACTGGAAAACTTGCAGGAAGGAAGGAAGCACCTGAGTTCAGCTCCAAGTGTTCTCCAAAGTCTCCAGGAGTGTTTTATGATACTGTTCGATGTCTTTAATCAAGTAGTTCATTACTGGCTGGCAGAAACTCTTTGTTGCTGTGAACTCACTCAGCACAAAGTTATTTTGCTCATAGTACTGCCATTTCCTTTTCAAATTTGTAAGGTTACCGGGCATCAATCTCCTGCTGCTGTAAGTTTGGCAATCTTTTCTTCAACTAAGCTTTTAGTTTCCTAAAGGTGACTGTTTTAACAACACTGCTTATTTTTCAGGATTGTTTTTTTCTTTTCCATTCCTAATGATTTCAGAAAACCTCCATTATTTTCCCTGAGCTTTCCATCAATTCCTGAATTTCTATCAGGAAATTTTTGCCAATATTTTCATTTTCTTTCCAAATGTTTTTTCCCGTCAGGAAGTTCTGGCCCAAGCTCACAGAAGTAATGTGGGCAATTCGGGAAACACCAGTATATTCTTTCACAGGCAGGTGCCCCTTTCTACCCTTAAACTGAACCCAGCAAATAGCTACTTAGTTTGGTTTTTTAGTGCCAAAGGTACTATATCCTGCTTCCTAGCAGGCATTATTTGTTTCAGCTAAATGCCACATTAAACAAAGCTTTGCAACTTCTAATTGGTTAAGGACATGCACAGAGCTGGGTCATATGTGCCTGTAAAGGACACTAGAAGCCTATGCTCAGATCTCTCTAAAAATTAGATGTCTTGGAGTGCAGTACCATGACTTATGAAAAAAATCCTGATTTTATAGTTCTACCTCTTTTTTTTTTAATATATGGCTGAACAAAACCCTTGAGCTCCCTGAATTTGTTTTTCAGCATAACACACCAGCATACAGCTATTTCATGAGAATATTGTGAGACTCAATTACTACCCACTCCTTCAGTGCTTGTATAAATTTAGTCTCTTCAATTTTTTTTTCTTAAGATTCCATGTTGCCTCCCAACTTTCTCCAAGCCCACCAACATCCACAGTCATATCCACCTATAGGCTAAATATCTCAAATAACTGCAGACCTTATGCTAGCAAGGCTTGCCTTCTCTGAATTAATCTGAAAAGCAACTACTTTCTCCATGCTAAAACTCTCTTAAATACTGCTTTTGCCATATTACTAACAGTCAATCTTAATGACCTACGAGAAGGTCTTCCCTCTTCTTCTTCCCCTTTCACAGCCTCAGGGTGAATTTGCACATGCTGCAGCAGAGAGAGCCCTGGAGAGCTGCAAAGCACCTGACCGCTGGCAGCACCGCTGTGAGAAATAACAGTCCTGGCGTTGCCGTGAGTGCTTTGAAAATGCAAAGCTGGGCCAAAGGCTGCTCTGCAGTCAAACCGCCTAGCTGCGGCTCCGAAGACATGGCTTACATTTGTAGCTGAGCCACTAATTCCCCTGATCACTGAAGCCACTTCATCATCTTCTGCCCCGTTCTCCCCACACACCCACATTGACACCGTCCCTTTCTTCCCCGCTGCCTGGGCTGCATATCCAGACTGTGGAAAGCTCAGAGCAGAGGCTCACTCCTGCCACGGGCCTCTGCAGGACTCCCAGCTCTGAGCTAGCAGTGAGGCAAAGCCAGCTTCTCTTTCCCTTTACATCTCTTCAAATTACAAAATAGCTGTGTTAGGTTTCTACACACCCTCTCATTTTCTTGCATTAGTACCTTGTACTGCATGTGACAGACTCCAATGTGTGGGACAGGAATTCACTCCGCTTGGCTGAGTGAATTTCTCATGTAGTTCTGCACTTGGTGAGGTTGCAGAGAAGCAGTCTGCATCTAACAAATGCCTAAGGTAAGTTTGGTTGAATAATCTCAGTTTGGCCACTGTTGACGTGCACCTTGTGGTGAAACCTGTACTGATGTGCCCATACACTAAAGGTTCTGCAAGCCCTTTGCTCACGCTGTGCCCAAAACGCACCACGCCGAGCAGCAGCTATTCAGCTTTGTTCAGGCTGCGGCCCTCGCATCATCCCAAACCGCTCCGAAGACTGCGGATAACATGCAAAAGCTCTATAATGAGCATCCTAAAATGACTTCCCTTGTGAAACATGTTCCACTATGTGTTGCTACCTGCTCAGGACATGCAGTAACCCTACGATACTCCCCTGCGCCTGAGGAGCGGAGCGGAGGGGCCCTCTCCGCAGAGCGGGCTAGGCAGCGGGAATAGCCCTTCCCAAGCCAACATTGCAAAGGGAAGCACTGCAGAGTTTACAGGCTCATGGAGCTTTGGTTTGGCAGCAACATAGAAAAGCCTGACTACTTATTTAGCCTTATACTAAGCCATATTTTATAAGTGATTGGAAAGAAGGTAAATGATCATTTAAGGTCTCTGACACAATTACATCAACCAGAAAAAAAATATGGTTAAGAAGAAACGGTGGGGAAAAAAACCTCCCAGAATTTTCATTTGAATGAGTGAAGGAGAACTTATAACTCTATTCAGAACAGCAATGTTTTCCAAATATAAACCTGCTTATGCAATATTTAGGCACAGTTACCTTCTTAGAAGCGTTAGCATGATTAGAATGTCTGTGCAAATCAAATAGATTTTTCTAAGAACAGTTTGCCAACAGCAAAAGTAATAACAATGTTTGGCAAAAACAGCATAAGTTTGCCCTCTAAGTACACAAATTTGAATACAGTTTATCTCAATGGCGAAAGGATAAAAAGACAGTCTCTTTTGTTTGCATTCGATTTTCCACAGTAAAGCCAACAGCGCTCCTCAAAGAAGAAAACAAACCATTCAGAGGATAGGACTCCTCACACAGCTACCACTGCAGTCCCCAGCACGTGTGTGGTCCCAGTTCCTCAGCTTGCTTTCACGAGATGCAAAGTCAGTCCCAAGAATGGGTAAGTACTGAAATATCCCAGCAAACTTCCGTATATGTTTTAGAACATTTAATCTACTCTTGAAGCATAGCCGAGCTTTAAGGTTTATAAAGTTTGAGTCTAGTATAATTTTAAATTAAAAACTGGCAAATTGTGAATTTTGGACTATAAATTCAGTTTGCATATATCCATATATTTTAATCACTCTCTTTAGTTATTTCAAAATTAGTGACAGGTCCTTCTGCCCCTACCCCTTAAACATTCAGAGAAGTAAGTTCATCTAAATTTATAATGCCTCATTGCCTCATAATAATTCTATCTGGCTTCTATCCTCTGACATAATCAAGCTCATTTTTGCCCTCAGAAAATATAACACAGCTTGTGAGCTGTGAATGTGCAGCAGAAAGCAAAGATTTTATTTTTGTTATCTTTGACATCAACCTCCATGCCTCATTAACTTCCCATATTCGTCCATTAATGGTCTCATTGAATTTGTGCCAAGGCATTTCTGCTTCCTAAATGTTATAAGCTTGGCATTCTTTAGTGCTACTACTGTATTGTGACCACCAGGAGCTATTTCAAAATAAAAACATTAATGATGATGTAATAAAAACAATGAGAGAAATATTTTTTAAAATATATTTTGGTTATTCTTTCTATATCACTTTCATCAAATTAATTGGTATGCTCGTCTCCAAGCAGATAATTGGCTTAAGACACAGATCTTTCCACTTTCTCCAAAAACCTGATCTCTGATCATATCTAGGTGTTACAATCCCCCCTCTATCAAGACTTTTATTAGCTTTTGCTTTCACAAATAATATAATCCAAAACCAAAACACGTCGAACTTTTGTCTTCTATAAACGGTCAGTTGTTCTGAAAATATTAGATCTGCCGCTCTTCACATTCTCTTCATGTGATAGGTTTTCTGCCATTAAAACATCAGTAAGAAGAAAAGGTAAGTACTTACAAAAAGCATATAAAGCTATATGAACTTCATGCAGCAGAAGGAACAAGTCTCAGGAATACGCGCCTTCCCACAGCCCAAATACTCCTGCTAACACACATCACATTGCATTTTCTTTCCACCACGCAGGCAGGCAGGTTTCACAAGGAGCCACATGCAGAGCAGAAGACATAGCTTGTGCAATACCTGGGAAATGTGCTTAAAAGAACGAAGGGTAATTATGTGCCTATCGCGCTCAAGTGGGAATTCAGACTATAAAATGTTTCTTTTTGAAAATCTTGCCTCCTTCTTGCTCTTGATAAGCGGAGCACTGATATGCAGCAATATTAGCAGTACAGAAATGTTCTATTTTAAAAAGGTATTTCCATGTGGCCTCATTGCTCTTTGAGTTAAGGTATAAAGAAAAGCACCAAACACCAGGGCTGGCAACCTCAGACAGCTCAACAACTGCAACTGATACACAACGGCCCTGCCAGCCTCCCACGCTGCAGTGTGCACGTTCGGGGAACAAGCAACAAATAACAGTTGGTCGGGCTTCCGAAAGCGAAGAGGACTGCGCTGCCCCCATCTAATCCTTACCCACACTCAACCGATCTCTAGGACCAGTGGGAGAGCTTCTTGCACGAGGACCTCAGCACAGAGTCCTACAACATATTTACGTGTCAAAAAGCTGCATGAACTTCTTTTATCAATGCAAACTGAGTTCCTGAATATTAATTGGGGAGCACTCTTCATAAAGCTAAAATATACAGTAAACAAGAGACAACCCATCATTTGCTACAGGGCATAAATGAACAAGTTGGAAAGAAATGGCAGAAAGCTCATGCTCCCATCTACCCCGCCATACGTGGGCACCAAGGTCCATCGCGCTGCACGTGTACAATTGATGCTGGCCGCTAGAGTTAGTGAATTCTCTCTCAGGAAGTAAATGAATGGATCTAGAGACATACCTGGTTTTGTTGGTGACATACAAACTCTCTGGTAACTTGACAGACAAACACAGCACCATATTCCAGAACTAAAGCAAAGCCTCTCTACTCAAACCCCCTGCCACTGGGTTTACACTCACCCTGTTTATCCTAATCCCACAGCAAACCACGAACAAGTCCTTTGCCGTACCATGGTTCTACAAAGCTCCCGGGTGGGCGATCAGCAGATCTAAGCTGGCAGCTTCATCCTAATCTTCTTCCTTGTCAGCTGTACAGAAAGGTCTGGGGATCACAGAGCTTACCAATTTGGGCAAAAATGCATCTTCGACACTTAGATGATCTAGTAAATGAAAGAATCACTGGTTTGCTGTTGGTCCTCAAAACACTCCTCCGATGCAGGAGAGCAATATATTCCTTTCCACAGACAGCAGAGAACGCAAGCAGCCATGAACTGCCAACGGGAAATCTGCATCTGAGCAGGGTCCTGCCTCCAAACCTCTTGCCTCTCCAGCCAACAACCCACCCCACAGACCATCTTTCCTTTCAGATCCAGCTCCTGTATGAGGAAAGAGCAAGCTAGTCTGGAAGCAAGATGAGCAAGCTCCAGGGAAGCCCAAGCCTGCTGCACTGGGATACGTTCAGGACCCCTGAGCAGTAGCGGGGAGAGCACACTTTCCGCAGCACCAGTGGACAGCATGCGTTCCAACATTGTCTGTCCTCCTCCTCACGTTTTAGTTGGAGGTATTTTACTTCCACCTTGCATTAAACTAAAAAACCACAGGAATGATGCATAAATACAGAGACTGAAATATGGCAATACGGTAGACTGAATAAATGATGCATAAATACAGAGGTTAGAATACAGCAGCACAGTAGACTGAATAAATGAAAAAATGAGACCAGCTTTAAAATGCAAAAAGGAAGAACAGAAAGTCTCAAAAACAATAGGAAGGGTGAACAAACTTGGTCTGTGTATCTGGCACCAAGCAGCAGCCGGGCTCCTACCAATACGAAAGACAATTAGATTCCAGCAGACAAACCAGCAAGTAATGATGATGGCTGCTGATACCGCGGGCTGCGCCGGCCCACATTAGTATAAGCGAGCTGGATGCAAGCCAGCACCACTGAACAAATGGTACTGCACGTGCTGGAGGAATCCGAGGAGAGATTACTAATATCTTCAAGGTGACCTTTCACACATGCTGTCCTGGCAAATCAGGCAATTCTCTTGGCTGTAATGGAAGAGATCACCAGAGGCCAGTCTCTTACAGTTATGCACTCTTCATACAAATAGGATTGGGTGGGTTTTTTTAGCTTTATAGTAATTGAATGCACTTCATTTGAGCAAAGCACATGGAGCATGTTACAGGTTTATTTCACCCCTTCCCATTTTAAAGAAAACAATGCAACTTTCCATAATTCCTTAGGCAGGCAGCAAGCTAAAAAAGAACTCTAATTTTTAGCCATATTGCTTATTAAAAAATATAAAATGTTTCCTAAAAGGGCAGGTGCATTAATTAAGGCTGCCTCAGAATAAATGAAAATTACTAGGAGCACTCTGCTTTCCTGAATGAGTTTTCTATAGATTATTTATAATTGAATGAAACCAGTTACAGCATTTGTAACAGAAACCGTACAGAAGTTATACATTTCCATTTTTCCAGAAGCCAAAGAATATACTGCATGAACAGAGAGGAGTCTCCACATTTTTGTAGGAAAGGAAAAGGGAAGTTATATCCTCTTTTTCTGAAAACAAGTTTTAGATAAGTAAAAGGAACAATAAATATACTGGGTATAAATCCTGTCAGAGCAGTGCAAAGGGGTACTGGTGTAATTGAGAATCAGGCTGCCGGACTCCAAAATGCCATTTCACAGCCGGAAATCCTGAAGCTGTAGATTGAACTCTTTTCCGTTTCTCCAGAGAAGGAAATACAGCTTAATTAGGCTCAATTTTCTAAATAATGGTTATCCTCTGTAACTAATCAGTAAAATTTAAATCAATATCAGACTAAATGCTTGCTCAAATAGTGGAACGTGCTCAGTCTTCAAAATATAATCTTACCCTGAAGAAATCTGAAGAAGCTAGAAGACCGAGGATAACAAACTGGCATATAGTTTCCATTTTCAAACAGAAAATATCCTTTGCTATCCTACAGGGCACTCCCTAAAAAAACACAATCTTTTTGTGCACAGAGATTTCACTAATGGAAGAAAACAAAAAGAATTTTTGGGGGGAAAAAAAGAAAGAATTAATGTAGTTTCAAACGCAGCAGTTCTTGTTGAACTCATTCTGAATGGGAAAAGGAAAGTGTTTAAACTTAATGCAAGGGAACCAGAAGAGACTCAAGTAAGATGGTTTAAACAACAATTAAAGAACATTCTCAGCCTGAGAGACATTTCAGAGGCAATTCTGCTTCCAAATCAGCTAAAAGCAAAATACTCACTGATTTCACTTGTAATTATCTGATTACGTACTGTACATAAGCAAGCTAAGTAAGCACATATTAATTATGAGGCTGACCCATGCAATGCAGAATAAGGCTTTAGCATTTTGTAACACGTTGCTTATAGTGCAGGAAATACCTGTCATTATTTTTGCTGCTAATAGTCAAGGAGCGTAAGTTTACTCCTAATTACTTCTGTGTAAACAGTATCAGGGCACTGTGATGATTTCAGAGAAATTTCTATTTATTGTCAGTCTTTGCTACTACAGAAAACTCATATATATTACAAGACAGAATATAATTTGATTTTCATTTCCCTTCTAAAGTCTCACAAAAAATAGCATCACAGGGTAAAAAGTAGAACAGATGTAAGAATATTTGTTCATCATGCATTCTAGGTAAGAGTGCTTTATGGCACACATTAGTCTAGAAAGCCCCCAAGGAGACCTCAGCAAGAGCCATTGCTCTCCGTTGTGTGTAGGCTCCGCGGCTACTGTGCAACATCCCTCCAAAATCGCAATCACGCTCTCCATGAAACTGGACAAATCTTTTCCTAATATTTCATGTGTTTCCTTGGATGTCAGATAAACTGGCAGATTCAAGAGTCATTGATAGAAAGGAATGGAGTACCTGAGGCAACATGACCTCAGATGCTAACTGCAAATACCCTGTGAAAATTCTTTCTATTGGATTACCAAACATGGGTTTTTTCCATCTTCGTATCTACTGACTGTTGGCTCTTATAAAACTGGAGAGAGCTGTGATGTTACGCATCTTTGAAGGTTACATACAGCCATTTTCTTCTGACAAAATACTTTCTTAGTTTAGGACACCTTTGATTACACCTTCTTTTTCTAGAGTCTTTCCAGTACTTTTTTCCTTACATAATACAGTGACCAGAGTTCAGCTCAGGAATTAACCTAATTCCTTCTTGTTTCCTTCTCATTTGTTCTCTGCATGAATTCCTTCACTTTCTAGGCAGCCAGAACAATCAGATTAGTCTCAACCCTGTTTGGGGCCGAACCGCTGCATTTTTTCCATTGACAGTTATGTTGAACTTCATATGCATGTAGCCAGCTGAATTAACAGTCATTTCAACAATTTCTGGTCTAATCTTCAACACCTTGAGAGAACCTGTCAGTTATGAGTTGCCATTATTTACTCTACCATCATAGTTCTGTCCTCCGAACCCTACCACTGACAAAAGATGGAACCACCTACAGTATATTTTTAACATTTGCTTATGTAAGCCCTGATAAGTAAGATTTTTCATGTTTTTCCCCCACTTTCTTTCCATTTTTGTAGCACCACTGTCCTGTATTCCCTTTCTGGTATCTCAATGGTCAGCACAAAAATAAAGTGACTCTAAAATTATGAAAAAATGAATTTCTTTGCCTCCCCCTCATGGGATGCCCTCACACATTCTAGTGCAAACACTCCCAGACCAGTGGAGCACGGCTCCTAGACTGCTACATGCAGAAGTTTTAGAGTACAAAAATATGTTGTTGGTATCAAGTATAATATATGCCAAATTTTTTTGTTTAGAAAATCCTGCAAACAAGCCAGAGCTATGTGCTTTACAAGATTGCTTCTCAAGCAGCCAACTATTTTTTCTTCAATTTCAAAGCAGATTATACTGAACCCTATCATAATTATCTGTAATACCTTCACGGACTATTAACAAAGATGTAGTCGAAGGCTAACAAGTGATGCAAAAAAACCCACCAAATTGTTCAGATGTTTATTCATCAAATAACGAAAGCCAGCAATGGGCGCACGAAATAAGGGGCGAGCACTTACCGTGGCAGAGAGCTGCGGCCCGTTCAGCTGCGCGTGCAGGATGGCTTCGTTGACCGAATTCCGGATTCCCGTCAGCGCCGTTTCCAGGTCATGCGACGTGGCCATTTCATTAGTGAGATACTCCAGCGTGGAGATATACTCCCTCCATTGCGCATCCAGCTCCGACACGCTGGCCAGGCAGCCCCTCATTACGTTCAGGCAATACCCCACGCAGGGTCTGATCAGCGTCAGGCCCTGGCAGTGCGGGCAGTACTGCATCTTCACCAGCGCTTTGCTGCACTCCTTCGTAAGAGCGGCGTGTTCAGTAGTATTTATCACCTCGATGCCCATGCTGAGGGCCTGGCTTAGCATCCTGCTGGCCCAAAGAGATTTTGATAGCTCCGTAACCATATTTTTAGAATAGCGTCCAAAAGGATTTATGTCTTGCCTTGTAAGCCGCAGACACTCTGTGTAGTCCTCTGATAAATCTGTAATTCCTGGGTTTATTAGCCGACTGTATACCAGAGGAAAGAGGCTGTCGAAGAACCGTAACACTGCGCTTTCCACGGTAGTCTCTGCACCCAGGATGTAGAGAGAGAGGTCTGTAAAAAGTTCTTTAACCGGCTCTGCTGCTTCTTTTGCCATAGGTCTGTAAGCTGTCTCAAAGAGGGAACTTGTGCGATTCTCAGCAAAGCGAAGCAAAGACTCAAAGGCCTCTGAAAAAAGGAGGGAGAGAGAGAAAGACATTAGAGATTAATAATAAGCAGCTGACATCTTAGTAATGAACAGGGACACCAACAAAGTTACGTGCAATCCGTAATCCAAATATGCTGATAGCTAATCCAGTTTTTGTCAGTAGTAGGATTGAAAAAACAGAGCTAAATATTACATGTGCATAACAAAGGCAACACATAATACAAAAGTATTTCCTTAAACAAGATTACCGACGCTAGCTAGCTAGACCCTGACCCAAACTCCAAAGTCCCTGGAAAGCCTCCCCCAGATCCCAGCGAGCGCAGGCACGGCACTTCTAGGCTTTTGTAACCCATGCTGCTTATGGGCATTTCAACTAGACACATTTCCAAAACATCCCTTTCCATCAGTAAAGGATGCCCCTTTGCAGCAGGCAGCGAGGAGTGCAGCATTTTCAGTGTCTTGTAGAAGCTCCTATATCCATCCCAGAGAAGGATCCCCAAACAGGCCAAATGCTTTACGTGACACAAGTCCTGCACTGTGAGGCAAAACAGGGAGTAATTGGTTACAAGAGGGATCGCTGAATAAAGACTCTGTAAGACACCAATCACATCACCACTGGTGCACTGGTCTGTATAAATAATGCTATAATATCCACATTTAATAAAAGGGTGCAACCTCTTATTTGGTCTTCTTGTAAAACTGCCCATAGCATTAGCCACCAAGATTCACTGAAGTCCTAAAAAAACTGAGATTACATCTTATCTCAACACGTACATCTTGTCAGCTCACAGAAATGGCAATCTTAGTTCAGTAGCTGTACTTCTCCACTATCACTGTTGAAAATGATTTAATAATTTAATAGTTTATGAAAGCTATACCTCAACAATATAATCACAGCTTAATGTTTTATTTACTTTCCTTCCCAAATGATCTACTGCTAGGAAATCTTGCAGGAAAAAAATAAGGCATTTATGTCCTTCTACAGTCTGTCTGGATATATAAAACATATACTTGTATGGATTTGGACAGCTGATGTGCAGAGCGAATACATGCTAGAATGAAGGATTAGACACAGCTGACATACAAAAAGCAGCTTCAGATAAGCCTGGACAGCAGCTCAATGAGAGCTTGAGAGAGAACTGAATACAAAATAAAGTTGAAACTTTCATGTTACAGTGCGGTGAGTGGATGACCGAGACACACTTCCTGAAAAGTTCACCTCGGAGATGAAGGAACAATGCTGCATGGATAAACTCTCAAGTCCTCTATGAATCAAAAATAAAATGAAGTTATCAATTCAGGAAAACAATCTTGCATTTACCTATGCCATTTTCAAGTAGCCTAGAAGAAATCTGAGGAGCCTCATGGTTAAGGCATTTCAAATTGCACAAAGTAAATACTATATGTCCAAAGCATTGGTTGGGGCATTAGAGTTTGTGGACAGGGACAAGAAGGAATCGATTGCCAGGATTATTTTCAATGACACAGAAGACACAGTAACGCACACCATTCCCACTGCTTTCATTGGAAGCTCTACACCAAAACATCTCTGGGACAAACCATTCTTGCGCTCCCTGGATTGGAGCAGTCCCTGCCAAGGCAGGAGACCCACCACCTCCCACGGACTGGCCAGACCATGGGTTTGTCAGTCTAATCCTACTCTGCACTCCTCTCAACATCACCATGTGATTCAGCACGGGGCAGCACAAAATTAGCTCTCGAAGATCAGCTCAGCAAAGGAGCAGCCACAATACTGTAAACTGAGATTAGCAAACTTGGCCAAAGTTTTGCAGAAAAGCCTGCTCAGTGCCTTCCTGGATTATGTCTCCCTGGGCAACTAACTTGCTTGTTTTCTCGAGCTTTACAATCCCTTCATCACAAAGGATGATTTAACTAGACAGATAATACAAGATATCTCGTTGTATATTAAATCATCAGTATTTTACACACACACACACACACACACACGCACCCCAAGCTGTTTCCTTTTATCCGAGAAGCCCCTCAGCATTCTTAATGGTATTACAGCAACTAAAACTCTGGAAGTGCTTACAAAATCCTCAAACTTAAAGAATTCAGATACACTTTAGTTTAAAAAGAAGCAAGTTCATTCTCGGGCAGACATCTGCCTTGCCAAGTTTCAGTCTGAAGCAGATTTTTACAGCTACATTAAAAATTCTGAAAAACTGGATTTATAATGGAAATACTGACAACAACCTTTATGGTAGTATAGTTAGCTGTGTGGTACCATGCTATTAAGAGTTTTATGTTTGCCAAATCACCCCTATGTATTTACTTTTAATTCTAGGGGAAATCTAACATGATTTTTATTTACCAGACTCAAAAGCAGTCTGCTCGCCCTTGCTTCCTTAGCTGGCTTTTCTAACAGATTTCAGCAGCTTCCTCTGGTGTTAGGCTGTAGATCAGCAACCATCTAGTTTTTTATTTTCAAAACTCTTCTGACTGTGAAAATCCTGGATTTGATTAAACATAATTCTGCATTATTCTGAGACAATTTTAAGAAATTAAAACCTTTTTTAACGATGTCATTCTTTTTTCATTCAATAAGAGAAATATAGTCATGGTATGTAGCTTCACTGGTCCTGCAAAAACAACCAGGACATCAAGCCTATGGCACAAAAATTATTGCTGTTAATTGCAAATGTGCTGCAAAGACTTGTCATCTGCCTCCACTGGTCAGAAAGACAAAAATACACTCGTGCTTGCAGGCACTCTACCAGCAACCTGAAAGGAGGAAACGTGTAGGTCTTTCGTCGTTGTTACAGTGTGAGATGGTTTCAGACAATCAAATTGCTGGATTGGCTGAATGTTCTTAAGCCTTTAATTAGAAATAATGAGGCTTCACGCAGTTGAATGGATTTTGTAACAGAGGACAGTTTGCGTTCTGATTGCGCAAAGGAGGCAACCTTAGCACCTTGCTTTAAAAGTGCTTAACTACCTACTTCTAACGCACCTCGTATGCCATTTGGTATGCGGTTCCTAAATCCCCGCGAAGGTTTGCCACTGACAGAAAGAGAGGGTGCTCGTTTGCGCAGTCAAATAGAGTAAGCTTCAGGCACGCTTACACACCGGCAAAAAGCTTAGGCTTGAGCCTGATCCAAAGCACACTTTGAAGAGAGAAATATTTGGTCGTCTTTCAGACTGTTGCTTCAAGCCTCCACCAGCAGCATACAACATAACGCAGTTTGCAAATGTAATATCGACTCTGAACAGAAATAGCCATAACCAAAATCCTCCAGAATTTGAGGGAGACATTGTGTATTTTTTGCCTTCTTTTAGTATTAAAATAAACAAGGAGGTGGAGAACAGGCTTTGTTTTCATGCTCAAGAGAACCTTTTTGATTTAAGTCTGCAGGAAAAGTGAAACAACAGTCAACTTAAGGGATATTTTAGTTTTGTTTTACTTATGCACTGGTACCTCCTTACTGGAAGTCAGGCAGCATCACCTTCCACGGGGAGAGCTTTGCTGGCAGCGTTCCTCGCGCGCTCACGGACGCTCGGCACCGCTGCCGAAGCTGCGCCCGCGCCGGCAGACACAGCTGATCAAACACAGCTCACCTCTGCAAACTTCACACCTGAGCTACTGGGGTGTTAAAGCTAGCTCCTGGAGCTGAGCCCAGCAAGGACCAGGCACCACGTGCTGGCGTTGCTGCCGGGCCGGGCGGCCGGCTGCTCCGTGCACTGGGACACCAGCCTGGCTCCCAGCACCAACAGGCGCCGAAACCGTTACGTCTGGGGCACAACGCGCACACACACGGGAAAACACCGCTTTGGGCACATAGCATCCGTGCTTGTTCATGGGCGTGGGACCGCTCGGCTTTGAGCGACAGCTTCCTCCCGACAGGAACACATCCATCCTGGCGCAGAGGGTGTCCTACTGCTCTCACAGCAGCCGCCAGCTAGATGCCACACATCTAAGGCAATAGAAATCACATACAAGGCCTGACTTATCTCATGCTTTTGCACCAGGGTAGCACCAAATTCGGTGACAGAGCCCGTCACGCCAGAAGAGGCTGCAGAATTCGGCGTTTCTGCTCAAGAAACCTGCTCCCGGACAGGAAGAGGGAGACACGGACTCAGGAGCACTGCCAAGAGGGCAAGCGGCTTCAGACTCGGGGGACCGTGAGCCCGTCCAAATGCCACGCTCTACCCCAGTGGCAAAGGGACTTTCAGGACACTTCACTGCAGAGGTCCAACCCAGGACTGCTAGCAGGGGAAGCGCTCTCCCAAAATAAAGTCACCGCAAGGAGCAGGCGCCTCTGTGCACAGAGGGCCGTTATTGCTGCTGTGCAGCACGGCCTGCTCTGCTTGAACCACGAAGACCAACGTCCCCAAAATCATGATACTGAGCGCAGCCCCTGCCCCTCGGATGGAAGGGGAAGTTACTGTCACGTGCCGTTACACTGCTGCATGCAACCCGAAGCTGGCACCCGGCCCGCGGACCCGGGGCGGTACGACCACCCTGCCAATGCAACGGCTCTCCACTACATTAGTAATTCCTTGCGCTTGAGAAAAAGAAACGCTCCTCCTAAAAACAAAAAGAGCCATGATATTAGGAACTTTACTGAAAAGATTTAACAATCTTCAATAAACCAAAAGCAGAAGCAAACACTGAATCTATCTATACAGAAAAAACATCTGTGTACATTTTAGATTTAAGTGTAATCATGAAAGAAGAATGACAAATTTAAGTAGCTCCATTATTTGTTTGGTCTCTTAGGACCACACTAATATTTGGCTCCTTTCCCTTCGACATCTTGCATTTATTACAAAGTTACAAGATGACAGAAAGCTACAGTTTGTTGAACAATAGCTTCCTTTTAATGCTTTCAAGTCCTTTAGACCTTCTGCATTTTTATGGTTTGCTAAAATAGAGTACAACATACTAATATTTTGCAGCAGTAGGACTTAACTACATATTAATTGCAATTTGATGCACAAAGAACTATGTACAGAGCAGAAATTCACACCCGTATACACATCTACACAACAGAGAAATTATAAAAACCTCAGAATTATGGTTTTTTGGATATGCCATAAACTCTGCAAATGTTTACAAAAATAAGAACAACAAAGAGTGCTCAAAGGGTAAACAATAACATGAGCAGGTCTTTTTTTTCCCCAGATCTTTGTAAGATTACTTTGAAAAACAATATAAGCGTAAAACAAATTGTTATGTTTGCAAAGATGAAATCTGAAATCCATTAATGCATTATTTTTGAAAATATGTTCTTACAACTTGCAGCTTCATTTCTATTTTGTGATATTTGCTAGCAGCAAAGAATGTCAAAGAACAGAGGTTTCCTTCTGATCTATCCTGAACCATTATGCTGAATGAAGGGTCAAATCCCTGCTAATAATCTACTTTCGTGTGTTTTTATTTTTAGAATGGCCAGCTTACTATATATAAATACAGCTGCTCTTCATGAAGCTGATGAGAAATAATTAACATTATAATAACATAATTATATCAGCAGTCTCATGGAAATAAAACATCCATCATGCAGGAAACTGAAATGCCAAGCTTGCTGCTAAACATTTTGGCCAGAGAAAAACATGAAGACTCCCAGTCCCTGGTCCCCTGGAAATACCACCCCTTGCCTTCTGCTCCCCTCCCGCGGCTGGTCTGAATTTGCTAACAGCTCGCCTTGACAGCCAGGGAAGCGCGAGACGCCTTTGGACAGATTTTCAGATGCAGCGTGGATAGGTGCTACCCTGCTGAAACCAACAGCAGCCTGCTGATTCAGGCAAAAAGAAGCATTTCCTCTGGTCACACAGTGTTTAACAACAAAATTGCATTATCTTTGTAAAGTTTTGCATTTTCTAGGGATAACAGCATAGATATTATTCTCATCTAAAACAGTAACTTGTCTAGAAATAAGTTGTTTTGTGTATTAGATGTAAATATTCTCACAAACCAGAATACTCCTTTATAAAATGTTAATAGCTGCCCTGATTATCTAATCTACTACAAGAGCTTCATGCCATTAAAGCTCTTAAAGTTTAAAAAAAAAAAAAAAAAGCCCTATTAGAAGTTCAACACAATTAAAGCAAAAGTTACAGAGTGAAGAAATCAGTCTTGGGAGTTCAAGAAACACTACAGTTAACAGGTTTTTGTAAATTAGTATGTGGATAGAAGAATAATCAACTTGGCTACCTATCCATGTACAAACAGAGAGCAGTGCTCTGATTCTTTTCCCACATACAGATTTTCAGCAGGTTATTTATTTTTTACATTTACTTGCTGTGGCATATAAAGGAAACTATGAAGGAAACCACACTACCCTTTTCCATCAAATGACTAAACACCACCACCTTAGGAAAGAGCCTTCAGAATTACCAAAAAACTCTATAAATTAAACAGTTATCATCATCATTCCCATTTTCCTATCTTATTCTATGCCATTTACCTGGGCTATGTTACTGATTCTCTTGTGCAGCGTTCTTGGCTATGCTTTTACTGTACCAGGAGGACCTAGGTACTTCACAGAAGTAAAGCTAAAATCAAGATGTACTGTCAAGACTACAGGAAAGACCCACTGTGTATGTGTAGGGATTAACTACATCAAGATAGTGTCTTCTCAAGTAGCAGCACATCCAGAGAAAACCAGTGACTGACAAGCACACATAAAATACGCACACTGTCCACTCAGTCACTACAACCTAATTGAGCTCTTCAGCATACAGATCGGACAGAAAAGAAACAGCTTTCCGTTACCACGTTTAGGGGTGAGATCTCCCCATGACCGTGTCTGTGCTGATTATATCTGATAAATATCCCGTCATGAACCTCTTGATAGAAACTTCTGCCTAAGTTGACAAGTCTGCAGTCCCTTCTAACAGCTATGAGTTAGTTAACTGTGATTAGTTTAAAAAAAAAAAAAAAAAGTGTAATTCCAAGTGTAATTTAAAGCTGTTTTTAACTTATGAAAAGATGCAACAGCTTTAAAAAATTCTAGCAACAAGACTTCCAGAGCAAAAGGGCTCTTGGTCCTCCCTGAGCACGGTCTCCTGCACGGGCGCTCGCCCAGCAGCGTGCCACGTGTAACGGTCTGAGCGCGAGGCGGCCTGGTGCAGTACGCCTTTCAGAGCACAAGATCCACTATTACAGTGCTGTACTGATGGCAAAGCTCAGATGCTTCAAGCAAAATTAGTTTCCAAATGGACTGCTGGGAGACTGACTTCCAAGAATAGCAATAGGAACCAACACCATTAATCACCATCCGAAAACTTCAGTCTAGGCGTGAAAATTAGTCTATTTGTCATCTCCATATTCACAAACCTATTCTGTGCGGCCTTGGCACAGCAGCGCAATCGTAAAGGAAGCAACCGTCTCCTCAGCCTTCCGCCCCCACCAAACCAACCTGCGCCCTCTTCAAAATCAAGCAGTCCTACAGGGCTTTCTTCCCCGCTCCCCTCAACCGGAACAGCTTCGCTATGCAATCTTGTACTGGGGGATGGGGACAAAGGATGCCCCTCATTATGGTGAGAACGAGGAAAACTGAAACCACCAGTTTTGGATTATTTGGCCAGTATTTGGTCCTGGGAGCATCAGTAATAGAAGTGATATCACCAAGTTCAAAATGGGCTCATTGCTTCACAGGCTGGTGATGCAAATGGAAAAAATCTTCTAGGAACAAGCCTGGGACATATCTTAACAACAACAAAACGGTCCAGTGATAAATAGTCACGTCCTGATCTGGTGTAGTCATTTTGCCATGAAATCAAATAACGATTTCTGCAGTCTGTGGGCTGGGGAATATATCCAAACCACTGGAAATGGTAACCACAGTACGCACATTTGTCAGACTTAGCAGCCTTCTTGGTTTCATCATTAACAAAACAACGTGTCACAAAGTTGCAACTAGCTGCAAAACTATATGTCAAAGAGACCAGAGAAAGCTCTGTATGTGTGCTGCGCTAAAGCATATCTGCCAGTCTCTTTATGTCTTGATAGCCTTTTTAAAGAAAATACTGTATGGAAGAGTTTATAGAAAAAACTCCTCTAAGTTGTTATGCATTGTAATGTTAGCTACAGTTTGCTAAGTTCATTTTGAACTGCTCACCATTTATTTCATCTTCAAACATTTTGTGAATACAGCAACCAAGATGGTAATTAAATTTAGCTGTTTATTATTTCTGTATACTGCATTTCAATGTAATTGTATATTATTTTTATATACTGCAATTACAGAGTGCAATTACTTATTCTTTTTAAAGTGAGTAGTTTAGAGTAAAACTAGATCAGTTGGCCAGCTGAAAGCTGGAGTCCAGATGTGGTATTAACCTTTTATGACACCAGTGTGCTTCCGCTGCCAGATAAATAAAGCAAATAGTTCTTTGGGAATATTTTGCAGTAGAAGGCTGACTGACTTCTAGTATCAGAGTGGTAAGATGATATAGATGAACAGTAAAAGCCCTGAAGACTACAGCTAAACTTTTTAGAAAACCAGAGCTATCAATATTATTTTCCTTCCATCAAAACAGAATTCCAAGACCATCCATATGATTCATATCTGCCCATTTTAAATCTGTTGGCTATTACTTAGTAATACCAACCCGTGGTTTTAACAGCAGTTGGGCCAAACTGAAATAAGAACTACAGCTGGGCCTCAACAGTATTTTCTATGCCTTTAATTCACTTTCCAAAAATACTTACTTTAGAAAAATAATTATGTACCTTGAGAGAACTTTTTTGAGTTCCTCCCCTTTTGTCTGTATTGACATAAGTATTTTTGTTCTTCACTCAGCCACCTTCAAGGTTCTTAAGAGGTCTGGTAGCCATCTGAGATGGGGAGCAGAAACGATGTTATCTGAGGTATTTGATCAATCACTCAACCTGGACAGGGATGACTGGAAGCCACAGCTAGAGCAGGCAAGTTGTGAATGATTCTTGTACTCAATTACAGCGCTAAACACTTGAAAAATAACTTTGAGTGACAGCTCTGTAACCATCAACAGCTGTTTCAAGATAAATCCCTAGAACCTGTCTAAATTCCTCAAATTAACAGTTTGATCTAAATATTCTGCTGAACACAGCTTTGGCCACGGAACAAAAAAGCTTCTTTTATTTTCCAGGCCAAAACTCTGAGCACAGATGTATAGTGGACTGAAGAAAAAGTGTCAGCATTTCTCCTTAAAAAATAAAATAGCTTTCCAGTAAAAATAAACAGCTTAGAGAATGTTTTCTTAAAAATCAACCCTGGATCATCACTTTATGGGATGAGCCAAACCCCCAGTGTCTTTTCAAATAAGGTTCTTGCTATGTTTTCTTTGACACATTGGAGTAATATTGTAAAAAACGTAGTCAGCTTCAAAAGACAAGCAGGCTGGCCCAGCGATCCAAGGTTTGCATGGAGTTAGAAAGAAGTTATACAGGGCCCTAAAAAAGTGGTTTGCCCTCAGTTTGATTTCTTCAGAATAGATCCTTGGTATGTACAGCTGAGAAGGAGCCAAACTGCCAGTGCCTAAGTCTTCAACTGCTTTTATCTCGCTTTTCAACACGCAAGAGTTTGGTTATTAAACTGTAACTATACACTTTTCAGAATTTATACAGTTGCTACCAAAATACGCCGTAGAAGATGGGACTCTAGGTATCTTTGTCTGGAAAGAAAAAAGGGCATGCACAGGGGGAGAGTTGGTAAGTGAAGATGATACCCTTATTGCAATCTTTAGGATTAAGTCTCTCGGGTAATTTCTTCCCACAGGCTGTTGGAAATGTTAACACAGTGTAACTTTTTATTTGGATTTCTGAAACAAGCTGCTTTTATTACAAGTAGTTTTGGAGTGGGATATTTTGTGCTTATAGTGTAGTTCACAGAACTAAAACAGCCTTGTAGAAGGCTGCACGTTCACACCTGCAGTCTGAGCAACTCGCACACCCGAGGCAGCGTGGTCATTTATTGCAGCACTCCGACACTGCCCTGCCGTGTTCAATTAAGAGTGCGAGTGCTTAGATGAGGAGCGTTCTCTCACTCCAGACCAGCACAGAGCCATCAAAACCTGGTGCATTAACTGTGGGCCCAGCAAACAACAAGGAGACCCGCTGCAAAGGGGGCCGACTGTCCCCATGTCACTGGAGACTGCACCAAGGAAAGCACGAGCAGAATCCTGGCGTTGGGCACTTAAAGGACAACATGTGTTGGTCCAACCATAGGACATGTGCGAGTGTTCAGAAACAAGCAATTCACAGTACCTGTGGACCACAGCCATACGGTGGGGACATACCTAATGCATAAGTAAAATACAGGTATGCAGAAATACTGCTGTTTGCTGATAGTGACTATTCTGAAAGCATCAGGAGAGAAATGGCCAGACATTGCCTGTGCAGCCTTCCCGCAAATGAAAACCATGGAGAAAGTAAAAGCTGTGCCAGCTACACACAGTGCCAGGTACTAACAGTGGAGGGGAACAGATACCACCGTTAGAGAGGGCATTCATGTTGGTGGTCTGTTGCTGCTCAAACGCCCTGCAGATTTGACACGTTTGGGCTTGGAGAGCAAGCCAACAGGGCTTGCCAAAAGCACAGCAGAATGCTCTCCGTTGCCTGATTTACACAGTAGCATGGATGATGATCCACAAAGCACTAAGCACTGGCTCTGTTACTCTGGATAAGAAACATAGCAAATATAAACCATATCTGTAGAATTCAGACGTGATCCACGCTTCCATCAGAGTATTCTCTTAAACTTGCCTCCGATACATTGCTGCATTACATATTTGCGTTTCCTGGCAGGGAAACGCTTCAAGGCTGCCAGTAACATAGGG
The DNA here is from genome assembly GCF_036417845.1 of Apteryx mantelli. Classification (NCBI taxonomy): domain Eukaryota; kingdom Metazoa; phylum Chordata; class Aves; order Apterygiformes; family Apterygidae; genus Apteryx; species Apteryx mantelli. The sequence goes on along the minus strand of NC_089986.1, from coordinate 25,785,950 downwards.
GCAAAGAAGAAATCAAGGTATTCTAATTGTGTACACCACATCTCTGGTGTATTAAGGACTACTAAGAAAGGAAAGTACAAAATGTTTTAGATTTGCAATCGTTAAGAGAAACAAAAAACTCTCTTCTGAAGTCCATCAAGACAAAGCAGGAATACGACCTGCTCAGATGTAAGACTCGATTCTTCTGGGAATCTTTTCATTAACAGAAGAGCAACCAGAGAGAACTCTCTAGGGAGAACTTCCTCGACCCTCTGATTATAGAGTTCAACTGGCAGTAGGAAAACTAATACGTTTGTTTCAGAAGGTCATGAACTGTTTCATGATTTCCAGCTGAATTAGTTAGGTGGTCTGTTATGACCTGTTTCTAAAATCTAAGAGAAAAATAACCACAAGAGACAGGGTTAGCTTCACAAAGATGAAGAATTTTGTTTTCATGTTTTTTTTTTTCTTGCTTATGTACTCCAGTAGAAATAGGAGAAATACTTTGAGGCCCATTTGAGGGCTAAGGTCACAAATAGGAGATAGATAGATAGATATGATATATAACTAGGATATATATTTAATTATAATAGGATTTTAAAAATTCCAAATTTTTTTTAAATCTAGATTACATCCATATTTACCAGCAACTCTAAAATGAAGAAAACAGTCTTTATGTAGGGAACAGCAGTACTGCAACCCTGTATGCTCAACAGTGAAGACTCCAAGGCAGAACTGCCAGCTGGTGGGAGAGGGGCCCCGCATGTGCCCACACGCCACGATGCCAGCTCTCGGCTGTGAGAGGGAAGGGGTCATTACTCACCACGGCAGTTAGACACTGAATGGCAGTCTTCACAGTCGCTGTGAACTTCTAATTTGTTCAAAAGCACGGGTCACAAAAACCTTTCAGCTGTTTCTTCTGATTCTGGATTGGGTAGTATGAACTTCACCCACCCCTGTTCCTCAGGCGAGTCTACACAGGGAAGCCTTTGCAAAATAAGTTAAGGCCAACAGGATAAAATTAAAGTCCAATAACTAAGTCTTGATGCAGAGACAGTATTTCCTTACATGTAACTTTCTGTAAATGCTTTAATTCAGTGGCTTCCAAGTCTTTTGGATCTCTGGAAAACTCTTATCCACCAAAACTGATCACTTACCAGCATGTAGTATCCTCACCCAAATTTTAGCTGAAAACACTGTTTGGTATGGTGTTCCACAGACCAGCAGCAGGTCACTAAATGGATCATGTATGGTCCACAGTGAGAGCCACTGCACTTCCACACTGCACTGAAAAGTGTAGAGTCATCTGGATTAAAAGCACAGGCATTGGTCTTGGATTAAAGACATCAGCAACTAATACTTAAAAAAATACACTTATAGACATGTATCTTTTCTGCGACAGCTGTTTTGGGCTTCTTCCCTCTTGTAGCTTCTCTGCAAACATATTTGATATCAGAGTGCTATCAGGGAGTTAAAAGGACATGTCTGCTTGAAGAAGCTGACTTTATTCATCAGTTTTCTTTACAGTCAGAACAAAGCATTTCACCTGATTACTGAAGAGCAACAGTGGAAAAGACTTCTATGACTGATTTCAACAGGCACTGTATCCAAATCACTATAAATTTAGGAAAATATGCCAGGTGTTGCTTTTTAAAAACCTCACATTCTCACAAAACCTCTCTGAATGGGAAAAGTAGAGGAGGAACAGCATTTAAAGTAATCCTATAAAAATAGAACATATTTTTCTTTATGAAGAGTTTCTCCTCAATTTGTCCTCCCAAATTCCTTCCAGTAAAATGACTGGCAGGTGTTCAACACATGGGTCAGCACTGGCAGAAGTATAGATGTTGGTGATTTGATAGCTAGCCAGATGTTTGTGGGGAACAAGCTCCAGTTATTCCACAGGGAAAGTACATGGTCCATTAGCACTAATAAATCAATAAGCCTATTTTTCTCCTGAAATTCCCTCCTTAAAAAAAAAAAAAAAAAAAAAAACACAGAAGGGTTAAGTTTCAAGTTTTTCCAACACATTGATTACAGGAAGATATTGCAGGACAAAAGTCACAGCCTCACAGACCAAAACAATGAAACTGCTTCTCTTACATGCAGAAAATTGTGCAATGCTTTAACGAAACTAATCCACCATGACACCATATGCCAATGTTGCCACATATATCCAGACACCCTCTGAAATGAGTGGGGTTTCACAAAATCACAGTTTGCCTAAATGCAAGAAGTTGCATAACTGCAGCCTGTGCTTGCTTGTTCATCCCTAAGTCCCTGGTGGTGAGATCATGATTCAGTACATGATTTTTAGTTATTTATTTATACGAGTAGCAGCAGCAGCAGCAGCATTGTGCAAAGGAGGACAAGGATAGGTTTTAGAAAAAAAAAATCTGAAGAATACATAGATCTGCCTTGCTCATTTCAAGTTCCTCTATATAAAATTTGATGATTTGGATCTAAGTGAGTCGATTCAAGGACCAGCCTGAGTTGTGAGATCAGCTGAGGAGCTCCCACGAACAGTCCCGAAGTTCGCACGTCTGGGGACTGCAAGGCTGCTAAAAGCGAGCAACCGTTTCCCCTCCGTACCAGCAATGCTTGGGCTTGCTGACCTTCAAGAACTGCTACAAAAGAGTATTTATAACTTTAACTGATGGGCTGTCTCAGAGAGCTAACACTAATTTTGTTAGCAGGAGCTTCTCGAGACAGCTCAGCAGAGAGAAGCAGCAGCCCCGTGAAGTTCCCACTGCAGCGAGCTCCTCGCGTGCCTCACTCGCAGCACGCGCAGGCATGCGTTAGGCGGCGAGCCGCCCCTCTCCGCGGGCCACGCTCATTCCCAAGCGCGAAAGGTGCCGGCAGGAGCTTTTGCCCACCTTTCCGGCCCCCGTTCTCCCCGGCGCGGCAGAGGCTGCAGAGGCTGCAGAGGCTGCAGAGGCGCGGGCTGCCGGTGGCCCGCGCGGCGCCCGGAGGGGCTCGCCCAGCGCCGCCCTCCAGAGCGCGCAGCCCAGCCAGCCTCCTCCCCACAGCCACCCCGCAGCCTCCGCGGAGGCCGCGGCTCGCAGCGCCCGCGGCGTTTGGGCAGGCCGCTGCGAAGAGGAGAAGCGGCCGCGGAGCAGAGCTGCCGTCCTCCTCCCCCCCCCGAGCTCGGGGAAGGCGCTGCACAGAAGCCTTGTGCATCCTTTTCTCCTTCCTTTCAGTCTCTTCCCACAAGAAGGAGCAATCCTCTCATTTTTGACTACTGGCACTGACATTTTTAACTGGGGCCTTTATTCAGTTTGGTATTTAAGCATACGCTTCACTTGCTGAGGACCACCGATGTTCTCAATTATCTCCCTGAGTGCAGGCCCAAACAGAGACAAATACTAGATGTTTGTGGGAACACGTTATATTTTTCCTCTCCTACTTCCTCACGTTGTTGAAGTCATCACTGTATTGCTTCCTCTACTGCTTACGAGTATTTGGTATATTACGACCTCTGCTTGGTTTGTTTCAGTTAAACATGGGTCACTAGAGATGGAAAAATCAATTACAGAAATACTGTTGAGAGTTGAAATATCAAATATATCAGTCATGCTGAGGTTTTAATATGCAATTGTCAAAGCCTCTCACATGTATGTTGCTTTTATAGTTCTGTTTAAAGTTTTGTGGTCTTTTACTTCACAATATAATGAAAAACAAGAGTTGAAGATAAAGCACGTTGATAATGAAAGCAAATTAGCCATTATGTTCCAGTAGACTTCCAACATGAATTAGTGAACTGAAAGGAGACTGACTGCGCTGTCCCCTAACTAGAGGTCAGAGCTTCCTTTCCAGGTAGCTTTAGTGGGAACCAAGCAAACGAATATTCATAATTAAAGCACCAAAACTGCAATCTAAGCAAGCGGTATCTTAAGCCTTAACAAGCCCCAGTTAAGCCAGTAGAGTCTCCTAGGAAAGAGGAGTCTTGGGAATGCAAGCAGGGTTGTAAAACCACAGCATATCACCAAACTAAAAACATTCATGAACAAAGAGGTTGATAGGTTAAAAGAGGCTGATATGTAAAGCTCGAAGTACGCTACAAGATGGACCGGACACACCGCCTAAAACCATATTTGGCTTTTATCAAATGTCTGTCCTGAATGACCCCTCTAATGTTAACTAAGCACTCTTACGCGCAAAAAAGTTCAGGGAGCCTTCTAAACTGGAGAAGAACTGGACACACACTCATCTAAATTTAGCCATTCATTTTTGTCCTAACTTTGTACAATTGACATTTTTAAAAAAAATTCTTATTATATTAAAAAGACTGAACATACAGGCAGCAAACAGATGCTTAAAATTGTCATAGACTTTATGATCTTTAGTAGTCTTCCTCAAATGCTTATCTCCATTTCTGATCATATGGAATCAATAAAAATAAATCACCTTTTGTACCCTAGTCATTTAGTTACTACATTTTCATCCCAGCCAAAACCTATAAAATAAACATGAAATTAAAAAAAGGGGGGGGGGGAACACCATGTAATCTTCTGACAGCAGCAGTGCTGGGTTTGTTTCAGAAGAAACCACAGAATCCACCCCTTTTTATGATTAGGTTCATTCTCCACTTTTCTGGATCTTTAAGTTCACTTCATTATATCCCATGGTTTGAGACCTACTCTCTGAAGCCTCAGAAATGATTGCTTATTTTACCAAAGATCTTTTGGTATGAAACTTTATCTATAAAACCCTGCAATGGGATCAATCCTTTCAGCAGCACTGAAGGGAGAAAGAGGGAAAGGAGCAACCAACCAACCAACCAAGGCAATGACTGGTGGACTGAAAACACAAGGGTAACAGATAATGCATAAGAAATTCTGGGCCCCAAAGTAAAACACATTTATTGCATTTTAGACCCATTTCAAGACAGCATTTTGGCACAGACAAGGTTTATCCTATTTCTGCAATAGTTCTTAATCCACAAAATCCCTGCAGAAGTTCAGTACACACTTAAGCTTTCGCCAGAAAAGATTTGTGAAACAGGGCCTTAAACTTTACAAAGTCACTTGAATTCTAGAAGGCCGTTTGAATTCCTCTGACAAACCTCTTGCCATCTCATTCCACAAATCTCAAACTGTTGAAGTTTTCCCTTGCTCCAGTCTCTCCAGCTCCACCTTGTATAATGACACCCTTCCATAAGATTTTATTTATTCATAAAATTGTAAAAAAGCAAGACTCACATGCTGACTCAATTAATCTAGTCTGGGAAAGTTTATAAACTAGCTCTCACATATTCTGTCTTGGTCAAAAATTTTCCACTCTCAGGGAAATATCATGGCTTAAATATCTTGTAATATCATGCCCAAACACATCTTGCTGCTTATTCGCTCCGTTCCACTGGCTGCAAGGGCATTCCCCAGCCTGCCTGTGCTTCTTCACTCAGGGCTTAAACATCATCTAAGCTACAGGATGCCATGATCGCTGTATTCAAGTCTGACACATTTCCTCAGTTAATACAGGGACATCTATTTGTATTTACTCACAAATTTCCTTATACATTTCCATTCAACCCCTTTTTACTGCAAGAACTCCTACAGAGCCTACCTAGCACCACCACCTACTGCTGGCTCTGGCAGCACCATGTGCGGGAGCAGGGTCCCATGTCCACTTGCGCCTATCACCTAAAGAAGCTGTCAGAGCTTAGATGTCTTTGGGGTTGGATTATCTGTGCAGACCTGTGTCATCTTGAACAATGACTGAAAAAAGAGGATAGTTCTTACTGAACCAAGCCAGAAGAGTAAATGACTTTAAAAATCAAAACCAGGCTCTATTCCTCTCCTGTCTTTCCCCAGCGCCCCCCTCCCCGTGACTCCCGCACAAGGCCATGGAAGGGAGCTCTGCACTGAGCAGGAGCTATCTGTCCTATGCACCCCCCTTTTCATTTTCTTAACCTGAGGCCAACAGAAACACACAGGTCTCCTTATCAGACAGGTTAAGGCCAGATCCCTTGCTACATGCATCTTTTAACATAAGTGCTTAGAGAGACATAGACACAGCACTTGGAAAAACTTCCCTATCTTTCTACATCCTAATGAAGGGAAGCTCTGCAAGAACCAAGAGCTTCCCAATTCGAGATGCTGTCAAAGCAGCCCTGAAATGGAAACCCACTGATGCTGAAAGGCCTGCACTCTAATTCAGTGAGGCAGGGCTAGAGAGAATTCTCCAAAGAGTAATTTAGCAAAGACTAATAGAGCAAGCCCAGAGACACAAGCCATTAAAACAAAAGTGGCATCAGGCAAAAAAGTTTCCAAATTTACGGAGGATATGACCTTGAGGACTAGTTTTCAATCTTCTCCTGTTCAGAGGCCAGGTGGGGGATTTGATACTTGGGAAACGGCAACACGAGAAAGGAAGCAGAGCACTGAGCATGGCAAAGGAGTGCTTTATAGGAGTCATTAATCTGATTCCGAACAGCACAGAATCAATCAATATTTACAAGCCTTATGAAATTTGGGTGTCAAGTTGTCTAATATTCTTCATGTAATGCTGGTACTTACAGCAGGCTCAGAAATATTACAAATTCCTCTGCAGCATCAGCGTGTTAATTTGCCAATCCTGATTACTCTCTGTTTGGACACAGTCCTATAGGCAAGAGGACCTTCAGACTGGCCAAGACAAACATCCACCCATTTCCCTCTGGAGAAAAAGGGCCTGATGTTGTAATGGGACCTTGAGGTACGCAAAAGTGTATATTCATTGGTCCCCAAAATCTGACATTTGATTTAGCTGAAAATGACCAAAATATCCCAAAACATCAAAGGAACATTCGGAATTTATTCTGGGATCTTGAGGTTAGCTGGGATGGGACGACACGGACTTTAGTGCTGAAGGCAGCTGTCCTGCAGGAACAGCCATACAGGACAAGAGGACAGATGGACCCAGTGCTGGACCTGCCAGCAGAGCGTAGGTACCCCAGATGCTTCTCATGCAGCTCTCGGCAGCCCTGCACCAACAGCTCCAGGGTGGAGAGTAACATGCCCAGGGGACCTAACCAGTCCTCTCACCGTCTGCCTGTCTTTAATATACCACAAGAATTTCTTGTTGTTTGTTTTTGTGTCTTGGACTCTTCGCTCTTCAAATTCCACTTCAAGCCCCTCAGTTTCCTTCTCACACTGCCCGCTCTGGATTGTGCCTCTGTCTCTGGCATTCACTAGTGTTGGATTTCCAGTTTCTGACAGATATTTCATATGCTCAAATAACCTCCTGAACTTTGTGTTTAAGCATATGGATTCACTTGCCTTTCTGCCCCTTTTCTTGCATGGTGCTATTTCTACTTGCAATGACAGTGTGTGGTGTGCCTAAGTAGCTACGATGCCTAAACTAAGATTTTAATTTCTACACTTCATCACAGCCCTATATTTAAACAATATTCACATTATTCCAATAATCAAGAGGGTATCCACCCAAGTTGGTCATTATGTTCTCCATTCCCTATATAATCTAGTCTGAACTTCCACTGTAAAACTCCCCTGGGAGCACCAGACAACTTGCACATTTAAATTCAAGTCTATATAATGCAGATACAGTCTTCTGAAGCAACTAAGATAGATGAATATTAGGATCCCTGAATCGAAAACAGCAATGGCATCTAAAAAGGCTGTCACTATCACATGGATAAGCTGTGAGTTGTTTTAGCTACATATGTTTGTGCAATAAAGCAGCAGCAAAACTTTCAGAGAGTCCTAAGCCCAGAAAACTTTATGGCACTTTTAGAAATACTATTTAGTAACATTATTAGCCAAGATTTGCCATGCATATGCTAGACATTTGCATAAAAGTGACAAATACACCTACTAAAAACCTGTAATTTTTCCTGAAATGTTGGCATACATCTCGACCCATGGTATTTAAACATCTGAGACTTGTTTTCCGTTTCAACTAACTTGATAAAAAACAAAAAAAAATTACAGACAGAATCCAATTACCTTGCTACAGAAGATATCCTATTCTTTTCAGTGGGGTTGCTCAGGCAGTAAAGTTCTGCTCCAAGTAAGAGAGTACTGAAACTTGTCCCTCAATGAGATGCTTCACTGCATCATTTCAGAGCTCTCTCTCAATCAATAGACACATTATCCACAGATTGATGACAAAAGCAAATCTCCATATATCATCCCTCTCACATCTTCAGTATCCTCCACGGATTTGCCTCCTTCAGGCTCTATGAATTAACCTCCTCCACTCTTCTGGACCATTCATCATGCTCTTGCCTGTTCTAACTCCCCATCTTTTTACATTGCAAAGTATCTTTCACCTCTGTTGCAGTCACATTTTCGACAGCTTTCTTAACTGTTAATGTCTATCTCAAGACCTTTTTTCTTACAGCCATACCATATGACTTCAAGTCCTTTCCTAACTGAACAAAACCATCCTACAACCGTTCCGTCTCACTTTTTTCTTGAAACATGCAGCCCCAAATTTTGTCATTTCAAATTCCTTTATGTTTAGCTATAGTATAAGAAGTTAAATGCTAAATTCATATTGCTTACCAAAGAATAGATATTCCCTGCTGGTGAAAATCAGCATGGTCAACTGAACTACACAGCTGCTGATACACTGAAATCTACTTAGTAGCTATTAAATATTTTGTATGAAAGTTGCAATTATTAAGGTAATTTATCATGCCTTCTTTTAAATGTACATTTTCTTTTAAAAGGAATTCTGAATGCATTCATCATTACATACAATATCTAAAGCATGCAAAAAGTTTGACATAAAGGTCTTCAAAATGCGAGGGAAGAATGGAATCCCATTTTATTTCAAAAGGTTCTTTAAAATATTTTTACCATTAATGAACATCTGATAGTCATGAGTTTCAGTAATCTATTGACAGAAGACAAAGATTATGTCAGTAGCTGGTTCTAGCTAAAAATGTTAAACAAAGTGGTACTGCCTTATTCCATTCCCATATATATATATATTTATATAGTAATTTAGGAGGAAAGGGCAACAAACAGCCATTAGCAAAAACAGACTGGTGAAATTCTGAACGTTTTCCTCCTCTACATCTATATCCACCTCTGAAGAAACAATTTCTCTGCAACTTAGCGCTGTTTACAGAAGAAAAACACATAGCTGCCTACTAAATACAACTGTAAGGCACATTTCTACAACGACTCAAAGACTTCCCACACTGTACTGTTAAGGGGACAAGGGTCCTCTATCAAAAGGCTGTAACACCTTCCAATGAACTTGGAAAACGTGCGATACAGCCTAGCTCAAACTGAACAGTGCCAGAAAAGCCCTCTGCAGCCCCAAAGGGGAAGAAGAACGGAGGCAGAAGTCTCCCAGATTAACATCTACCAGCCAGGAACGCTTTAATAAGCATAGAGCAACACCAGCACTCTGTGCAGTCAAGATGCATGAATACCTACAGCTGTGCTCTCTGTAAGATTTATCTTGAATGCCTAGGATAAGTTTCTCAAGGATACATCAGAAATTTAGGAATGGGTATCTGAAACTAAAGTCACTGGAAACTGCATTCCCTTGAGTGGTTTAGAGAAAACAATTTCTACTGTTAAAAAAAACTATTAATGAATTGTTGGCTTATTAATACTATATGGAATTTATATAATAAAGAAAAAAAATCTTACACTCTATTACACATTACTACTGTGGTGCTATCTGGCCATCAGCTCACACACTTCCTATAATTCCACCATACAGAATATACAATACTTCCATAATCTGCAATATCACCCAATTACAATTTTTTTTTCAGAAAAATCAAGGACATTTAAGCCTATGCACGTACAAGCTGATGACATGGGGGTGGGGGGGAACAGGGGACTCAGAGCCGGGTGAAAGCGCTGCTCTCCCATCTGCATGATTCTCCAGCTGTCCACCCCCACCAGCGTCTCCCCTCTATCAGAAACCACTTTGCAGAGAAGAGCTCCTAGAGCAGCAGTCTAAACGTTTCCTCTGTAAGCGTCAGGTTGGTGAGGGAACATTATCCCTCGTTTTCCTTCTTCTGTGGGGAGCCCAGCTGCTGTACACACATTTATGAATTCAGACTGAGCGAAAGAACCAAGCTTCACCCTTCTTGAAGGGTCCAGTCCAAGCATCACTGAAAAGATTCCTGGGCAATCCTCTGACCACTAGACCACCATTCACCCAAGCTTCTCTAGGCCCTTCCTCTTCTTCAGTCTTAAAATTCTGAGTTTTAAAGACTTAGAGTTGTCCAGATTTTTTTTTTTTTTTTTTTTAAAGAACTGGTAGTTCTAACAGGCTGGATACCTTTTCCTTGAGTTGCTAAAAAATGCAGATGTTTGGCAACTTGGACAGAGCTCATGCATATGTGCACTGTGCTACATAGCTGTGCTACATGCAATAATCCTGCACTTGCAGGACACATTGCACTTATTTAGTTGGTGCTACTCCACTAGGCAGAAGGGCTAAAACTCCCAGGAGGCGTTAGACACTAAGTCGCTGCTGCACAACGGGCCTGGGCATTCCTCATACATCTGACACATCCCAAAACATTCAAGACTCATGTTTCCACACAGAAACACAGGAGCATTAGCTTTGAATTCAGCCTGAGTTTGAATAACACAATTCTCAGGAATTGATAAGAAATCAAAACCAGCTTTGGAGGAAAAAATGATGGTGACATCTCAGAAGATTTTAACAGTATTTCATACCTGGGCATCTCTTCAAATCTTCGTTCAAGAACACTGAACTAAACTTATCTCCCACATTCCCATAAAGGTAAGGCAGTAGCATGAGGGAGTAATTTGGATTATCATGCGAGCTCCTAAATAGCACCAGCATAGTACAGAACAGCATGAAGGGAGTTTGCCAAAATAAGCTTTATTAACACATGACCTTGAAGAACTTCCTGGTTTCTTGAATCAGCAGTGCCCTATAGCTACCTCTCTCAGAATTAAGGCTTCACAACCACTTTGGCTTTTTGTCATTTTATTTTATAGCAATTTATTTATTACCTCCTTGAGAAGAGTTCTAGGATGGATAAACCATCAGTGCAAAAGTAGAGCAAACGTTCACTTTTGCCAGGACTGCAGTGTCCCTCTCCCCACTCCCGTGATAAATGGCAATCTCTACTGATTTACTTGTGCACTTTATCTCATTCTTTTTTTCCTTCTTTTTTAAGGTGTGTGGATATTTAGGCTCAGCTTAAACTCATTTAACGTTCAACATTTATCTGGGATACCTACATATCAGGCCTATTCACACAACAGTCTGTCTACAGAAATGGAGATGGACAATTTCAAGAAGGCAATTCAGATCTTATGTTCTTGCATGAGAGAGGACGTTACATTGCTCAAACTCAAAGAGCAAAATACACAAAAAGTTTTACTGGTAGCCATTTAACAAGTGGGAAAAGCACAGCAAAGGCTTTAAAATTAATTTACTGAACTCTACAAATAAAGCCCCCCAAAACACCCCGCTATACTGAAACTTTGAAGTTTCCTATACACAACTAAAGGGTTCTTCAGAACAGCCTGAGCATCAAAACAAATGCAAACTCTTTTAATTACTGACTTGCAATGTTTTTAAGCAACTCCAAAATAAAGGAAATACAGTAATACCTACTCTGCCCCTTTCCTCTGTGGCTCCTGTTGCCCCCTTCCCTTCACCACCTGCACCCTGATCAGCAGCTTGAATAATCAGAACAGATCTGTATTTACCAATGCACAAGTCACCTTCATCCAGTCACCCATCCTGCTGCCTCCACGCCACTGCATCATATTACGCCAAACCTCTGCAGACACCGAAGACAATAAAAAAAACGCCCAGGCTATGATTTCCTCCTCCTTCACTTGATTTAATGGTACTCAGACCTCTACAATGAACTGTGAATTGAAGTGGCCTGCAATTTATCTTTATTTTATCAAAATTCATCTGCTAACTTCTTTGAGAAGTTTTGTCTGAATTTGGTCCATGTACAAACTGCAGAATTCATCCCACTATAGACTGCATCCGCTTGAACCAGAAAGAGGAGGAGGACAGTTCTGTGAACAGTGCCATCTGCCATGCCTTCAACAACCTCAAACTGCTCTGCAGCAGGTTTACATGCACGAGTTGAAAGTCCTTGGCAAAAATAATTGGCTTGTTTGCGCAGCCTGGGAGGTGTAAAGCGCCTAGCATCAGATCCAGAAATCAAGGAATTGTATCTGTTGCAATTGCACAGGAGCTCTCCAGAATCCAAGAAATACACACCCCTGCCTCAAAAAGCTGACGTGGAGGCGGCCCGGGAAGCTCTCCCACAAGGAAATCCTGTTTGGAGAACAGGACACAATTTTTACCTCTTAAAATGCCACAAATAAAAACTCTTAACAGACACATGCCAAGCTACAGCAATGGTCTGCAGAGGTCCATGGAAAATCCAAAAGGAAGAGGAGAGCTGATGAACCAATTTTAGAACTCCAAAAAAGCTAAATAAGAAAGTAAGCCTATTATCAGAAGCCCTAAATTCACTATTCAAAAATCTACACCTACACTAGAAAATTGTCAGAAGTGGGAAAAGCTTAAAAATTACCAAGTTAATGAGACACAGCTGCCATTTAAAAGCCTTTGCTAGTCCCAATAGTTTAATCTTGAAGGTGCTCAGTCAGTTTTTACTTAATATATAGCTAGTCATCCATTCCCAAATGAAACTAGTCAAGCTTTTGTGAATAAAGACTGAGTAAAAACAAAGTTATGACTTAAGGAATTGGCCCCAGGATGTTAACTGACTGTCACGAGAGTAAAACTTGGGCACAGTACACACACAACGCTTACTGGTGCTACTAGTAGTTACTTGTTATTGAATAGGCTGATGAATACAAACTTCATTTTTTATTCTGGACTTGTTTTTTGGCTGCTACGGTGAAAATCCCATTAGATAAACCATCTTTGCAAAACCAAAAGTAGGAAATTATATACCAAAGCAGGCTATTAAACATATATGTGTTTAGGGTCATAAAAATTTGCAGAGAAACAAGCACACGTGGAAAAAAAAAACAATTGCTAGTTAATGTCACCAGCTTCTAACATAACACAATATTTTCAGGCATTTTAGCCACTAAGCGAGTTTATTACCCAGGAGCCGAGATGCCGTTCCCAGAGGCTTGAGCAACGACAGAAACGGGAGCGAGGACCTGGAGTGGCACCCGCAGGCGACACCGGCACCCCGGGGCCAGCCACGCCGCGGGCTGTCCCGCAGAGCCCCCTCTCGCTCCTCTGGGCTGCCCCTCTGCGACCCAGGCCACACATGCTCATTTGCTTTAATTTTATAGCAAGATACTTTGAAGAACTACTTGAGTTTGAGAGAAACCAAGTATTTTGACTGGTTAACAAATAACTCTGCTATTTCTCAAAAGACTTTTGGAGAATATGCTGTGTAGCACTGAGATTCATGACTACTTTAAATTGAAACTCTCATATTTTAGTAAGTGGTATGTTTTTCAGAAGACTAGAGAGGAAATTAAGGAATTAAAGTACCTTCCAAACACTCTCAAGAGAGAGAGAGGGGAGAAAAAAGAAAGAAAATACTAAAGAATCCTCCAAAGTACTTTTATGAAAGTACATAAAAACTCTGCTGATATGTACAACCTGCACGCCTTTTACAATTTTCATGTTTTTCTGTTAAAGAGGATGAAAAGCCCAGCTACCATACTTTACAGTGGTAAATAAAGGGCTATGTTCTAAATTAAGGTGAATACTGGCCATCTGTTATGTAACCAAGTGACCAATTAGAAGAACGATATCTAATTTGATCAACCTCGACTGGCCAGGTTAATCCATGAAAAGATCCAAACAAATGTATAATCTTTTCTAATCATGACTGGATTAACTGGACTAATCCAATGGGATGTATATAGTGTTCTTAGAGCATTGTTTATTTCAAGTATTCCGTGGTTTCTTTACAGTACGTATTAAACTACTTGAACAGAAGGATTTCCAATGTTTTGGCATTTTCTTACAAAGCTAAAAAAAGTCATCAAGTGAATAAGTCATATGTATCACAAAAGATATTTCTTTGGAACAGAACAGTCCTTTTTCCCTTTGCAGACATATACTCCACTGAAGAGTGGTAAAACTTTACTATGGAAAATACACAAAATGATTCTAATGTTACAGAGACCTGGAAATACACGCTTGTTTTAACTCAGCTTCAAAACTATCTGAGTAAGGTGGATCAATGACAATTAACTGCCTGTCCTGTGCACCACCCTAGCTATCGATTTTTAAAACTGTACAGTAGGCATCCTTATATCACCTACTGGTATTTGCCAGGCAACTCGACAGACCATATGGTTCCTCCAGTTCCAGGAGGTCTTTAACCCCGGAAAACCCATGAAGCAGAACAGCAGCGCTTCCCTCCCATCTGCAGCTGGTGGGCTCACTAGCACTGCGGGGGGAACTCGAGCCAGACCCAAACAAGCCACACGCACTGCAGGTGACTTCAGCAGCACTCCTTCAACCAGGTTCACAGCAGATTTTACCTCTTTTTCATAACAGTGTTGGATGAAGGTGCGCTCACATAACTCACAAAAGCAGTCTGATGAGAAGCTCAAAGTTATGAAATGGAAATTATTTTGTGAGAAAATTAAACTGGAGATGGAAACGGCAATAGCTTACAGAAGGCAAGGCTAATCAAATGTGAGACGAGAACGTCCCGCGCCTTGCGTCAACTTGCCTACTCCGTCAGTGCCCGCTGTGGGATGATAACCAGTCCAAGGGGGTCGGTGAGCTTTAGTGACCGAAATTCAGTCATACAACACAAATTCTGCAGCAACTGAAACTGCTTCTGCGAACTGTAAACAAAAGTTAGCTTTCAACACGGGGTGGAGGGATACAGGAATTTCTTAACATGTCTGGTAAATTTCAATTTGAATTTCAGTAGTTAAACTTGCATCCTGCTTTTTTCCCCCCACTTAAAAAAGCACATCAAATCCATCCCTTCTCTAACTTCAGTCAGATCAGTCTAGAAATGTTATTCATTCATTTATTCTTATCTTGCATTACCACTGTGGCAATGAGAGTCATTGCACATTTCATCCTAGCTTTATCATTCCACCCGCACAGGCTGGAAGCTTGTCACCATTTTTTCAGTCACCAGCACCAGCCTATTTTTCTCTTGCTTTCAGTAGTACAAATGCATGCAACAGCAAAGCCATTTTATTTACTGTTATCTACAGTTATCGAACTAGGCAGAACAAACCTGAAGATAAGACCCTGCTGTGGGTAAAATGGGTGACAAGCAAAAAGAGGCTGCAGTCCTTTGAACATACCTGCTATTTGGCAATTGAATTAGAAGTCTTCAAGGAGAATTTAAGAAGAGGCGAGACTTGTCTAGGCTTTTAGGCTGGGATTATCCAAAGACAACTAATAGAACTAGGCACTTAATTCCCTTAGGCACTTTTGAAAAACTTAAGGTTTAGTAATTAATCTTATCTAGCCTCCACCTTTCACAGAACCTGGAGCTCAGTAAGTGAACACAGTAGCCAGACTCAGTTAAAACAACTGCTTGGCTGCCTGGGTCATTTTTGGTAGCATCGTTAACGTAGGGTCAGCTATCCTAAACTCCTCATGCTGTAATCCACAAGTACAATTGCAAGTGTATACACAAATCCAAGAATAACAGCGTCCTCTGGCAGCAGATGGTCCAACGCAGAGTCACCCAGCGCTGGGCAAGGTGGCCATGCAGCCAGCCCCCGGCAAGCGTCCTGCTGCAGCGGCTACTCCCTGCCACCTCCCCGGGCCAGGGCGAGCTCCCCCCTCGCCTCTGCGCTGCACCGGACGCGGGCACGATTTAGGAGGTTGCCTTCATAAGGCACGTTAAATCGTAACAAAGAACTCCTCCCCCAAAGCAGAGCTCAATTCTTCTGTTTGGTTGTTTTTGAGATTCATAATCTCAACAATGTACCCAGCAGTCTTCCCCAAATTGAGCGCTGAAGGACACCTATTTATCAATATGTAAAACAAGTACCTAAATAAGGGATCTGATGTCAGAGAAGCATTTTCAGTAGCACTGAGATTAGGGCTCTGTCAATCCATTCAGCTCCAGGCAGGCAATAGGAACATAAATACCCGAGATACAGCATGTTATTATTCCTCTTCATATCGTAAAGCGGATACCACGCAACAGAGGATGCGAAATACGGCTGAGTTAGTGTTGTTCTGGGAACCCACTAGCTTTCACATTTCTTTGCGCAGAAAAAATCTTGTGCAGTAATCTTAACGTTGTGTTAATGTAGTTTATCTGCCTCCACTGTAGACAATTATTTCTTACTGGGGAGAAAACTAGAAGAAGCATTCACTACCAAAAAACCTCACCATGGTATGACAGCTTCCCAAAGTCATTTCTAGTACTTCTAATACATCTTAGACCTCAGCATGACCCACTTCCAACTTCCAGTAGATCCACATACAACAATAAACTTTTAATTTCCTTCTCCAACATTTCTCAGCATTGCATCAGTTCTTTCCCATCACTAACGCAAGTACAGCAAATCTTTAACAAATGACCTAGAGGGTTCTACAACATTTGTTATAAGTTACTTAATAAAATTGTTTCATTTACAAGTGTCTAGAGAACAGTATCTTGAGATCCTTGAAAAGGGTTAAAGACACAATTTGGATTTCCTAATGGTTTACATTGAAAGATCAACATAAGTAGTAATAAAGATGCCAATTTAACACACGCTTAAGGAAGGTTGTAAATAAAAGTTTTGAAGACAGAAAAAATTATTATTATTAGATTAAAAAGGGGAGATTTTGAAAGATGAGACGCATTTAAAAAAATGTATTGGAAATATGCCCAGTCTAAAATGTTTTCTTTTGTATTGTTTCTAAAGCATAATATAAACAAATCCATTTTCCTAATTAAACTGATTACATCAATAATGGACAATTAATTCAGCTGCATCTTGTGCGAAGGTGTGACCTTTCTGGGAGTCAATCTCATCTCTTCTCTCTGTAATTAAACAAGAAGAAAAATTTGAATACACCTTTTGAGTTTGGGTTCAGATTCCCAGTGGTGGCAAACCTTCATGGCAGCACTGATTTTCTTGGTGCAGGGCTGATTTGCACCAGCTGAAGGTCTGGCTTCTGGCCAGAAGCTCCATTAGTCTGGTATAAAACAGCTAGATGTTTTGCATGGGCATTTATTTTGCTAGTTCCCTTTCCTACCATGTCATTTTTTAAATTCAGAAGTCTCCAGATGTGATTCACACTGGTAATCTGTACACCTCAACACCAAATGAAAAAAAATGAACTAATCGCTGAATTCAACATTGTTTTGCTCACTGTACACCATAAATTTCTTTTTTCAAGTGTCAGGGCATTGCTAGAATGTGTCATCCAGGAAATACAGCAGATGGTCTGCTTGAACGAATCTCCTCGCAGGCTATATACTCCGTGGCATTCGGCAATCTCTCATGCCCACAAGCAGCTATGCGATCACTCCACATTGCGACCTGCTGCTCATTTCAGGCTCCTTGCTCAGACAACGTTCTCTGAGGCTATGCGATGCTCTCCACCCTATCTTGCAGTAACATTTATTGATATCACTGACCCAGGGTATTTATTCAGACCAAACTAAAAACCTGCACGGCGCAATGTTGGGGTTTTTTTTTAAGCCAGGAATGTTACCGCAACATGAAGCCCTGCTGACTGGTGTCCAACACGGGGCTCAAAGGATGCACCAAGTAGGTTGAGAGCATCCAAAACTTTACACCAAATAATCTTACCTTTAACAGAGCTAACTGATGAGAAATGCATTGATTAAGCCCAATGACTCCACAGTAATCTCAGCTGTCTGATCTTCGACAGTTCATCTAAGTCTGTGTCTGCCTGAGTTTATATCAATTGCTCCCCGTAATGCGTGCGTACAGCTTGTGTGGCACCACTCAGATTTCTCAGTACATAAGCACTTCTGCATCAAGTTTCCAGCCTTTGTGACAATAAAGGACAACCTTCCAAGCACGAGTGCAGCGAAGAGCACATGCCTACCAGAGCTGCACACAGCCTGCCACAAGGGCGTAGAGCCATGAAACACTGCGCCCCTTTACACGGTCTGCAGTGCTGCTCTGAGGCCCACGGCAGCGTTACCCTATCAACGCCATTAACATAACCATCACTCCTTTTAACGGCCCAGGACTTTGGACAGATGCTCCACAAACTGATTGCAGGTTTCCATTCCCATACTGCCCCTCCGCACAGGCTCCAGGCTTTGCAAACTGACTGTAATGGAGAAGGCAATATGCTCTGGGTGAACCTGCACACCTTGCAAACAGGCTGCAGCAGTAAAAGTGACATGGTAAGGAGTCCTTGCCCTCATCTGGATAGACTGCTTAACATGAAGTGACTGAATTGAATTGAATGCTGAATTGAGTCAACTGACACCTATATAGTTTTAAGTTATTGCTTTAAATCATTTTGAATTTTTGCAAAAACTAATTTGAAAACTCATGGTATGGCAATGAAGATTAACTGTTACAAAGAACTAAGCTATATTTTAACCTTTCAGTGCTGCTGTTGAGGGGGTACCTCCATAAAGCTTTTAAGCTTCCATAAAGGGAAGGAAAAAGTTAGCCCTCAATCATCCTTTGGTGCATTTTCAAGGTTGCAGCTTCATCATGCCAAGTTAACTCTGCATGAGACAGCTCATGTCTGGAAGCAATACAGCCACATTTATTTTGTCACTGTGCTGCCAGACTTGCTAGATCAGGTCCATACAAGCTCGAAGACCTCTGAGCTGCAGGTAACAACGTCACTGACCTTTCTTCTCTCCATTACATCCTCACTGGATGTTCTCACAACCTACGCTACATACATTTTCAATGATCTGTTCTGTCCTATCTGGGTTATAATCCCATCCTTTTACCACCTGGGATAATCAAAGCTGACAATATTCAGAACAGAGGCCCTGACCTCAGAAGCATTAAAGCAGGTACTTTGTCCACCTCCATACAGAAAAGTCTGCATGTTTCACAAAATACACAGTGACAGGGATAAAATTATAGGCAAAGTTTGTTGTTGGGGCATAAGATTTGTCATTTTGAAAGAAATTACTTCCCTGTAACTAGGAAAAAAGGTTATGTTTTCACTGCGGAAAAGTCACTGAAAATATTTTGAGTGCCATAATTGAAAAGAAAGTGAATTACTAAAAAAATTTTTGATACCCAAGAGAAATTTTCACAACCATTGTATTGATTTAAGAAATTCCTAAGGACTGCAGATTGCAAATCCTCATAACCTGCTTGGTGTATCCTCCCAGCTTTCTGGGTCACATTGAGTATTTCAGGAAGGAGCGCTGACACCAAACTGAACACGGGCTGCTACACATCAGCTTTAAATGAGCACCTGTCTTGTGATCATAGCAATAATGGTCATGAAGCACATAGCTTATCTTCTATTAGGAGACATGAAGATTTTATACAAGCAAAACTTCTCTGAAAAACCATCTAGGTCAAATCTGAAATGCTACTAAATATTAGAAAACTCACTAACAAAATAAGTTTAAACTACTCTGTCTCAGCAGTTTAAGGTTTGTCTGTACAGAAAAGTTAGTGCCTAGTATACCAGGGCGTGAATTCAAGATACACCAGCTACTCCACTCTAACCACCTGTGGGGACACGCAGTGCGTGGAAGACACCTCTGTGCTTGAAGCTGAACTAGCTCCTGCCAAAGGACGCACAGCATGCTGCAAATTCGCCCCATAGCTTGATGCCACTGCTGTGTTTCCCTGCGAGGACTCCAAGGCCACAGCCGCTCGTGAAACTGCACAGTAAACCACAGTGGGATCCTGATGTGGCTTAAAAACAACCTTTTCTCTTACCACTTTGATCTGGTTCACCAATACAGTGCACGAACACTTGTGCAACAACGCTGGAGGCGGTGACACGGTGGCAAGAGCAAGCAGCCAGGAGATGCGAAGCAAAGGAGCTCTCCCTTCGTGGATGCTGCCAGCTGAGCGCACAGAGCAACCAGCAGCCTAAAATTAAGCACCTCTGCATTCAGGTCTCCTCTTACCTGGAATTACCTTATGTACTATTAAAAACATGTAATATCCTTACAGAAGACTTTATAAAAGGCTGAATTTTAACCCAAAATCCCAGAGACTAGACACGCTCGTTTGTTGGTTTGTACTTGATTAAATGGTTCAAGACAATATCTGTAAACAGACATCATTGTTTGCAAAGAATCACCAGTGAAGTGCAACACTTCAGGTCATTTTGTTAAACATCTGCTGTGCTGGAAAACAACATAGTGATGGAAAACAACACTGAGATGAAAATATTTGGAAGAGGAAATAATGTTTATTTTTCTGGGAACCTCTTGAATATTTGAACTTAAGTCATATTACGGTCTGAGTCTCATAGAGAAAACATTATGGAGAACAGATACTTTGGAATGAATGCTTATTTATTCATGCCCATTTATCAAACCCATATGTACACAACCCTTTTTTATTCAGCTACTGTAAGTACTTAAGAGTCTGATAATAAGCTGGGTGCACAACTCACAAAGCATCATTTAAAGGAAAAAGAGACTAAGTTCACTGTGTAGTGGACTGTTCATGGACAGACTGTGATTTCTCTTAATTTTAGCTTTAACTCAGGGCCAAATTCCCTAAGCTTGTACTTAACTTTAAAAATGTAAGTAATCTCTTGGAAACCAATGGAAACAGTCACACACTTTAAATTAAACGCATGCTGGAATATGTTGGTGTTTGAGGACCCTGGGAATATTCTATTACTGCTTGTAGCCCATGGCATTTCTACATGCTTGACAGAGCTTTGTGAAATATAATTTTTGCACGAAATTGCTGGACACAATTCAATACGAGTAAAAAACTATGTCACATGGGATTGTTTAGATACCTTGCGTGAATGGCTTATTCCATATAAAACATAATTCTTCAAAGAATCACTGGGATGTTGAAGTTGGTGGAAAAAGAAACAGAGAAGGAGCAGAAAATGATCAAGTCGGGGAATTACAGGGCCTTGAAAATATTTCTCTGTATTTCTCTAAACCAGAAATGGTTTTATACTCAACTCTGCATGTGTAGGCTAGACTTCCAAAACATATGGGATCTTTGGTGACTGGAGAAGAAAGCTGCAGCTATTGGCTTTGCCAAACTTTGTATAAATATATATATATATATATATGCATATATAGCCATATAGCTGAAGTACTCCTCTGTATGCATGCACAGAAGTGTCCAGTTTCACCCTTGTGAAACAGTCATGTGTCTGAAGGGGTCGTACTGCAACCTCCTGCCCATGGAAGCTTTAGCAGTTTTCCCTGGATTAAAGCCATCGGTTTGCACCAATCACCAATTCCTCACTGCAATCATTAATTGGAAAAAGAAAAGGAAAAAAGCTGCTTCCAACCCATGTTTATCTTGCAGTATAAATTATGCAGGGGATTACTCTGACTGTCAACATCTCATGCCAAACAGCAGTATTTCATCGGACTACCAACTGCGTTATTTGCCATCATCCTATTCCTCCTAAGGACAGCCACTATTCATCTCCTGCAGTTCAGGAGGCATGGGAACAAGCTCGCTCTCCTTTAGCAAGTGATGGGGTCGCTTACATAGGGGTCCTTCTACGCGGATGGCTGCAACGCAAACAAGCCCATCCCTGGCACGCCAAGCTGCAACGCCAGCCGCCCGCAGCAGCGCGGCACTGCCGTGCCCAAGCTAGTGTCGGGGAGCGCTGCACATCTCCAAGCAGCTTCTTCAGCAGCAAAGCCACGGTCAGCAACCCTGGGAGACAGGTGTCCCACTGGCCCACCACCGTCTCATTTTGATACGAAAAATGGACATCTTTATTCTAAGAACTTGCAGAAGAATCGTAAAGAAGTGTCTGTCACCTGCAAGTTAGTTGTGGAACGCAGGTGCTCGGCTGCCGTCGATAGTCCCCTGAACAGCACGTTTCGCATTGATGACAACACATCACGAGCAAAAAGTTCAAGCTGCATCCCCTTTTTTATCGGGTTTAGCTACTCTATTTTGATTTTGAATTCAAATCATCAGCAAAATTGCCAGGGTCAGTATATCCCCATGAAGCAGTAGTTAAGATACAGTGTACACCTAGGTAAAGAAATACTGCCCTCTCTCCAAAAACCAGGAGTCAAGTTTCCATTAGAGAAAAACTCCCTTTAAACTTTGATGCACATTGAAGACCAACATATTAGGGAAGGACATGGATAGAGAGGGATAATGGTTTTCTTCCACATCAGAGAGGCCCTCGCACTGTCTGTCCCACCTGGAGACCCCCTTCCACACTGCAGCGAGCCCCGGGTCTGACCTCCGCCACTGCGCCAATGGAAAGGAGGCAGCTCCTTACAGCGCTGATGGAAACGGGCACTGTCGTCAGGTGGGCGCACGAAAAGAAGTACATATGCACAAAGTCATATGGTTCTGTGATTTATACAAAAAGGTCTTTCTAGTGTCTCTCAAGAGTACTCCCAGCCTTATTATTGATGTTTTATTCACAGGGCAGAATCCCTGCCTATTCTGGAGAAAAAAAGTAAAAAACACCCTTAGAAATGATGAAGAATAATCCCGCTGAAAACACATTTTTACTGAAGAAGGGGGCCAAGATGGCCAATATGACTCTTGGATGCATAAACCGGAAAGCAGAAGTGTTATTTGGCTGTTCCTGGGCTCTGGTGTCTGCTTCTAAAATTCACAAGTCACGTTGATATATCAAAAAATGTTAAAGGAGCAATTATTATAAAGCAGGAGAAGATATTTTTAGTGAAAGACTCAAGGATCTTATTCTATATCCTCATTCTAAGGGTGACTTTGTGAGCTTACCAGGCATCAAAATATTAGTGACAGGTTCTTCTGCTTAGGAGATCTGAGGCTTTAGCTTGGCAAAATTTTAACTCATGCAAAGAGAGGGGGGGAAAAAAAAACCCACACATGAGCTTAAAAGAGGTCTATGTGACCAACCAGCTCACATCAAATATTTATTAGAGGCCTCTTGAATTCCCCCATTTATAGCAACCTTTTTTATTATATAAGGCCCACAGTTTTTTTAATCTGCTTTACAAAACCTAAACAAAGCCAAACCTTAGAACATTCACAAATGATACTTGTTTATGAAGCTCAGATTTCCTGATCTTCTTGCATATCACAGCTTCTATTCTCCCTGAAGGCAGAAAAAACTACTATGAAAAAAGCAGACGTTTTAGTGTTTTGTTTTAAAAACAGCTTTCATCACAAATACAAGTATCATCTAAAGCTCAGTTTAAGTGCTGATGAGGTAACTACCCTGCACTGCCACGGAGCAAAAAGAGCAAGATGTGAATTCAGGCCCTGGGCTCTGCAAATTCAAACTGACTAAGCATTTTATTTGATCACAACAAAGAAAAAGCAGGGCACTTCCAAAATCTGAGGTTCATTTGCAAGAATCTTGACCCCTCTCTATCTGACCCATTTGATAAGACAAGAACACTTCCTCTCTCTGAAAGAGGCTTAGAAAATTCTGTTGGCATAATGTACTCTTAGAAAGAAAGGTTAACAGAAGAGAATGGAGAAGGAAGAAAAATTATTTCTCATGCCTAAGGAAAAGCTAAGCAATTACTCCTTGCTATCTCAAGGTATCAGACTGCCCTTTTTCCAGTTTACCTTTCCACATTACACAAATTGTAGAGTAGGGATGGGTCTTTTATTGATATCAACTGTTGCAACTTCTCCCCAGATTTTACCTGACTACACAAAGAGATGGCAAGGATCAGCGATATCATTTCGGGAATCAACTCCGTCTGATTATACAAGGTCAGGGATGGGAAACCCTGCATCAAACCCAAAAGCTTGCCCTTGGGGGACATCTATCTTCTGGGCATCCAATCCTGGCCTAAAGATTTGGAGTAACAGAAAATCAAAGCGTAACTATATTGTGCCAGTTTGATCACAATTTGTTGTGATCTCTAGTCGGGAACTCTTGCAGTATTTCCTACTACAGTGCAACCCTTTGACAGGCACATAGCAAGTGAAGTGCAATTATTACAACCCAGAAGGCCTGAACTCCTTGAAGTCAGGTTTCAGTATTTACTTTAAATTGTAAATCTCAGCTACATTTTTGAGGCAAGCTTATTTCATGTATTATACACCTGTTCAGACCTGTGCCACCCGCTGCAGGATTCCCTCATGTGCTGTTTGAGATCAGAGGAATAGGGAGTGTATTTTAGACTGTGAAGAGCAAGGACCAAGAACAGGTGGTTCAAAGCCACAGAGATATTTGGCCAGATTTATGCAATGATTTGTTTTCCTGCATCTCCTCACCTCCCTCGCACTAGACAAACTTGTCTAGTTGCCATTGGATATATTGCCTTTTTTTTTTTTTTTTTTTGGCAGTCCTGACTTTGGCATTTCATCCCGAAATTACAGAAACAACATTAATGCGAACACTGTTGGCATTTGGTGTGATTACTCCCAGATTCTGTCCCCTCTCCTAGTGGCCTGGCCCTGCTGCCTGTCGCAAACAGAACATATTCTGCTGGAAGCGTAATTTGCAGCCCCAGGTTGAGGGGACGGCACCTTGCTGTTGCTCTGCCTGCCGTACAGCTCCTCTCGCGCTCTTTCACCGAATCGGCCAACAGCATTCCCTTCTGCCCTTCGCACCGGATGAGACGGCAAGAGCCTGGCTTAGCACGTCACGCTCGATCGCCATCCCCATCTCGGCAGCTGCAGAGCCCGAGCAGAGCCTAAGCCACGAGTCTCCACTGACTTAAGGCACTTCTCCAGAGCTATAGCAAAGCTCCACCATGGTCATAGCTTGGGGTGGGCACATTTTACCAGCAGGAAGCGTAGCACCGAGGCACCACCGTTTCGCAAAGCCCGCCAGGTTGGCGCCGCGCAGGAGTACAGCCACATCGCTACGGGCCGGGCTCTGCTGGAACCGCGAGACAGACGCCTCGGCGGCTCTTTTAGAAGGAGCTCGTGTCCGCGGACGTCGCCGGCTGCTCAGCACACTGGACCACCGACTCCTGCAACTGCTGTGCACACCGGCCTGAAAAATTTATCCCTCTAACGTGTCACTCAGCTAAACAGCCAGAAACAGGAAAACACAGTCCTTTCACAAAACATCGACATATCTCACTAATACTACTAAACCGAGCCTGGCATCCCCTCTGTAAGCCCACGGCATGAATTACTGGGTTTCTGCGCGTTTCAGGTCTGCATGTATATCACCTTGACAACATTAATCACACACCCATTTATTTAAAACGCATTTCAGACTCTGTTGATAAACACTAACTCCAGATTACTCACCCTCAACCTGCTCTCACACTGAACTCGCCCAGCTTTCTGCAGTCTGCTCTCCTCGAGAAAGCAGATCCACCCTCGTTGCAGTTCCAGCACTGAGCATTTACCTCGCAAAGGGGAAAACACGTGTGAATAACTACGAATACCACGAGCAAGCGCGCTGCCATATTAATGTTTCCTCTATTAACTGAACAGTACCAAGAGACACCAACACTCCTCATAAAAAGGTAGTTTTTCTTACAAAAGCAGCAGATTTCGGGCATCTGCCAATTAGTGATGATCTCAAAGAGCCCCCTCAGTGCTACGTGCGCTACAAGAAGCGTGGCGGCTGGCCCGCCTACCTGCACAGCGCTGCCATTTCTTTAACGCTGACGTTACTCCGTTCATTGCATTACCTTGGCAAACGCAGCCCTCGTTCCGAAGCGATGTGCGCGCACCGCTGCTTTCCCGGGAGCTCAGCAGAGGCCAAGAGACCGCGCACGGGGCACGCACAACCACGCAGCCGCAGCGGGCGCCATCGGGGCACGAGCTACCACGACAGCAGAAAACGCGACATTTTGAAAGCTCTACTTTCTGCATATAAAAGAGATTAAATAAGGCCTGTAAATCATCTGAAAGTTGTGATTAACTACAGATATCCAGCAATCAAACTCGCCCCCGGGGTTACTTCACGAAAGCATACAGAGCAACCTGCTGCATCTCCCATATGCCAGCACCTCCCGCGCCAGGACGGCACTGCTGCCTGCTTCCTCGCATTGCGATGCCGGGCAGACAACTCCTGGACTCTTTTAAAACACTGTATCAATATGGTAAGACCATTGCAAATTCTCACAGAACTGCATTATGCCTAATAAATTAAAGCTGATTTTAGCAAAACTGGAAAGACTAAGATTTGGCCTAACCTAGATTGTTTCTGGTCACATCTCAGAGGAAAGAAATTGGAAACTAGATTGCTTTGACAAATTTATCAAAAAGCAAGCACGTTTCCTATATCACTCGGAGCTCTGAGGACAGGCTCTGACTTAATAAGATACAACAACAACAAAAAATCCACCCTTCTCCCAACTATCATATTTATTAAAAAAGTGTTTACTCTGCCTTTGGTCACAGGCATCAAGGACATCATAAACTCTTTTTAGCAGTGAATGTTTATTATTGAAACATATTATATCAGATATTCCAACTCCAAACTTACCGAAGAGAATTTGATAAAGTCAGGTTTACCCAGTGATGTTAAAGCTTCCGAGGGCTGCCAAAAGGTCCAAATCCTCCCAGCACTTGCATATATTTAGTACACACCACTGAATTCACTAGGATTAGTGCTGAGTTTGTTCATAGCTGCTTGCATGGACAGGGCACATTTAGTACTGCACTTACTTTTTTCAGAGTACATTTACTAAGCAAACAAGGCTTAATTACCTGTCATCCAACCTCTTAAGACTCAAGTCTCATTCATTCATGTTTCTAGCTCTAGGGATTTGCTCCTTTTCAGAATGATACAGATCACTTATTTGCACTTCAAACTTCTTAGGTCTTCTAAGAGGCCTTATATATCTGCTGTGAGACCTGTTAAGAGATCTGTTACATCCTGATACACCAGGAACATATCTGATGTCAGCATGAGATTAAATGAGGTTAAGAACCAACAATCCTGTTTACAATTTTGCAAATACAGAATCGGGGTGGGGCAGTTTCGAAAGCCTGCCGAGGGGGACGAATAACTAAGCAGCCTACAAGACTAAAGGTAAAGAGCTTCTCTTTCCAAGATCAGAATGCATAACAGGAAAGGACTTTTGGTCACTAAGACCTATCCCTGCTATCTGAAGCAGTCACACAATTTCTTCCATAAATGAGAGCAAGATGGTTTCATTTTTATTACCATCAGAATGTGTTTTGGAATAGCTGCACACTGATAAAACAGTAAGTATTAAAAATGTAAAGCTATCTTGTGCGAAAGGTAAATGAAAAGACTACATATTGATATTACTTATAAATTTCTGGTAATATTTGAAAAATAAAGCAGGACTCAGTATCTGACCCTTAATACAACCAGAATAGCTCTCATACTGATACACGCTTGCTACTCAAATTATGGAGTGCTGTCAATTCTCTCGACCAGTACCTGTCTCATTGAACGTATCACTTGAAACTCAACCCTATGGACAAGGGAAAATGCAAGCTGGGAAAAAGATGAACGTTTCAGTTGCTAGCCCCAATGCTTGCAGCGTAACAGGAATGAATTCTCAAATTCCAGCTCTGTGGAGTAATAAAAAAACCTTCCAACTGCATGATTACTAAGTCAATCTCCTGTCTTGTGTTTTATCCCTTGGGTTTGAAATTTCTGATTAATTTGAAAGCACACTTTCAAAGGCAGGAAGAGCAGGCTCTGTGCGAGTGAACTAGCCAGAGTATACAACGTGCACTCCATCAGGGATGAGTCATCTTCTATATCCGTCTACAGCTTTTTTTTTTTTTTTTCAATCTTTTCCTCTATATATTTTTTTTAAAACTACTTATCCTTCTAAGGCTACCAGAATTACTGCACAGAATAGATGCTTCCCTGTAAAATCGCTGCACTTGATCATCACTATATACGACTTGGTTACAAGTCATGACTCTTAAAACAGTTTTCCAAACTTATGTGCTCAATAGCCAATAGTCTAGTGAATCTTAGATACCTTTGCTCATAACGTGATCCCTGCTGCTATAATCATATTTGCATTGTTTACTTTCTCATATGAAAGCAAAGAACTGGAAGTTACTGCTCATCAGTATCCTCAAGAAATTTTCTATAAATATCTGCTGATCTTAACTGCATAAGGCCGGAAGACTGGTTCACTTTTCTGAAATGTTCAGAACTTATTAACAGAAGTCTAAAGGACTTTTCTTTCCTTCTCCTTAAGCTAGCCACAGGTGTGAAGGATGATACATTACCTTAGCATCTGCATGTATACCCACAGATTTTCAATGTCTTTTATATGCCCTATTTTTTAGGATTATTGTTCTGATGAGAAAGCATTCAACTTGCTGTCACAAGAAACTAAGCAGCACAATACTGAAGTCATTTAATTCTAGTAAAATCGCCTGAATGGCTCATTACTTTTCCACTTCTTTGCTTTGAGTCATTCACTGCACAAAGTAAATGACACGTGTAGAGTGAAGAAAAGTTCAATTTCTATAGGCTGTTAAAACAGAAATATGGGAGGTTGGGAGTAGGGAAAAACGGTCATGCTGAGGTGGAGCCTTGGTCCATTTAGAACCACCTCCTGTGTCTGACAGTTTCTTCAGAGAAAAAAGGATGACAATAGTGGAAAAATGAACCCTCTTTAAAAAAAGCATTGCCCGTTATAAACCATGCTAAGTTATATAGAATACACGTAGTCCTTTTCTGAATCCTAATAAGCTTTTGGCCTTGCTGACAGCTGGTGGTGTTCACTGCCACAAGATAATGGTGTTTTGTACAAAAGGAATTTCAAAATCACTTCCTTCTGATATGAACGGCCCCTTATTTGGGAGTCATGAAATCAGATCAATAAAAGCACTTAATTTACTTTTCCTGAGTAGCAAGCATTAAATCCTCTAAAAGGAAAGCTAAAAAGCAAGATCCAGGATGTCAGTGATATTCCTCTGCAGTGGGTGGCAGCCCAATGTGCTGTGACAGCACAGGGAAAAGCACAGTCTGACACAGCGGGTTCAGAAGCTGGGCAAGGAATGGGAAAGACAAAATTAAAACTAGTGTCTTCTCCACGGGATACACCCAAACCATCCTTCTAAAATGGCAGCTTTGTCCACTTAAGGGGAATTGGTTCAGAAATGCTGCTCCTTATAATTTGCTATTTTGGAACTTCTGAATACTCAGTTAGGAAGACAGACAACCCAAAGGAGAAGCTTACTTATCCTTACTTCTCGAGTACAGTCACTGACACTGAAATACATAAGTTTGTTTATTGATGCTTTATACCAAAAATCAAGAGGTTGGGAAATGGGGGATATCAGATTCAAAGTGCAAAGAGGAAAGTCCAAAAAAACAAACTACCAAAGATGCAGGCTTTGACTACATCGTTTCTTCTTCTACAACATTAATGGACCACTAAACATATCACCTCTGTGACTACTTAATATTTTATCATGGAATAATGGATTAAAAACTGCCAAAATTAGATTAGCCCATTCTAAATAGAATTTATTCCTAACATAAAATCTACTCTAAGAAAAGTGCCAGAAGATCAACTCTCTCTACCAAATCCATAGATCATCAAGTCAGGAAAACATGATTTATTCCATTTTAGGAACATTTTGCTGAAAAAGCAGTTGCTCTAGTCTAGCAATCATTCAGCTTAAGAAGATAAACTCAGACAAATATTGCAAACCTCATCCAAATCCCAAACACCTTGTGCTCTCTAAATATGTCCGGACATTGCAGTAAACTAAAACCTTGCAAGAGCACTAACTATTCAGTCTCTCTGAACTGTTAAAACATTTGGACTGTAGGTGTATGGACAAAACCAGCCTTTTTTATGCCAAGTAAGCCCAAGACTTGCTGATTCACCTACAGTTACTACCATAAAGTAAAGTGGGAATGCTCCAGTGACAAAGCACCATCAGAAGACACCGGCTGAGGGAGCTGGAGCTGACTGCCGAGAGCGCCTTGGGCTTGACGGATTAGCTCTTGCCAGTACCTCTGGGCACCACTGCACTGTCAGGCACAAACCAGCTGCTGGTAACATCCTCTCCTCCACACGCACAGGACCGATCTTTTAAGGACTAACCTGAATTATCTTAGTTGAAATCAAGGTAAAGTATTCACTGTGCTATGCGAGTACTACTTAACCTGCTTTATCGAAAGGGAAGAGCCTAAATCCTTTAGACTCCCATCAAAACCCCATGCATCAGAAGGCAGCTCCTTCCTTCCAAACTCTCAGCCTCCTTACCAAGAAGCTCCAACTCTTTAATAAGAAGTTTTTGAATGAAAAGAACGGGATTACTGCAGACTTCCCCTTCAGGGACATCATTAACACACACACTGAATCTTTCCAGCTTCTTTTTTTTTTTTTTCCCCAGTCCTCTACATCTGCAATAGAAACCTCCTTCCTGTCTTCCAAGAACTACAGTTCTCTTTGCCCAACATTTTTTTCCACTTTTTATAGATCTCACCTACTGCTCACTGTTTGCCTTCAGAAATGTAATTTCACCTGTTTTATCCAAGGCTTCACTTGGGGGATTTGGGATTTCTCCCCCCCACACACACCCCCTCCCCAGCAGGCTCAAGACATCAGACAATCCTTCCTGCATCCCAGAAGCCACCAACCCAGGAGGCTGCTGCGATGGCCAGACTGCAGGCAAACGCAGCCATTCTGCAGTCCTCTCCGTGATTGCAACGCACTCCTGCTAGAAGGCATTCTCCAGCCTTCACGTCAGCAACCAGAAACAGGCGGCCAGAACTCCTCTGCTGCTGCAAAGCTGGATTTTACACTAGCAAAGAATTTGACCTGGAAGACCTACAACATCCACATGTCATACAGAAAACCTGGAGGAGGTAAAACACTGAAAACCATTCGACTAAGCACTTGTGAGCTGATTCCTTTCTGAGCTTTTCCTTAGGTCACCCCTATTTCAAGTTGGTCTATAGAAAGAGGTGTGAAATCTGACACTGCCTTCACTGCCAGCTAGTGGCTTCAGCCATTTTAGAGGAAAATAGTTCTTAACTTAAACTTTGAAATTGTGAATTGAGTACACACAACAGTATGCTGCTGCAGTTTTACATGCATGTTCTTAAATTTGTCTTCAACAGCACTTGGTGTCTTTGCAGAATTGGAGACGATGGGTCCAACACACCTGTGCTGATGTCAGATTTAAATCAAGTCCTTAACGCACGCTTTTCACATCTGTATTTAAAGCTTTGAAATGTAACACTACTGTACTAATTTTCTTACTGCTTGACTTACATTCTGTTTCACTGGGACCTAAAAGTTAGATTGCTTTATTTATTTAAAAATGCACTTCAGAATTTCTGAAAATAAAAAAGACAACTTTTATTAGAAGTCATACCGAATAAGCAGAATTTATCAGAATGTTTGGGGGGAAAAAAAAAAAAGGCATCAGTAGGCAACATAACTTACCCTACTGCCAAACACACTAAAATAACCTAGTGCAGCAGCATCATTGAGATTTATTAGACTGGAAAGAGTAAGGAACCTCTTAAGCCAGAAGATGTTACTACGTTAAGAATTGCATTGGATCAAAACACTGGATATAATTTCACTACAGGGATTCAATGAAAAGCATTGAATTTACATGGGTTTTCTTTCCTCAGAATATATGAAGTCAGCATCTGGCTTCCTTTATCAAAGTAATATATATATATATTTTTAGAATAGTTCATTGTTGTGCTGTATAGCTGAAATCAATTTATTCTGTAGGCAGACACATACAATATGGATTTAATAAATAATATGACTGGGAAAGTATTCAACAAATATTTTTCACCAGGAAATTCTGCTGCTTAAAATGAGAACCTCTCCAAGGTTAGTCTGAGACAGCTGATGTGCACACAGACCCCCATTAAAGATGTTCTGGAATGGGCTGCGATATAGTTTTCCTAGAAGTCACTGGAACAGTTGTATTGTGGTACTGTACACAGCAACTGAAAGTGTAATGAACCACTAGGCATCTTCAGTGCTGTTAGTACTGACCCACGTGAGGCTTTCAGTTACATTAACCTGGAATTCTAAATTACCAAGGGGGAACTTTCAACCAGAGATACAACTGCAAAACATGCTGTTACTGTTCTGGAGAAAAAATAGCTTCAGTTAATCAGAGATATTCAAGAACATTCAGAGTTTAAGATTCAGTCCAGCTTTGACCTGAATCAAGGTCCATGAACTGTACACGGAAACACTCTAATCCCCCACAGCGACAGCAGGGACCTCCTAACGCCTGTGATAGCTGGATGGACTCTTGCAGAAAGGACTGCAACTCTTCCAGAAAGCCAGTTGAAAGATTTCATTTTCCATAAAATGGTGGGGAAGGAGAATTTCTTTTTTTTTTTTGTTATAACTTAAGAAATTATATACAGGTCTATCTCCAGGGTCCAGTTTTATGGCAAGCTACATTCTTTCCTGTTCTTTGGCCACCAGCCAAAGATACATACATGTATTTTTGATGGATTCTAGTCTTCAACTTATAAGCTGTATTGTCCATATCGCCATACCACAATGTATTTTTCCAGCTATACAACAAATCGTACAAGGTCATTACTCGGAGACCTTGCAGTAAAGAGGTGGCATCCAGGAATCTGCACCCATAACGCAAATGAAATCTTTCTGGTGCACGGGCTATACAGGTTGAGATTTTGCTGATGCACACAATTATTATTTAGATCTTCAAAGCAGATCTTAAGCAAAACATAAATGATTCTCTCAGTATTTTTAGTTCTTCCTGAACAAAAGACTATCCCCATCTCCACCAGTAACCACATTCCTTGATTATTGCCTGCCAGTAGTTTCACTTTGTTACAAGGTCTGCATATGAGGTTTGGTGATGACCCTCCTACGTATTATTTCTTCTTCTTCTTTTTTTTTAATCGCAACTCAATACTTTTGAAATAAGTTTTGGGGCTTGTTCTATGTTGCAAGTTTAAAATCGAAACATTAAGACAGCCCAATATGATTCAAGTCAGCTTAAAAAAAACATACAGAAATCTAAACTAGCTGGCAGGATTCTCTTCATTTAATGGAAGATATGACAACATTAACAGACCAATGGAATTGGGGAAAATCATCCATCTAATACAATACAGTGTATTAATTAAAAATGGATTTTTTTTCTAAGTTTAAATAGTGGAGGGAAAAAAAATTGGTTCTTAAGAATAATAATAGAAGAACTAGGTAATAAAGCACCAGCAAGTACTGCTTGGTGTAATACTTTGCTTATCTAAAGCAAAGATCAGATGGGAGGTACAGCATTTAGCAAAAAAGGGGTTAAGAACTGTAAAGCAAACAGTGAAAGTGGTTAACAAAATGGTTCCAGGCATTTACAGTAAACAAAATCTGCAGACCGATGCACTGCATCTCAAAGGGGAGATAAGGTATAGGCTTAAGTCTTCATAACCAGTTATGTGCCATAAATATTTTTGCATGTTCTACCCCTCTGTAACAATCTGCTCTACAGCAAGTCAACCTGAAGGCAGAGTCCAAACACGTAAGTGCAAACTTTGGGCCATTCCACATGAGTAGAAATTCTCACAGAATTCAATAGGAAGATTGTAATTTTTACTATCACAGCCATTGCCAATTTTACACAATCAACTGACACTTAAGGTAGGAATCAGAAAATCGGCCCCACAGTAACAACTTAGTTAAAGCTGAAGCTATCATATAGTTTTCCACTGTAGAGGGTATCCACGCTATTTCTCTTAACTTGCCATTTCTAAGATGTCACTTACAGATCATGGGCTTTAATTAACATAGTTTAACCAAGCAACATCAAAAGGTTTCCGGTATCATCAGTGATGAACACTGCTTAAATATCTACAAAAAAGGATGACATTTCAAGTGGCAGACTTAGTTTTGCTCTGTAGAAGGCGGAAGGAAAAGCTTTCAGGACTGCTTTTTGCTTCAATAATTAATCTATTAAATATCAATACTGTCCTTAAAAAATGTAAGAAGTAAAGCTGAGTAGTACCTAAAAGACTGACCCACCCTCCCTCCCTTAGATAGGGCAAGACCAGGGTTGCCCTATCCAAGGGCAACCCTTTGCAACCCTTTGGTTGCATCCAAAGATAGGATCTAAACGTGGTCTAAAAGGAAGAAAATAAGCACACCCACATTGGCAGCTCCTAATGCTTATAAGTCACACTGAAAACAAAACAGAAATAGCACTCCATTCCTACAAGAGAACCTTTCCACATTTACAGCAACACAAATATTAAAGCAGATTCAGATAAAATTTCATTATCTACATCATGGATCAGTAACTGCATAGGTTTTAAATAACAAACCAAGATGAGAACATGTCCAAATTACTCTAAAGGTTATCATAAAGGTTTAATTCCATTTTTATAACCAAATCTTTATTCAAACAAATTATCACGCATGTGAATCTGAGAAATCTAAAGGTTAGCATGTAAATAGACTTGAGTTACATTGCTCAAGAGCCCTCAGGCTGTTGAAACTCATTTCCTGGCAGACCACTAAAACTTGTAAAAAGATCAAAAGGGTTGATCTACAGAATATGGAGTTCTTTGGTCCCAAACCAAAACAGAACCTAAGCATATGCTTATGTTTAAGCACAGAGTCTAGGGCAGAACCCCACCTACATAGTCAGTCACCACCAAGGGCTGTGGAGGGAAAGAAGACTAGAACAAGCTGTCCTCAGGGATCAAGAAACTCAGCTGGCAGAACAAACAACAACATACTCAGTATTTAGAGCACTCCTTAAACATGCTATACTGTACAGCGTGGCCATCCTAATAACCTGGGAGGTCCTGGGCACCTCCAGCTGATCTGGCGCTGCATGCACAGTGGAGCATACTATGCCCATGCAGAAGGCTCAGACCGGAGCAGCGAGCTCAGAGCAGCGACGCCAGCTGTGAACAGTTACACAGAAGACAAGGGGACAACTGACCAGAAACACACTCAGGGCAGTGCAGGCAAGTTGTGCCCTAGGACAACTCCACCCCAGGCAGCGGACTGGAGAGAGACCACCCTCCACGGAGATGGAAAAGTCAACCGGGCGCCCTTTCCACTCATCCTATTAGCATGTGACTAGGTGGCATTAAACGCAAGTGCATCCCAGGTCTTCAGATTTTGGGGGTACTGAACAACGTGCCTATTTTTTAAAGCAGTGGAGACGGGGACATTCACGTTTCACTGCATCTCCCACCTGTCAGGCGTGCAACGTCACAATAAAGGTTTTAAGCATGGTGCTAAGGCCAGAGTGGCTCCACCTGGACTGCCGCTTCAGGCGGACCTTGCTCCGTGCGACTGACCTGAACGTGCTTTGACCACCATCTCATGCGGCAGCAGGCTCAAACAGTGCGTTGGTGTGTGTGCAGAGGGAAGAGTGGGTGGGCTGAAAGCAGGAGGTCTCTAAGCCTGCTTTTTGCTTTTGGTATTTCAGTTCCTATTGATCTCAAAATAACAAGCCACTAAAAGTTGCTACAAAACCCATCAGTCATAAAACAAGATCAAAAACAAGCCTAGAGAAAAGATGCCTGCATGAGGAAAAGACCTTGATGATGGGCTCAGAAATAAAAGAAAGCACATCCTTAAATAATGTTTATAGCCTCAAAACTACTCTTTTCAGACAGATTATAAAATTAGATAAAGCTATCTATTGCCTTGAGTGATGACAGGAAAACGAACATGTTTCACCCTCTGCAGAACCAGGAATCTTCAGATAAGATTCGTCTCAACCATCACAGAATAAATCACTGTGGGTCTCATGCTGCTTTAATTTACACCGGTTATACCTAATATAACTCGAAAGCCTTCACTCAAGTTACTCCAGTTTCAAAAAGCTAAAAGCAAAATCAGTCTTCAGATAGAGATATAACCAAAAACTTCTAGAAACCTTCATTAGTTCTTTTCATTTTCCTTAAAGCTGTGCCATCCCTCAACACAGGGATGGATTTTATCTTCGCTATTCATCAGATGATTTTTTTTCTAAATATACAGTAATTAGATGGGTAGGTAAATATATCTCTTCTGACAGTTCTTCTACATGGAAGAACTTGAATATTTGTCCTTGAATTCTTAGGGATTCCTTTTTGCAATAGCAAAACTATTGCAATGTTGTTGAGGCTAACTTTGTCTCTCAAACCTACCAAATACGAATACACTTGGGAAAAACGGGGGGGGGGGGGGGCGGGGGCGGGGAGAAGTTTGTGAATGTAAAAAGAAAACCAAACCACGCTTCCCGTTAAAAAGTGTCTAAACTACACCCCCCCAAAATTCAAACTAGATCTGACTTAAACTGCTGCAATGATAATTCACATCCTCCAATCGAAAAACGCAGCTATCCTGTTAAGGACACTGCACTCCGAAGTTAACGGCACACTCGGAAGAAATGGCAATAGCTTTGGGCTGTCAAACGCCACCTGCATGTGGCATCAGTTAAGATACGCGAGAAGCAAATGACTTAAACCCCAACCACCACCCCCCCCAACACACACTCGCTCACTGAGCTCTTCGCTGGCAGGCCACATTGCAAAGAGGTCGATCCTGTTTCCATCTCAAGCCAATGGCCACTGGGTGCTCTGCTGGATTAGTTTGATATCAGGTGTGATACTGTGCAACAGTCTTAAATGTCTCAAACTAATTTTGGTATTAAATACTGAACAGCAATTAAACAGCACTGCTGTAACAGTGGTAGTCTGCCGACATTAGAGAAGTTTATAGGGAAGGATGACCTCTTTTATTAGATGAATAAATACAGCTGCAGAAGAGAATCTTCTGGACACAAAAGCCCTTCTTCCAACCAGGAACTCTGAAGGACGCTGAACAAAAATTTGTCTGTTTTCCTTCCCAACGATATTGGTAAATCCACTAAAACAAAGCAGACAAAGATCACCTACACCTCACCCTCTTTGCGCAATTTACTCTCTGCACTTCAATATCAAAGTATTGCTCCTCTCCCTCCAACGTTTTGCATTTTTGCTACCAAAGACAGAAGAGGGAATGAGGATGGGTCTGATCACTTAGAATTAGCTGAGGTTGGCAGAGGTGTGTGGGGGGGTATTTTAGCTGCTGTGTGTAGCATCTAGCTAAAACATAGAAGTGTCATAACAATTTTTGGTTTTGAATGAAAATTGACTACACTGGATTTTAGTTCTTCGCATATTTAGTTCCTTTGCTGAACTCAGTCTCCATAAATTGTATTATTAAACCCAAATGAAAAAATGTGCCTATACGTGAGTGAGCCAGTGTGCATGTCTATATAAATTCATAATTAAAATTTATAATATTTTGTATGCTCTCTTGTTACTTTCTGACCTCCCACAGGCCCCCAGGGTAAGGGGATGAGCGGTCTTTCCCACAGGAATCCATTCTGGGGGCAGTATTGCAGGGTGCCAGGAAGAGGTTTCTCAGTAACGAGGCTGAGCTATCTCACACCAACTGCGATTCCCTCATTTGCCATCCAGCAGCATAGCCCACGGCACATCCCAGTATCACCATCTTCACTTTGGAAGCAGACGCCTCCCCTGTTCTTCAGCACTGCAATTTCTGGAGAACATTTGCTTCATCCTCTCCTTGGAGTCGGGGTCCAAGCTGAATTAAATTAGTGGAAAGATTACCAAGGATTTTAACTGTCTTTGGACCAAAGCCAAGGTGAATGCTTTATGCAGTTTTGCAAGGACTATATAAACAGTTTTAAACCAGAGTGGAACATTCTCATTTGTTATTCCTTTGATTTCAGGTAAGGAAGTATACTCATCTTGGCAAGAGCAACTCTGTCCTGCACTGGTAGCATATCCACCTGCTTTCATGATTCAGTGCCTTCATACTCAGAGGTGGAGTCTCCATGGGTGGAAACTATCATTTTATATGGATTCATTATGAATCCTCATGGAAACTCCAAGATGGCAAGAGCTACAGTAGGAACTTCTCAAGCAAACACCTCTGAATCATTGAAGTTTGTTTTACTTCCAGTGTACAGATGAATTCTTTCATTATTCCAAACAGTACTGGAATAATTGTTTCACCATAATGTAAAGACTAAATTATCACTTTATGAAGTTGTTTTCTGCTCTGGTGGCTTTCTGCCTCTGGTCTCCCCTTTGCTCCAGCAAGTATAAACAATAATTTACAGCTAAATAAAAAGCAGGATCAATGTGGGACATGCCTGTCAGGTTGCCTGTGATAGGTCCATTGTAAGAAATATTTCCATTAACAGGAAGAACAGATGTGCATATTTAAAGCCTTTGATCAGCTTTTGTACACTGGCAGAACTGGACAACAAACCAAAGCTGAGCTGCAATTTCTTGCGGTAAAATACCTTGGGAGTTCGCACAGTTATTGTTCTAGGGTCGGTTTCCGCTTCCAGCGAAACAGGAGTCATCGCTGCAGATAGCAGAGGAACCAGGTAGTGGTGGCAGAGCTGGAGATCTCTCTGCAGCAGACCTGGATGCACTCCGGGGCTGGGAACGCGGGCAGGGCAGAGAGAATCCACCCCAAAGGCACGTTTCAGTGACCCCGCATCCACACACACCCACTGCACCAACAGCAGGGTCAAGCCGGCACCGAAAGAGCCTTCAGCGCTTCCCCAGCAGCCGGGGCCTCGCTTTTGGAGGCACTGCACTCCTTACAGGGCCAAAAAACACAGGGTTTTTTCCAGTCTTAACATATACATTAAGTACAATGGGCCATCCACACAAAAACATTGCATCAGTTAAACTTAAGCCAGTTTAGAAAGCAGGGAAGTTATTCTCTAAGTTTTTGAATTGCACTGATGCTTACCAAAGGATGTATTTTGTCTTTATTGGAGACCGATAAATTTTTAAAGGAGTAATGAATTGATCTGCTCACAACTGAGAGGAAAAAAAAAAAATCAATAGCAAAGCAATCTGGGCTAAAAGGATTCTCCCTCCTGGAGGGAATTTATTGTTTCTTTAATTTCACATTCATTTGCTATTGCCCCCAAAACTCACTTTTGTTGGAAATAAATTTAGAGATATTTATATTTTCTAACCATTGTTTTGCAGATGACTACAGCTGAAGAAATTAATTTTTGAAGCATGAGGTTTAAAGAATTAAAATGAAAAACATTCTTCAAATGTGTTTTTGATAGGTGTATGCTTGCAACTACTCCCAGTTTTGTGGGCTATTGTTTTGCCTGCAATGTTAGTGTTTTATATTTGATGTTTACAAGAGCATACAATATGGCTTTTTTCTTCTAGAAGGAATGTGCTAAGACCGGGTTTGGTGTGCTCCAGGAGGTGAGAGGGTGTTCTGCTGAATCAGAACAGTCTCTTCCACCCTGTGCATCACTCAGGAAAAGTTGTGCCTCAGTTTTTAAAGATTTTAAGAGTATATTTCAGTGGGAGACCTACACTTTTTTTCTTCCCCCTATTAAAAGTCTCATTACTACCACCTGTAAATAAAATAGAAACACCGTCTGCATCACATCCAGTATTAAGGACTATTCATAGTTAAACAAAAAAGGCAGAGGTTTATTCCCCATGAAGAAACTCACACTGAAGTGACACATTTAACATTAAGCGCGTACCCGAGTGACTGGCTGAATCAAAAGCTTGTGTTTGAATGGCTTAGCTCCTGCAGAGGCCTTAGTGGACGTGGTACGGCGGAAACCAGTGAAGCTCCCCAAGCTGACCAGGTGACACAAGCATAGTACTCTTGTTATTAGGAAATAATCTGCACTTTCAGGAAGGCAGCTAGTATTTCCTGATGGCACAAAGATTTCTCCAATTTTTCCCTCCTAGCTAATGGACATAAGATCTTCTCCACTCATCTTGTTACACAAATAAAAATCAACTGTTTAGAAGCATTTGGATCATTCCCTGGTAGCCAGGCACAGAAGACAACCCAGTTTGTAACTTTCTATTTAGTCAGCACAGAAAAAAGGCAGCTATTTCCCCACATGCCAGAACTTTTCCTTAGAGGATTCCATGTCAGCAGAAGGAGGCAGAAGATTTTCCAGAGATGTTAAACCATATTTTCTGCCATGACTTTCACACAATGACCTGGGCCAAAACTACTAAAAGAAGAAAGCAAGATATAATGCGTAAGGAACTGATTAAATGCATGTACAAAGGAAGTCCTAGCTTGGATGCCTGGATTTGGTCTGCTGGTCAGCTGTATCTCTTGGAGTGCTCTTTATTCACCCACAATTACCACCCACCTGACTGTAGGACACCTGCTTGCTGGATGCAGGGCGAGACTGAACTCTGCAGCCGGGCTAGGCTGAGCCAAGCCCGGCCACCAAGAGCAAAGGCACTTGAAGTGGTTTGGGAGCAGCTGGCTCAGGGGCAGGGGGACTCTGGGGCACTAAGAAGCACCTGCACCCTCTGGGAAAAGCAGATCCTAGGAAGAGAAACCAGGGAGAGGCCCCCTCAGAAAGCCCCTAGAGGGAAAAAAAAGGGATATCTCACACCAACATGATTTTGTATGTATGCCTCTAAAATCCTGATAGCAGATATATACTACTTATTTTTATAGGAAGCCTCTATTACTGCTCACAGCCTTCTGTTCACAGTGAATGCCATGAAACCTAGCAAAGGCATTACTAGAAAGGATAAAGAAATTATTACATCTGCTGCAAATGTCCCTCTTCCCATAGCAATCTCATACAACTTAAGGGAAGCTCTCCCAAGAGATTTTCAGCACAAATCAGAAAAGTTACACAACTGCAGAAGAGTCATGGCAAAAATACAAGAGGAACTATGTAGTAAAGCTTTTCTTTACTATAGGAATCCACTAAGATTTGCATCACTGCATCCATTCCAAAGATGAACATCTGCATGGATCCTGATCTTAGCAGGGCACATCTGACAGAGCAGATAGTCTCAGCATCGCACAGCTGTGGGATCCTCTAAAATCTGACCCACTCCAACCTTTGACAGCTGTGACTAGGTCCACAGTAAGATTGAGGGGTAGATTTGGGGGGGATGTCAGGAAGACATGACCCATCAATTCCTTATTTCCAGGCCCTTTTTTCATATCATCTCTTAGCCTGTGGACATCCCAAATCTCTGGTAACTATCAAGGCAGGCATTAATTCATCTCTGTCAAAAAAAAAATTCCCACACCTCCTGCATCAACACTGTTTTTTGAAAACCATGTAAAATGCATACTGCAGCGGTGTAATACAAAAGCAACTATTCCTGCAATAATGCTCCATTCACAACTAAATCACTTGCTATTGATTCAAAATAAGGCATTCTTATCCTGGAATATAAACACACACACTAAGGACTTAATTGGTTTATTTCACTTCAAATTCATGCCTTACCCTTAACCAAAACTGCAGGTCAGCCTTATTCAGCCAGGCTCCAGTTCCCCTTCAGCCCTGCTCTCCCATGACACAGCTATGCAACTTCGTTTCAACAGAGTCTGGCAGAAGAGTGTTAATTACAGAAGAGGGGATTATAAGCAAGTGTTAAAAACATCTTGTGTTTAATGCACATTTACAATGTGCCTACTGAAACACCTACATTTGACTATTAAGATGAACGTGAAATGCTAATGAGCAGCCACAGTATTAACCCGCTGCTCCATTTTACACAATAAATTCCAGTGGAAAAGCAGGCAGCAAGGCCCCTCTGGTCCACAGGAACAGGGCTGACAGGATGGAGATAAGGCTACTCCAAAGAAAATCAGCAGGGCCTTCTAGATCAGCAATGGTATTCTGATTTACCCCAAAAGCAAGAGCTCCATGCAAAGCTCTCGGGACAATTACAGGGTCAAGGGGAAGCAGCTAGCCGGTGGCACTAACTAATCATTTTGCCAATACAATTAATAGGAAGTATGCAGGGGATGATATTTATAAGCACACAAGCCTTCCAAAATCTAAAACATCTGATCTTAAAGTAAATGTCTGAAGCTTTCTGTAAAGATGGTGATAATTATGGATCCAATATTTCACTAAGTAAACCCCAATTCCCAACTGAAACAACAAATGAGAAGTATAAAGCAATAGCTACACTTCCAGAGTATTTTCACTCCAGCTGCATGGCTAGAAATGTAGAAATGCAATCCAAACAGATGTCCATAAGGAAGGCACAGGACAAGGCGTCCATGCTAACTTCACATCAGATGTATTGCACATTCACTTAGTGGGTATTTTTGTATACAGATGAGAAACAGCCATCGTGACTGAAGGTCTGATGGAAGGGTAACTTTTAGTGAGAATCATGTTCACATACAGATTTGAGCAGATATCTCTACGCAGTTACAGCACACCAAACTACCTTCGCATTTTTTTATCTCAGTATCTTTATACATTTTAGTTCATCTCACCACACTGGGCTGCAAATGACCAGTCCAAGAGCTGCTTCAAAACAGCTTTGACATTCACGCCACGAGGAGGAGGGGAGAAGGCAGACGGAGGTGGCTCAGCCATCCTGATGTGAACTCTCCAATTGCAAATTAGCGGCCCTAAGTTGGTGGCACAGCCACTGAAGAGCCCAGGGCCAGCATTCAGCCGGGCACCCCCTGCTCTGCACACACCTTCTCCCCTCATCTCCTCCTCAAGCTAAGCATCTCCGGGAACAGCATTACAGGCAAGGGGGGAAAGGGAAGCAACAGGCAGAGGAAAGGATGACTGAAGGACACATTTCCCATTTCATGACATGAGCGACTAAAACGTGCAAGTACACAGTTACAGAACAAGTACAAGAGCAGCTTTCCTATCCTTACTTCCAAAACTTGTTACAAGTCTAAAAAAAGGTTTTATAAAAAAGTTTTATCTGAAGGTAAAAGCTCACAGGTACAAATTCACCTAAAATCAAGTACACCTCTTTCTAAACTAAAGCATCTTCAAACCTGACCCTCAAGCACACTGCCCTCAACCTGTGAGCAAACTGGGAAGCCATGGCTTCCCAGAGTCACAAAATTTTGACAAGTAAATTTGGAGCTAAGACGAAGCACAGAAACCCTGAAACCCGATCTAAAAATTCCAGCATTACAAATTTCCTCGTGAACGCTCAGAGCGCTGTTATGCCGAGAAGCATGATCCTATTGCCTTGGCACACTCTCCATCTGTCTGCACTCCTCGGCTGGCTCCTGCGGCACAGTAACACTAATCTTCTTGGGACTGGCACTGTTTCTTAAGCTTTGTACACAGTGCAGTGAGGTCCTAGCCCATAAATAAAATACCATGTGTGACAAGAGCAATAAGTCATTTTTCTGTTGATAACTGGAAGGAAAAAACAATATTATATCCTCTTTTTACAAATGTATGTGCCTAATAATATGCAATAATATGCATAATGCAATAATGCATTATATTATGCAGCATTATTAGAAAGGCATATATACACACTGCTCTACAAATAAATAACAAACAAAATGTATCTGTATCTAACAGAAATGGTGAATGAACTTTTCTTTCCCCCAAAACAAAAAGAAAAGAATCTAAGATAATTAATCCTAGCTGTGGACTGTAAATCACTGCCTTGCGAACCAGATCTGGTAACAAAGATCATGTCCAGAGAAGTCTTTGTAGGATAACTAAAACTAGTGGCTATATTGCAAATACCTCCTAAAATAGCTCCTATTGTATATTGCCTCTTAAAATAAGGCCAGAAAATAATGAAAACGTACGTCCTAACGCCAGTTAATCTGAAAAAAAAAAATTGGTTTTATTTTACTTTTTTTCCCCCTGAATAAAATCCTATATAGAGCCTACAGTTGGCAGGAGAAAGTGCACTGCAAGCTGAAATGCAGCACGGTCATTACTGGGGCACGGAGCTGAAGTTCGATTCGATTGTTTTCTCCTGAATATACTTGCTCTCAGATGTCTGCTCTCTTAACCTTGCCAGCCTCGCTCGCGCGCTCATTTTCTTTTTGAAGTCTGAAAACGTGACAGTGAGAACGAAGAGAGGAGTTCCTGTAAATCAGTCCTTTTGCATTTAGTTCATTATCTCCAACATTTTTGTTCCATTTTTACTGAACTGCCCAACAGTTTCAACATGCTACAATATCTATGTTCTTCTTCAAAGATCTTAAATTTTGCAACTAGAAACAGCCTAAAAGAATGCTTTTTGTTTTCAATTTCATAAGAAAAAGACTAATAAAACAGCAAAAAAAAGCTTACCAATCAGTTTTTTCTTCTTCAGGAGTAAGGGACGTGTAACTAAAAGCTGAATTATTGTTAAAATAAAATCCTCTGTGTACTGAAGGATGTTCAATGTTAATTTTGTGTATTCAGACTAAGTTTTGACAGGAGCCATGTGCATAAGCTTACGCTCCCGTTCCAAAATATCTCCTTGTGAGAAGACATCTGTCCTTGCGTGCTCTCGGACCTTCACCCACTTCCTTCGCGAGGGATCGGACTGACGGGGCGAGCGGGAACGCGCAGCAGGCAGCGCCGAGGACCGCGCAACCCCAAGTACCGGCCTCCGCAGCGGCAGGTCACCGGGATGCTGCCCCACACGGGGGGCAGGGGAACCCACCCACCTTCCAGTCCAGAGCAGACAGGCCACTGCGAAGGGTCGGCCACGGGGAGGAGAACAGAGCGTCCAACTCCAGCACAACGCCTACAGCAAACGCATTTCCAGAACGCTGGCACGACAGCGCCGGCCCCGCTACGGCCACCGTGGCAAGGCTCCCCACGCAGTCAACCCTCCGGCTCGTTCGCTCACTCTGCTTTTTGCAGATTTCCCTTCATCTCCTGTTTTGGAGCGACCACTTGCTCTTCAGCTACCCTCCTGCCTTCTTTCTAC
The DNA here is from genome assembly GCF_036417845.1 of Apteryx mantelli. Classification (NCBI taxonomy): domain Eukaryota; kingdom Metazoa; phylum Chordata; class Aves; order Apterygiformes; family Apterygidae; genus Apteryx; species Apteryx mantelli. The sequence continues at coordinate 25,741,316 of NC_089986.1, read as the reverse complement.
CTGGACTAATCTGTCGCTTACCCTTCCACCATACTTCTATACTCTAGAAAGTAAGAACACAGAGGAAGAAAAAGATAACTCCGACAACAGGTGGGTGAAATACGGACACAGATATAAAACGAACACACACAGGATGTATGTGTTCATTAGGTTTCTTGTCCTAGCAGCAATTTCCCCTACCCACATTGCACACAGAGCTGTTATAAATAGAAAATGAAGAGACTGTCGCTGCCCCAAATCGCTTATGTTCCAAGTATCAGATGACAGCCAAAGCCAGGCACGCTCAGGAAGCAAGTTTACGTGGTGACAGCAAAGGCTAAATAGATGATATCTTACCTAGATGATTTCTTGTTTCCTTTAAAATGTATTTAATGTAGATTTCTCTCACCACTTGACATGGAATTACAACATCCTCTCAAGGCTTTGGCTCAGACAATGCTATGAAATGTGTATTTAATCACTTCTAAAAAGTAACGACTATCTAAACAACAAAATGCTTTTGTTTAATAGTCAAAGCAATACATCTGTAGTAACCAGCCACAAAATTTGATGTTCACAAGCATATAATGATTACCAATCGATCAGATTCTGGCAGGACTAATATTATATATCCGTTATCCCCTGGCACAGTTCTGCATATCGCATTCCTAAAAAATAGCCGTGCGCTATTTCAGAAAGCAAAGCTGCATGCAACACTCTGGGATTCCCACAGCCGAGCACTGCCTGCAACGCTAGCGACTCCACAGCATCCCTGTGCTTTGCCCATTCAGGTAAGGTCATTTCAGCCTAATAAACTGTAAGGACTTGATATCAAGGTCCTGCCTATGTTTAAGAGAAAATCCATCATTTGCAATACAGCCACTAGTTTTAGTTACGCTACAAAGACTTCTCTGGACATGATCTTTGTTACCAGATCTGGTTTGCAAAATACTGATTTACAATGCACAGTGAGGATTAAGCATTCCTGCTAGGTTTTCATTCAATTTTGCACTTGAACTTGCTATTTTGAAAACATCTGAAAGTCATCAGAATTTTCTGATGAAAAAACTTCTTCCTCCATTGCTCCTCCCTTTGATTTTTCTTGTATTCTTTTAAAGGCTAATCTCTTCACGTACCTAAAAAGTTGACCAAATTTTTTTTTTTGGGGGGGGGGGGGGGAGGGGGAGGGTAGGATACACTGATGCGATCAGAAACGTACAGAAAAAACAAAGTCAACAGTTATTTGCATTACTAGAGCACTTCAGGATATTAATGAATCACCAGGAACCCAGGCACCACAGGGATCTCGGATAAAAGATGCTGCCCGTCTCAGAGCTGCCAATAAAGTAAAGGCAAACTACAGTGATGGATACGAGCACGTGGGGGAGGACGGACGAAGGGGGAACGACAGCACCAAACCGGCCGACATCACGGCAGCGGACTCTGCGTACCTCGGCTTGCCCTTTCGCAAGCATTTTGTATATCCTGACATTAAGGAGAGTTTCAAGGAGGGGATTTAAAGGAAGACAACGAAGTCGCTGTGGATCTTTATAGCGCACGCTCCTCAAGCGTGAAAGACAGCGCATGAAAAAACGGAGAGGCGCCCATTTGAATTTTGATAGGAAAGGGATGAAAAGGCTCCCATCACTGGCCAGTGCCGGTAACTGACATTTCACGAACTAAATGCAACTACAGCAGCGTGGACTACACTGGGAAACACAAGATGAAAGGCGCATTTTAGATGCTGTAGGGCAGCAGTATCAACGAGACGGAGGCTGCGGTCGGGGGCTCACTGGGAAAGCGATCTTTTTGGCAGGGTGCTGAATGGGCACTCGCAGTGTCGTATTCTGCTGCTTAAGGATGATGCCACAATTTATATATAAATGTTAGGAGTGTTCATGAGATTAGTTGCATGGACAACGAGAAGAAAACTAGCATTTTAGAGATGTTCTGCAGGAAAAATCTTGCAGATTTATCCTAACATTCTCGTCGCATCCAAAGAGAAGGATCAGAATTGAAGAAGATGGTCCTGCCGCAAAGGGCAAGTTACAGGCAGATGGGGGGGGGGGCTCAGTCTGGAGGAGAAAGACAAAGAAATAACATAACCACGAACAAGAAACTGTTTAGTTGTGCTGAACTTTTGCCGACAAATATATTTGGACAAAATGACATGCCTTTGCTACTACATGTCTGATTAAGGAGACTATAGGTCTCATTTATAATAAGAACATAATTAGTAAAAAGGGCCTATGCTAAGTGAGACCAAAGACTGCTATAGCCCTGTCCTATCTCCAAAAGTGGCCAGTAATGTCAGTCTGAATCTAGAACCTCAGCTGAAGTGTACACACGACTTCTGAAAAGGTATTAATTGCAAAGGACCACAGGCAATCTTTCAGCCAAGACAGAATGCTGCATACCATTTGAAACATTTAGAGGTCAAACGCACACAAGCTGCATAGCAAATTCAATAATCACCATTCACAATGTAATGCTAATATTTACTCACAGTCCCAGGCACATCTCAAAGATTTTCTTTTAAATTTTGCATGTTCAGAAGATAAAATGTGAGAGCATTAGGGAATATTGCACATTGCAAATAAGTTGATATTTTTGATTAGAAAAGGACACTCACAAGAAAGAATTTAGCACCCTCTTCCCCCACCCCATATGCAATGGCTGAGCTCTTAGCAATGCCTGGACTCCAAAACCAGGATTGGCATGGAGAAGATGAATAATTAATTCATCTGGGATGGAAACAAATGAATTCAACTGGGAACAATCATACTTTTTAAAAATAAAACTTTTTAAAAAATAAAACTTAAGACTCAAATGACGCAATGGAATTACTAGGCAGCATACGTGAAGCAAGCAAAAGGAAATATTTTCTACCTGATGCACAACCAAATTGTGGTTAGCAGATGATCAACATTGCCAATTTTTCTGTGCAGGCAAAAAGATACATTCATTAAAGAGATGAATTAAAGGAATGTGTGCCCAAAAATAGATATATTCTAGTGATGAGTGCTTCCCAGTCTAGACTCAAAGTTCTTAAATTACCATTTGCCAAGGAACAGGAGGGTAAAAGAAGGGAAGGGTTTCCTCTCCACTCTTCGTATTTCTGACATATTTCCCTGTTCGTTCACTGGCCACTGAACAGGACTGTGTCAGACAGCCCTGCAGTCTCACAGTGCCTGTGGGCACCACGGGGAAACACCTAGCAGTTGTGGATATTTCATCCACTGAGATGGCACCAGTAGAGGACCAAGACAGGGTGGTAGGACTGTTTCCCACACAGGTGATGCTTCAACACAATTGTACATGCGGTACCTGGTTACACAGATGATTTATTCCTAACAGACTTTGGCTCTCCCACCCTACAGCTCTTCACCCTCTGTTGCCTCCACTCACCACCAACTGCTTTACAATGGATTGCAAACTTTGGGAATTCTCTTCCTATGAATTGACAGTGTGCTAAGCAAACTGGATTTATGAACTTTCAGACAGCGAACAAAAAAAGAAATAATATCACCAATGAGTTAATGAAGAATGCTCTTTCTTCATGCTGCCCTGCTCTGAAACAGTGACACAGGGCAAAGAGGTCCAACTGTGCTCAGATGATCTGAGCTGCACCATTGGCTCTGCTGTGTCCCCTTAGGAAAGGCATCTTCCCTTCCCTGTGCCTCAGTTTACCCATCTCTAAAACTGATACATCCACACTGAGGTCCTTTCCAAAAGTGCTTTATGATCTACAGGCAAAAAGCACCATAAAAAAAGCCATCTTTACATTTCAAGAGAAAGCAAGAGCAGACAAAAGACGCTGAAGCCTTTTGCCACATGGATGAAGATACAGTGTTCTCCCATCCCGAGCCCCACACAGAAGACAGCAGTAGTCTATGCGCATGCAAGTTCATACATGAGAGGCGACAGCTAAAAAGGAATATTCGAGCCTTCCTTAGGCTGGATACACAAAACAGGTTTCCATTCCAGCTAGAAAATGCACATCATTTGGTCCATTGGAATGGGAATGAACAGCATCTAGGAGATGGACACTAACACTCTAATGAGCCTCTCTCCTGTCTCTCTGTAGGGAGCCGTTTCTGTAATGAGCCAAAACAAAATTATACATCCTGGCCAACTGTCAGCTCAGAGGTCAGCAGAGTACAAAACTCTACTTAGTAGAGTTATACAAGTGGAAAGGGGTGGGTAACAATTTGTCTGAATAAAAGACCAAGTATTATGGGATTACAAAAAAACTATTTAAAAAACAGCACTCTACTTTTCTATAATCCAGCAGTAAATAATAGAAACCACAGGCAGGGTTTTGGTTGATGATAGTTGGTTTTTTTTTCCTTTTTTTTTTTAAATAGCTCATTGATTTTGGACTGCATCCATTCCCAGCACTGTGACTACACTTCATACAGTAATTAACTCCAAACCAAAGTGCCTTTCTCCAGCCAAGCCTGTTTTGTTTTGTAATCTCACTGCACATCAACATTGTTAACCAGCCGCCCCTATTTCAAGCTGATATTTCTAAATTCAATAAAAATAAATGCCAGCAGCACTGCAACTCAGCACATTAAAATGTAGAATGTGTTTGACTCGCTATGGCTCGGAGCGCCACTGTGCTATATTATTTATTTCTGGGAACGTTCAGGTCAGCTGGAACAGATATCAGTAGTGGTATCCATCACACGATGACCCACAAAAGCCACTGGACCCTTCCCATTCGCCAGGAGGGATGCTTGATTGGGAACTTCATGCTTGAAGACTTTTTGAAGCGACTGGACATTAACTTTCAGGCATTTAACTGAGAACCAGGAGTCCGAGTCGCATCCTTGCTACGTCTATGCTCTCTCCACATTCTCATTTCCTTCTTCCCAGCTACCTGCTTGGACCAGATGCTACCAGGGCAAAACCTAATGTGTATCTGCACTGCGACACCACTGCAACTCCTGCTGTTAGGAATAGCAATAAGGAGCTTCACCAGTTAGCATTTCCCTACCAAATACAAAGCAAGCCATAACCACAGCTTCTCCAAACCCCTCCAGGTAGGAATGAGGGGGCAGAGTGATAGGAAGCTGATCTGCCCTCCTGTAGCTGGGAGGGTATGGCAACACCTGGTCCCCACCAAAAGGCCAAGTGAATGCTATTTTGGAGAAACAACCCACCAAATGAAACTACTGCTTTATAACCAATATGTTTCTATTCATGAAAGAGCCTTGCCTTCAGAGACCACAAGTGAACAATTCCTATTGCCTGCTGTAAAAATAAAGGTACTCCAGCAAAGAGAAAGTAATTTTTTTTGGAAATAGCTAAGCTCAAATCTCTTCCCTGCATCTCTGATACCTGCCAATTTGGTGACCAAGATGTGATGTAGGTTTCAAATATCTTGTTCCGTCTCTCTGCAGAGACCATGAGCAAAATGAGTAAGCTACCAGCGGTTGGATTATCCTCACCTCAAATTAGCCTCAGCATAAGACGCCGGAGCAGAGCCGAGCTTTCAGGGGACTCCTGCCGGGCACCTGCGAGCGCTCCCTGAAAGGACACCGAAAGGGGAGGGCAGGTTGCTCTCCGCTGTCTGCCAACAACAAAGCTTCCCTGTCAGGCTGCCGATACATCCTCTGTCGGCGGCTTTCAGCCTGTTCGCCCGCGCCGCTTTTAATCCACTAACAATGAATGAAAGCTGCCTGGCTTGGAAGCGCCCCCAAGGAGCACGGGGACTGCACGAGGGAACGGGGAGGGCAAGAGGAGGACAACTGCATCAAGTAACACATAGCATCACCTCAAAGAAATTAATCTGTTCAAATATCGAAACTATAGCAATTCTGTTGTTTACATGCAAGCCTAAAAAAAGAAAAAAAACCCACTAAGTTCAAAGGAGAACATTTTGGTTGTCAATGGAGAAAGTGAACTACAAAACGAAAGCATCGTGTTGGATCATTTGCTTAAATAGTTCTGCTGGGCACTTCAGGCTGCAGCCACAGGAGCTAAGACAGAGAGAGATGGGCACATCTTTGGACGGGACAGAGTGACCCACTCCAAAGCGCATCCAAAACAGAACCTCCTGAAAACAGTCAGGTCATGACTTACTAGGATCACTGCGACAGACACCTCCTTCTCCGTTGTGCTGCTCCCATTACGCTTTGGCATGCTTACGTGTCCCATCTGCTCATTCCACCTTGCCTCTGACTCCATTTGGAGCAGTCGTTAACGACACATCTGTAGAGTGACTAATACCACGGTTATGACTTCTAGGCTATACCCCAGACTAAAGCATTAAGTAAAAGTGAAAGCAGAAGCTTCCCATGAAACCTTCGCCCGGGGCCTGGTTACACCTTCAACACACCAAACACAATGATTTTGCAACAACATAAGATTTTTCCAGGAGGCGATTCAGATGACATGCTTGCCCCGCATCCAGCCGGCCCCTTCATCCCTGCTCCCTCCCTCCCTCCCGTGACTAACGGGAAGGGCCTTTACAGCCCACAGCTGACGCCAAGGGGTACCTTCCCCTGCTCACACCAGGTATCACAGCATCCCTGACAAGAGTCCAAGCTACAAACACCCAGGCAGCAGTTTGATTTATGAAGCGTCTGAGCTAGCGCTAGTTTGCCAATATTGAAAAATCAAAAGGAGGAAAAACAGCAGGATTGAACCGCAGTGCTAAGGCTGTCCATATGAAACAGGCACTAGCTCAAATATAACACATCTGCCCACAGCTGTGGGCTACTTAATTGAGTCTTACAGACTAACTATTTTGCACAACTCTGGCACCTATGAAAATAGTCTTATTTCAGCTGTGGGTAGAATTACTTAAATAATATTTTCAATTAAAAAAAAAAAGAAAAAAATCTCTTCTCTCTAAAACTTAAACAGCTGACTACAGTACCCAGGCAGTGTTCAGGGAATACCTAACCAAACCCTTATCGTAACCCCTGCTCACATCAGAAAGCTCTTTCCCATTAATACTTGTAGCATTTAATAGCAGGCCCTCAGAAGCAAGTGTCATTTGACTTTCATGAAAGAAAATACAAGATAATGCTGTCTAAAGAAAGAAGCTTATAATTTCAACATTAATAACTCATGACAGGAGGTGAACTTCAAAAAATTGCTCTCTAAAAAATGTTGCTCTCTTTTGACACTGAAAATCAAGTCCTGCCGTTATGTTCAATGCTGGACTGCTGAAAATCCAATTCCTATATCACACTAGTCTTGAAAATGATTTAGTCAGTATAATATTAATGGTATTGTCTTGTAAGTGTGCACAAAAAGCAGTTAAGATTTATTTTCCTCAGCTGTAGGCAGCAAGGCTAACTACTACTTTGTCTCTAACAGTACTCAAAAGAAAAAAAATATATACATATATACGCACGCAAGTAAATTGTGCATGAAGACTTCAGTAAACACCAGAAATGAATAAATTTCAACTTTTTAGCAAGTCTGAGCTCCTTGCCATTAATGCAAGAAACATGAAATCTGAAAGGCATCTGAGAGCCTCTAAAGTAAGGAATTTTTTGAGACATTAAATCTTTTGGCTCTCACACTTTATCATGCAAAACAGCAACAAACCAAAATAGACCAAAAGGACAGAGATAATTCAGTGCAAAGATCCTCCCTCTCAGTAAATGTCTCACATAGGACTACCCTTAGCAACAGAATGTTTATACAGCGCAAGACAGAGAGGCTTTTCACTGACACCTGTGACAAAACCAAAGAACAAAAGCAGCTCTCCACGCAAGAGAGCAAAGTCACATCTTCAAGTGTTCCCACCTCGTGCAGACAGAAGGCCAGGCATAGCAAGTTACACCAAACAACCTGTTTGCCCACTTCCAGAAAACGCCTGTAAATTTAAACTGTGTGAAACGTCCAGCTATTTCTTTCTTTTCATCAAAAGGCTTCGTCAGCAATGGACAATAAAGCTGCTGGCTTGACCTAGAGGGGCTGGTAGGTTAATCTATTCTGACCTTATCTTTATTCTATCATGATACTGAAAGATTGCTTGAATAACTCACCAGCATTTAACAATGCCAACACAGTCACCCTTTTACTACCGCGCTCCTCCAAAGTGCCCTGCAACCAAATTTTAAAACCATGTGGGATAATGAAATATTTTCCAAGATTAATTGCAAAATAAACCAAAATGCCATTTCTTACCCATAGGTAGACAAAGGAGGAAACTGAGGTGAACAACCAAAAGCAGAAGTAAATGTCTTGCATTTTCCACACATCTTTCAAACTTCCAGCATTTCTTATTGTCAAATTTTAGACAATATGCTCTCTTCCATTTACTCTCAATCACTTTTTTTTTTTTATATTACAGAATTTTTTCACTCAAATGGATGAAACTAGACAAAAAGAGCTACTATTTGGTTAAAAAAAACCTGCCTTGCACCCACAGGTTTAATCATTTAGACCCCAACACTTCATATTTTAATAGCTCCTGGCTAGTTTTCAAAACCCATTCCGTGAAGGTGCTGAGCACTCGGTCCTAAATATAGCAAAACGGAGTTCAAATTAAGCACATTAGCCCCAAAGAAGTCAGCAAGCTTGATTCGTCAGTCAGTGACTGATTTAACCAGTCAACTCTCTCATTTTTAAAGTTCACAGCCTGTGCTTAAATGTCTTTCTGGAGAAAGTCTCCAGTAACCATCTATGTGAAGAAATCATGTAGACCTCTATCAACCTGCTAGAGCAAGGCAGCGTTGAGAACAGTAACGGTTATGAGAACAGCCCGCGTGCAGACTCCTTCCCACATTCGCATTAAATTGCACAGCCATAATTCTTGAAAATGAACCAGTCTTCCTGTGACCTAATAGCTAGTGAAACATTTTAACACAAGGAGAGCGCTGCATTCTCATTTTAGACATATCAGTCAGAGCTCCTATTCTTCAGCATCAACGAACCAATGCATTTTAATTTAACTTTTTACACTTGCAATTTGTTTGACAACACAAGAGAGGTTCAAAAGGCATAAACAACCACTAGGCACTTGAAAAAACATTTTAAAATGCCTTGAAAAATCCATGCCACTCTTTCTCAAGATAATCCCAGGAACAAGATCTAAGCTTAAATCTATTCTTAATTAGATTTAGTCAGATGCTTAAGATACCAGCCAAGATTAAGTGCCCTCACCCTTTTTTCTAAAAGCAAGATCCTGAAGAGAGGGAAGTAAGCAAAGATGATTAGGGGACTGGAGCATCTCTCTTATGAGGAAAGGCTGAGAGAGCTGGGCCTGTTTAGCCTGGAGAAGAGAAGGCTGAGAGGAGATCTTATCAACGTGTACAAGTATCTGAAGGGAGGGTGTCGAGAGGATGGGACCAGACTCTTTTCAGTGGTGCCGAGCGACAGGACGTGAGGCAACGGGCACAAACTGAAACACAGACACTTCCATCTGAACATGAGGAAAAACTTTTTCACTGTGAGGGTGACAGAGCACTGGAACAGGTTGCCCCGAGAGGTGGTGGAGTCTCCTTCTCTGGAGATATTCAAAACGCGCCTGGATGCAATCCTGTGCAATGTGCTCTAGGTGACCCTGCTTGAGCAGGGGGGTTGGACTAGATGATCTCCAGAGGTCCCTTCCAACCTCAGCGATTCTGTGATTCTGTGAAACCATAAACTGGTGACTATAGCATGCAATGTAACAGAAATGGAAGAAAAAACCCACAAAGGGAATAATCTTCTCCTTGTTTACATAGGATACTTCTATAAATCACTCGTCATGGGACTGCAGTAGTTCAGAAGCTCCTACCTTGAAAGGCCGTGATATGACCAACAATCATGTACTTCAGTTCGAAGTTCAGTGCCTGGATATTCTGCGTCCTCTCCCTCCGAACGGCGGCCTGGTAGCTTTCTTCCATTTTCTTGGTGCAACATGTTGGCGCTCTATGTTGACAGATCTGTAAATCTGAGTCTATTAAAAGAAAGCAAACAAAAAGAAACACAATAATTAAAAGAACCCTTCCAATCTGCACCATAACAATAAATAATGTTTCTTAAAGCCAGAACAACCACCACCACAAAAGTTTTAAAACACAAGAGAACACATAAGGAATGGCATTGTGAGATTCAGTTACTGTCTCAAGGGCACAGATTTATTTTATGTCCGTTCCACCTACATTCGGATAACATCACATTTCCTGCTGCTCCTAACCTATTTTACACTAGCGTTAAGAGCTGAATGCTATTATCCGCCAATGCTGACCTCGGGACAGAGCACCGAAGAACCAGCAAAAGGACAAACAGCAGGCACCAAGCCATCGAAACAGAGGCCAGAAACGACGACTGCGTCTTTTCAGAGACCCTGAGCTACCGACAGCAACCGGGAAGTCGCACCACGGCTATTTCCGCCTCCGGGCTCCCGCAGGAGTGAAGGCAGCAGGTATCCACCTAACGCCAAAAGGCACCATTTTTAGGCTTAACCACACACAGACACACCTCCTCCTGCTTAACTGCAACCTTAACGCTGAGACTGATTTCTAGCCTGCCTACGCACAACGTAAAGGTGAAGTTGCTCCCACCGTGCAGCCGCAGACAAAACCAGAAGTTGATTAAAAACTTGGCAAATTGGGGGATTATTATTGGTTCTCCTACCTCCTGTTTTTCCCCATTGCTTTCCCTTTGCCGCTATTTTGGCGAGTCCAGCACCCCGGGTTAGGAAGCCTATGCCACACGGGGGCAATGGATGTCCGGGGCCTATTCGCTACCTATCGCAGTAACCGCAGGCGCCGTAAAGGACGGGAGAGGAACTGTTATAGGATGCAGACAGAGAAATCATGTGTTTTGTGAAGCACCAGAATTTAAGAGCAAAAAGAAAACCACGTGTGTGTTAAGCAGAGGAAACGCACCCGCCCGCAGAGGCTGGCCGCCGCACTCGCTTTTCCCGGAGCCCCGGGCCCGCCAGCCCCCGCGATCCCTCCGGAGGGCAGCGGGGGTCCCGGCACCCCCAGCGCTGCCACCGCCTCCGGGAGGCACCTCGGCACGCCACCACGCCGGCGCCTCCCCACCCAAGCAGCTCCGCCGACGGACACGCCGGCGGCCTCAAGGTTAGCCGGCCCCGAGCCAAAACGAGGCGGCGGGCACCCTCGAATGGGAGCGGCGCTAAGCCCCGCAGCTCAGGAGCCCGACGTGGAGCACTAGGAGGCCGGCAGAGAGCAACCCGCGCCCCCCCAGCGGCGCCGGGGGGTCAGCTCTGCCGCACGCGGCGCTCGGCACCTTCGCCGGCTTCGATATCAGCCTGGGGGTATCGCTTTTAACGCAACCACAGAAACCTAACAAAAGTTTTCAGCACCACACATGCCCGCGTGCCGAGATTAAATTAGCCGTGATTAGTAGCATCTCGAAGTCCTCAGCGGCTCCAACGCCAGAAGGAACTCATTGCACCCTTCCATCCTAATGCAAAACACACCCTAAGAGCGAGAAAAGAGGGGAGGGAAGCGGCGAGCCGGCGGCGACCGAGCGGCACGCCGCGTCAGCGCTGCGGACACCTCCGCTTGGTAGGGCCGCTGCGGACCGGCCCCGAGGAGAGCACCGCAGGGCAGACGCCCAGACCGGAGCAAGGCCTTGGCTACGCCAGCGCAGGCCCCCGGAGGAGGATTTGCTGCATAACTGCGATGAAACGCTATGGCACAAGGAATCACGGGCCGCCCTGATCACCTGCAGTCTGACATAGCCAGAACACTTTTCAATCAAGCATTTGTTGAAACCTTTAGGGCAGTAATTCAATGTGTTCAGTGCATCTGCAGGCACAGCAGAAGCATCAGCTTATGAGCTCATACCATGTAGCACATGGACAAGCTGTCTCATGAAGAGCCTGGCTCAGAGGAACAGTGCTGGAGCAATCCAGTCCTTCCTCAATAAAAGCGCGAGAGGCAATCCCAATCTGCGCATGACAGTGCACATATAGTACTAGTCTCTACTCCAATCTGCTTCTGCATCGTGGGATTTGGGCAAATGGTGTGGTGGTTATGAGCTTCCAGAATTGAGCGTCTAACTGGCCAAATCCATGTGTACAGTGAAGGACTATAAGACCTCTGGTTCTTTTTCAACATAATGGGAAAAAACAACAAAACCAAAAACCACTGTCCTCCCAAACGGTAGTACTACACCCATGCCAACAACAAGAAGCTGAATTCTGCCACCATCCTGCTTGTCAGACATCAATTCCCATCTCTTGGCTTCTGCTGTGGAGGTGGAAGTGTAGCCAGCCTCTAACTCTACTCCCATACATGGGAAGCATCTGCATCCCAAGACACCCGACTGCCTTGCGTCCACTTTCTTGCGTGTGAACTTACCAACAGAGCAGAACATTGCCACTGTACATACCCACGCTTCAATTCTGAAAGATTCATAGCTTTCTTAAAACAAATCAATTTTCTGCTTCAGATCAGATGGAAGGATTACTCTTTCAAGATTATGTGCATTATTTTTCAATTCAGGTCTGTTTTTCCTAGAGTATTGTTTAAAACTGTGGCTAAACTTTTTTTTTCCAAGTGGGAAAACTATAAGCTTTACAACCTTACTGCTATTAAGAAAAGTAGGAAAAATTATTTTGCTCCAATTTTAAAAACAAAAGTCACACTCAGAGCAAGAAAAACTATACTACAATGGAGTCTAAAACATAAGTATTTTGGAAAGCAACAATGATCCCTGCTCAGAGCTCTTCTGCAACCTTAAGACACTTCTTATGTGCCAAAGGCATCACCTGTCAAACACCTCCCTATCCCAATTATAAGGTACTCCAGGTGCCAAATGCACAGAAGATTACTGATCCACAGGCAGCTCCCTAACCAATGTCAATCAAGCCAGCTCCACTCAAGTCCGCTGAGCTGTGGGGAGGATTGTTTTGCATTGTTTGAGCTTTGTTTTGTTTTAAATCAGCAGAGGTTTGGGGTTCTGCTCTGAACTTTGGTACAAATAAAGTCAAAGAGACTTTGGCCATTAAAACTAGCTGAATCAGTATATGCATATATTCCCGGAAGGAACGAGAAGCCTGCTATTCAGCAATAGAACGCGCTCCTTCCAAAAAGCTAAATATGTATTCATTTTGATAGCTGACCCTGTAATTCCAACTGTTCTTTTAACAAAAGAAATGTCAAATGCCCTCCCGTTGAAACCCTCCACATACTGTAAAAATCTGTATTCTGAAGGCAGCGAGCCAGCTCTTTAGCAGATGATAACTGATCTCCCTTCACCAGCTTCACCAAAGACAGGCTGATTTGCACAAGCTGAGCCTACAGCTCCCACTGCAGCGACTGCGCCTAAGCTAGCACTATCAGGGGCCAGCTCAGTGTGCTCTGCCCCTGATAGTTTTTATTGCTTTATATTCTGACAAACTTTTCAACAGTACTCCCAAACAAAGCCCTAATCCAAAGCCTAACATTTTAATGCTCTGCAAGTGTCTTTGCAGACTCCAAGATCGATTATGCCTCAGTGACACAGAGGAAAGTGCCAAAAGTACCTTGCATTGAGCCTGGCCCAGCTGAACAGGAGCCAGCACTTTGTCCTGCTGCTGGAGACTCATCTGTCTGGCACAGCTGCTGCCTCAGCTAGAGGAAAGGTCAGCAACTAAAAAGGACTAATTTAGGGGAGGAGGCCAAGCCAAGTGAAAAAGGAAGCACTTTCCAAGCAGAGCTCCCCCCACAACTACTTGCTGCATGAGAAAAGCCCAAGCCAGCACAGCCACAGCAGGGAAGGGGAAGCTGGCCGCTGCAGCCTGCCAAAGGGCTGTGAAGCCCTTCCTTCACACAGCACTTGCACCGCAGCAGTGCTCAGGCCATCATCACCCACTGCTGCAAGCCCCCGGCACCAAGCACTCACGCACAAGCGCAGGCAAACAAGCCAACCTCCCCTAGCCGGGAGCACGGCTCCGGCCCCTCTCAGCCGCTAGGACCCTGCTTCGGGGAACTTTGAAACCCTGCCTCATATTCCCAGATATTCTGCTTGTCTCCTCAAAATCAGCACCGCTGAGTTCTTCGAAGAACTTTAATAAAATGTTTTCAACTAGAAAGACAAAGTACATTCGGGTCATCAAGTACAATGTGTGCCTAGTCTAACAGCTACTACTAAATTTACCAGTGTTTGAAATACAGGTGGTTATTTCTCCTCAAGTAGCACATGCCAGGAATTACAGAAAAATCAACAAGCAGCAGAGTGACTGCAGGAGAGCATAATGCACTGGTGCAAATGAGAGCGGTACATTAAATAGCAACTAACCCTGTCACCCTGTGAGCAAGGGGTAAAATCCAGAGAGGTTACAGGGAGCAGAGATCCTCTGTTTCTCTAAATCACAGGGAGACGTCTGCCCTTTCTGCCTCAGATAAACTGTGGCCACCAAGACCCCTCCTTTCTGACTATTAGAAAATAACTTTCCACCTGTTTCAACCTCTTCCCACCATTTTATAAAAAATAATCCCATTACCGGCTCCATTATAAAGGCTACACATGCAAACAGCATATTAAAGGGATTTCTAAGGCCGAAAGGCTGAAGACATACTGAACTGAGACTGACCCCACAACCCAAATTTGTGCCTGCCCTCTATTTATAGCACAGTAAGGTACATGTGCACTTTAGAAAAACATTAGCAATGAAAATCTCAATCTCCCTTTGTCTAATCCCTTGTTTCACATCATAAAACATTAACAGAGCTATTCTTTAACTTGAACAGTGGACTTTCTTACTGTTATTCTAAAATACACTGAAGCATCATTAAGGCAATGATCAGATGTGCTGCTCCAGTTGAAATAATCAAGGCTAAAAGATTAACACCTACAGTTTACCCAGCATCACTTAGATGACCTACAACTGCAATCACTAGCATGCGTAGCTACTTCCTAATCCAGTCCAGCCAAAATACCTTGCATTAGCTCAAGAGTTCTTGAGCAGACTTAGAATATATACATACACACACACAAAAATACAAAACGGTCGGACCATTTGAACAGCACTGGGATTATGCCAGCAAATTCAAGGGAGTGGAAATCTCCAACAGGAGAGGAAGGGGAACAGCAAGAAGCACTACATGTCACAACTCCAGCAAGCTGGCAGCATCAGCAAGTGCTGCAGCTTGCATGACAGCTGGAGACCATCAGACACTGGCCCCAGTTGCTTTCCAGAGCAGGAACTCTCCCAAATATACAGGTCCTAAGGGCAGCATCTGTACAATGGAGCGTTGTTAGGCCTGTTGCTAAGTATTTCTTGTTTCGGTTTTTCCCATCTCCCTCGGTTGTTTGCCTGTTCTTCCTGCTCTCGTATTCTGATTTTGGCCTGCTTTCCAAACTGCCTTCTGCTCTATTCCATCGGTTAGCACGTGGCAAGACTCCTTAGCTTTGTCACCATGGCTCATACCTCTGCCTAAGCCACCTCACGCCTGGACAGGAGGAGCATGACATGTCTCACCACAGCCTGGCCTAGGCTGAACTCCACTCCATTCCCAGAAAGCTCAACAGTTAATCTCCTGACCTCCTCTTGTGACCACTCCTCACCCTCCCCAGACAAGGTCCCCTACTACCACCCCTACTTCCAGCCTGCGAGGAGCACGGTGGCCAAGAGATGTTCCCAGGCCGCAGCTTCCTCCTAAGCAGCTGGAGCTGTTGCAGGGAGAGACCTACTCATGCCACTCCCTCCAGTTTTGGGGGCATTCCTTAGAAACGCTGGCTGTACCTAGGAGGCCAAGGGCAAAGAGTCCCTCTGCAAACTGATGCGGCAGTTGTAACTGGTGTTGCTTCCTGCTGTTTGCCACCACCCCTCCAGCGTGGGTCCTGCAAGCGCTTCCTGACCTGCTCCAGGCACCTTCACACAGGTTGGTTCTAATTAGATAATTTGCCTTAACTAGCCTAATTATGGGTGTAGCTGGACAGGAGGTCCCACAAACTCCGGTCAGCAGTGGGTGATGACAAGCAGCTGGGGGCCATAAAAACCCGTCACTGACATGGCTGGGTCACAGAGGAGCTGGTTTTCAGTTTGGTACATCAGGGCAATGAGGGTGAGGGAGCAAATACACACAGATGGAAACTTAGCTGCCAAATCCTGTAAAGTGTCTACAAAGCACTCAGACTTTTCAGTGGTTCCCACAACAGTCTGGTTCTTACTGGGATGTTAGAAGATGCATCTTCAGTGCCGATGTCAAACTGCCACAGCTCTACAGCTCCTAAATACTCTCTTAAGGAGCAAAGAAAGGGTAATGAACCTCACACTGTTCACTACTGTCTCCCCCAGTCTTTTTTGCCCCCAGCCCTGATCTCAGAAGCAGCATAATTTCAGTACCAGAAGGCATGAAAGCACGCAGCCTGGGCCTGAGACCCAGCTTACAAAGTCTCAGGCCAAATCATTCTGGTTTGGCCAAACTGTGAGCAGCTGAGAAGACTCAGAATAGGAAGTGCCAAGTGCTGAGTATGGGAAGCAGCAGCTTCCTTGTGCAAAAGCTGCAGACCGCAAGTCATAAGCAAGAGCCTTTCCCACATAAGGGAGAGCACTATCTCCTGATCTTGTACTCCCATAGACCGGTGATAAACTGTTTAATGTTGAACAAATGAAATGACTTCACATCAGGCCAGTACTGAGTCAGATAAACTCTTTGAATGTGGGCCTGTCTGGGAGATGCACTGACAATAAGACTGTGAATGCCGAAGGGCTTTGCCAACCCCACAGTGCATGCAAATTCAGAAGATTTATACTCCTTGAGGATCCATCCTTCTCTTTCTTTCTATAGTTGATATACAAGCATGAAAACTAGAATGATGCATAAAGTACATTCTAAAACAATCTAGGCTGATAGAGGTCAGCGAGTCTACATCAAGGGGTTTTCCACATTGTTTACTGTAATGTGAACTCCTTCCTTTATGGGAGGACATATGACTGTAGTATATAGGTGAGAGAAAAATTGCAAGAACTTCCATAAATTTATTTAAAGAGTTTACTATCACTCTTCATTCATTATGTCTTGCCACATTCACAGCAGAAAATAGAATCCCATGCATTTTTCCTACCAACAGAAGTCACAAATAGACACAAAATATTTCCAAAGTGGTATAATAAATCTTCCTGCCCTGTATCTTCTCAGGACAATAATAAACTAACAACTGCATTTCTTCTCTCCAGTGGTGAAAGCGTTTCACTGTCACAGAACTCTGACTTACAGTACTTCAGGAAAAGTGCCACAGAAACTACATATGAAGGAAACTCAACTAAAACACATATGTAGCTCTCTGCGGATTACAATGTTTACAGGAAAACTGAAATTGTTTTTAAATGAAAGTTGTGGGTTTCTAGCCCCGCACAGTTATGAAGAAAACTTCTGAATGCAAATCAATACAGGGCTGTCTATCTAGTTCTGCAGGGAGATGAAATGAAATAGCTTTATGAGAGGTGTGAATTGCCTCATTCATCTCAACTTTGAAGTCTAATGATAATTCAGATGTTAACACCAGCTGTTTTACCAATGACAGATGACCTTTTCTTGTAGGAACTGCTCACTAATATGCTTTACCTACTGCAGTAGGATTCATATAAGGTGGCATAGCACAGAAAATTTCCACAATATTGATACATTCACATTCATTTGTATTTCTTATTCTTCATTACAGCTGTCAACATAAAAGTCTATAAGAAGGTTAGATTAAAAGAGGGGGAAAAAAAAGCAAAGAAAAACCTGAAGGAACAGAGAGACTGGTAAATCTCTGGCCAGCAGCCTCAGAAGGGGATGTTGAGATGATGAACAGAATCAGAGAAGTGGGGTGAAACAATTCCCTGACCCTCCTCTCCCCACACACAATTTTGAATACTTTAATTTTAATTTTCACCATCTCACTTGAACGCCATACATGAAGCCCTGTGTTCAGACATGTTCTTTTTTTCTTATTTTTATACATATACACACATACAGGCACATATATATACACACACTCACAGGCGCACACACACATATATAAGCCTTCCTTGAAGTGTTAATTTTACAGCCCAAACACTTTTGACTAGCTTGGCCATTTCTCATTTTAAAGTCAGGCACCAAAGGTATAAACAAGTTTACCAGATAGTTTAAGTTAGTGTTTTCACCAGTATTCAAACGAATTTCTTTAGGATTCCATTCCCCCCTCCATTTTATGTCTTTATTTTTTAGGAAGAAGAAAGGGCAAAACAAAAAAATTACAGTATCACAACACCTCTGCATCTTGTTCCCTTGCTTCAGTTCCCTGTTAATGTAATTCCACCACTGTCAGAAGTGACACTAATATAAAACTAGAGTTCACTGTCATGCATTGAGCCCACAGGTGCTGGAAGGCAATCCTTAGCAGACTAAAAAGAGACAAGAGCTCAGCAAGTATGACTGAATTTAGAGATGGATACTCATTCAGCACAAGCATGCAAAAGAAAAAGCATGCAAATGCCGCCTCAGCTGCCTGGCACCACACCGCTGCGCTAGTGTATTCCTCCGGACACGCACACCTCCGCAGGCACAGCTGGCAGAGCCGAATGCCGGTTCTGAGCTATGTTACGTTGGAAAGTACTGGACAACTGCACAGTACTCACCTGTAAAGAAAACAGCAGCTTGCAACAACTGGCATGGCTCAGCACCCACGGATGTCAATGAAGACACCCAGTGGCATAAAGAGCGATATCGAGCACACAGCTAAGTACAGTTAAGGACATAGTGCTAAGCTTTCTGCTTTTGTGGGGAAGTAGCAGCAGGAGATTAACACAGATCTGAACTCAATGGGCTTTGGGTCAAACTCAAATGAATCCTCTGCCAACAGCACAGCCAGGAAACCCCAGATGCAACTTCCCATTACACAAAAGCCAAAATTAACAGAAAAATGAACCTGCAATGAATTATAATTTGGAAACATTTCAATTACCTAACAGATTCATGTCATGACACGCATTTGATTTCAGACAATTAACTTGTGATTTTAGCTGCATACATCCCATTAAAATCCGTGGTAGGTCAAAGGGTTAAAACTCCAAACACATCGAGGAGTTGGTGACAATATTAAGTAGACCAAAAAGCAGCAAGGGCCCATCAGAAAGCTAATCTATCCCTCGTGAGATTAACAGGCCATGACTTCCACTTAGGCACGTGCTTCCTCTGAAGTCAGGAGTGGGAATGGCCTTTCGCCCTCACTCCTTTCTTTCTTCTCTGCCTTATTCTGTCCACCTAGACCACGGATAATGTTCTGGTTGTTCTGGGAACAGCCTTTAACTGGTGCTTCCCCCAGGGTAACGGCATTGACAAAATAATGATAGGTGTGTGGATAAAAGAAAGTCCACAATGAACGCACATCTGAAGGGGCCATTCACCTATTTCTGAAGCACTGGACACGCTGAGCTGGACCCTGGCAGAGCGCTGCACACAAAGCATCCCGCTGCCCCTCTGGGACCCCAGCCGGACGTCTGGCAGGAAAGCCTGGGACGTCCCGCGCCAGGGTCGCAGGCTGCAAAGCAGAGGCTGCTGCCCCAAGGCTGCGCAGAGGCACGACCCTTCGCCAGGAGCTCCAAAAGCCTTCGGGCTGCGACCACAGACCAACAGCCTGAGTTGGGCTGCTAGGTTTGGCAATACTAAAAGGTATGTTGACCCTAGGCAAGTCCCTTGATCTCAAAACTTTGTTTCCTATGTGTAATAGAAGAGTACGTCCGCTTGCCTACCTTTTGTTCGTTCCTTTAGATTGCCACTGACACTATGGGCTTGGTCAGCATCCTGTGCAATGAGAACCTGGTTTTGATCTTGATCCAATGCACCCGTGGTTATATAAAGCAAGAAGCCACGTTTCTTTCCTCAAGACATGAAAACAAGGCACGATGCACAGTACAAACTGATTACCTATCTCCCTTCTTGCTGGCTTTCCTCAGTTAAAAAACTAAGAGTGCTACTGATGCTTCAGAGCCAGTCGTTAAGGCTGGCCAGAGCAGCCCATCGAGTCCGAGCCGTTGTTTCAAGCCGGCTACACGCACTGGCTGGGCATGCTGCACTGCTTACACTCGGCTCGCGTTTGGAAAGGCGAGGGGCTGGCGTGCCGAAGGGAAGCGGGGTAGGGGTAGAGGATGGCAGCCATCAGAGACACGCTGGCAGCCAAGCTGGCATGAGCTGGCCCAGTTCAATCCTTGCTACTCAGCTAATGTTTTGGCACCTGTGATAGTGACCCTAGAATAAACTCTCCAAGTCTAAAGCGACAGCCTTGCCAACAAGCAACACTGACATCTTGGCCTCGGTGGGAGTTGATTGCTACCAGAGAAGACCACAGAGTGTGGTAAAGTCACGGGCCAGCGACAGGAGAGCACTCGGAGAGCTTTCAGAGCAGACAGGTACAGCCAAGCCACCGCTACTTTTTTGGGAAGGCAAATGTTTATGTTTCCTGATTTATCTAGGGCAACACAGATTAGGAAGAGCAAATTTGATTACTGAAGTTTGAAACTGAAAGGGCAATACTTCAGCCCAGTGCAACTCTGAGCTGCTCTGATTAGAAAGCAGATATTTTTTCCAGACTTCAAAACTAAGATTTAGGAGACTAAGATCTAGTCTTCTTAAGACCACAAGCTTGAAAGCCTTACTCTGATAGCAATGTTTTCATCTCATTTTTTAGATCTCTACCGTTTGGGGGAGGAAGCGAGTGCAGTGTTTTACGTATGTTCTGCTCTCCTGCCTTCAGGCTCATTACAGCTCTCCTTTGAACTGTCCACGCTTACAAAGCACATGCTCTTCCGTGCTTGCGAAAAACTCCGATTCATCCTGTGTGCTGCAGAGAAATATTTCAACTGCCAACACAGGGCAGTCTTACAGGATGCTGTTCCCCAAACATTACCTAGCAAGCTCCTGTCCCTACTAATAATATGCCTGAGATCTTCCATCTGCCACCATTTGCATTTGCTCATGGAAGGACAGTAGGGCTGGAACATGAGACAAAAGGGTTCAATATTTCATCCTCTTACAACCTTCCGGGACAAGTCACGACGAGTACAGTCACACGGTATTTTGCAGACAGACAAAAGCTCACTGCCCATGCTTTGGAGGGCCAAGACACAAGCTCTGATCTGAACATGGTAGAGGTGAACTTTCATACATACATTTTTTCAAGTTAGCAGCAACTGCTCCACTGCAGCCCTAAGAGTTCATGAGTCATATATATATATGTATATGACTCATATATTCATATATATACACGAGACTGCAGCCCTGACACTTCATATAGGCCTAATGCCTCCAAGTATCTCCTTGCTGTTGTGCCACAACCCTGCATGTTTCCACTAACCATCTTGCAAACTGACTGCTGTGTAGTTTGATCACTCAGAAGCAGGCTTCTCTGTACGCTCTTCTCTTCCATCACTATTAAAGTGGTTTTGTGAGGGATTATTTTGCCTTTAATGAGCATGCAATTTGATATGTCCATGTTGTGTCTGGCTACACAATTCCTTCTCTACAACATTCTAAAATTTACGTAGAAGAAAAAATCTTATTCTTTTGGGCTCAGGCACCACATCAAGTTATGACACTTAATGAGTTACCACATCTTGAATTAACTTCATTCATTGTGGCTTAAACCAGTGCACTTTATCTAACATTTGTTTCAGACTCAGAGTGCATGCAGTTTGTTACAAAGCTCATTTAACTGCATGTGGTTACTGCTGCGTGTCCCAAACTTAGATTGGATTGACTTGCACAAAAAAGCTTAACACTATCTGTGGCTGCTGCAGATGCGTAGCGTTGTTTTAGAGCAGAACACACCAGAGCGGTTTTCATGTATGTAAACGTTACATAAAAAGGAAGGTGTTAGGAAAAGGATAAGCAGCAAAACGGCTGTATTTTAGCAGGAGAGTCAGGTTTTGCATTAGGGAGAAGCATAAAATAAATAGTCTAGGAAGGTAGTGATCTTCCATCACTGATTTAAATACAGCTAATCCTGGCTGCAAAGAGCAGGAATAGACCAGCTGATCACTTCAGGTCCATTTCAGCACTATTTTGTATTAATCTATTCTTTCAGCAGCTCTCAGCAGTGTATTTTTCTAATTACACCCAGTTTTCATCAAATTACCCTCCCTTTATTCACATTTTGCAGCACAAACACTCAGGGCAAGCTGTTCTGGACACTAGCCCCTTTAGCACTATGTTGCTGTACCTTTTGTGAGGATTTGGCCCTTAAGATCTCTCAAGAGTAGAGCTTTAATTTCACAGCACAGATCTTGCTCATTTTACTCCATATTTACTGAGAACAAAGGGAAGACTATGCAAATGCCCTGCTACTTAGACCTGAACAAAGTGGAAGCAAACATGTAGATGTGAATGGGAGGCATAATGGTATGAAAAAAGCAGCTCTTTTCAAAAGTAAAATGACTTTGTCAGGGTCCCTTTGCACTGTGTGCATGGATGATTTGTGACAAAACAAAAAAGTGCTAGCCTAGCACGTCACCCATGTCAGAGATTAGAGCACTTCAAAACCCTTAGTAGTTCAAGCACTTTCTGGAACTTGAAAGGCTTTCTTAGGCGATGCTTAGCTGCTTTATGGCTTTCAAACGACTTTGATGTGCACCTAAGAGTGAGGAATCTTAATCTGAAGGTTTTCTATGGAAAACACCCATATTGTATATAAATCACAAAATCTTGTCACCCTGATTAACACAAGTCAAAAGTTTGCAAAACTTTGTGACCAAAGTTAAAGGTTCTGAGTCACTGTTTTGAGGCCCAAATAAGAACCCTGAATTTCAGAGCACTTAGTAGCTTCCGAAAGGCTTCTCTAGTAAAAGCATCATGGTAATATTTATACCTATTGACTAAGTATGGCATGCTAGCAGGTAGTCAGTAATACAAGCGTCACTTTTTCCCCACTGTCATTCATTTTGCAAAGCAGAGATTTTAAAAGTTAAGGTATCTGTGAAAGCATAATCAATTCCTCATGTGTTGCAACATCTCTTCTCCGAGCGCAAACACCAATATGTAAACATAAGCATCATTCTCCCCCCTTGCCATCCACACTTAACCTCCAGCAGCATTAATGGGAATTATGCATGCATAACGAGCAGCGAACAGTCCCCACATGAATAGGGCCCTTGTTGGAACAATGAATACATTTAACCATTAACATTTAAGGATGTGCCAAACTATCCCATTTAACTAGCTGCCAGTCAAAACCACCCCGACCTACCTGATATTGCTGGATTCAGAAGGTG
The DNA here is from genome assembly GCF_036417845.1 of Apteryx mantelli. Taxonomy (NCBI): domain Eukaryota; kingdom Metazoa; phylum Chordata; class Aves; order Apterygiformes; family Apterygidae; genus Apteryx; species Apteryx mantelli. Next base: position 25,718,188 of record NC_089986.1, on the reverse strand, counting down.
ACTCTCTGAAATTGGTCTCTTGCTTGTTTTTAAAGCCTTGGCAGTGGCCTGGGCAGGGGACAGAGGGCTTTGTCAGAGCGAGCTCCTCGGAAAGACAAAAGGACGGTCCTCCAGAACGGCCTCTCACAACAGAGCAGCTCCAGAGAGGGAAAGACCATGACCCCGGGAAGCAAGCAGAGCACTTAGAAGACCAGGAATCCATATTTACATACTTCACATGCATACATACATTGACCATTGCTATTAACAGAAACTCAGGAATGATACAAAAAGGCAGAATACAGCACAGTCTTGTAACGCAGACTAAAAAGGACAGATCAAAAGAAAAGAGTGGAAAAGCTGATTAAAGGCAACTTCTAGGGGAATAATTTGCTGTCTTCTACAGCTGTGAAGTTCCTATGCAATTGCCTAGCTGTGTGTGTTTTATTCCTGTCTTTTAGCTATCAAAATGCAAGACACTGAACTTAAGGGTATTATAAGTATTAATGATACTTCCTGAGAATTTTGACTCCAAAAGGTAGCAAATAAATTTAGAAGTATCGTCATTTAAAACTCTTCCATTGTTTTGAGTGCTTTCTATATTCTTCAAACTAATGCCTTGAAATTTCAAAAGAGAAGAATTCTAAACATTAATCATGTATGTATGAATAGACTAGGAATGTAATTAATAACCATCCCTTAAAACTGATGTACTGAAAAAGAGTAAAATAGATGGATTTATTCTAATAATAGCATATGCAGAGTGCTTATCCACAATGAGAGACAAGGTTGTGGCTGCTCCATTATAAATCATTGGCTAAATACTGATAAAAGTGCTTGGTGCTGTACAACAGAACACTTAAAGACCTAGAGGAGACCCCAAGGAGGTCCAGTACAGTCAAGCACACTACAGAATTAATTGGTAAGATTGCTAGGGCAAGACTATGCCTGTGAAGCACCTTGTACAAACAAATCCGGAGTAGGCTTTTGGGTGTTACCCCACTACAGAAGCACAGAAGTCTCAGTTCACAACTAAACCCACCAGAAGCAGCTGAAGTGTCTGCTGAAGAATATCATGGAGCAGTGGCCTGATTACATTGTATTTCTAAGCTATGTAGGTTTAATTGCCATCAGATGCCAATGATTAGTCTGGCAGACTACATGACTCAATACAGAATTGGACAAGTCATTTTAAGCCAGAACAAGATACCGTGCAGAAATGTTCTGCAATTTTGCAAAGAATTTATTGCTCCAAAAAGAAAAAAAATAAAACTGAAGCAGCAACTAGCAGAAGGTGGAGACAGACCTGCTTCTCATTTTTTCATTCTTAAGGAGATAAATTTTTAAATGTTAGCTGGGTACCTTATTTCATCCACTGATGATGCTTAGAAATTACCTTAATGTGAATGATACAAGTATCACCACATTATATGATCTGTAAATATCTCTTATGTGTTCCAGGATGATTCAATCACATTAAACAGTAATACCTAATCAAGCTGACAGAGACTGAGAGACTGGGAATAAATTCTCATTGTGTCATGGGCTTGGCTGCTGTTCATTCTGATCCATGAGAATTTGTATTTTCCCCTAGAAGCAGATGTGGTGCTCTAAACTGGTAGATGATGACTATTTGAAGTATTGTTAAACATATGCCTCTCCATCATGTCATTTTATGCTTTCATGAAAGAAAAATTCAATTACAAAGACTTTGCAATACTTGAAACTATAGCTATAGTTTTATAACATCTAAAAGTGAAACTATTTTTAAAGATAAATCCATTTTACTGTGCAGGATGCATTTTACACCTATCTTTGCTTTTTACAGAGATCCTCAGGTTCATGCCAATTTTCATGATTAATCTTTATAAAAGCTTTTACTCATTTTGATGTATTTATTTTATTGATTTATATAGCACTTATTATCATGCCAACTATGTTTCCAGTTATCACATTAATGCATTTTCATTAGTGCTGCCCTTTTGGTTAAGAACTTACTGCTCAGCCCTGCTATACCAGGGAGGGGAGCACGGGAGGGATGTTTTTCTATTACTTTTTGGATCACAGTTACTGATGGTGAAACTTCAATGCTAGATAAGGTGCTACAGAGGCAGCTCTTGGGAGTCACCAATATTTTAAGCACAGGTCATTTCTTACTAAACTTGTTCTCCATCTTGAGATCCAGTTCACCATCAGAATCACCAAATCTTGTAAGTGACCATAATAAAAATCACTCCACAATCTTTTTGAGCAGAGATTTTTGAGAGAGTGGATAGACAGCTTGAGTTATAGGAATGCTTGGCTCTGTCCCTCAGCTCAGCTGGATGACAACGGCAAGTGGAGGGGGCTGGGGGAGTCAATTCTCTGCTGACTTTTGGATTCTTTCCCAAGATGTTTACAAGAAAAGGCTGATCTGAATACCTAAGCCAGTCTTTCTGCTCACCTGGACCAAAATCACTGAGGATACTGTTTTTTCTGAGGCTCATGGATATGAGAACTGGTGATCTCCATCTGGCAGTAGAACAGTGATTCCATCTTTATGAGGCACTAAGTAAGTTTAAACAGATTTTTTGCATGTGATTGCTCCCAGGAGGGCATTACAGAGTGGGCAGCTGGTCCAGTGTCAAACAAGTTTCAGGCATGGGAAAAGAAGAGGCGAGAAGAAAAGATATTACCACTGGCATGAGTCCTGCCTGCATCCACAGTCAGCACCAGCTTTAGGTTAACACTTCTGGTGACAATCTGAGGCTGAATATGGCTATAAAACCCTAAGCAGATTAATGGAGGAAGCATCACTTCCTCCAGGAGCTGCAGAATCACAGCTTTTCTGAGCAGCAGGAAAGCTATCACAGCAACTGCAGTCAGCAGCTTGAGACTGCTCCGACCTTGGAAAGACTGCTTCTTCCTCAGGACTTCCTCCAAACAAGAGGTGAAGGATGGATGACTTTCAGGTTCAGCTTCCAAATCATCAGAAACCAGGTTAACTTCTAGTATGTTTTTTAGGGTAAAGAGAGGATTATGCAGAGGTCAGCCTGAAGAAACAAAGGTACCTTAGTGACACTTCGGCTGTGATCTTCCTCCCTGTTATGACAGCTTTTCAGCTACAATCCTCAAAATAACATACTATGATACAACCTACAGAAGAGGAAACTGAGCACAGCTGGACTTGTTTTAGGCCATACAGCAAGAGAACAGCAAAGATGGGAACAGAATCCATCTCACATTGGACCAGTGCACTTCCTCTAATAGGTCAGTCTGTGGCTTAAACCACCAGGAAGAAGTCTGCACATCCACAAATAAGTAAATACTAAATGTAATAGGAAGAGGAGATGTACTGCATAAGAGAACTTTCCTTCATAGCAAGCTGAGAGTAATGCCAAGGACGTTCAGCAAATATAGTTATTGGGATTTTCTAAAGGAAAAAAACTCATGGAAACAAGATTTTTGTGCCTTTCCTTAAAATCTTACCCCTCTTACACTGTTTCTAAGTATTAACGTGACTGTGCTCATCCGGCAACCCCTGCTCCCAGATACACCCTCCATCCACACTACTGATTTCGGCAGCATTACATCACTGATGAATGCAGTCCCACACAGCCAAGTACTCAGGTTAACAGTAAACCCAAGTATAAATTGTAGTTCACACCAGAGAATTTTAGTCACTCATTCTGATGGGACAAAAACTTTCCAGAGCCAATAAAACAGGTATACTTCACATCTGGCACATGCCAGGCTTATAAGTGACTTTGAGAAAATGCTGCTGTGAGCAAAATGTGTTTCAGCACTGCACCTTTACCAGTGGGAATTACAGTGTTCTCATTAAGATGATAGAAATAAAGAGCTGAGTGGTAATAAAAGAAAAACAGGAAAATAAAGCACGGTATGACCCATTTTATAATAAAATGGTTACTTTTACAGATATTCTTGGATTTACTCAAAAGGGATTCAGCTCATGCTCAACACAATGGGAGCTTTGCCACAGGCTGAGATGGGAGGAGATCCAGCCTAAAGCATGCCCTGCATGCAGCAAGGAGCTTCTGGTAGGAATCGAGGACTTTCCTGTCACTATTCAGAAAGTAAAATAGTTTTAACGTATAAATTGTTAATGCGTGTCCAGCCCTGCTACGGGATATTCAGTACATGTATATGGTAATGAACCCTTCTGCTGATTTAAGGTGCAGGGTGAGAGTAGAGAATAAAGCAGCTTTTAATAGGACAAAATCTGCCCTTCAGAAGTTAGTTTCTGAGTGCAATCTGGGCAGTCTCTATGTTTGCTGTAAAGCAGCAGAAGAGCATATAATATGACAAACAGATACGCAAACCTTCCTTTTAGTAGTCCTCAACATGATTACTTTGGACATAAAAAGTTTCTGGGACTCTTTAATAAGCAGACTCATCTTTCTTGACTTCCAGAAGTCATCCCGATCCTTCTATCTATACGCACACCATGCATTTATAGTTTTACTGGCAGGGGGAGGAGGGTTGCACAACCATGTGCTAGCCCATAAGCATAAGAGACAGAGCACTGGACCTGTATAAAGAGGGGCGTTTCCTCGTTGTTAAGCGATGACCTCAGGGATCAAGAGGGCTACTTCTGTTCTGGCTCTGCTACCGTTTACTGTCCGGATACGGACAAGCCGCAGGCTCCAGTTGGGACCATTCAGTTTTCCTACCACCATTACACTAGGGGACCACAGAACACTCTGTAAATAACTGGACATTTCAACGCAGCCTGTGCCTACGCGCAGTTACGCTGTAATACAACCCAGGGCTCGCAGGAGATCGCTGAGCGCGGCCCCCGGGTCCGTAAGCAACACCGCACACGGCGGCGAGCGCCGCACTCACGGCATCCAGACTCTCTGGAACCGCGGGCTTAGCTCCTGGCAGGCGAGCGCAGCCCTGCAGCCCGGGGACAGCGCGTCGCTCTCGACACAGCCTCCACCACGGCGCTCCCACAGAAACGTTCGAGCTCAGCCTGTGAAAGCCAAGGGACAAGAGCAGTTTAGTCCCAGAGGAGCACCCGGAGGATATGACTTGCTTCCCCACTGAGGGGGAAAACACAAAAATCCCCCTCTGAACCACAACCAAGAAACAAGTACCTTTACCTGACCAATCCCTTTGCTGTTCGTAGCAAGTTATCCTTGGAGCACTCGGTTTGCTCCTGGAAAGCGTGCTATCAGACAGCAGGGCAGGCCACCGCGGGTGGAGGGGAGAGTCTTGCAGGCAGATCGAGGAGACCTGCTGCTCAGACATACCTGCTGCCTGGGCCTCTGACCCGTCCCCAGGGCAAAACACTGCCCTTCCTCAGTCCTCTGCTCATTCGTGGAGCAGATTTCACTAGAGCGGGCAGGAAGAACACTGCTTTCGGCCAAATGGGGAACGGGGTTTTAAGAGGAGGCTCCTGGGCACCTCTAAGAGCACTCTCTGGAAGACAGCGATTTTCAGAGGCAGGTTCATATGCTGCCGCGACCAACACCGCAGGACACATTTGGGGGCGGTTTTGTTATGGGTGAAGCAGGCACCACCCGCAGAGGAGACAGCAAACACACAGCTGACCACCTCCGCCTGCCGCTCCCTCGCCCCAGCACCGCGCTGGGCCTCTCCCCTCCACCGAGCTGCTCATTTTCTCGAGGGTCACCAGAACTTAACAGTCCTGAAGGCTCTAACCTGTCAGATTCGTTTTATTAGCCCTTAAATACTGGCTTGAGATTCGCCAAGGGCTTCCAACACTATTGCGATTGGAAATATCTAGTAGACAGGCAACAGGACTGAAAGTTCAATTTTCTAGAGAAAACAAGCCAAACCAGCACCCAGACAACCGAGAGCCACCCCAGCACGTACATGGGCCTGGGCGTTGATGGGACTCTTTCCATAGGCTTCGCTCGGGGCTTGATCCAGCCCAGCAGTAATGTAGTTAACCAGACTACTTTCGCAATGTCACCCTCATCTGCCCACCGCCTTTCCCCTTGGTCTTCACCCCTTTTCTGCCTTGCCTTTAACTCATGCCTGCCTCAACATCCATGGGCTGTGAAACTGCATAATAAAATGAGCCTCATGTCCTAGTAGAGGGAAAAAATGAAGATATATTCACCGATAACAGCGGTCAGAAACACTGGAAAACACTTCTGTACTTAATTATAAGCAGACACAAGATAGGAGACATTACTGCCTGGCAAGAGATACCATTAAATGATACGAGCTTGGGGTGGAGCAGAGCCTACTTAAGGCACAGGGAAGATCAATACGCACCACTCTGCTCCGCTCCACTCTCCAAGCATCCTCTTCACAAGAAACCTTTACAAGAGCTGAAATTTCAAAGCATATTACCCTTCCTGACGCTATTCATTTATTCAATGCAAAAGTTCAATATGACCCAAGAATACCATAAAACCACCTCTGAAACATGACAGCATCTCCACCTTCCTTCTGGAAGGGCATCATTTCCCCCAAGCTGAGCCTACAGTACTCGGACTTTACAGAACACGTAAGATAATCAATTTAATTAAAGTTTGAAGCACATTTTTGAGAAAGAGCTCAGATGCTATAAAGTGGGTTAGATGTGCAACAAAATGGGTGATAAGCCTTGTTATACCTTTTTTTACTGATGTCTCTATCAGCACAAGAGAACAGTAACATAATTCAAGTTTCAAATTGCCTTTCTTGCAGATCTCTTCTTGCCACAAAATAATGAATAATTTCTTGCTTAGAGACAACTTTTCAGCCATGTGTCATCTCAAATGCTTTATGGAAAGAGAAGATAAAGATCACCAGCACTGTGCAATCATTTACAACCATGAGAGTTGCCATAACACATCAGACCAGTGGTCTATCAAATCTAGTCTCCCAAGACAGAAACCCACACCTGAAAGCATATTCAAAATTCAGTTTAGATAACAACAGTCTTTCCATCAACTTCAGCAGGCTTTGAATGGAACTGCTTCAAAAAAAGGTGTGAAAAATAATAAACCAACAACAAAAATTGGCATTTATACCACTGCACACCTACAGACAATTGTATGCCAGCAAGAGGCAGCTAGGGGCTGTTTTATGAGAGACTGACAGTCTTTTTTTTATTCCAGTTCTGGTGAATATATTCTTAAAACACATAAAAGCCATGGGGACGTGACTTCATTATCTGGACAGACATCGGGTCATGACAAAGGATTTTACCCTTTGCAATAAATTCCAGAGGTTAATTACAGAATATGCAGAAAAATCTCCTCCTCTTTTATACATGTTGCTTTTCTATTTCATCAGTGCCGTGCATAGTTCTGGAACTTCACGAGAGGCAGAGAGAAACACTACACTATCCATTAACTTTCGTTAAGTATTAAATACTGTAACTGTGCTGTTCAGCTACAGGAAAGCTAAGCTCTATTTCATTTATACCTCCAAGATGTGACTTGTCCTTTCTTTATGCCCAAGCTCCTGAACCCACGAGCAAGATAAGTCCTCCTAATTCAGAAATTACAGTATATTCAGCCTGCCTGCGGATCGCTGCATCTGCTTAGCAGGGGGAGGTAAAGGCAACCGCTCGCAGAACAAGCGCTCCCTAATGACTTCGGCACCGATTTGCCTTCCAAGAGAGCCTTGCTCGGGGACCCTCCGCTTCAGGCACCGAGCGAGGGGGCACGCCGCTCTCGGAGGAAGGGAAGCACGGGCTGGTGGCGGGGGCGATCGATAAGCGACACCAGCCCGCAGCAAAACGCAGCGGTAATCCTCCGTGCCTCTTCCTCCACGACGGCGGGTTTTGCTCGTTTGTTTTTTATTATTATTTTTTAAATAAGCGTGCCAAACCCTTGCCATTCCGCTCTACCTGTGCGCGCACGGCGGCGGCGAAGGGGCGCGCGGCGGCGCCCGGCCGGGCAGCGGCGGCGGCAGCAGCAGCCCCGACGGCGCCAGCCCGCCCGCTCCGACCCGCCGGCCCGCGGCACCCCCCCCCCCCGGTACTGACCGGCGGTGGGCACGTCGGGGACCAGCTTGAGGGGCCCGATCTGCCGGAGCTGGAACGCCGTCCGCACCTCGTGGCAGCTGGGGGACTTGCCCGCCGCCCCGCCGCCGCACAGCCCCGCCGCCGCCGCCGCCAGCAGCCACAGCCCCAGCCCCAGGCGCCGCCGGCGCAGCACCCCGCGGCCCCCGTCCGCGGCCATCTCGCGGCGAGCCGGGCGGAGCGCTGCGGGGCGCCGGCCCGCTCGAGTCCTCGGGGCGCCGCGTTCGAGCCCCGCGGCGGGCGGCGGCGCCGGGTTCGAGCCCGAGTGCCGGGGCGGGCGGGCGGGCGGCGCGGCGCGGCGGTGGCGGGTTCGAGTCCCCGGGGCGGCGGCGCTGCTGCGCGCGCCCGCCCGCCGCCTCCCGCGCTGCGCTGCGCTGCTCCGCGCCGAGTGCGGCGGGCGCTGCGCCGCCGCCCGCCTCCCTCCCCTCAGCTCCCCGCCCGCCCGGCGAGGTCCGAGAGGGGCGCCGCAGCCCGCCCGCTCATTGGCTTCTGCCGTAATTAGACTTCAAAAAAAAAAAAAAAAAGAAAAGAAAAAGAAAAAGGAAAAAGGGAAGAAAAGCCCTTGACAGGAGGCTCCGTTAAAGCCGCCCCGCCACAGCGCGGCGAGGGGCCCCGGCCCCCCTCAGCGGGCGGCGGCCCTGCTCCGCCCTGGCCGCGCTGCGCGCCCTGCGGCGAGGCCGCCCCGGGCGCCTCAGGGGCAGCCGCGGGCCCGGGTGCCTCAGGGGCGGCCACAGGCCCGGGCCAGGCCGGGCCCAGGTGCCAGGAGGGGGCCGCGGGCCAGGCCTGGCCCCCCCGCCCGCCACGGGCCGGGCCCACACCGCGAGCCAAGGCCCGTTCTGGGCAAGGTGCCGCTGGACGGTCGAGGCGGACTTCGCAGGAAGCGCTCCGAGAGCCCCCCGGCACGGCAGGCTGGGGAGCCGCGCAGGCACGGCCATGCCGAGGCCGAGCTCCCCGCACAAGGCCCAGCCCAGCCCACGGCCCCGCGGGGAGCTTCGCGCGTCCCCGTGCACCGACTGCAGGAGAAGCTGCCCGTTTGCACACGGACACACACGAATGCCAGCAGCAGTTACATCCTATTACAGTGCTTTTGGGGACACTGAGAAGTCATTTGCTATTTTCAGTGGCACTAAATACAAGCCAAGGAACCTGTCTGGAGAATGTATAACAGCATCAAAAAATAAATCAGCTCTCTAAGAGCACACATCTATTTATACATTCGCTATAAGAGTTACATGCTGACTAATTCCAAAGTTTTCTTGCTTTTGGACATCCTGTGCAAGGAAAAACCCTTACAGTTCCTTCAGGGGTATCATTAGTGCACTGAACTGATGGCTGGGCTCTTCTGGCTTGTCTGATGGGCTCTACAACAGAGTAAATCCCGTCTGACCACCGACCTCTGGGAAGCTACCCCAGCGTACGCTCGCAGTAGCAGAGGAGGAAGCGTCTCTCTCTGCATCTGAGCTACTTTCCACGGCCACGTGCACCACGCGCAGAACTGCAGCATCGATGGCACAGCGCAGCTCAGCTGGGGAGTACCCAACAAGCCCAAGCAAAGACCAGCACCATAGCCTACATTTTTCACTGCAGCCTTCCCGTACTCTAAATTGGAGCGCACCCTGCAGCTGCCTCCCGTTGTCCCCATGTGGCTCGAGGTTCTGGAGAAGTTCCTACCACCTTGCCTGTGCCCCTGTGCTCTATTGCAAGGCACCAGTTCTCCACCTAGCTCCTCCTGGGGCCAGGACCACCCTGAGAGTAGCCAGCATCACTATCAAAGCTGTCTTCCACAGGCATTTTACTGTCCTAATCATACTTCGCTATCGACTGCTTTACTACACTTCAACATTCAATTATCCTCAGCATGCATGAGTATTTTCCACTTCACGAAAACACTGGATTTTCCAGAGAAGCAAAACCCAAGAAGTCTCCCATAAACGGAGCTTAATTTGCACAGTACCACTCGGGCATATGGAGCATGTTACGAACTACAAGAATTACTATTGTTTGAGCCCATTATGTCTGATTTCTTTAAGGTTACTTGCAACTCTCAAGATGCTTCTAATGTGCTCCTGGAGCAACAGCGGAGCCCACCTGCAGTTAATTTAACCATTATATGGTCCCATAGGTAGTAATGAGACTGAGCTCAATGCTGTAGATCAGTTGCCTGAGTTGTATTCTGATAGTTAGAAGTGCAATTCCTTTAAGCATTTTGCTTGCATTAACTTTGTTCCTATTAAGACAATAGGAGATTAATTCTTTTTTGTGTGAAATAAAATCCAATTAGATTCAAAACATTTAGCATTTAAACTAAAAACAAACTGAAAGAACAAATCAGCCATATAATCAGGCTTCTACATTCAAAAGCAGGAAAAAAAAAAAAGAGTCACCTTGGAAAGCTTCTGGTCACACGGGTCAGAGCTGCAGTCTGCAGCTTTCAAAGGTCATAGGAAGAGCCCGGGGCAGCAGCGGAGAAGACGGCACACCCCAAAGGACTGCCATTGGGAAGTCCAGGGCCACAGCCACTAACACGGATTACTTCATGTTCAGTTATGCTGCCCGCAAGGTTACATACACACGTATGCGTTCACAGGATCAGACCCCAAACTGATGCAGCAACAGGTAGATTAAAGAGACAGAGGGGTGAGGGAATAATATGTATCAGTGAAAGAACAATTAGCACAATAAGCCTCAGCACCTATTGTCCAGCGTGTGGTTTTATGAACTCAAGGAAAAGGAACAAATTAGCCACTGGTGGATTTTGTTTAACCTCGGGGCCCAATCCTACAGACTTTATTCAGACAATACTGCCATTGACTTCCATGGGAGTTCTGCCAGAAAAGAAATAGCAGGATGATGACTCTGACAAATAATTTACTCGACGAACAGCAGCATTTTTTGGCATATACATTATTCTACAAATAGTGCCTAATCAGTCTTGTGCAAAAGCCTGAGGCATTTAATTCAGCGGGATTTTTGCCGTTGTTTTCAGTGGGTGGCAAGTTCAAATCCCAAACGGCTAATCCTTCTCTAATGTGGCTGTTATCTTAGTGCCCCATCTTTGTGTTGCATGTTCTTTTCCTCACCTTTTACTGGCTATGTTAAGTCACTTAGCTATATATATATATATATAAATATTTGGGTTTCATATTGTTAGTACAAGACAGTCCACTACATGACTACTATCTCCTGTTCCCTCTCCTTCCCTCAAAATACCATTAAGGATCCTGAATTACACATCTATGCACCTACAATGCCAAGAAAACTCAGCATCAGTGAACTGAAATGTCCATGTATGCAATATTAGTTATTTCAACACATAAGGAAAGACATGCATATTTCTGACGGTTTTATAATAACTATTTTGAAAAGCATGAATTAAGGATGGTCTGTTCATTTTTTTCAGGCTGGAGTCTGAATTTTTCCTCTACCTGCACGTTGTCTGCACATAGGGTTTTGTCACTAATTAAAATGTTTTGGTTTTGTTTTAATGCAGGGCAAATAGGAGAAAGGGAAAAGGAAAAGTTTATGACTAATTTAGGAAATAGACACAAACACTGAAGCATCTGAATACATATATAGAGATATATAGAGAGATATCTATCTCAATTTAAGCCAAATGTTCTAGAAAATGCTGCTTGTAGGCACCCGTATCATTAAGATGGTCATTATCGCCTTCATTAATACTCGGAGGCACAGATGATACACGCAGTCAAACACAGCTAAATACTCTTCTCACCGACAGCCCTGCATCAGAGTTTACACCCAAGTATCACACATCTTTTTTGACATTCTTCTGGTGAGAAATTACTACCTTATAGTTCCAATGAGCATCCAAGAGGGTTTAAATAGCAAAGTGACAGGTGCCTTAAAAGTCAGGGGTTTCCCCCCTACAAAATGCTGCTCTGTCCCAGAGCCGTGTTTGGGAGGGAATGACTAAGAACACACAATACACACAGGCATAATGCAGTGAAGCTCAAAAGTAATTTAGGCCTTTTTCCACCCAAACATGTGCTCCACTTTCAGCAGAGTAGTCATATTGACTTTAGTGGAAGTAGTCAGGTGCTTAATGGCAAACACATGCCTAAGCACTTTGCTGGAACAGGGCTACAGATAACAGAAGAGCTATTTAACCAATTATTGTACATGACATTCTATTACACTTCAGCAATTTGCTTGGAACAACCACAGTTTACCTTGTCAACAGGTGTCTTTTGTTTTGTTTTGACGAATGAATATTTATTAACTGCACATCGTTGAGAACTGTATCAGTACTTCTTACAATGAATAGCAATATAAATCTACCCAAACAATCCGCTCAGTCTTAATCCTGCTAAAGTGACCACAGTTCTCAGCATGAGCTTTGGATGCATAAGAAAAGCAGGGATCAGGTCTAGAATCAGGGTATTGTATGCCTGTTGTCTCAGCCCTTCTCGTGTTGAATATAGTTGGAGTTTTGCCAATGATTTAAATGGAAGCTAGGCTAATTCCCTCATGTTTAAGATAAGCCCATCTCCAATATTGGACTTTCCACCAATAGGACTTAACGGGCCCAGGGACTGCTCCTGCCAGTTCAGCTGCCAGAGCGAACCCTGTGCGTGACCATTGGCCATTACAAAAAAGGTAATAATCTAGTCTTTAAAGCCTTATTTTATCTCAAGCACATGTTTTACTAAAGTACCTGAGGAACTCGGCTGACTACTCTTAATTAAAAGTAAGGACCTGTTTAAGTTGCTGGAATGAGCCCAAACCACAAGCCAATTTTTATTAAAAAAAGGCAACTTAACCAGCCTCAAAAGAAATGCAAAATTGTCAGTTCAGAGGCATCTGTAATTAAGACAAGTTTCTATTTCAGGTTTTTATAATTTTCCTTTTTTTCTTTCAAAGAAAATGAAATTGATTTTCTGAAGACTAAGGATACTATATTTCCAGTTGGAGCAAACTGTGAGTCTGAGTATAAAATTTTAAATATAGATTTTAATAGTAAAACAGTCATGCATGAAATATTCATAACTATACCAAGACTAGGAAGCACTGCTAGAAAATTGTTGCGGGTAATTTTACTCAAAATTTTCTCATCCTGTTAAAAATGAACACTATGAAGCTCTAATAAAAAAATTACCAGCATAAACCTATCATTCTCTTTTGTTTAAAGATTCCATTTCCTTCTCTTCTCATTTATTTTAAAAACTGAGCACAATGAAAATAAGTACGTTGCCATACCATGAATTGTTTCCTGTGCTCTATGCACTCCACATGGAAAAAATGTGTGCAGACCTTTTTGATAGTCAGAATGCAGTATTGCTGTACTGCCTCATTATTTCATGGATATTTTTCACTTTACCAGACAGACCCATTCAAAAGCACATTTTAAAAGTTCCTGCTGCACTTTTTTTTTTTTTAAGGTAAAGAAAAATCATGCCTGAAAGGCACAGCTGTTAACTATACTATAACACTCATTTTTAAAAAAATCATTGGACCACCAACCAACAAAAGATCTCTGAAAGAAATACAAACAGCACAAAATCCAGCAAGTCAGGACAGCCACTAGTTAAGAAAAAGCCTGGTCTTTCACTCCGGTCCAAGTAAGGTTTGACACCAACAAACATCCTATAGACAATGCTGAGGAGATTTCCATTTTGTCACCATTTATCATTTCCCTTTGAGAATGTAAAAATGACTATTTTGGTTTAGACCAAAAATTCCTTACCCCATAGACTTGTGTCCTCTGACAGGGATTAAACCTACTATGCTTAAGTTGAAATTGCACCATGTGGAATGTACCAAAGTCTTCCCTCTCTAGATTGCGATTTCAGATCACTCCCAGACGACCAAAGACTACTATATATTTTCTCTGACAAGAGTTAGGAACATCAGTCTAATCCCCAGAGGGAAGCTTTTTCATCATAAAAAGACTTCCCAGAGAAACAGTCTTAAAATCTCACTAGAGACGTAAGGGAGAAAAAGGCAGAAATGCAGTATCTCCCCAAACTGATAATGAATGTAATGCAAGGGGAACACGATGTGAAGACAGCATGGTAATGTAAACAGCATTCCCATCTCAGTAATACTAGCTTGTTCTATCTGAATTCTTGTGCTTCCTAAAGCATCCTGGTCATTGAGCAGGTAAGGACATTAGCACAACTCCTTGCCTGTATCTGCATGGCTGTCAACCTACAAGTTCATTTAGAGAGAACTAGGACCAGCAAGAAGGTTCCAAACTCTTACTCAAGTGAGAAGCTACTACACAGCCCAAGGGAAATCAAGTAGATTACTCGCACAGTAAAAGCTGTATAATGTAAGCAGAAGTACCTAGCTCTGATTTCCTATACTGCAACAGATTAATAAAGCAAATAAGGGCCTCATATTAAAGAAGTCATGGACTTACCATCCAGGAGTTCCTCCTCTCAACAATACTGCTGATGAGAATAGTGTTAGAGGGTATCATAGCGAATGCTAAAAAGTCACAGCTGACTCCGTGAAGAGCAGCACTAAACTTGCATGTTTAGAGACATCCCATCTGCCTCTAAGGAACTACTTCAGGCCTGGAAATAATACACCTATGTTCACACAGCAACAAACCTCTGCTAATCAGGGATTGTCCAAAAGGGCTCCTGCACTTAGCAGTGTGGTCTTTTCAGCCTGGGTCAGTAGGAGCTTGAGGCTCCCTGCCTTGTCCTTCCTCCCAGGGCGTGGGCAGGCCCAGAGGGGGAACCAAACATGTGCCTCATTAGCAAGTACCCCAACTAACATTTTAGGGATGAGTCACTGCCATCCAGTTCTTGGTGGAGCACTTCTGAGTACCAAGTTCTCTTGAAACATTGAACTTCATAAAAATATGCTGTAAAGAGAATATTTATGGAAAGTCATTCTTTGCTCTCTACAAAGGGTCAACAGGCTAGACACGGGAGAGGGGGCCACACAGCCTCCACCGCATGTTGTGACAGGGTATACATGCTCCATTGAGCAATCGTAATGTAAAGCAGCCACCCCCTTACCTCCCACAAGATCTGCACTGGGGGCTTCCACAGTGACAGATGTACAACATCACATTTAAAGTGCCAGATGTAACCTTAAATATACCTGTCAAAAGCTGTCTGTAATTTCTGAAAACCTTACAAAAACTCCTGTCTGCGTTTCCTCCCTGACGGGTAAGAGAATTAATTCTTATTATCAGTAAAAAATCACAACATGTTGGAGTTTAATCAAAATTGTTAATGAAGTCAGTAGAACCTCTAAAACATCAATCAATTCTAAAGAAAATAGTTTTCTTTTTCAAAGGCTTATAGTATGGAACAAGTTCATCATCTGAAATTACTAATCCATAAAAAATTAAAGAGATGACATAATACTTGTAATAGAAGTGTGAATAGCATCATTATAATACTTGTAATAGCTTTTTCTAGCAGAACAAACGCCCCAACTTCCATTTGTCTAGTTGGGCACTCAGAAAAAAAATGATTTTTCACTGTGTGTCAGAATTTGAAGTTAATTAAAACTAATTGCCCACTGTACTATAAGTGACACTGCTGCATTTTCAAATAGCTTTGTTACCATGGGATGATTTACTTAACACTGGTGTCTCTTATCTGCTGAATTCTGGTTTTGCCTTAATTGTGTTGTTCAAATTGTTTATCTTTCCTTTCTGCCTTACAACTTTACATAAAAGGTCAAAAATAGCAAAGTTCATAGCTAAGACTGACACTTCATCAACGTGAGAAAAAACATCCTGGAATATAAACTAGCTCATCAAAATGAATGAACTTATTTGACATCTTGCATTACTCTTCCTACTAGCCACTACTTTCTGTCCTCAGAATACTTAAGTGTTCAGCTTCATAGCCAAACTTTAGCTCAGAACCAGCATAGTTTTTAGCTAGTATAGTAGCATTCATTATCTTTACCATATGGGCGCAAACTAAAGTAGGTCTCTTCACTGAGAAGATACAACCAGAAAACATATTGCTACTACTCCCAGACAGCACTAGCTTATTTTTAAGCTTTTTCAACTGTGTCCCCAGCATGCAGGTCTCCACATGCTGGATCACACAATATGGGTAGTACCTCCTTCCTTCAAGGGGAGGGTATGAAGTGTATAAACACAAGGTCAAACACAGGCAACATATCCAGGCACAACTTTCTGCAGCTATCATCCAGTAACAGGGGCTGCAGGACTGCAACAGCAGATGGAGATTATGTCTGGAAGGAGTACAGGAAAGGGAGGAGGAGAGGGCTCTGAATTTCCTGCGTCAGCACAGGTCGAATCTCACGCCAAAGCACGACACCTCCTGAGACTGCTGTGACAGGCAAGTTAGCAGCCCAGTTGGTTGCCACTGCAGTCCTGCATAGCATTACAAAAAAATCACGTCAGCCTGCTCCCGTTAGCTCATAAATTAGCACATGTACCTTCACTCACCTCACTGTTTTCCCGTATTTGGCACCTGGGAAGGATACTAGGACCAAGTTTCTAAGAATGCTTGGTGCCCAAACTGTCACGCTGCTAGTCTCATGGCCTTGCACCTGCAAACAGGGCTGTTGGTGTTATGTCAGGCTCTCATAGGAAGCCATTTTCAGAGCACAAAAACCATCATCCCTTTCTTCTTCTTCCCCTTTTCCTACTCTTTGGTTTTGCTTTTTTGATTGTATCAGGGGACCCAATAATATGCCTGCACAAAGTTTACCCACTAGCCAGCATGCAGCACCTGCTTCAAAGTATGCTCCAAGCATCACCAACAGCATCATCAAGGAACCACCCGTAGGGAGTTCGAGCAGGACCTAATGAAAACTATTTTGTTAGTATGGGAAAAGTATTACAGGGGAACCAGCTATTGTGTGGTAATTACATTTTCTGGCTTAAGAACACACCTTTAAAGTTATTTTATGCACACCTGTCATGTTATGTGAAGTCAAATCCCACACAAACCTATCCCAAGTGCAAAGAATCCAATTCAACCTTCCCTCCAGGGAGCAGGTAGCAATCAAATGAAACAGAGGTGACTCACTCAATTCTGGGGACAGAACTGAATTCTCATGCTGTCATGACCTTGCCTTATACTTTTGGGTAAGGTCCTCTACAAAGCTACTCAGTACAAGTCATCCAAGACTCACATAGGAGACCTGCTGGTATATGAATGACTGTAGAGGAGAGGATAGCATTAAGAAAGTGCTGGAGTGGAGTTAAATGATCATTTACAAGTTAAATCTGCTGGGGAGAGATCAATAAACTGACAGACATGGAAAAACACCATATTTCACTACATCTGACTTTCAGATGTTAGATTCATGCTATACTCCTAGTCCTCTTCATAATGAAGGGTAACAGGAGCTTAATAGCCTGGAGGCTGGAACGATTGCAGAACAGGCACAGGCCACCACTGAAATGTGCCTGAGAAGTTTGCCTGTGCAGTTTTAAACACGTTTAAAATATGCTATTCAAAAAATATACTTTGAGGAGAATTTGTTCTAATTGGTATTCAGTGTTGTCAGTTTTAGACAGAGACCCTCACTGAAGATCTGTGCAGAAGAGTAACGATCAGTTGCGATAGGGCTCTTTTGGAAAAGAAATCTGCATTTCCCAAGAAAGCAATGAAAAATCCTCCTGGTTCTGTGATGCTGGGGCAAGTCCATTGTCCTCACAGTTTCCCTCTGGTTCAGCAACTGCCAGATGTATTACCTCTAACTAGACTTGCAGTTGTCCCTCAGAGCAAGAGCTGAAAACAGTGGAATTGGGCATGTACCTTCTAGGTATAATCTGCAGAATCTTTATTAGGGCAAGTGCCCAACACCTTTGCAAACTGAACATGTATGATAGAGGATCAGAAAAAATAAAGGATGTACAGAATGTGCATTACATTTTACATGTACAACTCCATCTTAAAATAAGTACATTTTAAAGCCCATTTATTTTAGTTAATTGTTGACAGTCATCTGTTGTTGTTTTGCCTTCAAGTTCAATAAAAACATACACCATAAGGTGAATTTATAGAGATAATACAAAAAAAATCCTGGAACTGAGAAACTGTTTTCCAAACTGAGAGGTTAAATGTGATCAGATCTGTGTCTAGATGCAAGATTTCTTCTCCTGTTGGTTTTGTTCATGAGTACTGCAGCAATCCTGGGAGTTCTTCCCATGAAACAGTGGAATTTGACCCCTTAGCCCCCATCCTACTGTGGGAGCCAGTCTTTCCAAAGTCCACTGATTTCAGTAAAGATATTTTTCACTGTTGCAACAGGTCCATGTTAATGGTTCTTGCCAGAAGATCAGCAGTTTAAATCTTAACTCATTTGGCAAAATATCCTTGCTGCTTCTTACTGGCCAGTTATATGGTACTTCCATGAACAGAGTGAATAACAAGCAATGACAAGCTCTCTGCTTACAGGTCAGTCTGCTGTCATCCTTTCCTTACCATAACTCCTCCCATGCCTTACACTGCACACTAGGATGCTGAGCAGGCCCTGGCTTTGTCTGTTGGACACTGAATTTTTCATTTACTTGGTGATAATCTCTCCTCTCCAAGAGATCCCAGGAAAAAGCAGATGAGCCCTTAGCATGTATAAATTAACACTGACATTTGCTGGAATAACATACTCTTGAGCCTCTGCATTTATGACGCCAGTAGAGGCTGCTGGTGACATGAGTTTATGTGTGTCCTTCTGCTAAATCAGAGCATTGTCTGCACAAATCAAGTACTTGGGAGACATCATGAGATTTGTGATGGTCCCTGGAGGACTCCAGGTCCATAAAGCCATAGCTGGATTCTGAGCCATCTATTCTTGCTGACTGCTGGAATTTCTTACAGACAATTTTTAGTGATAAATCTGAGAATAAATCTTGTCGGTATTTCACAAGGTAACAGGCAAGCTTTGTTTGACTTTGAAGTACAGATTACTTGGTGGTGATAGTACTACCTATTATATACAGTTCATTTTCTTTTGTCAAACAGTGATCCTGGGTTGGTTATGAGGGTTTGTCTGCCCTGTGCAGTAAATCTGGCACAAATGTGGGCCCTGAGCCATGACATCTGTCCTCCTCATGTTCTTCACAAGGTTGGAGAGTTGAGTGAATCAGGATTTGTCTGCCTAGTGGCAACCATGTGCCTGATCCACAACTCTTCAAAGACAGTGCAAGGATAACACAACCCTGGTGAGCTTTGGGACAAGTCTGTTGTGCCCTGGTGCTCCTGCACATGTCTCGCCTTTAACCATACCAAGACAAGGGCTCCAGGGCCTTGCTGTAATTCACAGGGGTGACACCCGCTTTCTATTCTTCCAAACACTGACCACAGAAAAATCTCCAGGAACTGATGGTATCCAGGCAGCAGTCCCGTTTCTCCAGGGGAACTGTTTTTCTGAAGTTGGGGTGGGGTGGGGGGATTGAGTGGTGTTTATGCACTTCCACCAGTGTATTAGCCATCTCTCTCCTCACTGACTGCAGTGGCACTGTTTGTAAAGCCAACATATGAAAATTCAGTCCTTTAAATTAGTGGGGAAGTGGGGGTGTTGTTTTTTTTTAAAAGGAATAGCTCACCTACCCAAAACAAAGCCTTAGAAGTTAGTCAATACAAACATCAACAAGCTATATTTCACCATAGTGTACTCACTAGCAATTATAGCATGCTAGAAGCTGGTATATTTGTGACCAGAATTTGCACTTTAAGATTTTGATGTGTGACAACCTTCTAAGTGAAGGAAAAGGTAGAGAGAACAGGGCAGGGGGGTTAGCTCTGATATGCCACTTAGGCTGTGGCATGCTTCATTCACTAAAATGGAGTATATGCCTTTTTATTAAATTATACTTGGGTTGCTTATTAAATGACAACTATTATTCCATTACAGCCATAAGAAATGGAAATGCTGCATATGGCTTGTGTAATCCATTAACTGGCTTATGGAGCCAAAGACCCTTCAGAGAGCATTAGAAATCCAACTGATGTCCCTGTTTGCCAGATTTTGCACATGGATATCTGCACTAAATGCAAGAAGCATAAGACCGTACAGAACCCCTGTTAATCAGGCATTATACACTTGGCTTATGTCAAAGACAGAATATACTAAGCTCAAGCATATTCCTTGTATATTAGTTTTAGGTAAGTATTTGATGCATGGAGAAAAACCTAGCTATTTTAGTCAAAGTACACTGTGGTAAGTGTTAACATGTACAGACAGCTGGTTTGCATTGACTCCACCTTAACCTGCCTCTTGGAAGACAAGAATTAACCTATTACAGTTCTGCTTTGGAAGGAAAGACTGTACCTTTTGGGATTTTAATATATATATATATATATATAAAGGCAAAGGCCAAAGAGTTCAACTTCAGTGGAAATACAGGAGAAAGTTGCCTTAACTGATCAACACTGAATCACTGTAAATGGAACCACATCCAATATTTAAGATCCTGTGCACACATAGCATCAAAAAAAGAATGATAGTATACTACAAGTATTAATGAGGAGATTTTCCAACACCCATTGATCAAGGCAACCTTCCAATATTCCTTGAAACATTCTGATCATCCAAGCATGAGTCTGCACAAATTTTGTTTGAAAAAGGTCATGTTTACAAACAGCATGAAATTTTTTATGATTCCTTTGTGGAGCAGAATGGATTCAAACAAAAAAAAAAAACAGTTAAAACATTTTACTTTGGTTCGAACCAAATGTTCTGCAATCCAAAATAGGTATTTTCACTTGTTTTATTTTGCTATCAGAACTCCGAGCCTTGTTTGTTTGATACAATCAAGTCTCTCCTTCCTCAATTATCTATTACTCACTTAGCAACTGATACAAGTACTCAATTTTTATCTGGAAGTGGTTGGCACAAAATGACATCTTAGTTACCTGTGACTCTGAAGGACAGACTGACAGGACTCATGAACAAGTGCTGCAGAAGCTACACAGAGAATGGTTTGTCAACAAAAGGAAAAGTGCTCTGAAAAGATGCAAGTAGCCGGACGCGTTGTACAGGGCAGCATTCAGATCAGGATAAGCACAGAGAAGGAACTCTATTCAAAGGTGGGCAAGAAGGGGAAAATCAGATCTAAAGCTATTAAAAATGGACAGTTGGCTCATTTTGACACTGTTCAAGATAATGTGAGCTTCATTTATCTCCTGATGTTGAGGCCCTTTTTCCTGGGTTCTAGAAAATGGGTGAGAAATGCAAAAAAAACAGACAAAGAACCAAATAAGAATTGTGAGGTGTCTGGAGAGAACAATGGCATGTACAGTCCAGTATGTTAAGTCTTTCTGCTGCCAGAGCTTTTGAATATGTCTTTACTTAAGACAAAATCCTATGCAGTTAGTACATTTTCTGGCTTTAGAGTGAAAGCTGAAGTACTAAAAATGCATGACTCATGCAGGCTGTTACATTTCATTTCCTCCCGAGTAAAGACAACTGCTGTCTTTTTTGTCTTAGGGCCAGCATTTTGGATAATCTACCTTTGATGCTTACAGCCCTGAGCAAGTTGAGATTTCTATGGGGCCAGTTTCCAATCTGAGTGAATGCAAATGCAAAAAAACCTGATGTGATTCCTCAAAAGCATGAGCTGGCTGTGCAAAGGGTCTGAGCTGCCTTAGCAAGAGAGTAATTCATTATCAAATGATGATTACAGCCACTGATTAGGACCACTAACCCACACAGGGATCCACAGGTAAGATGCGACAGTGAAACATTTTTCAGAAAATGTTATTGATGTTCCAGCACAGCACGTAAGTCAAGAGACAGCCCTACCTCCACAAAATCCTATCTACCTTACAGGAACAAGCTCTGAACTACAGAAGACAGGAACCCAATTTTTTTCCCCCCCCTCCTATTTTTGACTTATGACCAGGAGGCACTGTTGTTTCAAGTTACACTGCACTCCTCCACCAGGAATTTTTCTTTGGACTGTTCTTCATTGAGTAAATTCATTCAAAAGAGCTGGGAGTAGATACTAGCACAGAGGTGATGGAGGAGGATGGAAACCTGCCCAACTTGGCAGCATCTAAGAGCATCCAGCAGCAATTGCACATCAGGGATTGCAGTTCGACTTCAAGGGACTCTTTCCTAACAGAACAATCTTCTATAGAAAATCTTTCCTACAGTTGACTACAAGAGCTTGACAAATTTGTTCTTTCTACCTTTCCCATCCATTTCAATACCATGTAGAGCATAAGGCCAAAAGGGATCCTCCCTTCTGTTCCTTGTGGGTGAAAAACATCAGTGGAGCAACTTGCTTTCTCAGCAGGGGTTTTGAAGGAAAAAAGAACAGACATAGGAAATTAGCTGAAGAATCAGAATAGCCCACAAAACTTTGTCCAGAAAGTGTGTTCAAGTGAAATAACTTTCTGGAAACACAAATGGGAAATAATCCACCTTGTTAACTTCTCACATTCGTGGCAGACATTCTTAATCTGGGCACATTTAAGGCTCCCTTGATATCCGATCAATTCAGACTGCCAAGCATATTCCCAGGGACTCCTGAAAATCTAAATATATGTATAAGTAGAGGCTAAAAAACCAATAAGCTCTAACCATACCCACTCCAATAATCTTCTGTTAGAACAGTTCAACTCTATTGACCCTTCAGTTCACCCATAAGAAAATAAGCATGAAAGCAGCACTTTTTCCTGGACAAGAGTTTTCTTTATTTGATTATGTCAGTGCTGCCTACACTGAATCAGTTTTCCTAGTTTTATTTCCTTCCTGGAAAGACTTTTCTCCCAATACTTGTTTCATAACAGAAGATGAAAGTATACAGAATTATTTTTGGCACTTCTTTGCAATCAGGGTTTCTACAGCTGTTCACTGCAGCAAGGAAGTCATACAAATGACTCTCCCTTCTGTGTCCCTTGTTACACCATCATAAATCTGCATTCCCATCTCCCCCAGCACACAAAGTTTACTGAAACCGCTGTAACCAGTGGAAGAACCACCAGCTCTCAATCCTGTTACTGTATGACTGAGACAAGGAAACTGAGCTTTGGCAGAGCACAGAGGGCCTGGGAATGTCATTGCTACAAGGGCCAAGCAGCCACAAACTCACGATTCCCTGCCAGAGGTGGGCACACAGGGCTTGGTTTTGCCTTTCAGACAATTGCCCAGTTCAGGGGGAGCATCTCTGTAGGCTGGGAAGCACCCTGCAGAAAAAGGTATTGTCATTAATTTAGCCAAGGGTAAGAATTCCATATAAAATGCAAGACTGCTGCAAGTTGGGGCAAAGCTCCAGAGAGAGGTAAAAGTTCAAACAGAAACATAAAACTGACTATTAAATGACAAAGCCAAAGCATTTCATATGCAGAAAAATCTGAATTAAAGAGAACTAGAATCTTCTTTTAAGGATCATAATCTTCCAATTATGGTAGTAATTGGAGGAGGCAGCATTTAGCCCTTAACACTTCTTGACAAACCTAATCATTTGGATCTGGTTATTTGAGTGGTTTCTCCATACAGTCACCAGTCTGGTCTCAGCTATCAACACACTTCCCTGCTAGCAGAATAGATGCTGTACAGGCAGAAACAGAACAAGACTAGAGTCAGGCTCTGATATGACAGATTTGATACTTTACAAACAGTATTTTACTATTATTTGGTAGTTTAATGGAGAAAAACCTTCCATTTTAAAAACCCTAAATATCAGTATCTTAGATGCTAAAGCTTATAGGCAGCATTCAGCTCACTTAGAGAATGCTGTTTTCTATTTCTTGCTTTTTTCCTACTTTTTTGTAGTTAAAATAAAACCAAAGCTTTCCTTTCAAAAGGAAGTCTTCTCTCCAGATGGAGACAAGACTAGCTAATGAACTGACAATGTTACATTAGAAAAGCCAGCTCCATTCAGAATTATTCCAACACTGTCCAATGAAAGGCGTTCTGATATAGTCAAGTTTGGTGTTAGAAATAAGACAATCTCTACTAATAAGGCAGTTCAAGTAAACGACTATCATTAACTTCAGCAAAAATTGTTTTAAGATGCTTCGTCAACACAGGTGTGTTATTTCTCCACCAGACCTAGTAAGTCCTTTTGTGGACACCAAGACAACTGCCTAGATCATATACAAATAAATCAAAATGAAAAATTTACTGAATGCCTATTTTCATAAGTTCTCCAGGAACACCAAAATCACTCATTAGAAGAGGGACTGATTGCAAAGAACAACTATATAACAAATTAATATTCTGTCACTCAAACATGGAATATATACAGCAGGAATATGAATATGCATTTTATGCATCACTTTACAGAATATGCAATGAAATCTCTCCTTCCCCACAAATGTAACAAAGGAATAAATATGTTGCAGGAGTAGATCTATTGCACAAAGTTCCACACTTAACAGGCCTCCAGAGTGATATTATATGCAAGGTACACTGATTGATAGCAGCTTCCAATACAGATCCCTTTATGCCCTGACACACTTCACTATCAAAGCTACAGGAGATTTTTTCCAATTTGTCTTTTTCCCATTGACAGTTAAAGTTCTAAACTCTGATAGCAAGTTTCTGAAAACCCTTTTCACTTTTAAAGCTTGTTTCATAGATTTTTTTCCCCCCCTCCCAAAGTACATTCTGACTCCATGCACAATTGAAAGAATCCCACACAACAGAAGAAACCTAAATACTGTCTTTTAAGAACTCCACTGTATGCAGAGAACCGCAAAACAGCCTCTGATCCAAACCCCACAGAAGTTCCTTCACCAAGTTCCACAGTCTCCAGATCATCCCATTTTCCTCAAAGATGTACCCTGAGGGGTTGCCACTTCAAGTTGCATAACATGAATCTCTCGGTAAGGCAGCAGGGTATCCCCTTTGACTCCAGCTGAGTCTCGCTGGAGTTTGAGGGGAGAGCTCTGTCTTTATACAGCCATTACGGATAACAGAAAGAAGCAGATGATGGGCATTGTGTCACTGATTTTAAAGCAAGTCTCCCTTTTGAAATTGGTGTGCAATAACTCATTGTTGTCAGAATCCACTGCTTATGGTTATTTTTTAACATGATTGACAGACTTTTTTATATCACTAAAAAAGCACATAATATTATTAAAGGTGCATTACAGATACATTTAAAACTTTACTAAAATCAATGTGACAGACATCTGCATGCGTGCTACATTCAGCACCCTGTTACTGCCTTTGAAACCACTATCACTACTCATAAGGCTAAGCATAAACCCACTATTATAAGTAGTTGCAGATCTAGAGCCTACAGCAGTGGATAAGTATGTTGCATACTGGCTTTCGGACATATTGTACCAATTTATTCAAAAGTCCAAAGCAAAATCTGCTCTAATTCCATTGAATCAACCCCACTTCCTTTGAAGACACCAGTTTTATGTCCAACCTTGGAACTGAACATCATTTACTTGTTGTTTGTATTGAAATTAAGTGCTAACTAGTACATCTTGTATTAAATAAAGAGTGGCATCGAGTAATTTCAATCAGTTCCTTTATGAGAAAGTCTGTTTCCCTTCTGCCCATGTTTGCTGTCTGCATGCTAATTCACCCATTCTTAAACATGTAATGCTGCCACCACATATCCAAATAAATCTGGATTCTTTTTAACCACATTAAGACAGGTGTAGCAAATGACTTATGCATCTGGATTGCATTGTTCCCTAGATATGTAGGTGTATATATATATAAATACCCTCATAAGTCAGCAAAAAATACGCACTTGCTTTAACTACACCATAAAATTACTTATTTTCTGAAGTCCAACACTAATTTTTAATATATTCTCGTCATCTTGTGCAATATTCTGCCATTTACTAAATTCACTAGAGAAACCCATGGCCTACTGCCCTACATTAAAGCCATGCTAATTCATTACAGATAATCATCCTGGACTGTGTTCTGGATCAATGAGAGGGAAAAAAATCTGTGTCCCATACTTTCCCTTTGTTTCTACACTTCCACACCACAGCTAATAGCTCTTGTATTGAAACCCTATGCTGAATGTAATGAGATGCAAGACTTTTCCGCATCCATGGTTACTATTTACTAACAAAACTGATGATGTCAGGAATTTAATTAGGTTGTTTCTAGCACAGAGATTTTAAACCATGAAATCATTATACTGTCTAATCTTTTCTTTGTTTGGATTTTATAAAAAGTAAACCCCAAACTAAACACCATTCCTGTGTCACAAGAAAACTGAGCTTCTCAGCATTTGCCAGGCATAACACACTAACAGGTTTAGGAGTAATTAACACAAGCTATTCCACACTATTATTTTTCAAACCACACCACAGCAGCAACTCCCACTAGCACTGTTGTGCTTCAGGATTGTAGAATTGTTTTTATTGCAAATCCTTACTTTTAAGATTTATAACTTGACTATAAAAGTGAGCTTCAGGCTAAAATTTAGTATACATGCTCAAGCACTATCCTTAATAGAGTTATTATAAACTGGCTTAGAGTCAGGATACATTGGGACATCCTTTGCCCCCAGAGTGCAGAAAAGCAGATGCTGGGGCCACAGAGATGTTCTGTGTTTCTCAGCACAACATGGCTTTTGCTCATCTCATCACCAGTGTTCCTGTCCTGCTGACACCAGCTGCTCCCCCGTGCACCACCTACACCCAGGAAACCCCTGTGCCTGCCTTCCCCACTGCCAGGGGGCTAACCAGCCTTCACTGGGAGCAAACCTCTTTCCTGGCCTTTCTCCAAGCATGGGGATGGGAGCATGGAGGGATACTGATCTCCCAAGCATCCTTGCCCTGGGGCAAGTCCATTCAAAGGTACAACAGGTCCTTAAAGGGCAAGCAAAGCCACAAAGCCCAAGGTAGCCAATTTCCAGAATCTGCCTCATCTGTGATTTGAGCAAGGTCTACATTCAGGGGGCAGTGAAAGATAAATCAGTCAGCCACATACTTGCTTGTTTTTCTATGTTTAACTTGAGTCTGTACAGCCCTCAAAGATCCTCTCAGTGCTTCCACCGAGATGTGCCTCCCTTTGACATGCATGGAGCTGCAACACTGCCTTGGCAACACTTCTGCCTTGGCATTCAGCACTGCCCTGCTGACCTTCAACTGGAGGCTGGCATCTCTCCAGGGCACCATCACCATCAAACTCATACTGTGCTCAGGACTACCTGTTACATCTCCTGCCTTAAGCTGAAAAAGCTATTCAGTACCTGCACCTGAAAACCACTTTGCCTAATGGAGTCACCACCCCCAGAGAAGGCTGCCATTGTACAAGTGACAAATGTGAGGATTATTGAAGTGCCCTTGGGAAAAAGAGTATTTCAGGAGCTCACTCCCATTCATCTCTACAAAAGCGATAAAACCACTCAAAGACTTTTTGGTGGTAACAGCGATAATGTACAAAGTCAGAGATATCCTGTGAAAAAGCAGTAGGATATCAGACAAACTAAAGAACTTTAAATCCAAATTTCCCAGAGTTATATTTCTGGAGTTTTGACAGCTTCCTCTGTCATCAAGCACAGAAACTTCATTGAAGTGTCTGAAGTTCTAAGTGACAGGAATGTGATCACACTTAAGAGTAAAAAAAAAAGGTGTAGCTTCAAAGAAAAATAAGGTAGAAGCCAACCTGCAGAAAGTAAATCAACACATGAGATTGCTTTAGGCCTGAAAGTAATTTTGTGCATACCCTTTTGAATAGAAAGCTGTTGAAAGGTCGATTAGAAGAACATTACACTGGATTTTTGATAAGCCTGAAGATAGTATCTTAGTTTTGTCATCTAAAAAAGTAACTCAGATTTGCTGCTACTTTGTGTATAAAAATTCTCCTGAAACTGAAGTTTAAGTACTAAAGAGGATGACAGCAAAACAAAATTTTTAGATTAAACTTGTTGAAAAATACTGGCTTGCTTTCAGTGAGAATTTTGCCAATCTTGGCAAATTGTTTTGATTAGGAAAAGAAAACTTGAATTTCATTTATCAAAAACTGATTTTCTATTTCCTAAATTAAGTACTTCAACCTTCAATAAAAAGCATTCTTTCCAGGAATTCATTTAAAGTTTTTTCAAAAGAATATTTAAATATTGAAAATGAAATTTCACTTTATCTGAAGTTAAGTCATTTTCCTGTGATCCCAGGTCTCACTTATTGAAAGAGCTCTAAAGATATTTCCTATCTCTAGAGCTCAGTCTTTAGGCTTATGATAGAGGCCAGACCCTGACTGAAACTCAAGAAATTCAATAGAGTGATTTTAACAGGCTTGTGCCAGTTCTCTGGAAAGGAGAAGGAAATAATCTGCTCTTTCCTGTTTAAGTCAGAAGCAATAATTAAAGACACTTCTGGCCAGAGGAATGGATGCTTTTGTGTTATCCCCAAACAAGTTCAGTGGTAGATGAAGGCCTTCTGCACATCTATACACATGTGTGCTAGCGGGTATGAGCAGAAGTGCAGTACCCATTTCCAGCTAGATTCCTCACAAGTTTAGTCACTGCTTCAGGACTGACCTTGGTCCATCATAGGCCACAGATGCGGAGGAAAGCCTGCCTGTTATGAAAGAGGAGGCAGCTCTCTCAAGTGCTGGCAACAGCGCTACTGCAGCTGGTCCTCTGCACTGTCCCCCCCACATTAACCTGAAGGCATAAAACTACATCCCAATAACAGCTCTGCACAAGCACTCCAAACAGAGCAATAGCATTTTATTTGGATTGTTCCCCCATTTTTCCTCAAGTTAATGCTCCCAGAAGGAACAAAGCCTTGCTAGGGCAACTCCTGCCCCTTCTCTCCCTGGCCATTCCAGAGAAGAGCAGAAAGAAATAGTCTCCTCCAAGCAGAAATCCTGGAGATTGGGCAGGCTCATTCTTATTGCAGTCACTGCTATTCAGATGTTATAACTGGAAACCATCTCATAGCTTCAACACACCACAGCTTTCTATATTTCAAGGGTAAACTTAGCAAGGTATTTTAGGTGTGGCTGGAAGTACCTGTAGGTAAAAGATGACTTAGTGACAATCACTTTTCCAGAAATGATTTAAATAAAGGTACCTCATAGTTCATAAGTCACCTTAAAGCAGCAGGCAGAGATGATAGTGAGGATGAATCTTTTAGAATAACTATATTACTTACTGCATGACAAAGACTGTTCTAACTGAGCATTTAATTACTTTGACCTTATATTAAAAAGCATGCCCTTTATTTTTATTCCAGGTTTACATAATCATTTCTTTTCCTCCTTTGATCACTTATCAGCATGCATTTCTCCTGCATAGTGCTCTGCTATTGTTCCCCTCAGACTCCAGGACACAACTGTGCACAGTTATTGCACAAAAAGCAGAAACAGCAAGTTTGGGCATTCTGCCAGTGCAATTTCACTTATTTTCATCTAAAGTGCAAACTGTTCTTTGCTTGGCAAAGAATAAGATGTGTCACAGTGGGGAGGGCAGAAATGAGCTGAAAGTCAAATAGGGTACATTCTTCTGAGCCCATGAAAGCATAGCCTGGCGAAAGTCACCCATAATCAGCTGATCTTAGACTCACCATGAAAAAACAAATCACCTAGGGAGCAAAGTAGTAAACCTTGGAGAGATCTTCCCTCCCCAAAACATTTTGGTAGCAAATCAGCAAGATCTCTTGGCCTTTACTATTGGTTGGAGAATCTGTAGCATAAGACCAAAATAAAGAAATCCATTTGTCTAAGCCAGGAGTCCCTGGAGAGGCAGTGTCAACATATTCCAACTGTGGCTCAGGGCAGATAACATTGATCTAGAAATTGATGTTAAGATCCTAAATGAGGTGACTTCTACAAACTGGCCTGAATAAGAGCTGTAGAAAAATCTGAAAAGGTGCCTATTTTATTGTTACTTCATAGAAATTCTCCAATGCATCAGTAGAAGTTTTACTATCTTAGCAGTCATTGTTAACTATTCCAACTGAAGAATGAATATTACAGTCTCATCTGCCCAGAAGCCTAGCTAAAGTGAAGTAACAAAACTAAGGTCCAAAGACTGGAATGTAGAAGATCTGCCTTTGGTTTGTGGCTCAGCAAGAGACCCTGAGCGCATCTCATAGGGGCAAGAACAGAGCAGATTGAGGTGGAAGCAGGGAGAACAAACCTTTGGCTACAATATGACAAATTAAAGCTTTTAAATTGAACCTATGCAGATCTCAAAGTGAATTTCAGTTGTGATAGAAAGCACAGCCCCTGCTCTTTTCTGTCCAGGCTTTGCAGCAAGAGCTCCGCTCCTAGGCCTGGTAACACAACGCCCACCAGTGGGGCTCTGAACTTGTTTGAGATCAGTAATGTCCACAACACAGACAGCAGTAATGTGCCCACACAGGCAGCTTCCGAAAACTCCAGCTGTACAAGACCAAACCCAACCCTCCCTGCCCCCAAAAACCCAAAGAGAATTGCTTAATCACTGCTGGGACTACTTGCTCTAATTCATTTAAACGAAAAAGCCACTTTATTATGTATAATTGTTTCCTGTCATGAAGTGTGTTGGACTCTGCCCTAGGAAAGTGTCCTCATTTTCTCTTGTAAAGAAACAAGTATACCAGCACCTTAAATACAAACTTTCTTCTTTGCTTCAACTGCTTCCGCTTTATCAGGCTTGACCTGTATATGGAGAACTAGCTAGGCAGAGACCCCAGCCTGTTTCACAAGAACAGCATAGACAAGAACAGCCACTAGGTGCTGACATGAGCCAGATCTAAACATCTCTTATGTGTAGCTACCACTAAGTGTAAAGTACTTGAAAGCTTTAGGAATAAGGGACAGGCTGAAATTCATTCTGGTTTTGAGTCCACTACAGACTGCTGGTCTGACCTGAACATCTCTCTGGGCCTCAGTGATCATTTACAAGATGGGGATGGCAGTATCTTGCCTTTTACAAGCCCTCCCATTCGCCTATTCTGCTTAGACCACATGTTCTCTGGGTTAAGGGACTGACTTACTGTATAGTATCCAGTATGAGAAAGATTTAGTTCTAGCACTGCCTTAAAAATCAAGAGCGACATTTCTTGAAACATTCAGTCCCTTCCAAAGATTGTCTAAATATTTCAAAAACAGTCCATCTCTTCTCAAATTAGTGCTTTATATTAATTTATATTATGCATCAAACCAGATGCAAAGGAGAGAAAAAGGTCTCTATCTAGGAAGGAGGCACTGGATTTCTATGAGATTGTCTGAAAGGACTGGGACCAAAACAGGAATTGCTTTTCCATGTGACCTCAATATAGTATCACTGTTGAGGACTTTCACCTCCCTGTAGGTGTCATTTGTAAGGACAAACAGGAGCACATGTGATAGTTGGGACAGCCATGAGTAGAACGAGACACCACAGGGCACTTGCCTTCCTTGTATCCTGCGACTGGAGAGCAAAATTGATAGCCTTTTTGGACTAGCAATAATTAATGCTCAATGCAGCAAAGACTTCTGAAGTTGAGTCTGTCAGGTGAAACAATTTATTCAAAAAAAGTTGCTCAGACCCTCTATGCCCATACTCTTTGGGAACACTGTCTCTTAGGATAAGATTTTTGCTGATCTCAGGAATAATCTAGCTGAACTGTGTTATCATGTAGCACTGGCTACTCCCAACAAGTATCATATCCAGGTTTGTCATCATTTGAAGATGTCTGCATTTAATGTGAAGAGTATTTCCTCCAGTAGGTTGCCAGAAAAAACTGTGCTCCAATTATTGCTTTAACATATTCCTATTTATGTACTTTGCAGACTGTAGATTTTCACTCTGCCATATGCTTTTACTGACTGAATGATTTGCAGCTCCACAAAAGGCCATGCAAATGCAACGGAAGTCAACATGGACACATGCAGCATGTGCATTCAAACACTGGCAGTGTTTCTTTGCATAACATCTTCCCTGCACAAATAACTGAGGAATGCAACACATCCTGAGGCTTTATCCGATTCTGCAGCCCTTAACTATTCACCCACAGAGAAAAGGTAACACATGGACTGTAAGATTTTTCATCCCAACATTTTGCCTAGCTGCTATCACTTAACTTAGATCTGCAAGCAGTAGTCATCAATATTCCAGTCCTGACCAGTGTTACCGAATGCCTAAGCAAAATACACTGCAGCTGCCTGAAACCTCATTGCTGTTGGTTAAAAGTCTGCTGAGCTGGTAAAGTGAAAGTAGCCTAAAAAGTTAAGGGAATAACTAAGACCAAAACTAGAGACTGATGCTGACTAAGTTTGTTTTTATGTTAATACAACCTATTTTACTTAAGATAGAATTATTAGATTTAGATGTGGAAGTGACAAGATAGCTCAAATGGTGATTTCCTCCCCCACAAAATACCCCCAAACCTAGAGATCATTCAAGAGCAGTTCCAGATTAGATTGCTTCAGTCTTGCACAGGCTGCTTTCAGATAAAAAGGAAGCAGGGACTAAGTGGAGAACAGGAATTTTTAATATTTCATATGAAGCAAGACTTGTTTATTTTTGGAAGTTTGTTTTGTCCTTGTTTTTAGTTTTGGTTCTTGACAAGGGACTTGTGTCAAAGAATGTCTCCTTAATATCTGGTCCATTAAGCTGCCAGTGCAGCAGGTGGTAAATTACCAAAAGGATTTTGACTTTCACTTAGAGATTGAAGAAAAATGGGGAAGGTGACCACAGAACTGCCCAATATGCAGCTGAGTCCAACTACAAGCT
Source organism: Apteryx mantelli (assembly GCF_036417845.1). Taxonomy (NCBI): domain Eukaryota; kingdom Metazoa; phylum Chordata; class Aves; order Apterygiformes; family Apterygidae; genus Apteryx; species Apteryx mantelli. Next base: position 25,685,663 of record NC_089986.1, on the reverse strand, counting down.
GTTTTGCAAGACTCATTGGCCTCAGAAGCTTCATTTCATGGGCAATAAGCTCCAACAGAAACATGGAAGTGACTGTACTGAATTTGAACTCTTGACATACAAAACTGTCCTGAGTGAACATGCTTGATTCCTTTGCATTTTATGTCAGGTTCCTCCACTTCAGAACCTGAAATGCAGATAACCTCCCCTGGCCTATACTTTCAGCAACTCTTGCCCTCATGCATACAATTGAACTCTGAGCCTGCACATATATTCCTGAGTCAGCATCTGCATTATTCTGCTTCCAATAACCAAAATGGTATAATTCCTATAAACTTTTTAATGAGCAGATTTAAGCCAAAATCCTATTCCAAGAGGCCAGATCCATCCAAATTATGGTCCAGGGCTTGTCTGTCCCCTGCCAAAGCTGAGTGTCACACCACCTGAAAGTCAGTACAAAGAGCTTCCCATGGACCAACAGCACAGACTAGCCTGTACGCATAAGCTTCTGGCCCTAAAGAGCAAGCTAAACAAATTGAAAATCATTATCACACAAGCACAGCCTCCTTCATCACCCAGTCAACCTCTATCAGAAAAGGTGCAAGGCTCTTCAGTATTGCTTCTGTTCCTGTGTTCAGACTGCTTTAAACACAGCCTCATGACTCAGATCTATCAACAGATCCTGCTTTTAGGGCATTTTGGAGAAATGCCACACAGGCTGAAAAGTTGTGAGAAACCTGTGGCTACCTCTTTAATGACTCAGCACTTAGCATCACTGTGGATTTTCATTTTAGCAGTTTTTGCATGACCCCCTCCTTATTGCAGTACAAAAATGACAAAGGCAGCATGATTATACCACATGATAGGTATTACCTACAGCTGTGCACAATTCAGATCTGTGCATTTGAGCTATCAGTTCACACTGCGAAACCCTGCTATACTCAGAACCTCTGAGTGTTATTCACAGCACATCACAGAACAGAGGGAAGTGGAGTGTCTCTGGGATTTAGTGTCTGATTAAGTCCTTCATTCCCACTGCTAAGCAAGAACTCAAACTACAGTGGCAAGTTGATCTTTCTCCAATTTGACTAGACTGGATGTGACTGGCCACTAGAATTACAGCACAAGTGCTTGGCCCGGGCTCAACAGTCCACCCAGGAACAGGTAAAAGGCTGCAGGGTTAGCCTCTTCTGAGCTCTTGGCCATCACACTGGTCTGAACAGGCTGGTTTTAGAACTAGTTCAGGAATATATGCACAGGCTGAAGCCACAACAGCAACAGCAATAGGGTCATTCAACATTATGGACTGCCCATCTCAAAAAGCATGACTATGGCTCAGAGCTAATAGTTTCAGACTCATGGTTTATGCAAGTGTGCCAGGGTGAAGCCAACATTCAGAGTAACTTTTGTGCTGACTTCAAGAGCTTGGAGCCAAGAGCTTAAACTTCAAAAGCTGCTCTAACCTGTGGTGAAACACCTTCTGACTTTGATGGAAGCAGCTGGATTAACTGGGGTTGCGCCTGGAAACTTTACCCACCTCAAAGACCACCTGAAGCCATGTGAATAGGCAAGGACTTAGTTACTAATGGCACAGAACACACTAACTTATTTTTTCCTTTGTTGTCTTTATTTTGCTATCCATTGAAATTTAAGTGCATTGCAACAGAACCTCTTCCTGACATTCCCAGTATCCATTTCTTTAACAAATAGCTGGAGAGCATCTTTTTAAAGCTGTCTATAAAGTTTCCAAAATACTTCAGCTACAGGGGTTTCATGTGCAGGGTCTCCATCTAGTAACAGCTGGGTTGTTGCTTGTCTCAGTGAGAGACACCATTAATTAGCTGCTGACAGCACAAACAGGCCTTAAATTACACACAACTAATTTGGGCAGGGGGAAGAGTAGGGGCAATCTACAATGGACAAGAGACAAAGGTAACAGATGCTGACATGCCATGGCCTCAGTCACATCACTTCTGCTGAAGAACTAAGGTAGATAAAAGTTAATAACCAAAGATAAAAAATAAGCTATGTAAAAGGGATTCATCTGTAACAGCTACTAGCTGTGCTCTATCAGTTCTGCAGACATTAAAAGCAAGAGCTAGTTCCTCAGCCTGAACACAGTGGAGTTGTACTGAATCTCAGCTGCAGATCTCCTTCAGCAAAGTGCCTGGCCATGACATTGATACCACCCAGCTGAAAACCAGTGCAACTTTGGCAGGATCACTTAGGAGGATGGGGGATTTGATCCCATCACCTCCACAGGTGAAAACCACCCACAGAAGAAATAAGATGACAGTAGTGGTTTAGGTATATTAAACAGGTCCTGGATTGTGTCAATTGCCCTTAACATCTAGAGATCATACAGTGCTGCAATATTAAATACTCTACAATATACATGCACACACACACATAGTTCAGCCTTCAGTAAGGATAAGTTTCATGTCTGACAAGAAAAACCCAGGAAAGCATACTATGTCTCCCTGTAATGAGTCAGCCTGGAGAGTCAGATACAAATACCACCTAATCTGTACGTTTCTGAAGTTCATAACATTAAAACTAGAGTCAAGAGTAAGCAAGAAACATGACTGCTCAGACAGATGGACTGCAAACTTAGTGAACTACTATAGAAAGCAGATACTGTGAATTAGGCATGTACATATGCTCTGTGCACACAATCATGACTTAAAGCCACAGAATGACTAACAGGGAAGACACTTAGTAGTTGTCAGTCATGTTAATCCCAAGGAAAGTGGCTGAAGAGTGACAGAAGAGGCCAAGAACTGTCAGCAAAGAGGTCTCAAGTCAGGGGAGGGTGATACAGGAGCCAGGGAGATGCCATTCAGTTAGCAACTAAGAATTTTGTTTTGCCTATCAGCCAATCTCAGCTACTTTATGACTTCCAAAAACAAGGCCCATCTCTGAATGCAAAGCACACTATCAAGATGAGGCTTAAAATAGGTCTTTAAAAAAAAGTAGCTGTGATCAGACCTGTAGAACTACCCTTCCATACTAGAGACCAAGAGAACCCGAACAAGTATACAGTAAACAGGTCTGGCTACAAGTCACACAGGCAGCCTCTGCCAGGGCTCAGTCTTCCTTGGAACAAAGCTGTTAGTCCTGCTGCAGACAGGTGTCTGCAGCTTTTCACTCCTGATAAGCTCACAAGCTGAGGGAACATACTAATGGGAGTGCAGCATAAGGTTTTTGTGACTGTCCGGATGTGTACCAAGTTGCAACTGATGCACGAAATGAGAAGTCTGTCCAGCGTAGCAACTGAATACCAACAAAAACAATGCAATTGGTTGCTTTTTTCCTGTACTCAAATTCTTTCTTCTGACTAATCAGGCCAAATAACACTTGTGGAGCTAGATGTCACAGCTGATGAGTCTGGGGCAAATTATCAGGCACAAGTTGCACCAGCTGATATCAGGATGAGCTGATGGATTCTGAACAGCCTATTTTTTAATTCACATTTGGCTTATGATTCATGCCCATTTCTGGGAAAGGAAGGAGATGAAGGGATTCTCCAAAGTGCAAAATTCTCAACAAGAGGTAAAAAAACTTTTCTGATGCTGAATCCGTTCTTTCACTCCTCTGCTTTCTTGCTGACATGCAAACATCAGAAGTTATATTCAGGATGAGATCATGTCACAGTGATCTTAATCTGAATGTTACCATATGGGTTAATAATTTTGCTGGCTCCCACACTGGAAGCGGTTTAAATTTTCCAGAAGTTCAGCAGCCCAATTTAAGAAAACAAAACACTCCCAAAGCTTTAGACTACTCATCTTTGGTGCAATTCCAATACAATCAATGAAGCCACATAATGGGAAAAAATGGCATTTTCTTTATATCTCAGAAAAGACTAAGGTTACATGGGTTATAAACTGTTTCTTCCAAGTCAAAAATGAAACTATTTGACAGAAAAGAAAACATACAGTTGAAATCAAGCCAGTTTATGACTTACATTTGTCAACATCAGTATTTTACATCAAGGACAGTAATGTTGACATGCTATCAAATTCAGAATCCCCACCCCCCACCCCAAGTCATAGTCAAATTCAAAGTCTGCCACATACATAATGTAAGTTTTTATGTACGTAAGTATAGGTATATGGAGATTCCAGATCTCAGATATTACTACCCAAACACTGATTCCAATGTGAATTGTTTGTAGTTACTGAATGCATGTATTTGTGTCTGGTATCCCAGACTCCTTTCCAAAATTTTGGCCTTCACCTCATCCTGCAAGTCACTAGCAAAAAGAATCCTTCTTCCTGTGCTGTCCTACCATGCATTACACAAATCTTGCCAGATAATGGAGTAATGCTGTAGTACCTCCCAACAGGTATAGTCAGGACCTGTACACGCTTACCTATTGTTCAGTTTATCCCAGATTACTTCTGGGATGCAGTGCAAACTGCTTTTCAAGTTTGAATCCCACCCTCCTCATTAGTCATAGGCCTTGTTTTTGTTGTTCTTTCCCAGCTTCTCCCAAAATTCTCATCCCACAGCTCTAATACAATTATAAAGGCAATATTATAACTTTCTCTGCTGGCTTTCAGCCCCAAGAATCCCAGGACTATCAGCTGTGCAGTGGGACCTACCACACCCACAATCTGGAATCAGTTCAAAAACATTCAAACCTCTCACCACCTGGGTCCTTGCTAAGTTTTCCACTAGGCAGCCAACATTCTTCTGTGTACTCTTTAAATGCCTTAAAAGCCAGAGATTTCAGAAGAGCTTTTGACAGATGTCCTCACTTGGAGCCACTGGGCTCCACATGCAATGTGGAAAGCTGGCTATTCTTTTGACTGAGCAGAGGTTTTCAAGAAGTCTACACATTTATTCAGCACCTAGAAGCACAACTTCAGCTATTCAACCCTTCTGAAAATCTGGACCTTTTGTTTAAACAGCCTATAGTGGGTTACCTGCAAAGACTGAACAGAATGCCCCTTGATCCGGAAGTCTATATTTCCAGGAACTGAAGGAATCAAGCCTTGAATTGCAAGAATCTATCAATTTCAGGGATCTATATGTGCAGGTAAATGCCCAGCATATTCTACAAAAGCCACCTGGATGTGCTAAGATTTGTCTCACTGAAAAAGAACCTCCTTTATTAAGTTGTGCACATCCCTCATAGGAACTTAGCCACACTTCCACTGCTCCAATAACTTCGAATGTTTCCTTACCTTCCTGTATTACATACACTGGCTCAGAGTCAGCAGCTGACCAGCAGAACATGGATTAGATGCCAGAGGAAGACAATGCCACGTTGTGGTAGAGGACATTGCATAGTGACTTGAGAGCAATTCACAGTTCAAGGAGTCTCAATGCAAAACCAAAGTTAAACTTACTTTTAAAATAAAGTTTGAGTTACCCTTTAGTACTGATAAAACAAGGCTGAATAGCAATGCAGGAAGCCAGATGCAAGTCAAATACCCAGGGATGCTTTTCAGAGTATAAGGTCTCATGCTAACTGTCAGAACTCAGACCTGTCTGGGAAGGATCAGGTACAGCCTAATGAAACAGTGTAGGAGCTGTCAATTTTACTGAGCAAATTCTACCATTTGACCCAAGATGTAAGCAAAGCCATTGGAACAGGTAGTTTTAATTTGATTTAGCCGATTAGTAGAAAAATAAGGAAAAGGTCAAAAGGAGTGATGGGTGGAGAAGATTAACAGTGGTCAATCTGCTACATATCTACTGCCTGCAACAATTTTGCTACTCATTATTAAAAAGGAATGCTGTGAGAAGCTATTATACATGACTGAACTAAATGACAGGAAGCAACTCCCATTAAAGCAGAATAAGGATGATGATCATGTTGGGTGATATACATCATTCCCATTTTTTGTTTCCTCTTCAGAGTTTAATTAGGATCTTATAGCCTGGTAACGTTCATATTTAAGAAAACTGATCTGTTAGAAGTTAAACAGAAGAAAAAAGTGAGGGGGGATTCAAATTGCTTTCTATAAACTTTGCTCATTAAACAAGACTGCCCAACAGGTTGTGTTGCATGGGCTGGTTTAACAGTCAGATGGGGTTTTTGCTTTTTCTCCACTTTTTCTCCTCTACGTTGTTACAGAAAGGGACAATTGCATGTTTTCTGTCGAATTTGCTGCATTTTAGAGCACACGGCAAGCCTAGCAGTAACCAGAACACAGAACATACCCATTAAAGAGCAACTCAACTAATGAAAGAATATTGTCTCTTTTACTGATAAAATGTATCCACTCTACAAAAAAACATGACAAGAGAAAAAAGGATTCCCATTGGCATTACAAGGCTTGCTCTGGACACTTACAAACCAATTTTGAAGAAAATCTGGAACCATACATGTCTGTACCCAGTTTTCTTGATCTGGGAGTCATCCAATTAAATTAGAAATCTTTTATCTCATTAAAAACCAAGTATACCTCTAGTTAACCCCCCCAATTTCACTTGAGCAAGTAGTGAACACCTTAAATTTCAGAAGACCTTCAGAGTAACATGAGTGCATGTTGTTCCAAGAGGCTTTGCTAAAGTCACAACCCCCAGATCACCATGAAGCCAAACAAAACTGGACATGCCACAAAGCACTACAATATGACTGCCAAGACAACTGGCTGGGCACCTTCTACTCACCCATTTCTAGAGCTGCTGGGGCTGCAACCTGCTGTCCAATAGCCACCAAGGGATTACTTACGGTCTCACTTTTTGGTATGTGCACAAGCCATTCCCCTTCTACTCCCACTTCAAGAAGGGTTCAGGCCATTTCAAGTGGATATTATGGCATACCCAGTTGTTAAGGCATACCTACAGCTCAGTTTCTTGGTATCATCCAGGTTGGTTTAAAGCAGAGATGTTAGAGATAAGAACTGCTAGAAAGCAAACTATTTTCTTTGGAACCCTTGAAATCCCTTTCAGATTTCTATCAAAAGAGTTACTCATGCAGTACTTAATTCATTTTGAACTTACCATGTGAAGTTTGAAGAATACTAAGTGTTTTAATGATGATAATTTACTCAGATTAGTGCTCAAGCCTAGTCTCAAATTAATGACTGACACCTCCTACAGTTGAGTAGCCATTTTGTCATAGGTAAACACTTAACACACTTAATAGCTGATATTATTTTGAAAGTTATATTGAGAGCAGATTTGTCACCAACTTTGAGACATATTTGGTTCCAGAGAACAAAAGGGAAGCCCCTCCAGTGTTTTCATCTCAAAAGATTAGCTAGTGAAAGCCCCATTTTACAGTGTCCCTCAAAGCAGCATATGCATTTTGAGCTGAAACAGATTTGGCTTACAGGAGCTACTTGACCTGCTGGGACACCCATTTAGGATACCGCTATACCTTGCCTAGAGAGCAGAGTCATAGATCTTGTTTAAGCTAAAGTACCACCATCTCACCCATTAATCATTTTAGGACAGAAGAGGTTTTCCTTGGCCTTTGAACCTAAAGATCCTTGGATTCTTATGATGGTATATCAGACTTTTGACTTATGAATATCAACAGCATGGAGAAGTAGATTATCACAATGTAAAGGCCGGATGACTGCCAGTGGGTGTTTGACATGAAGGGTATCAGATTAGGGAACTATTTATCAGAGAATAAAGATAGAAATAAGACAAAGATAGTAAAGGTACAAGGGGAGTGAAAAAGTAAGAAGCAGCAGCGGACTTCAACATTTTTGATAAAACTATTTGTCTGCAGATCAAAATCTTCATTTCATGTAGAAAGGGCCAAGTCCTACCCTACCTACTTAAAATTCAAGCTAAATTTCCATTAATACCAAATTTTACTCATGTAAAGTTTGGGCTATAAGCATAGAGGACAGGCAGAGAAACTATTTGTGCTCTATTACCCAAGAACTAAATGAGTAAAGCTGAGATAGTTGTGGGAGATGGAGAGGCCTCTCCTGCTCCTTCCTTTAGGACCACATATTCCTGGCTTTTCCTGTGATCCAGCCCTGCATCACTGATATTAAAGGGAGTTTTGGCACTAACTGCAGTGCAGTCATTAGCACTCTGGTCAGTTTTTCAAAGTGTCTGGTGTTTAAGTGATTCACCTAGCAGGGGGATCAATGTAAAGAGGCCTTATTCCAAGAGCTAGAACCTTCAAGGATTTTACAGTAATCACATAAAGCACCCCAAACCTCACACACTAACACGTTTTTAAAAACAATCCTAAAATTAGTACACCTAAAACAAAACAAATTCTGTGCCATCATGCTTCACTAACTGAATAAAATTCAGTTTGCTTCTCTTGCTGCTGAAATGAGCGTCTACTCTCTAGTAGAATTACCAAACATTATAGCTAAATGGCTAGGTTTACTGATACAACTAAATTTTTGGAAGTGCAAAATAGTTCTAGAAAGAGGATGAAAACTGTTGCACTGTTAACAGTAAGCCAAACAGATAAGCATCCATTCTAGTTTAAGTGATGAAGCTCTGAATGCACCCAGATCCCACCTGAAACAGCAGCAAATGGGAAACCCTCATGCTCCTTCTGTCACCAGAAAAGCATTTCCATATGTTGCTGTCGCAGGAGCAAGGGCACCAACATGCCTGCAGTTGGCTTTTGGTTGCCTGCTTTCCAAGAGCATCTGAGCTCCTGTGCTCCTTGGGAAGGGGCAATCAATGCCCCCTCTGAGGTAAGTGAAGCTGGGTTTGGTATTTGGTACTTAAATGAATCCAGACAACTACCCAGAAAGACCAACAAGCTGTATTAAATGCATATTTGATATATTAGGTAAAAAGAAATTTCCCACAGCGAATTCTGGAGAAAAGGTGTTTAGGATAAGTGAGTATGAGAATTGTGCTGGTGACAGAAGGTTTCATCCTGAGCAGTTTTAGTAAATCATTCTGAGGTTCTGGAACAACTAGTTGCTTAACTAGTATACTAAAAATTTAGCAGCATTGTCTAAGAACAAAGCCAGATTGCAATTATTTGTTAAATATTCCAGCATAATGCAAAAACTGATTTTGAATTAATCAACATACAGTAGAGGGCAAGTTCTATTAGCTTACTATGTAAATCCTTTTCCTTCAGTGTATTTACACCCATGTAACCAGGACTAGGATTTACCACTACAGACCTCTAACACATGGCTTGCAGCTGTCTCTGAAGAGACAACCTCCCTTGGTTTCTGAAGATTTACAGCCAGAGGAGTCCAGGAGTTACAGCACAATTTTTCTTTCAAGTTCAGGACTCCAGTTTCTCAGAGACCACTGAAATTTTAATGCTTGGTCCCCTCACATGTGAAGCACAAGGCTGTTGTGAAGGACAAGAGCAGGGGAAAGAGGGCACTGTCTGCCTGTTTTGGCACATATCCTGTTTTGAGACTCACAAATGTTCTGAAGTTAGCTAACAAGTTTCTTAGCAATAGTACTGTAAACAAAGTTTGGAAAAATTCAAAGTCCTCAGCACACTGTTTCTGGCAACACCACTGCATCTCCCAGACAGCTTATCAGACAACACCCATCTTTGAAGAGCAAGGCAGTTCTGTGCTCAGAAGTGAAGACCTCTGTTTTGCAGGAGTTCAAGAAACATGCATACCAAATAGACTACATTTATTCAAACAAGCTCGTTTGAATAAAAACAAATATATCACTATAAGCATTGATAAATGTTTGTGTCAGAAAAACTAATTGGCAAAACCACTGCAAAACAACACGAGAAAGGAGAAGCAGATTCTTTTCTACCACCTAGCCAAATGCCTCTGATCTTAAGTTCAGACTATTGTTGTAGGCACTGTGTAGGTCTGTCTTGAATATATTTGAAGAATGAAGCTAAGTGACCACAAAAACAGATCTCCTTCACTGACAATATTAATGCAAGTGCATGTGTTAGCTGTACAGATACACCTAGTGTCAGGAGGCTCTTAGGTGCCAGAGCAGAAAGGATACAGATTCATATATGGAGGCAGGGAAATGGGGAAAAAACAAGGTATTCTGAATTGGAATATTCAGTCATTTAAGGTTTTGTGCTGTAAAAAAAACTTTTAGTGCCCTGACAACACTGATAAGATAACAAAAATAAGTATTTCTAAAAAAAGTATTTTGATTATTCCTGTGAGGATCCCAAGGTGTAAGCATGCAAAAAAAAGAATCAAAAAGAAAAACAATTCCATTATGCAACAGGTTCCTGATAGTTTAAATCTCCCATAGATCAAAGAAAACATTTCATGTCTTAAGGTCAATGCCTTTTGGTTGCTGTCATATGCAAAGTGCATAACAACTTGATGTAAAGACAAGTTCCTTACTTGGTATAAAGCACTGCAGCTTCTGCATTGATATACATTTAGCTTTCACTTCATTCTAGAATCTCTGGAGTGCAAAACCTCTGCAAGACAACAAGTATGAAGCTCCCCCAGTGTCTAAACTGCATGGACAAGGATACTGCAGTATATTTCAACCTTGAACCAAGCACTCCCACCACAGAAACATTCCGTAAGTTTTTAACATCTTAAACTCTTGAAGTCAGAGATTTATTTTTAAAGATGCTTTCTGTTAGGTGTGCTGTTTGTACAGCCAACATCTAGAGCCGTTAAGCCAGCATCTCAGGTAAAGCCAACATGATGCTCAAAGACTTTCCTAGCAGTCAGCCTTTCTCAGAGACCACACAGAAGTGTGGGGTCCTTGTTCCACTTTATCTGGTGGCTTGGACTGCAGGGAGGCCTTAGGAAACAGTGTTAGGGAAGGAAAGGCATTGTGACCACAAAAGCTCTTAGCTTTTAAGAGAGGGGGTTAGACAAGTGGAAAAGGTGGTTAGAAAGTTTGAGGGAATCTCAAACACAAACAGCCTTCAGGAGCATGTTAGACTTCAATTTATTAGCCAGCTAAAGCCCTGATTCAATAGGACATGTCATCATGAGCCTTATCACATTAAAGTCCCCAGGATTAATCATAAGTAATCAGAATTACTTTGTCCTTGTTGAGGAAACTCAGCATGAACTATAGCAGGAAGAGAAAAGACCTGAGTGAAGGAAAATGTTTTGACATGTCCAATAATTTATAAGCTATTCCCCCTCACTTTACTGCTAATTTTCAGCAATAGGTTTTAGATTTCATTTCATGCTTACAGATTCCCTTCTACCTCCATTTGCCTTAAGGCAAATGTAACCATACTGTAGCCATGTGTTTGCTTACTGGGCCACAGTAAATCTTTTTTAGGGATCAAAAATATCCTTGGCAATGCAGTCCTGCTTTCCTAAGAAAAGCTGTGTCTTGACAGGATTCTAAAACAAGTGCAGCTGGACTAAGTCTGGGTGGGAATTTTCCTTAGGGAAGTCTGGCCTCTTAAAAATTTCTGTGCTGGATACCTCATAAAATTCCTCCAAGTAAGGATGTAGAAGACAAAAAGCAAAGATAAGAAAGCCAATGTGCAAAGTTCAGAGTTTCCTAAGACCACCTTGCCCTGCTTACTGTGCAAGTAATCAGCAGTAAGAACTTCAGTTTAGTCTGCACACAATACTAGTTAGAAGATACTTTGATAAGAACTTGAGTGCAAAAATGTTTATTTTAGCAGACTTATTTCTGGAAACCTTGGATAGCTAATATCCTTTTCCTTTCCATTCTTTATCTTATTCTATCAGCTGACAGTCAGTATAAGATAAAACAGAAGAAAAACATTTATAGATAATAGATACCAGATTAGAGCTTCCTTATTTGTTTGGATTTTTTCTGTAGTCAACCCATGTTGCTAATTCTTTACATGTGTCTTTACAAACAGGAGTTGGGGTATCCTCAGGGTTCACCTACTACTTCATTGCGTATTACACGCATGGAAGCTGAGACAGTCAAAGTTGCAAAGATCTAGCTGCCTTACTCTCACTGAACTTCATTAGAAAGATATTCTAGTGCATTAGAAAAGATAAAACAGATACTATCTTAGTATCAAAGGTAAACATATATAACATGCAAGTTTAAGCCTCCTCTGCAGATTTCAAAGTCCCTCAAAGGGCAGAGGAACATCACTATAACTTTTGCCCCTCAAAGACATGTTCAGCAGGAAGCTTCGTGAAAGGGCTTTACCCTCTGTCCAGTGTAAATTGGACAAATTGTGGTCAGTGAATTTAAAACAAGTAGGTTCCTGGCATGTAACTTGTCCTGGTCACACCGGAATAATGGAAGTGGCTTTCCTTTACCAGATTTGTTTCATTGCCCTTGAAGGCATAGTTTTGAAGCTATAGAGAAGGTTTATTGCCACTGATAAAGTGGTGTCTCCAGCAGCTGAATCACTTTGCAGTGTATCAGGGAATAGTTTACTGGAACAAAAGCAAAGTTACTACTGACATTGAAAAAAATCAGCTCTAGCTATGAGCCCTGTATCACTCACTAACTTATCAAATCTTATTTCTGGCTAAAGCCCCAGAGAGAACTCTTTGAGATCCATCTTAAAATGTCACTAGGAGATGAGCGCTTGAAATTTGGCTCCCATATTGCTCCCTCAATAAGAAAGGAACTTCCAAGAACAGAGCCCCTTGTTATTATACTTTGATATCCTTGCTCAGTTTCAGAGAAACAAGGTTATTTTGCTTCCTTTCTCCCACCTTTTGTATAACCTACCTAAATTATGTTCTTTATTGCGCAGGACCTTCAACTGCAGCCCTAATTACAGCGCAGCAGACCTGTCTCACAGACAGCTTTTATATAAAACTGCTATGCAGAGAATTGCCACTGTAAAAGCCTGAATCTTTGTTTCTTGACCCAACTGCTCAGAAACTGTCATTTTACTGTCACATTCATGAGATTTCTGCATTTAATTCAGTATATCTAAAACTATGGAATCCTTCTGCACAACCTAATCCTAAAGGACTGAAATAACTTCTCAGCCTACAGTCTATATATAACACTAAGGTAATGCAATTTTGAATCTTTATTATTGTACATGAGGAACTAGCTGAATTTCAGCTATGAGATGCAAAATTTTGTGCCAGTTTAAAACTAAGTGTCCATGAATAATTCCCGTGGTTACTGTATTAAGAGCAATTGGTAAGGTAGTTCATGTTTTAGTGAACATCATTTGCCAACCATTTTATGAGCACTATAAACATGAACTGTCTTCACCTTCATTTTAAAAGATAACAACTCAATGCTTAGCTCTCAGCTTTGCATGATTAAGGCCAGCTCAGAGCAGACCTAGGTGTTTCAGTGTCCCAGAAAGTGAATTTGAGGCCACTACCCATTCCCATCACCCTCCATTGCATAGCGGGCAGGCTAGGTTGGCTACATAAGCTATGGATGAGTTGTCCACTGATTTTACCAGCGCCAGTCCCATCATGATTGTGCCATACTAAGGGGCACATCTATAATGCCTCATCTTTACACTCTTCATATGCATAGTGCCAAAACATCTAACCAGTTTCAAGGATCAGTTTCAGCGGGAGTTGTGGGTTGTGTACTGTTCAATCTGACCACTCAAACTGAACACTGACTACAGCTGGGAACAAACAGTATACTATTTATAGAGGGGAAAGGGGGTCAGATTTGAAAATGAATCACTTGCACTAACTCAACCTTGAATATAGCTTCTAGGGATAATCTGTACCTAGTTAGTTTCCATACTGCAAGTTGCTGTTAGAGCAGCATTTTTGTTCCAAGGCTTTCACTCTCCCATGAGCGGACTAGGTCTTTATTCAGTGGAAAATGCATGCCAGTGGTAAATGCATCCTAGGCTTTTTACTGCTGTACCTGAACACATTAGTTCCACTCTAAGGACATGCAACACCCAAATCATCAAGTGTTTGGTCTTATAATATGCCTAGTAAAACATCTTCTTAATCAAGCTAGTAAAAGCACTCTAGAATTTTAATGCTATAAAAACTGTCTAAGTTCAGCTGATAGCATCTACATTCTTGAACCACATGTCAGCTACTCAGTGTGAGCAGTTGGTGAGCCCTCCTCAGCTAGTCACCAGCACTGTCTCTTTTCATACCTTGCCCTTCCTTTAGCTCAGATGTGGAATTTCTCCCCAGAATGTAGGATATTAATGCTGTCCTTACAAAGTTTGCACCAAAAGATAAACTGTGCATTACTACCACTGAGAAGTCACCTTTAAAAAAAGATGTTACACATCTGACTGTTAGTGTGCACCCAACAATTCAGCAAAAGCAGCAGGTGGCCAGATTTGCAGCACAAACATCTGTCACTTTTCCTTTCTTTTAGCAGTTACCATAGGAGCTGGAAGTCAGCTGTGGATAAGTATCATGTGTTTCTACTCTGAGAAGAGATCAAATGGGCTTCTTCAGAAAACATAATAGATAACCTTTTCATACCTGACAGTGCAATTAGAGGGAAACTTCAGAAAGCGTCTAATGCTTTGATGGTCTACAAGCACAATATTCCATTTATTAATCAGTTTTAACAGGAAAATGAAATTAGTAGAATATTGTACTTGAGTTTTATGGGGTAGCCCAAAGAGCTATTTCAAACATGCCAGGCAATATACTTCAAGAACGTACTAGTCACTACAACAGAAAAGTTAGAGAAGTACACTGAATACAGATGTACTACTGACATGTACATCCATATAATACATGCATATTTTGCTACATATGCCTGTCCTGGGTTGCTGAGATACACTGTAAAGAACCACAGGTTGAATTCTTCATTTATACTGGCACAACTGTACTGGCTTCAGAGGGACTGGACTGGCATAGCAGAAGAAATCTGCTCTTCCCTATGCAGTCTTATCCCCAGAAAGGCATCAACAATCAAGCTTCCCGTTGGAGTAGCTAACTGCAAAAAACCCACAGACCTTGAGCTTATCTGGAGCCATCAATACATATTTGTGGAGAAATCTTGAAGAATGTTCAGGTTTCTCAACCCGACATGCTTCAAGCAATTTAACAATTGGAAAGAACACATTTCTAAGTGAGCATTATATAAGCATTATTTTCTGCAACCGTCTGCATCTTTTTTCTGCTGTAACCACACATATATAAGTATGACTCATGCCCATGACAGGAGCCTGGAATTCCAATGGTCCCAAGCTAATAAACCAAGACAGCACACTATCCAGTTTCTACAATCTCCCCCTGCTTTCAATCAAGCATTTCCTCTCAAACCTCCCCTCTATATAGTATTTTACATTCCAGAAGTTTTAGATAGCCTTGTCCTCCTCTTCTGCTTTTTTACACAGAGGAGAAAATCATGACAGCCCAGCTCATGGGGATTAGTGACCATACTTCAAGAGAACCCAAAGATAAAGTTGCCCCATTTCTTTTTGTGAAGCACAATTTAGAGGAATTATTTACATATATACATATAAAAACAGAGTGGCTCTGTTAAAATCTGACATCTACTATTCATGGCCATGAAGTCTTCAGGAAGCTCTGTTCTCCTTCCTTGTGCAAGGAATTCTGCAAGGTAGAGAATGTGATGCATCAAGTGGTAGAATTTAAGTACCCTCTAACACTCATGTGCCTCACAATTTATTTTGTTTTCAGTGAGCTGTGATACTCCAACAGCTGCAAACAGCATTGGTTTATTCTGTACTTCAGTTTGGAGTGAAATTGGTATAATTACCTGTTAATCTAGATATAACCAGAGACCTGGGACACATTCTCAGCTGGCATGAAACTCCACTGACCACAAAGATGTGCTAGTTTACACCATGGCTAAATTTGACCTGTAGTGCTGCTTAGTGTTTTTGTTAGAGCACTTGCGGTTCTTGCCTCAGTGAAAAAGAAAACTGGAGATGAATTACAGATGCAGACAAAAATCTTCCAAGCCACATCCAATTTGGTTGTTTTATCATCACTTAGTCCAGATACCATGAAATGTACAACTGCAGAAAGGCAGTCTCGGATGTCACATATTAATGTTATCTGCTATTATGTGCCTTTGGAAGGGGGGAACTTTCCTTCTCCCAAGATGCATATTTTTAACATCTGCTATTTTAATGCAATTTCAAAAAATAGATTATTTCTGAGCTCTGCAGCAATGAGCTTATTGGATAGCAGAGACCCACAGAGCCTAAATTAGGTGTTTCAGGTCAGAAAAAAAATCTTACTTCAGCCTTTTCAGAGGCATGCAGTACCTGAGGAGAAAGTTCTCATTGTTTGCACTTAGCAACACACAGTGTAGAAGGAATGAGGGTTTATTTAAAGGTACATTTTATAAATTTTAAACATGACTAAAGATGCTGAACACCAAAGTCAGAGCAAACTTTTAACCCCTTTCCCAGCAGTGTGGAGAGGAGTGCGTCTACTCGCTTGCAAGACTTCCACTAGGAATACTCTGTTCTGCCCTACACCTAAGGGCTAATGAAATCAAAGCCCTAAGACACACCATGTGAGGGGGGGCAGTAGAAGGGAAAGAAAACTCCTAGCTCAGGCTGGCATGTACTGTTTGGGGTTTTTGCCTCAGGGAAAGCTTTTATCACAGAGCTATACCCACAAACCACAGATCTGAAGAGACACTGGTCTCGCTCTTCACCGGTGGGGTGCTCACCTTCCAAGGAGAGCAGCGCATCTTTACATACACACGAACTTCTGATCCAACTGCCCCTTTGTTCAGTGGCACAGTTTGGGAGACTAACTAGAATAGCCCCATCTTGTGACTCTTACTAGTATTACAGAGGACTATTCAAACCTAAAAGCTCTGTTTTTATTTTTATTTTTAAACATTATCTTGTAAGACATTAAGAGATCCCCTCACAATCTCCATCATAGAGCAGATACATTTCCGGGATAGTGTTAGCAGATCTCCTCCTTGGCATGCAGAGATCTGCTAATGGCAGCCCACCACAGAAAAAAATCCCAGAGTCCCGGTGTCCCTCAGAGCTCAGCCCCATCACCTGCTAACAGCCGGCAGCACTGCCCTCCGCATGGGTTTCCCTAACTGCATTGAGAGGGATCAGCAGGCATTGTAGGAAAATGTCTGCATGGAGCCAGTACTTTCCCCGGAAGATAAGATCCAGTTTTAATGAATTCCTAGATCACAAAGCCCCTACAAAACAGGGTGCTGAAGCGGGCAAACAAATGTGGAGAAACAGTGGCTGAATAGAGGGGGCTTATCAAGGCAGTGCCCACCACACCATCCTCTCCAAAGGAGCATAACTCAGTGCTGTAGTGCAGCATCAGACACGCAGATCTTGTGCAACAACGATGTCCCTTCAAGAGCAGAGCTTTTTCAGAAATATTTGACTGAGTTAGCCTTTGTCCTAGAAACGCAGATTTAATGGTGAAATTCTGACACTACTGAAGCTGTTGTTGGTTTTGACCTCATGAATTGGTTGTGCACTCACTACAAAGCCTGTATCCTGTATAGGAAGCGTGTTGTTTCCTATTAACAGTTAGTGCAAAATAAGATATTGATGCTATTTGAATTCTTCCTTCATTGCATCAAACTTAAAACCACTGTTAGTTATTTGCAGTGACAGTGAGTATTGATTGCTACAAAGGAGGCACAGAATCTGAGAATGAGAGGATTTAAGAATAAAAATGATTCTCAGATGTCCACTTTTAGCTAGGACGATTCTTACTATTAAATTCCAAGCATAATCCTGAAAAACTAAGTTGGGAATAATGCCTGATCTCTCATGTGTTTTCCAGTGCAAGGAAACATTAAGTGGGTCTGGTTCCCCTTAGAAAACCACAAGACTGTTGTGTCCCCTTTCAGGCATTGACAGTGATTCCCCCTTCCACATACAGTAAAAAGGAAAGCTTGAAGCCACAGGTTTCCCAGCACACCAGCTGCAGTCTCCATCAATTCCTGTCAGTGCTCTTCCTGAGTTTCTCCCCCATTTCTGCATGCTTCTTTCCTCATATTGCCTTTGCATAAGAAACACCCTTGACTTTATCTCAAAAGCACCTTTTCCTCCTACCCCCCCCCAACTTCCTTCACCTCAAGGTTGTTGCAGCAATAACTCAACCCATCTCCAATGGCCAGATGCTTTATCACAGACATACAAGCAGCACAACTTTGTTGGGCTAGGCTCTGCTCTCAGTGCAAGAGGATGAAACAGGCAGCACTTTTGTCTGTGCTACATCTCATGCAGCAGCATAAAGCTCAGATGGGCAAATAACTCACCCACCTTTCTAAAGTCTTAGAGCAGTCTGCAGTGAGTCATCTGCTTGCTGACAGTCGGTTACAACTGATACTTACTGGTAAAAGCCTGTCAGACACTGACTGGTAAACAGTTATTATACTGAAAAAAGAAACCCCGTTCTGTTGACACATTGGATTTCTGCACTCCAGGTGATCAACTTCATACCAAGGAGCAATTCAGTTTTGAGTTCCAGACCTTCCAGTATTAGAAGCATCAAAAAAAGACAAACAAAAAATAGTTTTCAGTGACCCTTGTAACTTCCCTCAAACCAGTGTTTTTAGCCACTAAAGACTAAAGCCTGTAAACCCTGGTTCTAGTGTCCATCACATTCCTGCTAGGCTTTAAGAAATCCCTCCCTTCCAGCTCAGTTTTGTGGGGGAGATACCACACTGAGACCACAGGAGCGGCAGCACGGGACAGCCGTCAGACTTGTGCTGACTCTGGTCACCTCTGCACCCTCCTAGCCCCGACCTGTGGCAAACTGCACAGGAAAGCAGAGGTAACTCCAACAGCCATAGCAGCCTCACTCCCTGGGAACAGCAACTCTGATGTGCTCCAACACCCCTATTCCTCTAATTCCAGGATTTCTGAGGGAGACAGAGAAGACCATGGATGCCTACACAGCCTCTGCTGGAAGAAAACTCTGAACCAAATAAAAGGCTCTAGGAAGCTCTTTTCAGCTTTTTTCACCCTGTATAAAGAAATCAATAAAGATTCCCTAGTTCTTATTTCCCCGAGTTTCACAGTTGATTGATGGAAGAGGAAAACCCATCCTCATGAAATTCTGGGGTATGTTTAGGGCACACTAGACCTCAGGTCAGGTTTCCAGATAGAGGTCTGAGACTTTCAAGCATACCAAATTCAGGGACATCAAAATCTAGTTGCTGCGAGTAACAAACAAAAGAGTCTAGATTATAAAACAAGCATACAAAGTTTTCAGTAGTTTGGATACAGCTCATCTGCAGTCCATATACTGTGCAGAACTATTATAAAACATCCCTCCAAAAGCTCTTCCCAGCATCTGCACTTTTTAAAGGAACAACTAAGAGCTGCTGAATGCATTCTATTCCTGCCATTTTTTCTAAAAATCATATCTTGGCAGATAAATGAATAGGGCACCTTCTCTGCTGCAGTGTCCTTCCTATGCCAGCTACAGTGCCAAACCCTCTTTCTAGCCACATAAAACCAGAATGCATTTATACAAGATTCTTAGGAAGTCCAAGTTCAGGAGGGAACTCAATCAGATCAACTTTGTGCAGTAAAACTATCATCACATATTTTGAATCTAAGGAGAACTACAAACCTTCATAGCAAAACAACAGTTCTTGAATCAAGTGCTATTGTCCTTACCCAGGTAAGGCCAAAGGCCAGAGTATCTGCATATGGACCTATATCTTCCAAAAGATCAGGAAAATCCCAGAGTCCATCAGGACTGGTCCCATACTGTTCCAACAGAGGGGGCAAAAAATAGTTCAGAAACAGATCATCCTGTTCCATGGATCACATCTCCATTGCTCAGCTCCTCTGCATACCTTTCTATTGGTGACAGACTTTCACCCCCATTTTGCTAAGTTTAATTCTCACTGAGAAGTGTCATCCAAAAAACTGACAAGGACATCAAGACCTTTTTCTGCAGCCCCTGCTCTCAATACAGGCAACATCCTAGTCTCGCACAGAGCGTCTCCATTGAATGCTGTCCCCCTCTCAGCAGGTGAGGCCTGCCATGCACCAGGCTGGAGCCTCCCTTACACCTTCTACCTTGCAGGAAAGGAGAAGAGCTAGGCTGGCAGCACCACCTGCCCACTCTGCCCAGGACCTGTGTCCAACAGGTGTAAGGCACTAAAAGTATGCAAGCAGCACATCTGATTACTTACAACAGTTTTGTACTCCAGACTTCAACAAAATTAATCCTGACCTGTATCATTGGTCTCATTTACAGTCAGACACAAGCATATTGCAATTATTTTAAGGCAACATGGCAGCATAAATCCTCCAAAGCTATGTGGCCCTAGCACCTCAGAGAGCATAGCAAGCCAGCAACACAACCCTGAGGGATGGTATTACTGAGGACTAGTCAGTGATATGACTCATCCCATTACCATGTATTACAGGATGCTAATTATGGCTCAAGAACAGCAGTGAGATACACGGGTCTGGAAAGAGCATAGAGTCTCTGAAGACAGTGGACAAAGCCAAGCATTAGGACAAGAGCTGCATTAGACTGCAACACGAGACAATTTCACCAAAGGGAGCAAATGAAAACATTAGAAATAATGGGCTTCCTGCAATTACAACATTGTCAGTCTCCAGTGTTATAGTTTATTTTTCAAATGAATAACAAGCTTTTCTTTGTAATGATTAGGAGGGATGCACATGCATATGTGAGCACCAGTGACATTTAAAAACCTACTTTCGATATGCCTTTAGAGAATTCAAAAAAAAAGGTGTAACCCTCCTATTGCAACAATCTCATTTCAAACGTGCTTTAGATTCTTCCACAAACCCAAACCATAGTGGCTATTCAAACAAGGGCAAGAAGAATCAGAAACATTTCCCTCCTTTACCTCCCTGCTGGAGGGACGCAGCCCTACTGAACCAGCTGGCTGTCCCTTCTTCCCCAGCAGGGAACCCATTTCTGGTGCACTGCACACTAGATCTTCCTCTGAGTTGATCCTACTGAACATGATACCCCTGCCTGACTGTTGAGTAGGAGCTGAAACAGAGTCCCAAATCTACAATTTACTGACATTTGAAGCAGGCTCCCAGACCAGAGCAGGAACCCTTTTCTATCCAGGCAGTTTAAACTGCTGGGTGCCACTAGTTT
This sequence comes from Apteryx mantelli, assembly GCF_036417845.1. Classification (NCBI taxonomy): domain Eukaryota; kingdom Metazoa; phylum Chordata; class Aves; order Apterygiformes; family Apterygidae; genus Apteryx; species Apteryx mantelli. The sequence continues at coordinate 25,664,817 of NC_089986.1, read as the reverse complement.
CAGAGCATCCAAGCTGAAGAAGCAAGGACAGAGGGCCTGGCCCCTTTCTCAACTCAGAGACCACCCCTTCCTTCTATCCCATCTCAGGAGGTTCCTGCAGCATCCATAACTGGTGCATGCTATGCAATCAGACTGCTCGGCTGTAAAGCATCTGTAAACCCCCTCCTAATGTTTAATCACTGCAGTTGAACAGCAGTGATACCCCAAGCTCCACAGCTTCGTCCAACACACCTAACAAGAGTTTGCATAAAGGAAATTTTCAGCAAGCTTTTGTATGAGTGTGGACTTACGTTATTTCAGTGTAGGTTATTGTGATTAATTGCTCCATAATGCAGAGGAATGTTTACAAACAAGACACCAAGAATATTTAATAGGATTTTTCAGAAACATTTAGGGAATGAGGTGCAGCCCCATCAAAAAAAGTCCTTAAAAATCCTTCCTGCCTTCTGGAAATGGGTTCCTTGCTCTTTTATCTTGCTATAAAAGTACCACACATTCAACTAGCACAAGGATGCTGAACAAGTAATGAAAAGGCTGAATGTGGCAACTAGAGCTATTTAAATATGAGGTATTATTTAACACACAAAACTACTAGAAAACTTGAACAAGGTTGCAAAGCCAGGTGTTCAAATGTTCAGAAGTCTGATCAGCCTTTGTGCTACTTCCTGAAGAGCCTGCATTATGATACAGTCTAATTACATGATCACATCCTATTTTTTCCCCCCAGAAGTTCCCTGCCTCATTCAATACACAAAATAGAAGGTACTCACTGATATTCTGTTTTATCTTCTGTGACCAGTGCTTACCCCAAAGGTCCTATTTACTGCACACTGCTCAAAGCATGAACTAAAGAAAAAATATTTCTTTATGGCCTCTTGTGATAACTCAGCACTCTTGCATCCAAGCGCTTCAAATGTTAATGAATATCTTTTCACAATAAGACTGGGAAAGAAGGTGTTTTTATTTGTGTACACAAAACAGACTGGGCACCTAAGATAAGTCACTTCAGACCTTAATCTCAGCCAGCTAAGACCGAATTTTCAAAACTCTTGACACTATTTCATTCTTGATATACCCAATACAGAGCTACCACTTGCTTAGGAAGCTGTGGTTATGACTCTGGCACTAAGCAAATTGGACTCCAAAAATAAAGAACATACAACTGGCAGACACTGGTAAAAAGACTCATTCTCACAGGAACCTGTGGTGGGCACAGATAACATTTGAAAAGCAAGGCTCTAATGCTTCTTCCACAAAGCTTATTTTTGCTTCTTGCAATCCTCTACTTCATCTTTTACTCCCCTTTCAACATTTCCAAGCACTGAGGCTCAGATCTGGAGGGACTCCTTGTTGCAGAACAGTGATTTACTCCCTGAGCACAATCCAGGTGCTGTGAAGGAGGTGAAGACCCAGTTTGAAAGGGTACCCCATGGTCACATCCTCACAGGCCCATTGGAGGCTCCCTAGGCAACGCTTGTTCCATCATTCCACATTGTGTAATGCTTCCCTTCGAGACCTCAGCATTTCTTCTGTGTTTGTGTGCCATTTCCTAGGCTTACTTTAAAACAAATTAGAATAATAGAAAAAAATGTGGAGTAATGTGCTGACCATTCCACAATTTGTCATGAGGGGTGGAAACTTCTGATCCACAGCAGACTCCTACCACTTGAGCTGAATGAGAGATAGCCATAGCGGTGACAGGCTGCCCCTTTTCATGTGGGAAAACTGGGGCACACTTTGCAGGTGCATTTACAAGTGATTTTACTCAAACCCTGGGCTCAGTCTTTCAGGCAAAGGAGTATCCAGTGCTATTTTTCTCCCTTGTCCTACCAAAACACTAACATTTTCTTCCCTCATCCCTCCACTCACCCTCATCCTGTCCCCTACAACTGCATGATTTAATCTCTTCCACATCCAATTACCTTCTCCACTCCCATTTTTTCCTCTTCCCACTTAGCTTTATCCTCTCTGCTGTTCAGAGAGCTAGGTTCATCCTCCTTTTCTAGCAGCCACAGTATCCAGGAGGCAAATGTGGGAAGCACATAGGAGATTCTCTGCTCTTACTTCATGTACCCCTATTGCAGCAGAAGGCAGCAGTTTCAGGGAAATGCCTGTGCACCCCAGAAGCCAACCTTCAGCACACCCAGGATAGACTGGGAAAGAGCTACCAAACTTAGCCTTTTCTGAGCCTGTGAGAATGAAGAGTATGTAAAGCTTGATCACTTGATCAGATTTGGATGGCTTTTCCCAAACGAACAGAGGCTATCCCCTTAAATCAGGGCACTTTGTATTGGAAATGATAGCCCATAGCCCAACAGAGATAGGTCTTAGACCTTTAAAAAGACCGATTTATAAGACTTTTATCACAATACCTTTGTAAGTAGGACAGATGAATCCATTTGCTAAAGCATCACAAAAAATTCAGCCTGATGCAGATATTCAACATGGAAAATTTTACTCCCAGTAAAGTCAGATAAAGTTGAAGTTTGGAAGAAAAAGGTGTGACAGACCACTTTGTTGCTCCAGCTGTGCCTATAGTTACAGCAATAACTGGTTTTAGGCAGCTTCTTTAAATCAAAGATGAAAAGAACTAAAAGCAGATGGCTTTCTTGGGGACTTCCTGCTGTTGTCTTTAATGGTCAGAAGTGTCCTGCATTACCAGAGCTTTGTCCTCCTCCGACTTCCCCTGGCTACCAGCTCAGCCTTAGGTGGACTGGTAAGAGTGTTACCAGAACCCCACTGTTGCTACAGAATGGTGTTGTCAACATTATGAGGCAAGAGGGGTTGAAAGGAAGAAACCACCAGTTGAATTACTAAGTACTTGATTAGTTATTACTGAAAAGACATGAGCTCAAACTAACATCTTCCCATGGGTTGTCAGCAACTAAGATCAAGAGCACAAGATCCCAAGAGTCATTTTTGTTTACTATGAATCTAAAACAGCATTCGCAAACTTTTAACCCAGTCTGAAGTTTCCAGAACCCCATTAGAATCATGTTCTGAAGTGTGGATATGGTTTTTCTGTAATATAAATAGGCAAAAAGTAATTAAGTGGAAGTATTCTTGCATGTTCAGCTACCACATTCATTACCATGTGCACATCAGAAACAGTGTAACACGAGTACTGCAAGTTTCCCACCAACTAAAAGTAGTACCACTGGAGCAAGAGTATCAAGTGTCAGTAGTGATGATGAGAAAGTTTCATCGGGAAAGAGCTGATGCTGTCTGACACATGGAACGGCAGCAGTAATGAGGAAACTAGAGACCCAGACATATGCTTTCTAAAATTATCCACAAAACTAAAACCAAGGGCAACATACTCAAAATAGTGTTACAGTGAGCTTGCAGACTGCCTGCATGTATGCTGCAGGACTGTCTGAAAGGGAGTTGCAAAGCGGCCTTCTGTGTCAAACCTGGAATCTGCCTTTGATACCGCGGGCTGGATAAACACCAGACCGACAGCATTAGCCCATCCATCCCCACCTCAAATGCTAGTGTCTCCAGTGCCACACATTGTTAACATTGTTGGTGAGACACTGTCAGACATACCTTTGGTAGCTCTTGTTTCATGCCAGGCTGATCAAAGTACTCCACATTTATTTTATTACTGCCTAACTGACTTTTGTTCCCTCAGGATAGTACAAAGAACATCGACATTTGTTTTCTGATGCAATGCAATTTTCAACCAACTGTAAAAAAGTTAGTTTTCCAGTCAGCCTCTCAAGGACAAAAAGCTGCAGATACATTTCTCAGATAACAACCCTAGTCCTCCCTTCCTCCCTCACCACCATCTTTCCCTCAAAGAGGGATACCCTTGCATCTCAAGTCTGGTAACCCACTGCAAAGCAGATGGGAGTCCAGTCACTCATCACATATAGCAGTGCTGGACCAGCTGCAGCCACATTAAGACAAGGCAAAATATGGGCACCAGTTTACCAGGACAGCACTCCAAAGATGTTCATTCAGTTCTTGTCTCAGTTATAGCTTCCCTCAGGGAGTGTGGCATGTCATTAAAGATACTTTGTCCTTCATCCCCATGTAAATGGACAGGACCTCCAGACCTCTTTGCACCAGAGATAAGACTCACAAATGTCAGTGAGGCAGCTGAAGATATACTGACCTTCAGCTTAACAGGTTTCTTTTTACCATCCATCCCCCACACTCCACCACCACTTTCTCACAATCTCCAGTTTCAGATAATTTTCCTGTTTAGCTGGAAATCAAGTGTCAGGACAAGAGACTAATATTAAGCTCTGCTGCAGAAGTGCTCATGATCTGCAATTACCTTCCAGCACCTCCACTCTGTTGACACAAACCATTGCAGTCCATGACCCCAATTCTTCCTAGGACTGCTGTTCTTCTGGGGAATGTAGGAGTACCACATACCTCAGAGGACAAGGTCCAATACGGCTCTATGTGCAAAAGGCAAACATGGACATGGGCTGCAGGAGCAAGTTCAGTAATATAACACTAGGAACAATTCTGCTTTGGAGGGCTACAAGTTGGAGATTCAGCTGATCTCATGCTTCTGGGTGACATGTGCCCTCCCACCTGCATGCATACATAGGGAAGAGTGATTCAGCATTACTAGCAACAATCAGAGAAAGGATTTTGATGGTGAAGGGAATGACTTAAGGGAGCATCTCACATGAGAAAAGTACGAGGACAGAACCAGTGACACTTGTGGAGGAAAAGATTAATAGGGGCATTAAGGATGGCCTCATTAGCTTAGCAGAGGGAGCAGTAATAAGCAACCAGGCTGGGTAAAAACATGTGGGAGTTACATAGGTAGTTTGGATAATCAGACAACATATGGCCAGTTTGAGAATGAAGCTTTCATGAGGTCAAAAAGGAATGAACTCTGCCATGAAGAGTGAAAGGATAGAAAGTTTAAAGGGATGGATGAAGCCTAATGAGTGGTGTATATTTCTGAAAACACATGCAGAATTATCTTTCTGTATTAAGGCTGCAGTTAGGTGCACCAGGACTAGAGATTTGGTCTTCACAGTTCAGGTCACATCTATTTTGATTTGGTGTTTGTGAGCACAAGTACTGCTTTGCCCTGTGTGCCCAAACTGTTAACCTACAAGAAACAGTCATGTTCTTTACTGATAAAGCCACATTCTGCTGTTGCAAGGAGGTTAACAAGTAGGATAATGAACTTTTCCTGGTCCTACAGCCTCTGAAACAGTGATAAAGCTAAGTATAAGATGGGCTTAGGCAATCTGGAAACACAAAGGGAAGGCTCTCCCTCTCTTCAGGGAAACATGCCCATTCTGGGGATTACCTTCCTCCCAAGTACTCAGCATAACCCTGTTACCACCCTGAGGTACCAGCTTGCATAAGATATTCCCTGAATATTTCAGGTTAGAAAGCGCTCAAAAGTGAAGATAAAACTTCTGCTCTGCACAAGATCCAGATAAAGCACACGAGTCCCTCAGAAGGACACAGGCTGGGCAAAAAAATTGTCCTAGAGCCCTTATGCCTATGAATGAGGCTGCTTGATCCAGTGGATCTACCTCAATTTGTCACTGAATAAGGATGTCACCCCTATGACAACTGTCTCATTTTCAGTAGAATCAGCAGTTATCTTTACCCTCAGTGGCCAGAAGCACCTTTCTGACATCTACAGTAAGGATTCAGGAAAAAGAGCCAGAAGAATGACTCCAGCAATTGAGTGAGGCCTGCTTGGCTTTTTTTTTTTTTTTTTTTTTTTTTTGAGGCAGACAATATGCCTTCTCCCTCTTTATCCAGCAACATAAATATCCAGTAAACGCCACAGCTCTTCTCACAATCTACAAGTTTTACATTGCCAAAACCCCTAGAGCATGTAGTACTGCACATTTGTGCATTTGGCAGTGCTTTAGTCCTGCCATAATTAAAGGCAGAGTCCAGAGTCAGCACAAGCATTTGACACTTAGGATCTTGTGGCTAATAAAGGTCAGGAAGGTATGAAAGACACCTGAACCATTTCAGAAGATTGAGAAGACACAGGTGACTAAAACCCTTCCTATTGGCATCTTCCTCAAGCTTTCCAGCGAAAGCTGAGGTTTAGGTTTGACAAGAGGGTCACCATTCCCATGGAGCCATTCAAGGCTTGGCCTCTACATAGAAGAGAACAAGTAAATATTCATGTCTGGCTTTGCTCTTCTTTATAAAAATTCAGTCCAGCTCTAGTTCTAATTTTCTTCCCATTTCTTAGCATTTCTGTCACCCTGTATGAACTATATGCTATTGATGTATGTGCCCAGTGTAAAGATTAATAGAAGAACCACAAATCAAGAAGGGTTAATTTAATCCCCTTCCACAGGTGCTCTGCAATATTTCATGCAACTTGTGGCCAGGAATATTTTATTAGTTCCATACAAGAGGATTCATTGCTAGTGCTATTGCTCAGCCTAGGATAGATCAAACTACCATAGAAATTTCAGATGACAAAAGAGGGGGTGGGAGGCAAGGGAGGGAGGCCAGCAGGGGAGCTCCTCCTGGTTTAAGGCTGAACAGAAAGTGGAGACACAGCTCTACTGTATCAGGCTGACAGACAAGTATATGGTCCTCTTATTTCAGACTAAGGATGCACACAGTCAAGGTTGGGGCAATGGTGCCATTGATTTTGATTCCTAAGATGGAAAAACAGCATCTGTGGTGTGGATTTTCCTTCCAATAGCCTCAGTGCTTTGAAGAATAGGAATTAATCTAGATATTTACTCCTGGTATTGGGAATAATTACCCAGCAGCATGAAACTATCTAATTTGACATTAATTTGAAAGAAGGAAAGACCATCAGCTTACTTCAGCTAGTATAAAAACCATTAGAGAAATGCATTAGTAGAAATCATGTCAGTACTCAAAGCTGCAGCAGAGATCACAAAAGTTGTTCTTACTGAGGACTGGGAAGCAGAGAGGAGCTCTGTAGCTGCAGAAATGCAAAATGCTGCTGCTGCCTGTCTGGGAAAATGTTCACAGGCGTGTGGCCAGGGGCTGGGTCTCAGCTCACTTTCAGGTACCTGAAAGAGGGTTTTTTCCAAGCACCTATACTCAATTTATTCATCTGCTCAAGAACAGAGACAGTAGAAGTATGTTTTCCAAGCCACCCTTCAACCTCTGCAGGGCTGCTCCCTAGGTTTGGTCAAATATGGTGGGTATTTCATTAAAGGAGCTCTCAACCTTGGTCCATCCCTGACAGAATTCTTAAGATAATAGCTGCTAAACTGCTGCCTGGCAGTTTAAGTATTTAGACCACTTTGAGACACCTGGCTGGAAGGTACAATTGAGGGAGCATCGGTCAGAGGAAGTGAGACAAGCCGCTAAAATATGGATTGCCTTTGAGCTCAGAAGAATATATTGTAAAAACTATTTAAGGTCATAACTTAAAAATGTATATAGAAATCTAAGTATTCAGAAAGAGACTAACATGTTCAGAATGGTAGTTTAACAGCTGGCTATGAGTTTGACAACTCTGGATTAAAAGGGCTAAATGCATTTTTAGGCTTATTTAGCTCAAATCTTCAAGACAGATCTCAGTCCTGCAGCTGATTCAGAGCTCTGCTCATGGTGCAGAAACTTCTACAGGTCTGAGACAACCCAATTTTTTTTTTTTTTTTAATTTGAGTTCAGCATGCAAATGAACTGCAAGGTCAACTCTTTGAAGAGCAGCTGACTATCCTCAATTCCCAGTGAAGTCCAGGAGTCAATCCATAAAGGCACAGGACTGGAGTATATTAGAACAGATGAAAACATTACTGCAGCACAAAATTCTGATGCATTCAGGCAGTTAATACTTCTGAGAAGCTGGAGGGCAACCAATAATATGAGTTAATAGTTCACTCCATAAAATTAAAATGGAAACTAGATGCAGTCAAACTATTTCAGCCTATCATCTGTTTCTAAATAGGCAGGCAGCAAAAAATATTAGACAACTTTATTTAAATATTCTCTAGCTAGAACAATTAAACCTCAGTTGTGACATGTCTCAGGGGGGCATTTATTTTCCATTAATAAAGGATCACTCAGAACTAGAGTTTAATAATTCATGAAGTTCTAAAGATATATTCAATTTCATTCAAAAAGACACCGATTGGAATATAGGAGGAGTCCACCAAGCTGCTGCATACCCCGGTGAGCCAGAACAGGAGCCCTAGAGAGCAGCATCCCAACTGCGCAGGGCAAGGAAGCCGGGAGAGCGCCGCCAGCAGCAGCGAGCATCCCGCTCCCCACAGGGGTCAGCTCCCCAGGGCCCTGGGAGAACACAGCTCAGGTCCAGCTTTCTGCTCACTCTGCAATTCCCCCACCTTGGGTGGATGTGCCAGCTCTACACAGAGGGGATTTCACTCTAAATTTTCACTGCAAAAGAGTGCACCTATGCATGACTGCATTTCAGCCTGGGATTTGCAAAGCCCCTTGTGGGACAGAGCTCCCCTCACCACCAGGCAGACCTCAACTCCTAAATTCAGATTTCCTTGAAAGCCCCAGACTTAGACTCCTCAGCACTTGTATCACTCCTTCATACAGAGATACCGGTTTCCTAAATCCATGTTAATCAGCATGCTCAGTCTCCTGGGACCACAGCTTAGACATAATGCATAAGCACAGAGAGCTTTTCTGATTATATGTACAGTCATTCTCCACAAAGAGCTGCTGTAATAGGAAAGTTTATTCTTCATTGGTAAAGGTAACTAAGAGGAGTAACAGTCTCTGCGATTAAAAAGGATCCCTTTCAGATGTGCTGTTGTCACTGCTCTTTGGTGCCCTCTCCTGGTACTTACACAGTGACACTTTTGGTAAATTCTGACTAAAGACAATCAAGACTTCCACCCAGTGCCAAAGATTCACTGTAGGCAGAAATTGGTTAAAAGAAACTAAAAAGGATCATTTTAAATCAGATGAGCATAGATAAGATCCTAAAAGGATAACTACTTTTTCTGTTTCCTTGGTATAAAGGATTTTCTTAAATTAGCATTTTGGGAAAAATGAAAGCTTTCTGCCCCCAAAGAAATGGCTTGTTTAATTTTAATTACAAACTTTAGCTTCTTAAAAATAAAACTGAAATATTTGCATGCAATTTTTTGATTATTCATACCTATTTAAGAACTCCTCCTGGAGGAAGAGAGTCACATGAATAAAGTTTCCACTGCCCATAAAAATTGCTCTCTTTAAGGTAGGTTCGGAGAAAAGTTTCAGCTGAATAATTTACCCCAGCAATAGAAATTCAACCCTGAGCATTTAAATATTTAAGATAAGTAGGTGCAAAAGCAATAAATTTTTTTTATTTAAAAACTTAGAAAATGCATGTATTTCCTCATATTGATTCATTTTCCAGTTTATAATCTGCACAGAAGTTAGATTGCAATTTTACCATACACTTATACATGACCAGTTGATCTCCACCCTCAATACCAACAAAATCCTAGACTGGAAGGTACAGAAGTAGCTCACAGATTTAGTGCTCACAAAGGGTGTATTGCTTCCTGTCTATAAAGCAATGCCAATTTAAAACAGATACAAGTCTCCATTTTTTTAAAAAACAATTAGCAACAGAGTAATTGGTCTACTCATCATTAGTCCCTTTGCTATGAATTATATGGACATTAATTACAAATTAGCTCCCCAGCTGAGTAGCTAGAGAATATTAAAACCACACTGCAGATTGGAAGCAAGTCTTCACTCCAGTGCAGAATTTTAAAAAGCTCTTACATATAATTATTGAAAAAATGGATTCTGATAATCTAGATCACTAGCACACACTTCTTCAAATGTGTTCATGAACAAAAATCATTGGATGAAAAAACATGGCAGATTTAAAATTAGTAAAACTGTATTTCAAGCAATCAACAATTAGCCAGCTGTCACAGTAGAGCTTCACTGAGTTCCGAAAGGGATTAGGCACCAAGACAGTTAACAGACATCAAGACTTACACAGGTATGTTTGAAAGTTATAAAGTGAGTTCTGAAAGAGAACTGCTCCTGCTTCACACCTAAACCAGCTTCTAACCAAAGCTGGAAAGAAAACTCTTTTCTGTCACGCACTTTATACCAAATACCCATGTATCCAACTGCTTCCAAAACACCTACCCTGACAGTGTGGGATACAGATCTGGACTGTCCATGGACCCAGTCCAGAACAGCTGTCTGTTTTTCTTGGGCTTACCTGTTAGTCCACACTTCGTAGCAACACCCAGAGGCATTCACCATGGTCCAGGATCCCTCAGGGCAGACCCTGCACAAACAAAGAGGCAGCTAGTGAAGCCAGGGCTTAAACCTTTCACAGGCAGGCACCCTAACGATATCCTTCACTAATTTTCAGCAGCATTTCTCTTTTCAAACACACCTTTATCTCAGGCCCAGGCATTACAACAGCAAGGGCCCCAGATCACACTTTGCACTGAAGGCACACTTCAGGAAAGTCATCCATGCTCCCAAGGTGGTATCAGGGTTTAACTTGGTTTTTGCAAACTAGACCAAGACTCAGCCTTGGGTGCTTTTCACACCATCAGCTTGTTAGGTCATTTTTCCTTCCCAGGAGTCAGAAGCATCTCTGATCAGTTCTCCAGCCATATAATCCACAGTGAAATTGGGTGTTCATGTAACCAGTTCTGAGCCTTTTCTTCTCTCAAGCATGCCTGACACTGATACCTTCCCTTTGGCCAAAATACACTGCCTTCCTCTATCCCATATATCCTTTGAAAGGAATGCCAATTTTGGGTTATGGTGGGTTACAGTGTTCAAGCAGCATGACTGTGCTCCTCATTTCTTTATTGCATCTGAACTCCCTCAGGGATGGATGGGAGGTAGAAACCTAACTCTGTTCTTAAGCCTGCAGATCTCCAAGCAGAAAACTGAAAGAAAGGGTTTAAGGAAGCATCTTCTTACAATGCTTTGCCTCTAAGTCAGAATGTACATAACAAATGTGAATAGCCCCAGTACATTCAAGCACACAATTCAACCCAAGATCCTCTCTCCAAGTCCTAGACCTGAAGAAGTCAAAGCACCTGGCCCATTCAGAGCCCACCGGAATGGGCACAGAAGTGCTCACTAATTTCACTGAACACTTGTCAGCCCTAGACACAGCACAGCTCAGCCTTTGTTTAGACAGGACTGTTCTTACAAGTTACACATTAAAACTTAGACACTTGAATCGTCTTCCAGGGTCACATGGCTGAAGCCAACTAGCCTTCAAACCAGCCCTCCCTTCCACCAGCACACTGTAGCACAGCAAGGGAAAATTAAAGAGGGAAAAAGAAAAAAAGAATCACACCTTACAATGAGATGCCCTAGTGCCAAGTACTAGGCCAGGACCATCCCTGCTTAAGGGAAGCCAGATGTCACCCACAATTGATTCCAGCAAGTCTAGCAAGAAGTGGGCTGCTGTGCCGTGGCAGTTCCCTAACAGGAGAGGAACGAGGGGTTGGCCTGTGATTTCAGAAAACCTGACAGAGCACAACATTTGTTCTTTCTTGTCTTAGAAATCAGCCATCAATGCACACTTTAAGACCACCCTCCTTGACTGGTGCAGCAGGAGATATTTATTAAAGAATGTGGAATAAATATGGAGAACTTGCAAAGTGCTGCAGCCCAGTGAAGGGGTTAAAATATTGAAATTAGAGTTACTGCCAAAATCTCAGAACACGAATGCCAGACCTCCCATGTTTTTACTGCAGGCTTCTATAATAAGAGTCACTCCATTAGTCTCCACCAAAAAAACATTTCTGTCTGTGTACTTAGGTTCTTCAACTTAACATCTGAGGGAGCCCTCTCTCACACCCTGGAAATCAAGCCAGGCTGGAACATAAGTAGGTGGTACATGAGGTTTATATTAACTGCTCATATGTCTAAACAAAAAGGTGTCAAGCATTGAAAGTCATCAATGGAAAAGTTTCTTACAAATACAGTTTAATTGCAAACATATTCCTCATCTTTCATTAGGAATACTTAAAGCAATAGCACTTTTGCCCAGACCCAGATGTAGTCCTTTTAAGATGACTCAGTGATCCAGAACTACTGACCCTTCCAAAGGGAAACTGCAACTTCATTCACATGATGCTGCAAACAGTTACACAGATGCCCGAGTTTACAACTCAGAGGTTCATTGGGTCAAAAGGACTTAGGTCTGCAAGGAAAGTTAAACATGCCTATATTTGCCTTGGACCTCTAAAACAATCAGAAATAGCTATTGGTACAGATAAACAATGAACATATTCCCCCCCCCCAAAGTGTTGAAACTATTCTTTTTTGCTTCCCTCCTCCCCTCCCCCCCCCAAAAAAAAGTCTGTGCCTAATTAAGATTTCTACATTTCTACTTTTCTTTCTTTGTCCACAAATTTTCCTTCATGCTTCCATTTTGCCTTTGGTCAAGGGCAAATGATGGTAAATGCAAAATCTTACTTGTCCTTTCTCTCAAAGGAGAGGAGTTTCCACAAACAAAATGTTAATTTAAGTGCCATTTTTAACCAGTAAGTTTTAATTTGGAAGGGTCAGCCAGTTAACTTTGAGGAGCAGTCTGCCAGAGCTACCTGCATGAAATACAATGCTTCCCCAGAAATGAAAGCACATGCATAAAGCATCCACTTTAGTCCTTCCTTCTGGTCTCCCTGACTCCTAGCCAGCTTAGCTCTCCAGCCGCAAAGCAATCACCTCTTCAGGATAATCAAATTAAACAGTGCTCTTCAAATTCAGGTGGACAAGCTCACTCTGTTCAGCACAATCCATTTGCAAAGCAGAGGCAGATGTTACCACAAGTATCAGCAGTACAGGTATAGCACCTATTCTGTTTTTTTTTTTTAAGCATGAATGCTACTTTACAACAACAAAAAAATCTGAAAAAAATGACACTCAAGAAACTTCCTACCTGAAAATACTCCCAAGCAATGGGCAAATTCCTCCTTATCCTGCTCACCCCACCAACAGGGCACAGAGGAGAGACCTGACCATACTGCAACAAAAAAGAGGGGGTCAAAACCAACAGAAAAACATAGTTCAAGCTTTGGATCCGTTGGAGTTCAGAACTCCTGGGGAAAAACCTCTCTTCCACACTTATATGCCACAGATGAAACTCCCACAGGTGGGAGCATAGCCCCTTTTTCCACTACTCTTGTTTTTGGGGGCTGAGGGCCATGAGCATCACCCTCAGTAGACACCCACAGCCAGCAAGGAGTCAGGGCCCACTGGGGAGCCCAAGTAGGAGGTAGGGCTGGAGACCACTACCCTACAAGAGGACTTAAGGGAGTAGAGGGCTCTGGCCAGAGCTTAAATTCCCTGCTGAGCAGGTGGGTGTGTGGATGGGTCCCAGGTGGGGCTGTTCAGGGCCACTGAGGCCTGCTGGTTCCTCCTCGGGGCCCTAGCACAGGTGCTGAAGAGGCACCATCATCACGAGTTTCCCAGTCTCAACTGGTGATGGTTGGAGAGACAGGAGGGGGAGGGAAGACGGGGAGCTGGAGGTTTCCCAGAGAATAGCCCTAGGGGTCATGGGAAGAAGAAAACTGATACATATTCAGAGTCCTTTCAAAATGATTTCTTTCTCCTGCTCAAAAACAGTGTCACTCAATGGGGCTACTCTTGTGATAGAGGGCTATTTATTTTTACGCTCTCAACCTCATGGTTTCCAGTCCCCCTTGCCCTTTAGCCTGAGCTGCAATTATCTTTGCCCTATTCTGACAATGCAGCTTGTGAAAACCATGACTGAAATATTTCCAGGTCAGCCGAACTCAACTTCTTATAGGTCAACTTTATCCTGTGGGAGATTTGCTGTATTATGCAGATACCAGCAGTAGGTCATAATTAACAAAGCAGAGAACAGAAATACTGGTCTTCACAGAAACCTGTATTGCTGAGCTGAATATATGTGTGTTGCTTCTAGACTATGCAAAAGTAATAGATTTCAGACTATTTGCAGGACATCTCGAGATTCTTGCTGTGTCAATAGAGCCAAAATTGTAGTTTATTTTATTTCATTCATCAAAAACTGTAAGACAGAGCTCCTGCTTCAAAGGTTATTGGCAGTCTAAGCAGACAAACAGAACACTTGTTATCCCCATTTTTCAGACAGGGAACTGGGTCGCAGCGAGCTGAAAGTCAAAGGGGAAGTATAAAGCAGAGCCAGGAAGGAAGCTGGGCTCTTGGGGCCCTAGCGCGGTTCCTGCGCCGCCGGACCAAGCACTCCTGCCAGCATTTGCACAGCCAGCCTCCCCACGTTTCACTCACGCTTTGAGTTCGGCAGCAGCAAGTGTTGGGAATGATGAGTCCAGTAAGGATGTTCTGGAAACCCACCAAATATTTGGAAAGCCAGCCGAACAGCAATGGAAAGCTGTGACCCACAAGTGTGCTCAGTGTGCAGGGCACCTCTCAGGCAACTCCCGGATGCAAAATCCCTCTGCACACACATTGGGGGAAGCTTGCAGAAGGTGGAAATTCTGGTTCATTCTGTGCGCAACAGTCACAGAGAGGCCTGTAAAAGGCTTAGCTGTGCACTGCTCCTTCTTTGCCATGAGAGGAGCAGCAAGTTTCACTCCTGTCCATGCCTGCCTTTGCCTCCCGCAAGGAGGTGGGATACATGAAGTGCCTGCTACGGCACCCTGCTATGGCACTATAGCAGCACGCGCCATGGCCAGCGTGTCCTGCTTTGGAAAACAGACGTTTTCTAAGGCTCAGGGAAAGGCTGGCTACCTGACATGCATCGAGGAGGAAGGGGACTATGCTCATCTGGCAAATATAATCATTTCCCGATCTCATTCAGGCTGATGTAAATCAGTGTGAATTTGCATGGAAAACAATGAAGCAATAGTAGTATGAAGCCAGTACATGTGAGAGGAGACTCAAGCCTCATGCCTCCAGCTTATATTTAAAACACGTTGCCTACATGGATTGCTGAGTATGTGACATAATTAAGATAACACTTCATATAGTGCTGGAGCAACATGAAACAGCGCCTGCCCTACCTGACCTTCCCTGCATTATTGGGAGCTCATTCATACCCAGAGCACATATAGACTGAAACAACAAAAGCATATGCACTGCTATTGTCCCATATGTGCTCAATTTACTCTTGAATATTGTCATCTACAGAATATTCCTGAGCAGGAGAATAGCTGAGGTGATGGACAGTACCTGACCATTTTCTCAATGCAGTTTGATAGATATAGACTCTGGTCACAGCTGTTCAACATTATGCTGCTGTGGAGCTTCCATTTCTCTCTCCAGATCATCCCATATGATTTCAGTAGATCTGGAAGCTGGGCAGGCCTATAGCTATTTATTTACATGCTATCTGGCCGCTTCTTCAATGAACAGCCTTAAGCCATCCGGAAGATTCTCTAAATTACTGCCTTGCATTATGGCAAAATCCTCAGCAGATCAGAAGAAATGCTCAGGAATGCATTTCCCCAAATGGTCCCAATCCTGCAAAGACTTACGGACTGTGGATACTTCTATTAATGTCATTTTTATCTGCACTGCATAAAGATATCTGTATCTATCTACCTATCTATCTTTCTGTGGCTTACACATATGAAAGCAGGCTCAGGACCTCCATATATGAGGGAAAATGAGGATATGAGGGAACTAGAATCTGTGAATATATTGTAAACTCTCTGAAACAAATCCAGCCTCAGCATGAAAGCCCTACTGAAAAAGTACATAAATCCATGGGTAGGTTCACCAAACAGGACTTAAACACATTTTTCCAGTTAAGTACGTGCTTAAATGCTTTCCTCAATAGGAAAACATGAATGGATCAAGGTTAAAGTGAACACAACCACCCTGTCATCCCAGCAAGGCTATCTATGGCCCAGCTAGATTTGCTATATGATCTGTGAGTCATTCTAATACTACCCCATCTTTGCTTCTCTGCCCTTTCCCCAAAATGATCTGCTGTGTGGTACTAAAGCTGGTCTGAGGGAATAAATTTGCTTTGGTGCAGCAAAAAAAAAGATGTTAACCTGAAATCCTGCCATGATGGCCCTGGAAAGCTAAACATTTCCTTGCCTTTGATATGGTTTAGGGACTCCATTCCAGTTTTTCACTTACCAGCTGAAAGTATTCAAGTAATGTCTCTGAACAGCACTTCAGCCAGCTGATTTAGTTGCTCTGAGCTGCCCGTTTAACAGACCTCTCTTGAAATGGTTTCCTTTTCCAGTAAGATCTTCATTATGACCTACAGAGAGCCACATGTTGCCTGGTTTTGTAATCTAAAGCCAAAGAAGGGTGGATATCATCAAAAGCTGAGCGGTAAGATAAGGTCATAAGGACTGATGGGAAATGCTTTTCTGTGGAAAGCAAGGAAACTCAGCATATTTTGGCAACTTTCAAAATGTCTCAAGACTGGGATCTACACTTGTGCTATTTGGTATGATGACAGGCTTTAAAAGTGCTTTTCCCATGAAGGGAAAGGTACAGAGCACGTCACTGCTGCGGTCCAGGCAAGCGTCATTCCCAGGAGGGTCGCAGCACATGGACACATGCATCAATCCGAGTGAGGTCTGAGGCGAATGGCCTGATGACACCTATAACTTTCCATTACTCTTGATGTTTTTGTTTAAGCAAATGCAAAGCTGCAAAAGGTTTGATTTGCACTGAAGGATGTATTTTTTTTCCCAAAATAGTTGAACAAGAACAAGAAGCATAACGACAGAAAGAGAAGTAGAATGCAACAGTTAAAGTGATAACAGGGAAATCGGTCTAAGTTTCTGCATAAATATGTTTGCAGGAATAAGGCCCATCCTAGATCCAGGGACATGATTAAAACTAGAAATGCATATTCTATCTTTTATTATTATAGTTATTACTATTTAACTCAAAAGAATATTTTAGTCTGTAGTTTTCCATCCTTACAGAGAGGCCTTTTTAAATCTTGATCTATGCTTCAGAAAAGAGGTTTTTCTCTCTTCTGCTTAGTAACAGGAAAATGATATATATTAAAAAAATATTTTTCAAGCCAAGTTGTCAAAGTTTCACATTTCTCACTATGTAATCAGATCTAGCAAGATCCCAGATTCTGGAAATGAGGGTCAAGACTTTTGAGGTTTTCCCACCCATAGTATTTACATTTACAAATGCTTCACAAGATTCTGAGAAGTGCTCAGATTGATTTTCTCATGTTTGTTTATCTGCATTGACACTGTAGCAGGCTAGCTTATGAAATAATAATGAGGCTGTTTCAGTGTAACACATAAGGAACTGCAATTTTCATATAGATCCAAGTCAGACAGGGCCATTTGTCATATTTGTAGCTGACCTGAATGAAGTCGCTGCTGCTTTAAACCCGTATTATCTTTCCCACCCTGAATTACATTATGGAGCTCATTTAAATTCTGCAAATATCGATGAAGCGATAGTGCTTCTGTTGATAAAATTGTACCTTGGGGTGTTAGGCAGGCTGCACACATATGGGATTAAGCACTGAACCAGTACAGAAGATGAAATCCTGGCCTCATCAAAGCTGATGACAAATCTCCCTTTGACAGCAGTATGATTGGGCTTTCTCTTTGTCCTGAAGGTTTCCCAGAGAAGGAATTAGGAGGAAATAACAAAAATAATAAGGTGCTAAGCCCTGAGTGCACAGACCCCAAATGTAATCAGTTACACAGTGGCAGCAAACCTGAGAACTTCACATAGCCACTTGTTTTGCATCAAGAGACTATGTTTTTTCTGCAGGTCTTAATGCAGCGTTAAGGTCTGAAAAGGGGTTTCAATGAGAGTAACATGGCAATGTGCTGAATCTCAAGAATAAATCATGCCCATTATTTCTGAAGGTACTCTGCCCATTGCCATTTTCACCCACACCTGTGATGGCAACATTCACATTTTCTCTATATGCAGCCTCCATGAAATCACACACCTTAGAAAATGCCATGTGCTTTATGTCACTAACCCAGATAATTCAGGCAGCAAGCTACAAAATATTATTGTTGAATTTTTTGAAGATTTGTCTGTAGTGAAGTGACACATACAAAATATAAAACTGCTTCTATAAATGCTAAACAAACACTACAAGTTTTCCAGAAAGAAAACATAAAGAGCTACATGCAGATAATCCCTCTTCTGTCCAGCTAGTCCCTTCAGTGAAACAGCTCCTTGATACTCTAATACCCATACTTTTCTCTGTGAACTAGTCATACAGTGGTAAGCAGCTGGTAACCATCCTTCAGCAACAGTTTTATACTTCTGACTTTACATATTAAATTTTTTGATGGAGTTAGCTGTTGCTTCTGGGGAACACAAAAGAAAATAATGGTACACAAATGTATTTTGTCTTTGTGACCTTAGGAGGCCAGTTTTATTTCTTTTTGAGCAGCAAGAAGCATTTTTCAGCTCACCTACTTTTTCTCTGGTCCTTCTCTCTGAAACGCTGACTTACCAAGTTGGGCCATTTTGCAGGACCAGATGCTCTGGGCTTGTTAGCACTTTTCTATTGGCTTCATGTCATTTGTTCTAGCTGAAGAGGTGACGTTTGAATAGAGAAGCCCTAGGGCACCAGGGATGTGGGGTGCAGGGTGTCATGCCACAGTGTCCTGAGACGGGATGGGGCACGGAGGGAATAAAAGCCAACCCCGGTGGAAGTGGGGCGAAATGCCCTCTCTGTGAGCTGCGCTGGTAATGAGGAAGGCAGGGTATCGGGCGCTTTGAGGGCTTTTGTTGAAACCCCAAAGAGAAATTGTGCCAGGACCCAGGAGTTTAATGTCCATTTTTCTTGACAGCCGTTTTCAGTGTCCTTGCAACAACCGTAAGAGGGTGACATCTGTAAAACGGGACTAAGGCAGCTTCCTGGCCCTGCAATATGGGTAACTCGAGTAACACGGCGAAAGGGTTGTGTAATTCCCCGGAGGGAGACAAGGAGAGCCGGGATGACGGGGTAGACCAGGATCTCCATCTTGCGCCCCTTGTTTGCCTCAAGTCCTGTTTGTGTTTCTGTGAACTTTCAATGTGCAGCTTTGGCTGTTCTTATCTATCTTTGATACTAGATGCGCATTCAAATTGGTTTTCCACATATTTCCCAAATTTGGTCACATCAGCATCAGGAGGACACAAGCAATCCCAGCGGTGTTCAGTCTTCTCTAACGGCTGAACCAAATAATGAAAGGCATATGCCTTCCTATTGTGAAGATTTTCCCAGCCTTCCCTAAGTAATTGATGTCAGAATCAATATGCCCTTTTTTGCTGCTATATCTCAGCAGTTTATGGTAAGTTTCCTTTTTAACGGTGCCTTCATTTTTTCAATTTCCTGCTCTTAGAATCTGGTCCAGTAAATTCCTTATTTGGGTTTTATGGAGTTTTTGATCATACTTCTTAGAAGATAATTCTTTTGGGATGTCACAGGCACTGAGGAGCTCGAAAGAATTACCACTGTTGACAAGATGTTTGACCATGGACAAGTGTTCTTCATTAAGAACAGGTTTCATTTTCTACTTATAAAAACAAACTTCCTGCACATTCCTGTTTCAAGGAAATGGCCTTATTTTTATATAGACAATTTTATGTTTGAAGCCAGCAAGGGGCTTGGTCCTCCTTTGGCCTTTTATCACATTCCTGCTTGCTTTCCCTTGCCCTTGCTGAACTTTAGAGAAACTCCTCTCAGTAGATCATCAACCCCTGTCCTAAAACAACAAGAAAAAATCCACTAAAATGATCTTGTGTGGTTTTCACATACTAGCACAGACTGCTGAGCCTACCAAACCTCCACACTGGAACAAAGACTAAACTCATCCCACCCATCCTTGGTTCCTACTAGGTTTGTGCTTGCCTTATTTTATTAACGATAATTCCTAGTTCTTCTGCAGTGCTCTGTGTCCATAATCTTGCAGCACTTACACTGGTGTGGAAACAAATGCCCAGAACAATAGCACGAATTGCCCGTGGTTACCCAGAAATGCAGTGGTAGAGCTGTAAATAGAGCTTGGGTCTCTTGGGTCTCAATTGAATTAATTTTTTCTTCCTTCTTAGTGTCATCTGAGCAAAAAGCTCTTAACCAGCCTCCTTACCTGCAACTCAGTACAGCAGACTGCAGGCAGCTGTGCATGCGGGAGCAATCCAGCTGAAGTGAACAGAACTGCTTGAAGGCTTAAAACCAATCGTCTGGAGGAGTTACCTGATACCACACAGGGAAATCCAGCGTTTCCTGAAGACTCCTAAAGACTTCAATGGTTTCTAGTTTTGATCCTAGCAGAAGCCCTGACTCAATAGACATTAAAGCATGTACTTAATTAAAACATCCAACTTATCCCGTTCCTGGGGAAATAAGGCAGGTGAATGTGTGTTTAGCTTATTTTCTGTCTTTGCAGAATTGTCAGAAATATCTGTTGATTCCTCTGTTATCTAAAGCTAAGTAACTCTCACACTTTCCGCCTGGCTTTGGACCACTGCGGTGTTGTTTCTGGAAGAAATGCCAGCATTACAATTTATGGCCGTGTTGCAATAGGAAGACTGAGTCTCAGGCGTGTGGGTTGCCTCCTCCCCCCAGCCCTGCACCGTGCCTCCCCCTCGTCCTCTCTGTGGCCGCAAGACTGGGCATTTCCCTGTTCTGCTGGTACAGATCCCCTTGGCGGGGCTCGCGCAAGCAGATCTGTGGGCACCCCACTCATATGGGAGTCAGGCGCTGCTGCTGGGATGCATCCCACCTCTCTGCAGTGATCTTAAAGCCAGGCGGCCAGCGCAGAGCAGCAGCACCCAGGTCTGCGGGCCTGGCTCCGCAACCCATCCGGATTCAAAACGGTTAAGTATGGTCAAGGATTTCATGTTACCCTTGGTTTACTTCCATTGCAACAAACATCATTATTTCCTTTTAATCTTTTGTTAAGGACAAAGAGAAGAAGGCGGGGAATGGGAAGGAGGGGGAGTGCATTTACATCATTTGTAATTTAAAGCTTTAAATGAGGCTTTTATTTTATTTAAAGCCCGTATTCACTTAGCCTTTAGCAAAAATTTTCAAATAACAGAATTTCCCACGGAATGGCATTTCCACATTTTGAGCAGCTCTAATAGCAATACTTACCTCAAAGGGGCATTGTGAGCCTGAATTAATTAGGACTCCATCCTGACACGCACTGGGCCCTCTGGCCCCGGTCCAGCAGAGCACTTAAACTACATGTTTATCTTTACGCATGTGAACAGTCCCGTTGATTCAGCGGATCCCTATGCATGTGTTTAAAGTTGAGCATGTGCATAAGTGCTTTGCTGGAGCAAGCTCAAAATACTCAGCACCTTGCAGCCTGAGCCCCTCATATACCTATAAAGCATCTCCAGGTCTTCAGAAGAAAGGCAGTGCTGTATGAAAGAGGCATACGTTTATATACGGAACCACCTCCTTAAAATGTAACCGTGAAAGTCTCGGTAGATTTGGTAGTACTTTACCTTTGGTAGTACAAGGCCAGGGGAAAAGCACTTGTTTTTTTTATAAGTAGTATTTAAAATATTAGCTGCTTCAGAGCTGATACAAAAATACCAGCTGCATTCATTCCAGACAGGAAGAAAAAACATGCAAACAAGCTCACACGCACACACACACATGCGCCCAGTGCAAAATAGTTTATGTAGAAGGATTTATAGTCTTTATTTCTGGATCCTCCTGTTTCATGCAGATGAAAATGGGCATTTTATCATCAGTGTGATGATAAAAGCACTGGGAAGTATGTGAGAACAAGACAGAGCAAGAGAGAGAGGTGGGCCTGACTAAAAGCAAAGAGAAAAAACCCTGGTGTGAGGGTGGTCTCACATTAATGAGATAATGGCAAAGTTACAGGAATGGCAGTCGTTTGTTAAAAACTATTGCTGGTTATAATTGAGCTGAGGGGTGGGGAAGGGAGGTGTGCGTGGTGGGAATAGTAAATCATGTTTACAATGTTTTGATGAGGCCTGGAGTTGATTATGTGTGTCAGGCACCAGCTGCCACAGCGGTTTCAAAGGGATTAGGAACTGTGCTGGCTGAGGCTCCGAGGAGGTGTTGGGACTTTTTGTGCTGTCTCCCATACGTGCCGTTCAGATAATGAGGGAAGGGAGGACACTGGGGACTGGAGAGGAGAATGTAGATCTTTGCCTCTAGGCTAAGCAAAAGGTAATAAGCAGACTAGTGGGGACATTTTATAGAAAGGGTGAGGGATTTTCCGGCAACTTGTTCAGTGGGAGTAAGAAACTAGCATAGCAGTTAGGCTTCAGAGCTAAGGGGGAAAAAAGAGTCTTGTGGTTTAAATGTAAGGTTTGAAATACCTGCTAGTGGTCAGATTTTCCCTTGGCTGGAAATGGTGAAAATAGAAGAGACAACTGAGAGGATGTACAAACTTTGCGAAGCACGCTGTTTACAGAGGAATACGTGCCTTGGGCTAGAAATCAGAAAAAGATCTAAATAATAAAGTTCTTAACAGATATCTCCATTTATTAAGAAATATTGTAAGGAATGGGTTCCCTCTCCCTGTTTCTTTGCCCCAACTACCCCTTCTCTGCTGGATCTTGAGTGTGGGCAGCTTTCAAAAACAAGTAAGTAATGCTCGTGTGCTCTCCTCTAGAAATACAGACGTCTTCCAACACCCTCTTCCCACCAAAACACGGTTCCCGCTGTCTGGTCCCCTCCTAGGATGGTCTCAGCGTGAGAGGGCCTGGTTGCTGAATGCTTAGAAAGTGTATTTCGTCTTTGTTCCCATCCTGAGCTCCCACCAACACCAGAAGAGCTAGAAGTTGGAGGGAGAGAGGGGAGGGTTAAAGCTCAGCGTGTTTTAAAGATGTTAAAAACAGATTCAAGCATGATTTTAGATTGAACGTGCCCAGAAAGTGTTTCATGACTGTCCAAGATCATGCATTTATATGACTTGCCAAGATCACACAGGAAGGCTTTAGCAATACTAGGAACTGAACCCACATTTATTAAGTGATGATTGAGGGCCTTGCCAGTGAGACCCCCTTTCTCTCCTAACATGATCACAAACTCCTTAAGAAAAACATCAGTAGTTTGTTTCTTTCCCCTCTGAAAGAGAGACATGTTGTCAGGGCCCGGAGGGCAGTAATAGCCCTAATGGCCCTGACCAGCCTCACCTGGGACCCCCACACCTTCTCTGCCCCTGGGCCCAGGAGCCTATTTAAGCTCAGCCCAGGGCTATCATTCCTTGCTTGAGCTGTGCTGGAGAGGTGCTGGGTTCTAGAGCAGCTAAGGCTGTGTCCCTGTCTGACCATGGCCTCTAACCTGTGCCTGTGTTTCCTGGACCCCCAATGTGCTGGAGCCCTCCCCAAGGCAGGCTGGGCTCAGTCACTGGTTAGTGCTTCCTTATGTGGACAGTGAGAGCATAGCTGGGGTGAGCAGGGGGCCTGTGGGGAGGCCTGGGAAAGTGTGTGTGTGTGTGTGTGTGGGGGGGGGGGGTTGTGGCCTCTTTATCACTGCAAAGGCAAGTGGGTGTCTCTGCAGAAGGAGATTCTGGCTTGTCCTTGGGTACAGGGTAGGGACTAGGAGGAAATTGTGATACCTCCTTCAGTCCCAGGAACAGTCTGTCCAGGTGCTCAGGAAAATTAGTATATGTCTTGGGAGACTGGCTTGGCTAGGCAGAGATCTCATGACTGAGCTCCAAAGCAAACAGGCAGGGTGTAGGTGGTCCTTCTCTGCCTGGTCCTCACTGATGAGGTCTCCTAGGCCTTTGCTGTGTAGACAGGGTTCAAGGAGGAGAGGTGCTATAGGCACTGGGAGAGGAGGTAGGTATTGATCCCTGGCCAGGCTGGGGGAAGGAAAGCTATTGGGGGAGTTGAAATCATGATGTTGGAGCACCTGCTCCAAACCTACAGGTGCCTCAAATCCATTGATGTCTGTCAGCTTGGCTCTTCTCCTCTCCCTAGTGCTTTAACTCTGGCTTTTTGCATATCCCCAGAGGCACCTTTGCTTCAGTAGGTACTTCAGTACTGAGAAGATGCTGTGGACAGTGTTCTTGGTGTCTCATTCCTGGCTCAGTAGGGCTGCGCGCATGCGATGCCTGCTCTTCCACTGCATGTGTGGCCCTGCTCTTATGCAACACCATTGTGTCGGGACTCAGGCAGAAGGAGCTGGGGTACAGCTTCCCCCCACGCGGGGCAACCCGTGGCTGCCTCCCTAGGCACGTGCCCTGGATGATGCGCTACAGCCTATGTGTGCCTGCCAGCAAGCAGCATCGAAGCTGTGATGCTCTCTTGGTGCCATTTCTGCTCCCTGGGCCAAAGAGGCAGTGTAAGTGTGAGTACTCAGCTGAATATCCCCCAAGGAGAGGGTTCTCATCCTCAGTTCTGGGACTGGGACCCAAGAGTGGGAGGGAAAGGAGGAAACCTTTGTTTGACATGAGACAAAACCTGAGGGATGGAGGGTGTCCCTCATTGCTTAGGATGTTTCAGATAGTTTTAATCTCTGCATTGTTCCAGCAATCAGAATACCTTGTAGGCTTTTTACAGAGCGGGGGTGGGGGGCTAAAAGCTGTTGCAGTCAATAGCTGGGTTGGATTTTGCTAGACTTATTCACTCTAACTAGTGCTGTATTTGGTTGCCTTGCCTGAGATATCTTTGAGAGATACAAGTCTCTAGGGAAGGATCTTTACCCTTGTCTTATGGGAATAGGAATTTTTGCCTGCTGAAGCAATAAAAATTAATTTTTTTGACTTAAAGGTGGTGACAATAGACAATCATAAACCTGTAGAAAGAAATTACATAAATCCACCTTTTCAGTCTTCAGTGCATCTTTTCTTGGCATAATAACTGAGCCAGTTAATGGTGAAAGTGGTGAATGAGTACCAGCTCACTGGCAATGAGCTGTGTTGGAGAAAAGAGTTGGACTGTGCTTTGTATTGCATAGCTTGAGCTTTAAATGGAGTATTGACCCAAATACTTCTCATCCACTCCTGAAAACACTTAAGGAGAGAAGTGATGGTAGCAATAGCAGGAACTTGGAAGTTGTACTACCTCTTCTCCAGGATGAGAAGGAAAATCAGGAATAAATATTTGGACTTTTCTGAGCAAATGTTAATGCTATAAAACAGTGTCTTGAGATAACATCCCTTTCTCTTTTCTGAGATGGTTCTAATCTCCTAAGGCAGGCAAGTGTTGTCCTGACTGTAATTAAACTAGGTGACTAGCTAAATGTGTGTGAAATACAGGAAAAGTTTGAATGCCTGAGAACTTAACTAAATCCTGTCCTTACACCGGTACAGTTAGGAAGACAGGGACCTCCCAATGTCTGCTGCAGACAGCAGAGGGAGCCGGTCACCTTCCTACTGCAGTGGCCAAGGCTGGAGCTGCTGCGGGAGGCTGAGGGCTCTGAGCTTTTGCCTGCTTGGGAGCTGCAGGTTGCCTACTGTGTATTGCCACCCAAAAACAAGAGTAGGGAGGGCTTCCCAGGCTTCGTCTGTGTAACCAAAGAGCTCAGTGGCCGGAAACACACTGCCAACAGAAGACTTCCTACTTCATGCAGATTGTATTGGTCTGTCAATGAAGAGCTTCATACCATGGGTCCATTAAAGGTGCCTTGCAGATGCATGTGTCTTAACTTCAATCTGTAGTGACAAAAGTTGGCATTATAATTAATATTGAGTTATGTTGCAGTCCAGGTTGTCAGTCAATTTCAGCTGAAAATTAATAGGAAAATAACCTGTAGGATGTGGATTACAGGACATAACCATTAACTGAACTCTACAGCAAGTCATGCTGTAGATGAGAAATGCTTCACCTAGTGCTTAAATAATTGTAAACACATCAAGTTATTTCTGAGTGCCAAGGCCAACAGGCCAATATAAAAGCTAAGATAATTTCTTTCTACAAAGCAGATTGTGGATCTCAGATGAATAACTTGGATCCAAGAAGGCTTAAACACCCAATTAAAATAAACCCTTGAAGTAGGCTATCTACAAGACTAAGTTCTGCTTCTATTTAAGGCATGAACTACTTAGGTCACTGAAATGTTTGCGCTCTTACAGAAGTGCAGGGTTAGCTCTTTCTCTCCAAACGAAGCATTAGTATTGACCACTGTTACCCAGATAAAACTGGGGGAGGAAGATGACTGTTGTTCCATCTTGGGGTGGTGCCTGATCTTCCTCCCCTTCAGTCTGTTTTAAGAGAGCAAACCTTCTCAGGTTAGAAAAACAGTGATTCTCTCCTGATAAGCCCCTGACCCTCCTTGGTTGCTTTGCTAACCTTGAAGGCACATAGTGCAGAAGACAAGCATTCCCAAATCCTTGCTGCTCTGAGCTGGGGAGCTGTATGCCACTTTCTCCATGGGACTGGCCCAGGCTGTGGCAGGGGTTGGGAGTGTGGAAGGTGGCCACTCTTGCTCACAGTTTCTGATTATACGGATGGAGGCTCTTCCCCTGTCCTCTTCACGTTTCTTACTCAAAACCCAGTGGAATATGAGTTTTCAGCTGTAATGTCACTTGCAGGTGGGTTACATTGCAGCTCTCCCCATGGTAGAGCAAGGAGGAAGGCTGTGGTGACCACAGCGTGGTGTTTGTGGTACCCACTACTGGTCGGCCCTGGAGAGGCAGTGCCACAGACAGGCCAAACTGATGCTTGCAATTCTCAGTATGTTTTCCTTCCCACTGGCCAGGCAGAGCGACTGTTCAAAGCTGTGATAACAACTTGACTCTCTACTGTAGCCTTAAGTGAAGATGTCCTTCTTCTTGCAGGACAAAGAGGAACATAAACAGGCTTCTAGAGTAGTGAGGGACACTGTTCTCTCCAGTGGAAGTGCTTCCTGTGTTGGCATGTAGTTCTTCCACAACACATTAATGCACTTGTACAGTTTGAAAAGGCTTAAATATGCTTCTAGAAATAAAAATGCTGGGATGTAACATGTCTGTGCAGGTCCTTGCTGGTAGAGTGCTTGCAGTGCTGAGCAGCACTTCTTGGTGGTGAGCTGGGTCTGAAAATTATATCCAGATCAATGTATTTAACTTGATAAAAGCTACATCCTTGTAGAAGCCTGTCTTCCAAATGTATGTATCCCCATTTGCTGCTAAAAAAAGTCCCTGATAGCTGGCTGGACTCCCTTAGTCCTGGAGCAGTTGCATCTGCAGTCAGCAAACCTGGCCTGAAGGGCAGCTGCATAGGGCCCAATCTTCATGCTTGGCCTTTGGTGTGGAAACAGCTACAGTGGTACAGCCCCTAACATAGTCATCTGATTATTGGTATTAAATACACTAGCAACTTGCTCAGGTTTCCTTGATGGATTTTTTTTATAATCAAGTCTCTTTTCATCAATCTTTTTTCAGTCAATTTTATTCTTTCATAAAGACAGAGCTGCTAGTGGACAGGTACAACTCTGGTGATACTGAAGTAGCCTTGAAATATGAATCAAAGGAAAGAGGAAACCCTGGATGTAAAGAAGCTTCTGTTCATCCTACTAAAATCTTAACATTTAAAATATTTAATGTGGTCTTGTACTTAAATGATCTCTGCTTTGTGGAATGAAAACAATAAACAGTTGCTGATTGCTTAATAGCTTAAGTGCAGCTGGGGCATTCAATCAATCTGAAAAGCAATTTATATTTCAAAACTGTGGAGGTTATTGCTATGATGCATCTAACCATAATGGCAAGGGGAAAATATGACTTCTCTTGAGAGCTATGGAAGCGCTCAGCGGCCAGTCTGTCAGATGCCCTGCCAAGTTCATGCTAGGCTGTGGGGAAGAACTGAGCAGGGCTGAAGCGAAGAACTGACCAACTTATCCAAAGAGGTGTCTTGGAAACATTGAGGCCTAATGTGAGTGCAGAAAGGGAGAGGATGAGTCCCAGAGGATCTCCTGCCAGACCATGGGTGCTGCAGCCTCCTCTCCCCCCCTGCAAGCAGAGCAGCTCAGAGACAAATGCTCCTAATGGTGATAGTTATATAAGTGAAAAAGCAGGGATGATATCTGGCCCTATTGCTCTGAGCAGCTCAGTCTGGCAAGAGTTGGAAGGACACACCAGTGTCTGGCTTCCTGGCTCAGAGAAGAGCTGGAGAGCTTTGGTTTGTGTGGAAAGAGCCAGACTAGGCTATAACACAACTGATGATGATGCAGCCACCCTTATCTGTTGAAGAGTGCAGCTATGCTAGGCCTAAATAAGTTCTGTCACCTTGTGATTTAAATAAAGCTGGGTTGGTACAGCTGCAGTGAGCAGCAAAGCTGTCCCTGTTGTAAGAAGGGGGGAATGTGACTCTTCACTGCAGTACATCTTCTGTGATCCTTACTGGCATTTCCAGCCTGACTTCCTGTGGAAACAGGGCGTAGGCAACAAGGTGGGTCTCTTGAATCCAGTCTTCCATTTTGCTGATAGCATTTGAAACCATTAGCAAATTCCAACCAACTTTGGGAGAGGTGAGAGCCTAGATATTATGTTCCTATAATTTGCATGAAACTTGGTGGATGGACAGTGGAGAAAGCCTTATGTCAGTGGTGATAAGAAGGGAGAATTTGGCCCTTAGCCATTCTCTTTGGCCCCAGGAGCTGACTGGGAGTAGCTGCTGGGCTGGTGAGCAGCCTCCAGCAGCACATGCGCGGGCTGGGAAGCCAGACCTGCTGCTTGGAGCTGGTGGTTCTGCCTGAGGGCAAAAGGGACAGTGGAGGAGAGCTGAGTCCCGAGGAAGTGCTGAGGATACCATAGCTCCTCTGAGAAAAGGCACTGGGATAACTGGGAGTATCATATTGTGGGGAGCAAAGCTGCACTAGTTCTGCTTGTCAAGCTGCTTTCTTGCTTGAGTTTCATAACCTGCTGCTGCATATGGCACCTCCCACTATCTGTGGACACCTGAAAACTCACTTGTATCTGCAAAGCTAATCTTTCTTCAGGCAGGAGTTAAAATGCTATGTCGAAATGGATGTGGCTCTGTACTCTTTGCTCTGGTGTCTGACTTGCATGATAAGCATACAGCTATTCCTTAACCATACAGTTTATAAATCCTGACCTTTACTTTGACAGTTATTAGCCATAATGCATATGGAAGTAGTTCATTGCAATTTGGCTATTTCTAATTGCACTACAGTTATTCTGGTAATTGTCTTGTAAGTATTGACAGTCACTTGCCAGCAGAAAACATGTCTGCTAACAAGATCTGGAAACATGCAGTATTTCTCTAAAGCAGACTTTAACAGCCATAGGGTCAGCCAAGGAGTTCATCTGACTTAGCAACACAGGATGCTCAAGGAGGAGAATAAGACACAGGGCAAGCATGCAGTGCTGCTTTGTCAGGCTACTCTCGCAGCTCAGGTTCAGCCTTCCTGAGCCAGACAGCTATTGTGTAGTTGATAACACATGATGGACTAATCATTTAGTCTCCCCAGTGTCCTGTGACAAGGTCTTCCACAGCTTAACTGTATCAAGCCATACCTTTTGTTCTGAACCAGCTTTGCTAGTTCAAATTGCTTCTATTCATAGAGATCAATGTCTTTTTACCTCTTTGCCAGGCTGAAGAGTCCTAGTCTGCTTTAGCTGGTTCATGGCTTTGAACCTCCTCGCTTTCCTTGTCTGCACCTTTTTAGTTCTGTAACATATCATCCTGTGATGAAGAAACCAAAACTGCATGCAATAGGCCAAATGGGAGCAACCACAAATCCATACAATGGTTGAATCTCTCTCCATCTCCCTATTTGATTTGCCTTTTTGACTGACTGAATACTGAACAACATTTTATGAGAACTATAAATTGTAGCCCTTAATCTCATTTCTGACTGGGACTGGTTAGCTATCATGGGCCTTTAAAGTTGGGCAGATATTTCCCCAGGTACATCATTTTGTTTAGTTTCATTGGCCATTTTGTTATCCAGTCACTCAGAACTGAGGTCCTCATGCAATTCCTTCTCATCAGCCCTGGTCTTCGCCATTCTGAATAACGCAGTATCATCAGAAGACTTTGTAGCCTCAGTGTTTGGAAAAGTAGTAGAGCTCAAAGGAAAGAAAATAAGGCTGTGAATGCCACTAGCGCACTTCAGATCTGTAAGCAAAGGCTATTCTATTCACATGAATCTCCCTTTGGCCTGGACCATCTGGACCAAATTTCTGGAGGAAATAAACATTTTTTTTTTCCCAAGGATGTTCTATATATCATCTTCATAGGCTGTGTCTAAGGTACAAAAGTGATATAACCCTACAGAGTGCATTTTGTCTGTTCAAACCAAAGGCCAAACACTTCAGATGCAACTGTAAAGTGCTATTTATTTAAAAAGGTTCTTAGAGCTATGCATGCACTTTTGCCTAATGAGTAAATAAGAAACATTCTGTTTCTTTAAAACAATATACAGTTCCTTTCAGTGCTTGGGGAATTATGCAGTTTTGTGGGGTGTGCCATGTAGCAGCAGTCTAATATAGCTATGTGGAAGCAAAGGCATTCCAAAACTTGCTTTTTTAAAAATCCTTGTTTCTGGTAATAAGGAGAGCTGACTTGTTCCACAGTGGCTGGCTATGTGCAAAACAGTCCATTAGAAATGGGTCCACATGAAGGCAGGTTCCCGGTGTTGGCAATTTCAGGACTGTTCCCCATCAGGGAGCAAGCAGCACAAACAACTGCACTGCCCAGACTGCATTCCCCTCTTCCCCAGGGAGCTTCCTGAATGCTCCTATTGATTTCTGTCTGACAGAGCTGATTGATGGATGCGGGCTCTTTTGGCTTCTCACAGCCATCTACAAAACGTACATATTGATTGGATTCTCTTGGGATAGATTGGTGGGATAAACTCATTACCATGGGCCCCTCTTATAATGTAACAAAGCTTTTATGAGTCTATGGCCTTCCCATCCTAAAAAAAAGAAAATACTTATTGCAAATTTTGGGATAAGGTTCTTAAAGAACTTGCTGTCAGCAAATAAGTGTTTTGAACTAAGGTGCTCTGAGAAAAGAGCAAAAATACTGGCAAAGCAATGTTTTTTCAAAACAAGCAGAAACAAAAATACTGGACTCTTTCAGCGGCTACTGTGTTAAATGTTATAGCATCTACTGAAATGTGTGGTTGCTGCTGTGCTAAATTTGCATTTGCGGGCACCATGGAATTTTCAATTACTGCTCAGCAGTGTGAGAGCCTGCAAGGCAGTGACCACTAATAAAGGGTTCTGCCAGCTGATCCATACCAACATTTGTTTTGGGCATAGAGTGCTGTTTCATTTGCCTTTTGCTTCTGGAAAAAGGGAAAGGCTCTCTGGAGTAAAAAAGGATATTGAATGAATGTGCTTGCTGCATATTAAAAATGCAGCATGCTAGTGCACAGGGTGCTTGTTGGTAGCCCCCAGAAGATCCGGTGCTCTGTTTGGCATGCTGGACTCACCGTGCGCATTTATTATAACTAAGCAAGTGAGCAACTGGAGTAGCGCTCTCCTGTTCAACAGCTTCTGAATTAAAAAGCCAGTCCAACTCATTACTTCCTCTTCAGGTCAACATTGTGTTTAAAACAGACCCAGTGGCGGGAAGTAGTCATGTAAAGCAACAGAACCTTTGATAGAAAAGGGATTAAAATTAACATTTAAAATAACCATCTCTTGGCTCTATCCCCTGCTGTAACTGTTTTAATGTTAATTCTGATCCTCTTATTTCCTAGGCTTCTTTTAGCATGGAAAACCCAAGAATTTATTTGCAATTCTAACCTGTGCTTTAACAAATGGAAAACTCTGAGAAGAGTTATTGAAAGCCTGTAACTGCTAGACAATTGTCACACTACATCAGATCTGTGATCCTCCCTAGCACTGAAAGTGGGTGATTCCAAGCCTCAAAAGACAGAGTAAGAAACTAAAGGAGGCAGAGGTGGGGCACACTGCCAACGTATGTCTCATTGAGCCTCAATAGTTAGATGAATCCTCCTAATAAGATCATCCAGAGTTGCAGCAGACCACATCGTGATCTGAGTGATCTTGACCCTGATAACCTCAGTGACTGTAATCCTCCTACAGCACCAGTAATTCCTCAAGGGGACAGCTGCAAGATGTGGCTATGTCAGTAATGTTATTTTCCTTTGTCATCATCCAAAACACATTATCTTGCCACCCACTTGGAATTACACCTCTCTTATTGATAGCCAGAATAAAAAAGTATTGATGGATGCACACAGAAGCAGCCATATGGTACTTATTTAATTACAAGCTAACAACTTTTGTGTGTGTACCAGCATATGTCAGTGCTTCCCATGGCTTATTTGAATATGATCTACAGATTAGGCAGTGAAAGGGAAAGTGCGGTGTGTCTTTACAGCTTGCTGAGCGTGTAGCTGCACCAAAGGATATCATGGAGCGAGGGGTTACCTTGTTCCTGTGGTAGCTGCCATAACTCAGGCAATTGGGGCAGGGGTGCTGGCTGTATGTGGGTGATAGAGGAACCACTCCCGCAGGCCTTGAAAATACTGAATGGGAGAATTAAAGCCTTTTTAGAGATGGAATAGGTTCTGCTTTCATAATATTTTTCTTTTCAGCCTCCACAGGAGTTGGCACAGCTTGGTATGCTACAAAGCACTCTTTTTCCCTTGCTCAGAACATCTTTAATTCTTGGCAGGACTGTCTTAACTCTGCATGTAG
The DNA here is from genome assembly GCF_036417845.1 of Apteryx mantelli. Classification (NCBI taxonomy): domain Eukaryota; kingdom Metazoa; phylum Chordata; class Aves; order Apterygiformes; family Apterygidae; genus Apteryx; species Apteryx mantelli. The sequence goes on along the minus strand of NC_089986.1, from coordinate 25,632,376 downwards.
ATAGGAATAAACTCCAGCAAAGCTGGGGCCTCCTGCAAGGCCACTTGCTTGGGTCTGTCCACTCCCAGCCTTTGTGTGAGTATGCAGACTTTCCCTGCATGATGTTCCTGTGACAGACAAGTGGATGTGAAGTAGAGCACAGGGGCGATGTCCCATCCCACAACCACCACGAGAAAAAGAAGTAATAAGTCTCTAAGATCAAGACAGGGGAGTGATTTTTGTGGACTTGGAGGAAAGGCAACTGAAAACTCGCAGGGAGCATGTGAGCTTAATGACCGTGGTGAAAGTGAAGACTGCAATGATTGTATGATTGGCTCATCACAGGGTGAATGTGAGCGATGAGCTCTGCGCTGGTGTTTCAGGCTCTCCTTGCCAGAGTGGAGCTACCTGAAACAGCTGCAAAGCTTGGCAACGTGACCTGAACTGGCCACATCTGCACAAATCAAAGAGCTCTTCTGGCTATACTTTGTTCCATGAGTAGCCCTGCTGCCGTCAGGAGCTTTATGACAAAAGAAAACCAAGAGGTACACGTTGCTGGAATATCCTCCAAACTGCTTGTCTGCTCCAGGCTTTTTTAGGTGCTGGATACCTGCAGCAACCTGCAAAGGGTGGAGCCCAAAGCACCCGTTTGTCATTGGGAAAAGTCTTTTGGGGAAGTCAACATAATAGGAGAATGCCTTGGCAACACTCTTTGAAGGCAGCAGTACACTCACCATCATAACTGAGGTCATTAGGACCTAATCTCTTGTTTAATGTAAGCTAATTGATTTCTGTGGGCATTTGGTGCCTATATACATTTTAAGATCTTGATTTTAAGAATTCCAGGTAAGAATACAAAATCAGTGTAAAATGTTTAAGGTCCTGTGCTTCAGCTAGGGAGGGAACTTCATGTGGTTAGCAATTTGCTCAAATAACACTTCAAAAAATCTTTCTGAAGAGAAAGAATCAAGGAAATAACAAAAGTAGTAACTGCTGAACTTGCTTCTGGACTTTCTTCCTCTGTCTTCAAAATACAGAAATGTTGTACAGAAATGCCCAAGTTGATTCTGCAGCCTCTTGATATGGATGAGATTATGATATAATGCAGATGTGAGCAGTTGAAATGCTTTCAGATGAAGGTGACAAAATGAGATTAGGGTAGTAACTCAGTGACGTTTCTTTCCTTTTTCCCCACCCTTCCTTAAATGGTGCTGCTATTCTACAGCAATAGAAATCCTTCTGGAGTTTTGTAGCTAACTCTGAGCTATAGACCTTTACTATTCTAAGAAGAAAAAAAAAGGGGAGAGGTAATTCCTAAAGTGAAATTAAATTAGCCACAAAATAAAATATTTACAAGACACTTAATTTCTTGTCAGTTCAGAGGACCTTTCTGGATTTATGCCACCTAAAAATAAAATACCAGTACACAGTTCATTACTGTAGTTCTTTTAATATTTTTATGTTGCAATTAAGAAACTGTAAGGAAATGTAATTGGATCTTGTTATGCCAAAGCTGTTAATTAGAATCTATTTTGGAATAGGTTCTTCTAATAAAGAAATAATATGCTTTGAATAAATACTAATTTCTTATAATCTTTTATACAGTTTATTTTTCAGAAACATAGTAACTGGCAAAAAGATGAAGTTTATTGGCTTATTTTTCTTCTGTATGCTGATGAACATACTAAGAGGTAAGATTGCTGCTACATTTATTCTTGTTTATTTTTTTCAAGAAGCCAGAAATGGTTTTTATGTTACTAAATAGAAGAAAATGAATTAGTATCAAATATTGCTTGTGTATTAGTTGTAATTGCTCTGGCTGTTAATGAACAGTATTTGGTTTATACTACTGAATGACTGCAAACAAGGAATTCTTTCTTCGGCTGTTTTAAGAAACAAAAGGTTTGGCTACAAGTAGGGACCTACTTGTGCTTTAAAGAACTCGCCAGCTTCTAGCTATGCAGCAACCCTTTTGTAAACAGAAAACCCTTCTGGATGAGACCTGCCACTGATGAGTTTTCTGTTTGTTTACAGCTGGCCGGACAATCCAGGATGGAGATGGTAACTCTTAATGTTTTTTTTTCTTCCCCTTTGTATCACTAACAATTAGAGTCATTTGTAACTCCCAGACCTGATCCCTACCAGTGATTTCAGCAGGAACACTTACTAACCGCAGTGGGCTGTGATTCAGACTCAGTGTTTTCATCTAGTTCTGGTAGAGAAAGAGGAGAGTGAATTTTAAGAAATTTCTTTAGAAAAATCACTTAAAGGCTGACATATTAGTAAGCGTAGTGATAGAGCTAATATATTTGCAATCTTCAAATGAAAAAACTTGCAGCAAATATGATTCATTAAAGGCAAATCCTCAAGGAGGTTATGGTCAAGTCATTATCTGCTTTATGCAAAAATGACTTTAAAAACACCAGACTTCTAATCACACTAGGCTCTGAGAATTTTGGCTATCCTGAACCTTAATACTAGATGTGTGTTTGTTTATTGGCCAGAAGCAAGTTCCACAGCAAAAATCTTAAAACTTACAAATTGCCACAAATCCAGCTAAAAAAAGGAATATTGGAGCAATTCCCTAGAAGTTGCACAGATGTATCTGCAGTAACCATGTCCTATTGTGGGTGTGCATCTCGGTATAAACCTCATGGTAGCCAGTAGCATCCTGAGTACACAGATACAAATATGTAGAATATCATAACAGATATGGAAAAACAGAAATGTATACAGAATAACAGCAGAGTAGGATCTTAATTTGATTACTTTTAAAAAACATTTTTCCTCTGCTCCATTATCTTTCCTTATATCTCTAAACATGTATTGAATATCTCTTGTGTTTTCACAAATATAAGGTATAGAGGGCACTATTATGTTCATGTGCAGCAAATATTTCTAGTGGCAACTGAAGTCAGGTGTCAATTTAAAACCTCCAGGTAGTATTCTGTCACTCATTATCAGCATTTATGGATTTTTTTTCTTTCACACTGGGCCAATTAGCAGACTGCAAAGTGAATCTAAGGTCAGCTGGTATAAACAGTGAATTCTGCTCTGCAGACAGCATTTGGCTGGTTCATTTGACTTGTTATATGCCATCTGTGCTTGTGCACTGCAAATTTTACTTCTATGAAATTAAGGTCTGATGATAGGATTGTTGAAGGGTCTTAATTCTCACTAAAGACCCTGGTCTAAAGGAGAGTCTAATTAATGGAATGACTCCCATTTATTTAAATGGGCTTTAAATTAAATCAGAATAGTGGATTTAGCTTTGTAGCACAGAAAGACATTTGTAACAGTGGTCTCGGCCAGTATTCACATTTTTAATATGCGTCTGTGCTTGGCTGGATTTGGGTCCAATGGAGGTCAGCTCTTGGCATTTTCAGAACTTGTTTTGCTTTCCTTTTCCTGCTGAATTTGAAATCTTTTTTCAATGAGTATCTCAATTTGCCTCAGATATTCCTTGAGGATGGCCACATATGTGTCTATTCTAAGTGGCAGTGCCTTTCTTCTCCATTTACTGCCTGCTGAGAAGAGGCATAATCTAGGTCTTGGGTGATGCCCAGGCAGCCCCTGCAGCCCCGGCTTGCGCTGTGGTTTGCCCGGCTGCCTTTGCACTGAGACTGATGGGGCATAGCTGCCTGGCTCGAGGCACTGGCTCTGCTGTCAGGGATGACCTGCCTGCAGGCAGCTGCAGGCGCAGACTGTAGATGATACCCTCTTATTCCTGCCTCCTATTTTCATGTGGCAGAAGAAATGTAGTTGAGGAGGAATGGGAAAAAGTGACTTTAAATTGCAATTGCTTCTTATTTTTCAACAGTCAGGTGCCTTGCTAGAAATTAGGCAGCCTCAGGAATTGTTGAATTGCTCCAGCTGCTGAGAGCCCTATGTAAGGATCTAGTAGTCCCTTCATTCTCACCCTCTGCTGTCTGACTCATTCCTGCTGCAACTGGAGCAGAGGCTCCATCAGAAGAACAACCCCTTTTTGAGGAGAGGGGGGACTAAGGGCTGAACCACATAAAAGAGCACAGGCCAGAGGAAGTCACTAGCCTCCCAGTAAGACTTAGATCCCTAAACCATGTCGGCTCCTAGGACTGAGCTTTAACAGAAATGCTTTGTATTTTATTAATCTGATACTGCAATTTTTCATTGTAGATCTCTACCGGGAATCTGTAGCCATGCCATACTGGCCTTTCTCGGCCAACGATTTCTGGTCATATGTGGAATATTTCCGGACCCTGGGAGCCTACAACAGGATCAATGAAATGGCCAGAACCTTCTTTGCTCAAGTCCCTTTTGGAAGTCATTTTGGTTATAATGTCCCAAACCATGAGCACTAATCACTTTGCTCATCTCTGCTGAAGCTGGTGCTGAGATGTTTAAGGGAAGGTATGGCTGCCAGTGAATGCACCTGAGCTGCCAGTTCAGGCACTTGCATTATTTTCAGCACTCTTTAAACCCTGTAGCAGTCATACTTCTTGCTTTATAAAATCACAGACAAAATTAGCTTTCTTTTTACAATTTATGCTGTTGTGCAAAGCCAATAAACTCCTTGATTTTTGATTCTGTTGTGAGTTTTTTGAAGTTTTTAAATGTACAGTGCTCTTGCAGACTTGTCTGAAGATGCTGATCTCTCTGATCAGGTGCTGCCAGATCTCTTGCCTTTACTGTCAGACCCTCTAAACCTTGATTTTGCCCTGTTTGCTTGTTTTATCTGGTTGCAGAGGAGAGTGTTACTTCTGCTGCTAGCATTGCTGGCATAACAGACGCTACTTCAACAGAGTACTGGGTATAAAAACACTCTGCTACAGTGCATGCCCATCCCCTCTGCTTGGTAGTAATGCTTTGGTCTTTTCTCTGTCAGTCTATCCCCAATACTGGAGATGGACAACCAGTGTAATTTACTACAACAGAGATGCTCCTTGCAACAAAATAATGCTCTCTTAGCAATCTCCAACTAGTTCAAAGTCATTTTGTTCAGTTCAGCAAAGGCTTTAACTGATGGGCCAAGCTAGGTGTATTTGTTTAGCCACAGCTGAAAGAAGAAATGGTCGCAGGGTTGGCAAAAAATCAAAGGATGTTGTTTGTCTTCTTTTTGTACGTTTTCTCCTCTCTTTTCCCCTTTTTATGGGCAGGAGGGGGCAGTAAATTTTCTTGCCTTGTTTTCAGAGGCCCTGCAAGGGGGAGCTTGCTGCCAGATCTCCCCTCCTTTGCACTGTGTGGCTACACGGCTGTTGTCACTCAGTGACAATTTTCCTCTGCTTTGAGCAAGCTGAAATGACACCAGCCACAGGACAGCAGGGAAGAAAGCTTTTGTCTCCAGAACATTGCAGGCCATGTTCAAGTGCAACTGGTGAGCGCCCCTGGGGGGCCCGGGGCTGCCCCTGCATCCACCCACACCACACAGACAGACAGACACCCTGCCGAGCGCCCCTGGGGGGCCCGGGGCTGCCCCCAACACGCATACGCAGCACCCTCACACCAAGGGCCAAGATGGCGGTGGCCGCGCCCCGTTGCCGTGGCAACCACCGCGGGCCCGCCTCTGGGGCGCGACCATAGAGAGGCTGCACCGCCCAGCGTGCAGAGCGGCCTCGCGGCTGCTCGAGGGCACCGTAAAGCGGAAGCTGAGGGGCGGGCGGCCGGAAGCGAGGTCGTGGGGGCGAAGGGGAAGGCTGCGCCATGAAGCCGGCCGTGGACGAGATGTTCCCGGAGGGCGCGGGGCCGTACGTGGACCTCGACGAGGTGCGGGCGCGGGCAGGGAGGTGGGTTGGGGTCTGGGAGCCCTTGGGGGAGCCGGGGCCGGGCCGCCGGGCCGTGCTGCGGCCGGGCCTCAACGGCTGCGTTTTCAGGCAGGGGGAAGCACGGGCCTGCTGATGGACCTCGCCGCCAACGAGAAAGCGGTGCACGCCGACTTCTTCAACGGTAAGGGCCGCCCGCGGCGGGGGCATCGCCCCCGGCACCGCTGGCGTTGCTCTGCCCCGCTCCCTGCCTGCGGCCCCTGCCGGGGGCCGCCGCGGCTCTCGCTCCCTGCGCTTTTAACGGGCGCTGCTCGTAAAGGGTATTCCCGGGTTAACTGCTGCGGGCGGTGGTGAAATACTGCCTGCCTCTCCTCTCCCGAGCTTCCTAGGTGACTTATGAGTGTGAGGTGGCGTAATGAACGAGCTGTTCTTATAAGCAAAACTTTATATGTGCATGAACAGGACTTATTGTTTCAGGTATAGGCATTTTATAGGTAAATCTTTAATCTCATAAGATATATACATGTTTATATGTGTGTGTGTATATATATGTATGTATATAGCCAAATGGAACTTTGGCTTTGGTATATTTTCTGCAGTTGAAAGTCAGCCCCTCTCATACACACATATGTATATAGTTGTTTAGCTGGGTTTAGTTATAGATGGAAACAACCATCCAGCTGTGTAGGTCATCTTGTGTCTGGTCAATAAACACTTTAAAAAAGTACTTTTTCACAACTCAAGAGTGAATGTCTGATTTAGATATGTTATGAAATGTTTGCTGTTGTGGTGTTGATGTCACAAATGGTTGTGTTCCTTCTGAGATTAAGTGGCTTTCTCACACTACTCAATATTTAGAATACGGGGGGGAAAAAGAAAGCCAAAAAGAAAAAGCTAAAAATGATTTTAGTTTTGATATACTTTATAAAAATTTTACATAAAAACTTTTATGTAAAATATATCGAAACTTTTATATAAAAAAGAGAGGCAGCTCTCTTTTGTAAGAGCCAGCATATTCAGGAACAAATACTTTATCAAAGTTCTGCCATAAAGCTGAGATATTATATCCCAATACTATTCTAGTTTGAGACTCTTTTAAATAGAGATCAGCTCTCAGTTTATGGTATGGCAATGGCTGTATTTGACTTTTGTAAGAACAAAGACTTTGTTTCAGTTATGTTGCTAGTCTATGCTGACTACCCAAAGAAGACAAAAAACTAGGCAGTTGCAGTACTTCCCGGAATGATTAGAGCAATTGTGCTTGGATAGCCATATTGCACTACTGTGAGTGAGACTAGGATTTGAGGCGGGGAGGAGGGGGGTTCTTGGAGCAGGAGGAAGATGGTGAAAAATATTAGTAGCATCGTCTCAGCTGAAAACTTTCTTTTTCTTAATGAAGTGATTTTTAACAGTAAATCACAAATGTGAAACCGGAAATTATAAATCTGGAAAGTTCATAAGCACGTATGCTGGGATGCTATGAATTAAAGCCAAAATTCTGCAGAAGTGTGCCCACCTGAGACCTGTCCCATGCAATTGGCGCTTGTTTAGTTCTGGAGTCTGGGCTTCATGGTTGAACCATTCTGAATGTGATAGCTACTTAATGCATCTACTTAAAAAACAAACAAACAGTTTTTCAAGCTTTATTTTGTTTTCATGAATTTAATTGCAAATCTTTTATGGTGCAAGTGAAGTAGCTTTGTTTAATTGTTTTGTGGTAGGGATTACATACTTGGGTCTGCCTTTTGTCTCTCTCTTCCCCGCCCCAATGGGACGCTTCTAGAAACTGACAGTGTGGTAACTGTTACATACTTAATTCACATTTATTTCTGTCTTTAATCCAAATAATGAAAAATTGTACTTGTGTAGTATGTATATGGTGTGTATATATAAAGTAGTTTATTTTTTTAAAAGATTGATTTACCTTATTTTATTTTTCTGACTAGATTTTGAAGATCTCTTTGATGATGATGACATCCAGTGAACTTGGTCTTCCAGCTATGCAGTGCTGAGATGTGGAATTCTGCTCTAGGATCACCTGTGGTGTCTATTATTTATTCAAATAATCAAAACAGAAAAACCACAGAGAGGGGAAAAAAATAAATATATAAGCTTCTTGGGAATATGAAAGCCAGATCGTTAAAGATAACTATAAAAGGAATTGTGGACTGCCACCTCTAGGAAACTGTGTAGGGTTTTTTTGGTTTTGTTTCTTTTAAACTTTCCTTGCTGATGTGCTCATTTAATAAAATCTTGACAAAATCTCCTTCTGGGGTATACTTTGAAAGTAGTAGATATTGCTGTGTTCTGAACTTCCATACAGAACTGGTATTTTTATGAAATCATTCACTGGTTCTCTTAGATATTATGCAAAGATACCTGGCAAGACACATTACTGCTTAGAAAAGTCTTGTTCATCCCACAATATAGGATTATCTAGGACTAAGAAGGCTGCTTTTCCTGAATAGTGTCTTTGATGCATATATTTACCAGTATCGCTAAGAAGATTGTGCATTTTCTCCAGTTTCAGGTTAGATATTCAGCTGCTGTAGATACTCCAGCTTCAATCTAGGAAGCACAGGAATAAAAACTAGTAATTTTTTGATATTTTAAGGAGGAAAAAATGTTATGGCTGTGGACCATGGAAATCCTTGGATTTAAGCATCTAGTTTAATTCTTGAAATTGATTCTTCTCTTCATTCTACAGAGTCTGTATTCCAGGATTCTTTTCTCAGGCAGCAGGTAATGTAATTGTATTTGTGTTCAGGTGTGCAGTATATATGAATCTTTGTATCAGATGAATTTTGTTGTGCAGACTTTGACACAGGTTTTCATTTGTAGAAGAAAAGCAAATATGTTTGACATTGCGCCCTTCAGTGACCAAAGCAACTTTCAGAATGAAAGGAACAGGGGAGTTCTTAACATTTTGTTTCATACTCAAGAACTTTATCCTGTCTTGTCTTAAATTAGCGCTGTATTCCATACCATTCCATCAGAGAAATCACCCCTATGACTGATCTTTCTCAGGATCTGTATTTAAAATCCAGAATTGTCTTTTGTAAGTGGATAGCGTAGCTAAATGCAGTTGACTGTGTTTTATCAGACTTAGTCCACTGAATTTGTCATTATTTGAGTAGAGTGTATGAATTACTCAAATTCAGATAATCCTTAAATAATATAAGTCATCAGCAAGTTTAATTCTTAGATCCTCCTTTTCAATAAGAAAAACTGTTGTCAGTGTTAGCTTTAGCTCTTTATCTGAATTTTGCATCTGAATTTGATGAGGGAGGGAAAGGAAGAGGGACGGTTATGCAGTGAAGCTTTTAACCTTCATTTCCTCTTTAGTTTGACTTCTGTTTAGATTGTACCCTTTCAAACCGTTAATATTTCACACTTTTTACTTGGAGTGCTGATGACTGTACTAAACAATATGAAAAATCCAGAATGAAACCTTTCCCTCCTGACCTTTTTCACATACTTTCTTTGCTTGTTCTTTTATCTTAAAGCTATGTATCCCCTTTTCTTCAAGTCTTAAATGTAACAGTAAGTATGCTGACCTCTAAACTTAAAAATGTAAACATGGCAAAACTGTAGTCTGGCTGTGCTTTGTGTAGCAGAACTGTGTTGTTATACAGTAAGTCATCTTACTATGTTCCTGGGGATTCCTTAATATCCCTTGTTTCATCATTCAGATGATATTAAAGCAGCATTCTGACATTTACTCTTAGTATGTGACATTACAGCATGTCCCTCTGGAATAATGTTGCTGATGCAGTCTCATTTTTACTACACACTTGCTTAAAGAGAAAGAGTTAAGCTTTTTGCATCAAAAGAAATGTAAACATTTTTATTGCTGAGTGCTAGCAACTTCATTTGGACTGTTTTAGTTTTGCAACTTGAAACTAGGCTTGGAGAAATGAGCCGTTATCAGTAAACGGAGTTTGGAGCAGGCACCAAAGATGAAAAAGTTCTTAATTAAGAAGCATGTGTTGCCTCTCTTACTTCTTTAGCTGCTTGCTTTTGCTGGTGCCCAGTTTCTTCAAGATAGCCACTGTTTTTGTTTTGGAACACTTCCTTGTCCTAGTTTATGTATTTCTCCTTTGTTTTTCATTTATATTCATTAAACTGTGAAAAACCCAAGCCTTAAGTTTGCTCGCAGCAGGCAGAGTATATTTCATTATATCAATCCATCCTGAATAGTTAATCTTCATACATGAATGATGTTTCAGTCTGTTCCATCTTCTTTTCTAGAGATATTCAAAGGTGTTAATGCTAGTTTTGCTTGATCAAAACATGGAACCTATCTTTATGAAACTGGGTAGAGTGCAAGTAATCCTTGTGGGTCCAGCACAGTCTAAACTAAAGAAGAGTTTTCATTCCAAGTAGGTTTTTGTATCTGCAGCTAACTCCCTACTACCTTGTTCTGTTTGCCTCCAGAATCTGTCTATCGTGCTAAAAACAGTGTAAGTACTGCTGGCACTTGGGAAGTGGTATGTATTCTATCTGTAGGGAAGTGTGTTAAAGTTTTGAGTTAGTAAAATCCCTTATGAAGAATGCTGCTGAATTTCATGAGCTGTCTTAGTGTGCGCTGATACCATTGCAGATACTGTGAGTTCTAGTTGTTTCACATTACTTCCCAGGTGCTGAACTCGCACTTAAGGTCTCATACCTTCCTTTTTTTTTTTTCCCCCCCCCCTCTCCTGTCAGCAGGAAGCAAAATGAATGCGAACATTCTTCAAAGTCGGAACAGCATGATACCAAGGGTTGGCCAAGGCACTGGCTGTCAGTGCAACACCAGAAGGCAAGCGGGGAAAGCCTGTGCAGGGTATGCTGTGAGCACCTCCACTGACACTTTGAGGGAAGTGTATGAGTGTTGTGGTGTTAGCTGTCTTTATATGCTAAAGCTCTCTCTGCTTTGCAGTGAGAATGGGTGAGTGGGGTGTATGTGTGTATATAATTTTCTGAAAAAGATTGTACATTTGTAAGAATTTTCATTAGGGACTGTAATTTGTTTGGGTACTTTTGGGGGCAGTATTAAAATGGAATGGCCAATCTGAGGAACAGAATGCCTTTGAGTGTCAAGTTGCTTCTAAATTATCATTTGTCAAGTCTTTCAGTCTAATTAGACTGAGGCAATTAGCCTGTTGTCAGGAAATAATTGCAAGGTGTCAAAATCTCTAATAAAAATTGATTTAAAGGGCATTTGTCTGCCTTAACCATTTCACTTACTGAGCTTCCGTTGCTGCACCTTTAGTGGAGATTGACAACACTCATAATAGGTGTTTGAGTAAAAGAATGGATCTGACTTAACAGTATTTAACACACATTTAGGCTGGTGTATGTTACTTTATAAGCTGCTGAGTGCTCAGTATATCTAGACTGAAAAGGTTTATGGTGGAGGCAGTGAGTTTAGCATCATGAGTTGTCCTGCTGACTTCTGTGGGACAGCTTGCAGTGTGTAAAGTTGAGCATCTGCCTGAGTCTTGGCGGGATGAGGTCCTAAGTGACAAAATACTTCAGAATGGGCACAGCCGATTGTGCAGCAGGGGTGGAGGGAAATGGCTGTGAAACACTTTCCTTTTGATAGTCTCACATAGTTGATTCTCCATATGCAGGTAATTGGTAAGTGTTATACTATATACTTAAGAATGTGCAGTTCATTTTCAGTTGAAAATAATCAAGTCATTGTGAGGTTGTTCTCAGAGAGTTACAAGGTTAAAGGAAACTGGCTTTACTCTGTACATAATATTTGTGTAGTGCTTTTTCTGAGCTAGCTACCAGGTTAGCAGGAGAGCCTAGAGCTCCAGTGTTCTTCACGTCCTCTGAGAAGAATAGACAAGCTCAGACCTAGTGGGGTATTGGGTTTTCCTGGGTTCCTTTGTTTGGGGCTTTTTGTAGTTAACTTTTAGGGAAAGAGGAGAAAAGGTTTTCCTTTCAATATTTTACTTGAATAACAGTAGTAGGTATTTTTCTCAGTAAAGAAGGAATTGATTTAAGATGAATAAGTTGAGTTCTTTGAATAAACTGAGCTTCTCTGGGCTGTTGGGAAGCTGGCAGTCATCTTCCTCTTCTAAATGTGCAGTTGTTCTGCACATCAAAACAAGCTCTCTAGATGACAATGTAGCACTGTTCTCTCCAAGCTCCTGCCCTTATCAGTGAAGAGGGGTGGAATGTGACTGATGTGAGGGCTCTTCTGAAAAAGCACTAGCACAACACAAGTTGAAGCCCTTGCCAGTAGGGATGGGTTTGAGGACAAGGATGTGCTTCCATGTTACTACTTCCAGTTTTTTTCCTCTCTTACAGGCTGCCTTTTGTGTTCTCTCAAATGTCTGTCTTTGCTAAGCAGTAGAGTCAGAATTGTAATCCAAATTAGGGCTCTTTTCTCAAGTTGCTACAGGGACTTCAGAGCACAGGGACAGCAAGGCAGTGCTTTCTAAAGCTTTTTAAACTGACAGGAGCTTTTTTTGTGTGTGTGTGTGAATATTTTCTTGTTTATGGAAACTTCAGTTTGCATGTAGCAAATTTTCAGTCATCTGTAATTTTAACGGTGGTCGTCCTAGTTAGTTTGTAGTTGTGGCATAAATGTATGAACCTTGCATAACTATGTAAGTTCTTTTGAGAGAAAAGACCGTGGTTTGTATGTCACTCTGAGTATACAGTCATACAGTTTAGAGTGTTACGTACAGGGTGACTGCAGGCGAGGGACTGTGTGTCAACAAGGGAATGTATCAAAACTTTGACAAAGCAGATAGTCATGTACAAAGCATCTCTGGTACAGAGAGGAGTTGCCCGCACCAGTGTCTGGAGAGTCTCCCTGACCCAGCTGAAGATGCTTCCATGAGGGCACTTGCAGGGGGGACTTGGTCCTCAACACTGGCTGTCCTGTCTGAGAGCTTTCTCATCAACGTGTACCCTGATTCACAGATCCCAATAAAGCTTGTTCAGCAACATGCTGCTGCAGTCTTTTGGCTAGCACATTCTGTCTGCGAGATCCATCTCCTGCCCCTCTGTGCTGAGGGGCAAGAGATACCTGGCCTTGCCTGCTCGAAACCTGGAAGGACCCTCCATGCACTCACCTTCAGGTTGTTTGTTTTTCCTCTCTGGATATCACAGATGACACTGCTAAGCTGGCTCTTACTGCTTTGAAATGGTTTCTGCATCACTGTGATACAGGTAGAGTGGTGTGGGAATGTCTCTGTGTTTTCACCTCCTCCACGTTGACAGATTCACCTTTGCCGACAGATTCACTTTTGCCTTATGGTACTTAACAAAATATGGTGCACATCTAAAATAGCTTCTTTAAACAATGACTTTTCAAGGAAGTGGAGAAAGTCACACTGGCTTAAGAACAGTTGTGTGTTGGTTCATACCCCCTCTTCCTTCCCCTTCCTGATTCTATAAGGGGATTTAGAGATGAGCTTCAAGTGGGATCTACCCGTTTTTCTCCCTCCCCAGTGTCCTTTTATGGGAAGGATCCCACAGATTTCCTTTGGGGAGGGAATTGTCTGGTATACCACACAGAGGAAGTATCAGGTGGTGGGTTGGTGGTGTTTAATGTTTCCTTTTCACTGGGAATAAACCTTTTTTTTTCCCCCCATTGGAATGGTGGAAGATTAACAAATTGAGCCTGCAGTCCTGTCATATGTGTAAGAAAATTACACAGCTGTCCTGAAAGAGCAACTGCATTATGTAGAACTGGTATCCTGGCATGAGCCTAAGGATGAGCTGAGATGAGGTTTTCTGACCTACAATCTCAGCAGTTATCAGACTGAGAGTCTTTTCGTCATATACCTACATCTAACACAAACACATACCATAAAAACATGGCAGTCTTGCTCCTGGTCGGGGTACACTCAGATTGATTCCCTCCTAAGTATTCAAAGAGTAAACTTAAGTTTGATGGCATGGAAGTACAATGATTAATTAGGTAAATGTAGGACATTATTCTAATTGCTGTGTCTTCTTTCATGCCTAAGTGCCTCTAGCAAATTTATATTCAGCAAGTAAATATGATACAGTCTTATGTCTCTTTCTTGTAGCTGTTCACAGTTCAGTGCAGCTCCTATTTGTATTCCTAGTAGTTACTGGCACACAGATTACATGGGATTGAGGCACAATTATGATCAGTTTATAATTGTGTCTGAAAGGGGCATGGATGCTTTCACAGATGGTTTCCCTGCTGGAATGAGAGACTTCTAGCCAGACTCTCCTTTTTCATGCCAGCTGTAAACATGTTACTTCTCACTAGCTGCTAGTGCGGTGACTTTAATCTTTTATTAGTGGGTGTTCTTGCAAGAATTTTCTAATCCTGCCCCTTCTCTCTGCGGTCTGTGGGGTTGTGCTCTTCATGGACTTGCAGTACAGTGCTAGTTCAGAGCTTTGCAGCTGCTTAGTGTCCAAGCAGCAAGGCAGGGAGGAAAGGGTCAAACAGAACCATTATGATCAAAGGATCTGAGTGCTCTTTTTATAACCTGTCCTCATTAAAGTGACAAATAAGATGTCATTCTTGGTGTCTTAGTCATATTATTTGTGATCTAATAGGAGCTGCTGGCAACATTTACACCAAGAACAGTCTGATTTGTGTTCCTGTAGCAATACATTAGTTTCAAAGACAAAACCAGCCATTTGAACCTGCCACAGCTAAAATGGCAAAATAGTGAGACCTAATTTTGTACGAGGCATCTATTGTAGGAGTTGGTTTAAAAAAAAAAAGCGCCTTTAAATTTGTCAGGGAGCAGATGGTTCTGGGTCCTTTCCATATGCTAATGTCATTCTCAGCTGTTTTGTTATATTTTAATCAGTTGTTCAAAGCACTGCAATCCAGGGGAGCCAGCCCCTGCCTGGGATGACAGTACCTGTTTTGGCCAGGTTTGACACCCCACAGGATTATGGAGGGTGAGTATAAGCACACAGTGCCTTAGTAATGGAAAAGGCTGGCTTCATTTAAAAAAAAAAAAAAAAAAAAAGACCCTGAGCTCTTTGGCCGTAACCTCCTTACTCTCCCAAACCCCTTGGGCAGCTGTCCCCCAAATGCAGCATGGGGGCAGCTCCCTGCCCCTGGGCTACCGCGGTCAGCCTGGCTGGGTGCCTGCGAGAGCTGGCTCTGCACCCAGTGCCCCCCAGGTGGCAGGGACCCGGTTGGTGCCTGCTGCCCAGGGAACAGCTGAGGCGTCAAGGAGAGGTGTGGGTACAACACCCGTAGCATGCGTAGGGATTCGGACACTTTGGCAGCCATTAGGACTTATGGCCCCGTGGGGTCATGGCCAGCCGTGCTTGGCTGCTCCTTCTGAAGCTCTCCAGCATGATTTTGGTGTGAGTGACTCGTCAAGCACCTGCACACAGATGCCTGCAGGGCCTGGGCCTGCCTCTGGAGGTAGTAACGGAGGTGGTAAGCATGGCTTTGGGGCTCGTCTCCAGCTGCAATGGAGCAGGAGTGTTTCTGCACCTGCCCTGCTCAGCGCAGGCTGTGGCTGTTTGCTTCGCTTTTTGGGGAGAGCCCCTGTCAGGAGAGCGTTAGCCCCTGAGGAGAGCTGGGACGGGGTGGCTGCTGCTTCTGGAGGTGCAAAGTGGCTTTCGGGCAGATCGCAGGCTGGTGTTGGCTAGTTTCTGAGGCACCTGGAGGTGACAAGGGGTGACACAGGTAGCCTGCATGGCGCATCCTTGTCACGCAGCAGAGAGCAAGCAGTTGTCTCTGGGGGATGTGGGAGGAACATATGTCTCTGCAAACATGCCAAAGGGCAAGTTGTCTGGTGAAATCGTATTTGTGTATTTACAGCTCTAACAGTGTG
The DNA here is from genome assembly GCF_036417845.1 of Apteryx mantelli. NCBI lineage: Eukaryota > Metazoa > Chordata > Aves > Apterygiformes > Apterygidae > Apteryx > Apteryx mantelli. The sequence continues at coordinate 25,616,871 of NC_089986.1, read as the reverse complement.
GAAAAGTCAGTATAAAAAACACCAGTACTTTTAACGGCTTTCATTTATACCTTATTCTAAGTGTTTCATCTTGACTGTGTTTGTGGTGTTTTCTTTCTTGATAAAACATACAGTTAACATAGAAATCGTGCTGTTCTGCCTTTAAATGGAACTAGGAAATCCCTACTCGATCAGGTTTTTAGCCTGCAACTTAAACCTTGAGGTGCTGAATTCATGCTCGGTGGCTCTGTGTGAGCAGAGCAGCACAGATCATGGGGACCTTCGTTCCAATGACCCCAAGCAGCCTGCAAGGAGGCAGTCCTGCACATGAGGCTGCAGTTTATAGAAGAGTTTGGAAAAGCCATCTACAAGGGGGTAAAGAAGCTAAACAATGGCATAGATAAAAGATTATTTGTAGGAATATTCGGCATTCTTGTGGGGCGTATATGAATATGCATCTTACAAATATATTGCCATCACTCTGACATTTTTATGCCTATTTCTGGATACACAGCCTCCAAGCACGCCCACAGCTAGGACAGTGGAACCAGGACGGTGCTAAACCCAGGACCCAAACCAGAGCCAGGCTTTGAAACAAGGATACACAGGCTGGGGCCCTCCTGCAGGGCCTAGCAGCCCCGAGGGCAGCGTTGCGGTCCTTCGCGCAGCCCCCGGCTGTGCTGCTGTCACGGCGGCAAGGAGGCCAACTGGGGGATGATGGTGACCTTGGGCCTCTTCCAGGCAGTGGATCATCTGCTGCAAGGTCCGATGGCATCTGCGAGCATCCCAGATGGGGCAAATTCTGGCTGCTGGAGTGGGATGATGTGGAGGGCAAGCAACACTCTGGGATTGGGAGGGACTGCTGTAAGGGATGGTGTAGACCCAGTCCCTGAGTTTCTACCACACACTGCAGTCGTGACACTACAGCCATGGTAATTTCAGGTGGAAGATGGTGTTGGCGTGGGTAGAAGTTGTATTGATATAGGTCACACAGATGATGGGGCTGTTGGACCAGGTGGATGAGAAATCCTGGTCTCTCTCCTAGCTTTAAGCATACAAATATGCAACATCAGATGTATGTGGCAGTGTGAAAAGCTGTATCTCAGTCTCTCAAGTCCTAGTGCATGGGATAAAACTGTAAGCATATATGCTCCTGATGCGTGGTAGCAGGGAAAGGAAAAATTCATTTTGGCTGCTTCTTTAGGAACCAGCCTTTAAACGAGTGTTTTTCTGGTGTTTATCCCAAATGTCTTTTTAGTGCTTTTAGGTCATTTCCTTTTTCACTGCCTTCAGAAAATCCATCTGAATATACCTGAAAAAACACTGCAAAAGCTCTAACTTGTTCCTTTAGATTTAAGCCTCTTATGGCATTTGATCCAGCAATTGCTGCATTTTTAAATCGCCTTTTGTTTATGGATTAGTCGCTCCTCCTCCTCCTCCTCTCCCCCACCCCCCTTCCCTGTTCCCTTACCAGTAATTCACACAATAGAAGCTGGATTTTTCCCAGTTGTCTGAATTCAACGTGATCAGCTTAAGCATCGGTTTAGTCCTTGATAAATCTAGTATGGGCATTTTGGTGTTCAAAGCCTCCTGGGCTACAGGAGCTTCTCTCTTTGGCTGATCAGTCATGATGAATTCAGACTTGACAGTTTGGGGTAAACAGTCTGGACGCTAAAGTTCATCTCATTCAAGAAGGAGGCAGCCTTACAGTGTAAGGTGGTGAGATAGTAAAGCCTCGATGAAAGCTAGGAAGATAGGCAGTTTCTTGGGAAAGCAAGAGGGACCCGTCTGCATGCCTACTAGCTCAGGGTGCCACCACCTTGTCATCTGGGCAGGCGCTGTGCTTTAGTCCCCCAGCTCCCACCGCAGAGCTGGGGCTCTCCGGGGACTTGGGCAGCTACTGGCATGGCTCTCTGCTAGGAGAGGTTTCATCTTAAATTAGAATTTATTACTCAGTGCAAGGAGCCTCAGCTCCTTATTCATGTGCATTGTGCAGATGTATGTTGTAAATCTGGAGCAGTAAAACAGACATGAAAGCCTTTATCTGGATAAAGACTCTGGATTTAGTCTACGTAGCCTGAGGACGGGAGTAAATTTTGAGATCCATTTGCAAAACTAATGCCTGCAAATGTATTGCTAGATGATCTTTTTTATTGCTGCATCTGGCCGGAGACAGGGGAACTGCATTCCTCGAGATGCTCTAGCTGGCTGGCTGATGGTGGAAATACCAAAACTCAAAAAAGAGGGAGAGAGAAACCCACCTTAAGTTCGGTTTTGCTGAAACACACAGACTGACTTGACTTATTTAATGGGGATTCAATCACCTGAAGGAAAGGATAATTCTGTGATAGAGATGTTGTAGAGGACTCTCTGGAGGTAGTGTTTAGATACTACAATTATCTCCACAGAATCATTGTCTTAGTTCATGTAAATCAAATAAGCTGCTATTCTAGGGCTGCTCTGTTTGTCTGAGGCTTCTGAACATGTGTCTCTGTGTCTGTGCTTCTGGGACATGTCATGCTTCCTGGCTCTGGGCTGCAGAGCCGATCTCCCACATGAGCCTCCAGGACTCTGCAGAGCTCCCCCCTACCTTTGCCATGTGTCCAAATCTGGACAAATGCAGAAAGTTTCCAAATTCCACCTGGAGAAAACTCCTCATGAGAAAGGAGAAAATTTATCATCAGAAAGGAGGATATGTACCCTAAAATTGGATGCGTGGAAACCTTCTGGCCAGTGCTTTCAGTAAAGCTTTCTCTGAAATACCTTGCATCATGGACTTGGCCACAATGGGCCAAACTATGCACTTGCACATTCCTGCGTCGCTGAGTCTGGAGTCCATGGGAGCCCAGCACCTTTGGGAAAGTTTCTGTTCTATTAATGTTTCAACCAGCAGATGGTTTCTCCAGTTTCCCTGCTAGATTTTTTTTTTTTCCCCGAGCAGCCTGGTGAGGGTAGAAAAATGTCCCTTTCTTTAAACCCTTCCCAATGACACATATAATAATGCTGGTGCATTCTTACTGAGAGAGTTTTTTATTGTTATTATTTGTAATGTGGTAATTCACTGGAGTGTAGAAAATGCTGCTGTTGGAAATATTTTCAGTTGAAGTTCTTAATGCTGTTCTGTGCTTGTAATAATACATTAGCTCTGATGTGTGTTAGCTTGTTCTGAAGCTTAACAGGAGTCTTCTTCTTTGAACATATCTGAGAAGCTATCAAATCATCTTTTAGCTGAAAGTTGACAAACCTCCTTGGAAAAGGAGTTTGAGACCTGGCTGTTACTAGTCTCAGTCTTAGTACTCTTCACAGCATTGAGCTAACCTTGTGGAGAGCTGGGGCAGATCCCAGGTGTTAATCCTGGTAGCCCTTTCAGTGTGTGAAGCTGCACCAACTGAAGCCCTGCCCAGCTGACATGCTAACCCTTACTAACGGCATACTTACTGAGTGGGAAAAATGGTTGCTTGTCCTCAACTTCCGACTGCACTTGGGAGTTATTCAGGTAGGAGATGGGACGGGATCTTTCCTAGCTTGCCCCATGCCTACAGCCTCCGAGCTGAATGAGATGGCGTCACTTCCAGGGCCAGGGCAGTGATTTGGGAAGGAACATCTCCACCCTGATATCTGCTCTGCCCAGGAACCTCGAGGGGCCTTCTGCTTTCTGGGTCAGGCATCATGTTTGCAGGGGAGCTGCTCTCATTTCCCAATGTTGCCAGCTCTGAGACCAACACATCTGTAACCACTTCAGGATGCCCAAAGCCATGTGGTCAAAGGGTTGCTTTTGTTATGTAGCCTTGTGGGTGTTCATAAGACTTTTCAGACAAATAAAAAGAGAAGATCCCTGCCCTGAGTATGCAGTCTAAATTAGAGATAATGTTGGGTGATAAACATAAAAGGAAAAACAGAGGATTAAAATCAATGAGAGGTGCAAATCTGAATACATGTAGGGATCTGGGCTGAAGAAGGGAACCAACAAACCGTGGGCGGAAGTCAAAGGCCCTAATAAGATAGGGGGTTTCAACAGCAAAAACAAAGCCATCTGTTGCCTGTTGAAAATGAGAACAGATACAGTTTTCATGAATAACTTTCTCCCTGTTCTACTCAAATTGTAAAATGTTGGCTGAATTGTGTGACAATATTTTGAATGAATTTTTAAGTGGTTATTTTAAATTTTGTATTTAAATGTAACAATTATTTTACAGTTTTAAAATTTTTTTAAAAGGCCAACCTTATCTCAGGAGTTACTGTTTCATGATGTGTTAGGAAGGGTGTTGAACTTTGGGCCCAGATTTTTGCGAGGAGAACAAGAGCGGGGGTATGAGTGAACTCTTGGTCCCACTGAAGTCACTTGTGTAACCTCATTGATTTCCTGGGAGATAGGATCCCACCCTTGGCAACTGTAGTACCCACAAAAGACAATTTTCCAAGAAGTATAGTATAGCTGTGGTGCCCTAGGACTCAATTCTGGGGTTAAGCCACCGTGTCCCCTCTTGTGTACAACCTCCTGCTTTAATGGAGATCCAAGTCTGGGTAAAGGAGGAATCCCATGAAAGTAGAATCGTTGATGTTGTCGGCGTAGACGCCGTTGTTTTCCCCTTCCCCGTACACTTGAAGCCAGACTTCTTCCCCAGCACTGAGGTGAAGCAACACAGAACCGCTTGCTTGGTCGACGTTGTTCTTCTGGAACTGGTCGTAGGTGAAGAGCACCGCCTTGTCCTTCTTGTACAGGCTGACCTTGACGTCCGACAGGTACACCGTGAGGTGGTAGGCGAAATAGTACATGCCGGGGATGCTGCAGTGGAACTTGCCCGTGGTTGCGTCGTAGTGGTTCTGCTCGTTGTAGAAGATCTTGCTGAATCGGATGGGGACGTTGGGGTGAGGGGCTCTGCCTGCAAGCCCCACACTGAAGGCAGAGCGGTAAACGTAGGCACCTTCTCCCTTCTCCCCTTTCATCCCCGGGTTTCCTGGAAATCCTCTTGGGCCTTCAATTCCACGGCTTCCTATTTCGCCACTGTCGCCTTTGCGGCCTTGCTCACCTAGGGCACAGAGTTGGGGTTGTTTGCACTGTGCTGACGGCTGCTACACGCTGCCCCAAAATACAGAAGGAACAGCTCGACATTGTGAAATGAGGGTTGTGTCCCCTAAGTGAGGGCAGGGTTGCATGAGGAGGCATAGGGACGTTGCCTCTGTTGATGTCAGGAGAGCGTGCCTGGTGCTTGTCAGGAAGAGAGGGTGAATGGCAGAGTTACCTGCATGCAGGAATGTTGCAGGACTGTTTAGGAAAGGTCAGATTAGTTCAACATCCCCAGGACCAGAGACAGCAAGTTTAAAACCCGCTCCACACCACGCTGTGGTCCTCTCTGTGACGGTGTGGCAAGCACTCCTTCAGGCACTGCCATGTTTGTGTGTGTGCAGAGCTGCTGAGAGCAAGTGTCTGGAAAACCTCGTTAATTAAAAATGAACAACCAGCCAAACCAAACCCTTTGACTTGCTGAGAGCAGCCGAAGCACGGGCAGTGCAGCAAAGAAAGCAGTTCCTCCCCCTGCACCGGTCTCGAGAACTAAGTGCTTTGTTACTCCCAGCCACAGGGTTCGTTTGCTTTCTGGCCTCTTTTTTTTGTCTTGTGCTCTCCCGTGTTTAATAAGAAGAGACATGTTGTCTATCTGAAGACAGCTGAGAGATTTGGGGTTTACTGGGCACTCGGGGAAATCACTGGTAGTCTTTCTGTTGACCCCCCCATAAATATTGTATCTGGTTCCTGTTAAGGTGCCTGTCTACCCTGAAGGTCTGGAGAGGCTCTTGGGGGCTGGGTTTCGTGCTTGGAGTAGATGGGTGCTGCCCTGAAAGGGGAGGACAGGGCTGAGCCCGGCGCGCGGGCGCTCCGCGTCTCGAGCCTCTCCTCCTGCATTTTCCCACGGGTGGGTGCTGGGGGGGCGCGCTGTGACCCCCCACCCCATCCACCCGCTTGGGGCTCATGGGGCACAAGGCTTGGGTCTGCCGTGGGCTCTGGGGGTGGCGTTCCCAAAGCTCCTCACCAACCTTGCTCGCCTTTCTCTCCCTTTAGTCCGTCTTTGCCGTCCTTCCCGTCCCGGCCAGGGAGCCCGTTGTGGCCGGGGTAGCCGGGTGCTCCTCCCATCCAGTTGGCACACGGCGCTTTGGGGTCAGGCTGGACCTCCTGCGCGGCCGTCTCTGTGCCGTGGAGGGTCGCCAGCAGCAGCGAGCACAGCAGGAAGCGGGTTGCGCCCCGCATTGTGGATCCCGGAACGGACAACGGCTTCCTCACCTTTAAAGATAAAAAAAAAAAAAAAAAGAAACAATGGAATAACAGAGGCACATGATAATAAACAAGGAGTCTGAAGTCTGAATCAACATGCCCAACGGGAAGCGATTCCGCGTGGTGGAACGACCCTTCCACGTTCAGCGCTCTTCTGGCGCGAGCTCCAGCGCGTGGGGTCGGGATCAGGCCCCGGGAGCAGCGGCTGGCCTCGGCCCCGGGGAAAGCCGGCGCGGGGAGGAGCAGCCCCAGCAGTGCTTGCTCCCTGGTGCTCGCGGAGCTCCTCCGCGCTGGTGCGGCCGTCGGCGAGCCCGGCAGACGTCCCGATACGCGGGGCCGGTTTCTCTGCGACGCTCCGCGCAGTTCGCGACAGCGCGCTTCACTGCCCGCTCGGCTGAGCGACCGGCCGGTTGAAAGTACGGATCTGGCAGCGCTCGTGTCAAATCCCCCAGCCTTTGCGCTGGGCAGGTGCTTTCTTGCTACGGACAGAGTTTGCTAACCGTGGTCTGTTTGATGTTAGCAGAAATTACAGTCAGTTTCAATCGCTTCCGAGTGACACTAACTTTAATACTTTTTTCCACCGGAGTTATGTTTTGGGACTAAAACAACACAATTTGCAGAGTGCCTAGGAATTGCAGAGCCTCGTTCTTCCTTCGAACCAGCTGCGTTGCTCCGCAAAGCAATTAGTGCAGCTTCCCAGGCGAGCTGCTTGGTAATACGCTATGGCCAACTTGAGGCTTTGCTCTAAGGCTCGCGGAGATCGATGGGACCTTAGCGGGTTTTGGATCAGGCTTTTAGGAAGCAGACACTTTAAAATGACGGTTGTTGTGTGATACTGCTCCCTGGGCAGAGATTATACCCTGGAACAAAAAGGTTATGAGGGTTGTAAGTGGCATAATGGGCGATAAAAAAGTGAGTAACAGCATAGCCATTAGAGTCCCTTAGCTTTGTAATTTCCAAGAAAAATAGTATTACAGAATAACTCCTTTGATGGGTTGATTTTCCTTGTGAAAGCTATTTAAGTGTCATATTTTAAATAATGTCTTCTTAGCTCTGGCATAATGGCTTCCAAGGAAGTTAAACAGCAGAGGTTGCCACCATTTCAGTTTTGCAAGACGTGGGGGGCTTTAAAGAAAATTGCAAAGCTCTGCATTATAAGGCTCCAGTAGGCAGTAACAAACAAACGAAAAACGGGGAAACCTTAAAACTGTGCCCATTTAGCCTGGCTCTGCCGCTCTAATGGCTGCGCTGGAGCCGCTGCAACGGGGACGTCGCCCTTGTCTGCAGGCAGCTGCGGGGCCGAGCTGTGCGACGCCTGGGTGTTTGCAAACCGCGCTAGCTGCTGAGGCTTGTAACTTAACAGCATTACTGTGTCTTTGTGCTTTGGCAAGAAAAAGGCCGTTGTTCCTTCGGAGCGAGGGTGTCGCAGAGCCTTCCGAACCGGGGCGGACAAATGAAGCGGGTCTAGAAATCCGAAAAGCTGTTTTTGAGGAGGAAGCGTCTCTGGGAGTGTCTGGCAAGCTGCGGCGTGCATACGTGGGCGCGCTGTGAGGCGGCCGCTTGGCCGGACCCCGGGGACGGCGCACGGAAAGGCCTGCCGTGCCGGGAGCGCGGGGCCCCGCTCCGGCCCCGCTCGGCCCCCCGTGCGTGCCTCCCTCGCCTCGCCTCGCCTCGCCTTGCCTCGCCAGCCAGCTACTTGGCTGTGTGACTGTGCTGTGAAAGCACGATAGAATTAAGTAAAAACCTGTGCAAAAATTGCGTTTCTTGAGCTGTGTTTTGGTGATCTTGTCTGCGGTTTGTTCCGTTTTCTCATACGCTGCCTGGAATCGGAATAGCTTCGCAGTCGCCGCGATGCGTGCTCAGCGCACAGCCCAGCGCCGGGCCTTCTGCCGGTGCGAACTGCGACCCTCCTTTAGGTTCGGAAGTGGTGCAAACCTGAACCAGCAGGGCACCAGGTCAGCCGCCGCCTCGGGCCCGGGGAAGAGGCGTACCGGCCCCGGGGAGAGCAAACGCGTCTTAAGCGGCCTTCGCTCTGCGCTGGCGCATCGGCGCGTCGGTCGCAACCCCTGCAGGTCGGTGCCCGCTCCGGCCCGGGGAAGCTCCCGGCTTGGCTTCTCCCGAAGGCGAACCGCAGCGCTCGAGGCCCGCGGGAGCCCCGGCGGGGTGGCGGGCGCGCTGCGCGGGAGGAGGAGGAGGGAGGGCGGCGGGGGCAGGTGGGCGCCCAGCACCCGCCGTTCCCCCGCCGGGCCGCTGCTGCCCCGCGCGGGCGGTGCTCGGGCCCCTCGCCGTCCCGGGGGGCAGCACGGGGGGCAGCAGGGCAGGACGGAGGGCAGGACGGAGGGCAGCCCCCCGGCAGCGGCCTCTCCGGCCCCCTCCGAGGCGGTGCACGGCCCGCCGTCTGCCTGCGGGGCTGCTCGCTGCCGCGGTTGCCTTACGCTGTCTGTTCTTCTCCCTTCCGACATGAAAACCAGTGATATGCAAATACAAAATGATTTTCATGAGGAATTGCTATAATTTGACACTAATCGTAAGTGCTCTGCTTACCTGAGAAACTAAATTCTCTGCTATAAGCATGTCTCATGTAAGAAAAGTTTTAAGCTGTGTTTGCTAGGGCTGAGCTAGAGCAAAACTACAGCTATAACAGCCCGTTACAAAGTCTTTACCGTTTCTTTTTGTACTTCAGTCTGACACTCATTAACCTAATATGAAATGATCTGCAGATGTGGTTATGTCTGAATGTCAGCTGTACATTTTTGGACAAGTAATAGATAAACTAAGTACTTTTAGTGCTTTTCAGTTAACATAGAAGCTACCAAGGGAATAAAAGCTCCTATGCATTATGTAGAATTTATTTATTTATCAGCAGATATATCATCCATAAGAGCAACACCATTAATAAGTGCTACATGGTGACTCAGACTGTGATTCAGAATTAAAATTTCATATAACACTATACATACTTACATATATATGAGAGAACACTTTTCACAAAGCACAGAAAAAAATCAAGCTATGTTTCCCTGCTCCGATATTTCCTCGCAAAAGGAACTAACCAGTGACTTAGATTATGTTAATCTCTTTCCTTTTTGTGATCACTTCTATGCAGTATAGATAGCATACTTTCTGCCGGAGCGACAGTGGTGACTTGCTCCATGGCGCTCACGGCTGAAATCGGAGGAGCACGGGTCTCTGGCTATGAGCGGATACAGTTTGGCGAGATCTGGACCCAAACCAATCGTCCTGGGATTCTTCTAGGAAAGAAGTGAATCGAAAGCGCGGCACTGTTTACGGTAAAAGCCATGTGTTTCTCGCTGTTGCTCCTGACCGCTTTTGATTTAGGCGTTTTGATCTTTAAATGAAGAATGTTTCTAGAAGTAGGAGTATAAATCTAAATGAGATCTGCTATTCTTGGTTTAAAATAGTTGCTAGCTATTCTGAGAATAACTCTAATAAAGGAAACTTCCTGTGAACAGAAAAGTCTTTATGATTCAGCCCAAAAGAAGAGAAAACAGAACTTAAGGGGAAAAAAAAATCATGCTTACCAGCTGTTTTGAGTCCTAGTTGGCTTGCTGCAGTCTCTTTGGAAATGAAGTCCTGCTACTGCATCACTATCCCTAAGGGCATGAGGAACTGTCAGCTAAGATACTGTATTTTCCATTTGCTATTGCGCATGCTGATTTAAAAGTTGGGATTTCCCATTAATTTTTCCTGGCCATCACTTAGTTTATGGCCACTTATGTAAAATCCAGTCATGAAGTGAGAGCTTGAAAGATATCCTTAAAGGGGAAAAATAGTGGTTTGGAAATTTCGAAGGAACTGAAACAGAAATGGGTTGTTAGAAAAGTCTGTATTTGAAAGCTGAGTTGTCAAGGGCTTGACTTTTACAATCCCTTGTGAACAAGCTGCAGCTCAGTGTAAATTGGGAAATCTTGTTAGCAGCTGATGGAGAAAGTACATCTACAGACTTGCACTAACACATCTGAATGCGTTTTTTTTCGATGCGTCAGTAAATGAATTATTGTGTGAGACGCTTTTGCTTCTCTTTTAATAGCGAGTGCCGTGCCAGTGCGGAGGAATGCGCAGCGGCTCCCGGCCCCGCCACCAAAGAAGGGAATCGCCCAAGGAAAGGGGCAGCGCTGCTGGGGAGAGAATTTCACTTTAAACAAACCAAACCAAACCACTTAGTCCTTCTAAGCCACTGGCACATGTGAGTCCTGCTGTAAATCTTCAGAGTAATTTTAGCCCTATGGGTGGTTTTCAACCTATCACAAATTCTGGATTTAGGCCAAAACAAAGTAAGTCTTTTTTTTTTTCCGCTGTGCATCTTGCCTTCCTAACTGGCAGCTGCGGGATGTTGAACCTAAACTAGCTTAGGCTCTCCTCTCCGGTCGTTCCAGTGCAGGTCACAGTTAACTAGATGTAACCTAGACAAACCTCTCGCATTAAAATTGGATGAGAATAGTTACTCTGCACAGGAAAGGATGCGGGGGTGCTTCTCTACCAACGCAAGTTGCTGCTGACCCTGCTCCCTACACACCACTAGAAAAAGAGGTGCAGTCCTCAGGAACAGGAAAAATTCACCCAAGTGAATGTTAACAGGACAGTTTCCCAAACTACTGAGTTGTCGTAAAGAACTGGCTATCCAGAAAGAATAAAAGGATATTTAAATAAATACATAAATAGTTTCTTCTGTGTGCAGCTGAGAGTCAGCAAGGGTAGGTTATAAAGCATAGAAGAGAAGAATGAGAAAGGGAGGAGCTGTGAGAGAGCTACTTTCTTTCTCCCTTATTTTGGTCAAGTTGTTAGTCCAGCATTTGAAGAATTTGCTTCTTTTTCTTTCTCCCCCCCTCCACCTCTTGACGATGGTTTTTCCAGGCAGTGTTGAGACTTAAAACAATCATCCCTCATGCAACCCCGGTAAAATGTGACGGGGATCTAGCTGGACCCGTAGTATTCTTGTAAATGTAGTTTGCTACAGCTTACAGCGAGGATCCCATCCTGTTAACATAAAACAACTTGCCCTGAATAAAATAGCGGGCTTTGCAAGACCCGTTCCCGGGGCGCTTCGAGGTCCGGCCGGGCGCAGGGCGGCGGCGGCGGCGGCCCTGGTGCCTCCCCTGCTCCCGCGCAGCATCGCCGGGAGCTCGGGGCCGTGCTGCGCGGGCAGAGCCTGGGCGCGCTCTGCCCAGGGTTCGTCTCGCCTGCCTCAGACACCCCCGGAGTGTTGTTTCCTGAGGAATCGGTGGAGGAGTGGGCTCTGGGAGCTGAGATTTGAACTTCCTTTTTGTAAGCAGAGATTAGTTTTTCAGCTCTCTCTCCCCTGGGTGTGGGCAAGAAAACTAGACTGCTTTCTATGCCAGCTCCTGGCTTGAACTCCGAAATGCATGATTTGGGTATTTTATTGGGCTGCTAGTATTTGAAAATCGGACCTGAGGCGTTCAAGAGGTAACGTTCCAACTAAGGAATGGCATTTCGGTGCAGTTAGAAAAACACCACGGTGACAAACCACTCACTGGTCCAGCGAGCCGTTTCCCCAATGCTCTCGCCGTTCCAGGAACTGTGTGGAAGCAATGCTGCGTCCGTTTTACGTCGGGAGCCGCAACCAGCGGGCGCGACCCCTCGACGCGCTTGCTCCTGTTCGTGTCTGCTGGCGCCGGCTCCCGTTCCCGCTGCAGAGCGAGATACTGCAGGATGCGGCGAGCTCCGTCTGGCTGCGCGACAGGAAAACGGGCAAACCGCTCTGCGTCCTGCCCCGTGACAAGGCAAGCCCCAAACCGGGACGAGGCCGGCGGCGCCTGCGGTTGCGGTGCTGTTCAGAGGCGGGCGCTCCGGCCGGGGCTGGGGGTCTTCTCGGCACGGGGAGAAAGCTGCCGCCTGAACGATGATTATTAATTCCCAAAATACCTTCTCCTATTTACACGGTAGGCACCAGGTCTGCAGCGCGGGAAGCACTGCCGGTGTCTAATTTAGCCAGAAGTGTCTGGGTGAGTCTGACCTGGTTTTTCTCTCTTTGGGCCTCATCCAAATGCAAAGATGGATCCGAGTTTTCACTGTGAATAAAAATAAGCAGAACGTTATATTTAGCCATCTATAAACAGGAATAAAACAAAGCGGGAGGCGCTCGTTGTATCAGCTGTGCTCTGCGAGCACCATCACGTTCCCTGCTGGGACGACGTGGTCAGGGAAGAGCCAGCCTGGCGCGGGCAGCGGCGAGGTGGCAGGAATGTGCCATTCCTGGCGAAGCCTTGCGGTTGCCCAGGTCGGTCTGACCCTGCAGCCCCGGAGCCTCCCCTTGCAGCGGGAGCCGCCGCCGCTGTCGCCTTCCCACGAGGACCGAGCTCGCTGGCACGTCAGAAAACGCTATTTCTGCGAGCGCGGGGCTGCCCGCACCGAGCTGCCCGCACCGAGCTGCCCATGGCAGGACGCTGCAGGTCCGGCACCAAAGCCCAGCGGTCAGGAAGCCCTTCGCGGCCCCCCAACAGCAGCTCTCCCCCGTCAGGTGCGCGGCATCGGGCTTCCTCTAGCGGCTCATCGCCAAGGGGAAGAGCAGCCGGGGCCGGGAGCCCTCGCCCTCCGCCGGCCGCGGGCCACCGCGTCCCCCCGAACCCCTCTGCCCTCGGTGCGTGAACAAGTTTCGCTGCTTCTGAGCCAAGCTACCAATTTCTCGGCCCATTTCCCACAGACAGACGGGCTCTTTTACTCCCCTGCAACAGGCAGCTGAGGCAGAAAAGCTCGTGCCGGGCTGGAGCAGTAGCGTCTTCTGCTTCGCAGCGCTCGCGGACGAACTTCCTCCGGCTCAAGGGATTTCTGCTCGGCTCCCGGTAAGGGATCTTTGCACATCAGGGTTTCTCGTGCAGAAAGGGCCGTAGACATGTTCGTTTGGGAAATACGGACCTGTAAATATGACTCTCAGCTTCTTCTCTTAACATTACAGCTGGTCCCAGAGTGCTCATTTCTCCATGGGAAGTTTGGGTGCCGCTTTGGCTTAACTTTGCTATGTCCGCCCAGAAACAAAGCCAAATATCTGCACGCTGAGCCTTCAGGCCTCTTGGGCTATGTGTTACTCCCTCCAGCCCCTGTCATCTCACACGCAAGCATACAGCTGAGCCAGTGTGCTTCAGCACAGTTTAGCCTTGTTTGGGGATCTGGTTTGGGATGGGAAGTGACTGGGCAGGGAATAGAGTGAAAACCTCAAATATCTGGTATGCAGAGAACTCCTCCAAAATACTCCGGTGAAAACTTCATCACCAAACTCTGCTTCCAACGGTGAGCTCATCTTTCCTGTGGGAACCTGCGAGAATCGGTTCCCCAGCTCACCCTGCAGCCTGACTCTGCTAGCCACCCCGCTGAGATATTTAATGAGATTTCTGCTTGCCCGTTAAAATCAACAACTCAAGCCGGGCAACTGGAAGGACAGAATTCAGATGAAATAACCTGAATAGCTGATAATCATGCAGTCACCTGAAGCCTAGTTGCGTGCATTGAAAAGCATTTTCAAAAATACATACGTTATTTATTAAGAGAGCATATCTGAATAATTTAAATATCGAGAAGAACCGTTTTCTTTGCATAAATGAATTTCCACCTTATCCGAATCAGCAAGTCCCTTCAGCTGTGTGTTCCCGACAATAGATGGTGCTAACGGCGTTTCCCAGCTGCAGCCTGCGCGGCAGCCTCTGCGGGCCACAGCCGCTGCCGGAGGCCAGCGTGCAGCCCCGGGATGCTGCTGCAGCTTTCCGGAGAGCCCGCTTCGGGGTGAGCGAGCTCCCGGTGGCCTGTGCTGGGGCTTTGCTGCCCAAGCAAACCCTTCTGAGCGCGTGACCAAGCACGCCTTCCTCCATTCATTCAGCCCTGAGTTTACTGCCTTTCTAATGAGTGTTTCTATACCAGAAACCTCTTTTTGTACATTCAAGTCTATTTTGCAGTCATCCTCCCCCTGGAAAAGCTGCCTGCTCAAATGAGCAGCGAGCGGTTGCATGGTGGCTTCCTGCTGGTGTTTCAAGACATCAAGAATGTAGTCAGCTTTTGATGGCAATATTGGCAGAAGGTGCTCCTGCATTTTCCGTCTGCTCGGTCCAGCCACATCTGTTTCCCCATCTATTTGTGGGACTGTACTGTGCACAGGATCAGAGATTTGACCCAGCCTAAAATAAAAAGGAAAATAAACAGGTATGGTTTTTGTTTGGGTCTTTGCTGTGTTGGTACAGCATGACTGAGGGACAGAAAAAAGTGGGAGCCGGTGGCCTGTTTTTCATCACTGAGGTGCTGAGGGACAGAAGCGGCAGCATCCTCCACTGGCCACACTGCGTAGCCACGGCCTCATCACTCCCCTTCACCACGAGGCTCTCTGCTTTTAGAGCCTGTACCTGGTGCTCTTGATTTGGAGTAAAATTGTTGCTGGGAAGAGCAGCATACACCAAAAGACTATGCTTGTTCCAGGTCTGACAGGAAAAGGGAGTGGACTTCTTTCCTAAACTGCAAAATACAAATGAAAGAATGAAGCCAAATCCAATATTTGGCAGTACAGTGTCAGGAAACAGAAACTCAAAAGCAAGAAATCCACAGATCCCCCTAAGTGCTGGGGTTTCTGCTACTGACTTCAAAGCCAGCAGGACTTTGCTCCTAGCATGAACCACCTCTTTGCGTCCGCGCCTGATGGTACGCAGTAGCGTTTAGGCAGGCACTGAGTTGGGTGAGCTTTGAAATGCACTTGTCCCTGTATAAGTGACAGCACTGTCACCTGCTTGGAGCGAGGCTGGGGCAGACAAACAGTGAAAATATTTCCTAACCGTAGCCCTGTAGAGCAACCCGAAACGGGTGCAGAGCTAAAGCACACGTGTGCTTGGGAGCCAGCAGCCCCCCGAGCGTCCGCTTTCTCCTGGCCGATCTCGGCCGGCTCCGCAGCGCTGACGGGAAGGGTGACAGAACAGCTTAGCTTTGGCGGGGAGCCGGCGGTGGGGCTGGGTCTGCGCAGGCGGAGGATCCGCTAGCCGAGGAAGTGCCACGGATGCAAAAACCTCCCGAAGGCGGCTCAGAATTAGCCGAAGCACGGGAGGCTACGCCGAACTTCGCAGGCGTCCCGGCAGAAATGCCCAGGCTTGGGCGGGTGAGCGGTGCTGCCGGAGCCGCCGAGGCTGCCCCGCCAGCGCGGCCCCGGCACGCAGGGAGGGCGGCGGGCGCACCCCGGGGCCCTGCCGTGCCGCTCGCCCCCGCCGCGGGGCCGCCGTGCCACCGCCCTCGGGAGAGCTCCCCCGCGCTGCCCGGCGGCTGTCGGCTGTTGCAGCCCCCCGCAAGTGCGCGCCTCCCTTGGGGTCTCTGGTAAGGCTCCTCGGCTTTTGGTGGTGCTCCCGGGCTGCCAGCTCTGTCTGGGCTCATCGAACCGCAGCCTTAAGCTGCTGTGTTTAGAAGCATTGCCTGGGGACTGCGCCCGGAGCAGTCTCGCGCGGGCTTCTGGGGCAGCAGCGATGAGCTGCAGAGTGGGATAATGTCCTTCCATCATACTTTTCTTTGCATTACCTAAATTCACAAGAATAATTTTTGGTGATAATGGTTTCTCTATTGACTCCAGTATTGATCCAGAGCCACCAGTTCCCAGTAACCTCTGCCTGGAAGTAGCTGACGCCCTGCCTTTTGCACAGCGATCAATGTAGCTTTTGCAACGCTGGTTTTTGCAGGTCTTCCTGGGCACAGCCCTGGGGCACCTCTGAGCGCCTCCTGGAAGGCAAGGACTCCGCGAAGCAGCCTTTGCGGGAGTTAATGCAAATGCAAATGCCTGGCATTTGCAGAGGTGAGATGTGACGGATGCCCAGCTCTCCCAGGGATGTGCCGCTGTCCATGGGAGCACATGGAAAGGCATCAGCCTGGGCTTGACGAGGGAAAGCAGGGTGTCACCTCTCATCACTCCGTGGGACGCTGAGGCTGCTGTGTGCCACGGCGAGCAAAGGCCCACCACGGCCATCTGAGGTGGCACCACAAGGGTGCCCAGGGTCACTCAGCTGCTGCTTCCTTGCACGGCCTTGAGCTTCTTTTGCATCAAGTTCGCCCACTTTTTCCACTTCAGGAAAAAAAAAAATGTTTAACTCTTTTGGTGAAATTCATATTTAGAAAATAAATCCTTTCATCTTCTCCTTTTCCCTATTTCTTCAACACACAGACACACACACTTTTCTGCATGTCACCACCTTGTCACCCCATGCTGATCCACAGCTGAGAAGACTCTGTGTTGCAGATGTGACCGCAAGGTAGGGCAGGTAGGCTGGACAGCCCATGTTGGATTTTGGCACCGTTTCCCCAGTGCAGGACCTGGATTGTCATTCTGGGGAGCAACTGTTAAATATTATCTACGAAATGCAGTCCCTGTATTCTAACCCTACGGCCAAGATTTTATTTCATGACAAACATTCCCTGTATGACTTGCAGATAATCTGTGTTTTGTGGGTGATGTGGCAAATTCAGCACTGCGGTGAACATGCATTTCTGGTTGGGTGTCTGGATACACCAGGAGACCACTGCTGCGAAGCTGGCGTGTGCCACTCACTCGCTCCTTTATAACATATATCTCCACCCCGTCCTAGTAATTTACAAAATTGGCCCCAAACCAATAATCTTTACTTCAAAACACAAGTAAAGCACTAAGGGATAACAGCTTCTGTATTTCTCCCATCATTTACAAAATCGAATCACTTGCAAACAAGGACATGATTAATTAAAGATGCTATGTATCTTACACTCTCCATAAAATGAAATATTATTGTGGAGTATGAATAAGCCATATTTCGTCAAAAAACTGTAAATCTGACCAAAAGTGATTACTATATGTTTTTTCTTTGGGCATGTCAGGGTGTAAATCAGCACAAAATGCTCTTTGAGAAGTCACACAGAACGATACAACAATGACACTTTCAATGAGCGTTTATTTATATTTAGTAGAATGCATTTATGGTTGTTGCAGAGCTAGTACAAGACTTATAAAAATGAATAATTAAAGACATCGTAAGTGCTTGTTCTTCTGATGTGAACAGCCAAAACCGCACTGTGACTGGTTTTAGCAGTAAATTGTTTTTTTCTGGAATCAAATTACTTTGCCTCTGCTATGCACTTTGCCTCCCTTTCATTTGAAAGACCATGACAGTTCACTTTTAGCTATCACAATATTTTATACCTCTCCAGCTTTGGAAACCGTCTTTCAGTCTCCCAGCCCGGGAGACAGGCCACCAGCCAGGGCACTGTGGCAGGGTTTGTTCTCGCTTGCATTGCAGCATCTTGCACAGCGTCTGCTGAGATGCTCAAGCGCAAGATGAAGGAAATGGTCTGGCAAATGAGAGCGGACTTGGGTCCTCATGCAGTGTCACTGCAGAAACGCTGACAACCTTTTGCTGAATATAACGAGTGCTGTATTCAAGCATGGCATTCGCTGGAGTGAGCTGCGCTTAGCAGCCTCAGCCACAGGCAGAGCCCTCGTGGGCTTCTCTTGTGTGCTTGCAACTCAAGCCCACCACCCTCAGCGGAGGCCACATTTCCTGCTGCTACAAAACCTCATGTTTTAAAAAGCCTCTACAAATGCACATGCAGCAATTTGTGTGTGCAGAGACCCAAAGCCATGGTAAAAGACCAGTTATCTGCTGGTATAGGCTGGGTAGAAATGGGTGCCACGAGCAGCTAGCTGTACACGTTAACTACTGCACCCGCACCTTTTGTGACTGTAAGTTAGGAAGGCCGCCTCAAAATTATTCCTGAAGACTGCTGTTGGCAAATGAGTATGTAGATTTTCCTAAGTAGAAGGTTTTAACCTGAACTGTATGGAATGGGTACAGGTTTTTTTCAAATAGAGGATAAGTATGAAGGGACAAACAGGATACAGAGCTCAGGGAACAGGCGTGTGTGAGCTGCTGTGATGCTATATGGTCCCAAAGATGCCAGCGAGGAGTATTAGGGCCTCGTCACTTTAATTTAATCATCACAGAGATGCAAACTGCGCAAGGATGAGCTGCCTCGCTTTCGCCTCGGCCGCTGTCGAGAAGGGAGCGTTTGCAAGAGGCTCTCGCTGTGCCTCCCTGAGGAGGACAACGTGGGGACGGTGCTGCGAACGCTGGGGCTGGGCAGTGGCCGTGGGCCTCCCGCTCCTCAGCACCGGGGCAGTGAGAAAGGCCCTCCACAAAAGCCGTGAAGCGGGGCAACCTGGAGAGAAAGCACTTCTATATTAAAAGGCCTTTTCTGGTGCTCCTCTGTAGGTTTTTAACATGATTCATCCGTCACCACCTGGCTGGTTGCCTACAGCTAGCCATCAGGCTCGCTCTCCTGTCTCCCGGTCCTCTCCGCAGTGTTTTCTATGGATTAGGTTCAACTGTACAAATTCATCTCCTTTTACATTTATAATCCCTACGAGGCTGGTGTCTTTAGCAGAGATTATTCCTTCTTGTCGCTCTGGCAAGCCAGTACCAACCCCCTGCTGTCTCTCGTCTCAGATAACACGGAGGTTCTCTGAATAACAAGGAGAAAAAAACAAAAAAGGATTTCAGTTGTTTCCTTCTGAGATAGCTATGCATATCTGCTTCACTGAAAATTCCCCCAAATGCTTCTCTTTTTTGACTTTCTGAATGTTTGCATCCTTAAGACTCTGCCTGTGAAGCACATCGCTGGCTCATTGATTGAGATGGGTATAGAGAATCTTTCTGATAGAAAAAAAGGAGGGGAGGAGAAGAGGGTTTTTTTCTCACAACCAAAGAGGAAAAATGAAGGAAATTCCAGAAATCAAACCAGGGTATGACATGTACATTTGCCATGAAAAACACCTAAACACCTTTAGTCTGGGAACCAAAGTGGCCTCTATTAACCCCACAAGTCCAGATAAAATGTGTAATGTAATTCACATCATGGCAAAAACAGTTCCTGTGCCTGACCAAGACTGCTGATCCTAGGCAGAAATCGGTATTTGCATTATTACCTTATTTTCGGGAGGGCATGCCAGCAGCTGGGCTCTTTCCCAGCCCATCGGCTCTCTCGGCAGGGAAACCATCGAGCAAACTTTTCATCTCTGTGGTTTTGGCCGGGGTCGGTGATGTCCCTGCTGTCTGAGCCCCTCGCTCCCCGGCCCGTCGGCGCCGAGACGGCACCCTGCGCCGCCTAACCGGAGGCAAGCTGCAGAAAGCACCGGGGATGGACGGTCCCCCTCGCAGAGCAGGCGGGGAAGGAAGGGCAGCGCCGCTGCAGGCGCGGGAACTGCCGGCTCCCAGGGGGTTTCTGCTCTTCCACAGCAGCTGCGGGACACACGAATGGTCCACGCGGCCCATACGCCGGCCTGAGCAGTGACGCGGGGCAGGATCTGGCCCCAGACTATAGCTCGTTTGTTTGTTTTCACTTGGCTTTGTCTCTGCAAATATTTTCATTAGACTGAACCACAAATAATTGCTTACAGCTTTGCCATTTTGGTTTGTGATGAGCCTGCAAATGTCAACATATGTTTATCAGAGACAATCAGGAAGCTTTTGTGCTTAGTGGCTTTGTCACCTCTCACTCTCCTCTTCCTTTTGTTCCTGGGCTTGCTTTGTCTCCCACCCTCCTCTTAGTGCATGGTGCCTTTTTTAATACCTCAGAAAATAATTGACTTCAGGTCTCCATCATTTTTTATGCTTATTTTTGAAATGTAGCAAATCAGCATCTTAAGCAGTGTGTGCCTCAGCATGTGTTTCTTAGCGATTGCTGTTTGTATGATGTGCTGCTTTATGGTTCAATTAAGTGTTACGTTGCTTCCCCAGCAGACCCTGCCACCATCCCCGCAAGATGTTTTCTACCTTGGTAGCATTTTGCAGTTCATGAGTGCAACATATTATAACAGTCTTTCCCGTTCTTTGGGACTGTGTGCTCACGCTGCATTACTGGTAACTTTAAATGCAGAATGTTTCTGACTCTCTGAAATTTAGAGAAAGAAAAAGAGCAGCCCCAGCGGTATTGCTCAGCCTAAGCATTTCTCCAAGACTGAGATTGCCATTAACCAAAATGCCTCTCTTTTTCCTCTCTTCCTTCAGTAAGCCCCTCACATTTCAAGCAAGACATATAGGCCCCTTTATAGCGCAGGTTAACGGAGGCTGGTTCTGCCATTTCCTAGAGTGGCTCTGTTGTCTTCAGGAGATTTCTTGCATCCTTGTCAAAGGAACTGACCATGTTGTACTGGCCACAAGAAATCTTCTTCCTTCTCTATCCCATTTTACACAGCTTCTTCAAATGTGTTCATCATTCTCCTTGTCATATCCTACATCATTCATCTCACGTTTGTTGTTTCCTCCATCTTCTGTATGTTCATAGTTCCTTATTTTCTGTCTGTCCTAAGCAGAACATGATCCCAGAAACATCTGAACCGTGTTTTCTACTGCTGGTGTTGGAGGACAACAAAAATTAGCTGTTACAGCTGCTAATAGGTCTGTGGTTGGAGACCCTATATATGATGAGATTTAACTGACAGGTGGGTTAGAAAACACTAGTGAAAACAGGTGGTAAAGGAGTGTGTGGGGAAACTGTCTCAGCTGTAGCTCATCTACATCGGAGCATCTTTTCTACATTAGAGCCATGCACCAGCCCAGCCCTGGGTGGCCTCCTGCTCCCCTTCTCAAGGGGAGGTTGCAAGCTATGGTGGTTCAGCAAGCTTCCTGGGTCAAGCTGTGAGTTAGTTGCTGTTGCTTTACAGAACATTGATGCTTCTGGTAGATTTTAATCTTAATACTGCTCAGCTTAGTCCTTTCCACTCTTGTCTGACTCGTTGGCTCCTTCACAACCTCTTCTGTTTCAGAGCTCAGGAACCTGATTTCCATTTCTTTCCTCTTGTGGGAGAAGCTAAAGGTGTTTCCTATAATGACATTTCATGCATGGAAGCCATTAAGGTAGCAGTTTTAGTGCAGAGGCTGTGCATTTTGCATCTTAAAGTAAAACTTAATGCTCCTGGTAAGCTTGTCTTTGTAGGTGGAGGACTATTACTAATTCCTTGTAACAGACTGGAATTTATCTGTAGTCATTGGTCAGTTACTTTATTTTCTAGGAAGGCTGTTAAACTTCTGTCTGTTGGGTTTTAAACTAGAATGTCATAAGTCTGAAGTCTTGGTTGTGTTCTACTGTTTATCACCATTCCCATATATCAATTACATAAGTCTTAAAGCTTTTGGTGTTCACTGCATGCTTCTGTGACCTGTTTCAGGTGCAGTCCAAACATCTGTCTCCTAAAGCAATACCTTGCAAAGACTGTGGAGAGCTAAAGTTTGTTTTTACCAGCAGAGGAGGACAGCTGAGGCCTCCAGTATGGGAAATGCTCTGGCATCTGTCCCTTCACTAAAGATAAGTCTTCTTCCAAGCATGAAGAAAGATTTTTCTCTCTTTGCATACTTGTTTAGCTCTTCTGGGCCTGGACATGGAAAATGGGCTCCATCCTTTCATTTTCTGTAGAAAATGAACCTGGTCTGTTGTGTGATTTTCTTTTAACTGCGTACTTTAACAGTTCCTTCATGTTATGTCTAAGCGCCTGCAGGATGTTTCCTGGTGTGTATACGACCGGATGGTTAGGGTCTCGCAACCTGCTGCTGTCACCGAAGACACCTTAGACCTGAAACTTGCACTGCCTCATCTCCACCTGGGATAGCGCACACTGAGGCAGGGGTTTTCAGCAGGGCTAAAGCACCTCTTCAGCGTCAAACTTTCTTTTCAGAAGTTACCTTTCACTCAAGCTCTGGAATAGGCATCAATATGAATTATTCCCCTGCTAAATAGTCTAAGGATTACCCATTGGCGCTCAGCATACCTTGGCATTTTCTCCCACCCCTTGCTGTAGCTTCAAGCTGTCGCATTGTTCAGGGCAGAAATCTAATCGAAGGAAGCAACTATCCCTTGAGCGAACTTCATATGGAAATCTCTCTTGCTGTTGTTAAGACAACTTAATTCATTCGGCCCTCTCTGTACAGAGTGCTACTGAAGTCTTCTTCACTGCGCAAAGTACATGTGTTTTATTTCTCTACAGAAAAGATCTTTATCTCTTTTCATACTTCTGCAAAAGGGTTTTTCTTCATGCAAGTTCAGCAGGCCTTTCCACAGGTAGGATGCTGGTTGGATCTGTGTTTATTCCTACCATCTGTGCATTCCTCCTTACTGTTTCCTGCTTTTTGCTTGGTTTGGATTTTGCAATCACTTCTGCGGAGCTCCTGTTTCTGCCCTGTTTTAGCCTGTTGCTGCGGTGTGTGGTTTCTGTACCGGTCTGCTGTGATATCACCCTGTTTTCCTACCCAAACCTTGCAGCATGTCTCATCCATGTGCTACAGATTCTGCTCAATTCTTGCTGTGCTCTTCTATGTTCAAAGAGGATATTCTAGCAAACATTGCCTCAGTTTTAGGTTTCTGAGCCCATTACAATCTGACGGATTTCTATATCCTCCAAAAGAGCATGTTTAGTTCAACTGTGTCTGGGCCATATATAGAAACTTCTGAGGAAGTTGCTTTCCTCTTTTGTGTTTCTCTTAAAAAGCCATTATTTTTCAAGGTTTAATTCCACCTATGAATCCAATACTCCTAAAATCCATGTAGCACAGTATGATAACTTGCTTACTATCTTCCACTTAACTACTGAATAGACCTGTTGCCTCTGATTTAGAAGTATTAAGTCAAAAATGTAGCTTTTATACATCCTCCCTTTCAGACTCCATCTATCTCCTTAAAGAGCTGAAGCTCTTGCTTGAGTCTTTCCCAGCTGCCAAAAGTATTTAAGAGTCTGATTGCGTTTCATAGCTACTTTTCAGTGTTGTGCACCTGTCACCTCTGCTTCTCCCCATCTGTGTCCAGACAGGCTCTTCTGTGCTTATACCTTCATCTTTGGTATCATGCAGCATCATGGTGACCAGGAAGAACCTGGGAGTATGAAAAGGATGAGTCATTAATATAGGGGAAGATGGGAAGACTTGCATGTTTCTGTTAGGCTGCTACCACTAAAATAACAGCAGCTGCTCTAAACCCAAACCACTTTTTGGCTGCAGCCTCACAGTATTTGCAATCCAAAACCCCTCACGTATGGGGCTGCAGGCAACAACCCTATTCTATGAATACGTGCATAGGGGTCTTTGCTGACTTCAGACGTTTTACTGTATTCCTGTGGGTAAATACACATGCATGAGGCGATAAGGCCAATGAATGCAGATGGCCTTTTGCCAATGCATTCAAAGGACAGTTGAGAAAAGCTTGACTTTTCTTTCAAGGAAGCTGCTGTCAAGGATGGTTCCCTCTTCCCAAACAAACATGTTGAGGAGACTCTGTTACTCATCCCCCTGTGTGGCAAAGGCAGCTGACCTGACATCTTTCACTTGACAGTATTCAACTTTACCACCGCTATACTCTTAAAACCAAGGATTGAATCTCTTATCAAAAGAAAGTAGAAGATGAATCATTTAATATTGAAAACAGGAAGTGGTAAAAGACTTTTTTTTTATATAGCTCAGTTGACTACTGAGAAAATGAAAAGTTTCTGGTGTTATTACCTAATACTGACTCTTGTTTCCTGTGTTATTGTAGTTAACATAGAAATAATATTCCCTTGTAAATGTCATTTCCTTTGGATCTTTTCTTAATTCACAGCTTCCCCTTCACACAATGTTACATAAGCAGCTTTCAGGTTGCATCCCATTTAAAAGTCGTATGCTCTCAAAAAGGAGAGGTGCAGGAGATGTGGGCTGAGGTAGCTCAGGAATAACTCCTCTTGTGAAGCTTGCAGATTTGCAGTTGGCATCTATCCAGTCAAAGATGGAAGAATAATGTTCAAATACAGGTGGAAAAGAGTTACCATGAAAGATGTCACTTCTGCATCAAATAACCTGTTAGGGGCCAGACCCTGGGCTGGGGCTAGCTTAACATCACTGCACTGAAGTCAAAGGAGTGACGCCAGTTGACATCAGCTAGTGCTCCCGCTCTTAAAACTATGCTCTCGCATGCTGTGCTGGGAAATCCAGTGCCAATGGGGCACTTGTGACAGATAGGGAGGGTGGTGCCAGACAGCGTGCAAGTACCAGGGTGGGCTGGCTGTTCTCACACCTTTTGGTATGAGAGGAACACAAAAAAGCCTCCGAAGTGACATGGGCAGGCCCTGGAGGGGAGAGTCCCCTTTGCAGGGTGTTGTGTACCAAGAAGCATGAGTCAGACTGCTTCTGTGGTAGGTTTGCAGACTGCGGGTGGAAGGATAATTTCATGGACTGAAGAAGTAGTCAGGCTTGGGCCGAGCATTTCCCTTTGTAAGTACTCAGGGTCATTTCTCTTTGCTTCTTTGGCTTGGGGGAATTTTAAGCAAACAAATGTGGTGAAGGGCAGGAGTGAGCTGTGTTAGCTGTGCTCTGGGCTGGGTGGGCAGGCTGTAAGGACAGATTTTCTACCACTGCTTTTAACTTGAAAATTAGTCACATTACTACCTCTTGCTGGGAAACCTCTTTGCTTTGAGAGCCTGTGCGGATGTGCCCAGAGGGTGGTGGGGAGCTGCCAGCCTGGGCTGTGAGCCCTGCACAGCCCTTGCTGCTCAGGGCAGACTGTCTCTCGGCTCTTGCAGAGCTCGGAGCCACATCCCTGCTTTTCCTCTCCTCCCTTTGGGCTCCCAGTCCAACTCCCTTTGAGGAGACCTTCCTTCAAATGGCGCATCGGGGTGAACCACTGCAGACTTTAAAGGCACTGACAGTGAAGGTTGTCAGATGGTCAGTCCACTCTCCTTTCCTGCCCTGCTGCTATTTCCATGCAAGTCCTTCAGGAAGGGTGAATTGCTGTTGTTACCACCCTGGTTGTATTAATGTGAGAAGAGAATTTGGCCTGAAACATACCTTTGCATCAAGTGTATGCCTAGGGAAAACAGCAGGAGAAAAAGCGCTCTGAGGATGCTGGACTTTGGAGCTGGGCAATGAAGGTGCTCATGTCCATGTTTGCAGAGCCTGGAGACGCACAAGTTTACACAGGTGAGGGATTTGGTGTGTGCTGCAGAGGGAAATTCCGTGACAGCGATTCTGTCCATGTTTAAACAGAGCAGGGCTGTTCTGCAGTTGAAATGGGCCGTGGGCAAGCAGGGAAAGAAAAGCATTGCGACACGAATGCAAATAAGAGGCAAAGTGCTGCACGGAGCAGGAGAGAAATTGAAGGCTGTACTGAGAAATGCTTTTGGAAAGAAATGCTCACAACTGAAGGAGGTGGTGAGAAAGCAAGACATCAAAACAACATGCAGAAGGGTTGTGTTGCATGGAAATGTGATCAGGCCAGCATCAGGAGCAGCTGAGAGCTGAACGGTGAGCAAAGCCTGGCAATAAAGAACAAGTACTGGCACTTGAGCTATGAGAGATGAACAAGGCCCCTTCCAAGGCAGTGTGGGCACCAGGGCTGAAGCATCCCTTGCCAGAGGAAATGGGATATACAATAATAACAAAACAGAGGAGAGTGCTGCTATAATATCTATAGTGACAACTACTCTGTTAAAAGCATGAAAGACAAACATCAACATGGTACTAGAAATAAAATATATGAAGAAGGCATAGGAGAAACAGGCAGCACCATAAGACTGAAAGAAAATAGCTACAGTAATCATGAAGAAATATGATCCTACACATCCAAATAATGGTAGAGGAGTACAGTTATTGTTAGCACTATGAAAAATTAAGGTGAAAGTAATTGAGGCCAGTCTTGCAGAAAATAGTGGGTGAGACTGACTTAAGAGAAGGCTAATGTTCCTCTGAGCTATTCCTGTTCTAGCAGCTGGGGAGTGAAATGGAGGAAGAAATGAGCAGGGCATGAAAGATGTTTGCCATTTTCCTCAACTTTAGAAAGATATCTCCTTCCTTTCTAAGGAGGCATTACAGAAAGCAGCAGGAATCACCTGGTGCTCCTAATGTGATAACTACAAGTGTGCAGAGATGTGTGGGTGAGGAGGCTCCTGCGGTGCTTGGAGTTGCAAAAGAGGCCGTAGTCTTGAGTCAATGGCAAGAGGAACTGGTATCCTTGTTACCCTTCTGTGATTATCTTATTTTCTTTTAAACCTTGCGCATTGGCCGAACCCTGGCAAGACCAGCGGTGCTAGTGGATGTGGCTGGATGCGTGGCGAAAGGCCCCAGTCCAAGGCACGCAACAGTTTTGTGGGGGTGGCTGTCTACAGGTAGGTAGTAGCACTGCACCGCTAAGATCAGGTAGATGACATTTGAGCTCTACTTTGAACGCTGCCTCTGTGTAAAAGGGCTGTCAAGGTTCTGTGTTGGAAACATTTCTGCATCAAAGCAGTTCAAACAGAGCTAACCAGCAGTACCTTGCCCCGCGATAGTCAGAAATGAGGCAACTTTGAAAAGCCTCTGTAAATAACGGCAACTTTTCCTGATAACTGGTTGTACTAGCGCTCGGCGCTCATGCCTTTGCTACCATGCTGTTGGAATAAGCACAGTGGTGTTCCCCGGCACCTTAATACCAGATGGAGCATTGCACTGCGGTTTCCTGAGTATTGCTCACAAAACCAGAGAGGTATTCAGGGCTGCTAGTGAAGGGGCTGCTGTGTGAATGCTTAGGAGGTGTCTCTAGACTCTTATTTAAACGCTTCCAAAGCAAACTAGAGCAAATGCTGGGGGCGTGATGTGTCCAGGGAGGGCAGTGTCCCCAGCGCTGTGCTTACGATTGCATTCTCATGCTAGCAAATGCACCAGCGTCTTTATAAATCATTGCCTGGAAATTCCTGTGCATATTTTATCAATCGGTGACACTTTTATGTCCTGACTCTTTGTTTATCTGGGTTCTCAAGGCCAGGGAAGAATTCCCTGTAAGTTTTCCCTTTAACAGTATAAACACAGATTATCTCTTGCATCAGCTGTGAGCTTTGCAGTGGGCCCTGGGGTCCTGGAGTCATTCCAGCGCTTTCAGGGATGCAGTGTTTTCCAGTAAGCGCTTGGGTGCTAGTGCTGATCCTGCAGAGCCTGGTATGCCTTCAGATGCTGATCAATAGTATTTGATAGTGTTGCGTTAGAGCTGATTGCTTGGGCAGATAAATAGCACCAGCAGCTCTCCGTCTCGCCCTGCACGCATTCAGTGCCTCCTTTAGGAGCATGGGGAGCATCTCTCCCCGTGCCGGCACGCCTTGGCCACAG
This sequence comes from Apteryx mantelli, assembly GCF_036417845.1. Classification (NCBI taxonomy): domain Eukaryota; kingdom Metazoa; phylum Chordata; class Aves; order Apterygiformes; family Apterygidae; genus Apteryx; species Apteryx mantelli. Next base: position 25,589,514 of record NC_089986.1, on the reverse strand, counting down.
GCAGGTGGTCTCCCCTCCTCACCCCTGCTGCATCCCCTCCACCTCCACTTGGAAGCAGTGGAGCAGCCGGGGATCCCTGTAGCACTGCCGGCTCCGGCTGCCCAGCCACATCGCTGTGCCAGGTCTGCAGTTTGCAGGGCAGTGGGGATGGGGAAGGGTTTCCTTGGCTCCTGGCCACTGAATATAACCAGCATAATCTATATATAAAATATTTTATTTCAACTACTTTGATCAGTTAAGCTGCTGATCTCTTGGGCAGGCGGGGAAGCACCAAGTACCTGGTGGGTCAGTACTGTACGGACTTCTGTGGTGCCAATGGAATCACACTGCTCACAGGGTGGTTAAAAATCTGTTACTTGAGACACTGGTTTTTTTTTTTCATTCTTTCCCATTCCCCCCCTTTTTTTTTTTCTCCTGAGAAACCCAACAGTTTTATATAAGCTATTGGAGAGTCCATTGCAAGCATGATGGACAGCTATGTCTAAGAAGCATGCATGCATGCTGTGAATTTTAAGGAGAGATGTTTTGAACTCTGTTTAGCATATTGGGGGCAACCTGGGGCATTTCGGAGGAGGTAGGAGGGCTGTGCTGTGAGGAGAAGTCTGCTCTCCTGCTGTGGCAGCTCAGCCCTGCAGCGCCCAGCTGCTCCTGCTGCGGCCCTCTGGGCAGCGGGAGAGAAAAACCCTTGCTGGGCTTGTATCGGCAAGAGTCCTTCCTGTGGGTTATTTTGAAATCCAGTTCCAAAGAACTATCTTGATGTTAAATTATAGTAACAGATGGGCAACCTGTCCTGACAACCTCTAGGATTTTTTCTACTAGAAACATAGTATAGATGTTTTATTAAATCATGAGGTTTGTGGCCCCGTGCAGACAGGACTTCAGTTCCAGGCTCCAGTTTGTCACGTCTGTGCTCATCTGGAGTAAATGATGCTGTTATGGTCCAAGTACAGTGAAGCTGCATGAGCATCAAAGCTCCTATAAAGTGCCTTTCCAGGCAGTGTTGAAGTAGGCATTGTATCTTTATTTTTTTAATCCTACTTTGGATATAGATGAAAAGCCAGCACATCAGATAGTCAAGCCTTGTTGGACACCTTTCCTTCCCTTTCTCAACAGGTGACTTGCATGTACTGTGGGTATGGGTCAAAACACAGGACATATTGTAATCAGCATTTCTAGTACCCGTACAGCAACCTCTTGTACTTCCTCAGGAAACCAGCACTAAGATCTGGACAGAAAATGGAAGAGTTTACTTGTTGATCTTAAAATTCCCTGAAGAACAGGCTTCAGAATTGGAATGGAGTAAATTTGAGCTTTGAGTTTCAAATGAACCATCACAAAATATGAGTCCCAGGCTAGAGACTTAAAACTCCACTTCCCCAAATGTTTCTCAGGAAATCATAAAAGCTCAGAGTCCATCTGTGGCATTTTGCCATGTTGAGCAATAGCTCACTGTGATTGTGGCAGAACCCCTTGCACAAATAAGGGTTGATCAACATGCCTAAGGATTGTAAAATCTATCCCTGAACTTTCACACTTTCCTACCTGAAAATGCAGTTAATTGGTTTGCAATTCAGTTTGGGATCTCAAGCTGTTAAAAGTGTTAAAGATGCAGGCACTTGCATGATAATTAAAATATACTTAGCCATTTCCCCTAGCTTCTCCTAACTTTTAATGCAAAACAACACATGATGGAAACATCCTGCTGCTTCCCTGTTAGGGACAGTGGAAGAGCCATACCCTTTCCAGCCCAGCACTGCACAACATCATGTAGCCCATTACTTCAAAAAGAAATTTTATGCTTGCATAATTTCAAACCACCTTTCTTGATCTAAAGGAAAGAAGGGGTCATAGAACAATGTGAAGTCCTGGTGCATTGTAGGTATTTTTAGTATATGCCTACAACTGTACTGGAAACTCTTTAGCTGGGATGAGACAGCTCACCAGTGGCTGTGGATCTGGCTCCTGAAGTACATGGTACCATCAGTTTCGGTTAATATGATAAATAGAAGAAACTGCTGCAAAGCACAAGAAGATGGAAAAACTTGTATTTTGCACAAGCATGCCCAAATGGCACGCGCTTGAACCTTGTAAAATCATGTAGCTTGTCACATGTTCACCCTAAAGGAAGGTAAGAAATGATTTGCTTCCTTAAAGCTTGCCTAAACGTATCAGTTAATTTCAGTCCTGCTTGGTAAACTGGACAACCCAATTAATCTGCGTGGGAACACCCTATGGAAGTATGTGAGGCTGTGCAATGCCCCCAGAGCCCTCTCCGTTATGGATGGCAAACAGGGAGTAGCTGCATTTGATGCTCTCTGGTAGGCAGAGCCAAAATCCCAGGTCTGACCTGAAAGACTCCTTCCGTATACTGCAATTGCATGCTGCATACTTGGGGGGGGGGGGGGGAAGAGTCTACAGACCAGAAGAATCTGGAAATGGTGGCTGCTGGGTTTCAGCTGACCCAAGGCATGTGCAGTCTGCTCTCTTCCTGTTCAGCATGCAGCTGAGCAGCTGGGTCTGGCTGGAGCAGTTTGGAGACCCTGGCCACAGCAACAGAAGGTGAGCTGGACACCCCCGTTGTGTACAGCATGGTTGCTTGATGACTGGGCTGGGTGGGCAGCTGGCAAAACAAACCCCTGTGTTTCTATCGCACCTTATCCCACCTCCCGAGACAGCGAACTGGTGCAGGAATGGCAGTTGGGCAGGTGATAGCAGACGCATGGCCATCAGCTTAGACCATGCCTACACCATTGCATGGGGCCTCTTTCTTTCATACTGTCCCCAAGCCAGCGAAAGTCTTCCCCAGGCAGGACAGCCACTTCTATGGCTTTTGGCAGGAGCTTGGTCGGAGAACATGGCCTCCTTGTAAAAGCTGATGCTGTCAAATCTAATTATAGGGGTGACCAGGAGCCACAGGTAGTCTTTTCCAGCTCTGGTCCTGCTAGGAAATGCTTAGCCCAGATTTCCTCCTGTGGAAGTGTACCTGGCAAGCATGGGACTGGCACAGTGCTTTGGGCTGCAGCGAACAAACCCAGGAAAGTGTAATCTGAATGCTGACTGCCCTGCGTCTGCGGTAGGACGACTGCCCCTGCGGCGCCGAGAGCGGGGTGCTGGGCCTGCATGGTTAGCTGCAGGCTGTCAGGGGCCGTAACGTGCACTTGTCCTGAAGCGCTTTCAAGCTAGGGCGTTGGTTTTTGTACATCTGTAAAGGTTTCTTAGCTGAACTTAAGAGGTTGTCTGAGTTTTACTGCATTCATTCTTCATCTCTGCACATACATACACTGGGCAGAGGGTGAAATAACTATGCTGGATCCACTGTTTCTTAATTCTGGTTTGGGCTGGTACATCCCCTCTACAGGAGTTGGCTCATGCACCCCATTGGTATTTGTCCTGGACTCTGAAGTGGTGGACAGCTGTATGTCCTGATGAGAACTACTTGCAAATGTTTTGTTGAAGTTATTTTTCTGTATTTAAAAAAAGGGGTTTTTTTTGGTCTACCATTTAAGAAAAGTCTTTTTATTAGAATTCTAACAGGAAGAATATTTCAAATTGACCAGTTTTCATGCTGGAATTCTGGAATTTCATTAGAACTCTATGTTGCTGTGGTTTCCCATTTGTGTATTTACAGCGTTTCATGGCAAGTCAGTGGTGATGCTGCAAAACTCCCGAAACCTACTGCGAAGTCATATTATGACACAATACGGTAGAAGTAGCTCTCCTCACTATTTTTGCACCATCAATGACAGGTGCTGCTAGGACTGGTCCGAGTGCCTGATCCTTTCTTTCCCAGGTCTGACTCTCTGGGGTGCCTCGTAATGAAATGGTTTAGTGCCCTCGGTCTAATCACCGGAGACTGTTGCCAGTCGCATGCGATGACTCAGCCAGCCCCATACCAACTCGCTCCGAATTTTGAGCTGAGTGGTTTGCATTTCACAGCAAAGAGAATAAAATTAAAACTCGGCTGTAAAAGCAGTTTCCATCTCAGAATAGTTCTGTCTCAAAATAGAAAAAGGACCCACCAAAACTTGTGATGTGCTCGGGGCGCTCTGAAGCGCCTTTGCCTTTAACCCGTGACAGCTCACAGAGAGGAGAGGCAAAGGGCTGGCGTGGGCAGTCACCGGAGAGGTGGGTGGCACCGGCGCCGGAGGGGTGCTTGTGATATGAAATGGAGCCTGCGATGCATGGTGTGCATCTACCTGCTGGTGGTTGCAGCATGCACCACCTGATGGGCAGGGAGGGCTGGCCTGCTCCTCGGGCACCGCGCTTGTCTGCTTCGATAGGAACAGGTTATAAAATCCACCCCAGATGGTAGCAGTTGTGGTTGGCCAGCTGCTGTCTCAGTTGTGAACAAAAACATGGTCTGAGCTGCTTTTAGCTGCCGAAGCAGCTCTTCTTCCTGCCTCAAGCTGTGGTTGGGTGATCACGGCAAAGATGGGGAGGTTTTGGTGTGCTGCTGCTTCAGAGCTGTACAACGTGCCCTTCTGGGGAAGAGTGTCGCCTCCCCCTACCCTTGCAAAGAAAGGAGAGGAGGGGGGGAAAACAAAGAAAAGGGGAAACGCTCGCGCGTGCGTACGAAGAAACCCCGCGTGGCTGTAGACCAGAGTGCGGGACAGGCGGGTGACTCCCCTCTCGCTGAAGGCGGGTGGAAGTCTGCGCTGACGCTGCGGGGAGGCAGGGGCAGCGGGTGCCGGGGGCGGCTCCTGCTGCGGTGGCTGCCCAACGCTGCCTTGGCCGCGGCCCGCTGGCGCGGAGCCCCACGCGAGCAGGAACCGGCACGGCCAGGGAGAGCGGAGCTGCTTAAGTGAACCTGCCCCCCCCCCCCCCCCAAACGGTTCACTTGTGAAAACAGGAGTCTGGGGGAAGCAAAACAGCACCGTGAGGAGGAATGGGGCACTGCCCGTGAGCCGGGGCTGGCGACCACTGCTCTTGTCCAAGGAAATTCCTCGTGCTCATCCCTGACCTCTCTGACTTGCTGGCTGCTGCTCGGGGAAGGTCTTCTCCTCCACCGGAGCTGTCATGTGGTGGTACAGTGCGACTGCGGGGTGCCTGACCACCCGGAAACGAGTGGAAAACTACAAAACCTCCCTTGTCCCTTCGAACTCGTAACAGCTCTGTGCAAATACCCGATTACCTCTTGTTGTCGCTTCACTAGGTTTACGGCTTGCCGTGTAGGTAGGACTGGATGTTCTTCCAGAATTATGATAAGGCTTTGGACATTTGAAAGATTTTAAAGGTATTGCAGTTGTTCTGAACTTAACCACTACACGCTGGTTTTCAGACCACAGCGGCTTCTGTAGCAATAGCTAGGACCTCAAGATCTCCTGTCTGAGGCTGTGTGATCGGCTGGGTTCAACGATTGTTCTCCCTTCAGCAGAGAAGGATGTCCCTGTTTGCTTGGGCACAAAGGCTAATTTACCTTTCCTCCTCGTAATCAAGATAAGGGGAGGGCGAAAAATATCTTCCGTGCCATCAGGTTCTGTTAAGCTGTGAAGTATGTGAACTCTTCTCTTGCCTAAACAACACCTTGTGCCGTTTGCTCCTTCTCTCCCAATAAATCGTATTTTCCCCATTTTTAGACTTGCAGGGGCTGACGACGTTAGCAGCGTACATGATCCTGTTGGAACCGTGATCCCAGGAGCCGTTCTGGGTGTTAAGCGTTCGGACTCGAATACCTGTGAAGGAAACGAAGACAGCAGTACCTCCCGTCGGATAAGCCGCTGTTTTTAGCTTGACTGAAAGACAAGACGGGAGGGAGGGCTGCGACTTTTCTCACCTGCGCGTCGCAGCCTGGCTGTGTAACACCGGCCCCCCGTGCCTGCCCGGTGGTGTCCGCAGGGGAGCGAAGGCGGGTTACCCGCGCCTGCGCGTCCCCTCCGCCCGGCTGCCGCGGAAGCGGGGAGGCGTTTCTCGCCGCGAGCCATCCAGGCCGCGAGAAACCAGCGCTGCTCCGCTCTGCTCCGGTTTTCAGGAGGGAGCAGGGCAGGGCGATGACATGGGTAATAACCGCTGAGAGGAGATAGAGGGGCACGTGGGACGGTTTGTTCCAGGCCCGTTTTGAGAGGGACCTGCCACGTCCTAATCTGCGGAAGAAGTCACGCTTCCAGTTTCTGCTTGGAACTTCTGCGTGCGCCTCGCTTGGGGAAGCGATTTACGGGGACGTGGGTGGGATGATAAAGCTGGTGCCCGGATGGGTAGTGTGTGGAGAGGGTGAGCCTCCTTTAATATATTCGGTTATCTTTCCCCGTGGTTTTGCGTGTTGCTTTGACTCTTCCCGTGTGAGCTGCAGAGGCCCGAGGTGAAGCTGGAAAGCAGCTGGGCCCCTGAGGAGGAGGAGAAGCTTCCTCCCAGGCGCCGTGAGCCGCTCTCCGCATCCCTGAATTACGTCGCTGCTCAGGGCCTGGCCCCTCTCCTGCCTCTGACAGACGGCAGGAAGATGCTCCAAGCAAATTCCCTGGTCGCTGTACCAGCCTAGGGTCTTTGCTGGGGTGGACAGGAGGTGGGGTGGGAAATTTGGCCCATAGGCTGATGGGATTTGTGCTAACTCCTTCCCAGGTAGAATCCTGGCTTTAAGTGAAATTTTACTTTCTCCCATGTGTTGCAACTCAGTGACACAGAATTTTCCAGCAAAACAAATGGATCTGGCTGTCTTTAGCTCAGGCTGTGTGTGGACTTGCATTTGTAATGTTGCCTGCAACTGCGATCTGAGACAACTGAACCTTCCTAGCTGCTGCTGTGTGTATACACTGCATGCCAGCAGGGACTGTAAATCCTTCCTTGTTGCTGCCTGGGGTCTGTCATTTATCTACCAGTTAAATATGTCGTATTTTTATAGAATACCAACATCATAACACTAAGATAAATACAGTATGGGCATAATGAATCATGGGCTCTGGTAGCCTTGCTCAGTCCCAGGAGACTGTCTGGAGCTGCTCAGAGGATAAAATGCTGTAGCCTAACTCTTGTTTTTCTTCACTTTTGCCTGGAAAGTGCACCCACGGGAATTCAGAAAAACAAGACTCATCCTGCCTGTGCAAGAATCCAGGATCCTGAACGGGAGGAGGAGCGTGAGCAGGAGTGCAAGTAAACCCGTTGGCACTGCTGTCCGCTCTGCCCAGGGTGTCTCACTGGCAAGGGAGCTGGCTGCTGCTGCTGGCCAAGAAAGTCTAACGAGAGTCTGGCCGGGCACTGGTTTTACAGAAGAAGACTTGGTCATTATAGGGCATCCCAAGTTGAAGGTGAGTCAGTAACACCTTTACCATCCTGTGAAAGAACAAAATGAAATGGCCAATACGAGCAGAAGTGTCTCGCGTACAACACGATGCAAACCTTTCCTCCTGCGTGGGGTAGCCTAGGCCTCAGCCCAGAGGCCTGTGCTCAATTCTGGGCACAGCGTGTCAGGAAAGATGAAGCCCAACTGGTGAGGAACCAGAGGTGGGCAGCAAGGATGGTCATGGAAACATGACCTCTGGGGACAGGTTGAAAGAACTGGCGTTGTTTAATCTAGGGGAAGGAAGGCTGTGGGACACTTGTTAAGCCTTTACATGTAAAACAGGCTGCTGCACAAGAAGACAAACTGGTCTGCATGTCAACTGGGGGTAGGAGAAGAATTACAGCAACAAAAATTTTGACTAGACATTGGGACAAACTTTCCATCAGTAAGATAATTAAGCCTGGGAAAAAATATCGTTTGGGAAATCTCCATCAGTGGATGTTCTTAAGAGTAGGTTGGATAAACCTCTGTTGCCAATGCTGATTTGGGGCAGCAATTATAAACAGATGGACTTTTGGGGTCGTCTGAACCCTAATTTCTATTTTTAGTTAGTTTGACTGTGCTTTGGTTTGGGGCTGCAGGAGAAAATTTCTGCTATTGCACAGGGTAAAGATATACCTGCATGCCCCGAGTGGTGGAACTTCTGTGTAATTAGTCTGCCTAGTATGTGTGGTTTCCCTTGGTTTCAAGGAAAGTCAGGTTAGGCAGCTGAGAAGGACGTGACTCTTTATAATAAAGCTATTAAAGATTTAATCAGAGAGTTAAGGAAGTCAAGATGTGAGAAAATATTTTTTTCATTTAAAAACCATTCAAAAACCACTTTACATGCCTCTGAGTAAAGGAGCCTCAGAAAGATTCCTTTTAACAGGTCCCTCAAAACTTTTATCTGTTATTCTTGAACTCTTAATACTAGCAGTCAGGAAGCATCGATATTAACCATTTCTCTGAACAGCCGAGCGCTTGGCTGTAGCACTTGTAGCAATGCACCAGTAACTGTGCCACACAAACTCCTCCCGAGCAGCTGTAACTAGCGGCTGCATGAGTGCAGCCAGAGGGCAAGGCTGTTTCAGCCACTAACCTATAGACCTATTTGCTTCTTTCCCCAAAAGCCACGAAGGGGACTGCAAACTGAATCTGAAGCAGCCGATGGGGAATCGGTAACCCTGGACGTGCTTCCTCAGTCTGCAAATGGCTACTGATACCAGGAGTGGTCCAGGTACAGCCTGATGCAGCTATACCTGGGATGCGGCCAGGACGGGGCAAGGGCATGCCAGGAGAAAAGCCCTCAGTTATGATGCTCCCCCTTCAAAGCTCTGCACCTCTCTGGAGTGACGGATAGCGAGGAGCGCCCACGAGTCCCAGCGGTTACGGCCTGCTCTCCTGCAGCACGGGAAGACCTGACTTGGACCACGGTGCGATGTGCTCCACCAAAAGCCCTGCTGGGAGGTAGGAGTCATGAGCGTGGAAGAGCCAGCGCAGCCCCGCGCATCTCTGCAGTTTGGATGCTTGCCCCGGCTCCCGCTGTGGTCTCGGCTGCCGGGGGGCAGGGAAGGCGGATGGGTGAGGCTCGCCCTGGGGCGGCTCCCCGGCTCCAGGAAAGGCTGCTTTCCTTTCTCTGCAGCTTTGTAATAACTGCTAAAGGTAGGGGAAGGCCTCCCTCCACGCTGGGTGGTCCTTTTCAAGCAAGGTCCTGGTTTGAAAACTCGATGCAGCGAGGGGGAGGGAAGAACAGGGTGCTGGGAGGCAACAGGGCCAGGGTACGGTGCTCCCAGGCAGACCCGCGTGGAGCCACGCTCCTGCCTGCAAGCAGCGCGGCACACGGGCGACGGGAGATGTAGCTGAGGACCTGTAAGGGGGGGACGTCTCGGCAGTCACGTGCTTGGAAGTGGAGACAGAGCGAGCCGCTCTGTTACTGATCTTGGGCACCCGAGGGGGAGAGCATGAGGCTTTTTGTCCAGACCTTGCACTGGTGTCTTCCTCCTCCTCAGAGTCTAAATGCAAAAGGACTGGGAAGATGCTCAGTGAAGGATCTCATCCCAGGACAAGACTTTTCTTAGCAAGCATCCACATAAACACACCACAATTAGTGGTAAGTGCAGGCTGGCCAGCTGCTTGGCTCACTTCTGCCCCAAATTAAAAGACCAGCACAAACTCATACTGGCTTCAGATTCAGCCTGTATATAAGGCTTAACCTGCTCTTAAACACCTGCAAGTGCCCTAAACCATTTTGTGTCTATGCAGGGAAGTGCCTGCCTCTCCCGAAAGCCGGGCTCCGGTGCTGGAGCTCCAAGAGCAGCGTGCTCAGCTGGGGCCCCGGGAGCGTGCACCATGCAGACGGACCGTGGGAACGCTGCCAGTGGTCGAGTCCCACACACCATCACCACCTGTCCTCGTGATAGTCCCTGCTCCCCTCTTTTTCCAGGCAGGACATCAAGCTGCTTGTGAAGAGCATCTTACCCTGTCTCTGCCCTTCTGCTCCCTCCTCTCTCTGCAGCCTGGGAGAGGCACCAGGAGTCAAGCAAATTGTTCGCAAAAGCTGCGTCTCCCACCCCAGTTCTCCTCAGCATGCCTGGCTCGGAACAGCACAGGCTATAACTGAAATACTTGCAGAAGGCACAGTTTTGCAATAAGTGAACATGTATTCTGTAATATCACTACCGGTTGTTTGTTTTCTCTTTCTGAGGGCTCATTTCAAAATACTTGGTATGTCCTTACAGATATTTTATCTCCTCCGATTTCAGAAAGCCTTTGGGAAGACTTCACTGCAGTGAACTGAAGAGCTGGAAGAGGAAGAGCGAGGTCTGTGTGCAGGAGGCTGTCGCCTGCAGTCAGGTGAGATTAACACATGGTTAGATGTGCAGTTTGCACACAAACTTGTGGGGCAGGACCCCACACCTTAAGCAAGCTCATTTAAAGGCAGAAACATATGGGTATGCCTCAGAAACGGCGTGCTTGCTCTTTCCGTTTGGGCTAGCAGTGGAGGCAGCAGCGGGACCTAGGCTGCAGTGGGTACAACATGCTGCGCCCTGCGCAGCACCCGCTTCCCCTTTCTCCGTGGGGTTGGTAGTGAAAGCCACCCCGCCACGGAGCCGGGGCAGGTACCACTACTTGGCAGCTGTAAAGGACCCCTAAAGGTCGCAGTATAGGCGTAACCATAAAAACTCACTCTTTTCTTACTCTTCCACTGAGAAGATACGACTTGTTACCAGCCAAATTCTGCCTTCTCTTATGCCAGTAAAATGCAGCTGCCCAGGGAAGTGCTGTGATTTAAGCGGGATCTTTGCTTCAGCTCACGTGGCAAGGAGCTCTCCTGTTCCAGGATTCAAGCTTTTTATAACAACACTAGCCACATTAGCAGCTTGCCTGGAGCCTAATTAGCATCTAACTTAGCAAATTGTATTTGTGCACAGTGATACTTGCTTGTGCTTGTATCTTTGACAGAAAAATGGAAGAGTCTGAAAACAGTTTATGCCTAAACCTAGCTTAAGCCAGAAGGTGCTTGTGAGCCATATTTTTCATGCTTTGGGCTGTAGCTAGCGGTTGGGTACCTGCTCCATGCTGCTGTGTTACGCCATGGTGTTAGGTGTCCAAAGGTGCTTTGGAGCATGCCGGAGCGGTCAGCAGAGCAGCTGCAGGCAGCGTGGCGGCCAAACCGCTCTCCCGGAGATGGCAGGCAAATACCATGCCAGGGAAAACTGTCTGGCTGTATTTTCCTTATGAAATATTGATAATGTCTGCTTTGCGTATTCAAAATTAGCCTCTGATAATCAAGATAGACGACAGCGCTGCTGTAACTAGTCTGTATTTATAATACGGATAAAGCAGCTCGCTTTTTGTTTGTTTCCAAAAAAAATCACGTACCTAGAAGCAAGCTGGGCAGGGAGAAGGCTTTGCGGACTGCCAGGGAAGCGCTCCTCCGGGGGCTGGGGAAACTTTCCCACAGGGCAGGTACGACGCGAAAGACTCTTTCCCAGTTCGTTCTTTGTCCCCGTTAATATTTCTATCGGATTCGGCGCTTCCCGGGTCGGGCGGGCGGGCGGGCGGGCGGGGAACCCAACGCCTCCGTGCCGGGGGGACGCCAGGAAGGGAGGTGCCGGCGAGCAGCGAGGCCGCGCGGGGGGGGGGGCGGGCGGGCAGCGCGGGGGGCCGCGGAGCGGAGCGGCGCGGCGGGGGCGGGTGCAGCGGCGGCGGCGCCCCGTGCCCGCCCCGCGCCTGCCCGCGGGGGGGTCCGCGCCGGCCCCGGCCCGGCCCGCGCTGCTGCCGCCGCCGCCGCCGCGCAGCGCCGCGCCGCGCGGGGGAGCGCCGCTTAAATGCCGCTTAAAAGCCGCGGCGGCAACAAAGGCGGGCGGCGGCGGCGAGCACCGCGGAGCGGAGCGGCCCCGCGCGCAGGTGCCGCGGCGCGGAGGGCCGGGGGCAGGCGGGGGGCGGCGGCGCGGCCCCGGGCGCTCGGCGGGCGGGCACCGGGCGGGCGGCTCCGCGGCGCGGCGGGGGGCGGCGGGGCGGCAGGGGGGCAGCGGGCGGCCTTCGCCCCGGCCGGGGCGGCGCGGGCAGGCGGTGGCGGGGGGAGGCAGCCGGAGCTGCGTGATGCTCAGAGGGAACCGGGCGAGGCGGCCGCTTGGTGTAGCAGTGCGGTCTCCGGCTGGAGATAACTTTACGCTTAAAAAATGTATATATTTTTAAAAAATCCTTATAAATGCAAAAGAGAAGATGTTAAACTTCTTAACAGACCTGTAATTGCCTGTGCCTGTAGCTGACCGGGCTGTTCCTCCTCTGCGGCTTGTGAGCCTTTGTCCTTAGTCGCCACATCCTCCCTTTCCGTCGCCGTTAGCCCGGCTCGGGGGGGCAGGGAGGGGGCGCCGGGCAGAGCCGCCCCCGCCGCGGCGGAGCCCCGCGTGGGCCCCGGCCCCGCAGCGCCGCGCGCCCCCGGCTCCGGCGGCCTCAGCAGCGGGCAGAGCCGGCCGGGGAGAGGGAGCGTGCATGAGACGAATGAAAAACGCATCCTCTGCTTCCAGTTCCTCCCCCTCTTGCTGTTTGTCCGTGTTCTCGTCTGAATTTCTCGTTTAATTGACCTTTGCTGGTGTGAATCGGTGTCTACAGGCCTACGAGTTGCGGCAAGGGATACGCTGGACGCGTTTGTAGAAAGGACTAAGCTCGTTCTTAAGAATTAAAAGCAAGTTGGACTATGGAGGAGGAAAAATATCTGTTTAACCACTTAACTTTTCTTGTTGTCATTCACTGCCGCTTTCCTTTGAGGGCCAAATCTTGTTTGCTTTGTTTTTTATAAGCCTGCCTATGAGTAGGCACAGTAGAGGAGAAACTGGAGAAATAAAGGAAGGGAATCTGCTGGTCCTTTAGATGAAGTGTTTCTGATGTTATTCTCATAACTATTTACTGTAACTTGATCTAATCACTGACAATGTCAAAACCAAAATATCTGAGCGGGAAAAAGTGTTATCAAAGGGCAGCTGAATGTAATGGGAGACTTTCTTTGCTCGGCTCCGAGGGGATGAGACGTCAGAACTGCCTATTCTAAGTTGTACTCCTTTCTCCCGTGTTACGCTGTGAGGCTCGTTTCTTGCCTAGTGGCTCACTCACTGGACTGTGCTTGCCTAAAAGGTCAATAAATAACCTCACTGGATTTTAAAACCCTGTTTACAGAAAGGTTTGCGGAATAACTTTCCTGGGCTGAGCTGAACTGAGCTAACTTAAATATTTGGGAGCACTCTGTGGAATGGCTGCACCATCCTCCTGAGAAGGGCAGGGACATAGGGATGAATTCAAAACTGTGCAGGTTAAGCCTGTTACGGAGAAGGAAACGGGAAGAGAGAGACTGCTTGTTTTCTGACCTCATCTTTTGCTGCGTAACCTGATTCTTGTAGCTGGTCCTGTATCTTAAAAGGTTGTCCTCATCTGCTGGAGTCCAGGATAAGATAAGATTATAGTGATGCTGAATGTTCCCCAGGAGGAAGAGTATTCCCAGGAAAAATGTTGCCTAGAAGGCCTCTGGGACAGGAGCCAAGAGAGTCTAGTGAGGCAAACTTTTTTTCCTGTTAGTTTTAGCTTTTCCTCTTGGAGGGCGAGGGCTGAGGGGGCTGGCGTCAGCCGGCCTGGGGACCTCAGCGGGCTCCGAGGGCACTAGCCTTTCCCCGAGGCTCCCCTATTCCGGGCAGCAGGTCTCCTCATCTCAGCAAAAGCTGCTGCTTGGGGATGATGCAGGTGCTGAGTCTAGTCGAATCATCTGTTTTCTTCTGGTTTAGCTAATGAATCTGCTTGCTGCTGCTGGAGGCGATCGCGCTGCAGAGACGAGTAGCTCGGTGGCACCGAGGCGTACGCGCTGGGACGAGCTCCAGCACAGCCGCCTGCGGGTACCAGCCAGGGACACCCTCATGGGACTGCAGCTGCTCTGCTGACGGCTCACGGTAAGTCTGTCTGCTCTGGCTTCTTGCGTGCGTCTTTGCAGACCCTTCCTTTAGGTTGGTAAAATGCTCCTCAAGTTACCGTGGAGAGAGCTCTGTTTTGGGCTGTGTTCGTAAGGAACAGGGGCTATTTAGTGCGGGCTTTCTGGGTTTGTTGTGCTGCCTTTTGCCTATGTGTTCATCTCTGTGACAAAAGCTGTAGCTGAGCTTAAAACTCTTCTTGCCAAGGAGACTGACACCTGGTCTAGCGAGCTGCCACGTGTCAGCTGTGCTGCAGTCATCGACTGCATGTGTGTCTGTTTCCAGCAAGGTTAATTTTCTTAGTTTAAATGGCCATAAAACAGGATCTTTTCTCTTCTATCTTATTCCTGTGCAAACAAATATTTGTTGATGAGGCTTAGATAACAAGACTGCATGTTTGGTAACTACTGCTTGTTTGGAAATACTCTGTAAGTTGGTTAAAACCAAATTGCAGAAATGGAGGCGTACTATCACTGACTGAGACCTAATTTTCTGGAGACAAATGGGGCGAGTACTTGAATCTTGGTTTGTAGCAGTTGCTAAGAGTACTGTAGCGGTTCGGTACTGCAGGAGCTGGAAATGCATGGGAGGAGACTAGAGTTCCCAGTATGACATGGCAAACTGGATGCAGCCAGTGGTGTTTCATATCTCTAGTGCTCTCCTTGAGACTGTGGCTCGAGAGGTACTTGGCAGAAGTGGGATTACTCAATATTCAAAGGCTTGTTTCCCTGCCTATCTTTGAGAGGCTAAATGGCCCGCTGAAGGGCAGACTTTTGCCAAAGGTGGCACAAACATGACGCCACCCATGCAGGTGTCTTAACCTTAGATAACTGTGAAGCACAAGTCTCTTCCTGCTTCAGTTTTGCTCCCGGCGGGAGGAAATGCAGAATAAGTGCTGGCCAAAATCCGCATCAGGTTCTCCTGCCATTTGCGCTCAGGCTGGCGCGGCTGGCTGGCCCTGAGGAGAGGTCTGAACTAAAGCTCTCCCCCCTTCCTCTGCTTCTCCTGACCCACTTGATCTGTTGCCTCAGCAGCTTTTGTGAAGGGATGGAAATGCTGCAGTAGGGTCGGAGTCTTTCACAGGAAAGTCTAAGCTTCAGGCTACTATAGTGCTAGGTAAAAATATCTTTTTCCTATTCTCAGCTCATCATTTATAAGGATCATGAGAAAAGATCTGACAAAATCGTTTTGATGATGTCTTACAAAATGCACAGACCTTTCCTGTGGTCCTTGGATTTGCCGGGGTAATGTAAATCAGAATTCTGCAAAGGATTAGCAGTCAGAGAGCATTATGACTCAATTTGATACTTTATCTTAAACAGCCTTTCTTAGATTGCTGACCTACTTTCACTGTAACTGCTTCAGTGTGCACGGGCTTCGTTTCTGAATCTAAGGTGGTATACGTCCTTCCGAACTCCTGGAGATCTCTTCATGTTTGGAGAACATTTCCTTTGAGATTGCATACAGACTTACTAAAATTCCTGATTGCTATGGATGTGCTTGAAGCTTGTGCCACTTGATTGGCAACTTTTCTATTAAGTGCTAGTATAAGTGATTCCTTTGAATGTTCTTTCAGTCGGAAATGGGCTGATTATATTGATTACAAAACTAGAACATGAAAGAAGACACTTTCCATATAAAGTGCTCTTAGATGTTTAGGCCAGCAGGAATCATTGTGATCAGATGTTCTAATTACTCAGGTGATTAAAACCTTGAAATACTTTATATATTTAGACCACTTGCTGATAGGTAGAATTAAGGTTTGTTGTCTTTCTAATAGGTGCACTGCAGTTCAGCCTGTAGTGAAATGTGAACCCCAAGCTTCCTTCATGAAGTCCATCCCAGTGGTTCACAGATTGTACTGATGCAAATGCAGGTCTGATTAAGTTTGTAATGTTTAGACTGTGTTCTGCTCACTTGATCTTTGGCAATATTTTTGCTTGCTAAATTATTTGGCCCTAGTGTCACATCTTCTCTCTGTAGTGCTAGATTACTGTCTTCCTCTGGTTTAGGTGCAAGTGCGCGTGGGCATGACCTAGTTGTGCATTGACATAGGCTGGAAATGAGAAGAAGGTTCTTTCTATCGGAGTGTTGACATTTCAGATCAACCTTTCAGTAGAAATAGCTGTAAACAGCAGCAAAGCTGCTTTGGAGATGGACTGTTACCGATTTGCGAAGGGTTTTGTACAGTGTGCTGACCTGCAGGAGAATGGCCTTTGTGAATGAGGAGGTCCTTTCCAGCGTTATGTTCCTGTTGGCTGGAAGCCTTTTTAGTTGTCATGCTAACACATTTTTAAGAACTCTGTTCTTTTTGGAAGCTCTCCTATGAACTAGTGTACCTTGTAGTACCAGTTTATCACTTCAGAAATTCACTCAGGCACCCAGGTCACCAGAACATGGCCAGCAGGGAAGAGAAAGATGACAGAAAAGTGCTGTCAGGAAAAGCTGCCAAGGCCAACTTCAGGGACCAGGACATAGTCATGGTAAACTCCGTGCCGTTACCTTGGGGCACTTAGCAGATACTGAATAATGACCAGTCTGTTAAAGACAGCGGGAGCAAAAGGCTGATCACAGGTATGGATAATTCCACTGAAGCCTAAGCAGGGTTGCAAGGTTCCCGTCTGATCGATGGGGACAGCCGAATTACTGAGCTGGTTTTGTCTGTTAGCTCAGCTGCCTGCTGCCGAGGACTGCGAGTGCAAAGCAGTCTATTCCTTGCTAAACTTGAACATCCTGGATCCTCTCTGGGGGCTTGGTCCTCATCTCCTGACAAGAAGCGCTTTGATGCGGTGGATCGGAGCGTGTGCATCTCTGCCATTTTGGCAGTTTACTTCTCCAAAGGGTGATTTTGTTTGTTTATTAACTTTCCTGTCTGTTGACATTCACTTTGTAGTGGGTGAAATGTTTCTGCTCTTCTGTCCCTTTTCCATTTCCATTAATAACTCTAGGACAACCTGTGCAGAGTTTTCCCGAGCCTCAACCAAATGAAACTGGTACAATTCCTGTTAGTAAGTGACAGCAAAAGTCGACAAAGTTCTGGTTAGCTTTCCTTCTGCCGCAGCTTGGGAAGGCAATGAACGGTAAGAAATACAGCAGCTGTTGGCATACGTTTCTAAGAAGACCCTTGGGGCATTGATCTATGCTCAGTGTCACAAGAGAACAGGACTCTGCAATTTATACTTGGATGGGGAACTGGCAATGTTGGCTTCCTCACTGAGTAAGGGGAAGCCCTGCATAAACAAGCCTCTGGGTATTAAATCCAGTCTGGTCCTAAGAGTTATCAGGAGCTCATTTCTGGAAGAAGTGCCAGGGCTGTGTGGTGGAGCGCCTTTGTGTAACACCCTTGTGTCAGTCTTCTGGTTTCTGTCTGTGTAGGCTCCGAGTGGTGCCTTTGCTTAGCTCAGGGTTTGCAGATATCTCGGCAGTGTTTGGAAGCTGCCTGCCGAGTTTTTGCCCTGTGTACTTGGCTTTGGGTGTTTCTGAAGTTGCAACTCTGCTAGCAAGTTATCAGATGCTGAGCTTAATCATTTGCTCACTATCTGTCCCTCAGAAGTTATCGTAACCTCTGGTTTTTGGGTTTTTTTTTGCTTTTTTCAACAAAAGTTGCACAGAAAGCTGCAAGATAACATCTTGCTTATTCTTGTTTCCTCATACCTTAAACGCCCATTGGGGAGATCTTTATTTAAAATAGAAACAGATTGCGCAGCGTATCCCCGCCTTTAACCAACAGGAGGTTGAAGGGCAGGGAGGCCTCCAGCTCTTTGCTTTTGCTCTTGTGTCCCAGGAACCTTTGCCTGGGAACGGTACCTCCATAAGTGCAGAAGAGTGCTGTACTGTGCTAAACTTTCTGTGCACCCTTGATGTGTGCTTCCTCTGGGAACCATCAGCTGCTGAAAACTGAACTCAGCTGCCTTGGTTCTGCTTGCTAATATCTACCCCTGCACTACTGCAACAAGCACCTAAATTGGGCTAAGGAGCTGATACCCCCCCCCCCCAACTTAAATTCTCATTCAAGGTTTCATAGAGATAAGTTCATGCAAATAAGTTGATAAGCTGATTTATCTCTGTAAAAATGTCCTTCGGATCACGGTTACAGCACAGAGCTGTTGGTCCTGCACAAGACTGTGGTTGGCATTTTGCTGTTGAGCAAGACTGAAATACATGATGGGAGGACTGGGCTTTAGTATGCACCTTTCTGCCTGCGTTATGCAGACCTCATGCAGGAAGGATTGGCTTGCGCAGAGCTGCTGAATGGGCTCAGGCTGTTTGCAGAGAGCTCCGGAGCTGCGTTTAGTGCCATGCCTTTCGGCGCTTTCCTGAAGCATTTAGAGGCTGGACCTGAGCGCGGGCTCAGTGCTGTGGTTGGCAGTGGGACTATATATCTCCTGGCAGAATTGCCGTCTGCTCGGGTACTCGGGCAAGCGTTTGAATCTGTGTTGTGTGAATGCAGGAGATCTGATCCCCAGATGAGTGATTATTAACCTTGGTGGTCTTTGGAAGGGGCCCAAGGACAGCTGGAGTCTGCACCAGCCAGAGGGTACAGCCAGCACAGGCGTGTTGCAGGACGATGCTGTTCCCAGTCATCGTGGTCCCTTTTCCCACAGCACCTGGAAGCGTTTTGAAACCTTACCCAAATCTACAGTGCAACTTCTAAATACGTATTGACAGCTGCTACAGACTGCTTGTGGGAGAGCGACTGAGCAAGATCCAGAGACGGTGAGCAGCGTCAGCATCCCTAGCGACATTAGTTGTTGCCTGCTTTCTGCTGCATAATTTGGTGGAGAGGGTCATCAGCTGAGCAGGAACAAGTGAGGATACTGGTATTCTGCTGGGCCCAGGCCCTCGCCTGGGACAGTGGAGATCAGCAAAACTCTCTTAGTTCTGGCTGTACAAAGTTTATTGGCTGAAGTACTGAGCTGGAGACTGGCCTGTCAATCTGTACAACTATAAAGTGTTGCAGAAAAATTGAAGTTGTTGACAGCATTAATCAAAATTTTAATATGCTTTATGGCTTGTCTTTTGTGCCATTATAATACAGCATTCACTGACTGGAAAATCAGAGGGGTTCAAAGAGGCCTGCCTACATTCACTAGATTTTCTGGAAATACCCGATGTGTACCAACACAGTTTGCAGTCTGTCAGAAAAATATGTTGACGATATAACAATGGGATGGAATGACAATAAAAAATTGTCACGGCAATCTTGCAGCAATAATAACTATTTCACTAAAGTGGATCTCTCAGAGACTAAGAGATCTGTGGTCATTGTTTTCCCCCTGCAGATCACTAATCTTGAGGAAATGCTTTTATCTTGAAATAGCATTTAATTCACAATACCAGAATAACAGTTTCTCTGTTTTTCTAAATTTGTTTATAAGACATAACCCTCAGAAAAGGCTCCTAAATGGAGGATAATGTAGAAATCCACATGCCTTCTAAACAGTAATTAGGCACAGAGCATCTTAAACCAATTAATTTGCAAAGAATGGATGCAAATTGCAAGGCTTCCAGGGGCTTCTAGATCTTTGACACGGTCAAAGTGTGCTTGAAAATGTACTCTGATAGATCAGAGAAGAGGTCTTCCTGTTATCTGAGTTGCTTTGTCTATCAAGAGTATTTAAGAATTTGAGTTAGAACTTTTAATTTTGGACTACATTTTTCAGAGCGGACAAATAATCGCTCTGCTCACTGGGTTATTTCTGAATGCGTGCCATTGGTGTGGTGCATTGAATTGATGTTTCAAAGCTGCTCCTTTTGTTTGTCTTACCCAAGTGAGGATGTTCCCTTGTTAGCTAAATTGGGATGTTAGGGTTTCATCTTTTTTTGAGGTATTTGGCCTGTGTTCTAATTAAGAAATAAAAGTTTAGTTCTGCATAAGATTTTACTGCTCTCCAGGTCTGGATAATCAGGGTGTTAGTTCTTCATTCTCCTTATGACCTGATGCTAATCCTGTGACCCTTTGTGCTTGCAAGGGATCTTATGGAAATTAGAGATCTGGATGTAAAAGATTATAGTTTTTGGATTAAAACTATATTTTATATTATTTGTACTTTCAATATAAATATTAACCCAGCTTTTATTTCCCTATTACAGATTCAGTATAAAGAATTGTGAGGGAGCTGGGCACATCATAACTGAGATCCATCAGCAGAGATGTAAACCTTGTGCACTGTCTTCTCTGTACCGATTTTTCACGGGCAAGTTTGATTGAAATACTGCATATGCTTTATGAAAGCCTGGAAGGTGTTTCATGGATCTTGCTTTCTTCCAGGACAGATATTGTGTCTGAATTTAAAGTTCATTTCCTGTTAATAGTTGTTCTTGCAGTCTTGAAATTCACTTTCTACAAATGTTTATGCCAATAAAAGAGCAGAGCTTTCCTGGGGAGACTGTAAAAGAGTAACCAGTTCTGCTTTAACAAATTCCTTCTGAAACTTGATGGAATTTACAGAATCTGTAGCTCTGCTTACTAAGCTGCCTTATGCCTTTTTGGGTAAAACGCTTTCTGGAAAGGAATAGCCAGTAAGTCATATTCTATAAGTTACTTTCAACAAGCACTGGTGGGACAGGTATTCCCCCCCTCCGGCAAAACTCCCCAAGCAGGGCAGAATCCAGAGAAAAAAGTAAACTGAGAAAATCCATACCAGGCCAAATGAAAACATTTTTTCTTCTTATGTATTTGATTTTCCAGGATTTTATTACCCAGTACTTCACAATCTTACACTTCCCTCCTTTTAAAGGGACCTTTCCCAGCTTTGAAGAAGGAATTTTGCTTTTGGCTAGCCCATAAGCATATAGACCTTTATACAAAATACTGACAGCCTATTGGTGTCATTAAGGGGATGTCTGCAAATGTGTGAGGATTGTGTGAAGGAGGGATCTGAGAAGTAGATTTGGTATTAACCAGTGCAAACGTAATGCAAGTGGGCAAAGTTGCTTGGGATTTAGTGCAGCGAGGCGAAAAAAACAGATTTTTTCCTTTTTCTTACTCCCAGTCTGTTGACACCTTTTAGGGTTAAATGTGGCCAGTTGTGTTGTGGAAGGAACGGTCATTGTAGAAGGCCAGAAAAGCACTGACTCAATAAAGGCACGAAAGGGGAAAGATGACCCAGTGAAGATACTGGGGCAACAAAGGAGGATATGCATGTTAAGGAGAGCTTTGTGTTAACCTAGAGAAGATCACTGTTGATCTGGAGAAATCTTTTGGACCAGAGAATATAGAAAGAAGCTGAGGACAAAATAGTCAAGGCAGCAGGTGCTTGAAGGCATCAGAAACGAAAAGCAGATTAGGCTGAAAACTACAGAGGCATGTAGCTTCAAAGGAGAGCTTCTTAGGATTTTGGAGATGATGACATGCTTTTGGATGCTGGGAGGGAAAGCCGTTTTGGGTAAGAGAAACTGTGGATAACCTGAGTGTAGTGAGGGAGAAGACAACCATGTGTGTACTAGAAAAACACCAAAGACTGATGGTGGAGAAAAGGAAAGGAACATACAATAAAGATGGTATCAGACAGTGTTCTTCACGGAGCTGCTTTGTGGAGAAAGGCCCGATCGTGAAAAGAAGTATGGTGGAGGATGGAGCTGTCTTCAGGAATAAGAGAAACAAGGGTATTCGGTGTAGGAAGGAGTGGCAAAATGGATTTAAGATTGAAAAGGACTGTCCAGCATCAAGGAGACAAGTGGAACAGAGAAGGGGTTCAGCTTGAAGGAAAATGGAGCAGAGATGAAGCAAATAGTCCCAGGGACATGTTTTGGTGTCAGGGAGAAAGGGGAATCCCAGGAGACAGAGGGGATTGATGGAGAGAAATGTTATTTATGCCTGTGACTTGCAAAGGCTGGTTTTGAGAGATGTGGGAGTGGCAACCTGGAAAAGAAGAAACAGCAACACTGGAAGAACACTTTAACTCAACAATGAATTGCATGATGAGTTAGTCAGACTTTCTGTTTATGATGCAAGTTGGTGACTCTGAGATGGTTGGAACTTTCTTGCTCTTCAAACTTTAATGTGTGTTTAAAGAATAACTCTCTGAAACACATGATGAATAGTTCACCTGTGGATTGAAAAGCCTGAAAATGTAGCCGGCGCTTGGCTTTGAGTAATGGCCTGATGGTTCTGTTTATGGACCTTCACGGTGTTGACTGTGCTGAGCCTCGCTGCAAAACTGGGCTTTGTAGCAGGGGGTCTGAAAGGTGGGATGAGTCCTAGGGAGATGGGAGAGATGCAAGGAAGGAATCCCACTTTATTTAGGTTTATCTGCTAATTTTCATAGCAGTTGCTATGTGCTCTTTTATTTAGTTCCTTTACAGTCTAGTGTGGGTGTGGCCTGGGAATATTTTAGGTATTTTTGGATGGAGCTCAGCAGTTTTACATGTGGTTAGGAGCACCTTTTCAAAAACAGAGTGATAACTACTCCAAAACTGCACTTGAGGTAAAAATTGAGTTCATTTAGAAATGAGACGTAGCTCCTTTCTGTCTTTCCTCGCTCAATTTTGGATGCTGCTTCTCTTTTCAACTTTTGCTCTGGCTAAGTGCGGGTGATATGGAGGTCCTGTGACTCTGTTCTTGCTGTGATCGTGATCCCTGGCAACCAGGGAGAAATCCCAAGAACAGGTTCTCATGACCATCTCTATCAGGTTTGTAGTTCAAAATTCACATGTGTAACCAGTCCATTTGAGAGTCACCAGTCTGATTTTGACTGAACCCTGGGGAAGGGTTTCTGACTGGGGTTTTAGAAAGATGAATTCACCTTTGTGCTTCGTTGTAGTCTCCAGGTAAATCACTGTGAAAGACACCAGCATTGTCCATCTGAAAGTGGGTGGTGTTTTGCAGTGAAATACATGCTTTAAGGTTGGGAAATGCTCCTCATTATTATGGTAATGTAATTAGATAAATATTTGTGGACTATTTAATTAGATGGACGGATAATCACATAGTTACAATCTAAGGAGAACGATTCAGAAAGGTCAACTAATTTAATTAAAAACCTGAAGTCATAAACCTGTGTTAAGCCTCAGTGTGGACACTCTTAATTTAATTTAGGTTAATTCATGCTGGAAGAGCATCTGCTGCTGTCTGAAGACCTCACTCTCTCTTCCCAGCTCCCATCCGCGCTGTCTTGCTGTTCCCCTGCCCACTTCTTGATCACTGCACCTCTGTCACTCATGGATCCCCCGTGGTTGCTTTAACTCACCAATCTGGAAGAAAACCACCCTGGGGTGTGACGAACCCCATCTGTGGCTCACAGGGAGCAGCGTGAGCGTGCAGTGGCCACGAGCATGCGTCATTGTCAGCCCCTGTGTCCCAAGGACCGTAGCGTGCACGCTCGTTCCCGTGCGCGGCATCTCCAGTCACCTGGCGCTCGGAGGGCTCAGCGAGGCTGTGATTACTTTTGGAGAGCCTAGCTTGGCATTTCTACCCTAAACTCAGCTGCCTGAATTTCAGCAACCGCAGGCTGATGCTGTTGGCAGGGATTTCATTGCTATCTTTTTCCATAGTTGGCTCATTTTAATAAAATAAAAATGCTCAGGTTGTGCAAGGAGGTAATCATGTTCTATTTCTCCCAGTCTGGGCATACCCCACAGGTATTGCCTATTTGAATACTGTGTGTCATAATCTTGCAATTATTTTTAAGTGTTTCTTAGCTCAGCAGCCTAAAGAGCATCTTGCAGGCATGCCCAGAATACCAAGTCTGTACACCGTTTTTCTTTGCCCAAATGCCAGCCTAATTACGTGCTCCAAGAAACCTTCTCCCCCTGCCGGTATTGCTCCTCTTAGCCTTTTGCCCCACATACTTAAAAAATTTTTTTTGTTTTAAACAGGTACCAGATTCTGATGTGTTGGAGCCCCCACAACTCCTGTCAGAACATAATGTGGTCTGCTCCTAAGCAGCTATCTCCTAGGAGCTGGCTCACCTTTGGGTCTCTCTGGTCCTTGGGAGCCTCTGAGCCCACACACATCCTTTGCCTTTTTCTCTTAGATTTCATGAAAACAAACTCTAGAATTAAAGAAATGTCTAGACCCATTCTTCTCTTCTCTGTAGTTACACTTCCTTCCTTTCAAAACTGAGGTTAGCTATTGTTACTGTGAAAAGTAACTTTAATGAACTTTTTATAGGCAGTTACCTTAAGACTATTAGGTATGTGTTTGTATCGAAAGATAGGTGTACCAGTCCTTATGTATTTCTTTTTTCCCCAGGAGAGTTTCTTTCCCAAAGGTGATGCTGCAGGCCTGTCTCTGAGCGCCGGACAGAAAGCTGTCTTGAGCACTGGTTCATGCCGTCTTGGTCACAGTGGGTAGATAAGGAAGCAGAGTGGGTGGGTTGTATAAACTATCCCCTTACAAGGGTTAACCAAAGCCTGGAGGAGAGAGGCTAGGGAGAAGCTACTTCTGTATTATTAACTGAAAAAAGCAGTTTTTCACCTCTGATTTGGGGAAGTGGATCAAGGAGGCTGAGCTTGAAATGGCAGTACTGTTCATGCTTGTAGTGCCTCGTCTGTGGAAGGTAGCGAGGAAAATTGTTTCGCAAAGCTGATAGGTCTGAGAAAAGGATCCTAGTGGGATATTGCCCGGATGAGGCTGCTTCTGGGTAAAAGCAATTGGCTTAGCCACGATTTGCGTAGATGGTCTTTCTTCCTGGCCTTGATGCAGCTCCCACCTGAAATGCGGATGCCGTGGGAGCTGTTGTGTGGGTTCAGCTGCCCGGATTGCGTCCCACTGGGAGCCTCTTCTTGTGAAGCGGGAGAAGAAGGTGCTGCTTGAACTTGCCTTCCTAATGGACAAGTTTCCAGTCCTGTTAACGGGGAGGTGGTGGCAGTAATGGGAGATTTCTTAGCTGGCATATCCTATTGCTGTTACAGCTAAAGTGTGCGCTTTCCCTGGCTTGCGGCAAAGATAGTAATCAGTAACGAGCGTTTCAATTCCAGCCCTTGAGGGTTGTTCCCAGGTGACAGAGGTTAAGGTCTCGCAATCTCGGATGTGCCAGGCAGCAGTCGCATCCTCCCTAAATTCCTGCCAAAGGCACTGCCTTAGTGCCTGCGCTTCTCTCTGCTGCTTGGCCTCTAAGCCTCTTCTCTGCTCCCAGTGGAAGAAGGATCCTGCCAGTTGTGTGTTTTGTCCTGAGCCTGCAGGCTAGCTAGTCTCACATGTGGGTTGGCATGCTGTGCACAGGCTGGTGTCCCTATGAGTGAATCGCTGTCGCGCTTGCTGCTGGTTCAGCACAAGCTCAGTGAATACTTCCTCTTCCGTTCACTCGTATTCAGGGGCTGGCATCTGAATTTCTCTGTCTTCTGCAATGCCATTGAATTTGTCCAGTGTTTGCAAAGACCTGTTTCTCTAAGGTGGAGACTGTTTTTCTGTCTAGGTGTAAGCTGCACAGAGGAGGGAATGTAGCTGGCGTGAATTGCAGCAGTCCGCAGTAGTCCTAGGCGTGTCCTAAAAGTTGCTTTAATAGAGAGAGAAGGGGTCTTTAATGAAAACGAAAGGACTTTTGTAGTTCGCCTTGCAATTTCTGCTTTCTGCTCGTCTAGTTTCAGCAGTGGTTGGTGTGCCAAGTCTCTTTCTCGAGCAGGATTGTGAAGCGATTGAATTGAAGTAAAGGTGAGCAATGGCCTCTTGAGCTGAGGGCATTAGGCCAAGCAAAGTCGCATCCCATCAAAGTGAATGTAATGTGCGTGTCTTTTTTTTTTTTTAATTCCGTTTTGTAGCAGAGGTGTTATTCTAGTAGTACCTGGCACTTCAGAAATTTAAATATAAATGCAACAGTTTACCTGGTATTAATGGGAGGCTTATCAAGTAGTACTGGTCCTTGTGGAGTTGTTAAGCACTCAGACATGGGTCTTAATAGCGCAAGAGAAGGGCTGTAAAGTCAGGTGCTCAAAATGCAGGATAGACTAGTATTTAAGTCATTTACGTAGCCCAAATCCATCTTTTAAATGTGTGCTACAGCTTCCAATTATGTGATTTTACAGTTTTTTCCCAGCTTGTCAGTACCTTGCTCGTTGTATAAAATGAGCGGGTATTTGTTTTGCTTTGTTTTTTCTTCTCGCTGCTCTGAGACAGTGCTCTATTCTCTGTGCTCTTAAGCCCTGCCCCAGGACACAACCATAAATTCTCCAATAAGCTTCTCTGAGGTGTCCCTCGTGAATGTCTGCATACCCGCATTCATAATGCATTGGTAGGAAAGCATCTCGGTACAGGTGGAGACACCTGCGGCACGCATAGGGTACCCAGGTGATTTTGGGTTTTCTGCTGGGAGATTGTCAGGACCTCACACCTCTAAATGCGTAGTGCTTAATAATCTCTGACTTCCGTGGAACTCTGTTTTGGTGCTGAGCACTCGGCCAACGTGCGGACTGGATCGTGGGTCTGACCCCGTGCAAGAGTCTGACAATAAGGGATATGAAAATTTGATTTTCAAGATGTTTGTCTGGTATCATAGCAGTTCTAACAGAGGTGCGGCAGGAATCACTTCTCTCTGGCAGCTTTAGTTTGCCTTTGCCCTGACGCTTTATTTGGCCTTTATGCCTTATTTGCTACACGCTTAACTTCTTCAGTGAAAAAACAGGAAGAAGCTTGCTTCTATGTTCTCATTTAGAGAGCACTTCTGTTGCATGAAGGAAGTGTCCTGTGGCAAAATGAGGCACAGGATTATAATGTTTATCAGATTTTGGGGTAGGGGAGGGAGCTATTCTGTCAGGCGTTGGGCTCCAAAGTCCACCATGCAGATTTCTGCCACTTGAGTGACTGACGGGCACTAGCAATGAAACACTGATCCTCTGTATAGACCATCAGTGGGGAAGATAAGTTGATCTGAAGCTCCGCAGTACTTCATTCTGGTTCCTAGCAGAGCCATCTTTTGGTCTCCATGTCCCACTCCCCCAGGTCAGGTAGTCCTATTTTACTCGGGCATCTTCATTCCTCACATCTTCTCCTTCTCTGATGGACCTGGCAATCCCTGTTTCTGTTGTTTGTCTCCCCCTAACCTCTAGTGCCCGTTTCACTTCTTTCCCCGTTGTTCCCTTTGGTCTGCTGCCCTGCCTGAGCCTCTGTTTGGCTTCTTTCCTTCTGTATTTGAATTAGAAAAGCTGGTAGAGGAAAAGTACAGAATTGTCTGCAATCTCATTTAACTTTGTGTCTGGTCGTCGCCTGGTCCTTGGAGTCTGTGCTGCAGTTGCAGGGAAAGTTTTGCTCGGTTCTGGGATAACCAAGTGGTGATCAGTGGGTGCAGCTGCCCTTGAGCTCCAGTCCAGAGGTTACGGGCTCCGTGTTCCTTCCTACACAGCATATGGTCCAGGGTACCATGACAAGCTTGTTAACTGACTATGTGAGTTTTGGGTCTTCAACTGATGATGAAGTAATCATCATGATGAAGGTATATATATTCATTTGACCAAGTCTATTTGGTTTGAAGTGATTCCAACTCATGGAACTAGGAAAATATATATATATATACACACACACACACACACACATACACACATATATATACATACACACACACATACATACAAATTATGTTCCCCATGATGCAAGGATTCTTGCAGACAATTTCCCTGCTATATGCCAATGCAGATTATCCCTGTGATCTGTTGTACCCAAGCTGCCCTGTGGACGCTCAGTTAGCATAGTGAGGAGCGTGCTCTGAAACCATGCAGCGAAAGTGGGCCTTCCCTTCCCTCGGGTGCTGCGCTTGCGCTAGGGTTAAAGATTGGCCGTCTCTCTCCTTTGTCCATGTCGTTCTTGGTTGCACCATGTGCGCCTCTGTGACCGTGTGTGCCTTCGTGGTCTGACACATGGCATGCACATACCAGCCATAGGCTGACAGCGTGCAAGCTGCCGTGTGAGCTGGGCTGAGTCATTACGAGCTTGGGAAGAGCTTTCTACTTAGCCTCGTGTGAACAGCTTTTACTGAGATGCTAGCTACAACCACAGGATAGTTTTAAAAGATGATGTTCAGAGAGTGCTTCCCTGTCATCTCGGAATTACTTGTGCTCATCTCGCAAATGCTAGCGTGGCTGCAGGCTAATTGCACTATATTTGCAGTCTTAGAAAGGTTCCTACATGTGTGGCTTATTCTCCCTGACCTGAGCAGACCTGATGCCTGATAAAAAGGACAGGCATCCTTTTATATTATATTATATCCTTTTATACTATAACACATCCATTCGAGGACATTCCTCTCTGCACAGTGTGTATAGCTGTGCTTGCTGTTTCCTGGAAAATTTTCTCTTGATTGTCATACGTAGGTGCTGCTTTTTTATTGATGATGTAGATGCATTCAGAGTTCATCCTGAATGGGTAATTGATAGCTGAAGCTGTGCGAAGTCTAAGCATTGGCCAAAGAAACGATCGCTTGCTGAGAGTATTCAGGCTTTTAGGGGAAAAAGCGTGCTTCAAAACAAGGCTGCTAATCTGGGAATGACATTTTTGCTCCATTCTTTATTCTGACTTGAGGCAAATCACCTTGCTTCTTCGTGCCTCCATAAAATGGAGATAGCTCTTTTCTATCTCGCTAGGGCCCTGTGAATCACAAAGAGATTCTGTGGTCTTCTGAAACTGTAAGTGTCTCTTCAGAGAAGCATACCATTTAATTCTGCCACTCTGGGGTTTGCCTGGGGCACTCCGTGTGTTGCTTTGCCGGCTGCTGTGCCAATGTCAAGTCCAAACAAGGATCGTTTTGTTGGAGATGGGGACTGTGTGGATCCCCTCTAGCTCCAGTGATGCCACGTTTTGTGGCCCGTGTCTCAACAGGCCTGCAAAGGACAGGAACCTGGAAGGGTCTGAACCTTGCACTTGGGGAAAAAAAGCGGGAGAGCGCTGTTCCTTTAGTGGTGCAAGTTGTAACTGCTGAGCAAAGAAGGACCAAGTTGAATGCATGGTGCTTTAGAGGTCTCTTCCCTTTCACAGAAACATAACTCTAGGTGAAATTAGTATATTTTCACTGGCTCCCTTGCTTCACTCCAGTTTGTGGCATCTCCTGCCTTCTCTATAGACCCAAGGTTTTATAGCGCTAGTCACCAGTTGTTCATCCTTTTCATTCCAAGCCCCACAGGCTCTTTCCCCTCGCCTGTGGTGGACTTGCTGACCTGGTGAAGCAGATAACTTTCTGCGATGCCTCAGTTCAGTCTTCAAGTCTAAGCGTAAACGAGAGTAAAGGATTTGAAGATCCCAGCACACCAAATTCTGTCCTAACAGCTGGCAGTTGAGTATTTTCTGGTTTTTGCTCTCTGGCAGGAGACCATGTAGCTCGAACAACTGTGTTTATATTAATATCCTCTTAGCCAATCCCCCTCCTCTGTGTCAGCCGCTGGAAAGAGAGAGCGGCTGGTGTGTTTGACCTGGAGGCATTCTTGGATTGTGCGCTGTTTTTCTGGTAATGGTTTAATGATTTTCTATTTAATTGTAATTAACCTGACAGGGTTTTGATTATTATGTTTTAGAAGAATTGTGGTGGCAAGGGCTTCTAATTCTCGGATGAATCAGCATTAACATTGAAGCAATAAACAAATATTTCTTCTCCCAGAATACAGAGAGCAGAAGGGTTTCTTCTGTCAGAGGGACACTTGTTTGTGTTGCAGCTGGGTAAGGTGGAGGAGGCATAATTTTTCACCTGTAGGAAGAAGATAAACTCTTCCTGCTATTCCAGATTTCTGCTGGCTGCTGGTAGGAGGGATGCTGGAAGGGAAAGTGGAGGCTTGCTGCTTTCTCTCCCTCCTCTTGTTCTGATCATCAGTAATTGCTGTGACTATTAGTGCCACATACCTGTCGCATTGAAGCCTGAAGGTTCGTAGGGTATTGGCTAATTTCCTCCAAGTGGATAAACTCACCTGAGCAGGTACTAGACTGTCGGCATCCTCCAGTATCTGTCAATGCAGACCCTCTGTCTGGGGAGGGAAGAAGAATTAACAAACAATAAATTTGTCTACTCTTGCTCACCTTTTTTCTGCCTCTGGAAGATGGAAGGATATGCTTGAATTGGTCGTGGTATTCAGAATAGTCCTAGAAGGGCTTTGGGGAATTTTATAGCACTGTTTTAGGGTAAGAGGGTGTGAGTAAACTTCAAATTTCTCAACTTGCTTGACTCTGGCATCCTCGATGGTAACCTCCCTTCTGATAACTGTCTTCTGGTGGTGCTCGTGCTTGCCCTGCAGGTAGCTGTATGCCCCTTTTGAGAGCAAAACTTTCCGCACTGTGTCAGCATCTGGCTAAGCAATGCCTAAGGAAAAGCAGGATGGTGCCTGTGCCTATACTGAATGAACGTGCAGCCGAGCTTCCTGGTGTGCTAGCCTTGGGTCTGCGGGGTAAGCTCCAGGCAGGTTTTTGGAGCTTTAGCTTTGGCCGGGTGCTCTGAGGCGCCTTTCGTACCCTGGGAAGCCTTGGCCTCCGTGGGAGGCTCGAGCGCCGGCTGCTGCCCTGCTCCGCCGTGGGGCTGGACGGCTCCGGCACAGGCGGTGCGGAGATGGGTCCTGTGCTAGCTGGGTCTGGCCAGGCACCCCTCCCCTGCAGCGTGCGGATCCGGGCAATGGCTTAAAAATTACCCGGGACAAAATAGTCTTACCTCCGAGCTGTCTGTAGGACCTCCTAGTGCCTAGGGAGGATCTGGTGATGGTACTGGTAAAGTACCAGCAATTCATCAGGCAGCTGATGTCAGACTGGGCCACTGTGGTTTTGGGGTTTTTTTTTAGCTTGTCTATTTTTTTTTCTCCCATCTCCTACTCGATGTTAAAAGAGAAGGGGCTAGTTCATTTTCTTTCTCTTCCAAATTAAAGCCTCTTGTTCCTTCCCTTCCCATTCCCCTGTTGAGGAGCTGTACTGCAGCTAGTCCTGTCTTGCGCTCTTTGGCTGAGATGTCCAGCGTTAAACCCCGCAGAGGTGATATGTCGCTTTTGTTAGGGGAACAGAATTAACCCTCTTGTGCCAGCTGCGTTCCCTTTGGCTCCACGTATCCTGTTGCAGAGCTGTGTATTTCCAGTATAAAGCAACACTGTTGTTTTAAATCAGTGCTGCGCTGTGGTGTTCCACCCTGGTGACCTTGCAGGCTTGGGTTCTTGAAGACCAGGGAGTCGCAGGGGACGTGGTGTAAAAGATGCTCATTATTTTAAAGGAGGAAAATATGCTGCTTTGTGGAAGCAGGTCGGGCTGCCGGGAGTCCTCTGCACACAGCTGAGCTCTGACTTGGCGAGCGCTGGCCTCCCTGCGGCCTGGGAACACGCTGCCCATCACTGCTGACATCGGGAGTGGACCCGCTCTTGACCCCAGAGTTGGGGTGTGTGTGTGTGTGGTTTTTTTTTCTTCCCCCCCTTCCTATCAAGTTCTGTAAAGCAGAATAAAGGGAGCAACTGCGTGAAGCTGTCTGTTTTGAGCAGCTGCAGGCTAAAATGGGGACGGAGATGTCTGTGCTTCAGCCCGCAATTGCTTTGTGTGGAAAGGACTCGAGGTTTTCCTCCCCTGCCGGGGGGAGCAGGAGGAGAGCTGCCTTGCAGAAGGCTGCTGTAAGGAAACAGCTTAACTGTAGAATGCCTTCTGCCCAGAAAAGTAGGAAAATACTTTGGCAAGCCTCACAAAAGTGAGGCCCTTTCTTTCTAAGGCTCAGTAGGTGGTTTCCTAACGTTAGCTGTTTTATTGACAGTCTAGGCCGTGTCTTATCAAGTAGATTTGTGGCCTTTTCCATGAGAGGTGGCAAAGAAGATGAAAAGTCTTCTGGACCCCTTACTGCACTCCAGATGAATTAGGCTTCCCCCCAGCCCCTGGGGATCCGTATCAAAAACTGTCAAAAAGAAATAAAAATTGTGCTTGAATGAGCAAGAAATAACTCAGACCTTTGTCTCAGCCAAATTCACCCCTTGCGTGGCAAGAAGGGTAGTGTGCAAGCCATGCCTTTCTTAAGACTTCGGGGACTACTGCGGGCAGAGCTTCTCCTCCTGCACCAACATAAGTGACCGTTGGGGGTGACAGTGCGGTGCTCCCAGGTGTGTTGGTGCGTCCCCTGGAGAAGGAGCACCTTTGGGTCCGTCACAGCCATTTACACCTCTGCTGGGGGTGCAGGTCACCTAAGATAGTGACATAGGGGTGGTTGTATCTGTTGCTGTATGGTGTGAGGAGTAATGAAGCTGGGTGCCCAGTGCAAGTGTCCTTCAGGGGGGAAGCATCTCCCTGCTGGAGAGTTCAGCAGGGGGAGGCTGCTGGGCAGGAGCTCCCTTGACTTCCTCCCCACATGGGTGATGCTGATTCCCAGCCTGCACGTTAGCTTTTG
The DNA here is from genome assembly GCF_036417845.1 of Apteryx mantelli. NCBI lineage: Eukaryota > Metazoa > Chordata > Aves > Apterygiformes > Apterygidae > Apteryx > Apteryx mantelli. Next base: position 25,557,556 of record NC_089986.1, on the reverse strand, counting down.
CCTCAGCAGAAAAATCTTCCCTTTTTCCCTGTCCTGACAGACATCTTTCCTAGCAGCCTGAATCACTTTCTGGGTGGTGTCCACATCTCTGGTCAGCATCTGTCTGTAGGTCTGAATGAAGACTGTGTCTCAGACTGCTCAGACGCAGGAGCTAGAACACATCATTTTTTTGTTTGTTTGTTTTGTTCCAGACTGTTTTACTGACTTTAGCACAGGGGTAAGTATTTTTTTTGGCTTGTCCCCTCTTGCATCAGCAGCGCTGTATTGATGAATTGGCCAAATCATTCTCATGCTGGTGGCTTGCAAGACAAGTAAAGAGGATTCGAGCCCTCATGAGGGAGGCTGCTCCTCCTGTGGCTCGCAGCTCCTGACAGCCAGTTCAGGCACTGTGCTTCTGCCTCCGTGTCCCCAAGAAAGCACGGCTGGGAAGGGCCAGGCTGCCAGCAGTGTGCCTGAGCAGGCAGCCTTGGTGTCTTTGCTGTCAGCACAGAGCTAATGAACTGGAGCAGCGAATGGGGTGGCTTTAAAGCCGTGTGCTTATCTGTTTTGCTATCTGGGCGTGAAAGGGCTTAAAAACATATTGGGAGACGCAGGAGCCAAGCCTCCAGCGTGGCATGTGCATTGTTGTGCTGCTGCACCGCAAGGCGGGTCTGGCTCTGTGTCCTGCAGGGCTTGGGCTCGCCGGTCCTGCTGCTGCCCTTCCTCTCAAGATTCAGATCGGCTCCTTTCCCATTTTTGTTCCTATGATTTCCTTCCCAGGTGCTCTGTTGTATTAAGTGCACGTCGGCTTGCTCCTCTTACCTCCTGGAGATGTGGTGGATACCTCTGCTGGCTTTGTGCCCTGTGAGCGGGGAGGAGAAGGGAGGTAGCTCAGCAGCTCTGACGGTTCGAGGCTGGGCCGGAGCGCTTCCCTCTTCCAGGCTGCAGCTGCCTGAGATCCACGTGTGCACGTTTGGTTCCACACCAGAAGCTGGGCGTCTCTGGCTTTGAAGCCTCTCCTAGTTTGCTGTTCAGTCACGTATAAAGGAGGACTCAAAGTAGGGGAGGGAGGGAGGGGAGGAACCAGATGCGGAATGTCATATGCTTTTAAAAATAATGTTCCTGGCCGTGTGCTGCTGGGACGTGTCTGTCTCACTGTGTGGCTAGTTGACCTATGTGTAGGACTAGCTCAATTTTTTGTGGTCCTCTCCTCTGTTTCCTCTTCTGTTCAGTCCTTTTCTTTCACTTAAAGGTGTCTTTACTTACCATCCATAAAGCCTTATGTGAATACAGCCTGTAGCAAGGGGTTCCTGCTAATTTGCTGAGGTTGCTGGCTGGGGATTTCCTAGCATTGCGTATAAATGTGTTAGGGCTCAGACTCACAATTACTCATGCAGTGTTCCCATACTACACTAAAATTCTGCCTGTGGGCTGCTTATCCGAATTACCTCACCCAAGGGTGACTTGCTGCGGTTGTTTGCTCTGATGCCTCAGCTGGTGTTGGCTGAGGTGGATCTTGAAGGTGCAGCAACCCAAGGATACCACTGTTGTTCTGAAGAAGCATTGCTTTCCTTCCCTGCCATGGTATGCCGCGATGGCGTAGGGTCCTTGGACTCGGCCAGAGTTGGCAGTGGTGTTTGGGATGTCATCGTATTAGGACTCTAACCTGTGAGCACTTTGATTCCCTGCCTGATAGCAGAAAGCTGAGCTGCTAGACGCCATCGGTCAAACGTATGCCAGGCCATGCATGTAAACTGGAAACTTGCCCCAGGCAGGATAATTATGGGAGGAGGCGTTTTTAGAGCAGGCTGTATGCACTCACTTGCTAAAATAGTCTTGTGATTAATATCTTATTTAAGAGGATTTTAGAACACGTGCTGTAGTTAGACTGCGTTTCTTGTAGAAGTAGGGTCGAGGTTAGAAATAAACTCTGCCAAGCACTTGTGTGCTTTCCAGCAAGGGTCGCTCCTCAAGGGCAGTGCGTTGCTGCTCCGTGGCATCTGTGTATGCAGTGAGTTTTGCTGTTACTGCGGACCCCTGACCCTCTGGACCATTATGTGCTTCACCTCTGTCGTTTATGTAGGCTGCATCCCTGAGACACCCTTAAAGCCTCAGAAGTTCAGTTCTAAGGATAATTTCTGTTGTTCTGTGCTGTAGTCCTGGGCATAAGCATCTCTTCTCTCTGGCCTTGGGTCCTGATTTTAGACTCTTGGGAGTTCTACAGCCAGCAGATCTTTGCCAGCAGATCTTTACCAGCAGACTTTGCCTTCAAAACTGGGTTTCATGGCTTGCTTCTCCAGGCTCTGTTTAAACACAGCTTAGGTTTAAAGATGTTGGCTGCTCAGTCATTGGTCTTGCCCAGGACTCCCTTGCCCGTCGTATGGGCACAGCCACAACAGCAGTGCGCACAGGCTCTGTGTGGTTTCCCTGTCTGTGTTGCCTTGTGTGGTCCCCTCTGTTATCTTTGGCTGGCAGTTGTAGTTCCAAGTCCAGTAGCTCCTAATCAGTCTGACTGCTATGGCTGTGTAACATCTTCCTCTTAATTTCTTTCCTAGGCCAGAGACCTTGATTAGTAGTGAGCTGGGGGCATGACGAATTGAGTGCGCAGCTCAGATGTGGCTGCTCGCAGCATAAGGCCGCATATATTCAAAAGCATTGCTATTTGCGCTGGAGTTGTCTCCTATCGCATGCAGAGTTGGGAGGGGATAAAGGAAAGAGGAGGGGTTCTCTGCTTTCCCCTTGCACCTATTCTATATTTCCTTTTTAATGCAAAAAAAAAATATATTCAGCTCCTTGTGGAAGCCTTTGGAGATGTTGGTATGTATTGGCTAAACTCCAGAGAAAAATGTCTAAGATCCAGTGGTTATTCTGACTTGCATAAAATTAATGTAAGATAAGTGCTGGGGTTAATTCTGGCTAGGCCTTTCCCCAAAGCCCTTCAGGGATGTTGCTGGTGGCAATGGGTTAGAGTATCAGCTGGCTGCTTCCTAAGCTGACATCTCTGCTGAACACACCTGACGGCCTGAGTGCTTTCACTGTTGGTGCCACTTGTTATTATTACTTTTCCCCCCCCCTCACTCCCTCTCTCTTTCCCATTGGCATCCTGCTCCTTAGCCCAGCACTGCAAGTGTTCACTAACTGTCTCCTTGGATGACCAGCTAGTCCAAAAGATTTGTGCCACGCATTGAACAGTCCTTGAGCTCTGCACTTTCGCATTGGGCCTGATCATGCTGCAAATTGTGCAAATGCCACTACCCTTTGGTGTACAATTTGCATACATCACTTAAGCAAAGCAAGGCTCTTGGGTAACCTGAGCCCAGACAGGGAGTGGGGAAGGTGACAGGCAGGAGCCCTCGGAGTGCACCGAACTTTGCTTGATCCCATTCTTTGTTTAACACCATATTCTCCTGCACCGGGAAAAACAAAAGAAAGCAAATCTGGTGGGGGGTGAGGGTAGAGGTGACTGCAAATAAAAGTATTGAGTTTATGCCTGTCATCTTGTGTGAGGAAGGTTTGAGAGGACTTCATTGTATAGCTGCTTGTTTAAATCCTTAGCTTCCTGACATCAGGAATGCCGGATGAGGGGTGGCCTCTTTGCCCCCCTCCCCACTTCCTTGTCTGTTGGAGTTATGCTAATATTCCCTCCCCTGGTTAAAACCTGAATCTTTAATATGGAAAATGCATCACCCTTCCTTCCCATCTGGCCAGGGAACGCTGCATCTTCTCAGTGTTGTATTACCTTTAGCATTGCAAACTGAAGTGCTTCGGCAGCAGTGGTGGTGGTGGTGCTCCAGCAGCCTGCCGACCCGCGGGCTGGTGGGTTTTCCCGCACAAAAGCGGCTGAACCTTGCGCTGGTGCCTTCCTGTTGCCCTGGTGTGCTGTGATGGGGCGGTAGGTCCTGGGCAGGATGGGGAATGCACTGCTGGAGGCAGGGGGGTGGAGAAGAGAAGGGGCACGGCAGACCGGCTTGGTCTTCCTGGGCAGCTGTTGGTATGTCATGGGGAAAGAAGGAAAGTGGTATGGAGACAGTTTGGTTTCTGCTTGGACAGGGTTGTGGGTATAGACTAGAGGGTCAAAAAAGCACATGAGCCATTGTGCTCTGCCACAGGAAAAGCTTTTGTTCTTTTGCGCGCGCCTGGGGGGTGGAGGGAGGAGAGATGGATGGACGAACATCAAGGGTTTTCTTTCTTCATGATCTCTTTGGAAATTCTGCGCTCACTGACAGAGCAAGTGCCTTAGGGTGTGATCTCAGGCTTGCTGGTGAGGGAGCAGGATCCTACAGGCCTGCACAATGTGTAGAAGTGGGGCTAGTACACTTCAGGGAGATGTAGGAACACAGAGACACTGTATGTGCATGTGCAAAGTATAAATTTTTCAACAGTGACTGAGTATTATTCAGGCTTTGATTGGAATGCTAGACTTGGGAATAGCTGGGGTTTAAGACCAGCTCATCTCTAATGCACAGCTTTCACTTATAATGCAGAGAGATCCCTTCTCTTAACATGCCTAGGTCATACCGAACAAAGAATTACCTTGCATTTGTGCTGAGAGAAAGCCTCTAGCTGCTTTTGAAATGCTCAGAAGTCTTTCTGTTGAAGAACTAATAAGGTTTCAGACTATGCAGTCCAGTTAGCCCTGGCTTGTAATGTGCAAAGACTGCTGGTAGGGCTGAATATTTGAGAACTAATAAGGTGATTTATTTGGTCTGCATCTCTCAGTCTGCACGATTTTAGTGTCAGTGTTTACACTGTGTGTTTAATTCTGACATACCTGAAATGGAAAGGGGGCTTTTCTCTTTCCGCTTTTGGGCTCACCCAGAATACTCAGTGCTCTATGTGGTTGTCTGTCCGCAAGTCTCTAACCCAGCTGATTTAGAAAGTTCAGCACCTTCTTTCCGCTCAGCTTCTTGCGGCTGGGCAAAGCCCTGCTTGCCGCATGCTGGAGCGGCTGCCTGTTTGAGAAGAGGGCCCATTGCTGCGTTTGGTCTGGGTGGTCAAAGGCAGAGGAGAAGCACAGCCATGCGTGAGTGAGATCAGTGTGGTGCGTTCGGGTTTGGCAGTGGTTCTTAAAGGTGGGTTTCCTGACCAGTCAAGCACAATCAGCAAAACCTTAAACCAAATACTAAAATGCCGTTCCCTTTAGTGAAAATAGGATGATTCATGCATACCACAGGCCTGTGTGAGGTAACGGAGTGGTTAATTCTGCATGCTTGATTCTGAGGTGTGGTGCCAGCATATCTGGTTATTTTTGGCACATCTACTTGTTTTTGTCTCCCATATGCTTTAGAAATGGCTTCACCAGTGCTATCATCAGGTCTGGTGAGCTTTCTTTATCAGTAATTGGCCATTTGTACATGTAGCGCTGGGGCCTCTGATACCAGCCTGTTACTGTATATTCGAGGCTTCTGCTATCTTATACTCACTGGGATCCCCGAATCACAGATTTGTTGGGGTTGGCAGGGACCGCTGGAGATCATCTGGTCCAATCCCCCTGCTCAAGCAGGTCACCTAAAGCAGGCTGCCAAAGACCATGTCCAGTCAGGTTTTGAGCATCTCCAAGGATGGAGACTCCACAACCTCTCTGGGCAACCTGTTCCAGTGCTCTGTCACCCTCACAGTAAAGACGTTTCTCCTGATGTTCAGACGGAACTTCCTGTGTTTCAGTTTGTGCCCGTTGCCTCTCGTCCTATTGCTGGGCACCACTGAAAAGAGTCTGGCCCCAAACTCTCAACACCCTCCCTTCAGATACTTATACACACTGATAAGATCCCCCCCTGAGCCTTCTCTTCTCCAGGCTGAACAGGCCCACTCTCTCACATGAGAGATGCTCCAGCGCCTTCATCACCTTTGTGGCCCTTTGCTGGACTCACTGCAGTAGGTCCATGTCTGTCTTGCACTGGGTCTTGTTACAGTCTGCTGCTGATTCAGCCTTGTGACGGTTCACTTCTATATACGGTCTTATTTTGAAGTCATTGGTGATAGTTAACTCTACATGACAGTAGAGTTTAAAAGCGCATTTATATGTATGTGTATGTATAAATATATATAAAATGTATGTGTGTATGTTTGTGTATATGGTTTTATATATGTGTACATGTGTTTGTTATTAATGACAAGTAGTTGAGAAATTGTAGCTATGTGAATACAGTAGTTACTGGTATGGGTTACGGTTCTGTTGCTATAGCAGGTGTCTCGCTCACCTTCCTTCCAGATTTTTCGATGCGGCTGCTGCTTCTGCTGTCTGCCGCTGGCACAGGCGATGGCCATCGCAGGCATTGCTTCGGAGTGGAAGCATGCTGTGGGACTCGCTTTCCTGTGTCAGCTCTGAAACACGTGGCATCTTAGTGGGCACAGGACGTGAGCCTGGAACGGGCACTGCACGCAGAGGGGCTTGGGAAGGACAGGAGAAAAACTGATCCCCCTCTCCCCTCCAAAAAGGGCAGATGAGAAAAGGATAGGGTTTTGAGGAAGAAAAGTTGATGAAGGTGAGGACAAGGGGTGGAGGATGGACTGAAGGATCTGACCACGGCAGGAGGCTGACTCCTGCACCCTTACCACGGTGAAAGACCCCTGGAGTTAGTCCTTGCATGGAGCAGATGTTGGAAGGAGCATGAAGAGCCTTAGGAGAGATCGCCCAGGAGCCAGAGGAGGGTCCTGCGGATGCGGATGTGGCAGGAGGGCACCTGGTCCCTCACAGGTAATGCAGGCAGTGGCAAGGAGCTGTGTGGTGGGAACTCCTTCAGCAGGCACTGCGATGGCTTAGGGAGAGCCTCCCCAGTTTGGTAAGCGTAGCTCTGGAAGGTGTCACCTATCCTTGGTCTTTTTAAAATAGCTCTCTTAAGTGTCACCCCAGTCAGGGAAGTGGTTTTGTTAAGCGCTAACTATTAGGACGTTGGTTCTAGCTGCTCTAGCGTGTGTTTAGTCAGATCGTGCTGAGCATGGTACTTTCATCTCTCCCAATAACAGCAGTGGCCTTGCAAAGTCACAAAGTGCTCAGGGGAATTGGTGCCTCCAGATAAGCACCTGTGAAACTTCCATTCAGCTTCTCTGTTCCCACGCAGACGTTTCCACCTCTGTTGGCTGTAATCTGCCAAGATCTCTAGAAGAATACTTACTTCTTCACCTCTTGCTCACGCTGCCTCCTGTGAGCGAAGCCGTGGAGAACAGGTATGAGAATCAGGAAGCCACTATAGATTGAAGACAAGTGGCTTGATTTGACTGAGTTTTGTGTAGATTACCTAGGTGAGCGGTTTAGTACTGAATTCTCTCCAAGCAGACCTCCAAGGGATGGTAATTTTTAGGCCAGTTGAGGAAAGGGTGCCATGTTAGCTTTGCCTGGGTGCCAGTGTGTTGCAACTCTGATATTTGGTGAGCTTTTAAAGCCCTCCGAAAAAGTATATAAGGTAAGCTACAAGTGTGCCTGTTTCTGGAGTACGGGTCTCAGTCGTATTTGAGGTGCAGTACAGATAAAGCTTTATGGAAATACAGACAAGTTAAGTCTTTATATGCAACCCAAAGTGAGAGGAACCTAAAAATTGGGGCAAGCTGTAATTTTGATTCCTGTATTTTGGAAACAGTTGTTGCTGGGAGACTTCAGAGAATATTCATTAAATTAGTGAATTTCTTTTACTATTTTCTTTTTTTTAATCTAGCACTTCAGAAAGAGGAAGAAAAATTCAGAAAAGAAGACTTGCAGGAGTAATTTTTCTTGATGACATACAACCTTGGCCCATATGCATGTGTTGGCTATCTTACAAAAAAGCTTTCATTTCTGTTAAATCACTTTCTTATTCTATCTTGAATGAATTATTTCCTAACTCAAGACTAGTTGGGGATGGATATATATATACATTCTATGTGTGTGTACCTGTGTGCATATATATGTATATATAGGTGTGTGTATGCATATATATATATATATATATGCATGCGCACACATATTTCAGTGCAGGCAGAAGAAGCTTAGTTGAATTGTCCTGATGTTTGCGGAAAAAAAAACAAACCAAAAAGGCCAATGAAATGCAAATTAATAATCCCATAATAGTTTGAGGGGACTTTGCTAGGCTTTTCTGTAGTTTTTCTTAGCTTTCATAATGGAACGATGGGACTCCGTCTAAATAAGAGGGAGATAATCTAGTGGTTTCCCTGAGGGTTTAGGATTCTCTGCTGGTTTTGCCTGAGGGGGATACTGGGCTGCTGGCATGTTCCCAAATAATACTCTGAGGTCTCTTTTCCCCTCTGGATTACTGCCAAAGGGATACCCTTGCTACAAAGCAAGCTTGCGTGTCGGGGGGTTCCCAGCGTGAAGGACAGGACTGGTTCTCGGTGCTTCTGAACCTGGGAGCGAGCATCACCGCTGGATCTGGGAGGTGTTTGGTAGCCAGAGCGGTTGTATTTAGATATGCAGAAGTGGTTCGTGATTCTGGCTTTCTCTGTGCTTGCAGTGCAGCTGTTGACTTACCTGTCTTCAGTAAGTGAACAGGGGAATCGGTTCCCCCTTTCAACTGTGCTGGAGTAAAAGCAGGCAGGTTTGTTTAAATAAAATAAATGAGGAACTTTAACCTAATGCTTGATCTGGGCCACATCAAAAGTCAGCCTTGTTTAAAGTTCAGTGACCTTTAAGCTTGACACTATTCATTGCCGGACATGGATCAGATGTTGAACAACAAGAAAAAATTGCCTTGTTCTAGATAAATTGGATATATGGATATATGCATGAGATCACCCTTGCAATCTTTATTGCTGTTTGAGATATTACTGCCTGTGATATCACCATGGTGTCAGAACAATGGATTCTTGCTTTAAAGCAGTTAGACATGTGGTCAAATATCGTAGGCTTCCTGCACATCACCCGCCAGCAGCTAACACAGAAAGTGGATCACCTCTGAGAGCTCAAAGGGATTTTGCTTGTGGGTAAAGGGAGCCTGGGATCCTTGTTTGCACTTAAGTGCATCTACTTCTGACATGAAGTTGGTTTTAGGACTCCTCTTTGTATGTGTGGTCTGTCTAGCTGTTTTACTATAGGAGATGAGAACTGTAAATAGTATTTACTGCACCACCTAGTCTCAGGAGACAAGTTTTGTAGTATTCTATCCATTTTGTGTGATTTGTAATGGCTTGTTTCAACTGGATGTTGAACATCTGGCACTGAGGTTCAGTCCCTGTCCTTAGGGGTGGGGGAAGCCTCGGTGAAGCATTTTGGCCTCCTCAGTTTGCATTGAGGACATGTTACTTTTAAAGAATTGCCTGGATTTTGCAATTAGGCTTCCTGAATTGAGAGCCCTGTGTTGTAGATTTGATTAATGTTGAAGTTGGGGCCTTGACTTTAGTGATGTACGTTGGATCAGGCGTGTGCTGTTGAAGCAGATCAGCTTGTCGTCCCCCCCTCCCCCCAATGTTTCCATTTATATTAGGAAGTAGTTTCTGATCAAATAAGATTCATTCAGGTGAAACGAGACCAAAAGAAGCTTTCCAGAAATGGTCTAACACCTAGGGGTTAGACCAGCTACTGGGTTTGTTGCATTGCATAGCAGCAGGATATCTAAAAAAGTTCTAGTCATAAGGAACCCTCCCCAATTTTTTACTTTTTTTGGGGGGGGGGGCTTCTGTTTAGGATTTACTCTCTGAAGAAGATGAAATCAGGATTGGCAGTTCTATGTAATAGTTGACCTCATGAGTAAACTGACTGAAATGGCAAAATGCTAACACTGATAGCACTTAAATATCTAAACAGGAACAATTTGTGATGTTAGAAAATATATATATATATATATATATATACACACAGTTGAGTATGGACTCTTTAAAGCTATCCATCCCAGGCATAAAAGATGCCTGATTTCTGCTGTATTTGGGGGAGTTTCCTCAGGGAGGAAGAGCTGGCTGACTTCTTCACGGCCAAGCGGCACAGACTGGTTGGGAAGAGAGCTGCATGCTTGTGGAGCTCGCTCCTAGGAGCCGCTCTCTTGTGTGGCTGTGTAGGAGCCCAGTTCTTCGCAGTAACATCTTCCATCTGTAGCTCATCTCCTCCTTCCAGCAAAGGGTTTGCTTGCCTCGGAGGCAGGCAGGCATCTCTCGTTTCTCTAGGAAGCTCAGGCAGCTCTAGGTCGTACGAGACCTGTCTGAGACTGCCACAATGTGTTGCGCTAAAGACGTTGCAAGAGCCAATATTGAATGGAGGAGTTATGGAAACGTCTGGGGCCTCCTTTGCTGTGCTTTTGGAAGCAACTTATGTTTTTGTTGAAATTATCCACCTATAACTCTTCCTGATGCCTCTAAGTTGCTGTCTGGTGTTGATGAGAAACTCGTTTGTGCTGATATTCGTGGGCTGCCTCGCTGCTTCTCTGTTTTCGCCGCCACCTCTTTCTCTGTTTCGTGCACCTGCTGTAGCCGCGTGCACGGCGCGCTCAGCCTGTCTCTGCCGGTCGCCCTCGCGCTGGGCATCAGCAGCGCCTCCCTCCTCCGGAGCCCCCTCGCAGGTGGCGCCAGCTGGCTGCCTCCGCTCCGCTCCGCTCCGCCGCCCGGGGCAAGGTGGGCCACCGTTAGTGACGGCCTGGGAAAGCAGGCTGCGGCTTTGGGGAGCCGGTGGCAGGGTGGGCAGTGACCACGTTACCCGCGTGTGCGTGTGCCGGCAAGGCAGAGCTGTGCGGGATCCGGGCGGCGGGCTCCCGCAGAGGCGCGGGCTCCCGCGGGCAGGAGGCTGCTGCGGGCTGGAAGGTCCGGAGGGAAGAGCAGCCTGCTCCCACGCGAGGTGCGCAGCTCAGAGCCGTGATGGCAAGCGTGCCCCTGTGGTGTTTGCCTTTAATCTGGCCACCGCCGGCAAGTTTGGCTGGCCAACCTTGTGATCGGCCGCATTTCTGAAACGCTGGCTGTGAGGAGTGAGCGATGTGCTTGGGGATGGGAGCTCGACAGTGCTTTGCAGGTTTCGGACGGGTTTCTCTGTGAGAGGAAAAAGCAGGCTAAAAACTGTTGCAGAAGGAAATATTATTAATTAGACCTGAGAGACACTAAAATGGCCTTTACTGCACTTGTGGCCTCTTTCAACTTCAGTAAATATATCTCAATTTCCGGACCTGCACGTTGTCTTTTCTCCAGCAACTATGTTAATCCTCCTTAATTATTTTGCTGCACTTAAATTCTATAATACACATAACCACCCTGATCCTTCACTGGGACACCTGTGGTGTCCAAGAGGGACAGAAAAAGTGAAATCTCTGTTTTCCTGGGAGAAGAAATCTTGATGGCTCGTTTCTGGCTGGCGCACCGCATGGAGCACTCTCTGGTCGGGAGCTTAGAGCTCATGCTGGTGCTAAGACCTACGCCAGGTCCTCCACCCTACTCAAGAGTCGTGGCTGCATGCAGGAGCCAACAAATGTCTCAGAACTAAAAAGTGTTCTCAGTTGTTGGATTCTTAAGCAAATGGCATGTTCAAGACTGATTTTTGGATAGGATGTACCACTGAACGTGTTTTCCTTTCCTAAGCTTTCGGACAGGGGGATGTTGAGGAAAGAAAATAGCAAGGATGTTTTAAATGGAGACTTGTTTGGGAAAATTTCATTGTTTTCTGTTTTTTGTAAATACATCTGTGAAACTTGGAGCAGGTGAGGAGTGTCTTAAGTTCTTTAAATGTGTCTTGATTGTGTCTAGAAGCCCAGAATATCTCTCAAAAAGTAAATTGTGCTATACACTTATATTTCATGTGACTTATAAAAGTGAATTTTATTCAGAACAAACACAATGGGCTTGATCTTCAGTTACTTTAATCCCACTGTTTGGAGATATGTCAGATACCACGCTAGTTCAAGACTTGGATTGATATTGGAAGTAGACTGTCCAAATGCATGACCTACCAGGAACAGCCAAGGTCATTTTCCTGGCAACTTCCTTATGATGATAGTTAGATTTGAAATGATGTTACAGGGGAATAGTGTTACCAGATCAATAAATCAAACTTGTGTTTAACAAGCATGTCTTTGAGTTCCTGTTTTTATAACTGAATCAGCTGTTTCTGGTAGGAGATTGCACGAATTAACTAGAGCTGGCCCCTTCTCCCGCTTTTCTGAAAGCTCAGTATCCCCAAACTCATGAGAAAACAATCTGCTTGTTCCTTAAATTTTGTGAATACAAATTTAAACTTAGGTCCATTATAATGTAATGTATCCTGGAATTCATCTTTGAAATAGTAGCTTGGAATCAGAACTAACACAGAACAGTACTTGCTATTATTCATTATGAAGTACAGATAGGGTGTGAAATCACCGCATGGGATGGGACTTGGGGACTTCGCTTGGCAAAAGGTATATCTGACACCTGCCAGTGAGCACACTTGGAGTGCTGAGAACCTGGCTGCTGCTTCAACAGCTTTAATCGGTGACCAGTGTTCAGGGTTTGGTATATGGATTCCTGCGTATCTGTTATGTTTGGCGGCTTTGTCACAGTCTGGCACTTAACTTGGACAAGGGTTTCTCTATAGCTTTTGTTTAGTTATATCCAGCTTTCCTGTGGTAATTTCAGTCTTTGTTTTACTAGCTGAAACTGATGGTGCATGGCAAGAAGAGGTATCAGTTTAACTCGCTTCATGCTGTGTGTAGGAGACAGCAGAAAAGCAAGTGTTTTTAGGTCTGGGGAAAACATCTGACTATTCAGAGGGGTTTTCCCCTTCATTTTCTGTCAGAGATGAAATAGTTAATTGATTGTAATTTTGATCTTTCCATTTCTCTTGCATGACTGTAAATTCCTTGTATAGTTAGGAATTTTTTTTGCCAAATAAGTAATTGAAGTTATTGTTAAGTGATTTTCACAATTTATCTGAAAGCTGCTTGTTCTAATGGGTGTTCATTCTAGTTATGTGTTTACTGTAGTCTGGGTGTGCTTTTTTCCAGCAACTGATACTTGACAAGCGTTCTTGACATCTATATGTCCTTCTTACATTACAGTATTATGGATTTCCTAGTGAAAGCAGACTTATTTTGAATGCAGTGCAAGAAGTCTTTTGCTTTAACATGCAGGGACTTGGTCAGTGCTTATTGCAGTCTGTGGTCAGAATTGCCATTTTACTTCCATAGCCTAGACTCGAGTGAAGTCGGTCTGGTGGCATGCTGCTGGCCGGTGCTAGCCATGTGGAAGTCCAGCTCCCACTGGCCAGGATGAGCTGGGAGTATGGAGAGAGGAACCAAATCTGAGCAGAGCTGCTGTTCCAAATCTAGAAATGATAGACCTACAGTTCAGCAAGTTTCTTTTATTTCACTTGGTTTAGATTGAATTAGTGTGTGGTTTTTTTTCTCTCTGAGCCAGTTATAAGAGCTTTATTGCATTGTCCTTGAAGAGAGAGAGATATTATACCCACCTGCAAAAGGCTGGCTGTTAAGTCATAGAAAGAATATCCTGAAGGGCAGCATATCTACAGCTGGCACAAAATATATTAGCTGTTGTGGAGCCAGAGAATACCAATTATGTGTCTTAATGTGCAGTGATATTTGCAGAGGCAATGACCTGCTACATGCTACAAATTTAAAATAAAGAGATGCTTCCCTCTCATTTCCGAAGGTAAACATCCTGGAGAAACATATTATTTGAGGATGAGGGGGGAAAAACTGAATAAATGATTTCTTTGGTTTGAAGGCATAATGTTTTATGTAAACTCAGTAGTTCTAAATGAATGATCAGTCTTTAAAGCTGAGGGGAATTTTTGCTGTTGACTTCAACGTGGGAATGGTTATGATGAAGCTGACTGATACTGAAAATCTCACCAGTAAAGTCATGACACTGGAGGGGTGGAAGTAAAGGAGAAGCAATGCCTTTTGGAATGAGTACTGTTCATACAGGGTGTGAAATTCTTTTTCTTCCATTTGAACTTGAAACTGGCAATTTCAGAATTGATGATGATTGTTACTGTCAGTGTGCCTCAAATATCTTGCTGCAATGAGGATTCTTCTCTCTGAAAAATATGAAGTGCCAGCATGGCTTGCAGTAGTCTCTCAGCGGTGTGCGCCCATCGAGAAATTACTTCTGTTTTACACCAAACTGAGAGCTTCTCCCAGTCTGGAGTGAGTATTGCCAGCGCTCGGCGGTGATTTGGCATGTTCTCTGTTCAGGATCTTTCTGTTTTGGAACCTGAGCAGAACTGAGAGAAGAGGTCTGGAGCCGTGGGCAGGCGGTCCCTGCCCGGATGCATTTAGGGAGGCGTCCCTGGGGATGCTTGGGTCTTGGCAGGCTGGTGGCACAGCGTAATTCTGTTCGGAAAAGTGAACCGAAGAAACGTGCTCCTGTGGCCCCACTGCGCCCGAGTAGAAGGTGCTACCAGAGCCCTTGGTTGAACCGGGGCATGCTGGGCTCTGGGGTGGGGGGTCCCTTTCCAGGCCGTTTTCATTGAGGAGGAATGGTCTGCACATGTCTGCACCCAGAATAGGAGGCCATGTTTGTAATGGAGCAGTGCCAGTCCCACCCGACAAGAACTTGGCCCTGCGCCTGAGATCATAAATGCAAAGTCCCTCTCAGTGGGTAACCTGCCAAACAAGAAACGCCTGGCTAGCTGAGAGCCCTATTCTTTAAACAAACAAAAAAAAGTATTCTCAGCCACTGCATGCCGTGATCTTTTTTTTTTCCTATCCTAAGAGCGAGATTGTCTTCCTGTGTTCGTGCAAGACCAACCATAAAGGACCACTCAATAACCCTTATGCCAGGCTTTCCTGCTGGTGTCTCTGGCCGTGTTAGCTTCTCTAAGGGAGTGAGTCTTAGCCAGACCCCTCTTCTCATAGCGGTTGCTTTCTGACCAATGCTAAAGAGGACATGTGCTGTAGTGGTAATGACAGTGGTTTTGCCTTTCGTGTTGCACTTCCGCAGGGCCTCCCTGGTGGCTGGGAGCCACCACCTTCTCGCTGCCACCCTTGTTCCTCAGAGGAACCTTTAAGAGGACTTCTACTGCAGCTTGTAGCTATAAACACCACAGTCTCACCCTTCATGTGCAAAATAGCTGCCAGAGTGCTCCAGCATCACCACTGACGTGTTACAAAGCGTTCTCCATGACCCTCAGATACTTGCTCTACCTACCAGAATTGCATTAGCCTGGGAGGAGATGCTGAATGCTGCTTTTATATCACACTGCAGCTGTGTTTTACGCTTTAATTTTGGTCCATGTTAGTCAGAAACTTCAAGCCCATCCTGAAGTCAGCTGGCTCCTGCATCTGGTGGAGCTCCCCTTTCTGAAAGCTTCCTCACCCCTTCCTCTTCCTCCTAAACAAGACGTACGGTCGGTCCCAAGCAGGGGTGAGTGGGACCCAGTTTCTCCCCTGTGGCAGCATCCCTCTGTGCCATGATGGACTGGAGCATGTGTAGCGCTGGGAGAGGCTGGACTGTCGTGGCTGCCACCATCAGTATGGTGACCACGGAGGGCACTGCCCAGCCGCAAGGCGTCGTATTGCCCTGTTCATCGCCCTGGCTCCGTTACGCATGAACATGTGCTTAAACCCCCCTTTGTGCTGATACCAGAGCCCGGTGGATAAATGGGTTGGCATGCGATTCCTCACTTTCCCATCAGAGTCCAGGACTAACAGTGCTGGTCCGGGGGGGCGGCTACAGAGCGATTAAACCAGCAGAGCTGTACTATAAAACTTTGTTGAATTCCCTCCTCCCACTCTTGTTTTTCCAGTATTGAAAAAAGGTAGTCCCTGTCTGTGTACATTTGTTTTTGCCCTGGATTTGGACAGGAGTGTAATGGCAACCTGAGGTTGGCTTCTTTGGAGAGCTGTCTTTCCGACCTGATGGGTGTTGCTGGACATACTGCTGCTTGTTCTTGGGTGGTTATGACTGTTAGGGTGTCACTAAGTGCATGGATTAGCTGATTCAATGCCCTGGAGAAGATTTGTCATTTGGTTATGTAACACTGGCTAACACAAAGTGATTTATTGGGCCTGAACTCCAACAGCTCCAAACATGCTCTTCATTTAAGACCATGCCCTGGTACGGTGTGGGTGAGGCTCCATTTGTTGGACCCAAACAGTGCAAACGTCCCACCATGCTGGTGGGAACGAAAAATGGGCAGCTGCATCGGTGCAGCTGGCTTCTTGCCTTCGGTCTTGCTGGCCATTTATTGCAGTGCGGTCTCGCAGGTGCCTGGTGGAGCACGTGCCAGAGCACTTGCATGAATGAAAGCAAAACTGCTGCTTTTTAAATTTGGGCAGAAGGGAAGGTGCTTTGGTGCTACGTGTCACACAGTTACCCTCCAAAAGCAGCAAGGGAGTGGACTTTGGAAAAGAGAGGGAACAAAGTGCTGATGCAGCCAGAAAGGAAGGCCTCTGCCTATTAAACTCCCAATTTTTTGACACTTAAAAATGAAACATATGTGCTCAAACTCTAACCCCTGCTCCCCGCCACTGAAATGTGCCTCTCCTGTTTTGAAGGTTTTTTCCAGCTGTGGCACCATCATATCTTTTCCGGCACATGTAGAGGTTTTTAGTGCATGCAAGATGGACAGAATGATTTATTCCCATAGCAGGTGACTTGTTCTGTAGCTTTTCAGCATGTCATCTGAAATTTAATTGTGCTTCTCCTTCGAAACAGCACTACTTTTTTTCTTTTTCCGCCTGTTTTTTGTTCTGTTTGGTGGCATTAGAAGTACTTAAGTGTATGGCTCAATAGCAGTTTTGTTTTCATATCACAGTGAGGTTTTGGAGAAAAAAAAAAACCAAAAAAGCCAGAAGGTGAGTCTTCTCAGTTTATACATTCGTAAAATTGAAGTCCCCCCGTCCCCCAACTCCATTTGGATTAACTGGCCAGGCTCAATAGAGTAACAGAGAGATGTTCTGAAACTGTCAGGTTCAGAGGGACAGATCTTTAGCTTTAATAAATTTATTATCACCTTTCATCTGATGCTATCAGTGTATCAAAAATGTATTTTCTTTGTTTGCAAAATGGCACAATCATACTTTATTTAAAACTATGTAGGCTCTTGTTAATTTTTTACCAGGACAAGAAGTGGGAATATTAAGAACAGTTGTGGATTTGAGGTGACTTCTTGAATCCGTTTTTTTTTTTTTTTCCTTCTTCTTCTTCTTCCTTCAGTTTCCTTGAGTATGTCACTTTGTTTTGAATGGAGAGATGCCTTCCCTGCACCTCCATGTCTTTCCCCTTCTGGTATCCTCTTCTCACACACTTGTGTGTGAACTCATTCTGCCTTTTCTGCCAGCCACTTCTCCAGCAGCTCCTTGGAAAGGTTGGCTCCGTGTCCTCCCCCTGGAGGAGAATGGGGAATGGGGGCAGAAGTGGCAGTACTCAGGAGAAGTGCGAGTAGCACGATAACACATTATAGATGATGTTGCATGGAAGAAGGGTAGTACTAAGAGCTTAAAAAATGGATATAAGCTAAAAGGTGCGATTGAAGTGTAAAATGTTTGCTGTGGCATGAAAACGTTAAAAAATACTCTAGCAAAAGCTTGGAATAGAGCTATACCACTTTTGTGTTTAAGCATGCTAGCGGAGTGGGTACAGGTGGAAAGGAGCCATGCATAAATGAAGGAGACCTGGAAAGGAATATAGATGCTGCAACTTTAAATATGAAATGACTATTGCAGTACCCCAAAAAAGATTGAGGAACAAATTGCTAAAATAAAGTCTTTGCAAATACATCAAAGGCAAGGAAACTGCAGGTGATTGATTCTGCTGTATAAGAGGAGGGACCAAGGAGAGGCAGAGCAGAACAGGTCGAAGTGTTCCCTTC
Source organism: Apteryx mantelli (assembly GCF_036417845.1). Classification (NCBI taxonomy): domain Eukaryota; kingdom Metazoa; phylum Chordata; class Aves; order Apterygiformes; family Apterygidae; genus Apteryx; species Apteryx mantelli. The sequence continues at coordinate 25,539,864 of NC_089986.1, read as the reverse complement.
GTGTGCCTAGCCCCAGAGGTTGCATTTCAGCGGTTATCTTTTAATTTAAAAGCTTTATTCGACATGATTGCTGAACATCTTAGAGACAACTGGTCTGCACCAGTAGTTCAAAGGGAGCTCAAGGATGGAGCACCTCAAGTACTGTGGAGTGGGACCCGTTTAGTTTGGCCTCTGAACCGCAAAATAGAAGGTGCCAAACAGGATGCTGTATTTTAAAAGGGCTCTGAGATCTGTCACTTCAGACCAGTAAGTATAGTAATAATAAAACCCACTAATTAACCACATATAGAATACCTAACAGTTAATGCAGAAGTCTTATTCATCCCTTTGTAGAGGACAATCACACTTCAAATCTATTTGCTTTTTTTCCCCTCTTCTCTCTTTTTAAGAAGTTAGCAAGCCTACAGAGAGGGGTACAGCATACTTGGATTTCCAAGTTTTTGATGAGATCATTTACCAAAAGCCCTGGAGCAAAAAGCTAAGCTGACCCGGGCTAAGGCAAGTCCTGTCTCGGCTTGGTAACTACCCGATGGAGAGGATGCGAGCGGGTGAGGCCGTGGGTGCTGCCGTTCTCCCACGGGACTTGTTTGGGATCTCTGCTGCTCAGCCGTCCTAACGGACCCTGGAGGGACTGGCACGCTTAGCTTGTAGGCCTGGTTTGCTCCGTCTTCAGAGGCCCACTGAAACCAGAGGAAAAACCGAAAAGCTGCAGAGAGATCTGGTGGTACTGGGGACTAGGCAGTCGTGTTAGCAAAGGTAAAATAATGCACTTAAAGTGCATTTTGTTTTTCTCCCCTGGTACTGGGGAAAACCCTTGGCGAGTAATTATGGCTCACAAAATATCTTGAAGTCGTTACACAGAACAGAGCTCGACCCGTTGCCGCCGGAGGTATGCAAACCCTGCTGGGCAAGGGGAGGTTGAATCGAGCGGATCTTGGCTTGGAAAAGAAATGAGAGGGGAAAGGATGGTGTTAGACACGTACAGCTGTGAATAGCATAGAAAAAGTAGAGACAGAAAAATGATTCCAGGCACGGTCAGGTTAGCTGGTCAGAACCAAAGGGGAGGAGGGACTCTCCTTGCCCAGCACACGATTGCAGGATTCATTGCCTCGGGCTGTTTTGAAAGTGTGAGTGGTTGCAAGAAGCAATTAAACAAATGATGGGCATTATTACAGCTGACGATAAAGCTGCATCCCTAAACCGTGTTGGAAACTGTGTGGGATTACTGGGAGAGAAGTAGTCTCTTAAATTTGTCAATACTTGCATGGTTCCCAACACATCTCCTATTGGTCACTGTGGGAAACAGGTAAGGGCTTGACTGACTTCTTGTCTACTGCAGTGCAGTCGCTGTTGTAAGCGCTTTTAGGGAAAATCTGCTTTGGGTGGTGGAAATGTAGATCGTCAGCTGTTCTCGGCTACCTAATTGAAGCAGCTGCTCTCCCCCACCATTCAGCAGACAAAAATAACATGACCTTGCCTGGCAGTATATACCAGGACATTGCTGCATGCAGCTCCCTGGGCGGGTGAAAGAGCCTCGGACGTAAGAGGAGGCAGGCTTTTGACACCTTTCCAGACTTTGATTAAGGCCTGAGTTCAGGGAGACACTTGAGCGTGAAGGTTAACTGTAAGAGCGTGTGGATAGGATGTAATTCCCTGAGTGCCTTGAAAATGCTACATCATCTGTTCTCCACGTAGGACCAAAACTTGCCCCCAGAGGATTTACACTGTAGTGTTAGCCTGCCTGCCAACAAATGCTGCACCCTCTAGGGTCTGATGCTGAGGGTCAGGCTCTGGGTCTCGAGGAGGCAGCAGCTATTTGCTCAGGTAGATTTTTTTTTGGTAAATGTTTTGGGGTTTGGGTGGTGCGTGGGAGTTTGTCTGTTTGTCCTTTCTTTCGCAGTACTGGTAACTCGCACTCGTGCTTTGGCTGGAGATGGCAAGAAATAATTTTGTCACCTCCAAAAGAGCACATGTATACTAACCGCCACGATACAGAAGTGTACCCAAATGATTTACCTACAGATCTGGAAAGAGAGCATCACTGATGTGTACAATCCTGCCTTGCAAAGCTTATCCTTTGCCTGGAAAAGCAGCTGTTTTCCCACTTGGCAGAAAAGATACCGTGGCAAAATATTTGAGAGGAATCTTATGTTAGGACACTCTTTGCGCAAGTAAACTAGATGATACTGTATATGAGATAGTTGTAATAAACTGAACTGCAGTGAACATCTGATGCACAAAAGGCACCTTGAAATGCTGTGGCTCTGCTAAAATGTATTTGTTTGCAGAACCTACTTTGCCAGCTTACAAATAGAAGCAATATAACCGTTCATGTTACAGTAACGTATGCAGTTATTGAAAGTGGGGACTGCCTTGTGCCAAGTGCTTATGGTGAGCTTTGCAGGTTCCTCTGCATGGGTTGGGTTGGAGAGGAGGCGTTTGGGCTTGTTTGCCCCCCTCTGTGGTGTGGCATCGGGAAGAGTGCCTGGGCACGGTCTGGGAATGAGTTTGCAGTTCCTATGAGACTCCTCTCCTGTGATGTGCCTGCCACTCCTCTAGATTATCCCAGCCTTGGGAAACAAAAGCTGAGCAAGACTGCCTTGGCTGCAGCAGCTCGGGAGGGAAGGAGGCAAGGGTGGCCCTCAGCCAGCTGGTTTTGCGGCAGTGCTGGCTCGAGTGTATTTGCCACGCTTGGATGCTTGGATACAAGGGGATCTTGGCTGGCCATACCAAGGAATTAATGCCCTTCTGTCCCCTTGATCCCCTCTCCAGTTGTTATAGGGTGGCTGGACATAGCTCTAAAAATCTCATGAGAGTCCCCCTTGGAAGGAGAGTAACCTGCAAACCCAGTGGGGAGGGACTCCTGAAGTCAACGGCATGGTGCTACGGCTTCATCCTTCCAAACAGAAGACTTTTGGTTACGTTTTCTAGAAGTCATGCCCTCGTTTTGTGTAAATAAGTACGATGCAAGTAGAATCAGATTGAGCGTCTGCACGCAGCATGGTTAAAGGGAGGTGTCTTAGTGTCTTATGCTAAAAAACTGACACAGATGTCTGACAACTCTATTTCAGTGTTCCTGTTTCTCTCATTTACAAATATAGCTTTTCAAAACCCTTGCTATCTAAGTTTGGCTTCCCTGCAGAGCCTCTGACAGCGGTGTCTGACTCATAGCAGTGTTTTCCTGTTGAGCAGATTGGCTTGTGCGCTCTCCTGCCTTCGCTGTGCTCTTCCTGTTGGCGAGGTCACCCAGATGAGCCCGGGGGAGCTGGCCCAGCGGGGACGGCAGGCAATGCAGAGGGGAAAGGAGAGGGAGGAAAGATACTCCTGCCCTAACCATTGCAGGACGGGAACCGCGGACGGCGCGGGTAACCGTGCCTGAGCTGCTCGTGGACGAGGCTGCAGCAAAGCCCTCATCCCCTCCCCGCGCGCCCCTTCCTCGCCTGCTGGAGCTCGCTGCCCGAAAGGATGCTGGTAAAAGGCTTCAATGTGCCTTTCTAGCACTCACTTCTCACGCAAATGGAAGACGAGATAATCTGTCAGGGAAAGGGAAGTTACTTCAATGAAAACTAGAATTATTGGTGCTTCTTTAATCTTGTTTGTAGCTCATGAAGTGAGGATGGAAGAATGTTTGCTTTTCAGCCGTGAGTTGCTCTGGGAGAAGTCAGGATGATTATCTTAATAGAGTTAAAAGAAAATGTAAGTAATCAGCGTTAGGACACTTTAATAATTTAGGACTTAATCTGGTGAACTGCAGCATTTGTAATTTAGCATATGTGGCATTGTGCTGACTCAGTGTTCCTGCAAAAGCAAGTATAAGCTACTTCTCAAATTGAGTAGCACTATGTGAAATCTCCCTTTTTCTTACTGCATTTCCTTGGTAGCATAAAGCTGTCTCTACCTTTTTAAAGCAGCTATGAGGTTTAAAATACATTGGTCTGGACAATATTTTGGGAGGACCTGTGGATAAAACATTGTGTAATAAAGTGACTTTTCCATACCGCTCACTCTTACTTGCTCCAGAAAAGAAGGATGTGTTCTCTGCCATTGCTTTTGAGGGGGATTGTGTGAAACGCTGAAGAATAGGCAGTAAAATCTTTCCCTAGGAAAAGCTAGCTTTTTCTTCCCCTGCGCAATGTTCATGGCTTGAGTGAAGCATCAGCACTGGGATTTTTACTTCACTGTACGAGGGATGTATCCTACTGTTAGGAGCCTCCTCCCCTGAGGAGGTCACCAGTCTTGCGGGAGCAGCAAGACTACTGCTCAGCAGGCAAGCTACTGGCTCCCAGCTTAGCTGAGACTAGATTTTCGGCTAAGAAGGAAGGTGACTGTTGCAAGCAAAACTTGAACCATTCGTTTTGAGCAGGCATTTAAGCTTTTTAAAAACTCATGTGTTAATAATATCTTTGCTGCTGGCCCTGCCACAAGGCTGGATAACAGCTTTTGTGGGAACACAGTGCTTATCTAAGAAAATACTTGTTTATCCCCAGGGCCATATGGTTCTTCTGTAATGGCTTTTTTTTTTTTCTTTCTCTCTTTTTGCAGGTGTTTCTTGAACTCTTCAATAAGTCTCCAAACTGTTGTATTTTGGGATATCCTGCTTTTAACCCTTGGAAGAAAATTTGCTAACAGCCAAAAATGACTTGAGCTGGAAAACTGCTGCTTTATCCAACAGGTATTATGTATTGGCACTTCAGTGGCTTCTTAAATATCACAGCTGAGTACAGCTTGCTTTCAACAGGTTGTTCAAGGAGGGAGTTACTGCCAGTGCACCTCGAGGAGGTATAGCGATCTGCGTATTTTGGTCTATCTACTGGGCACTGCAAGGAGGTTCATTTCAAAACCATTTCACTAGGAAAATAGCGTTGCAGAAGAGGCATGTGGGGGGATCTGAAGACTGGCTAATTTCTAAAGAGTTTTCTGTTGCCAGTGTTTTTCTGTGCTAGAAAAACAAATATTGGGCAAACTAAGGTTTGCCTGGGTGGGGAGGTGCAGACCCAAATTGCATGCCTGTTGGAACTGGTAAGAAGTGCACAGCTCCACACGTGCTTAGTCTTGACTGAGGGGATGGCTGCAACTTCGCACTCGTAGCAAGACCTGGAAACATTTCCAGGTGACCTACGCAGAAAAGGACAGGTATTAAGGCAGAACGAGAGGATCTCTGAGGCAATAATGGTCAATTTTAAGAGTTAGGTGCATTTTCCTTCCTCTCTGCCGCCTCCGCCTGTTTGCAAGCTGGCCCAAGCACTCAGAAGTCTCTAGACGATGGACATGGTAGTATGTGGCCAGTCCTGGTCATGGCCCTCCAGCACACCTGCTGTCTCCAAACCATCCCCGTATTCTGGAAGCAGATTCAAAACAACACATCCAGGAGCAACCATGCAGGGAAACAAGCAGCTGCCCTCCTGTCTTCTGTGGTCCCGTGTGTCACTCATGAGGCATTTATACTTCAGCATATTTTTTCCTACACCAGTCCATTGTGCTCACTGGATTGAGCTGCCCTTTGCACACTCCTGCCTGTTGAATTGTTGCCCTTTACAACATATGTGATGGAAGCTGGAACTGTCTACTAATATGAGGACAGGCAGCGCTGTACAACAGGTTCTTGCTTTGCTTTTTCAGGGTAATGTATCCTAGAAAAATATTTATCAAAGCACAGTTATGAAGCCCAAACACACCTCAAACCCTACTGTGGATTAATTGGCTCCCAGCAGCTATTTAATGAGGCTTCACATTGGGAGTGCACTCAGCCTGCTGCAGATTTGCAGAAGTTTCCTATGAAGTCACCAGATGTGTCAGCACCGGGCTGGTGAAACTCCTGGTGTTCATGAACTCATGTTTTTTTCCACAGTTATGTGCTTCATTATTTGGAAACATCATTTTTATTAGTGTTTGTGCCTGTGGTCAAGTGGAAGCCGAGTCCTGGAAATGCCAGTGGTGGAATGTGGGGTTTTGACTGGTTGGGATGGGAGATAAAGGAAAGCAAAATGGAGACTTCCCCTCCTGCTGGTGTGATACTTGCTGTGTTAAACTTGACTGTTGTTTGAGTGGCAGTGACCTCAGATCACTGTTATATAGCATGTGATGGCATAACTGCCCATTTAGAGCTCAGTCTGAGTCCTGTCAAGTCTTCTCATTTGGTATTTGTTGTGGTGGACTTTGAAATGAGATCTTTAAATGACCTGGAATTTTAAAATTGCCTCTCTTCTCCCTGTTCCTCTCCCTTGCCCACAGGAACCTACTTATAACTTTATATGTATATATACGTGTGTACATACACACACCTTTGACTGAGATGTGTTCCTCTCTCCCAGGACCAGCTTCGTGCCCTGTGTTAATTGTCCCATTCGGATGCACCGTACACTATGGTTCACATCAATGTGTTGAAAAAATTTATGTGTATTCTTGTGGTGATACTGGTCGCTCTGACAGTTTGCCTGTGGAGAGAGACGAGAAGAAGCTACTATGTTCCCTTCAAGACCGAGAGTGGTGATTTGCAGGTTCACAGGACTTTGGGAAAATGGAGCGCAGTTAAATCACAGGGCTTTTTCCATGAAGCAGCCAGTGAAATGGGTCAGGTACCCAAAACTTTGCTCAGTAACCAGAATAAAGTAAAAGGCAGCACCTCTGTGTCAGTGGAAAAGTCCAAGAAAGCAGCAGACTCTGTGAAGGTGTGGGATAAGGACAGCTCATCCAAGAATCTCATACCCAGGCTGCAGAAGGTCAGAAGAAACTACTTGTCCATGAACAAGTACAACGTGACTTACAGTGGGAAGAGGAACACTGCTAAACTCAGCCCAGAGAAGCTGCTGTGTCAGCTACGGGACAGGGTGAACGTGACGATGATACAGGGATCAGATGATCTGTTTAATACCTCTGCATGGCAGCAGTACCTACCAAGGAAAAGCCTCAATGAAACGGTGGGCCGCCTGGGACGCTGTGCTGTTGTGTCCTCAGCAGGGTCTCTGAAATCATCTCATTTGGGACCAGAAATAGGTTGGTATTTTTCTATTAGGATAAAGTCAAATAGCGTTGTTTCATAACTTACATTGAACAGAAAGGTGATGATCATGCTGTTACCGATAAGTCTTTACTTTAATCACAGAGGTGCTTAAATAAGTTGAAATATTGTCCTCAGAACTCTCCTGTAGTTAGTGAACGTTGCCGCGTAGGAGGAGATGGGAGTAATAACTAGATACTCCCCTCCTCTCTGGGGGTCCACAGCGCACTGTGTATGCTGCCTTACGATGGCCTAGGTCACAGCGCCTGTGAAGTGTTAGACCTTGGGCAAAACTTAGCCATAACAGCTCTCATGATCAACCCCTGCTGGCAGCAACCATCTCTCAGTAGTAAAAATAGAATGGATTTTAATACAAAAAAAAGTTGCAGTCTCAACTCTGGAAACTTGTGAAGCTTTGGCTGTGGTATAACACTATCCTTCTTCAGCAGGAAAACAAGAAGTAGAAATATTTACCCAAATAGGCAAGCCCCAGGGGAGTTGAGGGGCCTGGGTTGAGTTGAGAAGACATGATTTATGTGTAGGTATTTCCATCCCGAATAGTTTACCCCTGTGAAATCTTCTTTCAATTCTTGTGACTGTGTTGACGTTAGATACAGCAGATACTGGAAGCCAGGAAAATGTCTTGTGTTTGTTTCTGGAGGAGGTGTGGGGTGGGTTGAGTAATGGCCAGGGTTCTCATCTGTGACAAGCCAACAGTTGGAAAGCATTCTGCAGAGAATGAAGTAAAGGAAAACACTCAAGGGAGAGGCCTCTGGAGATACTGAAAACCCAACTGGACACAGGTCCTGAGCAATCTGCTGTGGTTGACCCTGCTTTGAGCACAGGGGTTGGACTAGGCAGTCTTCAGGGGTGCCTTCCAACCGTGGCCGTGCTGTGATCCTGTTTATTTGATCATGAGTTTCAAAAGTGGCACTGCAGAGTACTCGTCCTGAGCTATGAGGCAGCAGCTGAGTTTGGGTGGCCCAGAAGGCCACAGTCTGCACTGTGCTGTCGCTGTGGTGTCTGTACTGAAGCTACCTCACTAGTTCAGAGCCTCTTCCTTACCCCAGCTGAATCTACCAACAACCACAGAACAAGAGATACTTTAACCAGCAGGACAAGACTGTCCCTTGCTCAAATTAGGGCTAACTACAGTAGAAAACTTTAGAGGGCTCTATTTTATCTTTCCCTTAAACAAAGATTGGTGATAGTTTGCAAATTCCTATATCTGACCATATTTATTTGAAGTTTTAAAGCCTACGAATGTTCCCTTCTGTAGAAATCGTTCCCAGACTTCAGTGTGTTTGCAAGCGATCTGTTGGATCAGATCCCTTTGGCCTGTATGAATCTGGAAGTAATCTTCATCCTCTGAAGTAGACAGATAGCCCTTTAATACCTTATTGATGGACAACCTAGGCAAAACCTTCAGAATCATAGTGCCAAGATGCTCTTGGGAGGGTAAGGGTTTGCTATGCTACTTGTTCCAAAGTTCTTCCCTTAAACTTCTGCGTGCTCCACCGGATAGGTAGGCAGGCGCTAGAATGAGGTTGAACAGTCTCTGAAGGGTGTTAAGGTGCTGCGAAAGATGCTATGAAGAAGATAGTGGCAATATTAACCAGGAGAGGGATTGCCTTGTGGTAAAACTGACAGTTGGGAGTTGATTGACATAATTGTTTCAGCCTCTTAGAGTATTCAAGCCCAGGTAGGCCGAGGCTTGGGAAGTCAGTCGTGACTTTTTCTGAGTGGCTATTTTGGGTTGTTTAGGTGCCTCTTGAAGTTCAATAGCTGAAGGTTTCTACAGAAGTGACCCAAATCTTTTTGGTTTAACACAGAATGACACAGCTGTGACAGAGCTGCCTTGATTGCAAAGGCATCTTTGATAGACTCCTGCATATTGATGAGAGACTCCTGCTTGCTCCTCCATAACGGGATTCTCTCAGAATCTGCAGATATTTGTGTGTGTGTGTTGTAATTCAGTTCTTGAAACTGCTGGATTCAGTACCTGAGTAGCCAAAAAGTGTAATGGGCTGTGCTCTGACTGCTGCGCAGTTGAAAGCACCTCATACGTGGAAAGCAGTGTCGTTGTTCCTGCAGCCAGTCTCTTAGTCTGTCTTTTGAACTGAAGCACCACTTTGTTCCAGATTGCCGTGGACGGATTCTTAAAAGGTCATTGTCTAATGTGCCAAAGGCATGTTCCGTTAACCCCTGCTGGTGTCCCTGGCTAGGTTGCCTCATGGCTGAATCTCGAACTTCAACCATTCTGCTTGAGAAGTCATCTCTGCTAATGATTCTGCAAAGTTTTAAGCACTTAAAGCCTAGAGACTTGTCTCAGTACAACCCCTTGAGCTGGGAGCTGTGTATAGAGAAGGATACAGGGGAGTGTGCGTGTGTTTATATACTCATTTTTTTCTAACCTATTTCCGTGTAGGAGAAGGTGTTGGAGGAAGTTGTCAAAAAGGTACTAAATCAGACATGCTGAAAATTAAGCTTTTGCTTGTGCTTGGATGAGCACAATGAATTGCTGAATTATTTTTCCTTAAAGGCCCAAGAAATATTTGCTGTGTGTAATCACAGTGATTGCTTTAAGTGAAATGAGCAATTAGTCAATGGAAGAAGGCTCATGGGGTGGAAGGAGAAGCTTGTGAACAGGAAGTTCCTTATCTTCGTGGGTGCTTGATATTAGAGGAGGTTATGAATCACCGGTGAAAGATCTGATAGGGGAAATACTGAATGGCAACGTAACTGCCTGGAGACAGAGTGCTTCACAGAGACCTAGCCACTTTGCCTGTGCTGGGCTCTGCGCGAGACTCATCAAATGGCATTCGTTAAACACGATTTTAAAATGTAAATTTAGGGCATAAAAACGCTTGTTTTCTGGCTCAAATTGTGTGGGGAAATTCTAACGCTGTGCTCCAATGACAATAGGTATAAGGTAGGATGTGGAATTAAGGGTCTGTAATGGTAGCCACAAAACTTCTCTATGTGGACACCGCTTTTATTCAGAAACATCACTTTTCTGGTTTGTGTGTATTGTTTTGGAAGGGCTCTAAACAAGATTCGCTTGTCTATGAGAATAAGTAGCTGAGAAACTAGTCTTCTCTGCAAGTAGTTACCGATCCTCCAGAACTGCTTGTGTGATTGCCCCTTTCTTCATGAAAACAATCAAGATGGTCAGGCTGCTTCACAGCTGGTTCGGGATGGCATGAGCAGTTTTGCCACCATCTGAGGAGTCGGTCGCTTCTCCACTGCCATCAGCTGCAGCTGGACCAAGCTGCAGTCGTGTGTCCATCGCATGAGCGCAGGGAAGCTGGGGGCGCTCATGTAAGCGAACGGCCATGACCCCTCTGAGTGCATAAAAGGTTTCCTACCCGAGTCTAGCCAGCAGGTTTGGAGCGTGGGGTGTCAGGGTGAAGGGCATGTGCACCTTTCCTGCAAGAGCAGCAGCACCTCTGGCCTGAACTGCTAGTGCCTGGTGGCCTTACGGCAGTATGGGTGACTGGGGGCAGAGGAGGAAGCTCAGGGATGCCAACAGGCAAGCCATGCCTGTTGAATACTCAGCAGTGGTTTGTTTTCGGTAACATGGGTGGTGTGCTGGCAGGTGGAGCCGGCTCCGTTTGCCGCTGTGGTTGTTACGCGTGCTCCTCAGGTTGGTAATCCCCCAGGCTCCAAGAGAGGACACTGGTTCTCCGTTATTTCCTGCTTCCTTATTTTGCAGCCAGCCGTGTGGAAAATTAGTTGTACATCAGTGTATCTCCTCGTAATGTGTTTGGAAGGAAGGAGAGGGAGGGGGATGCTGCACTCTTCTGTGCACCACAGGTGGTAGGGCTACTCTCTCAACCTGCGAGCAGCTGGTATTTTTTAAAAAGTGGATTTTTAAAAACATATTGATCATGAAGTTAGGCCAACAACTTTTTCCACAGAATCTGGCTTAGTAGTTTCAGTAGTTACATGGAAAGTCGTCTGTGACTAGCCAGATTGTATTAGAAATGCAAGTGAGTAACTTACTATACATCTCTTTCATATCTTGGAAGACTGTTGTTAGCTAACTGGTTTTCACCATTTTTTGCTTTCAGACAGCCACGACGCCGTCTTACGCTTTAATGGGGCTCCTACCAAGGGATTTCAAGATGATGTGGGGGAAAAGACAACAGTTCGTCTTGTTAACTCCCAGGTGGGTCTGACAAATGCCTGCCAAAGGGACCGAGCTCAGCAGAGTTGTGTACATCCCCTTTATCTGCCCGGGAGCTGAGTGGCAGGCTGCACTGGCAACATCCATATGGGACTTCTGTGCACCGAAAGCTGCAGTTCGTCTGCCGCTAGGATCTCTTTAAAATGAAGCTGGGAAAAATAAATGTTTCCATGCAATTTCTCTTCTCCCTACCAGATATGTATAGGATGGGACTCTGACCTCCCCTGTATAGGGCGACAGTGGACAAAGCTTTTTCCCATAGCTGAAATATCTGCTGAGGTTACTGCAGTTGAATTGTCATGTGCTAGCTAACCTGCATTAACCTGTTTGCAGTTTACTGCAGGCACAAGATAATTTGATTTTTGGCTTGGCCAAAGTCCTCTTTCCGAGTTTATGAAGCCCGGTTGCATGCTTGCTGCCGTGCTTTGGGCGTGCAAGGCACAAGCAGGGTACAGCAGCTCAGCTCATGCAGCTGAGCAAACTAAAGTGTCTCAAGAGGTGAGCTGTGCCTGCCTCAAGGATGGGTGTGAAGGCTGAAAGGTGTTTATTTGGTTTTAAAAAAGAAAATGACTCCGCTGTGCACAGCGATGTTGCAGACTCTGTGGATAACACATTAACCAGGGTTGTTAAATGACTGCAGATAACTGGCACAGTACATAGCTTTAAAGCTGTAGCCTGCACAGAGGCGGGAGGGTGTATGAACGCTTTGGTGTGTGAATCGGAGATTCCCGCCGTCCATCCAGGACCTCGGTGTAAAGAATGGCAGAAATTACCTTTTCACGCAAGGCATTGCTTCCTAAAACTGCACTTAGGAAGCGATGCCCTGCGTGAAAAGGTAATGGCTCTTTGAGAGCTCTTTCTTGAGGTGAGGCACTCTGTGCTGATGGATCTTTTGACTTCAGCAGGCTTTGAAGCAGATCCTCAATTTAAGAGCCAAGTTCAGCAGTGCAGTGTCAGGGATAGTAAATCACCTGTTCAGGGGCTGAGTGAGACCTACCACACAGACCCTTGCTCCTCTAGGTGCAGCCTAGGAGGTTGTTTTTGTCCTGCTTCCATGTTGCTGTTGCACTTAAAATGCTTGTCCAGTTTTTTTGTTCTGGAGAAACTTTCAAATGCAAATCACAGTAGTCTGTGCTGGTGAGAGAATGGAAGGGGAGAGTGAAAAACACAAAATTGGACCAAGTCACATAGGTCAAAACTGCTGCAGCGTTGCAGTGCAGAGAAGAGCACCCCAAATCCAGGAAAAGAGGAGGAGGCGGTAGGACCATGAAGAATAAGGGAGGTAAACTGGAAAGAGGAGGGACTGAGACTTAGCTTTTGTGCTCCAGAACCGGTAAGATTGTGTGCTTTGTTCATCGTAGAGCTGAGATCTCTAGGCCTGGAGCTGTCTTATCCGCTCCTGTCTGATGGGGCCTGTGGGCACTGCCGTGGAACGAGGTTTGAAGTTTCTCAAAGCGGCACCAGGACCTTGGCCATCCATTTTAAGGGAAAGATGTGGAGCCAGTGTCTGGCTAGCTTTCGCCCAGTTTCCCCAGCTCATTTTGTGTCTCTCAAAATATGTTGCTGCTGCTTGTACAAACGCTTTTGCTACCTGTTTCTCCTCCTGGGTCTTGCCGCATCCCCTTGCTACGGTGCTCTGCCTTGCAGCTTTTTACATCTCAATTCCTCTGAGCTAAAACAGCATTCAGAAGTGGGACAGTTTGTCCTTTCTGAAGCAATCTTTTCTTAGCAGACATCTGGCTGTTATCACCCTTCTTCCTCTGCCCTCTTCGACCTCTCCATTCTGTATCTTTTCCTTCTGTGTGTACTTTTATAATGTCAGATAGGTGTTATCACTTAAGAAAACTTTCTCTGGGGATGTGGCCATAGCCAACCTTATTGTGATATGAAGTCATTTGCCAGTGAAAACATGTATGTGGCCTATGCTGTACCAGGGTTATCTGCACAGGGAGAAGAATAGCACTGTAATTGCACAGCTGTAATACAGCAGTAATAACTTTTTGTGTGACTGCTCTTATTTTGGATGAAGTGTGAACTTGAGTTACACCAGTGTAGTTATAGCCATGTGATTACAGTGCATCTGTTCTCCATGCAGATCAGCCTGCAGCCATGGATGACATTTTTCATCTGCCATCATTCCCTCAAAATAGAGACACCAGCTTAGAAAACTGTGATTAGAGGGAGAGCAAAATTGTTGCAGTTCTTAGAGGCTGAAGCTATATCAAAAATGCAGTGTTGAACCTAGCTGCTGCACAGGGCAAAAGTCCCTCTATGAGAATAAGGCAGGAGTTGCTCTTCTGGGGTTTCTAAGCAGAACTGTGAACTGGGGCCTGCTCTAAGCACAGTCCCTGTTGTCTCCCAGGATAACTGGGTGGGGGATTTGTTTTTATTCTGTGCTTCTATTTACACACTGCATATTTCAATGCAGTTCTATTCATGGCAACATCTTAATCAGCCACCTTCTTGTTGCTGGCGTTGTCTGACTTTATTTTGTCTTCAGCCTTGCTGCAGAGCTGTACCGTACCTCAGAGAGGGCTGCTGTAGGCGTCCCTGGTGAGAACGTGGGGTAGAGCCTTCAAAAGGAGCTGGAGGACAACTTGCATTTGGGGCAGGAGGGCTGTAGGCTAGTAGGGGTTCCCAGCTGGATTCACTTCCAAAGGAGATGGGGAGTCCTGAAGCTGGTACCATGACTGGGCAGGCTGTATTTAGTACTCATGTAACCTGTTCTTGTTTTGGAGTTGGCTTTTCTTATGTTGGAAGTGGTCACTGGAAGCAAAGATGGGTGTAGGGGTTGGCTGCTCTTATGTTGGCTCCTATTACTGATCAATCCATTCCTAAAATGAAGCAAATGAGACATCCTGAATCTAATTTGTCAAAACTAGTCTGCGTTAGATAGTATCCCTGTGGCATGTGCAGCTGATAGCCCGAAGCTGCTTAACAATTTTTTTAATGTAATTTTTTGTAATGCGCAAAACCAAGTAGGTTAGGGAACAGTCCCCTGTTGTTTGCTGACCAGTCTCTAGCAAATGTTGGGGGCGGGGGGGAATGTTTTTTGCAGTAGGGTGGGATACCTTCTGCATCTGTGTTGAAAGGGAAAGATTTATAGACTGGTACTGGGAGAAGAAATTTGGCATCCTCTGATTTGAGGAGAATCCTGGTAGTTAGTTTAAGCTTGGTAGTTTGTCTGAATAAAGAAGTTCTTTAACATTGCCTTGCTTATTTCCTTTGACCTTCCCTGTTACATCCGTACTGCCTCCTTTAATGGCATTTTTTCTTGCAGTCTAATGCAAGACAGGTTTGCTCTGGGACAGCATTTGCATCTTAAGAAGTAAGGCCAAAGACTTCAGGGGCGGGAGGGGAAGCACCATTACGTAGCACTTGGATCCTTTCTGCAGGGCTGGCGAAGGAGCGCGGTATCTCATTCCTGCAGTCCTCCGTGGCTGACCGCGCTGCGATGGGGCGCGCGCTCCGCTCTGGCTGCATTTGCTGTTACCGGCGCTAATGAGCCTGTGGGGAGGATGCGAAAGGAGACAGCGAGACAGTGGTGGGAAAGGGGGCCCGTGTTTGGATTACAGGCCAGTGACTGCGGGACCGCAGCGAAGGAACACGTTTTGATATAGGCAGGAAACTTAGCGGGAAGGCAGGTGCTGTATTAGCAAGGTATTTGCTAAACAGTGAGTTGTCTAAATAACAGATATAACCAGGAAATCAATGATTTGGTTGACTAATTAGGATCAGAACAGCTGGGAAAGACAAATAAGTGTGGTGGCAATTTAAATGACATCTAACTACTTGGCAAGACTCAGTCACACTAGTAAACAGAAGACAGGGGCACTAAAGGTATCTACTGAGCCAGATTCCTGGAGTAAATTGGTTAAGTGACTGATAGGTGACTAAACTGATGCTACGAAGAACCAGCGCTGTGGTATAGGGAAGGCAACGGCAGCGGCCTTACGGCGGTGGAGGTGCCCCCACCACCTCTGCTGTGGTGCCCGTGGGCAGCTCCTTGGAGGCGGGGGGACCTCTGCTAACTCGCGTGCTCGTTCTTGGTCCGCCTCTCCTTTCCAAATGAACTTGCCCTTCTTTGATCGCTGGTGCTCCGTCTCACTTGAATCCTCCTTTCCCATCAGTCATCTTTTTTCCAGGAAAAGTTCCTGAAAGATTTCTAGCCTTTAAATAGAAACAAGGGAATGAAAATAAAATACTGATGATGCTTGCCCTATTTCAGTCCTGGCATGGTGCTTCGTCCCCCTCTTCCCCGGTGAGGGGCTGGCCAGCTGGCCCGCCTCTCTCCGTCGCAGGCCCGCGCTTCCGGCGTTGGCAGAACCGAGTTAAAAATTCACACTGCGTGGTTCACACCTGCAAACTCCAGCTTGGAGGCATGCTTTTAACCAGTGACCTAGATATTTTAACTGCTAGAAGGAAGTGAAGCCATGCGGTGCCCGTGGCCAAGGCCAATCCTTTGGAATTAAGAGCAGATGCAAGGAAGCCCTTTGCGCTGTGGAGCAGCGCACATCTGGGCTGGCCAGACTGCCCTGGCGCTGTGGGTAACGGCGACGAGCAGAAAAGCAGTTGGCTGCTAGAGGCGCCCGGGGTGATTAGGGATCAATTGCCTGGCTCTTAATTAGATCCTAGGAGAAAACCAGGACAAGTGGGAGTAGATTTTTATGACAGTGTTTCTCTTAAGCAGATGTTTACAAGCTGCATCTGTATGGATCGTGCTTATGGGAAGGGACGAGAGAGGATCAGTCCCTGTCTCATTTGATTCTGACTGTGTTTACTTTTTGCTGCAAACCTGAATTAGCCAGGGCTGTAAAGAGCCGTGCCAGTTGTGTCCAGGAGGTATCTAAAGTATACAGGGTGTTTTTTTCACCTGGAACTATCTTATTTTGTTTACCTGGGAAAGCTTATTGCGCTCTGGGCCTGGTGGAGCGGTTTCTATCCCCTGCTGCTTTTGCTAGGCAGGGTGCTTTGCTGTAACGGTGCCTGCCGCCTCACCACTGCGCTTGCAGGGCTCGAGTCCCCCTTGCCTGGCTGGTGTCACGCAGCTTTGGGGAGCTCTGGGGCAGTTCAGCGCACGGCAATGCCCGTGGTGCGGGCTGTGGTGCCCCCTCTCCTGTGCCGGTGGTCTCGCAGGACTGCGCAGGAAGAGACATTAGCCATGGGCAGAGCTTTTTGGAACAAGTGCCATGCACACTTGAGGTGAAGTTGAGCATGACTGCAGAGCTGGCCATGTTTAAATGTCTCCTATCTATGATACTTTTTTCTTAATTAAATCTAGATCTTCATGCTCGGTGGTCTTCCCCCCAGCGCCCATGCACTGTGGGGTGGTAGCGTCACCCCATAAGCAGCCAGTGGTGCCATGTAACCAAGATACCCGTCAAAGTCAGTGTGTTTGCCTTAGGCTGGTACTGGACTATCTTGCTGCCTGGTTGGCAGCAATTATATTTCACTTGTTTTTGGTAATTCTAGCAACTGAATTCATTGTATGAGCTGAGCCACTGTGTGGGTCCTGTCCTTGCTTTTTATTAAAGACAGGTAGAGACAACCTTCTTGTAAAGCACGATGACAGTTTTTCACATGACTCTCCGCCGAATCCTTTGTTCCTAGATAGGACCGGCATAAGCATCGGAATGAAGTAACTGGGAATTGTGTCCTTGCATGAGCGTGGTGGGACCAGTTCAGTTACCAGCAGTGGGGGGGCTGCAGCTGTATTCATGAATGTTTTACTGCTTGACTGCCTGCTTCTTCAACAGCAGACCAAATATGTATGTATTGTATTTGTTGTTGTTGTTGTTCAAGCTGGTAACTGTTGAGGAGCAGCAGTTCCTGACAGACGCGCTATATAACACTGGAATCTTAATTGTCTGGGACCCGGCACCGTATCATGCAGATATTCATGAGGTAAGCCTGCGTTCGCTCCGGTAAAATTAGATGCAAATGCTTTGAAGTGCATCTGTTAACTCGCTTCCTCCTAACATGTGCAGGCACTCATGTTAAAACTGTTCTTGTTTACTTCCTCACTGCCGTGGCTATACCCATAAGTACTTCTGCAAATATCCCCTACATGAGTGTACCTAGTAGAAACACCCTCTCCAGACCACTGTGAAGGCCCTGGGGCCAAATATAATAGGTCACCACCGTGACTTTTCCCAGGGCTGACACCACAGAAAGGGGATCACTGCTGGCTGCAGCCGTTGCAAAATCACCATGGAAGACTGAGCTCCTCTTTCTGCCTGTTGCTGTAAGATTTGTTGTCTGTAGATGCTTGGATAGTTAAAGGCAGCAGTCAGACATGAGAGATACTTGATGCATTGTGAAAGGAATAGGAAACCCTCCTAAGATCTTAGTGAATGTGTCTCCTCTCTGTGTCAGCTAGATTTTCACTTGTGGGTGTCGTAATCCCTCTAGCATTCCCTTTGCTTTTTCAGTGCAAAAGGGTGTCGTTTGATAAGTGGTACACTGCGGAGGCTAATCCAGGGTGCATGCAGCTAGGAGCGAATAGGCCCATCCCTGCTTTTATTTTAGGCTCTTTCTGTGCCTGTGAGGTCTTTGCCATTTCTTTCCCTGGACTGGCATTTCTGATTTTCTCACCGGCATTTATCCTTGTGTCTAGTTCCACATCTCCAGGAGACACAAGGTATTTGTACAGTGTGTATAAGAGCGAGTTAAATGAGGATGGGATATTTTTAGCATAGTGAAAAATCTCTAGAGGACTTCAAGAAAACATAAACCCTTCCTCAGTATTTTTTACTGAAAGTAGAAGTGTTGAGATGCAAATCAGCTCAGCCTGTTTTATAAGGCTGTGCTGAAGACACTTGCATCCAAATAGTACCACCTTGGTACTGCGAGAGTGCTGGGGGAAGAGGTCTGATAACATGTAAGGCAGACTGCTCAACATCATCTCCTAGTCTGTAGTGGGCATGTGTGGGGGTGGGTGGGTGGTTTTGGGGTTTGTTTGTTTGTTTTGGTGGCGGTATGTTTTCAAGTCTTTTGGGTGTACTCCTGCTGCTTGTCCCAGCGTCCTGCTGCAGTTTGCTACCCTCTCTGTGGTTGCAGTGGCTGTGTGATCAACCTGATCAGGGAACTGATCTGGCTCAAACTTTATTTCCAGATTTTTTTTTTTTATTTTTAAGACTGATCCATTGCTTGATCTGGTTCATAGCACAGTCACAAACAGTTGTGTTGATGCAGCTGTGGGCTCCAGTTAGAGAGGAACCAGCTGCAGGACAGTGTGTGTTGCGTGGGGGAATGCAGAAATGTGGCTGATATTTCTAGCAAAAAGACTGGGGTTGTAGAATGAAGCTCTACATGAGGCGAATCTCATTTAACGGTCCTTCACTGCCAAAGAGAGGAGCTTTGGCTCCTCTTGCTCTCTTCGCCGAGGCGAGTCACCTTGCTAATCTGAAGAGCAGATGGGGGGAGCGTGAGCGTGTGTGTATATGCATAGCTGGACCTTTTTCCCTTGGCAGCAGCAGCAGCTTAAGTCATCTTAAGCAATCTTATTTAACATTGATTATGGGAAAGAGTGCTGGAAATAAAAGGCTCTGACTTTCTGTTTTCCAGTGGTACAGAAAACCAGACTACAAATTCTTTGAAAACTACAAGCTGTTTCGGATTAAACATCCAGAGCAGCCCTTTTATATCCTAAATCCAAAAATGCAGTGGCAACTCTGGGATATTCTGCAGGAGAATTCCCTGGAGCATATTCAGCCTAATCCACCTTCTTCAGGAATGCTGGGTAAGACAATAACCCTCTCGACTTCTTGTTCCGTTTGCAGGAACCAGTATGCCTGTTTTAAAGACATCTATGGGTTTATGTTGCTCAAAGCCAAAGAGCTTATCAGAGTTGCTTCTACAGTGTTTGTCTGATGCCAGAAATTAAGCTTCCTGTCTTAAAAGTAGCAGCTCAATTGTGTTAAAATACACAGTTTGCAGCACCCCTCTGAAACAGCAGTTATAAACATGGCCTGGTTCCATGTAGAAGCAGGAGAACAGATTGCAACCTCAAGATGTTTTATAGCATGTTTAGCTTCTAGAGCCAGAGCAGTTCACATGGGGTGCTGAGATGAAGGACGTGGCTCTTGTGGGCTCAGATCTTGTCAGGCAAATAAACCTGTCATCTGCAGATGAAATCTAAGTGTTTACCTGCTGTGTATATAGTTAAAGACTTAGTGGAGGGTTGGGGATGATCAGACTGAAAAGTCACCCTGAAAAGGTCAGTGATATTCTCCCTTACTCAGTATGTTAATCTTGTTTGTCAGTGTGCTAAATTCAGCCTCTCTGAGAAGAGGCTCATTTTATGTTCTGCTGTTGCAAAGCTTTTCCTTCCTATTGGAAGGCAAATCTCATCATCAGCTAAATGAAAAGGGGTGAACTTCTCGGGACCAACACATATCTGAAGTGAGAGCCTAGAAGTACGGTCTTGCCTGCCATGGGGCTATCAAAGTGCTGTACTTCAGCCATTGCTCTATTTCTGTCTTGAGGTGGCTGCCAGAGGAGCAGAGGCACACATGGACGTGTGTGTAAACAGAGGAACTTCTTATTTCTGCCAACCAAACTTCTAGTTTTCTTCTTTGCTCTTGCCTACCAGCTATTACATCATTACTTGGATGCATACAAGACAACAGCATAACAGTACAGTCACTGACTTCAGGAGTAAGATCGCTGTGACCTGAGGTAGGGGCTCGAAGACAGGGCTCTGGTCCAGTTCTGACAACAAATTCCTTTGTGACTTAACTTTGGGCGAGGTTATGCCCGCGTTGAAACAAGTGACCTCAATGGACAAAAGGGAGCAAAAACGAGCTCTGGTTTGCAACTCTGGGTTTCTTGGAAGGCTCAGTGGAGAGGAAAATTGTCATTTGGAAAGGTGGATGAAAATGTTTTTAAAATGCATCTTAGTTTAACAAGTGGCTTCACAAATGGGGTTCCTCTAATGTCTTGTGAATTCAGCTTTCCTCTGACTGGTTCCTGAAAGTCTCTGAGATAGTGCATGAATTTTATGGGATATTATACATTGGTTCTATTTTCCTAGCACATTCTTGCTATTTCTTGCACTTCTTTGGCTACGCAGGGAATAAATATGGCTTATTTCCGTCAACTTCCAGCCACAGTTGTGTGTGATTCTGGCCTCTGGGCTCCAGAGTTGTTAGTGTGCCTCTCAGAAGACACAGGAGGGCAGCACTGCTCTGTCGCGGGGAAGCTGCATGAGCTTGAAGAGCGGCTTTCTGTTCAGTGCCTGTGTGCATTCATACCAAGAGTCATCTCCAAGCATCGTCACTTTTGTATCTTCTGCATTAACCGGAGGCAAATGGGAAAGGCCGAACGTCTCATCTCTGCTTACCCAAGCAGGTTTGAGCTGGGCAGTTTGCATCAGTTAATGTAGCACACAGCTGGCAGATGCTCAAGTCTCCATGAAGGTCCTGGAGAATGGCAGCAGTCCTAAATGTTGGCCTTTAGGTGTGGCCATCACTGTAAACTACCTGCTTTAGTCAGATTGATCATATGCTTTGCAAGAGGGAGTTCAGAAAAAAGCCCCATCAGACTTATTTTCTTCCTCTCTGGTCTGAACTTTCAGAAGGGAAACCCTTCCCACTGGACTCGGACACTTCTTGCTTGACTGTCTTGTCTCACTAGTTCTGTGATTTTAACTGGGGATGTCTGTTTTCCCTCCCTCCGTAGGCATTGTGATCATGATGACTCTCTGCGACGAAGTGCACGTGTATGAATTTCTCCCCTCCAAGCGGCAGACGGACATTTGCCACTATTACCAGAAGTTCCACGACCGTGCCTGCACCATGGGGGCTTACCACCCCCTGTTGTTCGAGAAGAACTTGGTGAAGCATATAAACCAGGGGACGGACGAGGACATCTATATTCGCGGGAAAGTGACTTTGCCCGGTTTCCGAAATGTACGTTGTTAACAAATCAGTCTGTGCTGTGTTTAGTCATTTTTCTTGACTTTTCTTGACTGTCGAAGCACTTTTTAGATCAGGGTTGTCAAATTTGTTAAGTCTAAACACTGTTGTGTTTTGACAGCTCTTCCATATTGCAACACCTGCTCTTAGGACTTCGGTTGCATACCATCTTTGAACTTTAAGGCCCTGTAATGCGTTGCGGTACGTCCACTCGGTATGTGCGAGAGCCACTGCAATAGGCTTACTCCTCGTGGAGCCAGGCTCACGCAGCAGATGGATGTCACCATCTCAACTGATGAGGGTGAACAGGAAACACAGGAGATGCTTTCTAAGCAGAGATCACCCAAGTCTGGATCAAATGCTGATACAAGTCAGGCTGCTTCAAAGGGATTATGACAGCTGACAAGCTGGTCCATTTAAGAACAAGAAAAAAAATTAAAAAACTTGATCCCATAGCCCTGGAGCTCTTTGGAGCAGGGCCGACTTATGGAAACACTGTCAAGACTGGGTACTGATAAGCTAAACTCTTAGTCCAAAATACTTGATTTTATGAACAGTTAGAACAACTGTGGCAACTTCCTTTCAAATTTTAAGAAATTCTGAAATCATGCTGGTAGCTTTAGCAAACAAAGGGGAAGGCAATTCACAGTTCAGTGATTCGTGCAAGATGTTTTTAAACTTTTTACTTTTTTCTTTTAAATCATTTAAAATTTATGTGAACATTCACTTCTCCAGTACAGTGTTCTGCTTGGTACAGAAGAAAGCTTATTTCTGAAACATTTTGGGGAAGATGTTCCCCAAATGGGAACATCTGTTTTGTGCCCAAAAGGTACAAACGGGAGCCTAAAGCAAGTTGGTACCTCACTGCAGCTGTACGCGGCCTCTCCTGTATGCCGTGGTGGAAGCGGCCCCTCCATGGGCTCTGTGCACATGCAAGGAGCACACACATCATCCCCACCTGTCCTGCTCCGTACTGCTGCATTTCGTGATGTCTGTAAAAAGCTTTCTTCTGTTTCGAATAAATCCTGTGAAGTCACTGGCCCATTCTTGCCTTGCTGAAACTGGTGTAATATAGCTGCTGCTTGGACCCGGGAGACTCGTAGCAGGCTCGTGCCGGAGCAGAGATATCTGGAGCCGGACATGCTCACATGCCCGTTTCTGTAAGAGGCAGCACCTCTTTGCCCACTTCGTGGTGGGAGTGCGGCTCTCCTGCTGGTTTCCCCCAGCAGGCAGCAATCACATTTCAAACAGAGCAAGCTGTAAGGCTGGCTTTCTGCACGCTCGCATCTCAGTTACATGGTGGGGTAGTGTTGCAGTGGGCACGACACGTCCAACGTGAGGCTGGGAATCCTGGCCGGATCCAGTATGGGGTCCACTTGTACTCTATTTAGCGTTTTTACAGGAATTATGACAGAGTTTAAAGTAGACCAGTGTTGGCCCTTCTTTATTTTGTTTGCTGGCTGCATAGATGCAGATCTAGTATAAATTGCAAGTGAAGTTGGGTATTTAGAAGAGCCAAGTTTAAGTTAGTGGGCAATAACAGGCTGCAACGAAAGCCTTGTGCCCCGTGAAGTCTCTCCTGAAATGGCTCCAGGATGCGAACCGCTTTCTCTGTGTATAATGCTGCCATTTCCAGGTAGCCATCTGAAGTGCCAAGTCCTTCGAAAGATGTTCCACAACGTTGTGGGGTGGATGTGGGGAAAGGCTAGCAAGGCTGGAGACTGGGGGGATGAGGGGATAGTGTCATTTCTTGATGTAGTGGAAGCCTATTAAAGATTATTAAAACCTCATGACAGTTGTTATTCTGCTCCTGAATGTTTCGCAGAAATATTCTGCAGAAACACTCCTCCGTAGCCGTGACTTCGTTTTCCTTCTCCCTGAGGACAAGTGGAGTCTGTAGCACTAGCGAAACTATGGCCTGTGAAGTACTGATGGGGAGTGGGAGAGGAAAGGGAATGAAAGGGAAAAACTGAAAGGGGATAGGAACTGGGACACTGCGACATCACCACTGAATTATCCTGACTTCAAGTTTAAACTTGGCATTACCCAGTACCCTACCTGTTTCCACGGCTCTGCTTATTAATCTGCAGAAAGTATATTTCAGTAAGACAGTAGGTCAGTAGGGAAACATCATCAAGATGTCTCCTTTCCAAGCGTGGACTCTTGGGAACGCATAGCTGTCCTTGCTTGCACTTCTGAAAACCTCGCAGATGCAGATTTTAAAAGATAGTCTGAAAGATCTAAAATTCTAAAACTAGAGATGGTTTCTGGAGAAAATTGCAACCTTTGATAAGGCTTTTGATAATTAAATGTTACTTTTTTTTTTTAAGATAAGGCAGTAGAAACTGTATTGTGATGTTAAGATATTAGAAAATGAAAGGATCTTTTCCCTCTTAATAAATATACCCATCTTACAAAAAGAGTATAGTCTTCAATGTACTAACATGCAATAAAGAGCAGTGATTATTCTGGATCTAACACTCCACCCAGAAGCCATTTCTTCCTCTTTGCTTTTAGGTATATTAGTGAATCATGACCACAGGTGCTCAGCATTTATCTTTTAACAGTCAAATCTAAAGGAGATGAGGTAAGTGCAGCTGTTGGAGGGCTTGTGATCACTCTAGAAAATATTTAGTCAATGCAAAAAAGTAATGATAGTATGTTACTGGTAAAGTAATATTGGGCTTAATTTTCTTTGAAGGAGAGCTTTTATTGTCAGGTCTGGCAAAATTGTGTGTGTTTTTTCTTTTGCTTTTACAAAAGAAAAAAAAAATCAAAACAGGTATTTAAATTGTATATGCCTGAGTCAACACATCCTTCCTCACCTCCCCAAGAAGAATATAGTGGCTCAGCAGGAACTGCCTCTGACAAGACTCTGATTTTTCAACAGTGAATGTTTAAAACAACCCATGCTGGCACTCGCGCGAGAGAAACCCACGCCACCTTGGCAGAATATCCCCTTGGTTTGCTGCGTGCACCCTAACGAAGATCCAGGTACAAGCAAGAGGCGGCTAATGCTCTGCTGCATGGTCTCGTGGTCCGACGCTGTTGCCCTGCACTTTGGGTGTTTGTTTTCGCTTGTAAATTCTGCCAGCACATGTTTACGTGCTTCAGGTGACAGGGCACAGCACAGAAGAATCAAGCTTCACTTTGAAATGCATGTGTGCAGGGAGGACATAGGGATCTTGCGTCCCGGCTAGCGCTCCAGGAGCAGTACGCCACGGAGATGGGAACGCCCCAGTGTGTGCATGGGGGGCAAAGGTGGGGAAGAGCCTGGAAGGGGGCAGGGGGGATATGAATTAATGCCCTGAGCAGGGAGCTGCCTGCAGGGCCTGTGGTCAGGATGGGGTTGCCCAGTGCTAACGAGCTAATTGAGAGCTGCTGAGAGCAAGGTGGTGACCCAGCCTGCCTTGGGCCTCACTGCAGGTGGGAAAGAGCCCCTGTTTTCTCAGGATCTGCAGAGCAGGATGCCTTCTGGAAGACAGAACTTGGAAGGAGCAGGATGGGCTTGTTTCTAGCTTGTTTTTAAAACGCAGATGGAAGAGAACTGGTAAGTGTCCCTCTTTGGCGTTTGCTCTTTATCGGACAGCGGGCAGTGTGTTTTCAGTGGGAGAGCAAACGCTCCTGCCTGCATGGGCAGAAGGTTGAGGTGGCTCAATAGGGTGTTGTGTCTCCCTGTTTTGTATGAGGCTCTGTTTGTTCTCTTGCTATCTACACTTACCTTGTAACTTCATATGTGAGAAGGGGAGATTTTCATATTAATTGCATCTTTTGATAGTCAAGTCTGTCTTGGAGCTTCTCCTACACTTAATGCTCTACCGTTAAACTTTGTTCAATGTACAATGAACACAACTAACTCAGGAGAAGAAAAAATCTAAGCAATGCATATTTGAAAAAAAAAACCCACATCTTTTTAAAAATCTCTGTTTTGGCAGGGGGATACATGGGTGTTTGCAAAGGCGAAAGAGCTAACAGGGAAAAACTGACCCCAGAAATGGTCTGAAAAAATGTACATTTAATGCAATTTGTTACAAAATTGTTTTGTTAAATTAATCTACTATTGTATTCGTTTTCTGCATAACCTTTGGTGCGTTAGCCAGCACAAGGGGAAAAGCAGATGCGTGTCTACCTACAGCAGCTGCTTTTAAGTTCAGAAGCCCAGGAGTTGACAGGAAGTCCCTACCATACTGCTAAAGCCATACTGAAAATGATTATCAGTATGCTATAAAAACCGATGGAGGAAGAGGAATGGAGAGAAGTAGAGAGGGAGCTGACTGAGAGTGTTTTGTTTTGATGCAAGTAACTCCTGGCAGATAGTGGGGCTGTTTAAAGAGAAACAGGTACTTCCCCAAACGCAGTGAACTCGGTACACTGTCTACATGGCAGCTCTGAGCATGCTGCCTGTTTTGAAGGTCAGTGTGCACTGAAAGCTGTCCTTCTGGGAACAAAACCAACTTGAAATGTTGTTATTTCCATTCATGTAAAAATCTTGCAGTGCTTTTCCTGCTTGGCCCCGGAGTCATTTGCAAAGACAATAGCAAGGCGCTTCCAGGAGCCAGCTCGGTTTTAAGCCAACAAAACCTTTTGCAGCAGATGCTGTTGGCTGTTCTTCATGTTCGAAAAAGTTGCAATTTTAGCCTGTGGATTTGTAGTTTGTAATTTTAAGGAATTCTAAAACCTCATGTAGCTCTGTAAAGACCCTGGGGTGGAAAGTAGTTGGCTGTAGCAGACCAGCAGGTATGCAGGGAGCTTGCAAAACCTCCGGCTCACATGGCTCAATATGGCTTCTGGGTGAGAGACAGGATTACCTTCTGCCCCCTTCAGCATGAAGGATTCAAAAATGGTCAGTAGTTATGTTACTCCTTCTACGTATTCCATTGCATTGGTGCATAAGACCCTCGACAAGGTGGTCATTATAACAGCGGGATTGAACTATGGTGAGCCAAGCTTGTTACTAATTCTGTTCCAGAAATGTTCTCTGGTGCTTATTGTTACCCTGGCCAAACAGTGAAGCAGTTTGTTGTTAGAGGAAAGGAGTTTTCTAGATATTTTAGAAAGCTTCCAGCAAACAACTGGAACGTACATTTGAAAACTCAGTTTTGTGACACAGGAAAAAACCCTTTCAGTTTGATGCTATTTGTATGGGCTCCGTGAATTGGGACTCAAGTTCCTAGCTGGAGAATTTAAGGGAAACGGATCGAAACTTCTTTACTTAGAACTGAGACATTCAAAGCAGTCTGAACAGGAAGCAAGTTAATCTTGTTAAACAGGACTGTCATGGCAGATAGTTTGAGCCTGTCCAGATTAATTTTGACCTGTATTCTAGAGAAACTTTTTTTCCTTATTTTTAATTGTTGAGTAAGAGTTCTAACTTATATAGATAAGTACAGTAGTCTCTTATCTGCACTTTTTCTACTTCAAATCCAAGGTGTTGCTTGCAGAGAAAGCTCAATGAGTGACTTGGGCAACGCGATAGCGATTTGGCATTCTTGCTCGAGTGGTGTGCAGTAATGTCATGGATAGCTGCATCCCGGAGCACGTGTGAGATGTGTGTGTTCAGCTGGTCTCCAGCTCCGTGACGGATCCAGCGATGTCAGGCATGCAGAGTGCTTTTTCTGTCATTGATTCAAAGACTTCTGTAGTCCCCCCCAATAAACTTCGAAGCTTGAGCTCTCCTGGGCTTTTATTTGTATGTTAACCCTTAATTACCTATATTGTCCTACGATGGGAGGCCTGATTTCAGCTAAGGCTTCCAGGTAACACTAGTCACCCATAAATCTTTTTCCATAACTCTAAGATTCAGATGGCAGTAAATCAAGAAGGAAGGGGTGTGAGGGGAAGAGGTTAGTTGTGCTAACTAGAAATATTTCCCTGCTCTGAAGGTGCAGAACAAGTTCATATCAGTACTATAAAAATGTTGAGACTGCACAGAAGGGGTAGGTGAGGCTCCCTGCTCATCATACCCCTTGCATGCTTACTTGGGGATGATATAAATGCCTGTGTGCTGCTGTGAAGAACAGTAGTGACAGCAGAGCTTTCTGCTCATTGCCATTTTCTCTGTCTGTCAGAGGGAATTTTTTAGAAACTGAAACATTCTTCTCGGTTTTTGAGATGAAGTAAGTTCCCGTGGACTTCATAAGCTCTTCAGTTGCATTGGCATGAGGTACGGTTTAATACCCATTTTACCCATTTCTTGTGGGAGGCCTGTCCTTTTGGTTTCCAAACTGAGGTCTCGGACACTAGCTGTTAGTGAGCTGCTGTTACTGCCACAGCAATGACAGAGTACAGGACTTGTCAATGGCTGCACCTTTAGAGTTGCCTGATATGAGGCCAGCCATCTCTGAGCTGCCATATTCAATTTGTGTTCAGATCTGCGCTATGCTGATGGCCCAGGTGGTCACGATAGGGTCCCTTGATCCACATGGCTTTGGTTCCCTTACCAAGTGGAGATGACATAGCTGTAGGAAAGGAGATTCTGTGTTTTTCCTCTCTTCTGAAGAAGAGTGTTTCTGACCGTGTCCTGCAGTTGTAGGACGGACAGCAAAACCTCAGTGCCAGCCCATGGCAGTTCTCCATGGCTTTAACTGAACTGTGGCAGCTCATGGGCAGGAATGAAGTGAGAATGGCTGCTTGGCACGTAGTGACGTGACTGTACGTATCACAGCGAGGGATGCTAAGCCTCAAAATGGGTACGTAACCATAAACCAAACCTCCATGCTTACTGTTGGAGTGACTTCTCATTGACCCTACGCAAGGTGTGCTGGCACGTCTGCATCGCGCTGGGTGGGGCACCCGCCTGGGCTCAGTGCAGCCCAAGGGAGAATGGTGCTGACCTCCAGGTTTCCCTTCTCGTGAACGTGAACCTCAGATGGTTCCTCTGTCCCAGATCAGCCAAACGGTGCACTCCCTGGCTGCATCCCGCGAGCCCGCCGGCAGGAGCGCTCTCAAGGTGGCGAACTTCAAGACGTTTAAAGCAAACAAGGGCAGAATGGGCAAGTGCAGGTGGGCCTGGGGTACGTCACACCACCTGCAGCTGGAATGTGCACCTTGGTGGGTTGCTGGGTGTCCCGGTCACAATGTCCTCTCGCCCTGTGCACAGCTTGCCTCCTGATTGCCTCCCCAATCTGTGCATCCAAACTGAAGCCCCGAAGAAATCCTCATTTACTCTGATATGTCTGTGTTAGTTTTACACTTTCATTTCATAACGAGATATAATGATGGTGCTGTAACACAGTACTGTCCTATGTGGTAGAGAATGCACTTTTTTTTTTTTACTATAGTGGGAGAAAACTGCAAATGAGTAGTCTTGGTGGTGCGTGTGAACAAGGAAGTGGTGTGTCAGGAAATCAGCTATTTTCGTTGCTGTTTGCCATAAAAGAGACAATACAGGAAACGGCTTTAAGTTCAATTCATTTTCAGTTCTCTTATACAGCTATTATTATCAAAACCACACTTGTGGTGAGTTTCCCCACCTTTTTGTTTGTTTTTGACCAACTGTTGTCACCCTAAGTGTGTGACACCTTCACACGTGCTGTGAAAGGGTGGGAAGATTTCCAGTGACTCGGTGGAGTCTGGATCAGGCTGTTGGCTATGGTGGTGGCCAAGATTTGGGAGTCTGAGAAGAAATTAGCTTTCACCACGTAGGATGTATCTGAGTCTTTTTTTTGTTTTGTACCTGTTTGGGCAGTGCTTGCCTGACTTTAACAGGAGTTTTTCAGGAGGCCTCAAGGCTTGGCTCCATGGTAAGCCGGGGGGAAGAAGCGTGAACGGGCCAAGAGCTCGAATGTGAACCACAGCTGATGGCAGGCGGTGTCTTACAGCGCCCCACTGAATTCCTGCGTCACGCCTCTGACGTCGGCTTGCCGTTAAGTCTGATCTCATTATCCGATGATGGACTATTTTCTGTGGGGCTTAAAAATAGGATGTTCAAAGTTGATCAGCATTTAAAGCTACGTAGTTAAAAATGCCACTAGTTTGGTGCTAGGGAAACGAACATCTCCACTGTGTGGTTAACGGAAGAGAGGAAATACAAACGAGTGTTTTTTGTTTTGCTTTTTAATTGACTGTCTTGAAACCCGGAAAGTTTGGGCCTGGGTTAAGAACAATAAAAGTCTGCTGCGACTGAAAGTTGATAATTATTTTATTCTTTTTAAAGCGGTCATTTACCACGTAAGGACTCAGAGCCTGTCATAGTGTGTGCTTTTATCCGTTTTCTAAAGTCAAGTGAAAAGGACCTTGGGAGTCTTTCAGGAAAGGTCGTAGGAGATCTCTGGAGATACAGTGCTGTGTTTTTACACAGCAAAGAGGTCACGTACCTAGGGTTTGCTGTTCTGTAATAAACTAGATGTGCGTTTTGGCAAAGGCTACAGCAGTGCCCTGCCGCTATTAGACTCATGCAAACAGCCTTGAACACAAAGGTGTGCGGTACGTAGACGTGATATGTGCCTGGCTTAGCCGTGCAGTCCCATCCGGCCTTCCGCCTTGGTCGTCTTTCAGTGAAAGATCCCCCTTTTCCCTCCAAGGAGTACGAGCAGCGAGACGAGTGCCGCGGGCAGCAGCGCCCTGCTGCTCCTCCGCAGCTCGTGGCCCCTCGCGTCCCTGCTGGGCGCTCCCGTGCAGCCCGCCCGGAGCAGCTGGGTGGCCCCAGCCGGCCAAGACCTGCTCCCAAGCTCACGGTACCATTGAACAGGTGCAACCAGACAGCTCGACGTGCGCTGAGAAGACATTTGGAGCTTGCGGGGAAGCAGCAGGTGAGCAGGGTTAAGAAGCAAGGGCAAGTCGCGGCGACGGGATGGCTCGCTTGCGAAGCGGCTGGTTCGGATGTCGGCTTTCCTTCCCGTTTCCCGGCTGCTTGTGCGCCTGCGCAGCGCTCTGCCAGGGCTGGTGGAGATCGGGAGCCCTCCTAGCCCATTTAAGCCTCGCTGCCTCCTGCTTCCCCGGCCCTGCTCAGCAAGGTAAGGCCTGGCAGGAGCCGGCGGGAAGCGGATGCTCCGGCAGGCGGGAGCTTGGCCAGGTCTGCAGCCGGCTCCTTGGCCGAGGAGGTCGGCGCGTGACGGGGAGCAGGGAGCAAACCGACCGCTGAGGCGCCCCGGGGCGGTGCGAAGCCCTCCGCCCCGCCGGCGCTCCTGGGAACCCGCTTCCCTTCTCCGCGCACGGCCACCAGCGAATCCAGTAGTCCGGGGAGGAGTTTCCTGCCGGGGTCCTGGGGGCAGGCGCAGGCCAGCGGGTTACGGCGCCGCAATGGGCGGCGGGAGCAGGAGGGTCCCTCGGCCCCGCCGGGCTGCCGCCCCCGGAGCGTCGGAGCGGCTGAACACTGCTCCCGGCTGGGCTCCAACGCGACGCCTCCCGCGAATGTTTCCAAAGCAGCCTCCATCCCTGTTAGCACTTTGCAAAGTTGCGGCTTCTGTTTGGTCCCTGGTGGGGAGGAAAGGGGCAGAAGGGTTGCGATAAGCTTTTTCGTACTTTTTTCATGCCCTCTGCAGAGGAGTCTCGCAGCCGCTCCTGCAGTGCTGTTCCCTCAGGTTATCCGTTATTTCTTACCCAAAGAGAGCACGTATGTTGTGAGCCGCAGATTTGCTTTCTTTCCCGTTGCCATACGGTCGCTTTTTACCTTCCTGTGCATGGTACTTCAGGCCGTGCGGTGGATAAATCGGCCGCGGCGTGACTCTCCGCTGAGGCAGCCTGGCCTTGCCGCGGCGGGACGAGCGTGGGAAGGGCTCTGGCCAGGCAGCACCGGGCTCGGCTTCTGCAGATCTGCGCTTGATGTTTCCGCAGCTTGCGCGTTATGTGAATGCTTTATTCTGTAATCTTCCAGAATCAGCCCTAAAGCATCTTTTGGAAAAGATCATACAGCAATTAATAGCAACGGAGCTGAAAATATCGCTTGAAGGCCTTCTCTGCTGTTGCAAAGTGCCATCCGCAAGCGTTCCCGTTGCTAGCAGGGGGCTCCGCTGCGATTGCGAGTGGGTGGTCCCAGGGGAGCTGCAGAGAGAGAACACAACAAACAGGCACGGAAAACCTGTAAACCTGGGGCTGTGCGAGGTCAGCCTCGGCCCGGCATGCGTCATCGAGTCGTGAGGCTGTAACGCAGGAAGATCTTTAAAAGGTGCGTGGGGGGTGCCCTTTTAAGGGGGCTTTTGAGCCACGGCGGGGGAGGAATCGGGAGCGCACACCAATTCGTGCGGGAGCAGAGGCAGGCGCTCCTTTCAGCGCAGGGGAGCTGTGGGCAGAGGCAGGTTCCCCCGGCTCCTGTGCCAAACAACGCTGAGGTCAACAGAGCTGTTTATTCCCCCACCCCCTTGTTTTAAAGCCACAAGCGGCAGAACCATCATTAATTAGCTTAACACTACATTCAAAAGTATTTGGGAATGCCTACGCGTCGTCTTGCTTGAGGTTTTTGCTTATGGTTGAAGTTGCGTTTCAGAGCTCTTCTCTGGACCAGCAAAACCCAGAAGCTTTACACTGTTTTCCTGAGGAGAGCTGAAATCCCTGCATGATTACAAGGCTTTTAAATACGATGGCGAATGCGGCAATGCTTGTGAAAGGCAGCACAGCTGCCAGGGAAACGGCAGCCTGACCCAGGGCGCAAGAGAGGCTGCTCGGGAGTCGCTTAGACTTAGCTTGCTCAGCGTGTGCTCGGGAGCTCCCCCCGACTTGCTGAGCTTCCTTTCCGAATCAGAAACTTGCTCTGTGTTTATTTGCTGCTGTACAGGTATCGGAGCAAGTAACCGGGGAATGGCATGGAGAATAACAAGAGCTGTGAAATACGTTCCAGGAAAACTTTATTAAAAAAAAAAAAAAAAAAAAAAAAGGCTGTTCAGTCATGTATTTCTGAAGGCCCGGGTCCCTGGCGCGGCCCGTCGCTGCTGGCGCTCGTGAGCGCCCTGAGCTGCTGCGCCTGGGCTGCGGCGTTGGTGATGCCGACTGTGACCGTGGGCTCCGCTGGGACCCGCGAAGCAAAGGGCCCCGGGGGCTGCGCGTCTCTATTTCATTACAGGGTGTTGTCCGGGCACAGGGATTCCTGTCTTCTCCACTCGTAGCCCCCCTTCATCCCTTCTGGGGTGCGATGGAAGTCTCCAGGTACTTCTCGCCTACCTGTGCTCTACATCCAGTATTTCTGCCAGTGCAGCAATATCCTTCCGGAGCGTGGAGCACAGATGGGAGTTGGGATACTGGGAATGTTTGCACCCGGTTAAAAATGTCAGCAGGTATAAACAGTGGGGATATTCACACCCACACTAAAGAGCGTGTGTAAATGAAGATGGTTTTCTTTCATTCAGCTACTATTTAACAAAAATTGCCCTCCTTAATTGGGTTCCCAAGATTGTTGCTTGCTTTTTCTCTCCAACCCATTCAGGTTCACTTATGTTGATTAATGCTTTTATTATTGCTTCAAAGACTGTTTGCCAGGTTATTTGTGTAATAGTCGAAGCAATCAAAAGTCATGAGTGTAGTCTAAAAATAGCTTTCTAACCTCTGTTACTGCAACTATTCCTCAGTTTCTCTCTCTAGACTGATAACTTGATGCTTCTAGATATCTGGCTGAAAAAAAACCTCCCAAAACAATGCATAAATATTTCAAATGCCTATATTTTGGGGAAATGAAACCACAGCATTTTTCTCCCCCCTCCACAAGGAGATACTTCCCACAGAGAAAAATAGTATTTTAAATTGCAAACAGCCTCTGGTATGTATTATTGTACAAATTATACCATTGTAACTTTCTCACTGCAAAGCTAAGGAATTAGATTATTTACAGTGAAGAGTCACTTAGTCTTGAATTGTGTGGGAGCCTTGAGAAATATCAAGCCTGATAGTTTTCCACTCTGAAGAAATGTAGTTTAGTCCTACTACTTTGAAGAATTTGCCTATACACAGTTCATGAATTTTAGTTCAAATTATGAAACTATTGCATTCCCAAATATCCCAATGTATCTAGAATGGGCCAAAGGGCGTTGCTGCATTGCATTGTCATTGTCACTGTGCTCAGTCCCTCTGCACTTAGTGTTACGGAAAGTTAGTGTCAGTAATCTTCTTGTGTTCCTGTTTGTTTTTAATAAACTGGGAGAAAATATCACCATTTTAATATTCTTCTCAGACATGTAAGCATGTGCATGCATCTCCCCCCTCGCACTATTTTTTTCTTGATTACAATTTTCCAGCATACTTTCTCCTGGAAGCAGAAGTTATTAATGTTTATTCTCTCAGGATTCAATTCCTCTGCTCATCTCTGAGTCAGCTTTCTAATTACAGATTAATTCATCCAGTATCGCTCTTTGCTGCTGGGGGCAGGAATGAGGAACGCGCCGAACACGGACTGACGCTTGCCAGGGGGAAAAGAAGTAATGTGCATGTGGTGTGTCTTTGGGGTACTACCAATGTTACAGAGCGACTCGCCATGCACATTTACTGAAAATGCTGGATGTTTGGGAAAGCAATCGAGGAGGTGGGATAATTTGTTTATCCGAAGCAGCTTTGCAGTCTGAAACTGTGTCAAATTCCCAGGGTTCAGGTGAACCCCGCAATGTCCTGGTACATGTCGTCTTCCCCCAGCGCTCTCTATCCTCGCTTCGAAGCGGTCCCAGCTGTCCCTCTGCAGGCACTTTGTTAACCTCTTCAGGGGATGTGTGGGTTGCTGGAGGTGTCCAGTGTCCTCGCTTAGAGATGACTGCAAACTTGCAAAAGGAGTGTCTTGTTATTTGGATATCTTGAGATTATTCTTTCCTGGTTATGAAAAAAATGCCATTCTTTTTTTTCTTTTTTCTTTTTACGTTATTCAAAATAGAAAATGCTGTTATAAGTGCTCTTAAAAGCTATTGGTAGAAAAAATGAAGGTTAAAATGCTTAGTCTTGTTTTCACTAAGATGAAATCTGCAGGGTTTGTAGTCTAAACCTTGGACTTATTGGCATGAATACTTGTTTTAGGAACTGGATTGATTGTACTGGAAAAGCCTGCAGGAAAATCATATGCCTGCAAAATGGAAAAATGATATTGGTTTTGGGATCGTCTGTCAATCCAAAGAAATCCCATGTGCCAGTATGTCAGTAAGTAGATAACTAAAGGATTCAACATATGAACCCACTACACAGCCAAGTTTATTAGTAAAGAGACATGAGCCAGAATCCCTTTGGATTCACCTGAGCTGCGTTAAGGAAAACAGCTATTCCTGGAAAGGAATAATGTGATTCCACATTGCCCAAAGGCAGAAGTGTTGCCTGGCCTAGGGAGCTGCTGGTGAACAGATGGCTGTGGGGAAGTTATGGTATTGCTTGCTCAGATCTCGCACGTGTTCTGTAAATAAACTTTTGCCTCGACAGATGGGGGAGTCTGTTCTGGTTTAAAGCCAGAAGGATCAGACCTAACCCCCTAACTGGGAGTTATGGCTCTCTTCATCAGGTTGCACCCATTAAAGAGAAGTTTGGCATAGTGGAGCGTGTTGCTTTTTATAACCACTTCCCTTCTCTGAAATGTTCTAGCAGGGCTAGATGGATTTAATCTATCCTCCCATATTTTATTTACTTAATTCTTATCTGGAAGTGAATCCAGAGGAGTACAACTAAAATAAACATCCCATCTCTCTTCTTGGAAAGGCAAATGTCTCCTTGTCAGACCTGGCATCATCTCCTATGACCTGCCAGGTTAATGAGCAACTTTCTGCTGCAGCCTGGGCATAAACCTCTCCTCTAGTTTGGTATCAAAGGGAAAGTTCAGTAGATGGAGGCATTTCCAACTGAGAGAAGCTCAGAAATTTGTACAGTGGTCAACAGCCTCGGTACCAATGTCTGCATGAAGCAGATGTGCGCAGCTGGGTGCCATGGTGTGCGGTCTCCACCAGGGACAGGGTGAGGACAAGGTTCCTCTGCCTGGGAGCAGTGAGATGTTGGCGTCGCTGAGCTGGTTCATGACACCAAACCAGGAGCCAACTCTGTTAATGTTCAGTATATGCCTACCCATTCAAATCAGCTTCAGGCTTCATAAACTGATGTTCATTATTTTGTTAGTGGTTACAGATTTGGATACAGATATTTTGGCACCGAAAAGCCTGTCTTATAAATCATATTGATTTACTATATTTTTAAAAAAGGCTCATCATTTTAGGAAAATGATATTGAAATCCCAATATGTAGAAAAAAGATTGAATGAAGGACTTTTATTGCTGCTTTGATTAAT
The DNA here is from genome assembly GCF_036417845.1 of Apteryx mantelli. Taxonomy (NCBI): domain Eukaryota; kingdom Metazoa; phylum Chordata; class Aves; order Apterygiformes; family Apterygidae; genus Apteryx; species Apteryx mantelli. The sequence continues at coordinate 25,504,591 of NC_089986.1, read as the reverse complement.
CCTCCTTTGTTCCATAAATATAATTTCATCATAAAATAATTTGACTTGGCAAAAAGAGGATGATGATAGAATAGAGCATTATGCTTATTTGGGTAATTTTGATAACCATCAAGTTTCAAATTATCAAAGAGGTTTCTCTGATAGCAAAGAAATCTTTTTCTCCTAACTGCATGCTCTCAAATGGTCTTATGTTTTCCCCAGAGCACATTTATCTTATGATGTTCTTTTGAGGTATATCTTACATACAGAGTAAGCAGCTAAGAGTGAAAGATCTAAGTGGTTTTACTGCATTTGTACAGACCTAGCCATCCTAGGTGATGACGAGAAGGCTTATGTGGGCATTATTGCCCGCCCTTTTTCATACTTTTTGGTAAAAGAACAAGGAACAAAGTTACAGCTTCCGATCCTTTGGTAATCAAAATGCCTGTTAAAGTCCAGGGAGCTTTTCTAGTAGCAGTAGAGCGCTTGTAATAAGTCCTGAGATTGTCCTCAAAGGTAAAATGACAGAGACCTTCAGCAGACATCGCTGTACTGTCCCTGAGCTCCAAGTAAGCACTGATAAAACTTAACAGTGTTGGGTGCTATGGCTTCCAGTGCTTTTGCTGCTAGTTTTGCTAGCAGCTTTTTGCTGCTTTTTTTCTTCCACCTCATTTGTATTTCAGTTGTAAGATGGTAGTTTTTATCTTGAAATGGCTACTGTTTTTTTTTTTTTTTCCCAACACAAGACTCTGATCTAACCAGGAAATACTCATTATCCCCTCGACAGGGTCATTTGGACCTTGACACATTTTTTTTTGCTGCAGCTGAGCTCGACATCTCGTTTTAGCCCGAACACGGTGGCTTTAGGGTCTGTGTTATGGCAGCACAGGGCCAAGAGCGGAGATCCTTAGCTCGGGGAAGTGCTCCATCAAGCATGGTTGTTGGGAGGTTATTATAGGTCTTTCTTACATTGTGCGATGGAAAAAGATTGTGAAACCTTCTGCTGAGATATTTGAGATCTCAGTGTCTTTCACACGAATTTTAAACTTAAAAATATTTCTCATGGGCTATTTATAGACTAATAGAGTTTGGCTCCTACAAGGCCCAGTGTGACCTTTTCTATAGAGCAGGCCTGAGAACTTCACCCAGAGATACTGGCTGGGAAAACAATTCTTTAATTTTTTTTTTTTTCCTACTCAAATGTACAGCTCACTAAGGAGGCTGGATCTTGGACAGACTTAATATAGCTTCTTAATAAAATGTGCTTACATTGACCATATTGATGCTGAGGGAACTACTCAAAAGCCTTCAAGCACAGCTATGTATGTGTGGGGGACTGGGCCTGGATACAGCAGGAAATGACAGTGCCCCTGAACCTGTACATCTTGAAAACTAGCCTGTTAGGTGGAAATCTACGTTCAGGAAATAACCTGCTCTTCTTCAACTGGTGTGCTCTGAAAAGTTAGGAAAAAAAGTGTGTGTGTGTGTGTGTGTATATATATCCTCACAGATCAAGAACAAGGACAACTTATTTTGGGGAAATTTTCATTCCTGACTTACTCTGTAAACAATTATTTCCTTCTTGTTTTCTATTATGCTGAAAAGCTTGCAGCATGACTGGATTTGTGGTTTTGAAGCTTCAGGATGGAAGTTAAATCCATCCTCTGCTTGGCAGAGCACATGCCATGGTGTCACACTGGAAGCATTTCACCCCTGCATGATCAGGAGAAACTTCAGTGGAGAAAGAGGAGTTTCTCCACCACTGTGGCGGGCCCTTGGCCCAACTCCTTGCATCCGTGGCCACAAGAGGGTCCTGTGGAGAAGCCTTCCTTACCAAGAGCAGCTCCAGAAACAGGAGTGAGTGGGGTTTGCAGGATCTGAAAGAGCTGTTCTAGCCACTCTCAATAACAATAACGTCTTTTGAGGAGGAGAAAAAGAATTTGAGAGACTAAGGGCACACTTGACATGTGGATGAGAAGCTTGATTGGGAGGCCGGAGGGGAAAACAACCTAGTGAAAGAAGGCAAGGGAAGAATTGAAAATGTTTCTCTTGCCAAGAAAACTCAAGCAAGAATGAAGTAGTACATCTAAAAATAAAACATGGAGTGGGGAGCAAGAGCTTAGTGTTTACTTGACAATACAGGCAAAGAAATTCTTGCAGGTGAGGTTTTTCTTTCCTTTTCTTTTTTTCTTTTTTTAATAGATTGCAAAAATTCCACGCACTTTCATTGAAAGTCCCTTCTGAACAGTGTATGGCACGCACACTCCTGTGCAGAAATGAGGGAGTCCAGATGAGTAAAAATTTCTCAGGGAAATGCATTCGCATGACCCCTTTAGTTATGGGAATTCCCAACTTTCAGATGGAAAAAGCAACATGCGGTTCACGTGGCAAGGCTGTAATTGAAAGAGACTGGATTTTTTAAATGATGCTGTGTGATGGGTCCTGGGGCCAGACCCCGAAAGGCACTGCAGTGCCGAGTGCTGCAGCAGCTCGGTTTTACGAGGGCTCTCGTGTTCCTCCTAGTGACGAGGAGGGAGCAGGGTGGGGGCACAGAGATGGAGCCTGGCAGCCTCGTAGACCCCTCAGATGCTCAGTGACCCTCCTCGCCCCCTCTTGTCCCACACTGTCTCCAGCCGAGCACCACGGACCTCCCCGGGGTCTGAACTCCCCGACCTCCCCTGCCTCCAGGTGCTGCTGGCTCTTTGAGCTGCCTGTCCCCCTGCACGGGACGGTGCCGCTGCTGAAGTCCTCGCTCGCTGCTCCTCTGTGGGCGTCTCTGATGGGCTGCCACCTTCGGCAGGGGAAAAAGGGGACTCTGTGGAGGTGACTGGTCCAAAATATCTCTATTTTAGGCACCCCCATCTCAGAGCTGAGTTGTGCGCTTTGTGGCATGTCCCGTATGTCAGATGAGGGAAGAGCGAGGTGCCTCGGCACTGTACCTGAAACAGGCAACGTACTTGGTGGGAAGGGCCTTGGTGGTGGCCGAGAAGGGGCTCTGGGCATGCTGCTCGGTGCTCCCACAAAGCACCTTCTTGCATTTCAGACTCCCCCCCAGAATCCCCTCTGGAAGGTGAACTGCTACAGAGGTTTAGGAAATTGAGCATCAGTGTGATTTCCCCCCCCCCCCCCCCCCTTTAAAATGCCAAGACAGGTAGAGGCTATAAGGAAGGGTCTGCAGCCAATCCTATGGTAAAGACCTTGAAAATTAAAGGACCAAGGCCTCAGGAATCAGTGTGTCAGCAAGCCTGTCTGCTGCCAAGAGCATTTCTCTTTACTGAGAATTCCCTTAGCATTCAGCTGGGGAAAATATAAGTATGACCTGGGAAGGAAGGAGGAATCAACTTGTTTAGATTTTGGCGATAAAAATCTTTGTCTCTCATGAGTAGTCCTTCTGTCTTCATGAACACTTGCTTTCCCATGCATTTTCATATTTTATGATTGGTTCTGTGCTAGGTTCACAGGTCAGGTTATGATATGACTTGATAAATGGCAATGTAGTGTGATTTACAGTATGACACGGTCATTGTATGAAGCAAACGGGTGTCTAAATTATGGTATCTATGTTCAGCTTACACCTGATTTTATCTTCCAAAGCTAACGGAAGAGGCATTCCTATTGGGGTAAACAGACAGCCATGCGCAATCAAGCTGGGCAAAAATAAACATGAAGAAACAGGCGGTCCTGTCATTATAGAATACCTCAAGTTACTAATTATATTCAGCTAGTGTAGATGTGCAAGATAGGATCTTCTTCCTCCACGTATGAGTCACTCCAGCTTGATGTAACTCAATTGCCAAAACCAAGCAGTTTCCCAAACTAAAGCCAGCTAGTTGTTCACTGCTTGGTGACTGAGTTGTTCTGAAATGACCACAACAGATGTTTAAGAAAGAAAATCAAATGCGGAGCAGGGTTGAGGGAAGGGTGAGGATGTAGCAGGAGGAGAAGGAGCTGTGGTAGGAGAGCGATCATTAAGAACAGAGCCTGTCTCCCCATCAGCTTAATCTGTGACATCGGCTGGTTTCTTACTTATTCCTGCAGCGTGACTGGACTTACACCAGATATAGCTAAGGTGTGAATCTTTATACAGCCAACACAGTGTATGGGGATCGCAGAACTGGCCGTAATGTAGTCAAGGGTTTAAAAAGTATTCTTCAATGCTACTTTCATGGAAATATTTGTTTGGGACGCTTTCCAGTGTTATTGACAACTATTTGTATAAATCTATTTCATATTCTTATCATAAAATGGGATTGTGTGCACTTTAAATAGTCCTCTTCTGTATCTGATATTATACTTTTCTTTTAATAGTTCCTGAAATTCTTGCTGCATTGTTCATCCACTTAGGACTATGTAACTATGTCGGCTGATAATTTAGTGAGTGTAATCAGATCCTTTGTATTCATTCCTCCCATGTTTCCTCTGCAAGTATGTTTTCCTTTTCGGATCACAGCAACTATTGCTAGTACTCTTTGTGGCTGGCACTTACTGTGTTTTTAGCACATTAAGATCACACGTATGCCATTTGAAGGAACTCTAATCAGTCGATCCTTTTTCAATGTCTTTGTCTTCAAAAGCACATCAGGCTTTAATCTCATACCCGCGAAGTGTTTTGCAAGGGTTTGTTGGTGTGATTAGCAGGCTTTGATTTACTTGATGAAAACATGGTAATTGTGTCTAATGTCGGCAGCTGTCTGACCAAAAGCAATGGAGAAATCCTATCTTTTATCAGCATCAGAAGTGACATGGCAAACGCACTACCGTTAGGACATAGCAACAGGCACCTTTCAAGCTTGTTAAGATCTTTGCTTTTGCTCTTTTCCTTAGTTATAGCAGTAGCTTAGGGTGCTGTAGGTTTGCAGCCGGGTCAGGCTGTCTTTTACAGAAGCCCTCAGCAACCTTGTTGTGCTGTTTCATGAAGGAGACGATTTTTGACAAGTGGAGCGTCTCTGCTAGCTGGGGGAGGCGAGCCCCCACGGGGGAGACTCTCTCCTCGCACCCACGTCCAAGTGTCCATGGTTTTTTGTTTTTTGGTTTTTGTTTTTTTTTAAAAGCAAGGCTGTGTTACGAGGAGGCAGTTTGTCAGTGAAATGTCACAAAACGCGGGTGGTCGCTTTCTGTTCGCCGAGCGATGCTGCTTGCAGGGAGCTTATTGATGCCGAGTTGCAGATGGTTTAGATGCAACAGCATGTTACCTGTGAGCTGAGCATGGGTTTGCGTTTTTCCTGCTTCCTGTTTGGGAAAGGATGTGGTTTTCAAAGCATCTCTCATCAAACGGTCTTTACCTGGCTGTCCCGGAGCTGGCGCTGCCTCCCCGACGTGCTGCTGTGCACAACGGTGCTTTGCTCGCCCTGGGGAGGGCTGTGCGGCAAGTAGTGAGCTCAAAACAGATGCCGAAAATTGTTCTCTTCACTGCGATTAAAATTCAGCATGTATTCAAGCTGTTCTGCCTTGATTTCCCAGCTTCTGATGTTGAATAGCAGTATAAAATAAGTGACGGTGTTTGCTGCGCAGAAGGTGTGGGAAGGAGGGGACGTGCTGCCAGCAGAATAAACCCATGGGCAGTGCCCCTGGTTCTCTCTGGCTTTCGCTAGAAATCTTGCTTTGAGCTGGTGAGCTTTTCCATTTGAAATGGGTATGTAGGTCCTCTGAAAGAGGAAGAGAAATTTTAGAAGAAAGAAATCTTGGAAAAACAGTGTAGGAAAATTTCCAGCTGACTCTGCTGACCATCCGGTTTTGCTCTTTGGAGAACTTTTTGGCTACATGAGGATACTCAGGAAAGATGATCGGAATTAACTTTTTTAAAGTGAATTAATTAACTTGCATTAAACCCCTGTGTGGACTTGGATTTCCAATGATCTTGCTTTACTGGAGTTTATTTTAGCTTAATTATATACTAAAACGACCACTTATTCAAAGTTAAAGGAGTTTAATGCAGATTAACTACTTCACTTTAAATACATACCTCTTAGTTAGCTTGGACTGATTTTCTTTGTGCCTCTGAATAGGCAGGTCCAGAGCCCCAGTTTTCTGCAATGTAGTGACTCTCTCCCAAGGAAAAGCAGCTTTTAAATGAAGATCTTGAACAGCCCAAAATTGCCTTGTCTTCATTTTTTTTCCCTGCTGGAAATAGTTTTCCTCCTTGCAGAGGCCATTACATTTTGCAGAGTACAGTTAAAGGCTGCCCTTTGGTTCCTGTTTGGGAAGATAAAATGGAATAACAGATAATTTAGCAGAACGGATCTGGAAAGCTGTCACCTCTAATTATGCTGCCATAGAGGAGTTAGCTAGAACTACGCTAAGCATTTGATGTTTCTGAGATACTTCCTTGTCCCATGGCAGATGCACACCTGATTAGTGATTAAGGATGGCTCTTCTACAGCATTAGAGGAAGACAGGAATTGTGGCAGAGCCCATCTGTCGCGGGGGCTCGACTGAAACGTGCGGGGAGAGGGGATGCCAAGCCCATGCAGTGGGTCTGGGCTCATAGCTACCTGATATTAGCTGTGCATGTCTCCCGTATAGACTCTTTCAATAGAGCTTTCAGGTTTCAGATCTGTGAAAATGAGGCTGATCCTTGCTTCTCTCCCCCTCTGTTTTTCTAATTTTTAGCGGGGGGGGGGGTTATTTCTCCAGTCTTTCTGGACAACTCAGAAAATATCAGAGGCTTGCCTGGACAGAAACTTAGCACCCTTCCCAGCAAATTATCCCCCCCCCACATTTTTTATTTATTTTTTTGAAACCTGTGACAAAATCGAGCTGAATTTCTGTCATCAGAGCCATTGCCATGGATACCAGTTTTGTTGCTGTCAGCACAGTCTGGTAGCTGCCCTGATGACAGCATGGGCTGAAGCTGGAAGGGGGGTGTAGAAGGGACACTGTGGTCTGGCTCATCCCTTTTTCCCCTTGCAGTGGGAGTCGGTTGACCCAAGCTCGTGTTGGGAGAGTTTCCCCTGTCTTTCTGCAAGGGGGAGGTTACTGAGGTTGTTGTCCTTCCATGTCTCCATCCTCTGCCCAGATGCTGCCTGCTGCCAAACTCCACGTAGGCATGGTGCGTTCCCTGTAAAAGACCTCCTTGGGCAAAGCCTTTCTGGGGAGAGTGCTGCTACCCCAAGGCTTCAGCAACTAGCTTTCTTTGCCTTGATGACATTTTTTTGGAGACTTTTTAAGAACTCCTTTTCCCCCCATTTTGCAGTGGCTCTTTGTAGCTGGACACCCCAGCCATCCCTCAGCAGGCAGTGCTGGGCACTTTCCTGTCTCGATGAGAAGTAATATTCACTCCCTGCACCTAAGTCAGTGTGAGTTTTGAACCTGATACTTCTGTATCCAGATGCCTGTCCAGAATTTATCATTTTGGTGGTATTTCCCCCCAACATCCGAGGAACAGAGGCTTTCCTGACAAAAGTTTCACCCTCTGACTCTTTGTCACATGAGCATGGACCACATCTGTCCAAAACCACAGCAAATACCAAGAGCCTTGCAAAAGCAGTGTGTTTGTCTCAGATATGTACAGTCCTGCCTTTACTTCTGCCTGCCAGCATTTGTGTTTTTCTTTTCTATTTCAGTTGAAATTCTCTATCCTCATGAAAATTTTTAATTTAGACTTGAAAGTTTATAGGTTCAGAAACTGTTTGGTTTGTTGCAATGCTAATGATTTGACGATGCTTTTAATGAAGCTAGTGATTTTGGACAAGTGTAAAGGGATCCTTTGGACATTTCTTATGGTATTTGCATTAAAGAGTACAGCTGGGAAATAGTTTCTTTCCTTCCTGCAAAATATACAACATCCAATCTCTATTATATTTGAGGTAGGAGCATGTAGGAAGTTTATGCTCAGTGTGAAGCAGCAAGTCATGCAACCAGGGACAAAGCACGCAGTTAACCAACTGAAGGTAATGAGGGTGCGACCGTCTCCTGGGTACGGGGATTGCTTCTGACACAGCTGTGGTTTTGGTCTGGTTTTGTACCTTTTGTCAAAATATGAGGCTTTGTATACTTTTCTTGAAGTAAATCAGAAACCGTCAATCACACTAACTGATGGCCGTTTGAAGAACGGCAATGCAAATTCTCCAACGATGCGTGGGAAGAAATGACTCATAAGCGAACAACAGAACTTACAAATACTGAAATCCTTTAGAAATGAGGAAAACAAATTTGTTGTTGGAAACTGTCTTGCTCGCTTGTAATGAGTAAAACAAGATTTCGGCTTCCTTGTACATCGTGATCAAACCCACCACTCTGATTAAAACTTTCCACACGATTTTTCCACAAAACTTTCCACTTTCCCTCTGGCAGTGCCTCAGCTTGTAATTGGAAAATCATGTGGAAAGACCTAGAGAAGTTTTTGGTTTCTATCATCTTGGTGAGAAATTTCACTGGCAGTTTTAATACTGCTCCTAGCATGTTCCTTTTATGTCATTGTATTAAAATTGCAACCCATTGGAAAACCTAGCTAGCTGCTTCATAAGACAGATTCTTTCACAGGGGTTCATAAAATTAGCAGCGTAGCAGACAGGCTGAGCAGGACTACTAGCAATGAGCGTTTGGAAGTGCTCCCCTTCTCTAAGAAGGCGGTTAGGTGTCAGCAGCCACTTTACTTGTTTTGCATGACCCTGACAGGGCGGGTGTGCAGAGCTCCTGAGTTGCCAGATGGGCAGGTTTTTGAAGTTTTAGGTAACTGGAACAAAACTTCAAATACTTGGAGTTGTGTGAAAGGCCTGTGAAGGGCAAGATTGACAGTGTCCTTGAGCTTTGAATACTTGCAAAGCTTTCTATAATATGAATAAAATGTAGAACTGGGCATTGCGAATTGCTTTATGAATAAGCAGAGAAAGGGAACTGGGAGAAGAGCAGATCTTACTCCGAGATGGGGGCCAAGCCTTAGGTGGGTGAATACAAGTTTAATCTTAGGTAAGCAAATCTAGAGGACTAGTAATAATTCAAGTCGGAGAGCATGCAGGGAGTAGGGAATTTGCTTTCATGTATTGGCAAGCTGCCCTCTGTGAGAAAACCAGACTAGTAACTACCTATTACTTGCAGAGCTGGGGAGTTGTCTACTTTGTGCAAAAGAGAGGCAGTTGCAGTGTATTTTTGCTAAGGATAATGGTGTAGATAGCCTGGGCTTCAGTTACCGAGGCCCGCTTTGTGTCAGCTGAGCCTTTGCTGTCCTCTTTGCTGCGCTGAGCACCCAAGCCAGCGAGCTGCGGTGATGCCCCCAGAAGCCACCCTGCGGTGCTGCGCAGCCCACATCTGCATCGCCATCCTGTTGCAGGGCATTAGCAGCACATCCACTAAGGCCGTAGGTGCTGCAGGTGTCTAAGCACAGACAAACCCCACTGATGGATGCACAGGTCTCCCTGAAGCTCTGAACATTGCCACTGCACTACCCCAGTAGCATAAAACAGTCCAACAAGAACTGGATTACAAAGTTGAGAAGGAAAAAGTTCCCCTTGGTGACACTGGAAACAAGCTAGTGCACCACTACATGGAAGTTTTTTTCCCGCAAAGAAAGCATGGAAGGAAGCACTGGAGGTGTGGTGGGATCATCCCATCGAGCTGGAAGACTGTGGTCGAGTGAGTCCCCTCACAGCTGGCCATCAGGCTCACTTGTACAGCAGAAGGCCTGCCAGTTGCAGCAATGTGGCTCGATCCGATGGATGTCTTGGGTCTGGAGAGGCTTGAAATGTTGAAAAGGGGCAAGCGGAATATCAAATACCTATCCGAAAGTAAAGCCAAAAAATGACAACCTTAGAAACGTTTTCAAGGGTATTGCTTTAGCTGCCAGATGTGTGGCCAAAGAGCACTGCTTTTTTTGCACAGTGTTCTCTGAGGCCTACAGCCTCTAGGAGGAAATAGCCATATATGCCACGTAGAAGAGAAATAACATCAGTCACTATAGCAACTCAAGTAAACATTAATCACCCTAAAATAGTTCTCCCCTGGAACTCTGCTGTGTAAAAATAACTTGTGAATCCACCCCCTACCACTCTGGGTATTATCCTGTTGGAATACTGCAGTGACCTAAATTCCCCTCTTTCTCATTCCTGTATACTCTGCAGAAGCAACTCGAAAGCAAGTGGTGTCAGTTCAGTCCCCTTTTGTACATGAGCAGTAAAACCAAGCATTTCCTTGCGAGCTACCTGTGCATCTCCTGCAGGACTTTGTCGTTCTCCCAGAGAATTTCAGGTTGTTTTAAACTACTTCTTCCTGTGTTCTGGCTTTGATAAATGAAGGCATAAAACTCACTCCATTAAAAAAGACTTGAAGTATGCAGGAGTTTTCTGACCTGTTCTCTCAAATTGACTACAACACCTGCAGCCAAACCATGGGAAATCATGCTGAAAATATTAATTCAGCACTCTGCTCCATCTTTCATGATTCTGGGCCCAGCTGTCAGTTAATGCTGACTGTTTTATCTATATTCTTTTCCTTCTATCAATATTATGCAAAAAGTTCAATTGTTTTGTACCTACAGGTAAGGTGCACCAGATTCAGCTGAATCTCATTTAGTTCTTAGCTTTTTTGGCTTAATATTTGAGGTTGAACTTGGTGGATGGATCTGCAAGGTTTCAAACTTAGGTGCTTACACAATGAAACAAACTTTCCAGTCTACATACCTTTGTATGACTATTCCCAAGAACAGCTATAAAGCTTTTTACAGGGGACTTGTCAAACAAAACTGTTCTTGAAGATCCTCTGGTAGGTGCTGAGGAGCAGGAAACGTTCAGGGTCAGACAGTGGGGGTATCGAGAGAGTTAGCAGGTGTGATATGCTTTGTTGAATAAACCTTGTGATGCTGCCATGCCTGAATGATTGCTGCTTCCCTGTCCTTGCTTGAGAAATTTTGCAGTGGGCTGTAAAATGAGCAATTTTTGAACAATTCCTTCCCTTCTCATATGCCACAACTTAGTTATATATCTGAGCTGAGTATGTCTTGACATATAACCTGCTGAATAAATGGGACCCGTGGCTCCAAGCTGCCACTAGCACAGGTTGGCTGTTAAACATTTGTTTTGCCTGGCTTATACTAAGCAGAGAGATATCTGAAGAAAATGGAGTTGGTTGGAACTGTTTGACATTAATTTCCTCTTGTACCAGTTTAGCTTGTCCCTTAGTCCGATTCTTCTTCTTGCATCTGAGTGCTGTGTGAAATCTCTTTTGGGACATCCTAGGGGTTTACTAGGGATTGGTTCTGCATGCAGTGAAATACCTACTTTCAAAGCTATGTAGCTTTTTCCTGATCATGGAAAGGGAAAGAAAATTTTGCTAGGAGCAAATTTTCAGTTATTTAGCTATTTTTGTCCTTGTAGTCCACTGTGCTGGAAGTTCCCATTATGTCTTTGAAAGTGCTGAACAGCAGATAAGAGAAGGCTGAATACTTGTCTGCTTGTTGAACATCCCACAATACTGCTTGTTATGCTGGCAATACTAATATCAGTTTCAGATCATGTTTGGGGTAATTAAAGCCGCCTAGAGGAAACTAGTGCTGCATGTGCATTTAGATAAGTTACTAATTACAGTCTGTTCTCTCCTGTACTTGTGTACTCTTAAGATATTCTTTCACCAAAGCAGTGTTTGAGTTGATATTGATGCTTAGCTTTGAAAAATTTCCAGATAAATTGTCATGAAATGATCAGCTCATCTAATAACAGCTATTGCGTATAGCAAACTCTCTTTCTGAGAACAAAAAACGGGCTTCTCGCAAATATCAGAAAGGGTAGGGTTGTTCTCTCTGAAACAAAAGGGAGCTGTGCCTCCTTCTCCAGAAGACTTTAGAGGTCCCTCACTTTAGAGGTATAGGCTGTAATCAATCCATTTTATACCACCTGGATTGTGTTATCTAGCATATTTGGTAAAGTATCCTAAATGCAAATACTGGGCAGCAAAATCAAGTGCAGCAGCCATCCCTTTGGTGTCATGTAGCGGGAACCTTACGAAAGATACTGTAGAAACTTATGTGGCCGAACGCTTTGCTGTGTAGCGATGGGCCCCTATGGGATTTCTCACAATGTTTCAGCATAAACCTACCGTGTTAGTAGCCGCTGGACAAGTTCTGGGTTTGGCCTCACCCTGCCGGTTAAGCCGCAGTGATCTAAAATGTTTGAAAATCCAGCAGGGCCCTTCCCTTCCCGTGTAGGAAGATGAGATTTTGGGCTATCTTTCTAACCGTTCCAGTGGCAGAAGAGGGTGATGCAGGCACGCTCACGGAGCCGCCGACGTGGCCCAGGGAGGCGCTGGGGGCCGTGTGGCTGCATGTTGGGAAGGAGGCACAGCGCACTTCTGTCCAGAGACCCCATCGCGGGGTCCAGGTCCACAAGCCGGGGGTGCAGTCTGGCTGTTGTGTATGAACCCGCATAGCGTCACGTTTCATCATCTTAAATATAACCAAATGCGCTTAAAAATGACTTTACGTGGTCCCTGGACTGCATGCTTGATGCATTTGCTGCTGAAGTGGTGTGTGCACAGCAGCATTTCTGTAGCTCCTGGAAGAACAAAAACTCTAAGGCTTGAAATTACTACCCTGCCCATGGTAACTGCTGTCTGTTGCCTCCTTGAGCCCCCATGGCATTACCTGCTCCATAGTGGCCACTGCCAGGCTAAATTTCATTTTCTGTAGTAGGCTAATTTAATGCTAACAGCAGACAGAGAAAGCTGGATCCTTTTCTGAAAGTGTATTTTTGCTGTTGCTGTTGTGACTACCAATGTTGTCGCATACCAATGATGTGAATTTATTTTTTGCCTAAGCTTTGCAAAGCTGTTTGCTTTAGAAGAAAATTGAAGACTCCCAAGTGTTTAGACAGGTTTAGAAGCTTTTTTGGATCACAGTATTTTACAAATATTCTTTCTGGAGTATGTTGACTCACATCAATCTCATTTCTCCAGTTGCTATTCCCACTGCTATTAATGCTGCAAAATACACTCCGACTTCCTCTATTCAAACAGCTTACATAGGAAAGCATGGAAAAAACAAAAATGCTCTGTTTGGACATAAGAAATAAGGCTAGCAATGTATAGCATGAGAATACTTTTACTGATAGCTACAAGGTACTGTATTTTTCCAAACAGCATTACTCTAGTTACAAGCCACTCACCGTAGAGGATTTAAACATGACATTTGCCACAGCACGTTCTCCAGTTTACAGGCTACAGAGTTAATGTCCTGTGGTAACAGAAATGTCAGCTAAGATTTTCCAAAGGGTTGGAGTGCCCATTTCCCACAAACTGCAATGGGAGCCGGGTAGTAGTTTTAGAAGTTATTAATGGCATTAGGAACCCGATTCAAACTAATTCCCCATCATTAATTACAGTGCACCTTGTTGTTGTTGTTTGCTTCTCAGAATGTGATTTTCACGTGGTCCTGAAATTCCCATCTGTTACCTTTTCATGCTTTCACTGGCATTGAGCTGACAGAGTTTTGGTGCTTTCCTGCTTCACTAATAATTTCTGTTTGGGGGAAGGGGAAATCTATCACAAGCCAGACACTATTTAACATCTCAAAGACATGTACCAAAGCCAAATTTGTATAACATAAGAATAAGGAACAGATTCTTAGATATACAAGAATCACCAGTCACACAGAATTGTAAAATCAATATTGTTGTAGAAATACATGTTGAAATTGAGTAAACCACTTAGAGAAAAGGAAAAGATGAGTCAAAAAATTTCTGGGGTGCTTGATACTAACAAAACACCCTTGAAAAACGTATGCTTGAGAATCAATGGTTGGTGTGGTGTGTTCACGAGCCAAGGAGACATCTGTTGCTTTTGATTTCATCTAGCAGTGCTACCCCAGCTAAAGTCTCACTGCATGGGCTCAACTTCTGTATTTTAAAATGTTAGGTGTTATCCAGGTTATTACTACAATTATGACTCTAGGAGCAGAAATTGGCAGGCTGTGTAGCAATGAGTGGGCGTGCGAGAAGGCATCTGGTGACACTGCTAAGAAAAAATACAGCCGTGTCCATGCAAGGAAAAGGCAATTTACAGTCACCTGTAAAACTCGAGAAGAACATCCACTGGAGACGGGGGCCATTGTGGCCACACGCCTGGAGGCGCATGCTGGCAGCGGAGCTGCAGGTCTAAGCCAGGCTGTGAAGGCAGGATGCAGCATCCGTCTCTCTGCATTGGTGCTAGGATCACTCAAAAGTCATTTCTCTGGCTTGAAATCTTTGGTTTTGCTACAGCAGTGTGTAGTATATATTAACGTAATGATGTGGACATAATTCAGCATAATCCTGGCCTGCAGAAAAAACAGTGCTAGCCACATGATGACGTGAGGGTTTCACGGTGTTTATGCAGCTTGCATATTTGATTTTTTTTTTTTTTTTCTCCTGACCTCTGTGGGCAGCTTATATGCCTGTTGCAGGTGATGTTTCCTGTTGCACAGAATGCAAATGGCAGAGGAAGTCAAGCATGACACCTTCTATTACTTCAAATGCTGAAAATAGTGTTGTGTCCGTGTACGGGTCACTTGGGGAGGAGGAGGAGGGCAGAGCTGATGAGCTCTCCAATTGTTATGCACTTTAAAATACATCGAGAAAGTCTTCCGTGGTGGAGACTAGGCAAAAATCAGCTGTACTGGGATCAGTAATTGGTGGCTCAGTGGTGTTGTGGGCCTGGGCTTTCCCCCACGCACAGGTCTGGCCATGGCCACAAGTTCCCCCAGCTGCAAACGGCGACTGCAGCACTCCGCAGGGATTTGCTTACCCCAAAAGTGATATATAAGTGCAGAGAAAGATCGAACTTGGGCAATTTGAAGGGATCCAGCTCAGCTGGTGATCCAAAAATCCACTTGAATTTTTCTTCTGCATTGTTCATTCTTACAGACCTCTGTATTCCCTGGCTCTGGTTTGGGTGATGCAGGGTAGTTAAAGGACTGTGATATGGCTGTTGTGATAGCTAGCTTAGCACCTGATGTGGACATAACGCAGAATAAAGCTGGCCTGAAAGATGGCATGTGGTGTGGAGCCCTGGCCACTTCTGTGCCCTCAGCAGAGCACGGTGCAGAAAAGCTCAAGTCATTGGAGATCAGGGCAAAAGAACTAACTTTTTGAATGAGGGAATATACAAAGGGTGAAGTTGATTAATTTTGGTACAATGTTGCTTTCTAGGAAACCAGCATAGATGTTGCCAATATTTTTGAGTGAATGTGTCTATTGATGCTTTTGCTAAAAGTGAAATATTTTTGTTCTTCTCTGTTAGGGAGAACAAAAATTTCAGAAACAGTAATTATCCACAGAGTGTTGCTATTTCATGTTTTCCTTCCCATTAGGGATGGAAAGTATTGTCAAAATATTGAGATTTTGATCAAAGTTAATGCAGAAGAAGGTTGTTTCTTCTTTGCTTGTTTTGTGTGTGTGTTGGGGGGGGTTAATTTTTCCTTTAGCTGTACTTCTGAGGCTTTTCAATGCTTTTCTGTTTGTAGAATGTACTATTTGTCACTTAATTTACTGAGGATGGTCCAGGAGGAAGATTCTGTAAAAGGTCCCTGACCAGCTTTCCTTATGGAGTCATAGGGACTGTTTTGAGTAGAAATACAATTTTCCTCCTACTGCTCTATGCAGCTGATATAAATGAATATAGCTATCCTCATCACATCCTATGCTGACAAACATGGCCCTTTTGGCTCCATAAATCCTCAAATAACATTACTTTTTAAAAGAGCTGGAATCACTATTGCTTTTGTCTCAGTACTTACAAACTGGCATACTTTTCAGAAGAAGACGCTTTTGAGCGTCCGTCCTTCTCTGGTTGTTCACTTGGTTCTAAGCTCTGCTTATTTCAATGAGTTTGTTTGCTGGATATTATGAGGAAATTACTCTTTTATGCAATAACTCGGTAAACTCTCTATTAATTAAAAAAATAAAAAGGTTCGAAAGAAAGTAAGTAGGAAGTCTTTAACAGTCGGGAAGAAATCAATGGAACACTGTGTCCTCGGCAGATAGGGACGTGTACTGAGGTGTCGATAGCCAGTTTGTGACTGAGGACACGAATGACCAGATTCCTTCACCAAAACGTGTCGAACCGATGCTGATCTACCGCAGATGCTCTAGGAGCTGCCGCGTGGCCTTCTCACCACGGTGGGCAGAGATGGCAGTGGTGGTAGAGGCGGCCAGGCAGAGCCTGCCCCGCTCTGTTGAAATTATGACCCCGGAGAGCAGGATTGCCCTGTACAGCACTCGCACTCCTGGGCACATCCTGTCTTGCACCAGGGCTGGTTTAGTTTAATGTAATTTTAGTTTCTGTCATGTTTGATGACTCTGAATATGGAAGGAAGATGAACCATTTTGTTGCTTAGTTTGCTAAACCAAGAGGAAAAAATGAAGTATTTCTCACCAGTCTTTAGCCTGTGTTCCCTTCAAGGAAACAAAATACCTACAGATCCCTAAAATACATGGTTTCTTCAGGCTGAGCTGCAATTTCTACACTTTGAAACATGTCTGATATATGTGCTTTAAATTTTAGTACAGCTCTAATTCTTAATAACAGTTCTTTATAATCTATTCAACTTTGTACTGAAAAGTGAAGTGAGGGTTTTAAGGTATAGGATAATTCAAAACATAAAGAATTTGGGAATTGATGGTGTTTCTACTGTGGAATAACCTACTTGTTTTTCCCCTCTGCCTGGAGATTGCTCCTTGGAGGTATAGCAAGATGTTCTGAATCTCAGATTTTTATTTTTTATTTTTGAAAGTCTTTAGGGCGTGGTGGTCCAAGTATCCTCCTTTTGCCTATTCTACAGGGATTGGTTTTTTGTGTTTTTTTTTGTGTTTTTTTTTTTTTCACAAACCCCTATAAAACTTCTCGCATTTACTAGGAAGGGTCTTTGGGAAAGAGGGGAATGGCTTATTGGTGAAATGAACCTCTCGAGAAGCGGGCAGGCCATTTCTTTTCATTAGAAACAACGCTGTATCTAACCACCGAATCGCGTGGTTGCCCATGGGCACTGCCCCAAGCCGCTAGCGTCAGTCGGCGAGCCGCGGCTAGGCGCTGCAGTGCACCACCAGCACGGCTCGCTTTGCTGGTGGGCCATGGTCCGGCGGTGGCCCCAGGTGGCCGGAGCTGGCAGCCGTGTCCTGCTGGCCTGCGGCACTGGTGACGTTGTTGCCTTGCACCCTCCGCAGCGTGGGACCTTCACGGGTGGACTTGGAGGAGGACTTGGCACTGGAGCTTGTGGTCACTTTGTTGTACTTCAGAAGTGCCCAAAAGCATCTGTAAAACTGTCACACGCATGTAAAGAAGGTGGAGTTAGTAAGATAGGCTGCACCTCATGGTCTTTATGTTCTCTGCCCTGCATGCAGGACTTAATTCCCTGGAGCAGTCCTGGAAAAACATGCGTAGGCTGAATAATACTATTTCATATTAGAAATTGAATTGTTTTATGGAAAAAACATATTCTAGTGCTGCCTGGGAGCTCTGACTGCAGTCAAGGCCCCTGTTTGCTGAGGTGAGCTGGGATCCTGGGGAGCTGGAGCTGCGAGAAATAATTGCCTTTCTTTTTCCTTGGTCTGAGCTCACAAGCTGGGCGTGTGGAATAGAGAAAACCCAAACTGAGGAAAATAAAAAGCAATTTTTGCACAATTGTTCGTGGGGAAAAAGGCAGTTTTAGCAACACTAAAATATTTTGGAAATCCTGGGGATGAGTAAAGTGCTAAAATTTAGATGGGGCATTTTGCCTGCTTGCGGATTGGTTCCTGTGTTTGTTTGAGGGCAGTTGTTCTTTTTGGTTTGGGTTTTTTTAGTTCATGGTTTACATCATATTACATTTTCATCGCCTCTTGTTTACAAAGTAATGGGGAAGGGAGAGAGCCAGAAATGAGATCATTAAAGACAGCCCTGTAACAATCTTCTTGCATCTTGTTTACTACCAATATGAATGACTGTCTACCAATACACAGTGCAGAGGTGACAAAGTGCTTTTCAGTCTGTTCTCATGCAGGTGGTTTGTAGGAGTCTGTTATCTGACTGAACTGACACTTCCCCCCAGTATTATTAACAATTGCTAAGACATCGTTTTCATTTTATTTTTCCCTTTCATCTGCACGCATGACTAAACGAATGGAGTTCCTTGGAGGAAATGGCTCGGGACTAATCGATCAGTGGGCTTTATACTAACGATTATGTGCTCAGATGCAAAATGCAGTCATCCCGCCGCGGCTTAAAGAGATTTCAAGGTGTGCCAGCGATTCAGACAGATGAATCATAGTAGCCTGTAGCGAGGTTATTGATATATCGCATTACTGAAAGCATAATAGGGATCAAGCTAATCGAATAGCAAATAAAAGCGGTGTTTGCTGGTTTGTCTGATTTGTGTCTGACTGGGGAAAAGATGAAAAGAAAGCTCGGCAATATGTTTGGCTTAGGCTCCCAGATGTGTACCTAGTGGTTAGTTAGACATCCAATATTCAATGGATTTTTTCAGCTGCGTGGCAAAGCAGCATGTGCATTTCAGATTGGAGCGAGTCTATTATATAAATTTAAGGCACCTGTTGCCCTTGAACAGAAGAAATATATTTTGTATCTTACACTTTGTCTGACTGGCCTGTCTACCACTGCAAAGTCAAATACTGGTAGCTGATCTCTGTGATATGAAGAGAGTCCGAAGTGACTTATTTATAATTCTCCGTACAGCATAGCTGATAACGAGAGTTGCCACGGAGTGTGGTGTTGAACAACCGCCAAGCAGAAATCATGCTTCTGTTTGTCGACACAGTTGCTTGCTGGGGAAAGTGACTTTTGACCAAAATGAGAGTTTTCACACAATTTTTGTACATGCTGAAATTCCTTTTTTTTTATGAGAAACTGAAATTTCACAGAAACTCGAGACATTTTTCCTATGAAAAATAATTATCATTTTTCATCAGCCTATCACTACTGAGCATGGAAATACTAAGCAGCGTGGAGACCCTTGTGGAATGTTTTCTGTTGGGTGTTTGTTTGTTTGTTTGAAGTGGTCCGTTGCAGCTTTGGCTCTCTATGAAAACCCTCGGCATAGCTTCCCGTTACCTTCCCTCGCGTGTTCTAGCTGAATTACTTTTCTTATTGCTTCCAAGCCGATCTCTTCCGTTTGGTTCCCAAGAGGGGCGGGGGCTTGCCGCAGAGCCCGTGAGATGACCCGCGGGCTGTAGGAGTCCTCCGGCGCGGGTGGGAGAAGCGGGATAAAGGCGTCGCGGGACGGCAGAGCTGCGGCACGGCGGGAGGGTGCCGAGGCGCTGCCCAGCCGCCGTCCTGGGGACGGGGCAAGGCACCAGGCACCCAGGGAGCAGCAGGACGGTGACCCCGGGATGAAAAGCAGAAACCCAGAATCACTACACGCTAACGTGGCACGTTCTTTCTGCTCCGTGGAGAACTGAGGATGTGACTGCGGGGGGTGATATTACAGTTAGCAGTGCCTTTGAAAATCAAGCAAATGTTTTAGAGGCTCTCGCTGAGCATCCAAAATTTCCGAAGTGACATGCTTCTGGAGTGTCCAGCTCTAACAAGAACTGGGCAGTCTCTTGCAGACTTAACCACCGTCAGAGAGGACTAGAGGCCTGCAAATGCTCACATCACTCAGGGAATCGCATCCAGAAGCTTACTACAGTTGCTAAATCAATTGGTTGAAATAATCACTGTTAATCATGATGAAACCAAGTGAATTCCAGCCTACCATAAGTCTTTAATCATGGGATTGAATAAGGAAAGGCAAAAAAAGAGAATTTCATAAGGAAAACAGGAGACTTAGGAGTGCAACTCCTAGTTGCTTTCAGTGCTCGCAGAGGCTTTCCAAACCTCCCCTGCAGTTTTTTTTTCAAGAAACAAAGAAACTCTACAGTGTTGTTACACTTTCTGAAGGAGAAAATGATGTTTTTCATAACAGCCATATGCCATACGATTTGGTGCTGATACAGGATGTACATCACCAAAAGGAAATTCATTTTAGACAAAAATAAAAAAAAAATCCCAGCTCTCTCTATATGTACTGCACTGACCTGGAGAACTGATAACCTCAAGTGGGTATTGAGGCCGAGAGCTTATCAGGTGTCAAAAAGGATTAGACATTTATAGGGAATCATAAGAATATCCCTGATTAGCTTAGATGGGATAGAGGGTGTACATCACGACATGATATATACATCATTATGCCGCAGGGCAGGAGCCAATCGCAGTTTAGTTTATGAAGGAAATTTCCTGCATAGAGCTTATCTCATTGGGGTTTGTCTAAACTGAAGATTTCTCATACTTTCCTCTCATTGGGAAGTATGGTCCGATTTGCTCACTATTGGAGCATTTTTGCTGGCACCAGGCACCAGCATGACGTGGTGCTGCACTTGGTCTCCAGGCTGGTCTGTGTCAGGTAACTCTGAGTGAGGCTGACCATGGCCGCGCCAGAGGGCTGAGGACCCTGACTGCAACCTACCCTGGCAGGCAGGTGAAGTTCAACGGCACTATGTAAGCCAACTGCAGCCTCCTTGTGGTCATTCTCCAGCTCCCAGCAGGGATTAGGAGTTGCACAAAGTGGTGGCTGGACCCATTTTTGGCTGACAGCTAGCACTGTTGCACGGGAAAGTTTTACGCCAAGAGCAGCACTCCCTCAGGCAATTTGATGTCCTCTGTCTAATTCCTGCCTTGGAGAGGAAAGAAAGGAGGCAGCTTGTGGCAGGATTCATTCTTCTCAGATCCCATCTTATTTGTGCAGTCTTGTGACCCACCGTTGGTCCACCATCACTGTGGCTTGGCCTCCTTGGTTTGGATGGTTTTCCAAGTGCTTAAACTGTCTAGATCTTTCTGCTACATGTTGTCATCTCATACAATGGAAGCATCTGTACAGCAAGAGGGGAACACAAGTAATGCTGAATTATCTGAAGACAGGGATTATTCCTTGAGCAAGGTTTGTAAAACTAAGTTCTACAAGATCATAATTTCTCCTGAACACAGCCAGATCAGTTGGGCTCAACTGATTTGAGCCAGATCTTTCTCTGCTTACCATCAAGAGAAGTGTAACTAATTCCAGACAGGGGATGAAGCACATTTTATTTCTTTCTTTTTTCCTGATTTTGTCTTCTAAAAAATGATTCAAAAGCAAGAGGAAATGCAGTATAAATTGATTTGTCCAGTTCTTCTTTAAATTCCTGAAAGTTTCAGCATTAGATTTAGTAGAATTTTGACAAGAAAAAGGTTTTCTTCTTAACCACTGTACTCCTAAACATTGCAGAATCTGCTTTCATGGGCAAAACCCCTATTTTTAATCTGCTAATAGTTTTTTCTGGAGCACACCTAGGTGACCATAGTGGATACTCATGCGTTAACTGAGGCAGCTGCAGCTGTAAAGCAAAATCCCCCTGAAATTGCACTTAAGCCAGCTCTCTCCAAACCAGAGACAAAACTGATTTGAGTGGACATGTTTCCAAACAAAGAAAGAAGGAAATTAGCTGATTTACCTGGTGAGGGTTAAGCACTTATTAAAAACCAGTATATCTGACTGGCTTTCAGCTGGGTAATTCATGTGAACAAATGATGGCACGAGTGAGCCAAATATTGCAGCTTCACGTGAGCTGGGATAAGGATGCAGGTTGGATCATCCCGTGTTTGTTAGAAGTGTGACTGAGTGATGGAAACTGGAATTTGGGACACGTACCATTGGCTGGCAGTGCCAGCCTGTGTTAGCTGATAGAGGTTCAGACCTGCAGGTTCTTGTTTGCTCGTGTACTGCTTAGCTAGCACATAGAGATGTTCTTGGCTGGTGACATTGTGTAGGCAGTTGGGTGTTGCTAAGAAAAAATACGGACAAGGTCAAGCAAATAAGACAGAGGAAAACAAAGAAGCAAGCTCAGGAAATTTCTGATTTAAGGCTGATCCTAAGCATATAACTGAGGGAGTTTGATATTCTCTAATGATACGCATTTGTTATAACAACAGAGAATAATGATGACTCTTCAAAACGTGGTGAGTTTAAACTCATTTACCAGTTCCTTTGCCCTCAAATCCAGGTATCGTCTTTACACAATATTCCCTCAAGGGCAAGACGCAACGCCCCCAAAATGCTAATCCAGCTTTTGTTTCAATTTTTCAGTCAGAAAGTAATATAACTGGTTTTGGGTCCCTTGCCCAGTTTCAGAAATGAGCATTGATCTCCAGTGATAACGCTTCAGCAGGCCAGGAACATTACAAGGAAAGAATTACAACATACATCACCCCTTCCTGAAACACACTCAAAACACCAACTCGGAGCTTCTGGTATCTGTCCTGGCCTGAGCCCAGTGCCTCAAACTCTGCTTATGCTGTTCTCTTTATGAATTACATGGTAGGAATTATATCAGCTAACATGCAGCTGTGGCTTACTCCGCTGTCATGGATGACTTTTGTCTACCTACTTGAAGACACAAGTGCTTATCACACGTTAATCTTTTGAGTTAGAGGCAAAAGAGTGTATGTGTTAACGCAACTCCTTGCTCTATTTCATTGTCCCCAAGTGCCATTATGTTACTGGAAAAACTATACCACTTACAAAGCTAAACTGGGTTGCAGTGAGAGGTGGGAAGACATGAGGCACTGAACCCTTACAGGCTGCCTACAGATGATGGTCATGTGTGTGATCTGATACACCCTTGGTATTCTTCAGTATCCAAGCCGCTCCAAGGAGGGAAGTCATCTGTGACTGAGTCGGTGGCAGGAGTGATGTCGTAGTTGTGTGCTGGGGGTGGCGTTCGGGTAAACCTTTGCTGTGTTCCCTTGAGCATTAAATGATCATGCTGGACAAAGAGGTTTCTGGCCAGGACTGATCTTCAGCATAGACCAAATTCTTTGCAATTCTTCAGAAAGCCTTGGACACCAGACCAGAATTTAATATGCATAGGTAAAGTGACCTCAAGGGTGAAGGAAGGGTGTTGTTGGAAAAACCTATAGCTTTTCTATTCAATAACTAAAAGGCTTGAATGCAATGCTCCATTTGCAATAGGTGTTGCCTTGTGCACCTTGGGACTCTGGTGGGACTAAATAGCTTCTGCCAGGCTCTGCTGGTGAGATCTGGCAGTACCGTTCTCTCTAATCTTGCATTTGTGCTTTGGGCAGTCTGGTCATGTTGGGGAATGGGACTAATGATTTTTGTACTAAGCTTCTTTGAAAGTTTTGTGTAACATCTTTAATTGTAAGTTTTGGGGAAATTCTAAAGTTGAACTGCTCACGACTGTCAATTTGTCTAGTAAATGACCTGCATCACCAAAAGAGCCATCAAGTGTCTTAAATATTGTTCGGACAGTTTGTTCTAGACAAATGACTATGCATGCATGACTGGAGGAAGGAGGAGGGATTAGTCAGAGAATAACTCATTGTCTTTTTTCTGATAAAAGTTGAGATGAAGAACAAAGCTCAACATGGGCAAACCCCAGGGAGTGTCTGCTCTGTAGAAGGTGGTCTGATTTTGTTTAGGCTGAGTCACGCTGTGAAGTTTCTAAGCTGGCTTGCTGGATTTCCTTTCAGCGGAACACTGGGCTAGTGCAGGTTTGTTTATCTGTGACCATTGCTCAGTTTCTGTTTCATGCCAAATTACACAGAGTTATTTACTGGTTTTAATTTGGAATATAGAAAGAGATATCAAAGGGCTTGGAGAACTCTGGCCCCTCTGGCAGCCATGTCTGGAGAATGCTACCATTAGCAGTTTCGTTTCTGGTTTATGTTTTTCAAAACTTGGTAATAACAGGGATATCAGGTGCAGGATACTTTACAGGGGTCTGGCTCATAAGAGTGGATGCTTAGCTATTTTTAAAACTGAGCTCTTTTTGATACATTCCAGTGGGGAACATAAGCCCAAAATAGAACCACTGAAAATTCACTTATCAGTTTTGGAAAATCTTAGCCTGGGCCAGCAAGATAAAGTGGCTGCAGCTGCTTGCTGAGCAGGGGAGAAGTCGGTGGGAGTGCAAGGAGAGCTGTGTAACAAGGTATAGGTGACAGGATCCCTGACGTCTCAGCCTTACAGCGTGTCACCGTGACTCCTGTGGTCCTGTCTGTCATCCACAGCCTGGCTTAGCGAAGAAAAACATTGGAGCCCTTGACGTCATGGAACCAAATGAAGACAAATTAAAAATCCCAAGAATGTGCTGTCTAAATGATTTCTGCTGAATATACCAAACATAGAAGAAGTGGTTTAATCCTAAAGCACAAAATAAACACCAATAGTGCAAAATATACACTCTTCAGCAGCTGAGAGTACGCTATATCCCTGGCTGCTAGGAATCCGCAGAGCGCGGCTGGCCTCAAAAGCAACGTGGCAATTAGCACTGTTGGAGGGGCTGCCCTGTTACGTACATCTTTATTTTTCTAGGAGTCTCCCAGGATAATTGGGTCCTAACAAGGACATTCCTTGATCACTCCCTCTGCCACAGAACCATCTGGACAAGATGATAACAACCAGCTTGTCTCCTTTTACAACATTAGCAATGATTTTTCTGTTTTCGTTTATCCCCTATCTTATCAACTTTATGGTAGAGTTCACATCTGCAGGTGACACTCTTATCAGTCATCTTTGTGTAACTGCTTGAGTCACTGGAAAATTCTCATTACAGTACAAGAATCTCTCTCTTTTATCTCTTTAACCTTCACTTATCCCTTGCCTGGAGGCATATACTGTACATGCAAACTTTATTTTATCTAGACTCTGGATCAGTAATTTTTGAACATTTACTAATGGGAGGGAGGAGAAGCCTGGACACAGAATCTATTTAGAACTATAATGAAATTAGAGAAAAATGATGGCTGCATCAGGATTTGCAAAACATCAGGAATGTTGTCAGTGCTGAACCTAGTTATCTAAATGACTGGCTCCTCTCTAATTTTTCCTGTTTGTAATGTAAAAACTATCTTGCGCTGCTATTTACTCCTTTCCACCACTGGTGACCAAATGGAGGTTTGTCGACCAGCGCTGGTCTACGACTGAGTCAGTGCTGTTTTGGCCACACGCTTCTGGTGGGAGTTGTTGGTCCATAAAACAGCTATGTCTCTGTACCCCTATTTTAGATGAGAGAAATGGGTGTGTAAGAAGGGGCCCTCACACTAATGATCCTGCGAGCCATGTTTGTTCCTTCCCATTCTGCTTTCTCAGTACGTGGCTCATACAAGTTTCCATGTGGGTACCAACTACCAAACAGATTGAGGCAGCAAGGGACGCTGCTGGAGATACGCACCTCAACCTGGGTGTAACAGCAAGGAAGCGAGTCTGATGCAGGCCTAAGCATCACTGTACAGACTATATCTTCTCAGGTGTAGGATTATTACTCACAGACGTATTTTCCCTGTAAGTGTGTCTCTTCCTGAAAATTGGGCTGGTTCCAGATTAATTCAGACATATTTGGACATAGTTTGAACTATGCTTGCCAGTGTAGCTAGCTGATATAGCAGAGGCTGATGACCTTTACTCAAGGGTCAGGAAAAAAAACATTCTCAAAAGAGAGAGAAAACTTCTGTACGGTAAGTGACCAATTAGTGACCCAGCAGCCAGAAAGATGAAACTTGTGAAATTTACATTAAAATGAACACCTGAGTTTTGAATGCCCCACAGGCAAAATACACTAGTTCCTAGGAGTTCCACTTGTGACCACAATTCTGAAGCCTAAATTTAGGGATACAGAAAACATGTCAGGTGGAAAGAAAAGGCTGTGTGAAAGCAGGGACATGGGGAGGAGAGAAAGGCAGAGGGAACACCAGGTATCTGCCTGAACTATGAGCTAACTTGTTTTATCATCTCGTGCATTTTTTTATGTTTTGCTTCCTGTGAGAGGCAGAATTATTTTGGCAAGCTTGCTAAGGAATAAAGCTCACCTTATTCCTCTCTGTCCATCCCTCCTCTCTGCACCTGGCTCACTTTTGGACTGATTTTGGGATCCAGGTCCACCACAGAACTAGCAATATCATTTCCTTTTCTAGATGAGTTTTATGAGAAGAGGCAGCTGAACAGAGGTGGGAGAAATTGGAAGAAACAGCAGAATAAGCATGAAGAGTCTTGCAGCACACCGAGGAGCCCTCCCTGGGCACGAGCTTGAGGCACAGTCAAGCTAGGGGAGGAGGGGGGCTCAGTGCACACACCTCGGACTCGGGCAAATGTCATGACACCAGCTCACAAAGAGAGGGGGAAAACTGCTTATTGAAAGCATCTGTGAGCAGTACAGTTCCACTTGTGACTGGGCAGAGTGGAAATACAGAGGGAGTAAATCTGAAATAGTAGGTGCGGTCTCTATGTCTTGGGGGTTTTCTTGACAGTCACCAAAGTATTGTTAAGTTTGAGAATGCTTTTCTTCCTGCAGTGCCTCAAGGAGCCTCTCCGTGCACTTGAGGGCTGGAAACAAATTCTGTCAAATGGATTTGTGGACTAGGCATCACCTGAGTCTATAAAGAAAGTTAGTAATTAAAGCCCTGAATTAAATGTTTCATACTCCTGCCCTAGTTTTCAGATGACCGAGTGTACTGTATCCCTTGGCAGTCCATTTCGATGGCTGATTGCTCCTCTGTCAGAAATTGCCCTTTATTTCCAGGTTGAAGTCTGCTGACTTCAGTGATCAGTAATTGGATCTTACGTCTTTTTCTAAATGGTCAATGTACTTTGGGCTTTGAGGAGGTTGTATGTGGCATGTGAGAATGAAAAGATGGACCTGAACTGTTCGGCCAGGGATGACTGTACCAAAGCTTTTGCATGGGTATTTCTCTAAATATTAGTGTGAGAATCAGTAGTACTTAGCTGATAGAAATTAGGTAACAGCTCTAAGTTTGGATTCATAGGTTACCAGCTTTGAAAATCTTGGCTAAACTCATTAATCTCTATGTATCCATATTTAGATACTTAAAATAATACCTTGAAAATAGATTGGGATATCCAAATGCCCAACTGTGTGCACAAATGCAGGATTCAGGTGCCTAACTTTAGAGACCCCAGATTGAAAACTGATCATATAGTAGTAAAGTGAAGAGCGAAGACAACTTCTGTATGCATCCTGGTCTGCCAATGAAGGACCAAAAGGAGTTAGTGTAACTTCCTAAAAGCTTTGCACTAAACTACTGTGGGTCTTATATAGAGAAAAACTTGGAAAGCATCTTTACTAGTATATCTATATTTCAGTATTGTAAGTGTGGAAGAAGACACATATGGGATTTTTCCAGGACGTAGTCTATGTCCCTTTTGTACACTGTGATGACCTTGGAGAATGACAGTTTTTGTCATTAACTTTCATCTTTATTATATCAAAAGCTTGTGCAATTTTTAAACTCAAATGTAATTTTCTGCTTTCTTCATATATTGCTTTCTTCACACACTGCTTTCTTCACATGTTTTTCACAAATTCAAAAATAATGAGTATTCTGGATATTGTGACATTCACTGCTGCTGTGCCAGTTTAATATGCACTTTATAAAATATCAAGTCTTTGGATCTTTTTTCCAATACTCTGGTCCTCAAGAGGTCCTCCTTTGAATGATTCCTTGTAGTTTGGACAGCGATACTGATTGCATTGTGAGAGAACTTTAAGAAAAGGGAGATGTGTTCTCAATTTTGCCTGTGAAAGACTTGGGCTTGGTGCCTGCTTGTTTAGTTTTAGCAGATCTCTAAAATCAGTAAGAGGAGAGTTTGGGTTCAAAGAAGCAAAGGCATAGGCAACCAGAAGATTAGATTGTGAATATGATTTGATTTGGAGATGGAGCGTGTCTGACCTTTGTTAACTTGACATTTGGATTATGAACCCTCTGATGTGTCAGTTGTTGGAAGTGAAACATTTCAAAAAAACCCAAAAGAAACAAAAAAAGCAAAAAGAAAATCTCCCTTTGATTTTTGTAATAGATGAGACACTTCATAAGATAGGATGTTTCAATTTCAGTTTTGCGCATTATCAGATATTAAATAGCCCTGGTCTGAGCCAGTAGTTTTTGGTGCTGTGTGGGAGCTAGAAACTGGAGAACATACTCTCAGTTAAAATCATGACTAACTACTATGCTAGCTTTAAACTGGTTAACACTGTTATAATGATGCCTCTCTAGAGTTTTATATTTTTATTGCAAAGGAGATCATATCAACTAATTCAGGTGAAATCACCTCTTTACTATATAACCCCTAATGCTGGTGTGTTGGTAATGCAGATAAAACTGGGCTCGATGGAGATATATATATATGTATGTTTGTGTATGTATATATGAGCTATTTTTTCTCTGGACACGTGATAAGATTCCAAAGACAAAGGTACTAGATCCATCATTCCCTGTGATGCTTGGCATTTTTAAGGTCTGAATAATAGTTTTCCTTCCTTGATTAAAGAAATTGTCAGAAACCAAGAGAAGGAAAAAGGAAGAACGGGGCATAAGGCAGGTGCCCCAGCTGAGCCTCTGGCAAGACCAGATCCGAGCTCCGAGCTGCGTCCAGACAAAGCTGGTGTCGACGTCCTCGCCCGCCTTTGCTGCTGCCAGACGCTGCCCGTGGTCTCAGCTTCCCGTCAGTTGCCGTGCATGGCTTGAGTGCCAATTAGTAGCCCTGTTAGCTGGGGACGGCTCGGACCCTCCCCCCGATGTCCCCCGGCCGATACCTCTGACAAGCAAGGGTGAGACAGACCCTAATTACGTAAAGGAAAATTTGACTTTCTTGCTTGGTCTTTATGATTTCTTTTTTCCATGCTTGCGTTTTTTGCCCATCCGTTAAACTCCTTTGTATAGAAGTGAGCAGAAGAAGTTTTAATGAGCAAAACAAGTCTTTGCTCTCGGGAATTATCTGGGGGATTTTGACCTTTATAGGGCTTTTTTTTTAAGCCTGTGAAAAATGGTTTGCAGCCAGCTTGTCCTGAAGTACAAAAAAATGTTCTGTTTATTCAGAAGTCTCAACACTGCCTGAAGTTCATACTTCTATAGTGCTTTTGTTTGGTTTTTCTTCCCCCAGGGGCCTGCCTGTTGTTATTTTTGAGTGAGGGAAAACTCCCAACAGAATCATGTCAGTAAAAGGTCCTAGTGGCTGTACATTATGTACTGTGTGCTGTGTGGTGTATTATACATCAGTTAAGCATGCCAGTAATTATTTTTTTTATAGCTGAAACCATCTAAAATGCTTACCTAAAATCAACTACACTGTCCTATAAACATCTTTTTTTTTTTTTCTTAATGGTTTGGTTTGGCAAAGTTTTCAGAGTGTTCCTAGAGAATAATCCAAGGGCCCACAGCTACCAGCTAAGTTTTAAGGTGTTTTTTTTTTCCTCACAGGTATTCATTTTAGATATTTACAGACTGCTTCTTTGGGAAATTTTCAAGCACTGAACATACAATTCTTTTTAAAATCATTTCCCAAATTCTCTGTCATTGCAGTTTGGGTTAACAGAAGGATGCTGAATTCCAGGTAAAATATAGAGGATAAGTATTTAAAACAGAATTCAATGTGTGCATATATATTTGAATGCTTTGCAAACAGATGAGAACAATGTAAAAAGGAAGAAACTACAGGTGTCAGTCAATTAAAAATAGCTTGTGATACAGTTATGGGAATATGTGGTACCTGGTAGAAATCTGCTTCAGACACTTTGCACTGAAGTGGATGTTTAGCATCCCTGCCGACACGTGCCAGGCTTGTCTGCGTGATGCTCGGGAAGGCAAGATGTACTGAGAGGTGCAGGGAAAGACCCGGCTGCAACTCTTTTTGCTTTAGGATAGTTTAGCAGATGCATCCCAAGGGCAAAGCCTGTAGAAGAAGCAGTATCTGAGGAAACACAGGTCAAATTCTTCTGTTTGGGCCAACTTCATGTTTTGGCATAATGATGCCTTTGTTGGAAAGATAATTAGAAAAGAGTCAGTTGAAAATCCAGGAGTGCAAATATTCATTCATCTAGGAAAAGGAAGGAGTGGGAGGCAAAGGAATAGAAATTTCAAAAAAAACAGGCCATCTCAGGGGTAAATGAACTCAGGAGAGCTGGGAGAGCTTGCCTCTTTCATAGCTACCTCATCTGGTGAGTGAGAAAGATTGGAAGCAAGACAGGAGATCAGTGCAGTTGTCTCACGAGCTCTTTATGGATCTGAAAATCAAAGGCAGCCATACAAAAATGGAAGCAGGGGCATATTGCCGAGGATAAGTTTTAGGGAATACCACAAAGGAGTGGGAATGACATCAAAAGCTAAGCTCCAGAAATGCATCAGAGCTGGCTAGGAGCATAGGAAACAGCAAGAAGAGGTAAATCCATTTGAAGTGAGAGAAAGACAAAGATTGGTAGTTTAGTACTTTAAGAGGAAAGGAAAACAGCCATGGAATATTTGGAAGAATGTTTCAGTCTTTGCTATTATTTTTACAATGTGTTTAATTGTGATAAGGTGCATTAAAAAGGGAGGGAGCGTAGGTTCAAATGGGAAAGAAAATGCTGCCTGTTTCGTTAAGATAGGTGCATTCGGGTCAGGAGGGCCTGGTGATTGTATTCAGAGCATATGAGGAGCAAACTGATGCATCTCTAACCATTTAGTGATCACCTTGGGTAACCTGCAGGGGCTGTAGAGGGACCCCCTTAGAAGGTCCCTACTGTAGGAAACTGAAAATGGGAAGCCTGGAGAGTGGTAGAACAGTCAGGCTGATGTTCATTCCTGCAGCGATACTAAAATGATAATTAATGTATAAGGATAATATAGTGACAGGAAGCTACCAGCAAATTCTGCCAAATCGATCTCATTTCCTCCTTAGTGGGATCCTGTCAGATAAGGGGAAGTCAGTAAATGTGATTTATCATAAATTTATTAAGAGTTCTGCCACTACCTCTTGACAGTCTCATTAGGTGTCGGAGAGTGGTAGTCTAAAGGAGATCGTGACCTGGCAGGTGGGTGACTGGTTGAAAAATTAGATGAAAAGAATAATTATCAGTACCTCGCTGTAAAATGGGGGCCTCAATAAATAAAATAAAATGCACATGTGAATAAGAGGAAATAAAGTAAAGACAGTGCAAAATGCTACACTTGGAAAGGGAAAATCAAGTGCATAAATACTAAATATGAATTGACTGGCTCCAGAGCAGTTTTGCAGAAGAGTATTTGGATGTGATAGTGGGTTTCCTACTGAATGTAAGTAAACATGAAAATGCAAAATCTTAACACAATCCAGAATGATGGGTGTTTCACGTGAAAGATGTGGAAAGTTACATCTGCTCTCCCTCATATTGGTCATATCTACACAAGACTACTGTGCCTGAGCTGGGATCTCTGCTTTAAATGGGATTCAGACCCAGTAGAGAGAGATTTAGGTAAAGGAAGGAAGAATAAGAGCTCCAGTAAATATAATCCCTGAGGAGAGGCTGAAAGCAGTGGATTTTTTTTAGTCTAGACAAGAGAAAACTAAGAAGGAGGAGGGAGGATGGTCAGTGCTCCAGTAAAAAAAGCTTGCTACAAATAAGATGATAAATTGTTCTCCATGTTCCTTGATAAAAGGACAAAAAGAAACCTGCTTTGCCTGTGCTGAAATCATGCCAGATAGATACTAGGAAAACCTTCAATTTTTAGAGTGGTAAGACTTTTGGAAGTCATGGAGTCTCTTTTGAGGTACCTGCCAGCCTCCGATCCTATGTCCCTGTGATTGCTTCTGAGATGTTTGAAGGCAGTTTCTTAAACCTAAGTTTAGAGTTAAATTACAAATGAGATCCATAAAGGGTGTTAGAGATGTTCTTCAGGTCAGTGGCATTTTAGTGACTGAAGTGTCTTGTTTTATTAGGTAATGAACAGATTGATTTTCAATAAATCTGGTTCTTTATATACACATTTTGGCAATGATGACTAGTAATTACCTATCTAACATTGCAATATAATGAAAGTATAGAAATTCCATTTAATCAGTAATAGTATTAGGAACACTAGACATCTCCATCTTAGTGGGATGAAGGTTAGCGGCATTCAAAGTGCCTGGGAACTCTTTGGAAGTAGAAATCTGGCCAACAGAGCGGCTAGAGGGAAATCATGGAAAAGTGCAAAGCAACTCCAACCTCCCCCAAAAGCAAAGACTCTCTATTATTTCTCTATCCTCAAGATACTGATAACGGAGACCATTTATCTCTTTACACTATGGAAATGGCTTGCTGCCTTAGCCCAGGGAACAGAAATTGGAGGCTTAAGCCCATGGAAACCTTTGTGGGTCCCTTATGCGTGCTCCTGGGGCAGGCTGAAGGATTTGAGTGGCTGGTAATGGAGGAAATTTAGATCAACCTCCCTTTAGTCTTGGCAGCTGTCATTGCAGTACAGAATTATTAACTCCCTCAGGAGTTTGATGTGTGAGAGATGAAAACTATTTCTAAGACAGACCCTCCATAGTGCAGTGAATCAGTTCTCGTGTGGTCATAGAGATTTGCTGCATCCTACTGGACAACACTCAGTGTGACATTAACGATTCCCATCTCTAGTCTCAGCAGTTTTAATCTACTATCCTCAAACTCTTTCTCTTTGTAATAATGTCATTTTTTATAAGAAGAATTTTATAATCTCAGAAAATGTTTGGTCTGGAAATTCTGAGAAATCAACTTGGCTAATACAACGTAAAAGATTCAGATGTCAAATCATAACAGCGGTAGGTTTGCCCTCTTGTTTAGAAGGTTACTCGTAATTAGTCAAATGATGACTGTATTTAAAAGAGAAGAGGTCTAAACAGAGATCACAGTTTATGCTGACATGAAACTCTTCCAGGAGGCACCCCCAGAAACCCAGGGCCTGCATGTGAGCACACCTAGAATGAAAGCTTACCCCAAGGCAAAGAAATCCCCCAGAAGTCTGAAAAAGGTGTGGGAAATTCTTTCAAGCCAACTATAAAGAAATTCATAGCAGCAGGCATCAAGGTAGGTCCAGATAGGCTCAGAAACAGCCTATCCTGCTCAGAGGACATTTTATTGTCAGCATGAGAAGAACCAGGACTTTATTCCAGTTAATTCCAGGTTTAATGTGAAATAAATGATCACTTGCTGTGCCTAGTCTTACCTTCTGGCTGAGAACATTAGCCCTTTCGCTAGCCAGGGCCTGTGTTTCACCACATGCATGCCCACCACCTGCATGCTGAAACACACGCAACCCCGTGAGGTTCCTCTTAGCTGAGGTGTGTTATCTACCTTCCCGTGAGATAAGATGTGTTATCTACCTTTGTTCTCACACTAGCAGTTTGTCTCTGCCTTTTTGCTAGGTTTGCACATGATGAGATGAAGGAAGAGTTTGTGTTTCAAGAGTTTCAGTGGCTTTCATGAAAGTATCCTGTTTGAGTTAATAAAGAAGTCCTGGGATAGAGCTGAGGATTGTAGAGCACACTGCTGTCTTCTGAAGCTCTTTTGCAACTGTTTAGCTCAAGTGCATGGTGCGGCGTGAGTGGAAGCCCCTTCTCTCCTTTCAAACTTTAGCAAAGCAAAGGCTACCAGACTTTTGAGGCCTCTGATATATTATCAGTGTTCAGAGATGTGCCATCATGTGTGTTTCATGAAATGCAAACTTTTATCAGCAAGTGGGTTTCAGATCAGCTGAACAGAAACAAATCACTGCTTGCCTCTTGTCCTGCTTACCGCACGTGCTACTCGTGAGCATTGCGTGAAGGCTAGGGCTTCCTCCAAAGCAGGCAGTCTGGAGAAGTTGGAACCTTTCCTTGGATCTGCACAGCATTTTTAGTCTTCAACTTGCCTCAACTCACTATTTCCATTTAATGGGCTGGGAGGAATTGAAGACTGAAAATGACATACAGGGCAATTAAATTCCATTTTCTTGGGGAAAAATAGTCCTGCTACTGGTATCTGTGTATTTGTACCTGCAGTTTCTAAAGGGAGAAAATTAGGATAAAAACAAAAGTGGATATTTTTACGCTGAATTAACAACTGCGTGGTGTTGCAAACCTTTTTTCTCTTGTATTCTGTCTTAAAAACTATATCCCTCTGGCATGATTTCAATCTTCAGCAGGAAAAGGTGTTATTTAGGGGCACCTTTCAGCAAGGCAGAAGTACCAAAAGCTTTCCAGGAGAAGGCTAACACCTTCTGGAGCTAGCTAAAGATTGGGGTTTCCATTCCCATTTGTTAATTGTGGCAGCCGTGCCACAAGCCCCTTGGCAAGGCATGGGCAGGATGAAATCTTTGCTCTGTGGGCTGGCCAGCAGCAGTGCCTGGGTGCCACATCTGCCCCAGAAACAGGGCTAACGTCACCCCGGGAGCTGGTGCCAGGGGCACACCATGGGCCATGGAGAAAAGCGTAATGTTCGGAATGTGTTGTCCTGCCTGCTGAAATTCACCCTTTTTGGCAAATGAAAGAGGTCATTTGTTATGCACATGGCAATTTTTTGAGATACTTTTCAGAGAGAAAGAATCAATACATGATGAGGTTGTCTTTGCAGATTATATGCCATTTTCCTCTGAACTTTTCACATATCCTGAACATCACGCTTTTCTCTGTGATAGAGTCATTCTTTTTACCGAGGCATGTTGAGAGTGAAACTGAACTGCATTATAGAAACAGCACGGAAAATCTAATGTCCATGAAGAAGATTTTTCTTTTTTTTTTGTTTATCACTGCAGATCAGTTATGCTTTATTTTTTTCAGGGATGACAAATAACCATAGAATATTTTAACTAGTCAAAAAAGCGAGGTGCAAAAACTTTAACTGGAAACTTATTAACATCATCCTTCTGATAAGAAAAGAAATCTTACAGTTGCCCCTTGTGGTTTCTGGTTGGCTCTGAAATCTTACTGTACATTTTTATGAATAACTATAGTTTACACCTTAAAGTTTTTATGTTAATTTAAAAGAAGGTTCCTTTTAAGTAATTCCTTTTGTTCACCTGGATGTTCAAAGGCAGACTGGGGTCTGCTTTACACCCTATTTTCTGCAAATCCCTGGTCCCATGAGTGCTGTGGCTGGAGTCAGTGGGCCTGCTCATTCACAAGAGTTCATAGGCTGTTAAGGCCAAAAGGACCCTTGTCAACAGAGCCAAGCTCTCAGCTTTGCCCTGAGCTTTCATTGTGACAAATTTAGTTTATTCAGATTAATAAACTTGTCGTTACCAAGTATGGGCTCCAGGAGCAACCCATGGCCAGCACGTGGCTGCGTCTTCCTTTCTCTGCCTTGAAAACCTGGCAGCTCAGGGGCAGCTGGGCTTCTCCTTTTGGGTGCCACCCCAAAGGTCCTGCGAGTCCCGACGGTACCCTTTCTCTCTACAGGGGCCCACAAAGCTGCCCACAGCGTATACCTGCAAACGGCAGGTCCTTGCACACACCAGTTACTTTGCATGCGGGGGCAAGATGCATAATTTTGTGCCTACCTACCTGACCGTGCAGTCTCTCCTATGCCGACGCATAATTAATCAAAACATATCAGAGCAAATGCCTGCGCAGGTTTTCACGCCTGCTTGCTGATGCTCCTGCCCTGTTGTGCTTTGAGGCACAGCCCGTTTAAATCTGGCAAGTCCTAACCTTGAGAGTGTGAATTTGCAATGCCAGTGCTCATTGATGCAGTGCTTTGTGTGTGACCTGCAGCTGCTCCAGCCTGTAAGGCTGCCCGTAGGCTGTCTGCTCTGCGCACCGTGGAGAGCCGGGAGGTTTTGCCTGGAAACAGTGATGTTTCTGCGAATGTTAAATGAATGCTAGTGTTGCTAATGTACCAGTTAAGATATTTATGTTACCTGTGACTGGTTCTGCTGTCTTTAAGATCTTTATCTCCTCACCTGTCGGCATATTAGCTAGAGGAAGGCCTTTTTTTAATGTCTTTGCTGATTGTGTGAAATGCTGCAGAGATTGCTGTGAGCTAGAAAGAGAGGGTAAGGGGTCACAAATTAGACTGTTCTTGCTCTTGGAGACAAGCTTTTGAAAGATCAAAAAATAAAAGGCTTTTTCTCATATATGGAAACACCTAATACACCATTTCAGCCCACCTCACAAGTTGCAGTGTCTACATCACTTTAACCTTTTACAATTGCTTTACTTTGGTCAGAAAGCCAGAATTTGAGTTTGCTGGCGGGCATTTCCATATCTACAGGAGCTGAGGGTGTCTGGGGACGCATCTCCTTGGGACAAATCTATAGAAGCAAGACAAGGATGCTGTTGCTGCTGAAAACAACAACTTGTGCAGCTTTGCAGGACATGTTGTCTGCCGTGGACAAACAGAGGCAAACGACACTTGACGCGTTCATCCATCTACCAATATAATGGAAAATCATAACGGCAGTCTCGGTGACTGTGCATGCTGGTTAGCACCGTGGAGGGTTACGTCTGTGAGAGAAAATTATTTTATGGTGGAAATCAGTATTTGGTGGTAGAATATATGAAAATATTTTTCACAACCTAATGAACCTTTTTAATTAACAAAGCATTTGTAAAACTGTACTGCAGGGTGTAAAAATCTTAGCTGATCCACTTCTGATCATTGCCTGAGCAACAGAATTTCTTATGTGAATGGCTGGTTCCGGGCAGTGCAGGAATCTTGTCTGTGAGCCCTGTACTGGCAGTGGTCATCTCTCACGCTACCCTTCATCCTGAATAAGCCAATGATTACCGTCTTCTGTGTCACAGTGTTAGCAAATGTGTCAGGCAGAAGAAAAGAGTAGGTCAGCCGTACGAGCTGTCGTGGTTAGGACTGTTCCCCCACTGGAGAGATGAGGTGTTTAGACACCAGATGAAGCTTAGCTCCTGGGGTCTTTGCAAAGGGAGTAGTGACTTTTAGAAGGAATTGGGAGGTAGGTTTGTGGCGGGTACAAATCATGCCTTCAAAATTATGAATAATCCTGACAGTCAAATGTTGTGATCTTGGCTTGACTGACTGGTAGTAAAATTTGATACTAAATTCTGGCGGTATGGGCTTTGCTGTAAATTTCACCTAAACTGGGCTAGAAAAAGCTTGCAAAGTCTCCAGGGACCAGCAATCAGCAGTCATTGGGCTGTTGTATATTTTGAATGGAGTTTCCTTAAGGTGAAAGTTGCTGAGTGTCCTTTCCAACAACTTAAGTTACCTATATCTTGGTTCTCTATTGCTAGTTAACTGAATCTGCTTTAGTAAATGAGACTAGTTGGGTTCGTTAGTAAAACATACATGTTCTCTCAGATCAATCTATTTCTTTCTTTCAAGACTTCATGGGGGTTTTTTTAGTTGCTGATACATTATATTGAAAGAGTACAAAGAAAGGGGGTGCCATGCTGAGATGGAGCTGGGTAGAGCCAGAACTTCATGACTTGCTAGAAAGATATGGAGAATCACAAAGAGAGTTACTGACATACTGTTTACAATATCAAAGATATGAGGTCTCTGTTGTGCGTTTACCACCTGGAGAGGGCAGACCTGAGTCCAGCCCTCTGGCTGTGCTCTGCAGGATGCAAGCCTCCAGGTATAGCCTTGGGCACCAGGTATAGCCTGAAGCCACCTGCCTGGTGCCCTCCCACCGCCTATCCCTTGGCTTTCCGCGTGGTAGAGGCAATCGAAAGGGAGAAGCAGGACATGAAGCCAGCTGTGCTGGCAGCTGCTCTAGAGTCGGCTCTTACTGAGACAGACACACTCCTTGAGCCTATCCAGGCAGGAGACCTGGGTTTACCTGAGGTACCCTCAGAGTCAGATGCGGGAAAAAGAGCCTTCCTTTGCTCTTCCTCTGCTTACAGGATGGTGAAATGCATGCCATGAAATGTGGGCTCCCTCAGGTGATGTCTGGGAAGGGTCTGAGAGGGACAGGGCAGTGCTAGAGTAATCACTTCTGGAAGAAACAGTGCCTCTGAGAGCTGGGCATAGATCACAGCTGAGAACAGGCATGCTTCGCGCTGGCTCCATTCTTCAGTTTGTCCATGATACTGGCTTATATTTCAAATAATTCATATAATATTTCGTATATGTATTTTAGTATGTTTCATATAGGAAATGATCATGAAATTGGGAAACTGCAGAGTCCCACCAAACTTCATCACAGCAGTTCAGCAGAGTTCCTGCTAAAAGGCCATCAGTGATACCTGGGTGGTTCTGTCAAGAGGACTGCGAATTAGGCAGGGAAATGTTAAATGTCTGGGGAGGTGACACAGCTATGGCTGGTTACTTTGGCACTAGTGGAAATAAAAAATGAACTCCTCAGTGTGGAAGGATGGAGTCTGGCTTCTCTTTAGGGAAGGGTTATTTGAGGCATAGAAAAGAGAGGGAGGACTTGACTTTGAACTTTGTTCATGCCTAAAAATTTGAGGATGGGAGAGGAAGACACCCCTTGATCTCTGTGCCAGCATGTGCTTGGCACTCTGCTGGGAAGCAGAAGTCTGAGAGGTCCCTCTCTGTACAACCTTATTTCTACTCCAAACGTTATTATATACCTTCCAGATGGCTTATATTTTACACAAAGTTATGGCCACCGTCCTCTATTCTCTGCGTAGTCTGCTGCGATTCCTACTCTCCTGTGCCTGTGCAGTCCCGACCAGTTCTCTCAGAGCAGCAGAGGTCACGTGTTACTGAAAGCGCTGCAGAGATGACATGGCACAAGCAGCACGTTGTCAGCTGGTGCAAACAGCCATCGCTCCAGAGACTTTCCTGGAGCAGCCTCAGACAGGCTGGCCCTGGGGGTTTTCCTTCATAATTGAAAACTCTCTCAAACTGCTCCCACCAGACTGTGTGGCTGGGTTTACTAACAGGGCAGGAGGCAGATGATGTTCCAGATTATTCTCAGAGTTGGGCACGCTGCATAAAAGGTGCGATTTCACGTCACAGCTGCTTAGCCGCTTCGTGCCCTGCATTGAGAAGTAGCTCATTTCTTCCTCAGTGCAACGCTAGTCGGAGGGGAGGCAGGATACCTGCTGTCATACTGTCCGAGAAGTGGTGCTGCTGCTGCTGCGAGCAGCAGTTTTATTTTGATCCTGGTCAAATCACAATGTCTTATCGCGATAAAGATAAGGGAGGGAAAGAAACGTGACTCTGGAATATTCTTCAGGAAGCAGGTATCGTACAATGCCTCTGAGATGACCTGAAGCTCTCTCTGATACAGGAAGGTCATCATGGTCCCTGATGCTTGAAGTGTCTATTCGAATCCTCCGTCAGCCACCTTGTCATCACTTGCTCACAAATTTCTGTGGCCACTGTCTGCTGACTCCTCTTCGTGACATGCCCTCCCCATCTCCAGCATAGGACCAAAATAGGCACTTGCAGAGTGCTTTTAGGCACACCGTCACTGATCGTGACTCCCACTAGCTGTAGGAGGGGCAGACTGAGACAGAAGAGTGACTGAAGGATTTGAGGGGGCTTAGAAAGGGAAGGAATTGGGGAAGAGCAGGCTGTGGTTGGAAGGAGAAAGAGCTGCTGTGGGCAATATACTGTGTCACAGGCATCGTGCAGAGTAGAAAAGGCTCGTGCCCTAACAAAACTTCATGTAACTGAATGAACTTCAGACACTATCAGGTGCCCTCTTGCTTGCCAGAACATTGATCTTTCCTCTTCCTCATTAACTCCTTGCTCATCAAGTTACGTAATGGAACAAAAGGATCCATTACTTGCTTATTGGATATGTGGGAAATTGATTGTCCAGTTCCTAAAAGTCGAGGCTTTTTAATTTAAAGAAGTTGCTCCACATATCCCTTTTCTGTGTTTCCATCTTATCTGTTTTTTCAGTGATGTTACTGATAAACGCTTTATTTCCCCTCTTTTATTTCCTGCATACATTGAAGCTGAGTAAATGCAAGGAGAACATTTTACTTACGTGTTTGTTCAGAAATATGTAGATTGGGTCGTAGACTGTGCTGCTTTTGGCAAGGATGGATGGGATGATGCTGGCTGAGGGAGTGATGAGACCAGGTTTTCCAAATATAGCTATGAGTGCCACAATCCATATGGCAGCCAGCAAAGAAGAAAGCAAATTACCATCACCATGATCAGGATGCGCTGCTCCCTGGTCCAGCCCATCCCTTTAGTGATGCCACTCACCTGGATGGGAAAGAGGCATGAACACATCATTATCACTGCTCATACTGGGAGCAGAAGATGATTCATGGGAGCTGCTGAGATGACTGCACTCAAGGCAGGGAGGAAGATGGCAGTTCACCTGCACAATATGGGAAGGGATTCAAGCCCTATCTAGGCAGATTTGTACAAACAAGTAGCTCCACTGGATTAGAGTTGGCAATAGTGCCGTTCATCCAGAAGAGCCTTCGCCAGCTTCCTCTAAATTACAAAGCATGTGGTGTGAGCATCTTACTGTACAGAGAAGGGGGAACCTGCTGTCTTCTGACTGGTCCTGGAGGATAGTCAGAGCCAGTGCTCCCAGGACTGGTTATCTCTCAACCCCGTCCTTAGTGATGCATCCAGCCACATCAGTGTTTGTCTTGGCATGGAAGAAATTCTCTGTACCCAGAAGGCACCAGGGCAAGACAGCAGGTAGGCAAGAACAGGAAGAACAACGGATTGAGAGGCCTTCCTGCCCTGAATCCATTCAAAAAGTCACCGGTTCACTGAACCGCTCTGTTTTATTGACAGCTGTCTGGTGTAACACCAAAAGCCTTCGTAACACATCCTTTCAATCTGTGCCCATAGCAAGGCCCTATGCACTGCAAAATATTCTTGTCCTCATTGCTTTCTCTTCCCTATGAGACCAAGCAGATTTGTGCATAGCTGTTGCTTTGGACAAGGTTATATGACGTTCAGGAGAGCCTGGAGGGATAGGGAGTGGGAAGGAAACCATCAAGTCCCTCTTGGACTTACTTTTCTGATGCATTTCTTCCTTTTCTGCCATCTACTCAGTTGAATTATTGTATTTAGCTACTTAATTTTGTATAACGATGCATGTGATTTACCTATGCAACTTGTGCTGACAATAGGAACTGCGGAGATAAGAGCCATACAGATCCCGCTCCTTTCTGCAGGACGGACCCTGCCATTAGCCCTGCCACCATGCTCGGCTGCACTGCGGCAGTTCACAGTATGATGTGAATTTACACCCCCCCTCAGTCTGACTTCATTCTTTCCAGAAAGTCATTGATTGCTTTGCTAATAACTTTCTTTCCAAGAAAAAGAACTTGACTGAGAAATTAAGTACTGTGGCAATGTTTATATGAACATGTATAAACTACTTCAACTAAGCGAGGTAGGAAATTGATCTGTTTTTCCTCATGCACTCTTATAAATCTAATTTTATGACATGCAGCTGGTTTCTGAAACTGGAATTAGATTAAATTTATTTTAGCAGCAGTGTAAAACTTCATTTTGACTTGAATGACTAATGACTATGATGGATGTTACTTTTAGGATGCGTAGTACTCATTAACTTGATTTACCACAGTTACAAGGTCACACTGTAATTTATAAGTGCTAATTTTTACAACGTAGAGTACTTCAGTGCCAGGTCTCCTTATTGTATTTATTAATCAGGGTATGGTAAGTGATTTGCAAAACTTGGCAGTCGGGAAGGCTGACAGTCACGTTCTCCAGAGCTCCTGCTAGCGTTAAACTGAGAGAAAAGTCACAGTGCAGTCCCTTGACTAGCTGCATTTGACGTGGAAATCTGGATTCTTGGCAGAGTTGCCTCACTCTTTCCTGGCAAAAAAAGACCAAACAAAACGAGTGATAAAGTTTAGGAGTTCACTGACTCCAGGAGCTCATCCAGCACCTTTCTCCTTCAGCACCTGGACAAATAAGCCAAGAAGGGCTTGGACGAGTTTGCCTCTTCTGCCAAATCCTCTTTGCCGCGTGTGAACTCCTTTGCCTGCTGGCCGCTAGCAGCCAAGCGCGAGCACCCAAAAAGTGCTTTCCTCCCCACCCAGCCATCCTGTAGGACCGAGTCTGGGAGAGCTGCGTCTCCAAGCTGCTTGAGACAGAGGAGCTGCAATCCAGAAAGGACGCGCACAGCTCCCTGACTGCTCTGGCTTTGAGTTACAGTCCTGACACAGCAGCCGCAGCATAGCCATTAAAGGGTAATTTTCTCTATAAAGAGACTTTGTCTGACTGCTAATCTGTGTTTTGGGTAAGTGAACACTTCCACAACCTGTCCCCTGGAGACAGCTAGCTTCCCTTCGCTCTTATTGCCAGTGCACCCCTGAACTTCTGAACTTGTTCATAGGTACAAGAGGAAAGGTCTGATTGCTCACAAATATTTGTAGAAGATGATCCCAGACAGAGGAAGGAGGCTAAATCATAGCTTAAAGGGGAAGTGGGGGAGGGGGGAATCAGAGAGCAGAGGAAAGAGAAGTAAATCACAGTTTAAAAGATCATTTTTAGTTTGCACAAAAATAAAATAGAAAAATGCCATGCATTTGATGTTCTGAAATGGTGATAGAACAAGAAAAGTTCAAATAATGAAAATAAAAAAAAGTCATATTGTACCTTAAATTTCTTAATCTTCAAGAGTTAAATGAAGTAAGTGTATATCTTTGTTCAAAGTGTATTCTTAAAAGGCTTCAAAAAGTAATATTCTCAGGATATACTCAGGCCAGGGGCCTAAGCCCAGAGGAAGCAGCAAATACCAGAAACTGAGCTCCTAGCCAGAGCAGGAAAGGGTTGCGAGTGTTGCAATTTATAATTCGGGAATAAAAAAAATGCCAGGTTTTGCTCAGATGTTTTGTCATCTCTGAACTGACATTTTTTAGGAAATTTTGTTCTTTCCAGCATTTCAGTATTTGAGCGTTGCTGATGTGGAGCAGGGGTCGAAATGCGTGACTTCTCTGTGCAATGGCGATTCCGAATTTTGTTGAGACGAGGAGGAAGGGCAATTGCCGCTGAGCCAGCACCTGCGGCAGGAGCTGTTCAACGCAGCATTTCAGCCAGTTTCTGTGCTATTAAAATCAACAGGCATTTGGGCGGAAACATGTAACCCTTTAGAGAGTTAATTTGGATTTAGCTAAGACATTTGTTCTTTAAACATCTTGTATTAACTTTTCAAAGTCTAAAAGGAGAAGGAAACGTGGAAAAAAGGGAGTTTTCAGTGTGTGGAGAGCTGCTGCCATTGAATTCAACTGATGTGCATATGCCTCTCTCTCTTGACTGGGACTCATGTTATATTCCTAAGTAAATTGTACCATATATAAACACTTGATGCCTTATACCTCACCTTCTCTCCTGATTTCTTATGAATATATTTTGAAAAATGGACCTTGTACAGGTTGTTGTGTAATCCCTCTGCTGCAAAGTGCCGCAGCAAGCACTAGAAATCATTGCAAAAAGTTTTACGGGGAATACAGCAGGATGCATTTGCATGCTGGAAGTCACCTTGAGACTAATTAAAAACCAATAGAAACTATTCTGAAAGTAGAACATATCCGTAACTGTGTGCTGTGGGAACATAGTACAAAGTACTTTATAAAAACTTTGTTTATGTTCAAATTAAATCTTATATGACAGTTGCCTGTGTTTAAGAAACAAAGTAGTATTTGCCATAAGGCAAATAAATTTGTTAATCAAAATATTTCCATTAGTAGTGGAAAACATTTCACTCAAATACACCCACAGGCATCAGTAACTCAGATTTAT
This sequence comes from Apteryx mantelli, assembly GCF_036417845.1. Lineage (NCBI taxonomy): Eukaryota > Metazoa > Chordata > Aves > Apterygiformes > Apterygidae > Apteryx > Apteryx mantelli. The sequence continues at coordinate 25,461,239 of NC_089986.1, read as the reverse complement.
ATGCAGCCATGTTTTAGAGAAAGTTCACATGTTTATCTTTTTATATTGTATTTTGTGCCGTTGATATGGATTTTTCATGGTATCTTCCCTCTGTTCAGATTTTTTAAAAATCCACCACAACCCAGTACAAAATTTTAGAAGGTGCTCAGGCTATGTGATGAGGCAGAAGCAGTTGGATTTGGCTAAGGATTGGGGCGCACTCGTGCGGAGACACAAAGGGGAAAGAACGGCATTTTGTGTCCTGGGGGCTGGATCTCCAGGCTCTCGAGAAGAGGCGCTGGCAGCTGCCTGCCAAGGTCCTCAATCCGCCCGCAGAACCCCGGCCCTGCTGTGTCCGTGTGCCTTCCTGGGAGTCTCCTCTCCTCCGGACTGAAACCACAGCTCCTTTTCCTACTTTCAAGTCAACGAAACTCAGAATAATGCCTGTACAGGTTTGAGAGAAGGAAACCTGTACGACCCTTTCCTCTTGCTTCAGGTAAGGGCAGAAGAGACGATTTTTTTTGTCTTTTCAGACAGTTTTCTGGATGTTTTCCAGATGAAAACCAGCCTGGTCTGAGACCACATGTGGGAAACTGAGGAATCTGGAGGTATCTATCACTCAGCAGGCTCTGACAGACCACGAATCACACAGTGGTTGCGATTTGACCCCACATCTCTTTTTGAACATCCTGATGCAATGTGGTACAAAGCTAAACAGGGAAAAAACAGCTCCTTTTTGTCACTCTACTAAACGCTGACATAAAGTTAGTAGAGTATTTCTGATGGTACCTGTTCTGTCAGCTCAAAGCACCCTTGTCAGGCAAACTGATATTGTGTAATAACTATCTTGTTCTTAAACCAAATTTATCTTCTAAGTATTTTCTCTCTTCCCAAAAGGAGCTTGCAGTTTTCAAACTGCGTTCCAGGGGCTGGCTTCACTGGCAAGCAAGCTAAGACTTTAATCCCATTGCCAGCAGCAGGAAATGGTTATTTTCACCCTAAAAAGCTGGCAAGTTTGAATATCCTCCCATTTTTACAATTTTCTGTGGAACATTTTTGTTCTCAGTTATGAGGCTCCAGTCAAGGAAACCTGATGCCTGATGGAGAGATGTTAGTATTCAAGGTAAATACGGAAAACTTTTGCAAACCTGTCCAAACTCAGCAACCATGAAATGCTGCTGACAAATCATCAGCTTATGTGGACTTGGATACAGCACTGATTTCCTGAGCCATCCCCGAGGCTTAGGTCATCGGATCAAATGCTGTAGATCAGCAAAAGAAAAGACCTGCATGATGCTGAGACCTGGCACTATGCCCTTAAATGTTAATTTGGTCTTGCTAACTTCCAAGGTAAATAAGAATACAAGCCTGGTCCAGTTGGCTTCTTTCTCGTTGCAGGGCCCGTAGAGATTTGAAAGTCAATCTAGAGTCTTTCTGCTGTAGAAGCAGTCGTAGTGGTGCTGCTGCAGCAGTTTAGCGCGGGGTTACACTGACAATCCACTGAGCAGATATGCAGTGTAATCTACTTTTTTTGTTTGTTTGTTAGAAATCTAAATCTGAATCTGCTGTGCAGGAAGTAAAAAAAAACCTTGCCATTTCTGCAGGGTTTGACATACAAAAGAGCCCCAGAAAAGAGGCTTTTGTTATCTTTATGTTTTCTTTGCTGGAAGTTGAATAAGTTTCTCCTGAAAGTGCCCTTTTTATGATGCATCTCTATCACTCATTCCATATGTTGCACATGCAGTCAGATGTGCTCTTGTTTGTCTCTTTTTAGGCACAACCTGTGGCCAAAACCAGAACACTGAGCCGACGAATCCGTGTTACCGGTATTCCTGTCTTGCTGTAATACCAACTTCAGAGCTTTGTGCTGAGTTAGCAGGAGTGGAGGTTTTATCTCCAGTGCCGCTGGAGGCTGTGATTGTATCTGCTCTAGCTGTTGGTTATTCTAACAGTGACTTTTTCATGTGCATCTCACTGGTGTTAATTTTTATCTGGAAATAAAAATAATAAGCTCAGGAATGTTTGGGAATCTCTTCAAACATGAGCCGTACCCAGTTAAGGTCCTGACCACGTTTCTCCTGCCTCTGTTGGTGCATGGTGAGTCCCTGCCAAGTGAGTGTCTAGGAGAAGAAGAGATCATGCTGGGAACCAGTGCTGAGTAATGAGGAGATGGTTTAGTAGCAAGCTGAAGTCACACCCCATGACAATTTCTGTGAGCAGAGAGAAGGCTGAAGGACTGGAAATGTTGTTGTGCATCCTGCACGTAAGCCGGCCCGTTTGTCTGAGAGCTGAGGGTCCACAGTGGAGGTGACTGTGCCAGGTGAGCATAGGAGGAGGACAGTCCCTGTGCTGCGGTGCGTAATTTTGTAGCTTAATTCCTTTAGGTTTTTCTAATCCCGAGAGGCACTTCCAGATGGTGATTCAGCCCACGGAAGAGTTTAATTTGCGTCTGTTTTTTTTGCATTGTCTGTAATTGGGAACATACATGTCCATCCTCCGAAGCAGGGGGAATGATTTGGGCTGAAGTGCTTACAAATACAGTGTTCGTGTGAAGTGGCAGTGGACGTCACGGGCAGAAGGACATGGAAGAGAGACAAATGCAACAAGCAGTAAGAATATGTTTAAATAGTGGTTACTGAGTACACAGCTAATCCCTGGCTGATAGTGTTTACATGTCCTGTGCAGAAATACCATAGTCATTGCATTACTATGAAAGTAAAATCTGTATTTTCAATAAGGGATATGGTAATTGTGCGGTACTGAAGCGGGGAGCGCAGTGGAGTGTGCCCGTGTTTGCCTGGGAGATTTAGCCACAAAGCTCCCATTGAAATTCATAGCTAAAGCCCAGGTTGAGCCGAGAATCTCAGCCAAGTGAGTGACTAGGCTGACGGTATTTTCCCTTGTTTGTTTTGAAACCACTACAACACTTAGCGCTTGGAGGACTGGCAAATACCCTAATGAGATTAGGATGATGACCCTGGCGAAAAGTTTGAAAAAAAGAAAGACAGAGAAAAAGCTCAGCCAAGCTGGATATACAGTGCCCTAAGCACAGCAGTTCAGACCTGCTGTTTACATGAGCAAAGCTGCGGCGTTTCTCTACAACAGGCAGCGCAGGCAGCCCCTTGGCTGTGGCAGCAACCGAACCGCCTTCAAACATCACTGTCTTAATTCTGTTCATCTAGAAAATGTACCTGAGGGATATGAAATCAAATATACCCAGTTATACTCAGCCCTGGTGAATTAATAGCTTGCAGCTACTTGAATAAATACTAGAGAACCAGACTATAACTTAATAAAGTTGTAATTAAATTGTGTTGCCTGTGCATTAAAGGTCAATACAATTCCCTCTGAAGTCAATAAGAGACTTCCCTGTGGTCTGTGCACATTGGCTTATGCCCTGGTTTTAAGAACTGATAATGGTTTTGCAGTAGATACATCAGATGCTTCAGGGGAAACTCTTGACTTCGAAGCGTTACTATGCCATACGTTCATCTCGTTTGATGCTCCTAGCCCGTCGGCAGATCCGTGGGAATGCACATGAACATGTCTGTGCATTGCTTGAAAAGAGCTGTGAGGTGCCTAAAATGGCATCAGGCGCACGCTCCACACCAGGCAGGGTGTCAAGGGAACCTGCCAAGTGGCCAGAGGGGGCTCAGAGGCCCTGCAGCCTCTCGGCACAAAAACAGCCCACCTCTGCCGACACAGGCTCGCGCAGCAAAGGGTGAGCAAAAAGAAGAAAAGGATCCGGCAGAAAGCTTCAACCAGTAAGACAACAGTGTGATTAAAGGAAGGCTGTAAGAGGGTCTTTACATCATATCACGTTCCCCGTCCGACCTTGGAGAAGCGGCATGAAGGGAAGGCAGGTGAGTGGAACATGTCAGGAAGCTCTTAAGAAATGTTTTACTGATATGGGAAACCACTTGGGTTGCTTCTGTTCTCATCTCTGCCCAGACACGTGATCACCTCTCTACCTTTTTTTCCTGGACCAAGAACTTATGCACCTATTATAAACACGGAAATTTTTATAAAACAGAAAATCACCTTTCTTGGCATTATAAAAATGTGTTACTTTCTATCAGGCCAGGGTGTTTCTCTACAGATGCAGCTCGCAGTATTAGCATCCTGACTGTGTTAATTGGGTTATACATCCTAACCCCACATGGAGAGCTTGCTGATCCAGACTGCTGAAAGTTACTAATATTCTTTATGATGATTTTACTCAGGCTGCTTTTGACCTTTCCTTCACAATGGTTTTATGCCAGTTATGAAATGGCTGTCGAGAGCCTAACTCCTGGGGCCATCTAACACGCCGCTGAGGGAACGTTGCTTGCCTTGGCTTTTTCCTTACTCTGCGAATTGCACCTGTAGGATTTAAGTGAACCTGGGGAAGGAAAGCGGAGCAAGTAAAGGATGGCTGGCCTCTACCAAAGTCTCTTTGCCAGGCCGTATGCCTTACTCGCTCACCTCACCGGTGTCTGCTGCGGGTCTGCAGAGGAGCTCGAGCTCCATGCTCTCGCATGCTAATGCTCACCCTGTGTCTCCAGGTGAGACATTGCTGTTTACACAAGGTCCCTTTACATCACAGGACAGAGAAAAAAGGCGAAAACAGGAGCACTTGCGTTCACATCAGCCTGTAGGTAGGTAGGATGTGGAGACTCCCGCTGTGAGTGAGGGTCAGAGCCTTCATAGTCTGCCTGTGCCGAGTATCCTCCGGCTTGCACGGAGGCAAGCTGCTGTGCTCAGCTGCTGAGAGACATCAAACGTACCAAGCCCAAATGCATTTGCTCTCGTTTTCCAGGGATCCACATATTACAGGCACTCATATTAAAAATAAGGAAGAAGTTCCAGCTTGTGGCAGATGTGGAGCTGTTAACTCATCCCTATGCTCATCCCTACGCTAACCCAGATAGCAAGCGCACAGCTGCCTAAGGAGCCCGTGGTGCTTTTTGTCACTGTGATTTGCTAGTATGAGAAAGTAACAGGCTTGTTCCTGTGCAGCCTTTGCTAGATGGAAGTTGCATGTCAAAAACTGGTTGATGAGTTTTCTCCCTGCCGCAGGTAGAAAAGAAAGCTAATTGGCTTTACTGTTATTATGCATCTTTCTCACATCTCCTTTTAACAGCAGACCGACAATTAAGCTTGCTTTATTCCCAAACTGGGCTTTTGATTCTTTCCCTCTCCCCTGGCCCAGACAAACCCCTCCTTTGCCTGCTCCCTCAGGACTCGCAGTTTGCTGAGCGTGAGGGGTTTGCTGCCGATTTTGCTGTCGGTTTGCTTCTTCCCAGAGACTTCTCCAGACAGATTACAGGAAGCGCTGGCTTTGGAAATATAAACAAGCGTGTAACTTGTATAAAAATGAGGCAATGCTGCAGCTATTATCCTCTCTCTCTCTCCTCAGGTGTCCAGTTTTTGGCAGCATTTCCAGGCTTCAGCGCTCTGTGGTCTCCACGTGTTTAATCACCAGAGGAGCAAAATGCTCCAAAAAACCTGCTCAGAATCTGCCAACACAAACCGCAGTCCGTTTCGTAGGGTCATTGGAACCTCTCAAAAAATGCCCACCACACAGGAGGGTGGCATTCGCTTTTCCACCTCGGGGAGCTAATCTGGAATTTTGTTCCTCCAACACAACGTTACCAGCAAATATTTTGGAAATCAGGATAAGAGTTTGAATCATCTCCACTTCTCTCTCACGCTGCACCCTCTGCCCTCCCCAGTTCTTTTCCAGTATGTCCTGTGACTGGGCTGGACCTCCTGGTTTTTCCTCTGAGGTAAGGCCGTGCTGGGGAAGACCTTGTGTCTCCAGCTGAGGAAGACGGTTATTCCTGAAAAGTGATTTGCTGTTACCTCTGTAGGCTCAGATACACGCTTGAATAGCATTTCAGGTTGCTCCCTCTTTGCCTATGCCCTCAGCAGCACCACCGAGTAAAACCTAAATGATTTTGACCTGGTGTGATGTTGGCGACAGCTGGTTTAGTGAACTTTATGGTTTTATAAATACCATTACAAATAATGTGACTAATATTTTCTGCCTTCTTATATTGTCCTCTATTCTGAAAATATATAATGGCAATACTTTACTGAGGATAAGTGTATTTTTATGGAGGGATAACGAGCATGGTTTCTTGCAGAGCTGGACCCTCAGGGTATTTAATTAAGAATGGGCAACTAAGGCACCTGTCTGGATCTGTAAGCTGCCTGATGAAAGGGCTGTGTGAATGTGCAAGTGCCAAAGGGTAGTTAGAAGCCCTGAGGCTTGCTCCTCCAGAGTGCTGGCAAGGCTGCTGGCTGAAGCATTTCATTTATAAATGGTCCATACAGTGAACTTCATTCTTTTCCGGCCCCGGCGAGTCCAGACCAGCAGTAACGCACAGAAGTCAGCAGTGGGTACATGTGAGATGAGACTGGGGCCTAATATCTCTTGAATACAGCACAGATGGCCAGCAGCAGGTACTGTAGGAACACAGTCTGGAGCAATTTTCCCTGCAGTTATATTCCTTGTAAAGCATAGTAAATACCATGGCTCTGATAGTCAGCTGTTGTAAATCAGAAAAGCTCTTTCAAATTGCATGGAGCTATGCCAGCTTACACTACAGGAAAACCTGGCATACCTTCAAGATCCTATTTATGTCCAAGTTACTCAGGCAGAACTCTTAAGGATCCCTGTAAACCAGTGGCTTACATCATAAGAATACTGAAAGAAGGTCATAAATCTTGTTGGAATGACCTAGCACTCCATAAAGTCTGTTATGAAATCTGCATGCAACATCTGCTTCCACTGGAGATCCTTGGAAGCCGCCTCCGCAGGAGCGGCTCGATGTACGTTCATGAGTAAGTGTTTGCAAGCCTGAGTGATGAAGCAGTCAAGTTTGTTTTGAGGCATCACTCAATACTGAGGCAATAAGTAAGTCCTCAGCTTCCTTTCCTTATTTTTCCTAGAGAAGACCTCATGAAAGAAGTATGGTTTCCATGACCTTTTTTCAAATACTTTTGATCTGCAGTACATTAGTATTTTTTTTACTTGTCAATTTTGAACTGAATGCAAAAAAGCCTTCTGGGCCGAAGCAAGCTGTGCACTGTGGTGGGTGGGCGCCTCACCCTGCTCCCAGGCGAGCGGCTCGGGGCTGGCACACAGACAGCTCTTCCACCCTGGCCTTCACCCACCGCCCGCTGCTGGCCGTGCAGGGGCAGAGGGCCCGACTGCACCGGGGAGATACTATTTCGAGAGCAACAATGGTATGTGTTATGGGAATAGGAGATTTTAGAGACCATTTTAGAGAGCTAGCCCTGTTACTGTGAGGGGACAAAACAGATGGGATATGCTGTGGGATACCCAGGTGATGGATATGGTGTGTAAATACGAGTAGACAAGGGGAAAGTTGAGCTTACAGAAGACCAGTGGTTAGAGAAGCAGACTGGGGAAACCACTTTTTCATAAATTACTGATGAGATCTGGGTGGTTTTTTTCCCCTCTATTAGTCACGTTTCTGTTTGTCAGTTTTGTGAGTTCTCATTCCATGATGAGTCCAGGAAAGATGAGAGAACAAATTCAGTAAGCCACTTTTTTAAAGCGGAAGAGTGCTGCTATTTAAATGTGATTGATCTACATAAATTGAATAAAGGAGAACGGATTTTGATCTAAAAGGCTTCACCTACTGTTACCACACTGTCACTGTGTCCCACTCGCCTAATAAAATTTACAGTTCTTATTCACATTTAACAATTTACAGAAGGCAGTATGTCTTGCAACACTAATTTTCTCCTACTTTCTCTTGAACAGAAATGATCAGTCATTCTTGATGGGATGGGCAGACCACTGCCTTTTCATCTGGGGAAGATCTTCTGGCCCATGTGAAATGGCAATAGAGCCCAAATGGAGGCATCTGGACAGAGATGCGGTTCTGGTATGAAAGCTTGGTCCAGCGTAGACAGTAGTCTCAGAAAGGCATGAAGGAAAATAAGTTCCTTGCTGTGGTCAGTGTTGCCTATTATCTGAAGATGCAACAAGCGGACCTAGGAAGCCAAAGGTACCTTTTTATTTCATTATCTTCAATGGTTTCTGAACTTAAGAGCATTGAGTCATAGATTTGTGGAGAGACCAGCAGACCTGCTTTCCCCTTAGGAGGTGATCTGAGGATAAATGACTGCAGAGACTGATAATGTAGTTGTGAAGAGCTCGTAGGTTCCACAATACCCACTTTCATAGAGTAGGTAGTTGCTAGTAAAATAACAGTCGCTATAGTATTGTTTTTTCAGAGCAGGGAAAACTGAGCTGCAAGGTGCTGGTGTGAGAAATTGGTCTGCTAAGAATGAAGGTAGCTCTTGGCCTGAGGCACAATTTTGTGGCTTAATGAGAGCTTCCTTGAAGCTGCTAACCAGTGGACAAAGACAGGGTGGTCAGTTTAACAGTAGCTCATGGTCTCTCCTAATAATAAAAACCCTTTTGCTGGGAGAGGAAATACTGATGTTTATCAAAAAAAATAAATAAATTGCTGATCCTACCATTGAGAAATGTTGCAAGGTCAACTTAGATTTTATTTTTAAGGAAGTTTTTCTATCCCTCCTAACATGTGAGTCTTTGTATCATGCTTAAAAGCTTATCACTGCAACTGTAAGACCTGGAAACATATTACCTGCATTCATAAACAAAACATTTTCATATGATAATTAACTTAGAGCTTAGGATTTTTTAAATTCCCATGCATTCAAAGCTTTGCAATAAAAATAAGAGTGAGAAAAAGAAGTTGCCAACTTTATGTTATAGTTCAGTTTTAATTCTCATCTGTGGCATGAGTGCTTTGCTCCTAGCAGGCCTTGTCTCGTACTCCACAAAATAAGTTTTATACCAGTGTTACACCTTTGAACCCAGTGGGCTGGATTTCAAGTACAACAGAAGAAGAGATGGTGAAGAACAAAATGTGGGACAGGACTTAAAACGACAGTTGGCAACTTGAGGTGAAAAGCAGTGATGGTGCTAGTTTGCTATTTAGAAACTTCTGCCTCTTAGATTTCTTAGTGTTGCTTGCCTGGTCTAAATTTAGTAAATTAACATATCATGAGGCTTGGCAGCCTCATTTTACTGATAACAGAAGCCCAAATTCCTTCTTCTGTGTCAAAGGCAAATCTCTTCTACTGCCTCTTGCTTGATGCTAGCTAACCAAGTTCCTAGCTGGTCAGGCTTGTTGGGGCCAGGTCTTTTCTATTTACATTATTGCAGTTACTAACCCCCTCTGAATTATGATATTTTTGAGTATCCCACAGTGGGTGGGTGTGAATACTTGTAGAAGTTATGAAATAGAAGAACTTTCCAGGTCACACCAAGCTTTATCAGTTCTGCAAAAGTCATAGAAGATGCACCAACTTGTACACCACATTTTTGCAAAGGCATAAATAGAGTTTGCTCACTCTCTCTGCATTCAGTGAAATTGGGAGGCTCTTCTGTTTTTTGCTGCAGTCAGAGCAAAACTGAGCTAGCAGAAATGGAAACTGATTTAAAATAGTTCTGTATTAATTTCAGGAGCAAAACATGCAAATATTCTCAAGATTAGAAAACCTTTCTCAAGATACTGGCAAGAAGCAAGCACGGTCCCGGGACAGAAAGGGCTATAAACACTCCAACAAAAGTAGTTGCACACTTCTTCCATGATCACAAAATTTTTGGCGGTTGGTTTCTTACCTTTGACTAAGTGCAATTTTATGCATAGTGGAACACCTTATGTGCAGGAAGAAATAAAACATCTGTAAGAAATTTGCTTTTGTTCTCAAACTACTAATCAGCTGCAATCAGAATTCCATCCATTTCTTATAAGAGTTGTAGCCTGAAGGGAACTGAACTTTGTATTTGGAATTCCACTGATGAGGTAATCTGTTCTCCATTCTGAAGATTTATATTCCATTATATAAAGTGTCCATTTATTCACTTCTTGCCCAAGTAGAGATTCAGAAGAGACTGTTGATGAATGACCCATCTACCATCTCTTCTAAAAGATTGTACCCTCTCTTCTAAGTGCATGTGAAAATACAAAGAAATCTTAAAACAGATTAATAGATTTTTGTTGTTTAAGCTTGATAATAGTTCACATAAGTGATTTTCTATCTTTATCCAGCCATTTTCAGCTATAAAGTTTATTGTTTCCCTTTTTCTGCTGTGGAATTGTGCTGCAGTATCTGTCGCTCTCTCAGTTCTCAAAGGGCACAGTTCTTGTTGACTTGAGCATCTTGTTGCTTTTGAAATGCTTTAGTGACTTCCAAATCACTCAACTGTTCTATGGGAGGAAGGGGACCAGATGACAAATGTTATGAGCATTTGTGATGTGCAGATGTGCAAGGAGTTTTTGTTTAAAAAACAAACAAACCAGAAACTTTAGATAACTTTAAGTGTAGCATGTGTTCGTATACCTTAATGAGTTGGGTTTATTCCAGCCCATCCCAAGTTTGCCTGCTCATTCAGAGGGGAAACTAACAACTGCCTCTGAGTGGATCCAGGTGAGACCTGAACCTCCTGTAGTGCCCTCAGCACTGGCTGGTTCTAAGGAACACGTGAAGATTTGACTCTACAAACCATCTTTTTTCCAATAGAAGATGACGGTGGAAAATCACCCGTGGTAAGCGTACTGATAACACACACAGTATGGAAATTTGGCCAAAATGCATTTAGAGCAGGCTGTAGTAAAAGAAGGTGGTCAGTCACCAGCTCTTTCACAACAGAGCAGGAAACTCTTGACCACTGCGGGGTCCCTAAATTCGCAGGGCCAATAGGAGCCTGGCCCTGCTGTACTGACTGCTTTCGGGAAGCAACGGTTTCCAATATTAATGCAGATCTCTGCTGAAGCTTAGGGAGGCAAAGGTGAAGAGAGGAAACATTTCTAACTTCCGTGGTTATGTCTTTCACCTCTGCTGCAGTAATTTTTCTCAGCTCTGAGAGGTCTCAGAAGGTGCCAGATGAGTAATAGGAAACCTGGTGGGGCCTTGTGCTGTGTGGGGGAGAGCGCTCTCCAGCTAGAAGTTGAAGTTCGTTACAACATCCATGAAGTTGTTTATACCCTCGAAGCTGTTTACAACATGCTCTTGCGCTCACCTCTCCCCTCGCCTCAGCCCTCATAAGGATAGGCCACGTGATTTAAGATGAAAATTAAAATTAGTCTTTAGAAAAATAAAGGGTTTCATAATAGTAAATAGAGGTCTTGTAATAACCAAAAGGGGATTCTGATCAATTTAAAATATCAAAATGTTAAAATAATTCATTATGGTTGATATTTCCCAAAGATCTAGTAACAAGTACATGTGCGATGCAGCATTGTGTGAGGTTTCTGGATTCTAAGTGTTGCCTCTTCCTTCTCCTATTTAATTTTCTGTAAAACAGCAGGTGTGCTTTTATGCTTTGGGGTGCTTAACTGTACAAAGGAGAAAATATTAACTGTTCAAAGGAACCGTGTCCTTTGGAGTTATTAATCTGCATAACACATTTGTCAGTGAGACTGAATATTAAAATACTTCAGTATTACTTATGTTTGCACTGGTTTGATTCCCCTCCTCCTGCTTGTTTGTTATATACTTTAATTGGCAATGACTGTGATTATAGCACATTATTCTCATTTAGACTGGAGTATTTAAATGTGTAGTCAGCCAGTCTGAGGAACTGGTTCTTTCAGGTTCTTCTAAAAATTCCAACCTCAGTTTTCATCTTACATTTCTAAAGTTTTAAGTTCTCAAATAACATCTGCACAAGGACTTAGAGCATGCTCTTGCCTAAGCGTGGGTGTTGTTGTGAGATGGGAACTTGGACCTGTTGCTGGGGTTCACTGTGACTGTCGGATGTTCTGGGAACCCATGGGAACAGCCTGCGGCATGAAGCACTGCCGTGTGCCAGGATAGCTGTGCCTGGCCCGAGTTAAATATGTCCAAGACCCAGCTGTCATCAGAAATCACTCTCGTGCCGCTCTGCAGAGCTAAGCAGTGGCACATGAACACGGCAAACTTTCCAGCTATGAAAGGGCTCATAACAAGCTAGTTTCTGGCACGTGCTCATTATGTGATTTCTAGATGTAAAATCAAACACTGGCAAAATAGAGCCCCTAGGACATGTTCACCCAAAGTTGTGCAGAGTGCTTTATCCTGAGGTGTCCAAAGGAACCGACGCCAGGTGGGCATGGGCAGTGGGGCACTCCTGGCACACAGCAAAGCCTTGACCTTCTGGCTGCTGCTGGCCATGAGGAAGGGTTTCCTAGTGCCTTCCCTCCCCAGGCAAGTGAGAGACCCTGCACTGGTCTTCCAGCTATTAACTGTGCTCCAAAATGGGTACATTGTGGAAAGCAAATTAATTAATTAGTGTTAGTGAGCGTGACAACATCCAAGTATTTCTGCATAATATTGGTTGACAAGCTCTACACTGCTGTGCAAAGACCCAAGTGGGACCTTTGCGAGTGTAGGATGTCTCAAAGATGACTCTTGGGCTCCTCTAAGTGGGAGTATTTGCAATAATAAACCTCTTCTCTAAGGGAAGAATGAGCTGATTGTTGTCTCTATGTATCTAGAGAGGTGATTAAACCTGCAGGTTTCCCCAAAGAAAAGATCTGTGGAGTCCAGCTCCCTTCAGCTGGTTGTTTTGTTTTGTTTTCCAAAAGGGAAACTGTGTCTCTAAATGTGAGATCTTTAATGGGTGACCCTTGCTACTAGCTTCTCTTCCTAGCATAAGTGCTTCAGCCCTGGTGTTTCTGGGGACTCTGGCTGTAATGGGTGTATCAAAGGAGGAGGAAGAGATGGCTCCTGGAGCAGAAGCATGCTCTTTCTTCTAATGTTCATTGCATTTTTTTGTAATCCTTTCCTTTGCCAAGCCTAAAAGACCGGTTATGCTAACGCGGGAGATAGTATTGATGGGTGAGAGGGTGTTCCCTAAAGGCAACTGCTAATGGAAGATAATCTTGCATTTGGTTTGCTGATTTAGGGGAAATTTGACCAGTGCTTCAAGGACTGCTGTGAGAGATTCTTCTATGTAAAGAAATAGATGGGATTTGCTCATTCACTGAGTCTCCTCGTTCATTTTTGCCATGTGCTAAAAGGGCTTAATCACAGGGGCAGGTTTCTTCTTTCTCTGTCCCAGGGCACACTTTCCTTCTGGCTTCACTGGTTGTGGGTGAAACCAAGAACAACGATAGGAGCAGGGATTAGGATGCACAGGAGTCATCTGTAATTCTACAAAAACCCTCAACAGTAAATCTTGCTCTGGAGCAATTGCTGTGCCTGTGTGAGAGGCAGCACAGCAAGGAAAGGGAACTTTGCTTGGCCTCAGAGTACTGTAACGCAAAAGAGCCAATGAAGGGAGGAAAAAGTGGTTTCTGGCACTGGCCAATAACTGGACTCTTAGAAGGAGGAAAGCACTCATAATGAAAGCAGCTCTGCCTGCGGAGAACGGGTGCTCTCTGCTGTCCTGTAGGCTGAAAGGGAACTGTGTTACACTCATCTTGCATAACTGTAAGTGCCTGAATGCTTCGCTTCTGAATTTTTGAAGCAAATGCCAAAAACCAGTTGAGCTAGAGAGAAAAGGAAAAGATCCCATTTGCTTTGTTTTCAGCCAGAAAAATCCTTAGTATATTAATCAGGTAAGTGACTACTGCTGGAAAAAATCTCAGTAGTCTGTTGTTTGATAACTGTGTATTGTGCACAAAATACAATAGTAGAAGACAAAACACGCACCCTCCAGCTCTTTGCAGAAGCCAGGGACCATCACTGTGCCCTGCCTTCAAAGCCGATTCACGCGTGGAAGCGGGGTCACTGGAGTTGCAAGTGTTGCCCCCTGCTTCAGAGCCACCATGGGGCCCGTGGCTCTGATTTTACATGTATTTTGTATATTCGCATAGACAGCAGATCTTCCTGCTGCCCAAGGTTATAGCTGCTAATGGGAGTGTTTCTCTGGCCCCAAAAGGGAGCGCTTTGGGTAGCCTTCAGCCAGACAAGTTTGTGCAACTGCTAATGAGCAGAGGTCTTGCTACTATTCGAGTAGGAAAATATAAAAGCATCCCACCATTTCATTTTCACTGGAATTGAAGTTAAAAGAAGCAAAGAAAACTAAGGAGTTCATTATTTTGTGGGTGCGTGGGGGTGGGGGGAGGCTTTTGTTTTTAAAGGTGAATGCTGTCTTTGATCATCTGGGTTGAACTCTTACTGCAGGCTCTTATGTGTTCAACTGTCTTAAGGCTGATTTCTCTTTTTTGTCCTCTAATGTGTTTCAGTACTTAAGCCTTAATGCTTCCTGCCTTTGGGAATGGTTTGTCACACTTCGCCAGTTCAGGCTAAATTTGTTCTGGGTAAGTACTGGAGTAACATTAATAATTATTTAGACAAGTGCTTGAGGACAAGTGTAATTACAGTTTCCCCTTTACTGCCAGTGAAAAGGAAGTATTGGAAAACAGTGTTGTGTTTCCAGATTTCCCATGCACAAGCTCTAGGAAGCTATTGCCCAACGCTCAAAACTGTTGGACTCACTAATCAACATAATGAAGTTAATATGTGACATATCAAATGACTTGCTGCATTTTTTTCCTTTCCTTAACACTTGAGAGATCAAGAGGGGAGAGGTCTAATGGAAACCATGCTGAGATCCCAGCTTTTCCTGACTTCTGTGTGATTATCCCTGGAGGGAGGGGGCTCAGAGCACCCCAGAGCAGTGGTGAGTACCATGCAAGCCTGGACAGATGTTGTTAACCCAGATGTGGTTATTTCCATGGCATTATTCCTGACATGCCTTTGATGCACGTAGCCGGCCTGCCTGTGAGGTGCTAGGAAAAGGAGGCCTTGCTCAAGGCCGAGCTCTGCACGCTTGCCTTCACCATGCCAGCTGGCTGGCACATGGGTTAGCATGTATGCCCCAGACTTGGGCACACACAGAGTTTTCCTTGGGCCGCTGGTATTCAATGCTTGTGCAGGGAACATGTCTCCTTGCTGGAGAACAGATCAGCCTGTGACCCTGCCGCAAGACCTGGCCTCTGTAAGGGCCTTGGTTTTGCTCCTTCTCCTTTTGTCCCTAGGAGAAAGGGTGCTCCTGCAGGGTGGGACAAGAAGGGGAACTGCAAGTCCTGGGGCTGATCAGATGTGGAGTCTGAGACTGAAGAGCCATGAAACCTGCCTCGAACCTGGAGCTTTGTGTCATGGCACTTCTGCTAGTTTTATGCTGATGTAACTCAACCCAGTGCAGAAGTCTGTGCTGAAAGACACGGAATAATATGCCCAAGCACTAATTTACCAGGGTGAACCACAGTCAGTAATTTGGACGCAGGACTTGAGATTAATTTGTCAAGGAGATGACAGAAGAGTAGCCTGTCAGTGAATTAAGGAAAAAGAAACAAGAATTTAAAACAATTGTAATACAGTTACATAAAAGCTGGAATAAATTACATTTGCAATTTGACCATTCACGTAAGAAGAATCTGCCAAACTATCAAAGAGGCTAGATGATGACTTTCTCACCCCTGTGTTCAGCATATCATTTATCTATCTCAGGCAAGCATTTTTAAGGTCTCCCGAGCTGACTACAATGATTTCAAAACTTGGTAGCAGAGTGGTTGTCTCCTGCAGGTTTTGTGAACGCAAGGGGTAGAGCACTGCCTGAGTGTCTGTTCTAGTGAGCAGACAAGGTAGCAGACAAGGAGCACAGGGCAGCCACCATAATTAATAGCTCTTCTCTTACACATGTTCATTAATGGGAAAACTCTGTTTGTCTTTTCTCCTATTAACTGAACTTCTCAATTTGGCTGTAAAAAGAAAAATACTGCTTTGTAACATCTAATGTCCAACTGCCTCAAGAAGCTGCTTCAGCTCTGTAATGAGAGCAGCAGCAGCAGACTATTCACTACAGTGGATTTAGGGTACAGACCACATTGGATGAGACAGTTTACCTAAGGAGGTGCGTGCTTGGTGTCATATTACACCCATGCCTTGGGTTTGACAGGCTGGTGAAACACACAGGAATGGTCAAAAAGATGTCTCGCTTCTCCAGGACATCCCAGAGTCCACAGTGAACCTGAAACTGACTCTGAAGTATTCATACTAGAAGAAAGCCTAAGCACAGATAGCATCACTAAGAAGCTGAAATAAAGGAAGGTGACAGAAACAGCACTAGGCCCAATTTTTTCTTCCGTAGGCTCTGCTGGTTCCATAAGATCTTGAGGTCTTGAACTGCAGCAGCAGGTTAATGCTGTTACTTTACTACCACGGCAAAGCAGTGCTTCAGGACAGGGTCATCTCCCTGGCCAATCAAGAATCAATGAATTAATGTTAGTAAATATGTGCAGGATGCACATTTCGCTTCTATCGTTTTTGTTATTGAACTTCTAATTCAACCAGATCTGAAGGATTACAACTTCCCTGATGTGGCATGTAATTGGATGAGATTATCTATAGCTACATATTCCAGTTATAGGGGAAATAACACGTCCTCAAGACTCTGCTAACTAAACAAAGGCAATTTTAAAGCGTCCTTGAATTTTACAACAAACCCCAGTCAGCTGATTTCTGCTAGAGGCTCTGTCAGGGAAATGAGACCAACCATGTGAGGTACAACTAGCAGGACTTGTCGTCCTGCGCAGGAGCTGTGGTGAAGCCGGTGTGCAGGAGCTGATAAAGTACAGCTAAATCCTCACAACCGAATGTTCACAACTGCACAACTTAATTGTGCCTATTGCAGCATACCAGGCTTCCCCCAGGGACCTTTGCTTGTGTCTGGAGCACCGTGCCTCAATTCACAGGGGAGGTAGGGAATTAGTACGTAAACAGAAACGCTTCCCAGAAAGAACATAATCAAGAGGAAAGCACAGTATGTTCGGATACCTAAATACCACTCATTTTCTAATGTTTGTTTTCAATATTCACTAGCTAGCAAAGAATTATTGTCAGTAGTGCAATCTAATATGTTCAAGCTCCTTTGATACTCGTTTGGAATGACTCAGACTTAACACTTTCCCTCAGGACATCGTCTGCCAAACTGAAATGAGACTTTGAGGCAATAATGGGTCCTCTCTTAGTGGTGACAATTTTCATCAGGTTTAGGGAAACTGTAAGCTTGAAACAAGACATTATAATTTGTCGTCTGCTTGCAAACAGTACCAAAGAATACAAGATGAGGATTAATTTACAAGTTTTTGAGCATCCCTGGGTATCTCCTCTGATGGCAATCATGCCAGAAACCAGAGCATGAAAGTACAAAAGTCAAGCGAAAGAATATAATTTTTCATGGCTGGCTGAAATCAAACGCCCTGATCTCCCGCACCCTGAAGTACAATTTTACTTCTATCAGCAGTACAGATGACCTCAATTATGGGCAGCTATTCACAGTAGGAGTTGGAAACATGCTAAAAGGCATGCAGGATATTGCCTGTAATTTTGAATCTTCTAAAAGCACAAATGTTTATCATTCAGTTGTTTTTAATGTTTAGCTTGCATGTGAAGTTTGTTTCATTCAGATTGTTTTTTTGGGGGGGTTTTCCCCTCTCACACGCGCCAAGGATTTTGCTGCTTCTGTACCTTTTTCCTGAAGTTCTCACTGTGTGATGCCCTCAGTTGTAAGTACAGGACAAGTAAACAACAATATTAAGGACTAGTTTGAAACCCACACTGGGATGGGATGCTCTGATGGTCGGGTACAACACTGGAAACTCCTACAGCAAGCCTCACTTGTGGGGTTGCAGAAGATTGCATCCAGCACTCATCCGTTTCCACCTGCAAACAAGTGGGTTTGCGTGTGTCACTAAGGCAGAGCAAGCTCCATGGAGGCCTTTTAAAAGCCTGGCTCATGAAATCTGATGGTGTTCCCACTCATGGGGCTTTGTCTCCAAAGACAGCACGTGGGAAGAGCTGGGGAGAGTCTGAGGAGCAGCATCCTCACTTGTGAACCTCTTCAACTTTTTTTTGATGAGAAGGAGAAAAGAAAGAGCATGAGAAGGAGAAAAGAAAAGAAGGAAATCCCTAAAATTACTTTGCCTTGCTTGCTGCAAGATGTGCTGTTACCATCCTACTTGAAGCCTTTGAAAAAGAGGGGTAAAAAAACTAAGAATTTCTGGAACGGGTGATGGGTGATCATTCCTAATTAAACTTATTTATGTTAGATTAATACATCTTTTGCATATGAGGAGAAGCACCTGCTGTTTAATACAGGAGCACTTGAAGATTTTCATACTAGCTGTCTAATAACAGCTGGAAGAAATCATGAAGCTCCTTCTGTGCTCACAGATTCATTGCTTTAGAGCAAAACAATGCATCAAAAATGCACATGATTTTCCCCCATCTGGTGGATGCAATGCATATGATGCATGAGCAGAGAGCAGCCAATCCACTGTTCCCTGAGTGAAATCCACAAATTTACAGTTTGAAATCCACGGCTGTATGATGGTATGGTATAAGCTGCTTCTTTCAAGAAGTTGAAACTGTTGCTCTTTGGTAAGCACAACTTTCTTCTTGGCCTTATTTCATAAGATCATGCCAGTGAGAATAAAGGCTGCTCTCTGAAGCCAGTATTACTAGATCAGCTTGCTAACAGTCTTAAAATACAAGGAAAGCTTGAATCAGACTTATGCTTGTTTATTCCATTGCTTGCTGGTTAAGTTACCTTCCCTTGCCAAGTTTTGCTCGACTCCCTATGACACAAAGATTTGGCTCGGTTTGCATATTCCCAGGCTTTATAAAATGGCGCAGGCCATACAAATCCCTGCACCCTGGCCCAAGCAGTGGCAAGCATAGCTGTGCTGCCAGGCAAGCCGAGGGAAGAGGAGGGACGGCCCTCGTCTGGGCCGTGGGTGGTGGGTGTGCATGGTGGAGGGCTGAAAACGCCCATGTTGGGTGGAAGGTTTAATCGAGCTAGAAGGGTGGTGGCAAGCCCAGTGAGAAGCCTGCCACAGGGGAACCTGAAAGGGAGGTAACTTTCCAGTAGAAGCCTTGCCGGCAATGTGCATATTGCCTAAATTTGGAGCAGGAGAGAGGCTTTGGGGCTCACCTCTGATGGAAGAACACCACCTCTGTAGGTCTTTGCCTCCCATCCTACCTCTTTGGGCTTTCCAAACAAGCTCTGCTGCGCCCAGCCCTCTGTGTCTGAGTGGTCCCAACATGTCCAGCAGCACCAGCCAGTTTTGACTTTTTCCTCTTGGTGGAAAGACCTATGCCCAGGTTACCTTGCCAAAAGTTTCCCATCAGCTCAGCGGTTCTCTCTGTATCTCATTTGCTTGGGTTTTTTTTCCTGCTCTATAGTATGAGGCAATACCGTGTTTTTGTCTTCTTCATCCTTCCCTCCCTACTTCCTCTTGCACGGGCATACTCTATCTCTCACCTACATTTTTGAAGATGCTGGATGTGTTCCTCCCTCGTGGGGCTTCACGTCTGCACTGTGATCACCACCTCCTGACCTGACACCTGGGAGATATTAAATGGTTTGAGGGTGACTTCACTGGCTAATATCATTGCTGGATTTGGATCAAGAGCATTACAGACTGAAAGGATTCAACATTGGAGTGTGGGAGAGGTGAGACTGGCATGAGGAAGAGGAACCTCAGCTCCAGGAAGAGATGCATGTTTGGCAGGTCATATGTGTAAAGGCTGAACCTCAGATGAGACTGTTCTCTATGCTGGGTCTTCAGAAGTCACATCCTGGAGGGTCATGTACCGAATATAACACATAACATGTGCAGACTTTACACAGACTATGGACAAATGGCTCCTCCAGTTCTGAGAATAATTTTTGTATTGTCAGTAAAGTCCCAGTACGCTTGCCATGCTTTCGGTCAGGGTGTGGGGGAAACCTTGAGGGTCCTGAGCAAAGCCCTGAGAAGTGTCCAGGACGTACGGTGAGTACAACACCCTCTCTGAGCCACAGTGAACTTCTCTGCTGACCGCTCCTGACCTCAGCTCCAGGAGCTGGGCTGTTCCTCCCACTGCCCCACCATCGTCACTCATTTTCCTCTCTGTCCCGTCACTCTATGGGGACCCAGCCACCGTGAGAGCGATGTCTCTCCCAGGAGCAGATGGCCCAGGCAGGGCAGGCGTTGTCCTTTCTGCATGTAGCTGAGGTCAGCGGGGGCTGCGATAGCCTCTGTGCCCAGTCGCTCTTCCATGCCACAGTGATCACCACAGCACCAACACCCCAACAGCTACCCAAATTCCCAAGCAGCATCTCAACAATCCTCCGACAGCCACGGGCTGCTGCCAGCCCCGGCAGTGCCAGGCGGGAGTGAGATGGGCTGGCTCTGGGGCATGGGAGATGCAGTCTGTTCTCTCTTCCAGAGCTTCTGCATGGTTGAAACCCTCCCTGGACCTCCAGTTCACACACACCTTGTGTTACACCACTCTCACGCCTTTGCAAAACTATAATTTGAAGCTTGATTTTCTCTGCCTCCTCCCTACTGCTTTTGCAGTCCCTTTTTTCCCCTCAGACTAGCTCTGCTGCACGGTTAAAATGGCACTTCCTACAAGTGGGGTCAGGGAGGCATGTTTCTGTGTGCTGTCTCATAAGAGGAGATATTGTTCTTGGCTATAAACAGAAGTAAATTCAGCCGGGCGACCAGCCTTAGATGGGTGCCTGCCTAAAACTGGTTTCACGTTGTGCTGTTTGCAGACATGAGCCCTCTGCTGTGCTCTCACTTCTCCCTCCGTCACAACAATGATGCTCCCTCCCTGCTGCTGCGACGCAAAGCGATTTTCATCTTAATCAAAAGATTTTAGTCGATATCACTAAAGGGGTCCCATTACTAATGAAAACACTAGGTTTCCAAAGAGGGATGCTTTTAGAGCTTCTGCGACTCATGTTGCTGACTTAAATGTTGACGGACCAATGCTCGTACTGATGAGAGCGTCAAAAACTCTCCTGAAGCAACACAGCTCTCCCGGGCCTAAAGTTAGAAGCAATGAAGGCTCTTGCAGCCAAGGCAGCGTTTGGCCAGTAAAATACACGTGCGAAGAGGAGGTGCACTCCTCCCTGTGAGCATGACCATTGGAAACAAAGGGAGGAAAAAATGCTGTCGCAAAACAAAAGCCTCTGACTTTGTGTGTCACGGCTGCTGTGAATGGTTTGCAACAAGTAGCACATCTAAACTATTTCTGTAACTTCAAAGGATGGAAAAACTGCTCGTGCCACCTGGGCTCCTGGGAAGGTCTGGTCGGGGCTGCTGCACGCGCCGCATCCCCGTGGGCAGCGGGACACTTCACAAACAGTAGCAACGAAAGGGTTATCAGAGATAACTGATCTGTGTATTACGGGGAACAGGAGACATTTGCAACGGGATGGAAAAGGCTGCAGGGGATTCATTCAAACATTTCCACTTGTTTGATTTAATTCTGCCCGGAGCAATAACAAATTTAAGTTAAATGTTTAAGTCTGTAAATGTTGTTCATAGAGCAATTTAGTCCAATTCCCTCTTATCTTTCGGAGACTCGCTGACCACATCCGGCCGACGGGAGCTGGGGGCTGGCCCTGGGCAGCGCGCGACAGCGATGCCCCCGGGGACAGCGTTGCCCTCCCCACACCGCCCCCAGGTTGGGGCTGCGGGGCCGGCCGCAGCGCCTGGCGCGGGGACGGAGGCAGCACTGGGAACAGCTGCGGTGGTGTAGGGAGAACGGGTGTCGGAGGAATCCCGCTTTTAAATAAACGCGCCCTTCTTGCTCCTTTTTTATAGAAAACTGAGCCTCTGCAATGGCCTAAGGGTCTGCTGCTCAGCCCGGGGACGACTTCCCCTGCCCCAGCCCCGCTGGCTGCCTGTAGTGACTGCTAGCTCCCTAGCTGAAGAGACGGGCCTCAAATGTTTTTAAAGCTTTTTTATCCCCAGTTCTGACTGTGCTTTTCTAGTAGGTAATGCTGATATAGACCAGAGATCACTGCGTAACATAGAGGTCGGCATGCTGCACGCTGTAAAACTCTGCAGTGTCTGAGAGTACTGATGGTAAGAGATCAATCAAGATCTTAAAGTTCAGTAACCACTTACTTATTTACCATTATTGTTGTACAGTAAGAGACTTCTCCTCAAGCTAGGACCTGATTAACTTTTTATTAATTAGCTTTTTTTTAATTGCTGCCTCAGGATGACAACTGTATATTTTTTATAGAAATACTTTTACTGAAGGAGTTTCCTCCACTTGAAAGATCAAGTGTGTGTCTTGAGCAAAGCAAGCCATGATGCTCAAAAAAGAGTTAGTTCCTGCAAAGTAATGCCTCTTCCAGATGAATTCCAGACTCTGAAGCTCAGGGTCATGCTTCATGTTAGCATGTAGCAAATGGCAATAAGTCTCCTGCTAACCAAAGCTGAATTCCTCCCATCTGGCCTGCCTTAAAGAGCATTTAGAAATGCCATTAGACAGTGGGCAGATATCTTACAGGCACTAGAAGTAGCTTGGCCGGATAGGAGGACATAAGCAGATGCCCCTGCGAGATGGATGCCGCACTCTGTTACGGATCTAGGTGATCCCTATGTTCTTCTTCTGGGGCTTATCAGCAGCGTCACCAGCTGTGCACTCAGTGAGAAGTCATGCTTCCTCAGAGAGCAAAGATGTGGTGAGGAGTTAGCTCTTGATTATTGAAAATGCCCTTCCCATCAGTATTACAGCTGATGCACATTTTTCAAGGAATTCATGAGAAGATGTCCAAAAGGGAACAAAAGAGAGGAACTGTTGCTCTCTTCAGATTGCAGGAGACTATCTGCCCGTGTTACCTTACGCTCTAACAGCAACACAGAGCATGAAAAAACCTTATTGTTAGACCCAGGATGCTGAGAGTAGCGTCTCCTAGAGTCTTCTAAAGATTTCTTCACGTGTTCAGTGTTGCTGTGCTGCTTACCTGATGATGACATTCTTGGGGAATAGTTGTGGGGTCACAGTGTAGGTAGGTTGATGTGAACGAGATAACAGCTTTCTGCTGTGTCTAATCATCCTAGCCTGAATACATGACTCAGTAACACGGCCTTGTTATCTCTGCACTGGGCGGATCAGCAAGATTAAAAGCAAATATCCCTTAGCCATGGGATAAATTAATAGCTCATGATCACTTATGGATCAGCATTGTTTTGTGTTTAAGGGCTAAGCTGTCATGCCATTGGGTTGGATTCCAGTTTGCATTTGCTAAACTGCTTGTTGCCTGGCCTGGATCCTGCCAGCAGAAGGCTCATGTAGGACTCTTCCTTTTAGCACCTTTTTGCAGCCTTGGCTGTCGTGCTTTTGGAGGAGAGGTGCTGGACCTTGCTTGGGAATTGCAGCTCCCATGCCCTTCCCTGACCTCAGGGGCTCTCAGTCCGCAGCTGCTGCTCACGTCCCCATAGGCCTGCCGTCGCTTTAAGTGAGGCCCTAGAAAAGTCCCTCCCAGTGCTAATTAGGGGTAATTGGGAGCTTCTGGAGCAGCAGGAGGAAGCTCAGACTCCTTAGTCTGCTAACCGCCCTCCTCTGAGGCTGGGGGGCCCGAGCCCTTCCCCGCTCTTGCTCTGATGTGCGAGTGCTGCTGAGCGCACGCGTGGTCTCGCGCGGGGATGCTCTCAGTGCAGAGCCGGAGGCTGAGAGCCGTGGGAAGCTCCTGGCAGGCGGCGACAAGGCTGGCGTGCGGAGCTGCTGCACCGGTGAGCTTCTCCTCTGCCCCTGCTCTGCGGAGCCCGTCACGGTGGTGAAGCGTTTTCCTTGGCGTGCTGTGCCCAGTCTGCGCCTCGGAGAGGGGCTGCCCCAGCTGTAGGACCCTGGAGCAGGGCTGGGGTCCCGGGTGGGACCTCCAGCTCCTCAGCTGTGTGCCGAGCTGAGGAACGGTGGTTGTGGTCGCTGCCTGAAGCGTAGGCCGCAGCGTCGTCCTGATTGCTGCGGGGACCGAGGGGGTGGGTCGTGCCGCACGAAGCCGTGCGTGTAAGGAGCTGCGGCGTGACCCCTCGGGGCTCCCTGTCCCGCCGTCCGAGGGAAGGGCTGGTGGCTGGGAGGGCTGGCTCCGTGCCTCCGTGCCCTCCGCCCTGGCCGCGGAGGCCTGCGCGTCACGCTGCATGCGAGGCGCCGCTGCTCGAAGGGGAGCTGGCCTAGGGAACGGCCCTGTTCTCGCAGGCCGCTTTCCCCGCCTAGCGAAAGCTGCCGAGCTGCGGAGGTGGGAAGGGAGCCGCTCCGGGGAGGTGCGTGCTGAGGGGCAGGAGCAGGCTGCCCAAATCCCAGCTCGGCCTCTGCTCTTTCTCTGTCGGACATCAAAGGCAGAGGATGTGCGGAGCTGATGGCTGCACCTGGAAGGGCTTGGACGGGAAAGAGATGGTGTCTGTTCCCCAGCTGGAATGAAGAGGGACACCTTTGGCTGTGGCCATGCGACAGCGATGACTTACGGGGAGCCTCCCTGTAGCCTCTCTGCAGCTTTGCACTGCTGCTTAGAGCACCTTCTTCCCCGGTAGCCTCGACATCAAGGCTTGTGGTTTTGCTTGGTTTGGGGGGGGGGGTTATGGCTGCATATGATAAGGAGAGATAACAGCCAAAAAGTAGACTCCTCCCGTGCCCTGCCAAAGCGGAAGTGAAGGCAGGATGGGAAGGAGGTGACATGAGGAAGTAGCTGGAAGTGCTGGCACTGCAGATCTCATTTTCTGCTCTCTCTGCAGGTGACTTGGTTCAAACCTGAGTGACTCTGAAAAATCTAGCCACACACACACACAAACCCCCCCCCCCAAAAAAAAAAAAAGCACTGCTTTTTCTTATTTTTGCTTTGGAAAGCAGAAAAAACACAGTAGAAAAAATGCTGTATTAGCTTCTGGGCACCAGTGACCGTGCGTGTTAGGGGAGCCGCTTGGACGCCAGGCCGTGCTGAGCTGTTGCGAATCTCTTCCTTAACGTTGCTCTCTAGTTAATTAACGATGCTCTAACACATGTGGTGTTCTATGTGAACTGGGGGCCTGGAGCCTTGCCCCAGGCTGCCCCAGAGCGAGTCTGCTGGGGCGGCAGGGTGAAGCCTCTCACGAAGGGGTGGGTGCTCGGGCTCCCAGGTCTCGCTTCCTTTCCTGCCCTATGAAGGGACGCGTCCTGTGAGCCTTGCCCCTGGGGTGGGTTTAGTGGCTGTCTTCTGGTTGCTAAAGCTGTCTCCTGAAGCTTGAACTTCCTCTGCTTGCGTGTTATGTTAGAGGCTCATTGGTACCTGGGGTCTTAAAATGCCAGTGATCTGTGGAAACACTTATAAACTGAAGCAATTAGTTGGGCAGCAAAATTCTGGGACTGGATCGTCTGCATTAGCAATGTACGTGGTGTTTGCTATCGGATGGTGTTCTCCACTGCTGCTCTTCCTCCATCCAGATTCCCCCCCTCCTGCTCCGAGTCTCTAACATCAGGTTAGAGTAGCGTCCTTTTAGCAGGTCGCACTGTTTAGGTGATCTTTGCCGTATCATCAAGGCTTCTGATAATGAAGACCGTGCCTGAGGGAAGAGACATGCTTTCAAGCTGCTTGGTCTGTTCAGCTGTGACCTTGCTGTTAATAACAGATTGTATATGGCTTTTTGAAGGGTTGTTCACTGGCAATAGAAAGCTGTTGTAAAATGCATCTGTACGCTGGGTTTTTTGGGTTTTTTTTTTCCTTCAATTTTTCCCTCCACACGCTCCTTCCCCAGCAGAAGAAGCAGAGCTGTTTGCCTGCGCAGTGCAGTGTTGCTGCAGCGGACGCAGCGCTGCCCCCAGCGTGGTCTGGGTGGCTGGTCGCAAGCAGCAAGGTGCTTGGTCCCCCGTGGAGGGACAAGGAACATGTAGATGTTTGTATACATGCACAAACATCCTCTACAGCTATTGCTTCAAGCAGAGCACAGTGGTTCAAAGATATAAATAAGCTCCTGCTATAACCGTTTCTGGCTGGGTATAGGTAATGCCCTTTCCCTCCCAGGGAGGAGGGAAGTGGAAGCTGTTGCCCTCATTTCTGCACACCCCACCCTTGTTGGAGAGGGTTTGAGGGTTCACCATTGCTAGTGTGGGTTTTCATCTGTAGGGTGCAGGATGACTGTTCGTCTTGCTGCAGCAGGCTGTACCGGAGTGCTCATCTAATGACAAGTGACTTCTGTTGCAAGGGCTGTATCTTTGCCTCAAGAACAGCTGATCACCTCCCTGGCTAATGGTGTTCCTTTGTGTGGAAAAAGTGGAAAAAAGTCCCCAACTCCTGGCTGTGGCCAGTACTTACTGGGGTTTGGTTTGGGGGGGGAAGAGGGGGTCTGTGCCCTCTCCTTACATAGCTCCCTGCCATGAATGTCGCAGTTGCCTCGTAGCTGTGAGAAATAACCAGTACAAAATCCAGACTGTGAAGAAGTGCCCCTGCCTGGGGCAGCAAGATGAAAGTGCTTTTGAAAAGATGGGTCTCGGATGAGGGGTGCAGTTTTCCTGGAGCTGCAGTCGAGTGTGGGTCAGGGGCCAGGGAGGTGGCTGCATGCAATCCCTTCCCACGGGAATCAGTCCTGCTCTAGCTTTGGCTACTGCTGCTATTTCTCCCTTTCCCACCTCTTGCCAAGCCTTTTCTGGGATCTGAGAATGGAGTGTGGTGTGGTTGTGCGTGGTTTTTTGTCATTGCTATTTTTATCTCTGAAATCCCTAACCTCTGCGTCACAAAAATACTCTGATGGCAGGAGGCACAGCCCTTCCCTTTGCTCCTGAACAAGTGGCGGTGTCTCCCCCCAGCCTGCTGGGGAAGGATGTGTGCAGCACCTTCTGGGTAGCTTCCAGCCACCCCTCTGGTCCTTGCCCTAATGAGCTACGATGGTATTGAGCAGTGCCACCTGCAGAGGATGTTGCCTGAACCCTTCTCTGCACTCTGCCAAACATCTAGCGCCACGGACAGAGTAGCAGACACTTGTATATTTTGGGATGTGTCTTGGGACAAATGGAGATGATAGCTTACGTATACCTTCCAGATTAGATTAGCATAGTTTCAGGTCATTAGAGCACTTTGAAGGCTATTCAAGGGTTATTTGCTCGTTGCAAAACGAGCAGCCTGTTCCTGCCACCCACTACCCTGGGAGACTTGCTGGTCTCTGCCCGTACCTCTGTGTGTCCCTCTTCTCCGTCCTCCCAGCTCCCTTCTCTCTGCTTAAGGAGCTGAGCACCCCGGGGCTGCTGCCAAGCTCCTGACGCTGCTCTGCAGCACTTCAAGGCTTTCAGTAATGAGCTGCTCATCCCACTCCTAAGCCATGGACGATGCACCATCAGCCTTCTCCCCACAGACCATCCCTTCTCTTAAGCAACTGTGCTAAAGCATTTCCCATCAGTCTTTTTACTTGTGGCCTTTATTCAAAGGCCACTCAACTAAGCAAATTATTTTGTTATCTTATTTTTCCCTGACTGGTTAGGGATGACTTAAATGCAAATGCTGTGGTTGGGGGTTTTGATGTATATCTGAAACTTCTGAAATTCTTACTGGTACAGTGGCAGTATTTCACTAGATTTTTTCCATCTCTATGGACAGGTATTCTGGCTGTAGTTACTTAAAGAAAATCTTCATCCTTTAAAAAAAAAAAAAAAACTAGAATATAATAAAGCTTGCTTACTTTAAAGTTTGACAGCTGTAAAAATCACTTTCAGTTGGCGAGTGGTTTTCCAGAAATATCATATCAGTGATCAAAATCTAGATTAAGAAAAAGCCTGTAAGATGCTTGCTTTGTCAATGGGAAGAGAACTAGGAACAGTTTCTGGCAGGATCCTAGGAAAGCACTGCAGAGGGAACAAATGTGACCAGTTCAAATGTGACCTAGTTCTCAAACTTGAGTAGAACAACAGCTGTTGTACGTAAGCAGGTGTTTCCAGTACTTCACTGAAAGAAGTCCATCCCCCTGAAATATGCAGGTTTTTCCACAAAAATGGAAGACTATCATGGTACAGAATGATCAGTTATGAGATTTTTTTTCCCAGAGGCTACATCATGGCTTTGTATGGACCCCGGTAAAATGTAGCTGTTGCTGTAACTATGGTGCCCAGAAACTTTCTGTTTATGGTACGTGATGGTGTAGAAATATTGCTTATTATTTCTGGACTGCTTTAAGACTATAATAACTTGGCTAGGGAGACTTGAACGAAAATCTCAGGAAGCTTCAGGGCTAAAGTGTCTGTGCCTGACGGCTTGAATCCCTAGGGCTTTAGCATCTGCATAGCACTACTGAAAAAGGAGCTTGGGGGGGGGGAGCTGTTTTAAAGGTGTTTTATTGCTGTTGGAAGTTAGTATTTTCAGTCCTAAAGGACCTGAATGTCCACCTGAATAGTGTATTCTCCCCTTGGCATTCCCAATATGACCTGAATTCTCCTCCCTTTCTTCAAAGCATCCTTTCATTACAAGGATGATCTCTCACTTGAGCTTTCCTGAAGGGTGGCCATCTGTTCCTTATTTCAGATACCCTCATCTTATTCATTTTCCCCTAGTTCATGCAGCAGTCGGACCTCTGAAGGACCCACAAAGCAGTGCAACTGCTCGTGTCCGCCTTGGTTTGGTGAAGAACTTGGTTGGAAGATGTCCTGGGAAGTGTCTTGGTCGCAGTGCGGTTCTTGGAGCGTGGTGGCAAACTGCTGCTAGGTAGATGGTGCTAGGTAGAAACCTTGTTCATGCAGGTGGCAGTTTTGAAAGCAAAAATGAATGAAAACTTCTGTTCATCTCTCTCCCTATTTTTCCCCTGCACTCCTTTCTCTGAAAAAAAACAACCCACCTTGGGGAAGAGACTCCTTCGTTTCTACGTGCTTCTCTGCCTTGCTCTAGTTGGACTCCTCAAGGAACGACTGCCAGATGTATTGCTCTCCTGGAGGGAGTTGCTGGTGGCCGTCTCATTTCCCCAACCCAACTTTGCTGTTCTAAGATGGAGACCTGTGTCTGACCTCAAACAGTAATTGTTCACTTTAATGCAGCACGTCTATAACCAAAATATCCTGCAGTTCTTAATGAACTTCACACAAGTGAACTTGATCTGTCAAGCAAAAAGCTAAATCTAGAATTTTTCTAGAAGAACTATAATCCATCTGAAAATGGCAGCCAGAAATACTGTATGTAATCCATTTCTTGATAATTACAGGTGGTTGTATCTAATAGTTGTACATCTTGGTACTTGTATCTGAGATCTCCTGGACAAGTGAAGAGATGCAAAGCAGATGTAGACTGGAATCTAAGGGCATGCAGTTTTTCTTAGTATTTGGACTTGCATCCTTGCCTGGTTTGTGGAAGTGACTGTGACTTTCATTCCTTCAAGTCAGCATACGCCACCTAAAATGCTAAGAAACTGCCCTTCCTAGATAAGTAGAAGAGTGGTTTATTTCTTTTTACTGATTCTTGCAAACAAACAGTTGTGGTGCTCACTGCACTTTACAAGAAACAAATTTTTACACTGCTCATGGTGAAATGTCAGCTGAAAGACACCACCCAGCTGTCATGAATAAGAACAATAATATGGTTTATGAGTGAAGCTAATGAGCCTTTGCTAACACATGTGAAAACACAAGATAAGTGTTGCAAACAATCCAAAGATCTAAGGTTTCCTCATCCAATCAATAGTTGTTCAAAGTACTTGTTTTGCAAGACTTATCAAATACTTATATAGTACATTTTGGTAAGACAAAAGTGCTTCTGTTACCAACAGTGTTTTTCTTCCCTTCAGTTGAGAAAGTAACTAGAAACAGAGTTCAAAAGGACTTTTTTTGCTGCTTCTGTGGCCACTGAGGCTTCAGGTCATGGTGATATTAGAGTACTAACAACAGTTGCTTCTCCTTGTGCAACTGAGGAGAGAATAACCCATTGCTAGCTTGGTTATTTTCAAGCTAGGAATGGAACTGCTGTAAGAGGTGTTGGAAAGGATTTAAAAAAAAATGGCAGTTTAATGGTTTGAATAGTACAATGCGTCAGTGAGCAGGGTGGTTATGCTCCAGTCAGCTTGGGGGGGGAAAAACAGTCTGCCCAAAGCGTGACAGCAAATGGGATGCAAGCCTGCTTCTAGCAGAAATGCCAGGACAAGCTGGGACAAGGAGCTAGTTGTGGGGTGGGAGCAGGCAGTCACCTTCCCCACCAAGGGTGGTGTGACAACATTTTAGTTTCTTGCCCTCATCTGCCAAAGTACTTTCAGAATTACATGATCATGGAGACAAATCAACAAGACGAGTCTCCTGTGTGTCTGTCTCCACACTTAGTGGTCTCCTTACCTGATGGCAGAGAGAATCTCTGAACATTTTCTAACTCTTAGATACCACTGCTGTGCTTTTGGTGAGGATGCTCCAACTGCATTTTGTCAGCTTCCTAGCACTAGAGGAAGTCTCTGTAACTTTGTCCTGTTTACTCTCATGATGGCAAAAACTTGAATGTGCGCACTAGAATTTGATGTAATATCTATCATATGTGGGGGCTAATAAATGCAAAGTGATCCACATGTATGTGGAGGCAGTTAAAATGTGCAATTGAGGAAAAATACATATGCTATGGAAATAGCATTCTGTTAGGTATTGTTATCACAGAAAAAGGCCTGTATCTTCCACCTGAAAAATGGAGGTGAAAGCGGAGATGACTGGGCAAGGAAGGAGCAGAGCACTAGCACAAAGTGTCTGGCAGGGCCAGGCATGTGCTTTGCAGGGAGCTGGTCCATTGGGAATCCATAGCCACAGCAGACTAGCGCTCTCTGTGGAAACCCTAAGTACATAGACACATTAATATCTGGTGCTCTACAATCCTGTGGTGGAAATTCAGCATCCACATAATATTTGAAACTGCTAAGCAATTTGACTGCTTTTTTGGAGTCTGAGACTTATTCTGAATCCTTGCTCTCTTGCACTGGGATGCTTCTGTGCAGAACTTCCTGGCAGAGCAGGCTGTGTAATTAAGTTTCTTCCAATCTATCTTCTGCAGTATGACTTTGTCTTGGCATTTAAAGTATATTGCTTAGAAACAGATAGCTAATGACTATACTTCAGGACTAGCATGAAAGCATCTTACCTCTAGAATTATCTACATGTAATATGTGAATCTCCTGAGGAGATTCACTGGCTTGGAAAACATAATTGTCAAGTTCCCCTGAAGCAGTAGCTGCCTCAACTCCTCATGGATGAGGTATGTCTCAAACTGCAGAAACCCTGTCAGGCTCTGATTACGAGCCTTCCACTCTCCAGCACATGGACAGGCACAGCTTCATCCTGATTCAGTTTGAGAGTCACCTGAAACTTTTTGTTCAACAGAGTGGCTGTGATCATTAGCTTCTTCCAATGAGCCTTGGCAACAGGCCTGAAGAAACTACCTAGGAATTCTCATTAGGGTAGGGATGGCAAGAAGAAAATCATCTGCAGAGGGAATCGCTGTTAATCTCCCTTGGTCTGAACACTAGACAGCTTCTGTTGTGACTTGCATTCTCCCACTGAAGTGTTCATTTTGCTGCAATGGGCAGGCATGGCACTATACTGAAATACTGGCTGAGGATATCTAAGGATCTCCTTGCTCTGAGGAAGTGTCTCTTATTCTGGACCTTTCAAATGAAGCAGAGTCTTGGGAATGCTGCCTCTGTGGATGTACCATGTACATTTAAACCCAGGTAGCTTGGGTACTGCTAGCGGTATGGCGGCAGTGTTGTAGCACACTGCATGGACTTGCCCAAGTGTCTACCCAGCTTCTGATGTAGCTTTTGCAGCCCAGCCTCCACCATGTGCTGGTTTGGTGGCTCTCCAAAGTAGCGTTTGCATGAGCTGTGCTGAAGCCAGTTCTGGGGCAGTGATGAGACTCCGTAGTCCCACCCCATGTCTCACGTGACTGTTTAACATGTGCTCTAGAGACCTCCTGCAATGGAGGCCACAACTTCCCACAACATATCTGTAAATCAGAAGCCTCTCGTGTTCTGCCTATGGCTAACTACTGATATGCAGCAGTGCATGCGAGTGGCAACATGATTTCCCTCCTCTCCTCTATGCAGAGTTATTCCCCACCTCTTAAGTGAGCCAAAGGTGCTATACATGAAACTTCAATTTAAACTAAGGCTTAAAAGCTGGGGGCTGGGGGAGGAGAGATGATAATGAAATGCTTCAGGTAGAAGCTCCTACTCTCTGGCAAACGTCCTCTTCTGTGAAGCAGCAGACACAGGGACTTCAGTTCACACTGAAGCAGGACTTTCAATGCTCTAATAGACTAGAGCTTGTCACCAAAACAGTCACAGGAGACCCATTTTCCAAGTAGCAGATAGTTGTGACAGTGACACATCTGACAACAGAGAACTTATAAAGATGGAAGTGATGGTTGTTGTTTTCTGCTTGATTTTGGGTTACAATAAAAAGGTAGTTTAAGAATCTACTTGCCTACCGTATAAGACACAGCAGCTTCCCATACAAATAAACAGTAATGAAAAAAGGGATTACAAGGCAAAAGATGAAAAGACGTATGATGTAGGAGACGTTGTTAGCATCCTTTGAATGCCAGTTTACTGAGCACGTTGTTCCTGGTCCTTCTGGCCCATAACTATTCCTGCCAAAAAGGGGTGGTACAGTCCAGAACAATGAGTATGTCCATGACAGGACAATTTCTATCCATATTTTCCTATAGTTTGTGGTGTCCACTTCTGTTGTTCCCATCATGGTGCAGTAACGTTCATAAGAAAGTACAGCCAGGAAGATGAGCAAGACAGTGCCTGTATTAAAACATACATTTTTATTACCAGAAATGGCTAAATTAACATTGATCTTTCTCCCAAAGCAATATTTCAAACTAAAGATGAGACTGATTGCAGTAGCCGTGGGAACCCTATTGGGCAAGGATTGCAGGTTGGACTTTGTCCCCCTCAGAGTGATAACCACCTGCGGTAATGAGAGCCTGACCTCAGTCACCGAAGCCCTGAGAGTGTTTAAACATCTATCTAGCTAAAGCAAGTCTATTATAAACACTGATTTAATAACTAAGTACTATCTATGTGTGTATATATATGTGTGTATATATTTTCAAGTGTGTGTGTGGCTTGCAGCAAAATCCTGGCTAGAAAGTATCACTGATTTAAGAGTTGGGTAAGAGCTTGGGATGTAGAGCAAGTACCTCTGTAGACATGTTTTAGAGGTGAAGTAAAATGCAGAATTATAAAAAGCACTGAACATAATAGCTCAAGGTACAAAAGCAAGACAAAAATGTTCTCTTGTTTTATTGAATGCCAGTCTAAGGAGGTTTTTCTCTGGTTTTATATGCATAAAAAAGACTGCTTTTTATGGATTTCTGGGAATAAAAAATTGGCTGTTTACTTCAGATCTTTCACTAATATGCCTTATTTTATATGCTCAGAACACTGTTCTTGTCTATTTGATTACAAACAAGAATGGCTAGTTGTTGGTTTGTAATTCTCTGAAGAGGTATGTAATGTGCACCACATGGTACATATTGTGCCAAGCTGCTTTTTAGGACCAATATCTGAGCTGAGGAGGAAGACAACTGAACTTTGTTCTGAAACTCCCTCAGGGCCTGGCTCTGGACTGCTTTGCCCCTTGCATTAGTGACATCTGCCTGAGCAAAATGAGCGTTATGAGTTGCTGCCCAAATGAATGGAAAACTTTGACTCTTGTCCATCTCTTTGTGCAATCTCAAACAGTGGTAGTGGAGATAAAACCTTGTCCTCATGCTAAATTTGTGAATGCTGGAGTCAGGCTTGAAATGCCATGCTATGGCCAGCTGTGGCACCTGGGGCTATTCCTGCAATGGTTAGCTTCCTCTGTGTGTACAGATACACTGCTGTCCTCAGCTTCTGGGGACACAACTTATAGCATGGTTTGTAGGACTGAACTGCAAGAAACGAAAGAAAAATAAGCACAGAAACAAGAAAAGATGCAACTTTCTCACTTCAGTTCTTCCTAATAACTATTGGTCAACACAGAATTGGGAAGCGCCTAAAGAAAGAAACAATTCAAGCAGCTAGGATAAAACCTTTGGAGAATAGATATGAACAGAGAACGTGTGTGCCTGCGTAGATGAGGATTTCCCAAACGCTAACCCTACTCCTGATGACTGCAAGAGCTTCTTATCTACAAAGAAAGGCTTTTTTGGTTCAGATTCCCTGCCAGACTTCAATGCAGTCCTCTCTCTGGGTGCTCTAACATCTTACTATGTGGGATAAGATCCTATTATCTTAAACTGCACTTGCATAGCTTATAAGAACAAACTGGAGAAACACTATTTTGTTGTGTTATAGTAACAATATATTTGAAGGTAGGCAGGTAAAAAGGCCTATGAACAGTTAAGGAAAAGTTGTGAGAATCCTGGCAATGAATTCTGAGGATATTCAACATCAGCTTGTCTAAACTGTGATCCCCCATGAACAGAAATGGGGGTCAGCTTGAAGAAAAAATAAAAGTTCTTGTGCCAGTGAGAAACAAAAAACAGGACAGAAGATACCTAGAATGGACTTAAGGCCATAGGGAGGAGTGCAAGAGAAACTGTATTCAAGATGACTGCGTAATGTTTTGGGAGCAGACAGGCTGCTGTGGTTTTTGAGCTGGAGAGCAACCTCAGGGGAGCCAAATTGTGAGAACCTTTTCTGTAAACTCTTATCTAATGGCCTGGCGGTAATATGTGCATGGGGGCCTCTCCAGCTGGAAGGTGGATGCTCTGCTAAACTGTTCTAGGAAATGGTGGCAACCCTTCTTGGCATCTTCCAGTAACCTGCATTCATACAGTCCTGACTGGACTTCTTCTAACAAACAGTCTCCAGGAAAGAGAAGCAAATGGCTGATCTCTGAAAATGTGAAGTATCACCTTGGCTGCACCATTTTGTCCATCAGTTTATTCTCTTTCCAGAAACTGCTAGAGAAGCTTAGCTGTCGTCTTTTAAAACCAACAAATCTAATGGTTTCTTTATTGGGTTTGGAGTTTGGCCCTTCTAAAAGACTTAAGGATTGAAGGTTAATAGCCATATTTGCCCAAATTTCAGGACATATCCAAGCTTCACAGACTTCTTTAAGCATCACTGATACTGGCTGAAATGATGACATTGGCCGTTTGCTTCCTGGGATTTGGGTTTTCTCCCGAGTATCTCTTTTTCCTCCAGGAAAGAGGTTAGAAACAATAAAATGTGCACGCCCATTCTCTGATCTCTTTACAGAACTTTGCCCATCACTTCTGGTGTACAGAAAGATGTTGAAATGCAGAGTGAAGGATGCAGGAAAAAGCTACCCCTCCTGGCAACCTCTCCAGATGTTACAGTCTCCAGACAATTCTCAAGTGTTTTTCACACAGCTGGAAGCTCCTCCTGGAGACTCGACACCAAACCCACAAAACCTGTGTCACGCTATGAAGGTTCGATAGCAGCAGCAACTGAGACAGTAACGTAATAAAAAAAATGTTTATTTCCTCATGCAAGCTCTTGGGTTAGTAACATCCATTAAAATAATGCAATTACTAATTTAGAAAGGATAACCCAAACCCGTCAATTACTGCGCTATTAGTTGGAAGCACTGCTTATCCCTACTTGAAAGCTTTCTTGTTCAATCTCTTAGTGAGAGGGCTCTCAACCTCGAGGAGCTGCCTTAACCCGGTGTCCCAGGAAAAGGGGAGGGGGGAAATGCTCACAGTCCAGCTGGAGAGGATGATCAGGTCATGTTCCCATCCCTGCTCAAATTTTCTTAGCTTCCAAGTCTCTTCTTATATGGCTGGGACTCTGGGCAAACGCTGCTTTTGCTGACCTCTGAGTTTCACAATCACAGGACTATTTGTCTGCCTGCTTGGAAGGACCCTGCTAGTGAGGCAAGACCACAACACCTCCGTATCGCTTCTCCCCTCCCTGTGGGTCCATGCAGGTTCCTCGGCCTTATCAGGTGGCAGAGTTCTTTAGTCCTGTTAACTCTTCTATTCTGCAGCCTTGAGCATATCAGTCCTTGCACATATCAGGCGGCAGACTTCTTCAGTCCTGTTAACTCTTCGCTCGCTCGTCAACCTGGTAGTATGGTAACTAAGGCATTCCAAAAACTCTGTTATGCTCTTGACTAATACTGCTGAAAGGATGACCACTGAGGACTGTCTGCACTAATGCTGAACAGCAAACACCACCTCCTTTCCAGTTTCACAGTAGCTGTGCTTTGTTCTCGAAGTTGGGCGCAATGGCTTATAAGCGGAAGGCAAACTCCTGGGAAGTGCAAAAGGCCCATGCAGGACCTTGAATGAAAAAGGATGTACATGAACTGTACAGGAAGAAAAGTGACCTGAAAGCCATGGGGAGATTAGACAAGCTCTACAGGCTATCTTCACCCAGGAAGGAAGATGCAGAACTATATACCAGAGCATGAATGAAGCAATGCTACTTATTAAAGTAGAACTTCTGGAAAATCAAGTAATGTTACTCACTTATGAAACTTTGGCTGTTAGAGAAGGGACTGTTCTGTGGACTTCTGGTGTGAGAATGGGAAGAGGGTGCATATCACAGAAGGAGTTGCTTAAATAAAACACTTAATAGAGCCAGGAGAGCTTTGCCAATGGCCTGTGGGATGCCTGTCAACCTGAATGAAACCTTGGAGTCAAAATCGAGGCCTATGTCTTTAGGTGTTAGACCAGAAAAAAATAGAAAGAGCCTAAGAAACACCATAGCCTCGTTGCTCAAGTGAAACCCAACTTGCAATTCCAAAGACAAGAATTGCAGCTTATTGCACCGATGCTTTTCCTACCTAAAGCATGAAGACATCTTAATATCCAGCAAAATCAAAATTCTCTTTAGAGAATAAGTCAGTCCCTCTTTTGAGATGTAGATAACGAGAGGTCCTGCTCTGCCAGCTGGAAAGTGCAGAAGTCTGAGAGTCCCCTTGAGGAAGCACAGCAACCCAGGCTCTTTGTAAAAACTTATTGCTGTGCAGTAACAAAAAGAAATGTAGAAAAAAGCAGTGTCATGAAGCTTGCTGTGCCAGCAAATGTACTAGTGTGCTTCAGTGCAGGCACACGGAGGTGCTGGGAACTCTTTAGCCCTTGCGGAGACCTTTACTGGTCTCTTGTGGTTGGGGTGCTGTCAGTGGATACAAATGGGACTGAAGAACAACTTAACAGCAAATTAAGGCTTTGATGGCTGGCTGGATCTCACTGCATATAGTAATGTTATGGAGGGAAACAAGCATTTTTAATGCTAATGTTAGGCCTCTTCCCCCTACCCCTCCAGGCATTTTAGAAGTGATGCTGGCAGGTACAGCAGTGTATCTGGAGCTGTTAGTTAATGTTGACATCTCTCAGTACTCCTGTATTTAAACTTTCCATGGTCTTAAAAGATTATTACCTACACAAAGTCCAGCTTGCTACCCTGTATAATTTTTTCAATGAGAGAGGCTACAGCAAACATCTAAACTGCAACAGCAGATGCCAGTTTTGTATCTTTAGAAAGGGTGTAACTGATGTTCCCCTTGGGAACATCTCCGAAAGTGAAGGTCTGCAATCTGCCTGCGATGCCAGGTTGATTGCTGAGTTGTTCTGGTCCCTTCCAAAGGACACCAGTGGTGACTGTTAGCAAAGTTCTTCACCATTAGCAGTGCTAGCTGGCGCAGAGTTGCACTGATTTGTGTCACTGTCTGTAGTTTTAACACAGGCGAGGAGAGAATTTTGACACTGAGAAGCTTGGAAATACAAGATACTGCAAAACTTACTTAGCTCAAAGGGGCTTTGTACTAAACCTCCCTTTCTTTAGCTTAGGAAACACTGAAGAAACATGAAGATGGCATACGGGTATGTCTGCATACCTGTTGTCCCCCCAGCCCCTCGCATGTGCCACCGTGGCCCAAGTTTCCCTCTGTGTGCAGAGCTTGCAGACAAGGACGGGGCCGGGTACAAGGAAAGGCGCCGGCTGGCGGTGCGTCCCGCTTACTGCCTTCTCCGCTTTGCAAGCGTGTTCGCCTCGCCTGCAGCTGCACCGGCTCCCCAATTCCCCCTGTAGAGGAGCTCTGCCCTCCCCTCCCTACGCGCCTGTGTACTCACGGCTCCGCAAGCTTGCGGTGTCTGTACCAGCGTCCCCAATTGCCGTGCTACCGCCCAGCAGTGCCGCGTCCTGCCTCCTTCGGAGGGTCGTGCCTGAAGGGTCTTGTGCCCATGCAAGCAAAACCAGCTGGGAGCTTTTAGGCAAAGGTGTGCCTAAAATGGGTACAACAAATAGCTTTGGAAGAAGCTTTGAAGATTAAATAGCTTCTATGTTGTTCAGCTACATCTCAGAAGCAGCTTGTCTGATTTACTTAATACTGTTTTGAAACACAGCCTGATAGTTAGAGAATACACACAAATGCAGGTTCTGCCAAATTCAGGTATGAGGTGTTTCTTTAAGAATAAATATGTATTGGAGGGGTTGGTGAGAAGGGAGAAATCTGTTATACTGGAAAACTAGTAGTTTGTGCTGCGAGCTTGTAAAGGTCCTAAATTTATTTTAGGAGACCAAGTTTTGCTCCCTTGATGAGCACTTCTACTTCTGAGTGCAGGAATAAGAGTCGTGTATCTTAGGCACTGACACTCGCCAGGTAACAGCTGTATTCAGCAAGCAGAAACCTGTTCCTCTTGGTCGGTGAAAGGCAACTCTTAGCCTGAATTTCCTTTTTGCTAATCCGCATGAGAGTCCCTGAGGGCCTGCCTGGTCTCTGGGCGCACAGGAGCCAGTCTTGCTCTCAAATATTCACTTTGCACTAGTCGTCTTTAGCCAGATATTCTCTCTATACCGTCTGCTGACGGCTGCTATACACGCGCAAAACTGCCTCAGCTCAGAGACTCGCCAGAGCGCAAGGCGCGGGAGCCGCCGGAGCAGGGTTTCGTACCGCGAGTCCCTGTGCGCTGCGTTTCCCACCACGTAGTTTCCAGTTACTCTTACTCTGAAGCTCGGAAAAGTTTCTCGATTCTTTCAGTAGCAATAGGGGTGCCTTCGTGACCACAGAAGGCAGGGGGCTGGCAACTGCTTGGGGGGGAAAAAGCAGTTTGTAGCATCCCCCGGGTTTTGCTTTTTGCTCCGTTGGCGTGGCTGGCGTGGGCTGGGGCTTTGGGGCTGTGGTGCTGGCGGGGGGTGTCCCCACGGGTGCCGGGGAAGGGGCCCTGCTGGTGCCCCCAAAGCCTGGGAGGGCTTTTTCTGAGGGGCTCTGGGGCAAAGCTCTGCCCGGGAAAGCAGCCAATAAAGTTTTGGGCGTTCAGCACCGCTTGCTTGCGTGGTCTGCGGGGAAGGCGGCCGACGCGAGCGCTGGAGCCCTTCAGTAGCTGCGCGTTTGGCAGAGGGAGGAGCGGGCGTGCGGGGCGACCCTCCGTGGCCGAGGGGGCCGGGCAGCGTCCCGCTGCGGGGGCCGTTTGGGCCGAGCCCCCTCCCCGCAGGCGGCGCTGCTTTCTGCAGCTCTGCGCCCGGGCGGTGCAGCGCTCGGGCCCTGCGGCCGGCGGAGGAGCCCGTCCCCCCGCGCCGTCGGCGTGGGCAGGGGTTGCCCGACGCGGGGACGAGCTCTGCCCGGCCAGGAGCCCCGGCCCCTTCCTCGCCCCCTGCTTCCTCCCTTGCCTGCGGCCCCGTCCTTTGCCCCGGCTCGCGGTCGGGACAGGCGGCGCTGTCCCTGCCGACACGGGGTGCAAAGCTAGGGCGCGTGGCGCAGGTCTCAGTCGCGGGACCACAAAGAAATGGCACGCGTTGGCGTTCTGGACGGCCTCTTTGGCCTGGGCTCTTTGCGGCGCGCAGAGCTCTGCGGCAGCGGCTGGAAACGTGCGCTTTGCCACCAGAACGAGGCTCCGGATTTAACTCTGCCTGGAGCGTTATGAGCTCTAAGCAACATACCAGGTGAGGCTGGGAAAGTTTAAAAAACATAAACGAAGAAGTACCTTTGGCACGCTCGAGGCCTTTCTGCCCGCCCCGCTCACTCGCCCGTGCGCCGTGCTGTGCCGTGCCATGCCATGCCGTCTGCGCTCCAGCATGCACCCGCGCACGCGCGCTCTCGTGGCTTTTGGCCCTACCGAAGAGGGCGTTGGCGAAGCCGTGCCAGACGCAGCCGACGAGCCAGCGGGCGCCGATGGCAAAGCCGAAGGGGGTGCCCAGGGCGCACGCCGTCTGGCCGCTCGGGGGGATGTTCCTCAGCAGCAGGCTGACGGGCGAGCGCAGCGCCTTGCTGCGGCAGAAGAGGACCAGGACCAGGAGGCTGTTGAGGAAGCCCAGGCTGCCGATGGCCCCGGGCGGACGGCGGTCGCCAGGTGGCCGGCGGGACCTAGGCTCTGATCGGGGCCAGGCCGGGGGTCGCCCCCGCAGCGGGTGCCCTGGGGGTGACGCTGGGCACGGTCGCTGCCTCGGGGTGCACCACTCCCGCTGCCCGGCTTGGCATCGCGGCCGCATGGAGACGAGCTTCTGCGCAACCCCGGCTGCGCGTGCAGGGCGATAAAGCCTCCGCTGTGCGTATGCGTGAAATAACGCATAGGGCGAGCGCTTTCCACTTAAGCAAAGCGAGCGCTGCGGAGGCAATCGCGGGAGGGATTTGTTTCGCCGACGCTCCACCCTGTGGCCGTTCGGAGCTGGCTCCTCCGAGGTGCCCAGCGCGGAGCAGACCCCCGGTCGGGACGTGGGTCGGGACGGCGGCCGGGCCCAAAGGAGGGACACGGTCGCCGGGCTTCCCTGGGCGCGCACGCACGGCTCCTCGCGTGAGCTCCTGCCCGCCGCGGGTCCTGCTCCCCAGCGAGGTGCCACCAACCCACGAATCGGGCAGAAATCCGAAAGAAAACTCTGCGGGGTTTAGGCACCAACAAAGCTACGCGCCCGGCTGTGAAATGGAAAACGCACCCGACTATAGCGCTGACCGTGTAAAGTATTTCTCAGCTTTGAAAAAATAACGTTTGAGAGAAGCGGAGTAAAGTTGTGAAGAGCGCTGGTTGCTCAAGGAGTTGTTGGCACTAAGCAGAAAGGGTAAAGCTTAAACTGCCTAATGGACACAGAATAAATCTTTTCTTATCCATTAAAATCTCTTAAAATCTACAGGGCCCCTCCAAACGACTAGCTGGGTCCTCTCCATAGTCCATCCCTCAGAAAGGAGAGTGTAGACTCGTGTGCTAATGTGCTATCCTGGAGGAATATAACTTTATTTTACCTATAAGGGGGTATTCTCTGTGTTTCCAAAAGAAAAAGTAGTTGTCTAATTTCCTGCAGCTCAGTGTCTAGGAATAGTTGGTAATGAAAAGGAGGATCTGAAAGGTGATTATTTATTTCTCTTTTTTTTCCTCTTTACTGGACTTTGTTTATGGTGGGGAGGAAACAGTTCAGTATCTCTGTGCTTGTAATGATTTTTAAAGTTGTTTTTAAAAAATGCAAAATTCTGAACTTTGGGAAAGCCTTCTGCCTTTTGACTTCCCTCTGGGGTGCTAATGGTTTATTGGCCGAAAGATGAACATGGGTCAAGCATGTCATCTTCTGTTCAGCGTTTTTGAAGAATATGAGTGTAAGGAGGTGGGTATCAGTAGCAGTTAGCTGAGCTTCCTAAGAATATGTATTCTTTATCTAAATAAGTTTATATAAGAGTTTCATCCTCAGCTGTAACTGAAAAAAGAAATCTCTTCTTATCCTGCTTACACACATTTGTAAAACCCTAGCTGTTACATCAAACAGAAGAGGGCAAAGTAGGCAAAGCTAAGTCTTGATTAGGAAAAGATAATATTGTCGATAATATTTGCCTCTGTTCACTAAGGACCCAGCCTCGCAAAGGCTTATGCTTGGGAACAGCTGTGCTAAAGGAAATAGGGCGATACAATCCTGCAAACTTACTTCAGATAACAATTCAACAATGATCACTGTTTGTTTGTTTGTTTGGGGGTTTTTGGCCTATAGGAAGCAAGTTTCTGTCTATTTTCATAAGTGATGTCTGATTCATTCCAGTATTTGCGTATGGCTATCTGCGTAGATAAGGCGAAGTGCTCATGGCTGGTTTCTCACACACGGCAGTCTGTAGGCAAAGAGCTTTGTAAGCAAAAACGAAATGAGATAGGGAGCGTTCACACGTAGCCTGATCGTTGGATGCT
Organism: Apteryx mantelli; assembly: GCF_036417845.1. Taxonomy (NCBI): domain Eukaryota; kingdom Metazoa; phylum Chordata; class Aves; order Apterygiformes; family Apterygidae; genus Apteryx; species Apteryx mantelli. Next base: position 25,419,391 of record NC_089986.1, on the reverse strand, counting down.
CAAGAGCATTAGAAAATGTGCATGAACAGCTTGGAAACTGTAATATAATTATAAATATATACGAATGTAAGTAAAATTCAGCACTAATGTGTTTCCTAAAAAGTAATAGAACTTTGCTTAGAGACGAAAAGAGACTGCATCCTCCAGTGACAATAAAGCTAATAAGATTCTTCCCCTAGTCTGAAGAGTTTCTGACCATCCAGTAAAAATATATAAAATAATCATTTTAATAATGCAAAACTGCTTTGAACTGATCACTTCATTTGAAGTGCTTTGAAAAAAATTTTATGTGTGAATACTGTGGAGTAGGAGTTTTCACTACTTTCTAAAACAAAACCCAACACTTTCCTGAAGAGAATATGTTTGATGTGAAATTATATTCTGAAAGTAGATCTATTAAAAACATATATTGAGATTTTGCATTTATTTCTTGGTAATTCCTATCCATTTTTCAAAGGAAAAACTATTTTAACCAGCAGCTGTGCAAATTCACCTGATTTTCCAGATGATCAAATAAATGAATATGCTGCTGAGTAGCATCTTTCATACAAATTAGGTGCCAAGTCCCTTTGCTGTGTTAAACAATAAGTGAACAAGAAAGCAAGTGAATGGGAGATTTAGGAAAGGCAGGAAGATAGAAAAAGAGATCGAGAAATTACGAGAGATCACCCAAAGGGGTAGAAGAGAGAGAAGAGGGGAGAGTAGAGTTTTCTCAAAGCAAATCCAGACTGCTAGTAGAAGTCCCAGTTTGGCTGCTTTGGGTTAGTTCCTTGCCCAAGAGGAGGAGGAATTTGGGTCTGGGGCAATATTTCTTTTCTACTTGGATATTCCTACTGCCAGGTGCGAAACAGTTCAGCCCTAGTCTGCAGTAGGAGAACCACTAGCCGATCTGAGAGATATCAAATCATTTACACCTGGCAAAGAGGAATTAAGGTGCTTGCAACAAAATGGGAGCATTTTGCACTTTGCAGAGACGGAAACCTGCGCTGAGTGTGTAGTACCTGGAGGACCACATGGTTGAGCATCCTTGGTAGCTCTCATTTTGGGGCACAGTCTGTGCCCCTGGCTATTTGGTTTTCCTGGCAGGTACAAGAAGGGATATACTTGTGTAGGCATCTGCATGGGTACAGCTGCTTTCCATGGCAGAATGCATGGCAGAAGCTCGCGGGTGCTGAAATGCTCGATACATGGTCTTGTGAAGGGGACACAATTCTGCCCTTAGCAATTTGACTCTGGCGTGCACTGTGTATTTAGGTGCCTTTTTGAAAACCCACAAGCACCTCTTCACTATGGAAAAGAGGGCTTTATTCTTTAAATCACTTTGGATACAAGTTTCAGAACATCCAGGGGGACTAAGGTTCCTAAATTCTGTTCTCGTCATTGTCTTAGTCTTAATAGCACAATTTAGAAATCTATTAGTTATGCCTCTTGGGATTCTACGTCTTATTGATTTTAAGTGGGATGAAAATAGCAAGGTGCTGAAGCTGCTTTGAAGAGCAGGACTTGGGTGTCTAAGTCAGAGAAAAGCATTAACAATGTTAAATGCTTTTATCTCAATGACAGCTCTTTGGGGATATTTCAGAAAGGGCAAATTCTACTAAAAAAAAGTGCAATAAGAACAGTCAAGAGGGAAATGCCATTTGTTCTGAAAAACAGCTTCTGCATCTCGCTTAACAGAGGAGTTTCACCTCTCAAGGCAAGAAGGATGGGCTGCAGGTTGAAAAAGCTGGTTGCATTAACTTTTACAGTGGTACGTTCAGTAAAACACAGGGATTTCTCAGCGCTGGGGCAGCAGCAGCTCTTCAGAAGACCATGCAGGAATAACGTCCCTATGGGGCCATCCACAGGGGCACAAAGAGGTCCCAGGCCACCAAGGGCGGGATGGCGTGGGGCGGCATGGCTCCTCCAAGGCTGCGTGGGGCGAGGCAGGGGCCTGCCCAATATTTCAATTTTCTGGCCTTTCCCAGTTTTAAGTTGCTTTGCTAAAATTGTCTGTAGCAGGCTCATTTCTTGACAGCGGTGTTTAACCCCATCCTGTACCTACAGCAGGCTTCTCCTGGGCTCTGACCAAAGCATGGGTCCTTCTAAAAAACAACTTGCAGAGCAGGAATAAAAGGTGACAACCCAGCACATGTGTGCATGGAGGGCAATGCAGCATTGAAAACAGCCTGACATACTGGTGCTTGCCTTCATATCCCCGCTCCAGGGTGACCAGCAGCGTGCTTCTGCCCTGATAATGCATATTTACGTTGCAGAAGGCTTTTGAGCTGAGCTGCTGCAAATTTGATATTGTGATGTTTGCCAGTTTCCCTGATTGTGAAGATTAAATGGTTTTGTGGCAGGTTACTTGGGAACTAACCCACAATGCTTCTGTGTCACCAGTTTGGGCCAGCGCCCTGCGGGCTGTGGGAAATCCCTTCCCATGCAATGACCCCGCTGCCTTTGACCAGATGCCACCTTTCATTCCTGCCCTATGAAGGGCTTTGCTGGCCGGGAGTGCTGGGGACAGCCAGGAGCAGGGCGCAGGCTGGGCTGGCTCTGCCTGGGGCCCATCCAGCCACTGCAAGGGGAAGGCGCAAACCTTCTTGCATGTATGGTGTTTGAGGTACATCATCTACGGTAAATCGGGGGTAAGTTTAGGACACATTTTCAGGTTAGTTCAGGAAGAAGTTCATTTGATTTCACTTTAGTTCTCTTTTCCTTTTTATTAAAAAGATCTATTTTTAGGCTGTGGTGACGCATCGGTGGCAGGACTCGAGATGGATTTGTTCCTCCTGAACGAGGAACATGAGGGTGTCTGCATGGTTCCTCACACTGACTGAAGGTACAGCTGTGTTCAGCTGAACAGGGGCGAATCAGCTATTTCCTCATAGTATCTTATACTGCGGCGTTTACGGGAATATCGGGGGGTCTCTGACGGGCGTTGTGATGGTTAGAGGAATCCCCTCCACAGAGTGTCCGTTTTCGGCTGGTGGGGGTGGCGCTGGCTGCTTTGGGCAGAATACCCGTGCTTTGGCTTTGCTTCACTTTCCTGGAGCTGAGGAGGTTGGAGAGTGGCACGGACACATCCAGACGGGGGAAAGGAAGGCTATGGTCATGGCACTTTGGGGTTGTTAGGTAGTCTTCACTTTCCCCTGACTTCACTCGTTGCCTTCCTGGTTCATTTACCTATATTTTAAGAGCGGCCACAAGATGGCACAGGGCCCTTCCTAGTCTGATCAAAATGTGATCACAGGACAAATGGTTTTTTTAGGTAGCCTGAATCCAGGCTGTGCTGAGGCTGCCCAGAAATAAAGTACAGGCATGTGGCACTCAGGAGACTTGAGCTTCAAGATGTTTGTGGGTCGTGGCAGCTTAGGTACAGAGTAAACCTTGCACCAGCATCTCGCCTGTGCCTGTGCAGACCGGCCCCGTTTCGAAGGCTCGAGGGCGATGCGGGCAGTGGGGCAGGTCTGCGCGCAGCATCTGCTGCAGCCAGGCTCTTTGGAGGAGTGGAAATGGTTTCCGGGTCACTGTCTCATTTTGAGGGGTTTTGTCCCACTGAGGGTTATAAATATGGATGTTTCTTCATGACATTGAGAGATGCTTACTTGTATTTATTTTAGCAAACTGGCTCATGCAGATGTCTTAATCAGCGTACGCTTGGATACTGGGCAGCATATGCTGATTTTAAGACACGTGATTTCCCTGTGGCAGTGTTCGTGTCTAATCAGACAGATTAAGGAAGCACAAGACATTTCATCTCTTGGGAAAAAAAGTAACGGAGTTTTGAGGGGCCTCAGAAAAGGGATGTGATTTTGGCACGGACTCAAGGGTAGCATTCCACAGACTGAAGCAGGAAGTTCACATTTTTGTCGATGAATGCGCAGCTGAATGCACTGCTTCTGAAAATGAGGCATTAACAGCTTCATTTTGTGCAGGCATCATGTATAAGGGTGTTGGGTTGTTGTCACCACAGGCAACTGTGTTGTCATGCTGCTATGTTGAATATTGAATATCAAAGTCCAACTAGTATCTGCAGATGCATTTCCTACACAAAGATTGTGATACAGTGTCTGGAAAGGGGCAGGAAAGGGATTCAGCGAGTTCCTACCGCATTTCACCACGGCACAGTTTATACTTCCCGCTAGTGTTCACTCTTCCAGGCTGAAATAACTCCTGGATGCAGCAGCCGTTGGGCCAGGTATTAACTGGGGAAGCTCTGATACCTGTTCTTGGTGGTACTTTTTATTCCAGTGTCATCTTCACTTTCCCTTCCACTGCTCACAGCTTTCAGAGCCTAAGGCGAAGAGAGACAGTTGTAATCCCAGTAATTCCCAAGGGCACCAAACACAGGAACATTGTGGCAATTATCTTTTCTCTCTTGTTAATAATAAGAGAGGTAATAATCCCCCTATAGCACTAATTACAGCCAATGAAAATATGGTAATGAAAATCAACTCTGATTGCCAATGTTTGGAGAGTCACAGTTTACAAAAAAAAGAGACTTATGTGAATAGCGATTATTATTTTGTACATGGCCCTCTCTTGTCCCATCAATTGTGGTCTCAGAAAATCTCACTGTAATTAATCATAGAAGATTAAATGCTGCAGGGAAAGGAATGGGAAATTATGCAAAAGCAAAACTGGTTGGTTTTGACTTTAAATAAACCTGGGCTATCTATCTCAAAGAGCACATTGCCTAGTCTGCTTCCTACCTAATAAATCTGTCTGATTGGACATTGGACTCATTTGCATGAGAATTGTGCAGATAGTGAAGAACAGAACAGTCTCCTCAGACCGGTGGAGAACTCCTCCCGAATGATAATGACTGTGAAGGACCCAGGTGTGTTCTTCAGATAGTCAAGAAGCAAAAGATGCAATAGGTGCCTAAAAAGTCTCTCAGAATTCCCTAGGAATCTGCATGCAGATTCTTGACAGCATTTGGGTGCTCATCTTTACAGCTGAAAACCAGACCTGTGGCAACTGATCCTCTAGCTTTCCTGCTGCTATTGGAAATTAATGTAATTTCCCCAAAGGTTTATCAGTCTGACTGTTTTCTGGGTGTCTCCATGGCATTGCTTAGCTGGGTGCAGTGTGGATTTGCAGATTGCACCCCAGTTCTTTGGGACAAATGTTGGGAACAATGGGGAAGGCAGAGGGGCTCTCCTTGTTCCCCCTTGCTTGGGAAACGTTGGTGAGGTTCAACCAAGCGGGTGGAAGTTGGGCTGAGGTATCTCCTAGAAGATTATCGCTGCTGTGTGTGCTGCGGTCAGTAATAATAGCACCAGCCAGTATTTCACTTGCTGAGAACTGCATGTGGTTGGCTACCAGTGATGTGTCATGATGAACTCCTCTTACCATGAATTTGCCCAGTCCTGGATGCCAGGACTCTGCAATTCCAAATACTGTGCCCAAATCCAGCATTTCCTGCCCTCCGTCCTTTGAGTATGGTCACAGATGGTAATGAATACATGTTTTTGCTGGTTGATCAGCCCCTCTAAGTTCGTCCAAAAGCCACTCCCTCTAATTGCTTGTAGTTAAGCATTTGTTATGTGTATGAATGATCTCTGAAGGATATTATCTGTCCTTTTGTAATAGCAGTCCCTGATGATATCTCATCTGTATTCCCTGAAAGAAAGAACGTCAGCTAATGAGTTTCCTAATGATTGTGTGAAAAATTCCTGTGTGAATAATTGCTGCTATGTGCTATAAATGAGCAGACTTTGCACTAGCTTTCCTGGTTGGTCCTTATTATTCTCATTTTGAATTTTGGATTTGGATTTTTTGTTTAGATAGATCTTCTTAAGAACCTTTTTTTTATTCTTTATAGATCATTATCTACTTTTAAGGCTGTTAGCCCCAGAATGTCTTAATGGGACTTGGTATGTTTGAACAGCAGTTAGGCCTGCAATGGGTTAGTGTCATCTCTTTATTTTGGTATAGATTGTGGTAAATATTAGCGATTGCTATTAGGGAGCACTCTTCAGTGACAGCTCTACTAGACTTTTGGTGGGATTTTAGTTAGGTGCTGAGTGCCTAGAATGACCCGTTCTCTGTAAGCGCCAGAATGCTTCCCATGGGATCCCCTCCAGTTGTTGGATCAACTATCGGCCTTCTCCAAATGTGTTTTGCTGATCCTCTCAAGAGAACTTTGTCCCCAACCTGGTGGCTACTGTGAGTGTAGGAGCTTTGGTCTAGTCACCTTTTTGCAGCCAGTAGTGAATAGTTATTGAATTAGAGTGATTTTCACTAAAACACAAGCAGCAGTAGCCATAAATAGTAATGACATCTTTAGGAACCATATTAACTAGCAGCCAATTCCCCCCAAGTTATCCAGAATGGTTTGCAGTGTAACTGAAAACATTTATAGACAGCGGAGATGTAATTAGGCTCTCAGGACACGCTTTGCTTGCAGTAGTGCTGTTCTAGGATGCTGCTGTGGTGGATGCTACTACCACGTGTGTCTGTGGAGAGGTTTCAGTACTGGCAGATGAAGATGTGGGAGGGCAGGAACAAGCATCTGTTCCTGCCCTGAAGGTCCCCAGCTAACCATGTCTTGCACCAAGCCCTGTCGCAGCCATCCTATTGCCCCAGGAGCATATGTGCATGCATGTACACACACACACACACGCAGAGGTTGTCTAGTTTGCAGTTTATCTAGTGAGCACAGAGCTATCATCTTTATGGAGCCAGCAGAACCTATAGATAACTCGCTGTGGAGGGGCAAGGATTTGGGAAGGGCATGTGCAAGGGAGACTGGAAATTAAAACTGATATCAATCAAACTGGAAGGTGTTAATTTAACACTGAGGGTATTTAGACACCAAAAAGACTAAGAAATAAATTGTTCATTGCTTGAGATCTTTAAGCCAGTATCATCTGTCTGAAAGAGAACCTAGTACAGTAACAAAATGTTCCCAATGCAGAAACCTTGATGTGAAATCAGTGAAGTGCTTTGACTAACTGAACTCACCTTTTCCTGTGATCTTTGGCCCAAGTAGATGGGTACACATCAGGGGGAGCCTTTCCCTGCACTGCTCAAAGGCCAGAGCAGAGCCCTTGAGGCACAAGAGATCCCTAAGATGCACTGTTGCAAAAATTGTATCCTGCAAAATTTGTCAGCGATGCATAGATTTCACGAATGTTAGTCTCAAATGTACAAAGCGTTAAATCCTGCTTTCTCCCAGATTCTCTTGTTTTGGTTTTTATATGCCTGTCTTTTTACGCAGTAGTAGAAAAGTCATGCTCCGAAAAGAAAAATTCAGATCTGCCACCAGCCTTCATGCCATGAGGTCCCCAGAGAGACCCCCCCTTTCTGTCCTCTCCCACATTGCTCCAGTAGGACTCCACGTAACAAAGTATTTGCTTGCCTTTGAGTCACAAATCTGGTCTTCACAATGGCAGTTGTATCTGTTTCAGGATGCAGAAGGCATCAATACTTCCTCGTTGGAGGGATGAGAGTCACCATCTTAATTAGCTTGCTAAATTGGATTCACAGGCAGCCCCACTGGGGTAGTAGCAGAGCAGCACAGCATCAGGCAGTGCCAGAAGATTATTGTCATTTAAGGTAGTTTATTGCATTAGTTGCTCTATGACAGGTCACTGAATAGAGCATCAAAGAACAGGGTAGATAATAGGCTGCAGAAAAACAAAGAAAAAGCTTAATGGATTTTTCTTCTCCCTTTCTTTGAAAGCCTATTAAGGCTTCTCTAAGTGTGCTAAAAGCCAAAGAAGCCTGTGCACTCAGAATATTACAGACCTTTACAGAAATCATTTTATTTGGAACTGGGAAAGTGCAAACAGGGAGTGTCTCCCTCTTGGCTGTTTGATGCTGACACTTACACACGAAGCCACCCAGCTCCCTAGTCTGCGGGCATCCTCAGTGTCGAATGTCCAGACCCTTTTTTACTGGGTCCCTGCAGGGTGTTGCTATGCGCTCTAGGAAGCAGTGACTGTGGATGGGACTGGCTCAAAAACTCCCACCGGAGAGGTAGGCAGGGCTGTCTCTGTCTGCTTACAGAGGATGCACACATGCCAGGGACACTGCCCTAAGTGAAGCTTCAGGGGTGTAGGTGGCCAAGGTGCAGGGCTTGTTAAGGCAGTTTAACTGCACACAGCAGGACCCCAAAATAATTCTTGACCTGAGCTTCAAAACTTAGCAGCAGTCACTAGGTTGTAAAAAGTAGTTGTACAAAGTCAACACGGCGCAGGTTAGCAGCTGAGCAATGGTCTGTCCTAGCCATGCATCAATATTATCTGCGTGGTGACACTAATGCCATCGTTAGAGTAAGGCTCGATCGGCTGCTGTCAAGCAGGAGGGGATGCTGCAAGTGCTGGGAAAGCAACAGCAGGTTCCCAAAGCATTTACTGAGTGCACGCTGAAGGCGCATGGTTTTCTTTGAGAATGGGATCGGAAACAGTATTCATCGTATCTGCTGCTCGGGGGGAAGCAGAGCTTTCTCTCGCAAGTCTGGAGTGAGGAGAACAAGGGAGATGTGCAGCCCCTTAGAGGAGGCCGTGGTGTGAGAGCAATGCCGGTGGGGAGGAGGGGGCCAGACCAGCCACTGTAATTCGAGGGACGTGAGGGAGAGAATTGCAATTTGTAGCCTCAGGAGTTTTCATTCTCAGCCCCTTCTGGAAACTGGATTAGATCCTTCTTCTCTGAGCAGGTTCCTCAGCCTTCTTCAGCAAGCACCCACCCAGGGCACCCCTCCGCACAAGCTCAGCCGCTTCGCATTGTTCCTTCAGCAAAAAACAGGCAGTGAAAAAAAATTACTCTTCTGAAAAGCAGGGTACAGGCAGAGCTGTGCGAGTCTGAGGAACTCTGTTGCCTGAAGGGGGTGAGAAGGTAGGACGACAGTGGCCTGAGAGGTCAGAAACACCGAAGCAAAGAAAATGGAAAGGAAGGCAGACACTAGAAAATGTGCTGTTTGTTGTTATCAAGTATGAGTTTTATTCCCAAGCTAATCCATATAAAAGCTGAAGAGTCTTCCCTCTAGCTCCTTTCTCTCTATTTTAAAATATCACCAGTGGTTCTATCTTGTTCTCCTTAGACACTTTGCTACGCTTTGCTGCAGGATCGTAGGACCTTGCCCTTGCACAGCTGGCCTCAGTGTCACATTGCGGGTTTTCCAGCAAGGCTTGCTTGGAAAGTGTGCAACTCCTGACCTGATTTCTGTAGGACTGAGTTTCCCGGGGGCTCAGAAATCATCAGGGTATTAGAGATGGCCCGGTAGAGATGAGTCTCTGGAAACACACTAGTGTGACTGCATGTAGCTCCATGTGATTGTATTTCCTGAAATTATGGGGCTAGATATATAGATATTCTCAGGAGTAACACTAGAGCTAGGAAAGGAAATTAGTAAGGACTGGTGATTTGTCTCCCACAGCTCTGTAACTAGTGTGTTGTACCTACAAGCCTAGAAGGCTGTTTTGCCATTGCATTTTCAGCTGATCACAGAGACAGGCAATATGGTTGTTGTTCTCTTTTGCCTGGCATGAAAGGCACCTTGGAGATGTGGCCAAGGTTGTGGCACTAGTTGCAAACATCTGATGTGAGGCTGTTCCCCCTTCGCAAACACTTGCCCTGGGCTTCTGAATGACGTGCTGGATTTCCCACTGCGGCAAAATGGGGAAAGTCTGCGTCATGTTTAGGAAAGACCCTGTGAGTGCTCACTTGCCAGAACTGTGCTCCTCGTTACGGGATTCAAGGGGTGTCAGGATTAGGAGCTCCAATGGGGAACGGTCCTAGGGATCTCCTTAGTCCTCTCTGAGCTCCTCGCCCTCCTTAGTAAGTGGTGCTTGCTCTGAAGATGCGTGTTTCTGTGGTGCTGCCTGGCCTCGGAGCTTTGTCGAACCACGTAGTGGCCTGGTTCGGTGGGAGATCCTGCAGAAGAGGCAGGAGTCAGGAAGGGCTGAGCTGCAAGTTCCCCGTGTGGATCCTGCCACTCTGGGGCTGCGGGGTCAGAAGATACGTATAAGTTTGTCAGAGGCTTTAAGAGCCCAGTCAGCTCTGTAGGACAGGACGTGACATGATGAAACCCTATGCTTAAGGATCCAAGTCTGCTCCTCAACTCTTCCGGGCTGTCAATCATCTGTCACTCCTCGCAATCTATCTAAGTTGTATAGAAAGTTACTGTATGTCAAGAGAGAGAAATAGGGCTATTTGTTTTCCTAATATTATTGTGCATGGTTTGTATTTATTCCAAATGGTCCCCTGTGCCAATTCTTTGAGGGAAAACACTTCTGAGTAAATAGGAACCGTACACTGAGCTTAGCCTATTGCATTTACAAGGTACAAGTCTATGGACATTGAGGAAGGTTGTGTGTGTTATCATCTATAAGTCTCTGTCAGACAAAGTCCATTTAAGGTCTTATAACTGTAAAATGTCTAGTGGATAATACACTTTACTAGAAATCAGTAATATTGCTGCAAGTACTGCAGGCTAGGAAATATTTGTAAAATGGGCATCATACACATTAAAACTATATATATAGCTCTTCCTCTCCATTTCCTGTTTTGGATTAGGTATTTTTCTTACAGTTAAATGACACAATTTCACACCTTCTCCTGCTGATCTGAGTGCGTCTCTTATCACTTGTAGAAGATGAGCCTCGTTTTCAAGACGTGACATTTGCTGCTCTGATAAATGACCAGCTGAAATAAGTAGAAATAAAAGTGTTAATTTCCCCAGGGTCTAGTGTTATTCACCTCTGACATTTATGGTATCAGTGGGAACGTCTACCAGACACACCTTTAAGGGATTGAGCTGGATGTCTTGAATCAAGCAGCACGAATCAGTGTCTGAAACAGATGTCTTGTTGTGCTTTAATCCCCTCTCAGGAGCAGATTAATGCATTAAATCCTTCCCGTCTGTCTCTGCAGTGCACTGTGGATAAAGCTTCCTGCTGGGTAAACGGGAAGCGATGTGAAGCGTATTTAAAGCAAGAGCTCTTAGGAGAACCGTCCGTGCAGCTGGCAGGGTGAAGTGATGTGAAACCGTGCTCGTAGCGAGCATTTCCCTTGCCTCAGCGGGCCGCGAGCAGCTGGCCAAGGCTCCTCGCGGGAGCAGCCGAAGGCCGGCTCTGCCCAGCTTTCCTGGTGCGCACACCGGCAAGGCGTGATTCGGAGAGGCTCTTCTACAGAATTCGCCTCCTAGCTCCGTTTTAGGTCCCCACAGGTCTTGTGGAGAGCCTTGGGTGCCCTCCCAGTGCTACCAGAAAGCCAGGTATCAGGCACTGGACTTGAATTTTAGGAGAACAAGTGTTTGGTGCATACGCCAGCGGCATGTGGCCCTTGCTGGAGGAAGCCATGGATTTCTGGCTGTCAGAGCAGCCCAGGTCTGATGTGAAATCGGATACTGGGTTTCAGTGTTCTGCGAGTCCCACCCTTTCAAACCAAAAAGCCTCGCTGTATAACCTGGAATACGTAAGTGTATCCCGTTCCGTGATACCTTCCACGCTCTAGAGACCGCTGTTTCATTTCCCCCGTTTATACTGTTCTGGAATCACGTGTATGGTTACTTGAGCTTGGGGGACTGTGGCGATAAGAGTATGCAGTGATTAGACGTTGTATAGACATGTAGGTATACAGACAGCTACTGATTTAAGAGCTCTTATTTGCACATTTGGGAGAGAGGATATGTCTGTGCACAAGGACCTGGGCACAGGAGAAGGAGCTTTCTGGGGCTGACACGAAAAGCAATGTGACAGGGCTGGAACACGGATCAAGCAGAGCCATGGGGCCGTGGCACACGCTGCTTCCAGAGGGGCTGGATCCTCCTGGGCTGGCGCCGGCATGGGCCTGGCCGGCACGGGCAGCGACCCTGGGGAAAGGGCCAAGCAGCAAGACGGGCACCCACGTGCCCTCATTGCTGGCGGAGGAGACCGGCCCTGCACCTGCTCTAAAAAGGACCCGTTTCTTTTCTCTGTTACTCCTTTTGTAGCTGCGTCATGCAAAAACCTTACCTTCTGAAGCAGGAACCGCGGGGACAGAGGGGGATAGGGTAAAAAAGCAATGAGATTTGTATCCGGGGCAAAGACGCAGTTCTTCCAGACCCCCTACTAAACAGAGGGGAGATGGAGTAGATTCTGTGTCAGCCAGCACTATACCCGCCGCTGGTGTAAAGGCACAGGTGCAAGTTTTACAACAGTTGAGCCGTTACAAAGCACTAGGCAGAGGAATGAGTCTGCTCTCTTGCTTTTCCTCAGTACGGGCTGCCCTCGCCGGAGAATCAGCTCGAGCTACGCTCTGAAATTCTCCCTGCCGGCCTTCGTTAGCACGAGCGGACCAAGGTTGCAGCCAGAGGTGGGCTATGAGAAAAGACTGCAAGGCTTTATTAATTTTTGCATGTCCCCTGTAAAGAGGAGATAAATAATAAGGTTCACGTACTGCGAATACTGCAGTGGACTCCAGCCGGGTTACAGAGACTCTATGGATATTAATTTAATATAAGAAGACCCAGGGCAGTAAACGAGGGCATTTCTAACTGCATAAGTACAGAACGCTGGTCGCAAAAGACCCGTCCTGAAGCACCAAAAAAATAAACCAAAAGAGATGTTCTGAAGACTGTAACTTTTAAGGCAAAACTTTGGCGCAGGCCTGTTTGGCTCGTCGGTTTGCCTTGCGGGCTTGCAAGCGCCGGCGCGAAGGAGGGGCCGGGCGGTGCGGCTCCCCCAGGCGCCGCACAGCGGGCGGCCGGGCTGCCGTCACCGGGGCAGCTCTAGCGGCGTGCCGTCACGCTTCGCGTGCGTACGTCCCAGGCCACGGCTCGGGGCCTCCAGCGCGGCTGTGAAGTGGTGAAGGTGTAAAGCTGCTGACGCACCGTCGCTTTAGGGATGATCTAGGGCCTCTATTTAGCTGCGGGAGCTCAGGAGCAGCTTTGGGGTTAGTTTGCAGGTTTTCTGAGGGGGCAGGCGGGGGTCGGCACCCCCTCGCCGCGCCGTGCACAACCCTGGCTGCGACCGAAGCCGCGCGGAGAGCTGCCGGTAGCTTGTCTGCCCTCGCTGCAGCCGCGCACGGGCGCACTTATTTCGCAGCCTGGGAGGCCAGCGTAAGCAGAAGCAGCTGCAAGCTGAACAAAAAGGGCTCGAAAACCTTTCTCAGCAGGTTTGGTGCTAGCTGCGTCCTATCTCTGGCAGATGTTATCGCGCTCCCACAGGCGATGCATGCCGGAGGCGTACCGGCGCGATCAGATCAGCACCAGTCGTTTCCTTCTAGAGAGGAGCCAAGCCACCAGATGGGAGATTACGTTTTGTCGACAGAGCAGCAGCCCTTTCCCCAGGCGTTTGCTCGTGAAGAGACCGTGTCCCGTCCCGAGCAGGGACGGGCTGGCGAAGCCCTTCCTGGGGCAGCTCGCGCAGCTCCTCGCCACCCCGGCTTGCAGCTCCTTGCCCCCAGGGAGGCGCTTGGGTCGATTTTAACGGGCTGACACTTGCAGGTGCTGCCTTGCACCTGGACTGTAAAACCTCCTCTTCCTCTCTGCCAGTAGTACCCCATTCCGGGGATTTAGGAAAAAATGGCAAACCCTCTGGCTTATTTTTCGGAGGTCTGGCCCGTACAGCGTTGTAGCAGTGGGGAACATCTTCCTCAACACGGCAGGAGGCCAGCTTCAGCCTGGCTTGCGCGTGTGCAAAGCGGCACAAATAGCCCTTCAAAGGGGGCTGCTCTTGCTGGTTGCACAGACTCGGGTAAAAGCCCCGGGACAAAGGTAAACAGCCGGTAGGGCTTTGATTTGCACCGCGGGGCGTACCCCGGTACCAAGGGACAGCGAAAGCGTTCGCAGGCAGCGGCGGGGACCTGGGGGAAGGTGGGCAGCTGTGGCTCTTCTTTCCGATGCGTGAAAGCAAAGGGCAAGATCAGCCTCGGCGTGGAGCCGAGGATTTCTGTGGCAAAGGGGAAGGGCTGTGAGGGGAGAGGAAGGGCTCTCAGCCAGACGAGGCGGGTGGGCAGAAGCGAAGGCAGAGACGCACGGTTTGCTAGGGCTGCGTGTCCCGGCGCGAAGGGGGGAACGGGGGCTTTGTCAGAGGTCGGGAAAAAGACAGGGAAGATAAAAGCGACGGGGATGCTGCCTCCCCGTTGCTGTAGGGAAGCTGTCACAGCTCTGTTGGGGGAAGGCGACCAAATGTCCCTACCTGCCCGGGGCAGGGACGGGCGCAGGGACAGGGGCAGGGATGTGCGCAGCGGACACAGTTGGTGCTCCGGGTGCTGAGCTTGCCGAGAGCGGCTCAAGAGGTGGCCAGGCCGAACGGCAGCAAAAAGCGCTAAAACCAGGCGATTTTCCAGGGAAGGTGCGAGGTGGCGTTGCTGCAGGCGACGAGGCTTCGTGACTCACCTGCGGAGCCTCAGCTCGCGGGTGGCGGTGGGTGCAGGCGACAGGGCTGGGCCGGTGGCCCGAACCCCCGCGGCTCCATGCCCCAGCAGGGACCGCGCATCCCATGGGAATGCCATCAGGAACGCTGGGGCGAGGGCTATGCCGGGAGCTCTGTCCGTCCAGGAGAAAAGCCAGGGTCTCGGAGGGGGAGAAGGTCTCCCCTGCCTCTTCCCCGGTGCCCGCGCGGTTAGGCTCGGATGGAAGCGCTGCGGGGGTTACTGGGAAGCCTCCGCCTCAGGCTGGTGCGGTTCGGAGGCAGACGCTGTGGCCATCCCGCGCGTTTGGGCTGGCTCCACGGCTGTCCCTCCAGCCAGCATTTCCAAAGCAACCCCGCTGCACGCAGTATATATGTAATATATAAAAATACATATATAGATATGTATAGAACAGATATACAAAAATATTTTTAATTTTTTTTTAAAAGAGCATGCCGAAGGAAACGTAGAGTGACTTCACGTTTTCTTTTTCTTTCTCTTGTTTTTACAGTGCTTCAAGTGACTGTACTATCCCATGCTGCTCGGAAAGCCGGAGCCCCCCATGCTGAGGGACACGTTTTGTGACCTGGGCGGTTATTAGTGACGTGGGAGCACTGCCATCCAGGCTCATCCCCAGCGGCACCGCGGGACGGGGAGATGTCGTGCAAGGAGATCCTGGAATGATGAAACCCTGCAGGCTCAGAGGAAAGCAGTGAGTTTTGGCGGGGGGCACGCTTTAAGACAGCGGACTGGGAAATGTTGTATAATGCAAACGTACAGTGATCTGAGCTTGCCGGGACGCCTTCGTTTTCCTCGTAGGGAAAAAGTTCAGTGGTCCTTTTTCAGATATGGCGAATTGCAGGGAAGCGTTGACTCGATGCACAGAGCTGGTTTTGTTGTTGTTACAATTTGGGGGCCTGTAGAAAGTACAAAATGGAGCAATCCTAGAGTCGGTGTTTTTCTTGCAGTGAAAGGTGTCAGTATGTTTGTCAGCCTCTGAAAGCTCTCAGGGCATCAGCAGAGGCTGGTAGTGGTTGTCGTGCCGTGTTTTCACTAATATCAGTGAAATCAATGAGTCCGTTTTCAGCACTGGAGATATTAAACTCTGAATTATTTGGGGCAGGCGTGGCATTTACTGCATACCTGTAGTGCCTAAGAATACCCCCAACACGGTTTAGGACTTGCAGCGTTCCTGTGTTGACAAGACTAAACACATCTGTCCCGAGTGTGCGACTGGCTCTTTTCCCAAGCAGGGCCTTTCAGCCACCGCAGTGGCGAGCACCCAAATGTCAAGAGGAAACGTCGTTCTGACAAGTATCTGCCCACGCGCTCGGGGGGCTCATCCTAACTTTGGAAAGGATGTAAACTCTCTTGCTTAAAAACTAGTCTCAGCTGCAAATGATGACACAAAGTTTAAAAATGACCTTTAAGCATCTAATTCAGAGGTTATTTTCCTCTGAATATAGCTTTTTTGTGAACTTGTTAGCGTCCAACAGAATGGTTAGAGAAATAGCAGTAATAATCCCACACAAAGCTACTCCAAAATATACTGAAAGCAAAATTAAGATCAATAGCTGTTTAGAGGAAGAGCAATGCAACTACTAGAAATCAGTAAACCAAAGGAAGCAGCGATTTCTTGTGACAAAAAATATGCAAAGAAATGTAATTGACTGGAAAGGAAAGGAGGAGCAAGGACTTTTGGAATTAAACACATAACCAAGTTGAGCAAATCATTTCTTTCCTACTCAGGCATACAACACATTTTTGCTTGGATTTCCTGGCACAAATTATATATGTATGACAACCTGAGTGTGTCTAGCTGTTAAAGTGACACTCTGGACCTGTACGGATGTAAATGGGAGCAGCACGCAGCCTGCATTTGATGCAAGGTGTATGAATTTTGAAAGGTGAAAGGAAAAACAGCACACGGAATAATCCTGAAGAAAGTGCCTTTTCTTGGAGCTGTGATTTCTATTAGGGAAAAACAGCCCTCTGCTATTCAGAGGCAGCTCGCGGGGCCATATCTGTACATTAACCTTTGTTCTGTTGCCAAATATTAATGTGCACGGTTCATAATTTCTAGAGTAATTGAGAATCAGCACAGGAAACCTCTCATCCTAAAGGCGAGCGCGCTGGCCTGCCCCACTCACGGTTCCCCACGTGGGACCAGACACTGGGGTGAGGGCTGTAGCTGGGAGCTGCAAGGACGTAGGGGACGTGAGACAGCAGGTCCCGGCAATGTGGGGCGCTCAACTGGGAGGGTTTGGGCAGGGTCGGTTGTGGAGGAGCTTGCCAGGGCTTTCTTGCACCGGTGCACCCAGAGCTCCCCTCCATCCCAGCCCAGGTTATTCGCTGCTTGTGGGTCCTTGGTGGAGGGATGGCATCGCTCCAGAGAGCTAGCGCTAAAGGAAAGCTTGTTTGTGCTCGTTATGCAGAAGAAATGGTTCATAACCCTTTTATGCTTTGCCAGGCCCGTCAGCGGTGTTACAAAGCATGGCTCTAGCAGGGCCGGCCTTGCCTCGGTCTCTGTACAAGTACCCGATGTACTTCTCGGGCCATAGCTGTGACTGTTCAGGCTCTTCCACCGTGACCACGGTCTGGTGGCTTTCTTTCCTTTCGGCAGCATGTTGTGATTTGGATGAGGCTGTTGTCTAGGCGACATGGACACAATCGAGATTTATTTTACACGTCTAAGTGAAAAAAGCAGAGTAGGCTTTCTTCTGTGTGGACGGATATGAGAAATGTCTTTGGTGCTTGAAACAGATTTTTGCAAGGTGTGTTGTGATGTGTGTGGGAAGGTGCTCTGTGCATTTGGGCTGGATCAGAGACCTCTCCTGTGTGAAGGAGAAAAAAAAAAAATCTGAGTCCCTGTAGCAGAACATGCCATTGTGCCACTACCGAGGGAGAAAGGTTCCCTGAATATACACAGCTCTGCGTAGCCGTGACTAAGATGGTCAGTTATGCACGCACAGTTACAGAGAATCAACGTCCTTCTTCCTACAGTGACAAGGGGCTCTGGGCATGCTAATGGTAATTGTGTTCTGGCACCCCAAAGCTTCAGTAAAACAAATTTATGACACTGCCACCCTTGAGTAAGGTAGAAAATTGCTTTAAAAATTAATGTAATTTGTGGAGAGAGAACTTATTTCCTGTACCCACAGATTTTTAAACCTAAGGGTCTAGGGTGCAAAGTAAATACCACACCTGAAGAGTGTTGTATCGCTTCCGGTAATACCAGAAGAAGAGATTGATTGTTCTTTGACCTTTTAGTTCAGAGAGGAGAAGAGAACTACTACAGCAGAGATCTCATCAGTATGCAAGGCAGACTGTACTGTGCTCAAAGACATAGCGAGTAGACTGACTGCACTACTAATCTTAGCCAAAATGCCAAAAAGACATTGATACAATGAAATAATAATAAAGGCATGTCTTAGGGACTACTGCCCAAAGGAAAGAAGCAGTTGTCCAAAGTGTGGCCCTGCATCAGCATACACATTCGTAGTGTTTCCTACTGCAGCTTGACCCAGGGGTTCACGTTTGCTCTGTATAAAGTATTGCGTTCAAGGGCAAATTCTGAGAGCTAAACATTACTGTCCAGTTTGGGTGTCTGGACCCTCTCTTCACTTCCTCCATCTTTCAGCTGCATCTGCCATGTATGACTGTATACTATTGCAAAGCCTTTTGTATGTATGGAGTAACACAAGGGTGCACAGGGTTTTGTTTGTTTGCCCCACGTATTATGTAGGACTGAAGTTTGAATGTTACCATGTATATGAATCACCATATATGAAATTGAAGAGGGAGCAGCTCCCTGGGCAGAAGGCACAATGCAGTTAAGCCTTGTGAATTAGGAACTATAAATTGTTCACGAACTTGGAGTAAAATTATGTAATCTGTAGCACAACTTAGGTCATCTGAAGAGACTGTAGAGATGACTGGGTCTTCTCTATGGAGTTTTTGCTAAAGATGAGATGTCAGTTGCTTCCATCATGCTCTGGGTTAGAGGAAGACAGTTTGAGAAAAACTAAACTCAGACTCTTGCACAGCTCTCTAGAAAAAGGCGACCCTTGAAAAGGGGAGTAAGGCTCACTCAAATCATGCCAAAGGTACTCTAAGCATCCAGTCACTGAGAGAGCTGAGGAATTGGCCACACCTGGATCATTGCTGCATTGCGGCATGAGATAATAACAATTTTGGGTCTCGCTGCTCAAGTCCATCACTGAAGAACAGCATCCATCCCTTCATTACTTGTTAGGGGCTTTGGAAAGTCCTCAGGCAGCAGGAGGTGAAGGAAGGAGGTGGGTTGCATCAGACTTACCCAGGGATTAATTGGGGCTTGGGTTTCTCCAGCTCCCTTTGCAGTCTGGTTCCGCCATCCCTCATTACTGCATCGCCTGCGGCAGGGATGGTCACGGGCAGGGTCACAGCTGTATGGTTGCTCACGGTCAGCCCAGCAGGCCATCACATGGGGCAGCCGTGGCCCGTGCTCCTGCCGCCCCACGCAGGAACGGGGCTCCATGCAGCCACAGGGCTCCAGCCTCCGACAGGAGGCCTTGTCCAGAAACACCAATGCTGTGATAAATGAGTATTTTAAACCATTAACATTTGGAGAGAGAAAGTGTGAGGGGGGCAGTGGGGGGAAGCCCAAAATACAAGGCTGTTGTGACTATTACAACAGTGGAACCTGGACATTTTACGGTGGTCAGCTGTGAGGTCTAATGAACTCAGTGGCACAAGGGCAGTTGTCAGGTGCAGAACACGACATTACACCACCTTGCAATTATTGGTTGGGTTTAAAGACGTGAATTTCAACTAACATATTCCACTGGCAGAGATTTGTCATCATCTCTGATTTTTGCTGCAGTAATGCAAGGCCAGCATCGATCAGAGGTAGTCAGGCACTTCAGTATTATACAGTGCTCACCTGTCTCCCCTGAGTAAATGCTCTAACCTAACGCTCACCTGGAAAGGTACAGGCCTAGAAGTCACTTAAATAAGCCTAAGTAAAACCCTGCCCTTAGGCAGGAAATGCTATTGAACTTGTAAGAAAGTGCTTATTTATAGGCTCAGGGTCCATATCACAAGCATCTAGAAAATGCATTGTGGTCACATTTTTTCGCAAGGGAGCTGGGGGGAAATTTGCTGTTTTCTTGAGTAGGAAGTTGTGGTAAAAGACTCTCACATAAATGAAACGTCATAGAACACAGCAAATGAAACCCCAGCCAGCAAATGAAGTTCATAGTTAAATGGGATGCAGCAAATTTATGGTTTTCTCATTTTTGCCTGCTCTCGCTAATTCCAGGAACTCAGTGTTCTGATCAACCTGATGCTAGCTCATGCCGGGAAGGAAAGCAGCCAGTAGGAGCTGAATAACTTCTTTCTGGTCTGACTTCCTGCCTAAGTTTTGTTTCCTTTTTCTAGAAAGCATGGAAATGTTCAAGTAGGAAGACTTATGAAGGGCATGTGTATGTTGGCAAATTTTGAGGTTTTCAGGGACTGAAAGACTTGGGACAAAAGGCTGTCTGTGGCAGAAGTTCAGTGATTCAAGAGTAGGGCTGAGATGAGTTCTCACTGGTGACAAGTAGCTGGATGACAAAGCATGAATGAGTAATTAAACCAGACTGAAAGTCCCTTGCTGAAAATCAGGGCATTCTTTGAGGGTGCGTCATTCTCAGGTTCTGAGCACGTAGCGCGTGTCACCTGCACAGGTTTTAGCCAAGACCTGAAAGCCAAAATGTCCAAGCTCAAAATTAAATTCCACTGGCAGAGTCTGGAGTAGAACTTCCCAATCAAGTTTTCCTTGTTTTGTGTCTGTATCAGGGGAAATCATGTCCATCTCCCAGAGTTTGTGCTTTTCTGTGGGGTTCATGTTCTTTGCTATTCTATTTTTGCAGTGGGATATGTCAACACTGCTCTAGAAAAGGGAAGGCTGACATTTATAATGTACACATGCTAATATGCTCTCCTATCCTGAAAAGCAAAGTAAACACAAACAACTTAATCTTTGAATATAAAAGGCAATCCTGCAAAGGTTACTAGTCAAGCTGATGAATGACGTATTACATTTCATGTAAATATGCACCCACACAGATGTGTAGCTCACAGGCAGCTGACCCAGCAGGCTCCAGGTAGCATCATTCCCTGTAAATTACGTTACTCCTATTGCACAGTTCAATTACGTTGAACACTTGATAGCATACAAAGGAAGGGAGAAAACATTTGTACTCATTAGCTTGTGTGCCCTCAGGCACCTGTACTTTGGAACTAGATAATGTTATTGACATATCTGATGCATCTCTTGTAGGAAGAGTATTCAGCCACTTAATCCTCGATGAGACATTGATCTTTATTTGAGCAGGGATAGCTGCTCCCAGCACTTGTGCGTTATAACATTACCCCCCCCCATCAATGGAAGAAAGATTAACAACATCTCAAAATCCTTCAGCACCATCCTGCAACGTCCAGTTTCATGTAACACCAACCTTGGTTGGACAGGCAGAGTTTATGCCCAAGTGCTGCTTTGAAATCGATGGTGTGCTGGACCATGCCAGCCCCAAACAGGGTTTCATGAGTTCACTCTTGCAGTGACCCTGGTAGGTAGGTCTGGCAGAGGTCAGAGAGAGAGTGATTTATGGAGCCGTCTGATAGCAGATGTGCTCTCCCATAGTTGTGACATGACTGTGGCTGTTGACTTATGAAGATGGCTAAAGGAAATTGTTACAAGGGACGGCCGTGGTGTTGTGTGGGGAGCAGGCCAGCTTTTCTTTTGTGGAAACTGGCTCAGATGTTGACTTCTGGCCCTTGTGAACAGGGCTCGCTGGAGGCAGGGATGGTCAGCTGGCAGCACCTTTGCTCGTGTGGGCGTTCAGTCCACGCGTGTGGGCAGGACCTGCGTGACAGCAACAACAGCCACTTTGGCTGCTGTCACCACCTGTAGCCCTAGCAAGCCTCCCCAGCTGCACTGCACTTTTTCTTGCTGCGCCTGCAATTTTTTGCTTTTCTCTTACCTTCCTGTGCATCATCCACCTCTCCAATGGAAACATATGTTTTCTGGTACACAGTAATGGAGACCAAAATAAAGCTCTAGTGAGTTACAGCAGCTCTGTTGAATCTCCCTCTCTAGAATCAATTAGCTCATTGGGTCTTCTGAGAATATTGAATCCAAGGGTGAATAAGTCATTCCTAAACTTTCCTTTACTAAACTTTTTATTAAACTGTATTCCTAAATTTCTGTTGCATTTTAGGATAATAGCTGTTGTCAGAGGAAACGTTTGCTCACAAATCTTTATGAGATTTGTGATGGAACAGTGCCTTTTTAGTATAGATGTGTCATCACCTTTTGAGAATGATGGGAGACAGATTTGAATCTAATTCATCACTTCTCTTCTGCAGATTCATTACTAATTCTTAAATGAGGAGATAATTTTCTTCTTTCCAGGTCAATATTCCAACAGCAGCTGCCTAATTATTGGGCCTGAGAAGTTTCTAAAAGAAGCAAATTTTTAACTCCAAATTTTATCTAACAAAGGTCAGTCCAGGCACATGGTGGGTCTGGAAGCAGTTAATAAACTTGGGCAGCTGGAGAACACCTTGCCCTCGACCAAGTCCTCTGCTAGCAGTGTCGGTGATTAGCATCTGATGCTGAGAAAGAATTTGGCCTTGTCAGGTAGGAAAAAGTAAGGTAAATAAGATGAAACCTTTTTTGTTTTCCTCCTCCTTGGACATGTGAACTCAAATTGTAAATAAATTAAGCTTTGAATTTGGAATTTAAAAGAATAACATGAAGTCCTTCCATTCCCAAATGGTTACACAGCAAAGTGACCTTTCAAATTGTAAATGTAGGTGTGAAACATTCATAGTTGAATGGTGGGAGGGAAAGAAAACAAGGTTAAGAGGCTTTTGCCTTGCTGCCATGCTGAAGGTGGTACCCTCAAAGATCACTGTGACTGTCATGCAGAGGCTTGCAGCTGCCCACGTAGGCGTTCCCCCTGTTTCATATCACAACCAAAACCACACTGTCTAGTCCTGCTCAGCATACTACAGCTTTTAGCAACAAAAAAACAGATGTAATTTGTGTATCTTAGCTTCCTCCATCACAGGGATTTTGTAGGAAACTGGTAAAGAATGCCAGGGAAATATAAAGAAATGAATCAAAGTCACTTGTCTTTGGTAGCAGGCAGGCTGCTCCCCTAGGAGCCTGCCCACTGGCAGCCGAGCACCAGCATGTGCCTTGGCCAGCCTGGCCGGCAGACTGGCTCGGGCTTGGGGTTGGTCAGCTCAGCACTCGGAAAGCTGCAGCAAGCTGGGCATGGCCTGCCGGAAAGGCTTGCTCCTGCAAGGGGAGGCAGGAAGGAGCCTGGTCCTCAGCCTGCCTCTTCCAGAGAGCGGTGGCTGCTCCTGTGTGCTTTGGTCTCACTGATGACCTGTGTGTGGTAGGAAACTGGAGCCATGGCCGGCCGTATTCTCTCTGTCGTTACCCTCACCCCGCTTGTGCTCCTCTGGCCCCATTGTCGATGGTACTGGTTTCCTCAAAAAGAAACGGCTGAGGGCGGAGGTTATGGCGAGTCAGCCTCGTGATGACTTCTTCGTCTGGAGGAGCGCGATGTTGATGGTTTCTTCCACTTTGCTCTTGGGTCTGCTTGGGGTCATTTTTATGTTATGCTGTCTGCTAAATTACCCTTTCCCAGCTGTTTTGCAGTTGCACATCATGTCCAAGTGTTACTATACCATGTGTTTTGCAGATATTGAATACTTGTTCTTTGTCATCTCTATTGTCCCTCCAAATGGTTTCACCTGCTCCCAAGTTTGTAGTTCTTTAGTCAGCAGTGATGGACTGTTGGAGAGCTGCTTCTGGCCTTGGGGCCTCTGGTACCACATGTGCTTTTGGGGACCTTATTACAACCCCCTGTTCATCTTCAACAGCCTTCAAGGGGCAGCTTCCTGGCACGGGAACTGATGTTTTGAGAGCACAGCCTAGTTGCACATACGTCCTTTTGCTGGATGACCGATGTCTTGCCCTACAAAAACAATGTAGTACTAGAAGACGCAGATACAGTGCTTTTCTTGCTACAAAAAACTACTAGCTGTGGAACATCTGCACACTTACTTTACAACAGGGCAGCTGGAGGGTCTTGGTTGAACCGAGCCCATAATGCCTCCAGCCTAATTTGTGCATGCAGACATCAGTCAAGAAGGGCCATTGCTGCTGGCAAGGGAAACATCACTCCAGTTAAAGGGTTTTGCAGTAAATTAACTCTTCATGGTTGGCATCTTCCTTTTTAGAGAGCTTTCCAATAGCAGAAAATACTGGGCTTTGTAGAGAGGTTCCTCTCTGTATGAGGAAGGAGGCTATTGCTGGCAGTAGCACATCTTGCCTATTATCCTCCAGAAATAGAGGCAGAATCAAAGGCCCTGCTCTTCAGGCAAAAATCCCCCCAAAGCAATGTCAATAGGAACACTTTAATTTGGAAATGGCTAAGAAGTTGAGGGTGGAAAGCTATCTGTGGACAGCAGAGACACTAACTTTAATCCGTTGAAGGGTTCCTCGCCGGGAGTGGCATTGATGGGCCGGATTGCCAAGCTGGCACACCATGAATGTCTCAGGGCCAGGGCAGGAACTCAAGCCAGGACACAGTTCTTATCTTACAGTGTGCAGTTCCCCCATTTCCAGGAGAAGTTCCCCATCTGAGTGAAGTTTTGTTTACCACAAGACTTCACAGGTTTTGTCGTCTGTGAGGATATCATGAGCTAGCTAGAGCAGTTAGTTAGGTCAGTGTTATTCCATTAGTTGAGGCACCATCCTGTCTGACGGAAGGTGCACTTTGCAGGTCTTGTGGCATAGACTGAACACAGTAACTAACTAGCTAGTTGCATTGTGCTATCTGTGAGTGGCTGTGTGACAGCGTCACAGATGGCTGGGGAGCAGCTCCTTCTCATCCCCACTCGACTCCCTGTCGCGTGAAAGGGAGGGACGGAAGGCCCTTCCTTATCTTTATAATTTACGTTTGCCTGCCAGAGCCCCCCTGTTTGAGGACTTTCCCTGGGTCAGTTTCACAAAGTAAAAAGAATAAGATTTTATTAAAGCGACAGATACAACAGGTTCGGAATTGCCGTTGATAAATGCACTTGCTGCTACAAATGTTCTTTCTATGAGCTCAAACTAACAATTAAGCGCTTTCAATAATAATATATTTTCCCGGGTAACGTCCAACGTTTGTTGGAGGCGCAAGTCTTACCAAAGAGGCGTCCCTGTTTGGGGGAGGGAGAAAGAGGCTCGCTCGTCAGCAATCTCCAGTGAACAGGTCGGCGGTTCAATTTTCTTCCCTTCCAAAAACTTTAGTGAGCTATCCTCTGTTTTATAGTTGCTGAAGGTGGGATGTGGAAGCGCGGCAGACATACTTCATTGGCCAGGTTGCCATTTGCGCGGTTGTTGGGGGTATGCCCCCCTTATTTACATATCGTTATGCAGCAAAGGGCGTGATTTTTAATACGGTAAGCAGGGATAATGAGGCTGGGGGTACTGTAGGTCAACAGTTAGTCTGTGAGCAGCAATTATTTTTTGGGATGCAACCCTTTGTGGTCAGGGGCGGACCGTGATACCTCCGTATCGCTCCCTCCTCCGCCGTGCAGCTGGAACAAACTGTCTGGCCTTCACCAGCTAGTTCGTTACTCATGTTGCAAAAGGGTGGTGTGCTTTGGCTGCCACGCACTGTTTTTCCCGTGTGCCCCCTTATCTTTCTCCCTGAATTCTCTCTTGTTCCCACATCATCCACCCCGTGGCTGCTGCCACTTTCACATCCCACTCTCAGTCACAGGTGTATCGATAACTTGTTGGAGGGGTGATGCGTATGTGTCTGGACTGACCTCCACTAATGGGGTATAGGAAGTGGTGAGTGGACGCAACTCTAGGGCACAGCTTATGAAGGTTTTTAGGCAGCTAACAGTAATGCATAGTAATATTACCACAATGATAATGATAACCCCAGTCTGTAACAAGCTTTGGATCCATCCGGTGACACTGAGTCCAAACCAGCCGAACAATTTCGACAGCCAGCTGTTGTTCATCGACTCTCGGAGCTCGCGAGTATCTTTGGCCACCTGTCGTATGGTTTCTAGTTTGGTGTTGAGGTCCTGTGTGACGTTTGGAATGTAAACACAGCAGTCCGTGCTTGAGAGATTGAGGTAGCCACACAGTCCATTTTGGTGCAGTAACATCAGGTCCAGTGCCATGCGATTCTGGAGAGCCATCTTAGTCGTAGCTTGCAATTGTGTGTTGATCAAGGACAAGCTGTCTCGCGTGGCGTTGGCTAAAAGTTCTACCTGGTAGGCTAATTTACTTATCCACAACCGCGTTCGTACTGTAGCGGACCCAAATCCCCAAAATCCTTCCATTCCCCATGCTATTCGGACGGCTGCTCCTGGGTCCTGCCACCCCTCAACCTTACCTCCCAGCTCCCTTCTTGTGCGAGCAAACCAGTGGGGCTGGACTGGGGTCCTCTTCCAGACAGGGCACAAAGTGGGGATGCCTAGTGTACATTGGGGGTTAGGCAGTCTAGCAGATAAGGTAGTATACATGTGACCATCACTACAGGCCCAAATTAGGCCTGCTGGTGCATCGCCGGAGGTGATGCGGCAGTCATTGCGGGGTGCGAATTCTGATCCTACGTATGCATAGGGCACGCTGTGGTTTCGGCACAGGCAGCCCATTTTTAGGGTCGTGTAAACTGACCAGTAATACTGTACCCACTTGTATTGTTCCCAGTTGGAGCAATTTATCACCGTTCGGCAAGACCACAGTGTTGATCCATTTGATGTGGGAATAAAAGGGGACCCATGATCAAAGGGTATGAAGCCCCTATCAGGATCGGCCCAAGAGCAACTATAAGGACAATTTGCAGCCAGTGTAGCATCGTGGCATTGTTTTGGACATCCCTGGCCCATTCCATCGTCCCATTGTATGCACCAGGACGTGTTTACAGGCTGGGTATATTGCAGGATGTTGGCTGCACGTCCCCAAGACCATGAATTTAAAGCACCCCAAGGCAATGCACTACAGCGTGTAGTCCATCCGCCTGGGTTCCAGATCATTGAGCCATTAGGCTCCTCTGTGTAGTTCCAACTAAGTGTGCAGTCAGTTTTGGAAATTGTTGAGAAATTGAAAGCTCCAGTTGGTGTTACAGTTAGTGGTGCCTGATGTGGCGCATGCGGATTTACAAATGGTATGGGTCCACTTTGATTCCAGAGATGTAATAGATTGGTTTCTATATCCGTTGGAATTATTCCCATAGGCAGGGGATCCTCAACTGATTTGGGTAGGGGCAGGCAAGCAGTGATGCTGGACTCGTTAAGCATTGCTGCAAAGCCCCTTATCAAGGCTAAAATCAGATTACCATTCAAATCATGAGGGAACTGATCGCGACAAGTTCTCGTACTGTTCTGCCAATTATTCTCTCGGTTTACACATGTGATTATCATTATACCTATTAAGCATATACATGTTAAACTCAAGAATATTTTCTCGGCGCGGCCTATATATAACATTAGGTTCATGTTGACAGTGGGTTACAAGCGACAGTGCAAGCTAGGCTTTGATTACAATTTTGGCCTACAGACAATTATAAGCGTTAGAGATACAATTACCCAGCAACAAACAATTAGTAATCCTTGGGGGCACTCCCAGTCAGTGTAAGGGAGTCCTTGATCCCAGGTGCAATTTCCCGGCATGTGGAATACCTGTGGAAACAAAGAAAAGATGCTCGGTTGTCGTCCAACCGGCGAAATTTATGTTAGAAGGTGGGTACTATCCATCTAGTACTGATCCGATGTCTTTTCCCGGAACTGTCTTTTGCTTCCCAGGCATAAAGGTTTTGGGGGGTTGTTAGTACCATTGCTACAGTTCCAATTTGGGGCATTCTGACCAGCACAGGCTGTCCTGCATAGAAGCCAGTCGGGTGCTGCCCCGGCTTGGCATCTGCTTTTGGCACTGAGGTTGTGGCAGAAACACAAAAGGCCTTCATTTTCGGGCAACCATCCCTGCTCCATCTATTATTCAATTGGTAGATGGCTTTGGACAGTCGCAGGGGCCACCCAGACTCATGGGTTTTAGCAAATCGTTTGACCAGTCCATTGGTACGCTCAACAATACCGTTGGCTTGGGGGTAGTATGGAGTGTGAAATACCCACTGGATTCCTTCATCTTTGGCCCAGTTTTGTACTATTATAGCCGAAAAATGTGACCCATTGTCACTTTGAATCTCCTCCGGCAGGGGGAGTACACTAAACCATTCCTTTAAGCTACGGACTGTATTTTCCCCCGTGGCTGTTGCAACGGCCGTAGCCATGGTAATTCCTGAAATGACCTCCACCCCCACCAGTACATACCTCTTGCCCCCTGAGGGTCGTAGTGGGCCTATATAGTCAATTTGCCAGGTTTGCCACAATGTTTTCCTGTCTCGAATATGCAGGGGAGGTGCTTTGCTCGGGTGGTCTTTGTTGAGTCGAAAACGGCATTGTGAACAGGCAGTTACAATCTGTTCACACAGTTTTACTGATACAGGCCATCCACGGGCGATTCCTTCCCTATATAGATCAGCTCGTCCAGTGTGGCCGCGTTTTACATGCAACCACTCCAGCAAGCGTTCCCACTCCTGGCCATCGTTTGTGACGTCGATTTGTCGTAATCGGGTAAGGCTGTCTACTTGCTGATTGAACTGGGCAGCGATAGAAGTTGATTTGTCATGTCCTTTTACCCAGCCAAGGTACAACGGCCTTTGCTTCCCTATCTCTAATAATTGCTTCCAGCTGTCAGTTTGCCACACCGGGGTTCCATTTACCTGCCAGTCATTGGCCTCCCAGTGGCCTATCCACTCTGTGGCTCCCTTAAAAACAGCATACGAGTCGGTGTAGATATAGCTGGCACCCTGCTGTGCGGCTAGTAGGACAGCTCTAAGCTCTCCTACCTGTGCGCTTCCCTTGCCTATTTCACTTAACCTTTCCCCTGTGGCCACTTCCAGTGCCACAGCCTTATACCTCCATTCATTATTTTGTCTATAGGATGATGCGTCGGTGAACCACACTCCCTTCAGACTACTGTTCTCTTGCAGGAGCGGTGCCTCCTGAATTGGGGAGCATGTGGTTGGTGGGATTTGGAATAATAGGGTGCTGTCTATATCTTTTTGCAATTTAGATACCTTGATATTGCCTTCTGTGATGGGCATAATTTCACTGATACCTTCTAGGTAGGCATACCACTTACGGACTGTGGGCTTTTGAGCAATGCCCGCAGGGGGTGCCATACCCTTGTGAACTACATCTAGGAGACGGAAAGGTCCCCGGATGATCACACTTTGTTCTCTCCTTATTTGTTCTGCTTGTCTTATTGCTCGTACCAGTGACAATAAGCCTTTCTCGAGGTCCGAGTATCTCGTTTTGGTGTCATTGAAAGAGTGGGAACTAAACTCCAGTGGTCTCTCTGGACCTTCAGGTCCCCTTTGCCATAAGTTACAGTGGGAACCGTGTTCGCTGAACCCCCATTCCACATGGATAGGGTCAGTTGGGTGTATAGGACCTAGCTGTTGGAATAGCCTCAACTCCCTTGTCAGTAAGTTTAGGGCGTTTGTGTGTTGTTCTGTCCATTCCCACAGTTTCCTTTTTTTAATTAGGTTATACAAAGGACGGGCAACAATAGAGAAACCTGGGATATGCTTGCGCCAGTAGCCAATAGTTCCCAAAACCTGTTGTAGTTCTTTTACATTAGATGGGTTCTGTCCCTGTTCTATCTTCTCCAAGGTATCTGGGGGAACAGAGGCAGCTCCCTTAATCCACCAAACTCCTAAGAATTTAACCTCCTGTGCAGGCCCCTGGCACTTGGATGGGGGAATGTCCAGTCCTAAAGCCTCCAACCTATCTTTCACATTCGTCACTGTCTGTTCCACCTTGGCGGGGTCTTCCCCCCCTATCAGTATATCATCAATGTATTGGTATATGGTGATTCCTTTGGGGATGGGAATGTCAGTTAGGGCCTTTGCCAGGGCGTTGTGGGCAATAGTGGGAGAGTGCTTATACCCCTGGGGTAGTCGGTTAAATGTATACTGCACTCCCTTCCAGGTGAAGGCGAACTGGGCCTTGTCCTGGTCCTGAAGTGGGATCATGAAAAACATATCCTTTACGTCTAGGGTCGCCATCCATGAATGGGAGGCTCCTTGGATCTGGGTTACCAGTTCCGCGATATTTGGTACAGCAGCAGTTAAAGGTGCAGTGTTAGCATTTAATCGCCTATAGTCAATTGTGAGTCGCCACTGCCCATTCGGCTTCCTTACCGGCCAGACAGGGGAATTATAAGGGGAGTGCGTACGAGTGATAATACCCCTGCTTTCTAAATCCATTACCACCCCGTCAATTCCTGCCTGTGCTGCTGCAGGTAGGGGGTATTGTCTTACATTGGTAATTCCCGAGGGAGGTAAGGACATGGATGTGTCCAATAGATTTATGGCCTTAGGCTGGTTGTCATTATCCAGCTGTGCTGCTTCATCTCCTCCCCGCACAGCAAAACTCCAGACTGACCCGTCAGGGAGTTTCCAAGTCCTGCCGTACAACAAATCATACCCTAGAATGTTAATATTAGCAGCACCAACCAGTACCTCGGCATGGGTTAATCTCCGCTCACCCGGGAGCCACAACGTAATCTTTGCTGTAGGGCACTCGCTTATATTCCCGTCAATACCAGTAAATTTCATTCTACGGCGGCCACATTTAAGATCCAGGTGTTTTGCTGTCTCTTTGGTGATTACAGACATCTGTGCCCCTGTATCAATGAGGAAGTTCACAAAAATTTTCCTAGGCCCTAGGGGAATGGCAATGACAGGGTCACGGTGTTTATCAGGGAGCCACTGTATAGCTAGCACCCGCCGGGCAGGGTGGCTCACTGCCCTCCCCGGGGTTGCAAGTTTTTTGATGGGGTATCTGGTAAGTCAATCAGGTCCTGTTGCGGGGCTGAGGGCTCGGATCTGCCAGGGGCCGGGTCGTGCCTTATGGGCAGGGCCCCCCCCCGTTCGCATCAATCCTTCGGCTCAGAGATTGTACCAGAGCCCGAAGGTCAGACGTGGGGGTGCTGTGCAGTAACTGCCGCGGTACTCCCAGTGCCAGTGCTCTGCGCCAGAGGTCATTACGCTCCTTGTCGAATTTCTGGTGGGGTTCAGGCCGCAAGTTGCGAGCTTGTACCTGACGGACCCGCCTGTGAGGTTCAGTCGATCCTCCGGGCTTAGTTCCAATCCAGCCCATACGGCGTCCGTAACTTATTATTTCTTGCACAAATTCATTCCAGGTGGTCACATGAGCCTGATCTCGCGGGGGCTGCGCAGCAGCTGCGCCAGCGTTCATTGTGCGAGCGGTTTGTATGCGATCCTGAGCATTGGCCACATAAGTTTTCAGGCTATCAGGGAGACCGCGAATAAGGGGGGTTAACCTTGCTGGATCAATTGGAGCTAGCATGGGAGATCTCCTTAACGCCTCCCTCTCATGCATTGCTTGTATGCAGGCTGCCTTCTGCACAGACGCAGCAAGGTCTGAGAAGCCAGAAGTCTTGATAACGAGGGGGTCCCCTTGCTCCTGTGGGTCTATGCCACCGGCCCAATAGACAGCTCGGGCGGTTAATGAATAATTCTGGTCGTCCAGAGGGGTGGTTAGAAATACTCCTGGGCCCCAGTAGCCCTCTGCCTCTCCTTCACTCAGCAAGATGCGATCTCCCCCCGTGAGGGAGACTCGCCATACATATTCGGTCTCAGATTCTTCCGGCCGTCTAGAGTACTTTTCTTGCAGCTTGGCCAATTCTGCCGGGGACCAAGGGATTGAGCGTACAGTAGTACGAATGTTATCCTCTCCCTCAGCTGCAACCTCAGTTTTAATCAGTGGTCGTACTGGCACAGGCTCTGGGGTGGGAGTACAGCAATCGGAGCTTTCCAGAAAATCGTCATTATCGTCATTGTCATACCAGATATCCCCATCCCAGGTCTCAGGGTCAGCGCAGCGTACTAGTTTACGAATTTGCTGGGCTGAGACTGTGGATGGCATTTGGTTTAGGAGTAAGTCTAATTTTGCCTGCAGCTGCTTCTCTCGCCTTTCTGCTGCAGCTAGCAGCATTTTCATCTCCCTAACTTCTGTCTTTAAGTTCTGGTTTTCAACTGTGAGACCATTTACTTGTGTCCCCAACTTTTCTCGATTCTCCTTTTCAAAGGCTAGTGAGGTTTCCAGCACCTCGTTAGCTGATTTTAAAGCAGCATATTCTGCGTCTGCAACTATTTTGGGGGGAGGGGACTCTTTATATTCTTTCTGCGCGCAAGATAAGCAAGCCCCCAATACCGCACAAACAATTCCTTTTCCTTTACCTTTCCTGATCTTTTGCTGGCTTCTACATTGCTCTATTCGCTCTACCACTTTATCTTCATCTTTCCAAAATTTATGGGCCCATTCTTTCCCTGCTTGGGATGGTGCACACTTATATTTATGCAGCAGTTTATCCATGGCAATCCTGCCGACTACGCCAATTTACTGTCGCGTGAAAGGGAGGGACGGAAGGCCCTTCCTTATCTTTATAATTTACGTTTGCCTGCCAGAGCCCCCCTGTTTGAGGACTTTCCCTGGGTCAGTTTCGCAAAGTAAAAAGAATAAGATTTTATTAAAGCGACAGATACAACAGGTTCGGAATTGCCGTTGATAAATGCACTTGCTGCTACAAATGTTCTTTCTATGAGCTCAAACTAACAATTAAGCGCTTTCAATAATAATATATTTTCCCGGGTAACGTCCGACGTTTGTCGGAGGCGCAAGTCTTACCAAAGAGGCGTCCCTGTTTGGGGGAGGGAGAAAGAGGCTCGCTCGTCAGCAATCTCCAGTGAACAGGTCGGCGGTTCAATTTTCTTCCCTTCCAAAAACTTTAGTGAGCTATCCTCTATTTTATAGTTGCTGAAGGTGGGATGTGGAAGCGCGGCAGACATACTTCATTGGCCAGATTGCCATTTGCGCGGTTGTTGGGGGTATGCCCCCCTTATTTACATATCGTTATGCAGCAAAGGGCGTGATTTTTAATACGGTAAGCAGGGATAATGAGGCTGGGGGTACTGTAGGTCAACAGTTAGTCTGTGAGCAGCAATTATTTTTTGGGATGCAACCCTTTGTGGTCAGGGGCGGACCGTGATACCTCCGTATCGCTCCCTCCTCCGCCGTGCAGCTGGAACAAACTGTCTGGCCTTCACCAGCTAGTTCGTTACTCATGTTGCAAAAGGGTGGTGTGCTTTGGCTGCCACGTACTGTTTTTCCCGTGTGCCCCCTTATCTTTCTCCCTGAATTCTCTCTTGTTCCCACACTCCCTCCTGGGGCAGTGCCTTGACCTGATGGCCTGCTCAAGCGCTCAGGTACCGACTGCACCAGCAACTCATGTCAAGCGCTGGTGTGGAAGTAGGGAAATGCTTGTGGTACTGAAAGGTGTGAAACTACTTCCCTTTCCCCAAATGGCTGGTAGCTGATAGGCTAGGGGTTAGGGTTTGTGGGGAGGGGGTTCCCCCATAAGCATACTTTAAGTATCTAAGTTAATGACCTGGACAATGGGGCAGAATGAACAATCAGCAGTTTTGCTGATGATACAAAACTGGGAGGATTGGTTGATAAAATAGATAGTTGCACTATCATTCAGTGGGACCTTGACAGGCTGCAGAAATTAGCTGACAGTAATCTCATGATGTCCAAGAGAAGTGCCAAGTCCTGCCCCTGGGGAGGAACAAGCCGGTGCACCAGTACAGGCTGGGGGCTGACTAGCTACAGAGCAGCTTTACAGAGGAGGTCCTGGTGGACAAGTTGACCATAAGCCAGCAAGGCACCCTCATGGTCAAAAAAGCCAATGGTATCCTGCGCTGCATTAGGAGGAGCACTGCCAGCAGGTGCTCTACTCAGCACCAGTGACACCCATCTGGAGTGCTGGGTCCAGTGCTGGGCTTCCCAGTACAGGGACATACTGGAGTGACTCCAGCAAAGGGCCACAAAGATGATAAGGGCTTGGAGCATCTCTCATACGAGGAGAGGCTGAGAGAGCTGGGCCATTCAGTCTGGAGAAGATATCGGAGGTACTCAAAATCTGATGGGATATGATCCTGAGCAACCTGCTCTAGCTGACCCTACTGTGAGCAAGGGTTTGGACACAGCATTCTCCAGAGGTGTCTTCCAAACTCAGCAATTGCTTCTGCGGTTCTGCTCTGGGCAGGACTGCCGAGGGCCAGGCAGCATGCCTGCCAGGTAGTACTGCTACTTAGAGAAATGCACAAGAGGGTCAGGGGTTGCAGGGGATATGTGCGTGTGTTTTTTCCTAGTGACAGCCTTTCTTTCAGGTGAACCAGAACAGGCGATGTGGAGGCCCAGCAGCATCTAGAGCTTAGTTTGCCTCTGAGCTCAGCCCGGGGGCTGCTGGGGCACTGTGTGACATGGCAGCTGGATGTGGGGGAGTCACGATGCCCTGGCCCGGGAATGCAGCTGCTGAAGGGAGTGCTCTGGGAGACGTTCTCCACGATGATGGCTGGCAAGAAAAAAGAGCCCATATCTGCTGGCATGTGCTGCAAAGGTCAGCTGGGGGAGCCCTGCCCTGCTCCTCTGCCACTGCCTGGGGCAGGTGGTACATGTGCACATGGCTGGGATGAAAGAAGATGCATGCAGGCTAAGCAAGAAAAAAGTATAAGTAGTGGTTGTTTTCTCCAGGAAGCACCTTTCTCCTGCCTGACCTCCTACAGCAGTGACTGAAGTGGGGGTTAGTCCCCTTCACTGGGCAGCCTGAGTAACTTGCTGCTGTGCAAGCTGTGGGAGACAAGCACACCATGGGAAAAAATGCAGGAAGAAGCCGACTGCTTCTCACAGGGGCACAGGCCTGGGGATGGACAGCCACACAGCCTGTGGAGGGCCAAGTCCAGCGCTCACCCTGTTTGGGACCTGCGTGCCCCCCTCAAGCAGGCTTCAGAAGAAAGGAGGGAGCCTGCTACACTTGGCCACTGTACTGGCCTACTCCCCAAAGTGGGACTGTACCTGGGGATAGGGCATCTCTGGAGCAGGTGCCTGAGCAGCATGATAGAGACTGTCAGTGGGCAAGACACACTTCAGAGGTGTCCTCTACACTCCCCACCTCCCTTCTCACAGAAAAAAAAGGCCATAGGCATAATAAATGGACAGAAAAACAGAAATGGCAGACAGCAAGAAGGAAATCTCAGGAAATGGAGATCAAGTCAACACAGATAAGTGAGACAGGAAGGAGATAGTTTCCATCACTGGTGTTGTGCTTCCATCAGTCAATCACATGCTAACAACAAACACCTGTGAGACAGTGTGGAACTGCGCAAATATACATCACTAAAAAATGGGACACATCTTAACATTGAAACTGGGGCGTTGGGGCTTCGTTGGGGTGGCGTCAGGGCAGCATCGGGGCTTTTTGACATACCTTCATTCCAGCCTTGTCTTTCTCTATGAAAAAAGACACTTTTAGCATCTCTTTTATTCTATGTTCTCATAATTTTTGCTTTATTTTTTTGATTTCTGTTTTCTAATATCCTTCATTACTTTTTGTACAAGTTGTTTCTCATTCCCCATGCAGATGGAGGCAATTGCACTTTTTTTTTTCCTTCCATTGTTGCCTCCCACTGTTGCTTTACCTCTTCTTACTCCTGCTTGACTCTTTCCCTTCTTCTACCCCCAGAGTGTAAGCCTTTGTCTCTGGTGCTGTTCAATGTATTTTGCACTCTTCCTGATACATTTGCATTTGCAGTCTTACCTTAGCAGCCCATGCTTCTTGACTTCAAGAAGTGGTCAGTGTTCTTCTCGCTTCCTTTCAGCTATCAATACCTATATCCAGGCAAAAGTTGTCATGTTTACTAAGTGACCTTTTTCTCCCTAATCCTTCATCTTCTATTCATTATAGCCCTGTCAAATAGTCCCAGTGAGAACCTTCACCTTCCTCACATTCAGTCAAGAAGGAGTCTCAGAGCACCTTGTGAACCAACACATGCAGGCATGGCTCTCTCCTGGAAAGGCATCCGTCCCTGTCCAAGTGCAGCCAGTTGGGGCAGAGGGCTGGACACCGAGATAAAACAGCTAGCTGTACTATTCCAAATACCACACTTGCAGAAGGATTGCTCTACTTTTACTGACCCAAACTCTTCCTTTCCCCCCATGCAGCTGTTTGGCAAGGCTTCTTAGCTGTCACTATCTGCAAGGTCCTCCCCTGCAAGGTGCTTGTGCAATTGTCTGCTCCTCTTCCCCTCTTTTGCCTTGCTACAGTTTGGCATACATCATCCCGAGATGTACAGCACAGCCTCCCCCCCACTGCCTCCATCCCTTCAGCCCCTCACCCCTATGGCAGACTCTGGAAGCAATGCTGTCCATGTCGGGGGGGGATCCTGCTTTGGTGCGTATCACTAGGCTACCTGCTAAGAATTGGGAGCTTCTTACCTGCACCCGCCCGGTCCTCCAGCCCAGAAACTCTTGTTCTGCTGCTTCCCTTTCTCCACCAGAGGAGTTCAGCCTTATTCTGCTAAGGTGCCTTTTATAATCCCCACCTCCAACTCTAGTCTCCAGCTTACCTGGGGGGGGGGGGGGGGTGCTACCTGTGCTTCTACAGTCACAGAAAAGGAAAAAAAGCTGGTTAGTTTTAATCACACATTTTTATGCCTAACTGCAGGCATGGCTGGTCTGTCTTTACTTTAGCACTATTTTCCCAAGCAGGCCCATTAGTGAGGCAGTCCACCATCTCTCAAGCTAATGGAGGGCAGGCTACAACTGTGTTGGTCACATTGCCTTGCCACTGTTTTCATCATGCTGCAGGGCATGCCTGCTGTTCAGGGACAGTGCAGATGGTGGTAGTGGTCATCTGCTGAGATTGTTTTTGTTCCACGAGAAATTTAAGCATGCTAGGTTCTGGCCTTTCCTAAGCAACTGTCCCTTCAGCGCTTGATGTTGGGCTGTGGCCTCATCCCCATCTCATGCCCTCACAGGAACAGGAATGGACACATACTCAGCTCTTCTCCTAAGACATGCTTGTAGATGATGCCTTGCAATCAGCACTTGCCAAATGATTCCTTGGGGTATGTATGAGGTTTCTTCCACCCCCCCACCCCTATCCCAAACTGTCTTGGGCCCTACAGGGAGACCTGTCCCCTACTGGCAGCAGGGACAGAGGCCCATGACATGGGCCACAGTGTCCTGCAGGAGCACCTTTGGTCCCAGCCCTGCACTGGGGCATCCAAGGCACTGCTTGGTATGGCCACTGTAGGTGGTCACAGGCATGCTTCCTCCTGATTGCTGCACTCCTCAGCCCCCCTGGGAGAGCAGCATGGGGGGGTCACCATATATGCCAGGCCTCCCACACATGACAGGGCTCCTAGCCCAGCTCACACATTAGGATATGCATGGGTACCACCTGCACTGTGAACAAGGAGGGTGACCGCTCTGCTTTCCCTGGAACACAAAGGAAAGAAGAAACCAAAGTGATCATGCCCACCTTCACATTGAGGGCACCTCTTAGGCCATGACCAGAAGCAAGCATGGTTGCCTCAGTAGCTAGCACAGTATAAATACACAGTGGGGCAAACTGCTCTTTGCAGCCTCTCCCTGCTGCAGTGTGTCCAGCACCCTCCCCCCCAGGGGTTTAGCACCCCCCCACACCTGCAGTGCAGCTGCATGCTGGCACAGCACCCACACCGTCTGGCTCTCAGGAATGCGCAGTCTGGCTCCCATGGCTGGCAGCCAAGTTTCTGCAGAGCTGGTGCTCAGGTGACTCATCTCAATGCTTTCTTCTCACACTCTGTGGACACCAACACACTCATCAGTAAGTCTCCCTCGAGAAGGAAAATGACCATACTGTGCTGCTTCCCACCACCTTTTTTTTTTCCTCTCCTTTTTCCTCCAATCATGACATATTTCCAGACAGTTATCTATATACTAGCCTGAAGCACCACCTCACAGAACTCCACAGAAGTATTTGTTCCCTTCAGCACTAGCCTGTATCTTTCCCCTCCACACTTATTTCAGACTTCAAAGATTTTTCTCCCCCTTGGATACTCTATCTTTCTGCTTTCCGAGTTTGCCAGTATGCTTACTTTGCAGATAGTTCAAGTTGCTGTAGCAGTCTGAATGTATTGCTATCCAAAACTACTCCTGCTCCCAGGTACAAAAGTACTGTACTATACCCAGAGTTTGGGGCAGCAGCACATAGCCAAAGATCTGATCTAATCTAAGCGCCCTTCTTCC
The DNA here is from genome assembly GCF_036417845.1 of Apteryx mantelli. NCBI lineage: Eukaryota > Metazoa > Chordata > Aves > Apterygiformes > Apterygidae > Apteryx > Apteryx mantelli. Next base: position 25,381,789 of record NC_089986.1, on the reverse strand, counting down.
CTGCAAGACTACTGACTTGCTCATCTGGCAGTTTGTGTAAAAGGGCAACGTGGGAACCTGAGCCCCTCTTTAGGGGCTGCAGACTGCTTGGAAGGATGGATTCCACCTAAGCAGGGAGCAAAAGCATCTTATTAACAGGTTGGCCAAGTTGTTGAGGAGATCTTCCAACTAGAAATCCTGCAGAAGGTGGGAATTCAGACCAACTGTCAAATAAGGAAGTAGTGGACCTATCTGGTGAGCAACATGAGCAGGGTGATGTTATCAAGAGAAGCCTCATAATCAGTGTTACTGGGCTAAACAGGAACCACATCAAGTGTATTCATAGACCAGGACAACACAGGGACAGCTCTTCTTCCTTTTTCTGGAGTACTGGCATGCTTGGGTGCCCCTCTGAAGTGCCTGTTCACTAACACACACACAGCACAAGGACCAAACAGGAAGACAGAGGTTTGTGTGCAGGTGCAGGAGTACAGTCTTATTGTGATCAGAGACATGGTGGGACAGCTCACACAACTAGAGTGTTGTCATGGATGGCTACAGGCTGTTTGGGAAGGACCAGCTGGGAAAGCAAGAAGGGGACTTGTTCTTTATATGAAAGAGCAGTAGGAATGCATGAAGCTCTGCCTGGGGATGCAATGAGCCAGCTGAGCACTTATGGGTCAGGATTAGATAGCACACCAACACTGGTGACACTATGGTGGGTGTCCTTTCTGATGAGCCTGATCAGGAAGAAGCAGACAAGCTATCTTCAAACAACAACTGAAAAAAGTCTCGCATTTACAAGCTCTGGTCCTCGTGGTGGACTTCAGCTACCCTGGCATCTGCTGGAGGGACAGCTGGGCACAAGCTATGTAAGAAGTTTGAGTGTATTGATGACCACTTCCTAACAAAGATGATCAAAAGGCTGATGAGAAGTGACCTCATTTACATACAGGAAAGGTTTGGGATGTGAACCATGAAATAGGGGCATTCATGATCCTGCAAGGAGGGAGCAGGCCCACCCCTGCCTGCCAAAAAAATAAAAAAAATAAAATAAAGTCACAGCCCTGAGCTTGAGGGGAGCAGCTGTCAGCCAGCCTCTTCAGGCAACTGCTTGGAAGAATCCCACAGCATAAGGCCCTGGAGAGAAAAGGGGGGGGGGGGGTCCCAGAGAGCTGGTTGATTTTCAGGGATCATCTCCAAGCTCAAGAATGGTCCATCCCAATGAACAGGAAATCAAGCAAAGGTGGTAGGAGGCCTGCATGGATGAACAAGGAGTTCATGGTAAGACTCAGACATAAAAAGGAAGCGTACAAGAAAAGGAAGCAGAGTCAAGTGACCCAGGAGGAGTATAGAGAAACTATGACCATGCAAAGCATGGTGTTAGGAAAGCCAAAGCCATTTGGAGCCAAATATGGCAAGAGACACAAAGCACAAGAAAGGTTTGTGCAAATGCATCAGCAGCAGAAAGTAGACTAGGCAAAGTGTGGGCCTACTGCTGAATGGGAATAGAGACCTGGTGACAAAGGACATACATATAGCAAAGGCTCAGGTGCTTAATGCCTTCTTTGCCTTGGTTTTTACTGGTAAGACCAGCCTTCAGCAATCGCCAGTCCCTATGACTATGACCAGTGGCAAAGTCCAGAGCAATGAAGACTTACCTGTGGTGGTGAAGGATCAGGTTAAAAGGAACATTTAAACAGACTGGACATGTACAAGTCCCTGGGCCCTGATGGGATTCACCCTTAGAGGCTGAGGGAGCTAGCAGATTTCATTGTGAGGATGTGCTCGATTATCTTTGAAAGGCCATGGTGGTCAGGGGAGGTTCCCAAGGACTGCAAGAAAGCCAATGTAACCTGCTATCTTCAAGAAGAAAGATCCAGGAAACAGACAGGTTAGCATCAGCTTGATCCCTGGGAAGGTAATGAAGCAAAGATTCCTGGAAGTGATATGTGAAGGACAAGGTGCTCAGAAGTAGTCAGCATGGATTTACAAAGAGGAGATTGTGCTTAACCAACTTGATAGCCTTCTACAAGGAGACAACTGACTCCATGGATGAGGAGAGAACAGTGGCTGGTCTTTCTTTAGCAAGGCTTTCAACACTGTCTTGCTACATCCTCATACACAAACTGAGGAAGTAAGGGCTAGATAAATGGACAGTTAAATGGATGGAAAACTGGCTCACCTGCTGGGCATGAAGGATTGTGATCAGCAGCATGGAGTCCCACTGGAGGCCCATCACTAGTGGTGCTCCCCCAGGGGTCAATGCTGAGGCCAACATTGTTGAACATCATTAAAGACCTGGTCAATGGGACAGAGTGTACCCTCAGCAAGCTTGTGCCATTCAGAGGGACCCTGACAGGCTGGAGAAATGGGCCAAGAGGAACCTCCTAAAGTTCAACAAGGGGAAGTGCAAGAGTCCTGCCCCTGGAGAGGAATGCCCCAGTACAGGCAGGGGTTATGAGCTGCAGAGCATCTTGCAGAGAAGGACCTGGGGGTCCTGGTGGACAACAAGTTGAACATGAGCCATCAGTGTGTCCTTGTAGACAAGGCCAACAGCATCTTAGGCTGCATTAGGAAGAGTGTTGCCAGCAAGTCAGTGGAGGTGATCCTCACCCCCTACTTAGCATTGGTGAGACCCATCTGGAGTGCTTTGCCCAGTGCTGAGCTCCTCAGTACAAGACAGACATTGATTTACTGAAGCAGGTTCCATCAAGGGCCATGAAGGTAATTAAGGGCTTAGAGCACCTTACAGACAAGGAGAGGCTGTGAGAACTGGGACTGTTCAGCCTGGAACAGAGAAGTCTCAGGGGGACCTTATCCATGTGTATAAATAGCTGGTGGAAAGGTGTAAAGAAGAGAACCAGATACTTCAGTGGTGCCCGGTGGAAGAACAAGAGGCAATGGGCACAAGCTGAAATACAGAAAGTTCCACATAAACATAAGGAAAAAAAAAAAGAGTTACACATACTTCACAGTGAGGATGCTCAAACACTGGAACAGCTTGCCCAGAGGCTGTGAAGTCTCCATCCGCAGAGACATTCAAAACCTGACTGGACACAGCCCTAAGCAACATGCTCTAGCTGACCCTGCTCTGAGCTGTGGGGTTGAACTAGGTGACCTCCAACCTCAGCTGCCTTCCAACTTCAACTCTTATGATTTTGTTAAAAAAGGCCACTGTCCTGGGCTCCCAGTCTAAAAAGATTTTGAGCATCAGTCTTGGTTTGGGGAATGCAGGTGCAATTATCACCATAAGAAAGCTCCCACAGCCTTTCCATTTACAGGTCATCCCACACACATCTTTTCTGGCCTTAACTACATTCTTCTTTCTCCACTCCCTCTTTCATGTTGGGTCTAAAGCCACTGCTGTGTTTCATATCACAGGCCTTCCCTGCCCTCCTCCCCTGCAGCACTTCACAAGCACAGATATTATCTGAAGCTGTTATCAGTGTGTAGGTACAGATATCCAAAGTGGCTCCTACCTCATGGCACTGATGTGTCTTTCTTCATGACAGACTTGCAGGCTCTGGGTTCCTGGATGCCTCTAAGGGCTGTGAGCAGCATGCACCTCTTTGTGGTTAAAGGACAGCTCTGAGGCATTTTGCTCTGCAACAAGGCTTCAATAAGCATTTTTTTTTTTCCTCCCTCTTCTGGATCTTCTGTCAGAGCCTCTCAGACCTATATACAGCACAGCTCTGCTACACAGCTGCACTCCAGGGCTTCATCTGTATGATGCTGCCCTGGTGCCTCCCAACCCAAGGCCATCTGGTCCACATTAGCATCTTGCCTCTGCTCTTTCATTGAGCACACAGATGTCTTCAAGCATCTGCTCCAAAGCTTTGGAGAGAGTAGGCTTCTCGTCACATCTTTTCACTTTGAGAGCCAGGGCAGGTACATGTTTTATAAGCATATAAACCAACACTAGCATTACTGGAATAAAGAAATGTTACATCCAGTCAGGTACTGAGGATAAATGGACAGCTAGACAATTCACCACTAGATACGTCACACCAGTAGTGAACACCAATCAAACACCCCACTACTGATACCTCCTTTGGGCTTACAGCTCCCCACAACCCCCTTTCTGCTGCCCTCGTAACACTCAAAGGCCTAGGTTAAAATCCACAGTCTCCAGTTCAGTTGCCAGCCTGACGCTCTCAGGTGCTTTGGCTATACCTGTGCTCAAACAGCAGGAGAGCGGGTCCCACAGTCAAGCACTGGCCTGTGGTTGTCCCTGTGGTGGCCTTCTCTTGCTTCACCCCCTGCCCAAGGCACCAAACCTAATACCAGGGTTTGGATGGGCCTTGGTCTGTACTAACAGGCCATTTGGGTGCTGCTGTTTCCATCGGAGAAGGGATGGCTGGTTTTTCTACCTCATCTCCCACCCAGAAAGCTAGCCTGGTTGCAGAGAGCCTACCTTTCCTGTTTTGCTCCTGTCTGCTGCTCTCAGCCCAGCTATGTGCAAACATGAGTCATTTCATGTTTCAGTCAGCCTCCAGCTGAAGGGCCCCTGCACCTAGACCCTTAGCCATTTTCTCTTTCCATCTGCACAGGGTAATCTAATCAGATATTAGATTTTCCTAGCCTTTCCTACCTTAGGTTCCCAGCACAGCATTTCAAATCTGATTTTACTGCTAGCCAGGGGAGCACTCTATTTTTGATACTGCCAATTGACGAGGCGCTACATCTCATTGGAAAGTATTTGGGCACGTCAGAATCTGCTGACCAAGACCAAGCTGACTTAACATCTGCACAGGAGGAGGTGCTATAGAAGGAGTTTCAAATACTGGTGAGCTGTCAACAAGGGGCACAGCTCCTGCACCCCACTCCCTTTCTCCAGCTGCACAAGCTCTGTCACCGAATTCCCCTGCGCCTCCTGACTGGGATGCGAGGCCACACATTCCCTGGATGCCCTGCCTTCAGTGGGATCCACTACTGATTTTGTGGCATTAAACAAACAGGTAACTTCTTCACTTTGTTTCATTCTCACTTGCTAACCACAGATTGCTGCTTAGACGGATCTCATCTGTCTTTGACTCCTGGAACAAAATAGATGAGGCTTAGGCATCTTGTTTCTTTAAGTCAGCAGGATCAGTGATACAGATATCCATTCATTAGATTGTTAGCTCCGAAGCGTTCGGCTTCTACTCTTACTCCAAGGCATTCTCCAGACACCTTATTTGGAATAATACAGCATATTACTTTCTAACAGAAACTGGGAGTTGGAAACCAAGCCAACCCCAAGGTGAGAAGTGAGCAATTCCAAAAGGTTCTGTATTTGTCCAAGTTAACCCTTACTGTTCCCTTTTACTGTCTTTCAAAGAAATTCTGTGTTTGGGGTGACTACATTACCATTTTCCTTAGTTTGACTTACCTTTCAGCTCTGCTTCTTCCTTTTTTTGGACTATTGGGGCTTTTCACAGCCAGCTGGTCAGTCACTGAGAGAAGGGGGTGGGAGAAGAGGGGACCAATTTTTCTGCCTTCGGAGGAGGCAGCAGAAATAATATTCTAAATTAAACAGAAGCTTCCAGAGGACAATAAAGCCTTTCTTGCCTACTGCAAGCATTTTTTGCTAGCTGCTCCATGCATATACTCTGATAGTTAAGGTTTATTTGCAGGGTTATTCTTGGAGAGCGAACTATGGATTTCAGCATGTTCTTCCATCACTAGTAGAAGTCACATACCCAACCCTTGAATACTAACAGATGCAGTGGTAAATAAGCCTGAAAGAATAAGAGTTAGAACAAAAGAGTGCTGTGTTTTACGACATTGTGTTTGAAAGAGTTGCTACTTGCCATTAGAGGCTGTGAACAGCCAGAAGGTTAGATCAGGCAGTTTCCAGACAGATTTCTTTATGCTACCTGGAAGGAGAGAGAAGACCCCGATTTCAGTGCTGTGGCTAAGCTCTCACCTAGGTGCTCTCCCTCTAGGGAAGTAGCTTATCCACCCACTCTGTCCAGACATGCTTCTCTCAGTTCTACTTGCCACCTGGAGCCTAACCGAAGAGGAGAGATGTTAGCTTAAAGTCTAGACTGTCAGCTGTAAGGCTACTGTACTCCTAGCCAGAGCAAGGAACACCCCCCACACACACCCAAGAATTACTGCCCTGTCCATGTCTACTCACTCCTGTGTAGAAATTTTAAGTCTCTGCTGACAGCTACCCATCCAGCTGATAAGGAAAGTTGGTCAAATGCACAATGCTGCCCTGGAGGCAGTTGTGTTTATATCCCCTTCTCCCACAAGGGCAGTGGCACAGAAGATAACATGCTGCACTCTTTCCTTCCCGTGTTTAGTCTTTCTCTCCCTTTACTCAGCTCCAGGTCCCTTCTGACTCACCCCGGCAAACCACCTTGGCTCCTGAGCTGTCCTTGGCTGTTTCATGCATCTCATTCCCCCTTCACTCCTCTGGTACCTGCTCACCTCTGAGGAACTCCCTCCAAGGCAGGAGGAGGATTTTACAGGCAAGGCTCGCCTGTTGGCACAGGGCTGCACACACATCCCTCTACATGGGTGCAGATGCAGATTGTCAGATTCCCCCATGACCATCCTGCTGGGAAACACATTGGATATTTGTCACCACAGTGCCATAGCACCAAGCTGTCTCTTCAGTCTCCGTCTCACTTCTGTTACTCTAAGCTCCCTTTTAAAGGTCTGGAAGGAGCTTGCCACATCTTGAGTTGCTGGAGGAAAAATAAGCATAGCCCTGACCTTCCTATCCAGCTGGCAGGCTCCAGCTTCCCATGGTGAGGGACAGCTGCTCAGCTTTTCTCAGTCTATGGCAGGGGCAAGGACATGTTCCACAGTACTGGGGACCTTGCCCTTCAAGCTCCTGCCTGCTCCCATTCCTCCAGAAGCAGTGGGATGCTGTTTCATAGCCATCTCCCATCCTTTTCTCATACTTTTAACTTTGCTGCCTAGCCCCTCTGCAGCCATCTCATCTGCCCCACCTTCAGCATTTACAGCAGCCACAGGATATGCTAGCTTATCAAACAGCATCTCTTTGAAGACATTTAGGGCTCAGCCATGCCCTATTTGCAGTGTGGCCTGCTTTAAAACCCTCCACTCCTTTCTCCTCCCCTGATCTTTGATCTGCCTGGTGTCCTGAAGCACTTGCAACCCCTGAGCTGCAGGTAGAGCCCCACTACTAGGCAGATCACTGACGCTGGGAAACTGGATTTGGGCCATGCCTCCGGCCCCAAAGCTGGCATCAGCCAGAGCCAAGAGCTGTTTTGCACTACTGAGTACGCTGGCACACTTTGCCTGCCTCACACTTGCACACTGGGGATGCTGCCAGCATTGCCAAGCAGGAGCTGACAGAGCCACCTCACCAGCAGAGACATCTGCCCTACACGCAATTAGGGAGTATAACACAACATGGCAGTCCCACCTGTTGCTGAAGGTATTTCCCTGCTGCTACTTACTGTCATTCAGAGGTTTTCTTGTACCAGAGATCCAGGTGATATCAGCCTCCTCAAAGGAGGCAAGCAGCAGACCTCTGCTGAGAAAGTCTAGTCCTATGGACACAGGATTCAGACAAGGGCTCTACACAGGAGCTTTGAGCATGAACAGATCATTAACATGACACTTGCATTCCCCCACCTCCTCCCCCATAAATCAAGTTATTTGTATGTTTATCAGTTACTTCAGAACAAAAGTATTATTTCTTATGTATGTAGTTTACTCATCTTCTGACTACAAGATCTGCATGCTTGTAGAGGCAGATAAGTGCTTTACTAATTTGTTCTGGTGTGGTGCCCCCTCTACATTTCTGAAAGCTGTAGGATTTTACTAGATCCTTCACCACTTCACTGCGTTAGAGTAGTAAATAACCTGTTCTAAATTAAAAAGTTAGAAAATCCTTTCCAAAAAAAAAAAAAAAAGTGTGATACATGCACAGAATCATCACTTCAGAGAATCCTCTCCCACATGCATGTTACATAAAGCTACTTTCCACAGGACGTAGCCTTTTAAAGGCTGGTTTTAACTAGCCCGAAGTTTTTACCCTTTGCACAACCAAAACTCTTGTGAAACACCTAGTGCCAGTACCACAGAGGCTCAGTACCTACTTCTTACATTTCACAGGTTTCGTAGGATGGTTTCTTGAGCAAGAATCACCAAGAGCTGAAGCTGTCTAAGGGCTGCTCTAGTTTTGCACAGGTTCTCCCTTATCAGGCATGTCTTTCTGCTTTACGTCTGCAAGCTCTTACTCTGCCCTGGAATAGTGGGCCTAAAAATCAGTTTAATACACACACACCCAGAGGGGTTGGAGAGCAGTACACATCTCATTCACACCCTTACTTTGGATTTTGAGCATGCCAACAGGCTACAGGAACTCAGGCTCAGATCCATTTTCCTCAGCTTGGAGCAGGTCCCCAAGGCATCCCAGAGACTCCAACACACCTGGCTAGACTCAGCATCAGGATGTCCGCCAAGTAACATCTACTATGCCCTCACAGCCCTTCATGGACCTACTCCCATATCTCCCAAGCCATCACTAGCATCAGAGCTTTTACTTATTGATTGTGCTGTGTCATCAAAATTCTTGCCTGGCTCAAAACTGAGCTCATTTTACCTAACTGGCAGAGATTGACTTAAGAAATTAGTGTTCACATTGCCAGAAGATACCTTGACTATCTTTGGGGACTGTAGCACAGGAATCCTTTCTATGAGTGCTATTGCCCCATGCTCCATTCAAGGCTCCTCTATTTAATAGAGGGTGCCTGCTATGTACTATTGCTAGTACACCCTAAAATATTTACAATAACAAACTCAGTTTAGAGTTTGATGCATCCCAATTACAGGCTGACTGAGAAAGCCATCTCTGTAGAGTCAAGTTCACATTTATAACAGAGTAAAAAGTTTCATTTAGATACCTTTTTATAATGAGTCCTGCATCTATTGAGAGGTAGGAGGAAAGTCTTACCATGTCTTTTCCCATTTCAGGTCTCAGAACATCACACGGCATCCACACATCATGATAATGAATGCATCTAACAACTGCAATTTCACAAATTTAGAACTCCACCACCACGTTTATCTCCTTGAATTTACTCTTTATATCCTCATTTTCTTTTTTGGAGCAATATTTAATGCCCTTGCCCTGTGGGTGTTCTTCTACAAAGTAAAGAAGTGGACAGAAACTAGGGTGTATGTAATCAATTTAGTCTTTGCAGATTGCTCCGTTATCTGCATCTTGCCATTCATGGCTTATTTACTCTGGAATAAATCAGTCCGAGATGAACTCTGCCAGTTTATAGAGGCAATGTATATTATCAACATGGTAGCGAGCATCTACACCATTTTATTTATCTCTCTTGATCGATACATTGCTATAAAGCACCCCCTGAAAGCTAAGGCCTTCAGGTCTCCATTGAAAGCTGCACTTCTCTGTGGACTTCTTTGGGTCTCTGTGATAATCAGCACAACCTTACAGCTTCAGCAGAGGCAGGCCACTTTCTGCTTTCAGAAGGATACAGCCACACCAGCTATTCTGACCCTGCTTTCACTTTTTTTTGTTTTTACTCTTCCATTAGCAACCTTGACCTTTTGTTCCGTTGAAATCATCAGGAACTTGAAGAGAAGGCTGAACACAAGTTCACTGGAGGAGAAATTAATCCACAAAGCCATTTACGTTATTTATACAAATATGACTGTATTTTTAATATGTTTTCTCCCAGCCTACCTTGGGGTACTTACCAGGTTCATAATGGAAAGCATTGGAGTTACCTGTTCCATGATTCAGGTCATGAGAAACTTTTCTTCTGTGACGAGGTGCATTGCCACATCCAATTGCTGCCTGGATAGCATTTGCTATTATTTTGTGACCAAGGAATTCCAAGAGGCCCTTTTTCTGTCCAAAGCCAGCATTGACAAAACAAATCAAATACGCACTTCTCAGATACAGACCTGCTAAAGGAAGATAAGGAAAAAACACCCACCATGCAATGTCAAGACAAGATACAGCTCTAATGTCACTGGGATAATTATTACTCTCTCTCTCCAGGGAGATCTTTGGTGGGTTTATCATTACCGAGTTCTACGCTATATTCTATATTTCTATTAAAGTGAGTTGTTACATACAGATGTGTAAAAGCTGGCATGTAATCTCTGTTCATTAACATGTCTCCCTTCCCCCTCCACATACTTTTTACTCCTATAGGAAGACAGGCAACTTGCACATATCTCCCTGTTTTATTTCATTTTGTAACCAACCAACTGATCCTTATTGTCAACACATATATGAGAACATACCATGTTTCACCTCATTGTGTATTATTTCAGATTGTTTGCATTATTAAACTAACTCAGCTTCCTTTTAATCATCTTCCTTGGGGTGGGGGGAGGGTTTCACATGGTACCAGCATATTACCAAGTACACCAGCCTAGAAAACAGCCTAGATTCTTCTGACTGCTCTTGTCCTTCAAGTCAGTTGGACAGACAGATGTGAAGCAACACCTTTGTGATGAAAGCAAGGCTTCTCTAGTGCCACAGAGGAGAAGACTCAAGGAGATTTTTAGAGCCTTCATTAAATATTGGCTCCTTAGAAGGCAGAATATGAAGATGTTGGGCTACCTTTCCTGTAAGAAACCTTAGTGACAGGAAACAGAAAGGAATAGGTCATAACTTTTAGAATATTTTTGTTACTTTGGAGGACAGCAAGCAAACAAAGATACCTTACCGTCAGGAGAGGAAGCATCTGAGAGGCCCAGTTACTAGCTAGGTGCTAGCCAACAAGATGATACAGTGATCCAACAGAAAACACTTGTTTCAAACATTAGAAGCCTGTGAGAATGAAACAATATTTAAAAATATTTCAAGAACAACTGTGTGAAGGAAAACTTCGATCAGGTATACCTGCATATGCAGAGTATTGCCTCTAGTCTTTAGTATACTGTTGGAGGCAAGTTCTGTTCCTGTTGAGGTACAGGCTTCTTCACCAGCATTTCCAGTAACTGGGTAGACCATGCCCCGCTCCTTGGTTCACCCCAAACAATTGGCTCCGGGTTTGGACCACTGGGTCTGCCCCAGAGCTGTTACCTGACAGACTCAGGAAAGCAGAGAGCTCTCCCAGCAGAGCATCCTACCCCATGACCCTTCTCCTGCCGTGGAGCACCCAGGAGACAAGAGCACCATATCCCAAAACCTCTTTGGAACAAAAGGATTAGCTCAAGGTAAAAACCTGTTTTCTGACCTCAGGAGAGTTTGGATAGACCCTGTGGATTCCCCACAGTTTTTGGGCAAGGTCTACCCGCTGCATTGATTCTGTGATGATAGCTCAGATGCCTACGTAGGGAGGGCTGCCTCAAGGAAAGGGAAGTAGAGCCTTCTTCACTCAGAGAGCTCACTAATAGACCCATTCAAGCACACATCACCACAACAGCCCCAAGGGCAAAAAAGGTTTTTAAGGCAGTGCAGGAAGAGCAAGCCTAGGTCTGAAACAGCACCCAAGAAAGCATTTACAGAGCCCAGGTGACTCCACAAAGTTTGTGGAAGTAGCTTGTGGCTTACTTATCCAGATCTCACATTTGGAGGCTGAGGGTGCCAACACCAGAGCTCAGAGAGGTCCGAGGCCGAAAAGCCCTTGTGCTGCCACTGCCCTCCTTTGTGAGGGAAACTATGCAGGAGAAGCCCTCAGCAGTTCAACACTTTCTGAGAAAGTCTCAGAAACAGCAGCAGCAGCTCTGGGGACTTAATCTCCCATCATCAGTTGTTTACACCCTCATCTTGAACCAGAACACCACAGGATGCAGACTAAGAAACACCCTCTTCGGAGGCTGCCTCATCTGCCAACACCACACACAGGAGTGGGCCACATTGCCCACACCATGGGCCTCTCTTCTCAGCAGATCCAGAAGCACCATATTTCCCATCAGCTTACCTGACAGGCCAAACACAGTCTTCCAGCTCCTTATCCCTGGCCCACCTAACTGCAGGCTAGAGGCCACCTTCACCCGCCAGCCCCAGGCAAAGCACCCCAGGTCACACACCCAGCAGCCCCACTGACCCAGCCTGGGGTGTCACCTACTGCCCCACACCAACAGCCCCCTTGCAGGGCTAGCAGTTCCTCCTAGTCCTTCACCTGATGCCCTACTGAACTACTCAGCCCCTAGCCCACCTTCTTATAGTAGCTGCCCTTAAAAGCTGCTTACTCCCACCTGTGGGTACTGAGGAGGGCCTTTGTTAACCCTTTCTGGACTCCTGCTAGCTGGGCCATTGCTGTTCCCTGGGTTTATGCTGTGGCACAAGCCTGGGTCCCCAATTTCCCTTTCCCAGTGGCAGCTCAGGGTCAGGGTATCTATTTCCATAGCCTGCCCACATTAATGCACCAAACATTTTCATAGGTGAAATGCATTTGTTTCATGAGCCAGCAACCTATAAAAGCTGCTCCCCCCCCCGCCATGTTATTCAAGTTCTGTTCTGTAGGCCCTGCCTAGGTTGGGCTATTTTTCCTTCTAAATATTGAAAAATCTACAAAATAGCCTCTAAGCTCTTCCCAGGCAATGCTTTAAGCCTGCTTATGGAGTTCCAGGAGACGAAATGAAGGAGTCAGATTATGTCCAGAGCCTTCCTTGCCCTTTTGTACATTTGCAACTTAGATCTATCATCACAGAGCCAACCACCTGCTGCTAAACCTGCAGCCATTGCCTTTGGAGCCACAAGCTCAGAAGACATTACCTATCTATCTGGAAAGATCCTGAGGGAGTCAGAGACACATTCTTCAACCTTGCATTCCCATAAGGGCTCCTTAGGTGCCCAACAAGGCCATGCGCACTTGCTAGCGCCACATGGAGCAACAATAAATATCCTTTACAGAAGCTCGGCTGTGTCTGCCACTGCTCACACAGCTGATCATGGAAGGTCTGGAAGTGCTGAGTGAGGACAGGGCTCAAAAAGAGCACAACTGGGATGGGTAAGAAAGTGACTGTGTAAGTTCTTGCCCTAGAAATTCAATCTGACAGCTCAAATCTCCAAATATCAGCTGGAACATCATCATTCTGCTGACCATTACCTACTCCTCTGGAGGAGGGCTGAGTCTCTGGGAGGGTGGCAGAACCAGTTTGGGAGCTTCTGCTAATCATACAGGCAGTCACAGAGTCCCTAACCTGAACATCTCATAGTCTTATAATAGAATAACCGGTACGAAAGCTGCAGGGCTGATGGCAGTAGTGTGGGCCATCTTTCCGGTCCTCTGGTCACACTATGGTTCGATGGTGTGAAATCATGGAGGTTGCTGGGTGCTTCATCGGGCCCATCTTCCTCCAGGCCACAGCCCCCAGGAAGTGTCACATGCTCGCTATGGCTGTGCCAGCCCGGAGGAGCTGGTCCTGCTCCGGCAGGGGCTAAGGCGTCCCCAGCTGCACTCCATGGCAGCTCATGGCCACGGATATTCCAGTCCTTGCCAGCTGTCTAGGGGGGACTGGGCTGTGCACGCTGAGCTTCCACTCTCCTACTGCTGGCCTTTAAAACACCAAGCCTGTGCCAGGGCCAGGCACTCTTATGCACTGCCTTAGGCCCTCAGCATTTTAGGGAAAGATTCTCCTAATGATCAATGCTGCCCTTATAGGCAGAAGGGAGGTGGGCTACAGGCATGAAGACATGGCTACAGACAACAGGAATTAACTGGGACTATCACTTCTGGCTCTGTCCTTTGCTGTGCCATAGACAAATGGATTTTAGCAAGTCAGACCCCCATGACATTTCTCCTCTGCAGGACTGATAGACACTGACGACCACTAGAGACAGAGCAGACAACCATACTGGAGGCTCTGCATCTTCTTGCTAGCTACAGAAGTATTTTATATGCTCATTTAAAACTAAGAAATCGGGTTAAATGGTTCTCCTCCAAACAACCCCAAAAGAGAAAGCAATGCCTCTGACAGGCTGCCCCATGGCCAGGCAGCCTGAGTCGCTGAGGCTGGAGCCCTGCTGTGAATGTGCACAGGGCAGGGTGCCGGCTGGGTCGAGCTGTGCTGTTAGCAGGCTCTCCCCGAGCCTGTCTCTGCACATCCATGCAAACTGGTGCTAACCTCCTTAAATTAACTGGCATTAAAAGGACTGCAGTTGCTGCATGTGGAAGCCTTCAGAGACAGAGAAATCAACAACAAAAGCCATCAAAGCAAAATACCATGAGCACACTGACTTGTTATTAAGCAGCTTTTTACAGGCACTGACCACCTCAGCTAAGGCTACAGCGCCCCCCCCCCCCCCCCCGCACCGTTATCTCTCGCGCATCCCTGGTTAGCAATGACTGTCCTTTGACACAGCTTCTCCATGATGACATCAGCAAGAGGCATTAGACGTACCCGGCTGTTTCGTGGAAGACAAGCGGTCCCATCACGCTTGCCACCCTTACTATCCATCTTGCAATGAGGCCAAAGAGAAACACGCTACTTTTTTTCCATCCCCGGGCTGGTCTGTTCTGCTCGGGGGCACACGACACAGCGTGCCTGCCCAGAAAGGCTGGTGGGTTGCGCACCGCCTTTGCACCCTGCAGCGGCACCCAAGGCTGTGCAGTCTGGTGTGCTTGTGGGAGAACCTTTCACTGCCAGAACAGCAATTTGCAACCATTATGGGTTTTATTTTAGAAATTATTTGTTTTCCCACAACTGAAAATATTAATTGTGTTCATGTGAGGCAGGGAGAAGCACAGGCTGGGTGGAAAAACTTATGGGAAAGCATTGATCTAATGTGAAAGAAACAACAGAGGGCACCAGAGATTCGTCAGTCCCCAAAAGGAGACAATAAATGAAGCACTTTTGGGGAACAGCAGTTCATTGCTTTATATCAGCGCTACCAGAGCTGCCAGCAACAGGCTCACTCGGCAGTCGTGCTCTGCACCACGCGGCTCCAGCTCCCACGGGCTTTCCCTCAGACTCTCCAGTCAGCCTTGCAGCTTCTCCAGCAGGTTACATCCCTCAGACAGCGGCCAGCCAGAAGCAGGTAACTTTCATTTCTTTCTACACCTGTGCATGGCAGTGTGCTCTGCTCACCCCATCCCAGTGCGTTTGCTCACTTGTTAGCTGAAGCCTGTCTATCTTTTAGCACGAGTCAAGCCTCAGCTGCACATAGATGCTTTGCTTTCCTGCCACTCTCGCATGTCATGCCGTGCTGCTTTGGAACTGCACCACTCCCTGGAGGAGTTTCCATCCTCCTCCTTTGGGTTACGCACCCCTGCTTCTGCTCCTGGGCACACTGTCGGCTGGGGCCTCAGCACTCGTGGCATCCTCTGCGCGTGCAGTATTCCCAAAGGGCGACTGCTGAGGTCTGTGGGACCCGAGCGCCAGGACGCCCAGCAATGCCCATGGGGCTCAGCTGCTCCTCTCTGACAAGTGCAGGGAGTGTGACATAAATATAGAGACTGACTTTTGCACTGAGCATTGACAGTGGTAGGCTGGCAGAGAAAGGTTGTAGGTTTACATGATGCTACAGTAAAGCTAAGTACTGGTAAGGCTAAAAACTCAGAAGAGTCAGGGCACTGACTTCCTATTAGTTCCTCTAAATTCCACCCTAAAAATTACCTTATCCCTGAATGCCAGGAATACCCCAAGAGAACTGATTCCAGGGCAGGTGCTGAGCTTTTCTCCACAGCTGCTGGATCTGGC
The DNA here is from genome assembly GCF_036417845.1 of Apteryx mantelli. Taxonomy (NCBI): domain Eukaryota; kingdom Metazoa; phylum Chordata; class Aves; order Apterygiformes; family Apterygidae; genus Apteryx; species Apteryx mantelli. Next base: position 25,366,207 of record NC_089986.1, on the reverse strand, counting down.
TCCCTATCTCAGGCACTAAAAACACGTCACCTCGTTCACACAGATAGTTTTTCTGCAGTTTAGATATGGATGCTTAGAAGCCACTGACTTATAAGGTAATGTATTTATAAGGGATTGTAGGAATCCGGGAGCTTTCTTTCCCTGCCTTACTGTAAACACTTCCTAATGAGCTGCAAACAGTCTGATTCATCTCTGCCTCATTGCTGTAGGCTAATGCCCTCAGATATTTAAAGAAATACCAGGAGGCCATCTAAATTCTTGGATTCGGTGATTTTTTTTTTGCTCTAGCAACATTTTGGCTTCCCATATTTGCAGGTGGAGACCAAGCACCTGTTTTCATTTTCCCTTTTAAGGCCTTTTTCCTGACAGGGTGCTCTGTGCTCTTGCTGAGCTTTGCTGCCCCGAGCAAGCCCTTGGCAGCAAGGACCCATGCTCCGCTGCTGTGCCACCAGCCGCTGGGCCAGCAAGCCCACATCAGGCACGCATCTGCTAGCTCGCATTTCCTAAACCCTGCCGAAGCATTTCCACAGCCCTCCTATGAGTAAGGCCATCTGATTTACCCTGTGACCAGCCAGGACAGAGGCCTGTCTGTGGCCAGGACAAGCTGTCCCTGGCCCCTGTTAAGCCTCCCTCAATGTTGGGTAGGCTGCAGCAACAGCATTAGGTTGGGGGCTATTTCCCTGGGCGATGCCAGGGCGTGCACTCTGCCTGTCCCAACACAGGTGCGGATGTCCCACCCCTCGCCGGCCCCAGCACTGCATAACTGTAAGGAAGAAACCCAGCAAAGTGCCAAGGGGCAGCTTTGGCGGCATGGCAAAGGTCTTTTGAGGGCAAAGCAGGGGAGAAATGCATGCTGGCTAAGGATAAAAATGAGGTGTGAACTCATTGGGCTGACGTTAAAACGAAAGAACTAGTGGATCTACGATTACCTCAACAGTGGCAAAGGTAAGGGACCACAGAATAAACATTCTCCTTTCACGACTCTTTCCTATAACCACAGTTTTGCAAACTGAGGCTGCAGTAAAGGAAAGCCAGGCCCATGATTTGAGACACCCTATTACCCAAGTAATATCGGCATGAGGAGTTTGCTCCCCAGCCCCTCAGTTTTTATGATAAACTGCTCATGATGCAAACATGCTACTTAAATGGGTGAGCGATGGACTGCAATGGCAAGCGACCAAGAGGGCTTGCCAGGGCTCCTACCTTGTTATGGAAAAGAGGGGGTTGGTCACTGCCAAACCTGCTGCCTGAGACAGTAGCTGATGGAGAGGTCTGGGCATGAGGCCACAAACTAGAAAAGGTTATACAGGAGGATACATGTGTCTCTTGACAGTTTGAGGCATCTAGAGTTTAAAAAAAAAAAAGAAAAAAAGAAAACCAGCACACAGCAGGTATGAGGTCTAAGGGAGACAGGGGAGCACTCCAGCAGGACTCAGTGCTGGACGAACTGCCCGCTCACTCCATATTACACCTCTGTGTCCTCCTCTTGCAGTGGCAGCTCAGCATGGTGAACTGCTCCCAAAGCAATGACACAGTGCAGGATGGCGTCCTGCTTTTTCAGCTGATTATCTACATCCCCGTTCTCATCTTCGGGGTCCTGCTGAATGCGATTGCTTTCTGGGTCTTCTGCTGCAAACTGAAGAGGTGGACCGAGACTAGAGTGTACATGATCAACCTGATGGTTGCTGACTGTTTCCTGCTCTTCGCTCTGCCTTTCCTGATATATTTTCACCAGCAAGACCACCCCACCGGCAAGCTTTGCTTCACCATACAGTGTATATATTTTACAAACAGGCCTATGAGCATCCTCATCATCACGATAATTGCAATTGATCGATACATTGCAATAAAGTTCCCTCTAAAAGCAAAAACTCTTAGATCCCCACTGAAATCAGCTTCTATCTGTGGACTTCTATGGATAACACTCCTAACATATGCCTACTTCTATCCAAAGTTTGAAGAAGGACAGGAACAATTTTGCTTTCAGAAAAGAACTGTTGAGCCTGAATATTCAATATTACTCTCCATTTTCTTTGGGTATTTTATTCCCTTGGGGATTGTGACTTTTTGTTCAGTGGAAGTCATCAAATGTCTCAAAAAGAAGATGTCCACAAGCTCTCATGAGACAAAGTTAATCCAGAAAGCCCTCCACATTGTTTCTGTGAATCTGTGTGTGTTCATTATATGCTTTTTACCTTTATACATTGTACTGCTCTTGCGGTTTGCAGTGGATGTTGCTGGAGCCTGTTCTCTGATCCCAAATGTTAGAGTCTCTATTCAGATCTTTGCATGTTTAGCAAATGCTAACTGCTGTTTGGATGCTTTTTGCTACTACTTTGCAGCCAAGGAATTTCAGGAAACTTCCTCTCTGCTCCCCCCTTGTATTTTCATGAGGTCTAGGATGAATCAAAGCGAAGAGTCACAGCAACCCACAGATCAAGTCATGACATAAGAAAGCTGTAGTGCACCATCGACGTCAATCCCATCCCATTCTTAAGAGGCACTGTGTTGCTGAAGTTTCAAGGCAGAGGGAATGGGACCACCTACAAAATCTGTAATCTTTGTGGGTATGGGCATAACTGCAGAAAGGATCAATCCCCTCAAAGGGGCCAATGCTGACTTGACTTTTGTCCTTCTGACCTCAGTGACTTGAATACAGCTCTGGCTATTGTCTCAGATAATGTATCTCAGATCAGGTTCAAGTATTTCCTCTTCAAGAGGGAGATTCACATGGTATGGAGAGTAGATAAGGTTGTTGTTTTGGTCATGCACACATTTATACGTATAACATATGCATGCAGCTAAACAAGAGGAACTATGCTCCCTTTTAGCAATGCACAAATCCACTTCTAGTATTTTAATATATATGGTCCTTTAAAAAAAAAAAAAGAATGCCACTGTACTACAATGCAGAGTCTAATATATCTGTACTGCTCACAGTAAAAGATTTGCCTGTGTAGTGGTAACTTCCTGCCAACCAATACATTTTTGATGCCATCAGAATTTAGCTATTTCTGTGTGCTGAATAAACTGCAAGAGTCAGAAAATGGCATGAGAATATTGCCCATTCCTGCCATATAACATTTGTATTAGCCTGGGGAAATGCTCTGACTTTTGTAAGACTAAAATCGTTGTGAGTATAAATAAAGGCATTACTGCATGGAAAAAAACAAGCTATGCCCAGTGTTATTGACCATACAACAAACATTTAGTAGTACTACATAGCATTGTACCTAGCAAGTACAAGGCTGTGAAGATCTGCTCTCACTCAGCTGGTCACTGTAAACCCTGGAGACAAGATTGTGGCTGCTCTTGAACGGGGTCAAATCTTGTGTCCTGTCCAGTGAGAGGCGGTCGTTTCTGCCTGGGTCACCCAGCATCACTGCTGTTAGAGGAAGGGGGGGCAGAAGACATCAGTGAGTGACACAAGCAGATGCATCCCTGATCCCACCCTCGCTATCTACGAAGAGTGCTCGGGGGTATTTGCTGCGGGGGGTCTGTAAGGCAGAGACTGGGCAGACCCATGGCTGAGGGTTTCTTGGAGCCGCCCTGTGTGACGAAGCATTGCTTTAGATTTGGGGCTTGTGGCAGCGCCTTTTGGATGCCCGGGAGGTCAGCGGAAGGAGTGAGGCCCCCAGCTTTGACCCTGAGGTTGGTCTGTCGTCACGATTGCTTACCTCGGCCCAGAGCGGCTTCCCGCAAGACACCTCCATGAGCGGGACTACCAAGCTCCCTGCCCTGGCAGGAGGCTGTGTTCCACGCATCCCTGCCGGCTCGCCGCCCAACTGAGCATGCTGGGTTCATGGTAGGGGCAAGGACCCTGTCACGGAGCTCATTTTGAGGCATTTAACTTTTTTTATGCATTACATGGGGAGCCTTGATCTATCCTACGTGGACCCCAGACCAGGCACCTATTTTAATGCCTGGTTTTCTGAGTACCTAAATCCTTTATAATATCTGTGCTTGCTGGCTCTGTGCACCAGAAATCACTTCCCTCCCTCCTGGGAAGTGACAGCAGAGCAGCTCAAAACAGTTAAGTCACAGCATAACACAAAGTGAGCTCCCGAAGCAGCTGAAAAAAGTGAACTACATATAAACCTGGACTGAGGAAAGGGTTAGCATCTAATCTCTGAAACTGAAGGGTAACCAGGCACTGGTAGTTGCTGTGAATCCCTTGTAGGTAGCCTCACCTGGAGGAAGGGCTCATCTTAAAGTCATTTCTATATTTGGTGACAGCAGACTAGCAGGTAATACTTGCATCCGTTTATGCTTTAGTTTCACCAACTGTTATGTTTCTGCAATGTCATTTTCTCCCCTCTTAGCTAGTATTTATTAACATATACTTCAAATAGTGCATATAGAGAGACAGACATATGCACACACTTTTGCTGATTTTTTAAGCTACTATTAAGCTACGCTGGTCATGGAGAACAGGAGAGGTGCCCGAGGACTGGAAGAAAGCCAATGTCACCCCAGTCTTTAAAAAGGGCAAGAAGGAGGACCCAGGGAACTACAGGCCAGTCAGCCTCACCTCCATCCCTGGAAAGGTGATGGAGCAGCTCATCCTGGAAGCCATCTCCACGCATGTGGAGGAAAAGAAGGTGATCAGGAGTAGTCAGCATGGCTTCACCAAGGGGAAATCATGCCTAACCAATCTGATAGCCTTCTATGATGGAATGACTGGCTGGGTAGATGAGGGGAGAGCAGTGGATGTTGTCTACCTAGACTTCAGCAAGGCTTTTGACACTGTCTCCCATAGCATCCTCATAGACAAGCTCAGGAAGTGTGGGTTAGATGAGTGGACAGTGAGGTGGATTGAGAACTGGCTGAATGGCAGAGCTCAGAGAGTTGTGCTCAGTGGCACAGAGTCTAGTTGGAGGCCTGTAGCTAGCGGTGTCCCCCAGGGGTCAGTCCTGGGTCCAGTCTTGTTCAACTTCTTCATCAATGACCTGGATGAAGGCACAGAGTGCACCCTCAGCAAGTTTGCTGACGATACAAAACTGGGAGGAGTGGCCGATACGCCAGAGGGCTGTGCTGCCATTCAAAGAGACTTGGACAGGCTGGAGAGGTGGGCGGAGAGGAACCTCATGAAGTTCAACAAAGGCAAGTGCAGGGTCCTGCACCTGGGGAGGAATAACCCCAAGCACCAGTACAGGTTGGGGGTTGACCTGCTGGAAAGCAGCTCTGCGGAGAAGGACCTGGGAGTGCTGGTGGACACCAAGTTAAGCATGAGGCAGCAATGTGCCCTTGTGGCCAAGAAGGCCAATGGTATCCTGGGCTGCATCAGAAAGAGTGTTGCCAGCAGGTCGAGGGAGGTGATTCTCCCCCTCTACTCAGCCCTGGTGAGGCCACATCTGGAGTACTGCGTCCAGTTCTGGGCTCCCCAGTACAAGAGGGATGTGGCACTACTGGAGCAAGTCCAGCAAAGGGCCACAAAGATGATTAGGGGACTGGAGCATCTCTCTTATGAGGAAAGGCTGAGAGAGCTGGGCCTGTTTAGCTTGGAGAAGAGAAGGCTGAGAGGAGATCTTATCAATGTGTACAAGTATCTGAAGGGAGGGTGTCGAGAGGATGGGGCCAGACTCTTTTCAGTGGTGTCAAGCGACAGGACGCGAGGCAATGGGCACAAACTGAAACACAGACACTTCCATCTTAACATGAGGAAAAACTTTTTCACTGTGAGGGTGACAGAGCACTGGAACAGGTTGCCCCGAGAGGTGGTGGAGTCTCCTTCTCTGGAGATATTCAAAAGCCGCCTGGATGCAATCCTGTGCAATGTGCTCTAGGTGACGCTGCTTGAGCAGGGGGGTTGGACTAGATGATCTCCAGAGGTCCCTTCCAACCTCAGTGATTCTGTGATTCTGTGATTCTGTGAGAATAAGGGAAAAAGTCAGTTATAGGATTCTGATTTGATAAAGTCAAGAGATGATGGCCACAGGCATATTTGTTTCACACATACACCACCATTTACATTGATTTTCTGGGTCTCCTATGCCATGTTTCATTGTGGTTCCCCTGCCTCCATGATGGGAAACCCCAGTAGGGTGGAGGCTATTAGAGCAAGGTGTCTGCAGCCATCACTGTGTTTGCGGGCCCACGAGCATCTCCATCCACATTGCATATATACTGCCGCTCAGGCGGGAGACGCCAAGTGCCTGGGGCAGAGAGGGGGCATGGATGTCTGCCCTTCCCCAGCCCTGAAGCATGCTCTCCCAGGTGGGAGCCATCCTTTGCCCACCCTGTGGTGCTGCAGGTGTGGGTGAAGGTACATCCCAGGCCCCAGCACCCTCCATGGTGGCTCCTGCATCGCCTCAGCGCTGCTCAGGGTGATGCCCTGCATGCAGACTGCCTTGGGGAGAATCCCACCACCCTGGCATGCTCAGTGCCTCCTCCAGCTTTCAGTCATCCCTTTCTTACCACCCTCATTGCCTCTCTTGCCCTGTGAAAAGATTGTGGGCATTCAAAGAGGACTACTAAAACTAGCCACCATGGTGGCAGTGGTGGCGGCAGCGGCATGGCTTACCTCTGTGGCTGCTTTTCCAAAAGCCCCAGGTCCTGCTGCCCTGCCATCCTCTGCCCAAGCACGCATCAGCAGGGTTTGGGGCTAGCATCACTCTTCTGGCCCCAGGGGTTTACTCTTCCTCCCCTGCCAGGGCGCCTTTCTAGTTACTGTTCACAGAAAGTAATAAGAAACTGCAGACTGGCTTTAAAAAGCAACACAAAGCCTTGGCCTACCCACATGGCCTGTGAAACAGATGGCTGCATTACTCAGTGTGCTCCAAAACTGCATAAAACTAATACACGACAGACCCAGATTTGAGGGGGAGGGCAAGGAGCAGCTCTACCAAAATAATAAAAAACAAAAAAATAATAAGCCTACCAGCTCCAGCTTTCCCCTATGATTTTGTTTTGAGCACTGAACTGTGAACCTTCTGCTCCCACCATCACCCCCAGCCCTGAGGCTGGACCCTTTTCCAGGCCAGGAGCCCAGCAGAGGTACCTTGTCAGCAGCACCAGCAAAGCAAATTCACCCTGCAGAGCTCAAGGGAAACCCCTGGATTTCCCCCATGAGAAACCAAACCTGAATTCTTCCAAAGGCCAAGTGCAGCCAGGTTGGAAGTCAGCAGAGAAGGTCATTTACAAACTGCCTAGGTGTGACTTTTGTCCAAACACAATCGCTGAGGAGGACTTCCCTGCCAGGTCTCATGTGCAGGGCACTTGGTATAGTCCCATGGTGTTCGCTGGAGTGCGAGACCCAGTCATGAGCTGACCCAGCATTGCCAGGGAGCAAGGACACAAATGCTGGGGTCATTTTATGCAAGCTCTATACCTTTACCTATGGAGATTGGGCAGGTCAGTGCTTTATTTCACAGTTCAGCAGCAGATGACATGCTTGAGGACATGGTATTCATGAGCAATACCACAGCCTCAGGTAGCCCATGGGCCAAAACCAAGAGTCTATCATTAACAGTCAAACACTGAAAAAAATAACATGGGACAATCACCAGATTTACTCTGTGATTTAGGGTTTTTTAATATATAAAATATCCTTCTAGTAGCACATATTGGCCCTTTAAGATGACTATCAGAGAACACACTCAGGACAAGTATGGTTTATTCCAGATGTACAGACAGCAAAGCTCTAAATAATGAAGTAGGAAATGATCTTGTGGTTTTGCGCAATGGTGATGAGAATAGCTTAGAATGAACTAGAAAACAGGATTTTCAGCTCTAATGGGCAGGGCAACATCAAGTACAAATAATGTGTCAGATTTAGATGGGATCTCCAGGTGCTACTGTTAATCTTTCCATGAAATCACTAGCTTCACAGGGCATCTAGGTAGCATAAGTGACTCAGAGGTTATAAAATATCCTTCTCCTCTGTCAGTAGCAGATCACAGATTTGAGGCAATATCTCAGGATGGTTAGAGTTTTAGCCCTGCAAATCCAAGCAGGATAAAGACAGTCAAACCAATATCAGATACAATCAGAGCCAACCTATTATTCAACTCCATGTAAATGCTGAAATCAAGCTCTCTGGAGAGAGACCGTTAGACTAGCCACAGGGGCCAACACAAAGGTCTGTACCTTGCCTCCAGTAATAAACCTCCAGCAATTGCTTCTCCAGGAAAGGTGTACAAAGCGGCAGTCATGCAGCGATACTTCCTTTGAATATGCTCCTGGCCTCCAGAGCCTTGTAGCTCAGAGACCTCTTGAGTCAGGGAGCGGGTTTTTTTTTCTCTTTAACATTTTTCTGTGATTTTTTCCTTTCATTTCTTTCAGTTGCGTTCTGAATGCCTGTAAACCTTATTATCTACAATATCCTGGGGCAAGGGATCACTGCTGCCTAACTGTGGCCTGTGCTTAAAAGTATGTCTTTCTACTCATTTGCTACCTGCACATGCTAAAAACCACTGTCTAGACATTGGCCAACAACGTAAGAAAAGACAATTCTCCATCACAGAAACTACTCACCATCCAAAAGAACGATTAGATCTGATCTGCTTCATGTCACTTTCCTTTTGCAGAAGTCCCATCATGGTGGAAGCTACAGGGAGCAACAGCAGCACAAAAATGGATGAAACTACTCAGGTCATTAAGTAAATCATTTATGTCCCAGTTTTCTTCTTTGGACTATTATTTAATGTTCTGGCTTTACGGGTATTTCACTGCAAGCAGAGCAAATGGACAGAGACAAGGGTGTACATGACCAGCTTAACCATTACAGACTGTTTGCTCTTCGTTTTGCCCTTCAAAGTCTATTTTCAAAGACAGGAAAAGATGCAAGACAAATATTGCTTGATCTTAAAAAATATCTATTATTTAAGCAAAGTCACAAGTATCTGTGTTGTCACCCTCATGGCTGTTAACAAATACTTTGCAATTAACTAGCCTCTGAGAGCAAAAGGCTTAATGTCCCCGTTAGCCTCTGTTCTCGTTTTTACCATGCCGTTGATCACTTATGTGTTTAGGCAAATGGTGTTCAATAAGAAAAAAGACTTCTATTTCTGAAAACAGTCCAAAGGGCCATCAAAAACACTTCCGGTCCTGGGATCCCCTTCTGAAATTTTTTATCCCAGTGGTTATAATGAGTGCTTGCACCATATAGATTATTATGAAGGTTGTTAAAAAGACGAAGGTGTGTTCACATGATGTACAGTTAACTCAGAAAGCTAACAACATTGTTTTCAAAACCTGGTTGTGTTTATAATGTTTTCTCCATGCTAACGTGGGGCACCTTGTCCAATTCACAAGAGACTCCAACAAGATTAGTTGCTCTGAAATACGCATCATTAATGCTTTTGTGCATATGGCCTCATTTATGGTAAATACTAACTGCTGTTGGGATGCCATTTGCTGCTGTTTTGTAACCAAAGAATTTCAGAGCCCTTTCTTGTTACCCAAGTCTGTACTTTTTTCAATCAAGGAAGGATCACAGGCTAGGTACTGTATTAAACAGCTGTGCTGAAAAATCCATAGCTAATGTTATTACATATAACCAAGCTTCCAGCATACAGAGTTGTATGAAATTAATGGGTTTTGCTTGTAGAAAGTATACTGAAGTCTTCCACCATTCATGTTCCAAGTTTAAAAAATTAAGTGTTCCTTCTGCTAGTTGTAAAGGGGAAAGTTGGTCACTTCACAGTCTCTGCCATCATTAAGAAATATTTTTTGACAGTTGTACTAAATGCTACAGAAGCCAAAAAAACAAACATTCTTTCAGAAGTAAAAATAAAGCTATCTCATGGTAATACATCTTTAAGAAAATATTCATTTATTACCATTGTACATCAGAGTCCACTATCATCAATGCTTAAGATATACTGGAGATTTTGAGAGCTGAAGCTTAGCTACTGTGATATAAGATCTGCCTCATAATAGGATATTTATACTGCAACCAAAAGTTGAGCAAGAAATTCCCTGATTAACTGAAGAACTATCATGATGATATATGTACTGCCTTGGACAAAAATTATGATCTAGTTTCCGTGCCAAGTTACAATCACATTTAGGACTCATTTCTGACATCCTTCTTCAGTCTGAACAATACCTCATCTCCCTGAGTGCTCCCAGTAACTGTGAGGGCATCTGGACTATAGTAAACTATCAGCCACCATATCACACTGGAATAGCAATCCATAAGGATAACCACACGGTCATACACAAATCTTTCCCATTCCCCAGCCCTTGATTCTGGCTAAGGACAGTGGTAAGCAGTAGCCCCAGTCCGTCCAAATCCCCAGCAGGCAGAGCTGGCACTTTGTTAAACTTCTTGTAAAACCCAAAGTGAACAGAAGCTTATAATTTGACACTATATTTTTTGTGCAAACAGCAAATGTTCTTTTGCCTGAAGAAAAACACAATAGAAGCAGTGGAAAAAGCATGCAAGCTGCTCTTATCCTGTAAAGAGATGTTCACTGAAGTCAGCGAAAGCCCTTTGCACCAAGACTTGCCGGGGAAGAGCTCTTGATTTCGTTTGTGGATATTCTACTCCTTATCACAGTGTCACATGTAGCTTTTGTACACAGGTTTGGCCCAGTGAGACCACACACCCTTTAATTAAATTTAAAAACCTCTCTGAAAAATGCAGGGGTCCACATTGTCCTCCACTGTGCTTCTGGGCTTCTGCCTTGCTCTCTCATTCCTAAGAGGCTACCACTCCTGGCAAAACCTAGAAAAAGGGTCAAAATAGGAAATGAAGAGCCAGAAGCACCCAAACGGAGGCAAGGTGGGGGAAGAAGGGGCCTTTGGGCTGGCTGCAGTCGCAAATTCTTGACCGGCTCTGACCCTGCCCTAATGTGTGCGGGTTGATCTGGCCCCAACAGCTGGCTTTGCACCCTGTCTGCACAGTTAAGGATTCTCAGTTTACCTAGACCCTCCTATTCATGGCCACTAATTCTGACACCTAAATTCACAGCAACATTTAGGATTCTGAGCCCCACTCGCTTAGGATCCAGTGGTTTTTCAGGGTACTGCACCCGTGAATCTTTCCACAAAACATTTTGAACCGGCTATACCTAAACACCTGTATCTTCTACAGGTGCATAAACTGAGATGCATAAACTTAGCTATTTCAAGCCAAAAGCCACAAAACCACTGCATTCTCTGCTAGCATTTAAGCCAGATATAATCTCCCTGTCCCTTAGAAGAAAGAGGTGATAACAATGACCTAATCTTTACATGAGCAAATTGTTGCTGCAGTCAACATTCAGGCTTGAGGAAAAAAAATGACCAAAAGCCTACACAGTAATCTAGAATCTCTTTCGAAGGAACTGGCCATCTGTTTCAGCATTTATGTTCCCTCCAAGCAAGGAGGGCAGAGACTGGCATTAAATAGTATCTTGGCATTTGCTGGCATTCCAGCAGGCCTGAAATCTGAATTCTCACCATAGGATTTGGGTCCACCACCATTCCTCTCCCCACGGACTGAAGGACAGATATTGTACAATCCTGCATTTTAGCAAGTCAGGTGCTGCCTTCAGATTTTGGAAGCATCTCTGAGTTCTTGTTTTCTCAGTGCGGCACAATCGCTCCAAACACAAGCATTGCCCGACCATTTCCGAGGGTCTCTGCAAGAACAGAAGGGAGTGATAGTTAAATGGGGAGGGCAAGCTTCGCCACTCCGTCCCCAGCACGCTTGCACAGAAATGCCCAGGGTGATTACTTTGGGGCTGCTGCTGCAGGCCCTTACCTTGGTGTCACCTAAGCACAGACAAATCTGCCTGTGTTTTCTCCACCACAGTTCAGTTCCCCCAGCAGCACTGAGGCGTTGTGAAAGAGGATCAAGCTGGAAGAGAGGAAAAGGGGAAACAGTCTCAGCTGCTAGGATTTGCTCACAGTGCAAAGCTCGTTGGGTGATGCTCATCAGAAACCAGACCAAAACGAGCAGTGCCAGCAGTCTGGCTCAGCCCCCTGCTCTGCAGCATCCAGCGCCAGTGGGATGTGGTCTCTGGGCTGCTTACGGAGAGCTTCCCTAGGAGGGGAGGGAGGCTGGGAGCCCATCCAACCCGAGGTGTTACAGCTGTCTGTGGGTCTGCACCAGGAGCATGGGAAAGACTTGTGGGAAGGGCTCTCTTTGGCTGAGAAAACCTTGAGCAGGGCATCAGATAGAACTTACATGGAAAGGAAAGAATGATTGTGCAGTACAAAAATAAGTCTTCAAGATCAAGACGTGCAAAGACCAAGTGGCTCTAAGCAAAAATCAGGCTGATGGATACTGAAACCGTTAGCAGACATTCCTCCCTTAAATCTAAAAACTTACAAATACACACAAATCACAAGCAAAGAATTGAGACTACCCCATACTGCTGCTGATGCATATGAGACTGTGCAGGTATGCCCTAAGAACTATCCGACTACTTTGTCATGGCTTTCAGTAAGGATGAGGAACTTGAAAAGCCCAGAATCTTAAAGAAACAGGCACACAAAAGTTCATGCCAGGAAACAAGGCTTTTAAATAAGTTGGCCAGGATGGGGGTGGAGAGCAGAGACCAGCAAATGTGGTACCTTTTCTCGGAAGGGGCAGAAAAGGAATGGTCTGGTCAATCACAACTCTGCTACAGTCAGATCTGGAAATTGCAAAATTTTACAGGTCTGAAGTAAATTAAACAGGTGGGAATGAATAAAAAGGCAAAAGTAACTAGTGCTTTAGTTTGCAGGACTATTTTGCCTCACTGGCTTCTTTCACTAAGAAAACTGCTTTTCCAGGAGAAGGGTGGTAGGTATTGGTGTCAGCAAGGCCTCTGAATTACTGCTCTACAGGTGACGTCCATGTGAGGAGGGAGCTGTTGGGGATGGGAGAGCAGTTACAGAGGGGCTAAAAGTGCACACAGACTCCCAAAAGGTCCTTTGCAGCACCTCACGAGCTGTAATGCACTTTGTACTGTCACTGCTACACAGACAGTCCTGGAGGCCACAAAACAACCCCTCCAGATTGCTGCCAGGCAAGCGAGTGAGAAAAAGCTAACTTTGCAACAGTGAAAGTGTCACCTGCCACAATGTTCACAAGGCTAAGGCGGGCTGAAAACTGCGACAGCAGGAGGAAATGCCAAATAAGTATCAAAGTTCGTGGCAGATATGATAAAACCTGTGATTGGATGGAGGAAATGGGCTGCGAGCAGCCACCAGAGCCTATAGAAGGTGACTGGCGAGGAGTCGGGGCGGAGAAAACAAAAGAAAGAGGATCCTGACATAGCAGTGTCAAGGAACCAGACAGGAACCCAAAAAACAACACCAGAGCCTGGACTCCCCAACGGAGACATGTAAGTTCTCATCAAATACCAATTAATCATAGCTTTGCCTACTGGTAGCAGATGTTGAGTTATTCTCACGGATCCTGGTAAACCTGCTGATAACAGCTCCATGCTTTGTGACTGGGGACACTGCGTTTGTCCCTCTGTTGAAGTCTTGCTGGGCTGACAGGGAGACATAGCACCCCTGGGCTGGTGTACAGAAACCACAGTGCCTGGCTGTGAACAGGAACCATCACACTGGACAGATGCTATGAGCTGAGCAACCTCCAGGCTCGATTTTGACTCAGATCGTGGTTAATGTTGGTAGCGATGGCCTTGGCATAGACATTAGAAGTGCACAGGGAGCACTTGAAGATGATGGAAAGCGGAGAAGTTCTTTCTGCACAATGGTGATTCTATCAAAATACAGGAACTGGATGACTTTGAAAACTTAAGTACTAACAAGAATCGTGACATGGAAATAATGGTGATTAGGTATCAAACATCTGAGTGTGCTAACAGATCAGTAACTACCTATAAGCCAAGATGAAGCCACAAGGATGGTGAAAGCAGTCTCTGAAAAAATCAGGAGAGGTATTTAAGTTCAGCATTGTACTGACTATATACTGGCCAGGAGGTAATATCAAAGGCCTGGCTGTGATGCACAGACAGACAACACACAGATACTCTTAAAGCTGCTCTAAGATGAACTGGAAAATGGAAAGGGGACATGTATTTGCCCAAGACAGCATTGCAGGTACTAAAAGTAGGATCCATGGAGCATGTTGGCCAACTCTTTTGAGCTCTTCTTTGCAAATGGGTTGCAATGGAAGGCCAAGGGGAGGGAAGACATCAGCCTTTTTGAACAGAAAAAGGTAGACAAAAGGTGAAGAGCAAAGAAAAGCACAAACCCAGCCCACACTTTGAGTGGTGCTGACGGTTCTGTCACAAAAGATGTTTTTTTGCACTTAGACCTGCAGGAGCATCAGCTGAGCTCCTGAGCTGATGCCACCATGCTTCACTTTAAGGGACTCACCACGGCAATGGGAAGTGCCCTTGTACAAGCCACTGGCAAGGTCTCCTCTGGAGCCCTGGTCCACTGTGCCCAAGATCAAACTCACACAGAGCAAGTACCTTTGAGACCTTAGGCAGGGGAGGATAGCCAAAAAAAAAGTTGTGGGAAAGTGAGATCAGATGGTGGCATAGTCTGGAAGAACTTTTTAGAGAGAGGTATTTAATGTGAGTAACAACGTTGGCAAAAGCCTAAATAATCTGTCAATGAAGGAGGCAGAAAAATGTGAAGACAGTTCCTTACCCAGAGATTCTGGAGAAGCCTCTGACCAGCAGGCATTTGAAGCCCAGAGGGCATTTGCTAAGTGATGACAAACACATGAGGTGGCACGGAGAGTGACTAAAGTCAAAAATTCACAAGGTCATAGGGTCACAGGTCCCACATTTTCTCAGAATTGCTGGCTTATGGGAACTATGGAAGATGAGAGAACTACTGTGATTCAGATTGAAACCCAGTTACGAAAGACACAAAACTGCCTGCAGACCACAGTCCTCACCTCTCCAACAGCTCTGCGAAGAGGACCTGGGGCTCAGCGGGGCTGGCTCTGCCCTGGGGCTCAGTGTGCTGATAGCAGGCAACACACTTAGCTCCGGACCCAGCGCGTGGGGCAGCCAAGACAGCAGAGGATCTCAGGGAGCTCTTTGAGGCAACGATTTGGTGCCAAACAACATGCACAGTTTCGTTGGTAGTAAAGGTCAACAGGTGATTACCCAGAGAGGTATAAGGCACTGGAAAATAAATCAAAAGATCAAAGCTGTTCAATCACCAGATAAACCGCTGCAAATATGCATGGCAGACAAGCATTTCAGCCCTCCAGCAAGGCTACTTAAGGCTCCCCAATCAATAGGGGGTGGTACAAACCATGGCACTGGTTACGGAGGAAGCTCAGCCCTGGGGAAATGAACTGAGGAGGGGCGAGAGCTCTTTTTCAGCTAGCTTCGCTGCTGCTGCAACTACGAAGAAATGGTCATCGCTAAACAATTTCCTGGTCACGTGCCAAGGAGCATCACTTGGAGGATTCATCCATGCCTGCGTGACAAACTGAAGCTGGTCTGGAGGAACATTTAGTCTCTCAGAGGACAACAAGTAAGCAGGTAATTCCTCGTGGCGATTTGTTGATCGGGTTATTCTAGCTCTACGAGGCACTCCCTTTCCCTGTCCACAGTGGGACACCAAAATGGCTGTGGAGGAACAGATAGAAGGCTGACTCCAACTTATTTTCAAAAGCCATTTTGATCCTGGCCACAGTAGACATGTTCTGGAGATGGTTTACACTGCTTAAGAGCTGTCTCAGCTTTTGCTAAGTCTCCCTGTTGTCTGGTTATGCTCTATACTGGTTTCTTCCAGGCTCATAATTTGTTCCTCCTATCCAAAACATGTGGGGACAAAAGCACAGAGTTGCCGCAGACATAGGCTGAAGCACATTTTTTTGCCTCTTGAGAGGGGGTGTCATGGTACGATTCTCTGGTAACATGATTTTCAAGGCTGCCCAAAAGCTGCAGCCATGGGTAGACTTCTTTGCACTGCCCTAGGGATTGCTTGCTCAGGATGCTTTAGAGCCTGGGGAAGCTGCACACATAGAGCCACTTCCCCCTTGCAGGAAAACTCCACAGACATCTCACGGTCCTCACAGAGCTTTTCTGTCCTTGAAAAATTGCACCTAGAACATATTCCCGCAGGAACACACAGAAGCAGCACAGTAAACAGCAATATTGCCCTTAGTTGTATTGATCCCACTGGATCAGATACAGCTCACCGTTTTATTTCACATGCCTGCTGATCACATTTCTCGCCATGCAGTTGTTTTTTTCTTGGAATTTGGCAGATTGCTCTAATAGTTCTGAGACAGAGACTGACTTTCACGATCCTTGAATGGCCAGATGCTGCCCACAGCACTCTAAGTCTTGCTGCACTAAATGCTACCACTAAGAATAGGATTAAATGATAGCTAAAAATACTAATAATAAGAGATCTACTAATAATTGCCCTTATTCTAGTAAGAAGAAATGCTTTGACAGAGCTCAGGACTGAAGGGGAGGACAGCTATTCCTTTGCAGCACATCTGGAGCACTTTGAGTTGTTAGGATCCTGGCTGGCTTCTCCTGAGCACCACTAGAAAGGGAGGGATGAGAGCTGGGTTCAGACACCCCCTTTCCACTACTGAATGGGCTAAAACAGCTCACGTAGCTCTTGGCTGCAGAATACCTGCTTCTTGATGATCTGACTCTGATTCAAAACAAAGACCCAGGCTTTTTTCTCTGCAGCCGGCCATCAGGAGCCTATGCCTCTGGAAGTGACCCAGCAATAGTCTGCACTTTTCTCTCCTCCATGACTGACTCAGGTCATGTCCCTCTCCTTTCCCTTCCCACTGGATAACCCTGCAAACAGTACTGCCCTGCAGAGAAGGCCTCTGCCAACGGTTTTCACCACCCATGAAGCACTGAGGCCCATGAGGCACTATCTGAAATACTTACCAGTACAATCAAGAAACTAGATTCTAATAGGTTTAATGTGCTTTTCCAGGAACTGTGCCTCTTAATACTCCCAAAATGAACCACACCAGCTGTAATATCACAGCCTACGAAAGCTTTCCGCTTGTCCAGCTCTGTGTTTACATCCCAGTTTTCCTTTCGGGCAGTGTGCTGAACGCATTGGCGCTGTGGGTGTTCTGCTGCAAACTCGGCAAGTGGACAGAAACTAGAGTGTACATGGCCAACTTAGCTTTGGCTGACTGCTTACTGCTCTTTACTTTGCCTTTTAAAATACTCTCCCAGTTCTATAGACTGAAAGTGGATAGATGGTGTCTGTTTCTGGAAGGTGCCTATTTCATCAACCGCTTAATGAGCATCAGTATAATCACTGTCGTAGCAGCTGACAGATATCTCACAATCAAGTATCCTTTGAAAGCCAAGATGCTGAGGTCTCCACTGAAGGCAGCTCTTGCCTCTGGATTTCTTTGGATAGTCATCATCTGCATGATTTCCCTCATTAAAAAATTTGAGGCCCGAGAGCAAGGTGAACTTTGCTTTGAGAAGTCTTCCATTGAGCCCTCAGTGATCACACTATGTGCTATTATTGGAGGGTTTTTCATACCACTGATTATCTTGAGTTTTTGCTCCATACAAGTCATTGCAGAACTCATGAGAAAGAAAAATGAAAACCGTCACAAAGAAAAGTTAATCAGGAAGGCTGTCTACATTGTTTCTGCAAATATGGCTGTGTTCATCCTATGCTTTTTGCCTCTTTACCTTGGGCATCTCCTTCGCTTTATAATGGACTCCATCAGTTCCAGCTGCTCTGCAATACAAACGGTTAACAATTTTGTTCACCTCGCCTCAGTCCTTGCAAACATGAACTGCTGCCTGGATGCCATTTGTTATTACTTTGTAAACAAGGAATTTAAAGAAGCATCTCCCAAGCTAGCAAAGTCCAGATCTGAAGCCAGTGAAGTAGCTGAAATTCAGCTCCCATGCATAACACATTAGTGCAAAATACATGCAATACATGTTTTATACTTTCTATTTCCAGGTTCAACTGGGACTCAACAGCAGGCTTTCACACTTTCTTTCTCTGCATACACCACATAAAGAGTGTGATGGAGGGACTTTCTGCTAATGGGAACAATTCAGACACATGAAAATTGGCACTGATTCTATTAACCACACCAGTCCAGATCTTGATGCAATGATCTAGGTTGCCACAGATAATTCTCTGCCTTATGCAAATTTGAGTAAAACAATAGTTTTCTACTGTAAAAACTGTCTCTCATTTTCACCAAAAACCCAAAGCAAGTACATCCAGTGGCACAGCTTTTTTGTTCCCCTTTGCCCAGTTTTTATGCAGCTGACAGAGGAACAGAGATTCTTTCTTCCAAGTATCAAACAAGAAAAAAATCTTCAAAGTGAAACCGTTGTACAAAAAAAGAGGGATGTATCTGTAAGCTGCAAATTTCTTGGGGTTTTGGCAGGTAATAAGTGCTCAATCACAATAGTGGAGGCACATTTATCCTGCTTTAGCCAAGTTTACAGCACCATTCATACCATGTAATAACTGGAATATTGTCATTAACTGCAATACAAGGTCTGAAGAATTTGTAATTGTACTGTAGAAAAACTTTACACTGAAATCATTTGAGTTGAATAGCATTACCATTACTATCCAAAAAGTTGGGGGGGATGATGAGAACTATGTATTAGGGGTCTCTTCAATGTTATAAGGTAAAGATTTGCCTAAAGAAAGCAGCAACAAGTTATTACAAAGCATTCAATATAAATAAAGCCCTTTTACTGGCACAGAGTAGTCTCTTAATGAGTTAAACGGAAAAGGCTGGGGGTCATTATCGGGCCCGGTTTGCTGTCTGTCCCCGAGTGGGACAGCTCATCTCCCATGCTGTCCAAGCCATGGGTAGTGGGTACAAGCTGCTACTGAGACTGGGATTTTCAAAGGCAGAGCAGCGCACGCTATCCCACAGTGTACTTACCCACAAACAGCTAAATAAGCAAAACAGCTAACTAGTCACCTCTGTAACTACGTTCAAATAGCACTCACGTCTAGCGGAGATGGGAATCACAAATTAGACATGCACCTCCACCCACATTTTCCTACCCAAAGCTGGGCTTCCCAGCCCCACGCAGAGGGCCAGTGAGCAAGCCACAGGTGCCAATGCCAGCCCCCATTGCAACACTGGCTGGGCACAGAAGGAGGGATCGAGATAGCTTCACGGGTGCGAGCCTGGCTTGCTATGAGCAAATTCTCTCATTGAAGGCATAAGAAGGCCCATGCAGAAACGAGGAAGTCACTCAAGAAGACATGATGGTACAAACAGCGAAAGAGCAGAGACGCTTTATGCCCCCATGGGGGCAGAGACTGGATGGCCATAGGGCACACTGTCCCACGGCGAACGCCACACGCAGCCGAGGTGGGAGCGAAGGCCTGATGGCATCTCTGGGGAAGTGAGATGCAGGCTTCTTGCCTGCCAAAGACTCAGAAAGAAATGGGAACTATGCTCTGTCATAATCAAAATCTGAGAGTAGCATCTGCTCTTTGCTCACAGCACAATGAGGAGCGGGAAAAGAAGAGACTCTGATTACAGAAATAACAAAAAAAAGGTTTCTAAAGGAGGCTGGTTTCTTCCCTCCTCTACCCTTACATTTTCTTTGAAATGATCAAAGAAGTAACAAACAGCACTTTGCATGCAGAGATGGGTATCTCTATCTTTCAGCCTGAGGTTCGGCATGGGTCTTGGCAGTGATTTCATACAGCTCAGCTTGGCACAGTGAAGCCCACAGTCACCTTCCCTAGCCACATCTGCTGATACATCTCCATTTCTATAGTAACATATGCATAAGATACCTTTGGCATATTAATTTGATGACTGCTCCCAAATAAGATTAGGATCCCTTTAAAATTTCCTGCCCTATGTGGGATTTGTGCCCTGAAGGAGCAGTGATTCGTGAGAAGATCAGCCTGATTGCCAGCACATCTCTTTCACACCTCCAGCCTCGCTGGCATCAGAGCAAGTTCTTCAGAGGTGAAAGCACTGCACAAAACAAAGAGCTATTTTAGAGCAGGAAAACACTGTTTCTCCTTCAGTAAGCACTAATCAAATGGGGCGGAGGGGGCACAAAGCTTCCTACAGCAAACCTTTTTTGAGCAGATTCTGCTAACTTTGCTCACACTGAGGTAGTGCCTTCCCATAGCAACACACACACCTAGAAATAAATACCACTACCACTCGGCCAAAAATGGCCCAACTTCCTGACCATACAAACCTCACACCAAACCCTCTGTACGGCAGGCAGTCTTTGGGCCCTTACTGCAGCCTTTAGAGAGCCTCAGAGGTGTTGCAGTGCAGAGGGCCGTGCTTCTTCAGTGCCGGCCAGCACTGGGCAGGGCTGCAACTGAGGCCAGGGGGAGCCCCTGCCACCGTGGACCGGCTCTGGGCAGGCACGCAGGGCGAGGGGACACTGCTCGGCGAGCACAAATGCACCTATCAGCAACCCAAGAGCAGCTGTGCAATGAGGGGAGCGAGGGTAAAGAGGCAGGGGAGCATGTTTCACTCACAAAAAGAGGTATAATGAACCATCCTTTTGACGTAGGACCAAAACCTATGTTCCGACCATTTGAGCCAGGGAGTGGGGTCTACCAAGGTGCAGCTGTGAATAATGAGGGATTTGGCTGCATAAGTGCTGAAATATATGGCACAGGGACCAAGGGCATGATGAGGAAACCCTACTAGGCAGTTCTACTTGTTTGCGGGTTTCTTTTGTTTTTTTTTTTCCACCTGGAGCTTTTGGGTTGATTTAATAGAACTGTCCTTTGGCTTACTAACTCAGATGGCCAAGCTCTCCCACACCATACAGAGAAGAGCTAAATACTGCATTAAGCAGTGAGGAGGCAGCAGCAAACTACTATCTCCTGACATTTCTGGTAGGCTTCACAACATCCAGGAGATGAGGATGATCTGAGCGTTTGCTAACAAGGCACTGATTCCTCCATCTCCTCCCTTCCACACAGTGAGGACATCACTACTATCTGAAAGCGAGCCAGCACTCTGTGCAACAGCAGATGATAACCATCAAGGTGGAGTCTTGCCTGGCTTGCTTCGATCTCGCTGCAAAAACACAGCAATCTCACCACATTCACCAAGCTTTTGAATATTTGCAACTTAACTTTCTTAGCCTAAGATGTGCTCTGCCTTGCAGACTTTCCAGATTTCTCTGGACCCAAGTCTGGATAATGCTAACCCTCACACTTGCCAAGTCCTGGCAGTGCTGCTAGGAGGAGGGGAGGAAGGCTGAAGCCTGCATCCCACAGACTGGCCAACCCAGGTATCTAATAGTTTACATTGCACCAGACTTGAGTCCTAACCCCCTCAGGCCACAGCGCTAGCCAAGTCTGCCCTCCCTAGCAGCCGTGGGACACAGGCAGTAAGAAACTTCTTACACTGACATTTCCTATAGTATACTAACTCTAATTCTATGAATTAATGACAAGGCTGGACACAGCCAGTGTAATCCCTCTCACAAGCACTGAATGGACTTTTTACAAAAACAAACCATTTGAAAGCATGTGCGGAGCTCTTGCAGTGCACAAAGGTGGCTGCACAAGCGGGGATGCACACACATGCAGTGAAGGAGCACATGCAAAACTCCCTCAGACTTTCATGGCATTGCTCACAGCGGTCTGGTAATGCCTCACGCTCATCCTCTCACTGGGGGCTTTCCGCTTGCTGTTGCTGTCACACCAAGGCTGAACTCTGGTGCCGAGCACACAGCCCAGGCAGCTGACCGAAGAACGAGAGTTCAGCTGAATGTCAGGCGGGGGGAAGCGTGAAAGCTGTCACCCAGCGTGACATACTTCAAAGATGTTTTCATCGAAGACAGAAAGAGGGCACTGCTAGGGAAATGAAAATCAGGGTGGCCTATCATCAGCTTGATACATAACCGTTCCTATGTCTTTTAGTTTCTGAATCAGAGCTTGCAGACATCACTGGGTTACTCTGACCTGAGGAGCTAGTCTGTGTGGGAAGTGCAAGCACGAGCGCAGCACAGGGGTTGGCCATGCTTGCTCCCCTCTCCCACAGCAAAGTGATAAAAGGCTTCAGCTTCTTTAACCCTGACCATGAGAAACCCCAGCAGTGATCTTCCAGCTCCTTTGTTAGCTTCAAAATCCACAGGTAAACCCCAGGCAGGAGCCAGCAGTGCTCGAGGGCACCCACACATATCTGGCCGCACCTTCACCTCCTCCATATTCCCTGAGCAACAGTTTTGGGGACGGGAGAATTTTCTGTAGCATCAAAGCCAAAACCAAACCCCCCAACAAAACCCAAACTCCCAGCAGTTGTGTGAGCTGGCCGATCTCACACAATGCCACTGCTCATTTCAGCCAGCTCAGGAGCACACACAAGCCTCCTGCACCCTGGTTTCTGGGCAGCTGGGAGCCACGTATGAAGACACGAGAGCCCCCAAGAGCTTCTGGGGCTGCCCTGTAAAGCGTCACCTTCGGGCTTCCTGCCTTCCACTTTCAGGTCACAGCAACCACAGCAGCTTCTCCTCCCTGCTCTCTATCATTCTCACAAAAAGTAAAGGCACCCTGTATTTCAAGGGTATATTTACCTCCTGGTTCTCCATGTCACTGCTGGGGCCTGAGGCAGACATTTTGCAGGGGCCAGACTCCGCGCTGCCCTCAGAAATGAGAGACCAGGGCACCAGTAGACCAACACAACACATATATATATACATATATGCAAATATATATATACATATATATATATATATATATATACACACACAGTCTGTAACATGACTGCCATGGACTACAGAGCCCAATCAATCTCTTTATTCTATTGCCTCAAGGCTGCTCCCTTTCAGGTCCTGGGAACTGGCCACCTCTGATGGAACAGCATTAAACGCAGCCTCACGGTCCATGGAGGTGCCCTGGGCATCGAGCAGCCGTTGCACCAGGGGATAGTGCTTCATCAGCCACCGCAGACAGGCCCTTCACGGGCCCTTCGACCCTGGCGCTCAGTCACTGCAGGTGGAAATTGTCATCTCAGGTGTCACAGCTATAATGGTTTGCATATCATCTTTTCTTTTTTTGACACAGACATTTGAAAAATTTCAAAGGTACAATAAACTGTGCAATGATAAAAGTTGTATTGGACTTTAATAGAATACCTTTAAGTCTCTTTTACCAGCTGGCCAGAGGTGAACAGGGGATTTGCTGCCTCTGGAGAGAGCAGATACCATCTTCAGTGGGTAGAGAGCAGTCTGAGAATACGCTGCCTTTTTCTTCTCTGCCTTTGCCCTCTGCCTTCTGGAGGGACGGTGGTCTGCAGTGTTCCCAGCTCTAGAAGAAGGGACAGGAGAGCTCAAATACAACACTGCTCCAGGTATTTTTTTTTTTTTTAAGGTTCATCTCTGTGCCTGTTTTCAGAATATATGAACTCACTGGTCACAATTAAACCCCCCTCTCCTCAAGTCCTGATACAGCACCTGGCCAGCCACAATACTGATGTTTAAAACACTTCTCCCCTCAGGGACCTCCAAGCTCTTTCTGTCACTGGCGGAGGCCAGTGCTTGGCAGATCTCCCTGCCAGTTAAAGCACGATCCAAGAAAGCGAGTCTGACCCGTGTCTGCAGACTCTCTCCACTGCCTCCGGGACGCCCTGGCACAGGCTCTCACCAAGGCCTGTCGAAAAGTTCCCCTGGAGACGCTATGCTCCCCTCCACACCCTGCACCTACCTCCTAACCCTGTAGCTCGATGCCAGGGTGTCAGCAGACCTGGCACGCAGGAGCTCTTGCAGGGCACCCCACAGCCCCCCAGATCCCAAGCCTGCACTGATCAGAAGGGGAAAATACCAAAAAATACCAAAAAATAGAACAGGCTTCTCTAAAAAG
Source organism: Apteryx mantelli (assembly GCF_036417845.1). Classification (NCBI taxonomy): domain Eukaryota; kingdom Metazoa; phylum Chordata; class Aves; order Apterygiformes; family Apterygidae; genus Apteryx; species Apteryx mantelli. The sequence goes on along the minus strand of NC_089986.1, from coordinate 25,342,501 downwards.
GGATGAAGATGAGACAGAGAGACGGAGAGAGAGAGCATGCACACCAGGAAAGCACTTTGTCTTAAGAAGTAGTTTCCTAGTTTTTCTATTTAAAGGCACTCCCCAGTTTCAGACAGTGCAGCTGGTGACAATTTGTCTACATGATCATTACAGGAAAGAGCTGAGGTGACTGTACTGACAGTAGGTACAAAATCCAATGCATTCTCTCTTTTTTTGATTAATTCACATCAGGTTTTTTTCTTTTTGACGGTAAGTCCAAGTGTTATTTATTTCCAGGGATTTATTACAACACTTTCTTCTCCCTTATAAACTCACAAAACCCTCACAACCTACTGTAGTTTCCCTTGAAGCATTTCCCTATTTAACTTTTTTTTTTTTTTTTGGGGGGGGGGTGCAAGCAAGTGGAAGAGGAATTGCTCTGCTTTCAGCCACAGCTCCCTGAGCAGGATGCTACAGAGTGCTCGTCACAGGGTTCGGACTGTGCTTGGCCCATGTCCTGACATTTCCAGCCACACAAAGGCACAGTACATTGGTCAGCACATGCAAAAGGGAGAAATCACAAGAGTGTTTTTGCGAACCGCGGACCGCCCCCATGGTGCTGGTGACACAACTGATGAGACCCTGCAAAGCCCAGCGGCTGGCACTGTTGCCAGAGGTCTCTGGCAGGCCACTGTTGAATCCCCACACTGCCCGCGCGCTGTGCTTGCCTCTCCATGGGTGGCCACGCAGGAGTTCAGCTTGTTGGCAGAACCATCAGACCCACTGGCCCACAGCTATGGAAACAACACATTCACTCCTCCAGTGGGAAAGGCAAGATGTAACAGGGGTAAGGATATAAAAGACAACAACAGCTACCATGGCTGGAGGAGATGAGGTGAGTGCTGACGCTGCAGTCCCATTCCTGGAGAGTGAGCTCTTTCCAGAAGCCTTGTGATATCCTGAATCCACCCTAAGGACTACCCTAGCTCACAGTGAGGAAGCACAGGTACCACAATAATTTCAATAAATAAGAAGAAAAGAGAGGGCAAGGAAAAAAATGTGAAAAAAAGAATAAGCCAACCAACTTACAGGCCTTAGAGAAGACAATTCATGCGTGACAAGCTCTTGGGCACGCAGAGGCACAGACACCAAATGCGGAAGAGAAAGATGCATGCCCTAGACAACACATGAGCGTTTCGAGCAGCCACGTGGACCACATCCTTTCCAAGCCCTGGGGACTCCACTTCTGTAGATGAGCCCAAAAGGAGCACAGCCCTTTCAGCAACCCTGGAGGCATGTTTGGCGGCCAGAGCTGACTGGTACCCCTCCAAGTTATTCCAACCAGTGCTGAGCATCCAGCCCCAGCATGGACCAGTCATCTGCTTCCAGGGCATTTTTTGCCATGTTACCAACTACAGCAAAAATGACCTGATAAAAAAGACAAAAAAAACACAAAATTCCTTTCTGTAAGACATACCAAACTCCTACTTTTATCTGTCTCTGTGGCACTGTCTCACTTCTATTCCTTTTCTTCTTCTTTTTTAAGGAAAACGATTCCTAACTCCAGAGCCAAGGTGCACAGGTCATGTTTACTAAAAAACAAAAAAAGGAAAAAAGAAAAATCAGGGATCTTTCCATAAGGCCTGGCAGTCCTGTGCATCTACTACAGTTGTCAAGGGCATATTGGAGATGTGAGCGCCCTGAAAGTCTGAATCATCACCATTAACGTAAGCCAGGGCAGAAGCAAAAACCTCTGCGTATGGTCATTTCTTTAGCTGTGAGCTTACAAAGGTACATGTTGTGCAAGCGTGCTCCCCTCTGCAGCCTCGGCACACTTCTGTGGCAGGAGAAAGGCAGCCTCGGGCACCCGAAACCCAAGCCTGGGAGACTCCTTTCTTAAGCTCAGAATCACTTCTCGCTGCTGGCACGGCTGTGCGGAAAACTCGCTGCACCTCCCAGGGCCCTTTGCTGCTGAACAGCAGGGCGCTTCACAGGTACTCCAGCTTGCAGCACCGCTGTGAGGCAGAGAAGTAATGAGGGACAAGCAGCAGGGTTTCAAACAACAATATTTTCAGGGGGAATGCACACAAATAAGAAACATGTACTTTCTCTTATCATCAGCATGAATTCACAGATAAGAGCAGTAGCTACCTCACTGTCTGTACCTCTCCCGTTACCTTAGCACACACATTTTTGCTGCCTCCAGGATGAGCTCCAAAGCCCAGATGGCAATAGCAATCCAGGTTCCAGCCAGAGCCGCGGTGGCACCAAGCGCAACTGGGGGGCATCAGTCTGGAGTCCTCCATCCACCAGGCCAGCGCTGCCGATCACAGCCCCTGTTTCATCACTGGGAGACTACAGGCGGGCTCTCGCCAACTCCTTCTTCCCTGCGTCTGAACTGCAGATCCAAACCTCACAGCCATGGTCCCTCAAAGCAGTCTGACCTGTCACTGGAACAGAGCCCTGGTTTCATGAAAATCCAGTGCCTTTCTCTAAAAGGAGCAATTTTCTGGTAGAAAAACTGCAGCTGGGGAACCACAGAGCACACTGCTTCCTGGACAGGAATCTGGGTGTTGAAATAGCTGTGGCTTGCTTTGCTTCTCCATCTTATGCCAGACCTGACCATTGCTGATCAACAGCAGCTGACACTATTAAACAATTTCTAACGGATTTTAATTAAAAAATGACCAGTACAACAGCAAGAAACACTAGACTGAAGTAACTTAGGGATGGCCAATTCACCAGGAAACCATAACAAAAAAAAGGAAGGAAGACTAAAATATTTAAAGATTCGTTTTAAGATGACAGCTAAGAAAAAGTCTGCACGAGTCATCTCCTATCACTTCTAAAATCTTTAGATTTGAGAAGAAACATTATGAACACAACCCTCAATCTCCAGCTAAAAAGTAAATAACACATGAATCAGTGTAGAGAGAAAATACTTTTTCTCCTTCTTTCCCAGTGCTGGCAACAAAAAGTAGCAGTGTGACATGAAGAACGTAAGCACAAGGGTATCAGCATAAACAGGAGGAACAGAAAGCAATTAAGCATCTAGGAGAGAGACACTTCGTGACGGAGAAAAGGCAGTGGTTCTTGTGTTAAGGGGTGGGTGGATGGTAACTTCTGAGTAAATTTAGTTCCTGATTCGTTAGACTTGTAACGTTAGAGAGGTTAGGAATTCCCCATGACTAATACATCTGAAAAGTGGGCACGGGTAGTTTAATATATGTCGTATTTCATATAAACTGCTTTATTTTCTTAAACTCCTGATTCTAAGATGTTCAGCAGGAGCCAGGAGGTCTAGTAAATATTCTCCAGATGGGACTTCCTTTAAAGTAGGTTTCTTTTGCAATACAGTGATTAATCTCTGTGCTTAGGCTGCCATTTCAAGTGTCTGGAGGAGTTACGTTCCTACACTTCTGTTTGGGTCTTTCAAAAACATCTGCTTCAGTCACTGGTAGCAAGTGCTTTTCCCTTTGGCTCAGATTTAACTCTGCCGGCCAGTATTAGCAATTTCCGTGAGCCTCTGGGCTCACAAAAGCAGGGGTACAGGGGCAGCCGGAGAAAAAGTGCCAGAGTATGAACTCATCACCTCTCCTGTGCACCGCAAGAAAGGAGGTCTTGCACTGAAATCAGCCTCTTCCAATACAGGCCGTCTTGCCACACAGGTTTTTCTGGTTATCAGGCTAGGCAGGATGAAAAATCCAGCATGTCCTCTGCTGCCCCAGCCACCGCTGCAGCTGCAATGCCATCCACCCAGGAACGGCAGAGATTTGAACAGCATCTGGGACCAGGTAAGGTCATCTTTGCAGGGTCCTTGCATTATATTGCAGAGCTGGAAGAGAAGAACCTCTTTGCCATCATTCTCCTGTTCCTTTTCCAGTTCTTCTGTGGGTTTTTTGAGCCAGGGCAGAGTCGCACACAGTGCTGGGAGTGCCGCTGCACTCTGCATTTCGCAGAACGAGGCTGCCTGCTTTGCTCTCTATTCCTGTCCTAGTCAGTCATTCACAACTTTATAATTGCATTTGGATCCAAATTAGCTGGAAAGGAGAGACGGGACTGGTATAACACACCAGGTAGCTTTCACATGGTAGGCAGTGTGTACCCATAGCTGCCGAAGCTTAGTACAGCCTTGGCACTGGGAATGGAAGGGGCCACCTTCAAACCAGGGCTGTGCCCACAGGGCACATCCTGCAGAGCTCGGATACCACTCTGGGTGGGCGACATGGCCAACACTTACAGCTGCCAAATGCTCAAGATTGATGAGAAACTCTAAAAGGCCCAGTTTATGCTTTTGTACAACAGGGCTGCATAGAAAATTTCAAACCACTAGAGGGAAACCCAGCCTCTGTCTGGAACAAAATCTCCAGCACACCTGGAAGTGGAAAGGCAGAGAGGCATGTTCAGCTGGAGGTGAGACACCCGAATCGCTAAAGCACAAGACCACAATGGTGTTTTTTGTGGCAAGAGACTTCAAAGAACAAACCACACACGGGGTACAAAGCTGCCTTGCTAATTTGACTGCGCCTAAAGTGACTTTTGTAGGATTAACACCTGAAACTGAATTTCATGCCTGATATTGCCCATTCCGTCTCGCAATCCATAGGTCAAAAAAAAAAAAAAGTTTTCTTTCTTGCCTTCATAAGTGAACTGCTGCTAGCAATGTGCCTGACCACAGGCCGGGGTGCTGCAGCTGCAAGAGAGCAGGGCCAGCAGCAGCCTGGCCGCCGTGGGTGGGGGGTACACTGCTGCCCGCCCACCTGCTGGACCTTGCTTTGGGCCGCAGCAGGTGCAGCTATCGGTTGGGCAGGGAAAAGAGACACAAGCAGACAGGCTGCATGTCGCTGTGCTGCCAAGACAAGGGTTAGCTTGCCCACAGCAGCCCTGCTGGGCTTGACACGAGGGCACCATGCTTCCAGATCCCAGCCCATCCGGTGCCATCGCGCCCATTTCTCAAGGGCTGTAAAAGGAGGTTTTGATATTATAGCCTGTACTAGCTTGTAGCCTAACACGGCACAGTTCTCAGCTGAAAGCATTCACATGAATTATTAAAAGTGCCTTTTGCATTTTTACTATCCAGGACTATACAGCTCTCAGCTTTGTAAACTAGCGACCCCTGCTGACAACAGCCCTGCGCCAGCACCAGCCCTCATCGAAAGCTTCAAACGCTGAGCATAACCTTTCCTTTCCCAAACACCAGTCCTAATTCTAGCTCTAACCCTGGCCCTTCCCCACCAGCAGTGAGTATCATTCAGAAATTGACACCTGGATTAACGAAAACAAATTGTAACTCTTTGTTTTTATCAGAGCTTGTCTTCTACTAAAGTACAATAGAAGAGAGTAAGCAAAAAAAAAACAAACAAATTTTTGTGCTTTTCTTTCAAAAATGTACACTTTATCCCACCTAACTCATATCATACTTTCTGCCAGCTGATCCACACCTTGCTAAAACTGACCATCAGCTATGGGCATTGCTGCCATTCATGCTCCATTTAGGCAAAGGGGCCAGAAAAGATCCCACGAACCTTTGCCCCCAGATCACTCTGTTATTCTAACACCAACCTTCCACCTAGCCCTGAGCGTTCCCACGCGCCTCCTGTTGCCCAGCAGTCAATGAGCAGGTAAGTCTATGTGTCCATTCCATCCTTGCTGTAAAAATAAACAGATAAAACTTGGACTGCCATGTGCCAGTCATCAGCTAGCATAACTCTTTGCTCCTTCTTTTCTGAAACTCTGAACCCAACTGCAAAACTAGTATTTCTGCATGACTATAATCTGACTAAATCTGAGTCTTTGACCTGTGACCATACTGCTCCCCACCTACCAGTTGGCACGGCACAGGGTTCAGTAAGCAACACTTCATCCCTTGCCTTCTATAAGCTTTATTCACACCCCACAAAACTTTTTAGTCAGAGGTCTAATATCTGACAAAGGGCAGTTATCCTATTTCCCTGAGTTAGTCAGAATCCACCAAAGACTGAAGTATGTTTTCTTCTGAAATCCAACTCCTACACCCATAAGTTCACTCTGTGCACCTATAGGAGCTCTATGCTTCTTAGGAGCTCCATGCTCCTATGTTCACTCTACAGGAGGCATATCTCTACAAATGTTGGCAAATATACTACATATACATATATAAAAACATACAATATTTGTACATATGTGTGTACACATGGACTGTACACTGGCAAAAAGCTACACTGAAAATAAACACAAACCATGCACTCATGTTGACACTAGCCTTGGCGTCAAGTCTCCGACTCACGCAAAATCAGCAACAAGCTAGTCCACAACTCCTAACCCTAATCAAGTAACTACTTGTTCCACAACTGCAGCATAAGACCTTGGCTTCCTAGAGTGGCCTTTATCAAAACCCAAAGAAAATGCCTCTTCCCTTTTCTCTCACAAGCCTCCTTTCCCTGCCAGCCTCTACGCAACACCAGGAAAAGGTGCTCCTCAGGGCTGCAAGGTCCCTCCTGGACCTGGTGCCTCTCCAGGTACGTGCCTGAGTCAATACACAGCTGCAGGCTGATGGGCGCATGCTGCAAGTAAGAAAGCACCACAGGCCTCAGGGGTAGGAGAGGGGACACAGATCTCTCCTGTTGTACAAACATTCATTGATGCTACCACTGAAATCCCAAGAGACACAAAACAGTAACAGCAACAAACTGAAAGGCCTAAAGAAACAAATAAATGACCAGGAGGAATTTGAACAGAAAACCAAAGAAAGGTTTTGAAGTCCCTTGGGATGAGGCTTTCACACCCTCGCCTTACCAGTCCAGCAGTACAATCTTCTGTCCTACCACTGGAGATCAGTCTAGGCCTCTAGGACCTCCTAGCTCTTCTCCCCTGGAATAAACCCTTCAGATTATTGCCAGCCTTTCCCCCTCCATCCCAAGAGCTGTTTATCCCACTCACTTTCCTGGGTCTTCAGGAAGGTATAGTGGAGACAACTCGTGGGGTCAAGGTGCTCCTGCAGGCTCCTGCCCATCTGGTCAGTGACAGCACTCATCTGCCCAGAAAGTCCTGCTTGGTCTTCATGAATTTCTTCCTCTAGCTGGTTCCCTGCAGCATTGGCCAGACACCCTGCCACTGGCCACTGCTGGCCTTGTATCAGCTGAGGAACATCAGGGGCTGGTGTCTCATGCCAGAAACACCGTGGAGCGAGGAGAGACTGCGTGTCAGCTCCAAGTGCTACCTGTGACCCTACTGTACAGTATGTTACAGACTTACGCTCTCACCCTGTGCGGCACCTTTCTGGAGTGCCACTACTGCAGTTAGGTCAAGTGGGGAGAGTTGTAAAATGGGCAGGACCAGGAGTTCACACACTCACGATACCATTGCTGGGACTGAACAGCAGCTGCTGGGGCTGTGAAACAGTTGTTGCTACATGCAAGTGGCAATAAGCCACAGCTGCTTTGCAAATGTGGCACCTTTGTACGGTGAGGAGCTTGCAAGTCCTCTTCTGTGTGCACGGGACCGAGAGATGGGATGCATCTCACAGGTTTCTTCATGTCTTCAAGGACTATGTCCTGCCAATATCAACATCTTATGTGCCTCAGGATGCCTGCTATATCGGCTAGCTTACCTTCCTTAAGTCTAGCTCACATGCCATCTCTCCCTTGCTCTCTTTCCTCCATCAAATGGGTGCCTACCTCAAGATACTCACCAGCTCCAAAGCCGTTCTGGAGATACACTCTCCATTAACCAGTCCATTCAGGATTTCTTTGAGTGTGCCAGGGAGTTTGGGACTGATGTGATCTGCAAGGAGAGCCTTTCCTGACATCCTTGGCTTCTCTGTTAGCTAAAGAGGCAGAGAGAAGGGCGCAGCAGACAGACCGCATCTAATTTTGGCACCTACTTCTTCCGCAAAAGACTCCATCTCTATTTCCTTCCCAAAGACCTAATGCAGATCCGCAAGCGATGGATAGTCACACCTAACTTCAGCTGAGGGCATTTTTCATCCTCTGCATCCTATGATGCTTTCTGTTTCTTTATCCGAACGAACCCCACACCATACAAAGCCAGCCTGTGCCAGGCCATTCATTATGCCTTTGCACTAAGAGCAGTAGCTGTTCCCATTGGAAGAGCTTTGGTATGAGCACTGTCTTTGCAGATGTTGACTGAGGTCCACATGTACTTAAGCTTATCAAAAACAAATGCAACTGCTTTCTTGTAGCATGCCGATGAAGGGAGAGCACGCAGGCACTGGGGAACAGCATGAGACAGGCAGAGTACTTACATGAGCCGAAGGAGCCAGATCTGGTATGCAGTGACATAAACTAGGACGTTCATCAACACAACTAGCATTAGTACAACCTCTGTGGCCCTGATTAGAGCAGTTGCTCTAGCCACATTGTCAGCATATTGAGCTTCATCAGTCTAAGGTTTTAAACAATTAATTATACTTTGCCTGGTCCATAACAGATCACATTCACATCATGTCAGCAAAAGGGCAGTTGGGAAGAAAACATGGTTTTAATGGAATTCTGACAAGGTGGGTTGGTTTGCTCCAGTCCCTGCTGCACATTTTTAACAGAGGATTTGAAGGTTGAAGGAGAGAGATTCTCTTTAAATTTCTGTACCATGTTCCTTTGTCTTTCTTTCTACGCTTCTTCTATTGCATCATTGAAGTATTTTTTTGTTTTGGGTTTGGTTTTGTTGGTTTTTTTTCACAATCATACGTCCACATGCACACAAATCACACCTTCCCTCAATAGTCTGTTTCTCTCTCCCTTCACATGACAGACCACTGTATTACTGCCTCAGCTTCCCTTTATTTACAAGCAATAACACCGATTTTGTCAGAACCTTACTAGGCAAACTATCGCCAAGAAAATTATGTTTTTCCACAACAGACAGTTCCACCATATAAGACTTAGAGACAATGACTTTCTCCTAGAAATCAGTTTTCTCACAAAATTATTTTGCAGCAAAGTAATAAAAGATGGCATCCAGGCAGCTGTTCAGTTTGGCTAAAACCACTGACACCTGAACAAAGAAATAAATGCCTTGTTTCAGGCTACAGGTCACTCCATTGTCCCTCCTTAGCAGGAATTGCAGCCAGATCTCAGGGTGGACTGCTATGAAGCATACCACAAATGCTATGAAATTTACTGCTAGGATTAGTATAGAGCCTGGCAGATTTGCTGAATGTTGAGCTTGGCTTTTGTGCCAAGCTATAGTTATATATTCCTGCTATCATAATACTTCTACATTCCTGCTATCTTAAAATGGATGCAAGAAGAACAGGGGGAAGTCTGGCTACAGGCAATTTCAGGGTAGGAGCCCTCAACTACCAGAAGTCACCATCGTAGGCAGTTCCTTATCCTAGTGACAGTTCAAGCAAAAAGCAGTGTCAGCTCCTTTCCACCAACACTGGCATCCAGCACCTTCATTAAGCAATTTCATCCCCTCATCCATAGTTCCCAGGGCTTCATCACTATCCAGTGTTGCTCAGGGGAACTGTGACCCTGTGTGGCACTCCTCTGTTCCCCAAACCCACTCAAAACTGCCCCAACCAGTCCTCCTGTTGGAGAATGACCCTGGAAAATGGAAGGTGGGTTCATTCCCCAGTTCCCTGAGCACTTGGCAATGCACTGTACCACAGAGGTGACTCTTTTAGGAAACTACTGCCAGTTTCTTCAACTGCATCAGGGCTTCAGAGAGGTCTCAATGCTCACTGAAAATGGGAGCGATGGAATAAGTATCTATTTGCCTATGAACACTTGTGCCTACAAAACTTCGTCATATGGGCTAGATCTGACAGTGAAGCGTATGCAGATGCAGTTCAGGTATTAAGAAAATACTAGATAAGTGACAACAGTTAAAAATAATGAAAAATAAATTAATCATGGTCATGATTAATTTACTTGCAATTCAAGCATAACAATAGGGCAAGTTCAAATCACTGAATTTCAGTACAGCAGAGCAGAATTTCACAGAATTTACCATAAGCTGTTCTCCTAAGCAGTAGAAATTAGGCATTTCTTTTCCTGTTAAGCAGATACCTTGTTTGTATTTGTTTAGTAGATCACTATCCATGATGGGAAAAAAAAAAATCTGTGCATGCACAAGAGAAGAGTGACTTAGTCAACAGCTCGTAGTAAGCCCCATGCTTGCTGTCTATTTAACAGTAGCAGCATGGTATTTTTGCCCTTTTCTTTTACAGCACAAGTTATTTTGGCTGTAGAATTACAGGCATTTAGACATCATTAGTCAAATGATACAAAATGATATAAAAATGATCTACATTCTTTTGCCAGACAAAGCACCATGCAGCAGGTATTACCTTTTGTTTTTTTATCAGACAGAATTAGCAGAGAAAGTTAGAACTAGTGCTCTGCTGCCAACTCTTGAAAACTATATTATAACTTAAAATACAAGCTCCTTTACCTTCATTTCCAGCCAGTGCACCAGAAGGGACTGCTTCACTGAAGCTTACTATTATCTACAGATGATAGGTTGCAAAAGAGCATCTGAAGAAAATGATTTTAATTCTTACCACATCCTTTTCTCTTTTTTCCCCCCTTTAAAAATCTCTGCTGCTGGGTTTCTTTTTATATAGTGTAATGGTCTACAGTACTGCTGATTTCCAGTCAGCTGTAGCCACTGCTGAGAAGAAGGAGCACATTTGTGCTAGATTAGGTTTAAAGTTTAAAGATAGAGTTTAAAGCAATCTAGTGATTATATCAACTGGTACCGGCCACTGTCAACTTGCAGTAAAGTAAGGAAGAGTAATACAGAGGTAAGAGTTAACGCCACTCTGGGATTACACTAGTTCACACTCCAATTGTCTACACAGTTAGGGTCATCTCTGTACCCCTCAGTGCTAATAAACAAGCAGCTGTTATATTATTCAAGGAAATCTTACAATTCAGCCCAATCTGTTGCATGTGAAGGCACAGACTTGCATAAAAGGCAGGAAGAGACATTAAGAAGTCATCTAAAGAAAGGCCAGCTCAAGTATTCCCATGTTTTTCCTAGCAGAAGTTTGTCTAACTTGCCTTTAATAATACTCCACAGTGTAAGGGTTAACTACCCTCAGTATTTGAAAGGTTTATTCTAATTTCTAACCAGAGTATCTCAAGCCGCAGTGCAAGTCCATTATTTCTTTTCCCACCTGCAGTGGACATAGCAAACTATTTATTCTCTTCCTCTTCATAGCTGCTGTCTATGTATTTGAAAATCTGTTATACACCATCCACACTTAAACATCTGTACTCTAAATAAACCCAACTACTTCTGCCTTTCACTATAAAGCCCTTGCTATATTTGCTCCTGTTTTCCAGGCTCTCTCTTAGATTGGGATTCTTTTTTTTCTTTTCTTTTTTTTTTTTTGTAGAGACAATTGAATACAGTCTCCAGACTGAATACAGTTCTTAAATGCCTTAAACATTTGCATATCCCATAATCGTGTTGGCTTTTTTCTACAACAGCATAATGTTAAGTCACTTTCCATTTGCAATCTACCACAGGCCCCAGATGCCTTTTTTCAGGTCTGCAGCCTGTCAAATTCACCCACATCTCACATTTGTGCTAATGACTCTTCCTACATATGTGTAAAACTTTGCATATGTTCTCTTACGCCTCATTGCATCCTTTCTTTTCCAAGACATATCTTCAACTTGTCAACAACATTTCAAATTCTACATGTGACTTCCATTGTCTTGCAGGCTCTCATTCCCACAACTAAACATATTGTAAATAGAGGTAAATCTTAGGATAGGAAGCTGCAAACAAAGAACAATTTTCATAACACCCAAAGTATAGGGAAATATTGTTAGAAAACAGTATGTTCATTCAGTCATCTACTACATCCGTTTGTTTTGTAGCACAATGAATTATTCTGTTCCCTACTACTAGTCAACAGTAAACATGTCTTTGATTCAGCCTACACGGAAGTGTAAAAATACTACTGTATTTGTTACATTTGCAAGAACTCTATTTTAGGCACCAGTTTCTGGACCACGTAAATTGTCAGAGATCTTTGAAAGGCAGTGAAAAGGTGAAGCCCCTTCCCACGGGCTGCAAAATCTAGACATTTCTAACCTCAAGCTGTGATGAGATCAGCGAGACACGAAAACCGCTGCACAACGAGGAGCTGTGCATTAGGCAAACACAAACAAAACTGCTGCCGCACTTCATAATATCAAAGCTGTGAGGTGACCCAGCTTGTTTTTAAATTAACCTCAATTTAGAAATTTTTTGTTAAACAATTCAGAATGCCATGAGCCACACATGGGCTCAGTGTAACACCACTAACCAGGCACCCTGAGGCCTGCAAGATGCTGCCATTTCACCCCATGCCTAACAGGACCAAATCTGTCAGGGCTAAAACCACTCAGAAATAAGAAACATGCCAGTCAGAAGCTGCCAGACAAGTGGAAGTGCATGTATGTCATTCATGCTCATGACATGTACGCCTGTGTCTAGATGTGACAATGAACAGATTATGCTTTTCTGTTTAATTAGCAACTGGGTAACAAGTCACCTTGGCCCAAACCACGAAGGCCGGAGACACGACAGGCTGACTGCCAACTGGAATCAGAGAAATAGCTGTGAATCTGGCCAGTTGCCAGTCTACATCTGGGTGCCCCAGGACAACCCAAATTGTAGATTTAGACTTGGAGAAATGATTTGCTCAGGAACTTCTCCATCTGGCCTAGAAAACTGAAGCTCAATATCACAACAAAAGTGCTGGAGAGCAGGTTTTTGGCTGGGTGACTTCTAATGAGTAGACTGATGGCTGATGAGCATAGGTCTGTCAAGGATCACTCTAAAAATCTACAGCCCCTTTTTGCTAAGACCAGAAGATTTCACTCATGGCGCATGGAAACAAGGTAGTCCCTGGGGTCAGTGAGGAGGCCCAACGGAGCCCAAGACTTTTGAAGACTCAGGGCAATGATATAAGTAAATTCCTACCTGATGACCTACCTTCATAAGTTTCTTGGCCACCTCAGTAAAGCCACTATACAACATCTTTCCCACCTGACATAGGAAGAAAGTGTTTATTTGGAGCAGCCTATCATGATAGCATGATAGGTTTTAAGCAGAGGATGGCACTTGTATTCAGTTCACATGCCCTTCCTACCACAATCAGCCAGACCAGCCCTTCACAGATGAGACAGGCCCTTAGGACAAACCTCGTTTGCAGGACCAAAACCAGAGGCAATCCTTTGTGGAGATGACTAGCTGTCACCACAAATTAGGGCCTTTATCAGACTCCTCAGAGGCCTTCATCCCCAGGAGTACAGCATAATAAGGCCTTACCTATGGCGAAAGTCATCCCCAGGAGCAGCCAGTCTCGTGTTCAGACTCCCGCATCTAACACAGACCAGTGCTCTTGCAGCTGGACACAAAGCAATAAAAATACATTTCAGAGTGCAGAACATCCTGGCTGGTGCATGCACACGCACATGCACACACACACACAAACACACTAAGCAGCCCACACCAGCGAGCAGGCTGGACTACCTTGGGCTTTAGATAACTGCAGGTCTTTCAGAGACTGCCTGTCAGACCCACAAGAGATCCTGCCCAAGGAAATGTAAAAGTTCTCATCTCAGGCTGCTATTTCAGCAACTTGGTGAAGTTAGTTGCCAAAACTTATGTCCTCTAAGTTCTTTTGAAAATCTTAGCTTTGTGCTTTTTTCAGAAAAGTCTATGCCTGATTCTATGATACTTCTGCCATTCTAGTGTCAGATAATTTGAAAGGTTCTTTTCATTTGTTAGGGGTTTTTCGCTTTCCTGCAAATTGCCTCCTTGATCCCTTTCACGGTATGAGGTTTTTCTATCAGCCTGCTCATAGGAATGCACCTGTGCTAAAGGGAACAGACCTTTTCAGCATTTCAAATAAATCTCTAGTGTTTGGTTTTGCAGCTGAAAGCCGGAAGGTTATCATTGTAAGTGGCGTGTTTATACTCAGATGAAGTCCGGTTTTATTTCTGAAGCCTTTCATTCACTGTAACGGGTGTGCAAAGACACTCAGCTGCGGCACACAGCCAGAACAAAGACAACCATATCAACTCAGCTAAACTAACATTACAAACGAGGATGAATTTCCACTCTCAATAAAACAAACAAATCACACCAGAGTGCATTTCCTCCCGGGAAGGCGGCTGGACCAGCAGGACACTGCAGCAGCTCCTGTTGTCCCAGGTTCTGCCACACCAGACTATCTAGACATCTCAAAGCATCCAAGAGCCTGAGACCATGAGCCACCAGTTATTTTTTAAATACTAATGATGGGTTGATAGGAAGGACAGATAACCAATTGCATAGGTGCAAAGAAGAAACAAGCTACAGCCTGATTGAAGTCACCTCCTTAATTTTCCTCTTCGCACGCCAGTTTGGATCCAGATTCAAGATGGCCCACGCCTTTACCTAGCGACTTGGCTCCCGCAGAAAGGCAGCTGCAGAAGAGCTTTTAAAGGCTCACCCATAGACCCTGGCTATAGGTATATGAGGGAGTTAGACCCTGCCTCTCTCCTATGCCTAGTGCTTGAGCGGAGATGTGGACCCACGCTGCCTGAGGCACTCGTAGCAGCAGCAGGAAGGGAGGCTGCCCAGCACAGCCCTCACACCACCCGTGCCTCAGGCCAGCACATGTTTTTCCAAGAGTCATCTTTTGAGCAGCATAAAACAGAGCTTTCTCTCTCAAAGTCTGGCTACCTTATTAAAATTAAGAGTGGTAGGCAAGGTCAAATTAGAGGAGACAGGAGCAAAATAAAGCTCAGCGAGTAAGCTTGCATGCAACCTGCATGAACAGGAGTGACTAGTGTTAACAAGTCATTACAACATAGATAGGCACACACAAATAAATACATATAGAGAGAGGGACAACCACACAAAGGAAAAGTCAAGTCTCAGCATGGTGCTTCTTGTCCAATGCATATACATAAACTACCCCGAGATGGCACTGCTGGGTTGCGTTTTCTCTACCAAAGGCAACACCTCAAAACTACCTGTCTTTGAAGCAAATGCAGGCATCCTTGTAAGTATTTCCTTTTTTTTTTCCCCCATTTGACTAGCTTTTCCAGGACACTTTCTATTTCTCAGCAACACTCACTGCATTTCCACGTTAGTCACTCAGTGATTAAAATTGGGACTTTCACACTCTGGGACCTCTCAGGAGACACAATGGCAACAGCAAGGTTGAGAGCAATCCTAGTCCTCTCAAACCTACAGCCACAGACCAAAGGATACAGGTTGGAAAGTTTGCATTAAAAAATGCACCCTCATCACTCTGCCATAGCCTGAGCTCTTCATGCTGTATGCTTCAGAAACCTCAAGAAAATACAGAGCTAAGTAAACCTTTGAGCCATGGGCATGCTAACAACAGTGGCCCAGGTAAGACAATACCAGTATGAAGAACAAGCCCCATCTCACATGTCTAAAATGCCCTTGTTCCTGGGCTAGTAACATTCATTTTGGCCGTACTGCCAAAACAGAGCTGGTCCTGCCCCTTTGCAACCCTTTGGGACATGCTGGAGCAGTCTGATGAATGCACAGCTGAATATACACTGGTCTGAAAACCATAAAAATGTAGTGTCAACTTAGGCAACACATAAGCTAAAATGGGAAAGACTCAGAGTACAAGGATGACAGACACATTCATGAGGCATTTCACATCATTTTATGTTACTGTTTCTTTCCCAAAGAGTCCCACAATAGCTTTCATTTAAGGCCCACCGAGACTTTGGAGAAAACCATTTACCTCTTATTTATTGTTTGCTTCTTCCACAGGCCTTTTTGTTCATCTCTCAAAAGCACAGGAACACTGCTGTGTGGGGAGCCACCTGCTCTTGTTGCTTCTTTCTCCTTGGAGCTGGGGGATAAAACATGCCCAAAGGACAGAGCCAGGGACGGTGGGAACTCTGTAAGCGAATGGACTTGAAGGCAATGGGCCACACTGCACAGGGCTTCAACATCATGACAAGCAGCGGCACTGCCTCAGAAAGCATGTTTTGCCTCCAAAGAGGACGGAGGTGGCAAGTTGTGGCTTCCCCTTGAGGCTTGCTGCTCCATGTCAGAAGTTTCAGACCTTACTCTTTGGCTCTGCTACAGTGACAAAATTACCCCAGACAGGATACAGAAAAGAAGGGATGTTAATAACATGGGGTTTGTGTGTGTTTTTTTTTAAGCGTAAAGAGGGCAGCATATTCTGCAGTGATGCAGGTAGACTAAGTGATATTCTTGACAGGACACAAACATCTATTAAACCCAGTGCTGTTGTGCTGAAATTAGCCAAACAGTTCCTCTCAATGGTCCTGGAAGGAAAGGGATAAACACCCACTTTCTAGATATAAGGAATTTTAGACTTCCAAAACACACGATTAATGACAGAAGAGGACAGATGAAATAAAGGCTTCCATTAAATTAGTTACAATTTTCCTGCATTGCTGTCAGAAGAAAGGTATTTTTCTCCTTCATTTCCTCTACTTACCATTCAACTTGAAGCCATGAGATCCTGCAATCAAACAATAACAAAGAACAAGGTTATCTTTAATCTTCACTCTACAGAACGCCTCAGACTTGTCCCCATCTGCTATCTGATTTCTACCGAGAAACCCACAGCAGTACTATTAATCACAAGGTGGGCTTGATCTCTCATGCTCTTACACCCTTTTCACTCTGGACAACTCTAGGTTGTAATTCGTGAGAAGTGCAATAGAACATGCCACAGCGCTTCTGTAGGTTTCAAGAGATAATAGCTATCAGCCATTGATTCAGTGCATGAGGTTCATTTGGTTCCCACTCCCACACAGGATGGAGTGGTCAGTATTTCTGAAAATGTGACAGCTGTATTTTCTCAGGACCTGAAAAGCAGTATTTGACCATTAAGCCCCTCCAGACTTGAGGTACAGCCAGTGACAGGAGGAGGAGGAGGATCCCACCACCTTCATAACAACTGCAAAGTGACTGCGGGTTGTTTCAGTGGCAGCTTTTTTTGTGGAATAAAGGCTTAGGAGAATGTTCAGCACTATCTTTGCATTTCTAATAATAGTTTCTTCAGAGACTGGAAATAAAATGTTCCTGCATGTTTCCCTCCAGCATGGCAAAACCTGATGCCGCAAACTGAGCAGTGAATGTTGTCTAGCTTGACTTCAGTAAGGCTTTTGACACTGTCTCCCATAACATCCTCATAGGCAAGCTCAGGAAGTGCGGGCTAAATGAGTGGACAGTGAGGTGGATTGAGAACTGGCTGAAAGGCAGAGTTCAGAGGGTTGTGGTCAGTGGCACCAAGTCTGTTTGGAGGCCTGTAGCTAGCAGTGTTCCCCAGGGGTCAGTACTGGGTCCAGTGTTGTTCAACTTATTCATCAATCACCTAGATGAAGGGACAAACCACACAAGTTTGCTGATGATACAAAACTGGGAGGAGTGGCTGATACGCCAGAGGGCTGTGCTGCCATTCAGAGGGACCTGGACAGGCTGGAGAGATGGGCAGAGAGGAACCTCATGAAGTTCAACAAAGGCAAGTGCAGGGTGCTGCACCTAGGGAGGAATAACCCCCTGCACCAGGACAGGCTGGGGGACAACCTGCTGGAAAGCAGCTCTGCAGAGAAAGACCTGGTAGTCCTGGTGGACAACAAGTTGACCATGAGCCAGCAATGTGCCCTTGTGGCCAAGAAGGCTGATGGTATCCTGGGCTGCATTAGGTGGAACATTGCCAGCAGGTGGAGGGAGGTGATCCTCCCCCTCTACTCAGCCCTGGTGAGGCCACATCTGGAGTACTGCGTCCAGTTCTGGGCTCCCCAGTGCAAGAGAGACACAGAGCTACTGGAATGAGTCCAGCGAAGGGCTACTAAGATGATGAAGGGACTGGAGCATCTCTCCTATGAGGAAAGGCTGAGAGAGCTGGGACTCTTCAGCCTGGAGAAGAGAAGACTAAGGGGGGATCTTATCAGTGTGTATAAGTATCTGAAGGGAGGGTGTCGAGAGTTTGGGGCCAGACTCTTTTCAGAGGTGCCCAGCAATAGGACGAGAGGCAACAGGCACAAACTGAAACACAGGAAGTTCCATCTGAACATGAGGAAAAACTTCTTTACTGTGAAGGTGACAGAGCACCGGAATAGGTTGTCCAGAGAGGTTCTGGACTCTCCTTCCTTGGAGATATTCAAAAGCCTTCTGGACACAATCCTGGGAACTTGCTGTAGGTGATCCTGCTTGAGCAGGGAGGTTGGACTAAATGATTTCCACAGGTCCCTTCCAACCTCAAACATTCTGTGATTCTGTTAATTCTATCTCTGCCCTCGAATTCTAGCTGTCTATCAGTAAACTTTAACATACTTCTAAAATGCTGAAAAGCAAAACGCCCAAGTGGCCTCACTGCCAGAAACTTCAGAAGTGTAAAATAGGAACCTTCACCTTGCCTGCAATCACCTAGGGCACATGTCAGCTCTTGGAAATGCTATTTTTAGGCCAGCCTGTGATTTTCATTTGACTCTAATCAGTCCCTACACTGAGGAGAGAAGGATGAGGAAAGGCTAAAGAAAATGGAATAAAAGGCAATTTTCCATAAAAGTCAGCTTTTTTTCAGTGCATGCCATTTGACAGAAATGGACTATTCAGAAAGATGTAGCATTAAGGGTGCATAAACCCTGCAGACAAGGCAGCTCCTACTCTTTCGTGCGGGACCGTCTGCGAGAAGGTACAGGAATGACTGTACAAGACCTGAGTGTACAACGCGGCTGCTGCCTCTTTCCTGCACAGCATTCCCCTGCCCCAACAGGGTGTGTGGCATCCCACAGCTGGAGGGAGGCTGTAGCGCTGCATCAAAGCAAGCCCCAGTGACCCCCAAAAGCTACATCCGGACTGGCACAATGGTGCCTTCCAGCGCGTGACCTGGGGCTACAGGATCTATCACGCCACTCCAGCTGCAGCCCCAGGATTAGCCATGAACCCATTTCTAACCAACTGCCACCACACGGCACCACACAACATGCTTGTTCCAGGCTTCCCATAGATGCACCAGTCTGCTAAAAGTCCTTGTCTAGACACCCGAAAGAGCTGAACAGGATTGAGGAGGTGGATTTCTTCATGACACTAGAGAAAGAACATTTTATGAGCTTTTATTCTTTACTATTCTTTTATTCTTTTCTATTCTTTTTAATTTTGTCAAGACCATTTTTCTATATTCACGGACAGAATAGATTAGAAGACAAAAGCCAGCCTTCTGTCACAGAGGAAACAAAAGTAAGATTTGGCTTGGAGAAACAACAGAACAAAATGAATGATGGCTTGGGCCTGACACTCAACTAGGGATAGGAATAATTAGCAGTAATTATTGGACTGCATGGATGGTTGTTGACTTCTGTCGGTGATGTTTGAGTCAACAGTGCTCATGTAATACTTGGTATAATGGAAATGCAAAGGAAATAATTTTCATTATGTGTTTTATTACCAAATGCAATGCAAAGGATAAGAAAAAAAGGTTCTCCAAGAAAAAAATACTCTAGATGCACCATTTATCAGAGTATTTGGTATATGGTGCATACTAGAGAACATAACATGATTCCAGGATCTGACCACTCCATGTGTAAGGAAAAAGAATATCATGCAGTAACCATACATTGCTACTGGAGTGGCATGACAGAGCAGAGAAATATCCTATTTCTTTGCAGTATGACAGTATAACCAACAGGAGCCTGAATGGCTCAGAAGCCTGCTAAGGAACTGTGGGATCTCTCTGCTTAGGTCCCAGGTTTGGATCCTCATGCTAGTAACCATTAAATCTCTTTTCTGGATGGCTGTGAAGTTAAGCTGGTGGTTTCCTTTGAAACTTCAGTTCACTGCACACACCTACCATTCCCTTTGGTAGTCACACTGTTTAGTGAGCATGACTCCTTTATTAAACAAAATCTTTTCTCTATTTTAAGAGAGCAACTCTGCAACCTTATGTTTTTCTCTTTCCAGGAGGCTCCTGAGAGATAGAGTCCTGACACACCACATGGAAACACCTGTAAGACTTGCATGAGTTTTGGTAGACTGCATCTGCAGTGTGCTGTGTTTCACCAGCACCACTCCCTCTGCGCAGAGCAACCACAAACCCCTCAACTCACCCTCTTCAGTTCAAACAGGTGAGGGGTACTGGTGAATGTGACTGTGGCAGACTGCTAGACATATTCATGCAGAAAGCTCTATGTCTATTCTTATACAGTTTCATTAAAACTCAACTCACAGCTTGGCTTGCTATCTCTGCATAGGAACACACAAGAAAAGAAATAGCCTATGGTCTGTCCATGAACAGACATGCTCCTGACCAGGCACAAGGTCCTCTTCTGTGCTAGCTTTGCACAGCATTGCCTCGGAGCAGGGAGAGACTAGCCCCTCAACCCACATCCTCATGGGCACCAGACAGACCAGTGTCTATCCAGCCCTTTGGCTTCTGGAAGACCAGTGCTGGCGTCTGAAGGGTGGGTAGGAAGAGCAGCATGCCATGGGCGAAAAAAGCCCATCATGCTAAATCAAGTAGCATCCACTATCAAATGGGCCCATCAGCTGAGTCCTTCCCCCATCACAATAAATGATTTCCAGAAAAGTAATTTTTATCCAGATGCTAAGATCCCAGCTACTACTGCCCACAGAATATGTCTGACTGTAGCAACACATACAAGGTAGCAGTGTCCTCCCGTACAGTGCCTTAATAATCTCCATCATTACCAAGAGCTCTTTCAGTAGTTTAGGACAGGGTCTTCCCATTGGCAGTACAGAAGGGTAAAGCTAGTCATCTAGAGCCCTTTATAGGCAACCAAGAAGAATAAGCACCTCTGGAGTGCAATTCATTGAACCTATTTTAGATGCTTACCTTCGGATGAGATGAACTACAGTGAATTAGATAATTTCAGCTCAGCTACAGATTGTGGGCCTCTGAAGTTACAAGAAAGATGCCACACTGCATGCTTCATGTCCCATTGGTGAATTTTACGGAGCAGATGCAGCTGAAGATATTCTATACCCTAAAAATATTACTCCCACAGTTCTGCTCACCCAACCATACTAGGCGCCAGAATGGCTGCTTACCAGATTGACAATTACCTTGTCTCTCAGCATGCAACATTTTCTTTGTAAGGTCTGTTAGATGAAGTCAGGAACAAATCTACACTCAGAGGTGGCCAACTCCAAGAACAACTGCACTTGTTTCTCTGTCCTGGGTAACTGGGCTGCCTTTAAAGATCTCTGTCTCATCTTGGAGAGGCTGCATGGGGCTGTTCTCCATAAAATACAGCAGTTGCCAGGTTTCCTGATTTCCAGTTTTGCATTCTCCTGCAGTCACTGCAGAAGAGTAGCTACATGACCAAATTACATCTCCCTAACCATACAAAATTTCCAACTGCACAGTTAAGATAGCTCACTGTAAACCAGTCTTTGCTGAAGAGCATTCAGCTTATGAGAGTGAGGAATACAGTGCTGAGCAGTCCACAGAGTGCTAGCATGAACTGAAAAGCCTCCAGGTAAAGTAAACGGTGGTTGTGTTTCAATCCAAGTACAAAGAACAATTTCTATCTCACTACTGAAAACTGAACTCGTTCCTTAATTTACCTGTTATTTGGACAGAAAGAGCATCAAGGTACATCTTCTGGGAAGGTGGCAGCACCCCTGTCTCTTTGGGTACGTCTCCTTTGCAAAAGCGCACTGCTGATAAACTGGTGTTACAAGAAGTCCTTAGCAGTCTCCCCTCTTAAAAAAGGGAAGCCATCCCTTTTGTGGTAGCAAGCTGTAGTAGCCTGTTCAGACAGGCTTGTTAGTTTAGTTCAGTTTGACCATCCAGTTTTTGAAACCTTTAAAGACACACAAAAACAAGAAACCAGTCACAGCATAACACAGAAGGTATTTTTGAGGTAGGCTCAGACTCAGGTCTGGGCTCATGAGCCCCCTCCTTCCCTAGTGCAACCAGCACTCTTTACAAGGATGAAGACGGCAGTTTTTTTCACTCACCTCCTAGCTCTTGACTGAGCAGTGTCTTTTCCTGACTCTTCTCGCTCTGGATAATTAAGTCTCGTTATCTGAGACTATGTTTTATAGCTGTGTGGGAGAATAACAAGTCACACATGCCTTCACAGCAACAGAAAATCACATCAGACCCTGTCTTTGAAATCTGATTCATTTGCACTAGAGTATCCTAATTCTAGATTCGAAACCCAGCTTATTCCATTCTGGCCATTATATACAAGTAAACACATATTCTAGACATTTGTAAAAGCTGAACTGCTGAGCTGCTTAGATATATTTTCCAGTAAAAAAGAAGAACAGCAGAATTCATGCTGCTGTAATGCAAATGAATGTGGTTTATCACTGTATGAGTGTTTCCTCTGAAACAGATTTTGATTCCTTGAAAATGTTAAGTGCTGACTGCTGCTGCCTGACTTAATGACCAGCAGCATTTATTGCACATACAGGATTCAAGATGGAGAAAATTCACCAGGCATATACAAAGGATACCTCATCTTTGCCATAGCATTTTAAGTTGTTTGCTCATATACTTCCTTTTAGTTACTCAAAGTTTGGGTTAGGTTCTTCCTTTCCCACCACCCTCTATACATTTGCTAGCTGGCACACAATAATGGCGAAAGGATAATCAAATCTACTAATCAGATTGTTGTCTCTAGGTAGGGCAAACAATATACATTAAGCACAGTTCTGCGGTTAATTAAAAAAATAAACTGAAACAAACAAAACCATGCCCTCTCCTTCCTGCCAAAAACCTCAGAGCCTTGCAGCTGTTTGATACTCTGGAATTCAGCATTTATGAAGCAGGAGTGTTGGATGATAAAGAGACTGGAAGCACAAAGGTCTCAGAAATATTTACTGCTGAACATATTCACGCATAGCACCTGTTGGGAGAAATTACAAAAGCAGCTGCCAAAGAGGGGGAAGCAAGCCCTAATTTCTCAGCTGATAATCTATCTGCAGGTGGGGAGTGAGTCATTTTCAATTTGGCCTCATTAACTATGCCCTAGACTAAAGCTGTCCTAATTTGAACCAGTGAAGGGCCAGCCTGCAAAAGAGCAACATATCCGCACACCAACAAATTAGTTGCTTACTTACAAGCAGTGAACCCACACAACTCACATGCAAATTGCCAACTTAGCAAACATGCGGTTGATGTGTGCAGAAATGCTGATTTTTAGCTCTGTTGCACCAAGCGACATTAGGTGGGAAATTCACACAGTCATGAGGAATGACATAGGCTCAATGAACCCTAGTGTTAGGAATGAGGGCAGCACTGAATATCAAAATTCATCTTTAAGCTAAGTCTGAAATATGCTTGTGGAGAGAGGACTAAAGAAGCAACCTGATTTCAGCTGTCCTATGATAAGGAATAATTCATTCAAAGGTCACACACAGTTGTAGGGTATCTGTTTTCTGCTAATATTTAGTCATACTCTCAGATTTCTTTCATGATCGCAGAACCATTAAAATCCACTGCTGAGACTCTAGCTAGCCCACAGCTCTGAGAAGACAGAAGTCAAAAAGCCCCTGAAACCTTCCAATTCCATAACCTGTTTCCCAAATTATATGAATCATGGTGGCTTCATTTCCTCTGCCACGTGATTTTGTTACAAGGCTCACCCAAACTTTCTTTGGGTTCCGCTTTTCTTTTTTTTGGAAAATCTCATTTTCAGATGAGACAGGTAGAAAAAAAATGTGCTGAGAAACTACAATTCTCTTCATCTCTTCTCCAAGTCCTGCGGTATGAACATTAGCACTATGCCTTCTGCGAGAAGAGCAGAACTTCCCTCTGAAGACTAAATTACCTCCAAAGCCAGGTGGCAATTTGAAAAATACCACTGAGAGGTGTGTGTGTGTGTGTGTGGGGTGTCTGTATTTACTGCCTCAGTGAAGGTTTGCAGCGTGTAAGATAAGAGCAGTCAGCTTTTACCACCACATTAAAGAGCGGTTTTCAGCACTAGCAGGCAAGTTTCGCACTCTAGCCAGGGTCTGAAGAGAGTCTGTTTGCTCTCATCCATAGGAAGTGTCCATGTGGCATACACAAATGAACCCGAACTTAGTTTTTTCCTTCTGCCAGTTCAGTAGCTTGGAGATAGCATTATTATTTAAGAGAATGTCATATTCTCATCAAACTGCAGTTAACTTTTTTTTTCCAGTAAAATTATGCCAATCTATTTAATCTTGAGCATCTGTTTGACATTGGTCCCCACCAAGCCACAGCAAGCCAGGATCTGAAGAGATCAGCAGCTTCGGTCCCTTTGTATGTTCCACCCTTGTCCACCATCTACCACAGAGAGCAGTGAATTAACTCCCCCACGTTCCTCCTGTTCACTCTTTGCAAGCATAATGATCTTTCCAAAATGTTGTACATTAGGCGGTATCTCCCAGAGCAGAGAAAGAACTTCAAGCTCCATTAGGACAAAGCAATTGGCAGCAAACTGTTGAAAACGCAATGCGCGTTTTGTGAGTTAGAGGGCTTGCTCATTTCAAGAAGTGTGTCCTGGCTACTATGGGACTCACAGTACAAAGATATAAGACAACAGTTTTGTGCTCCATACACCTCATACCTCTTGCCAATCAGCATTTGTTTGCCAACTTGCAGCTACGAATCCAACACCTGAACTGGCTAAAACTGGCACACGTCCTTTAAATAGTTTTACAGCTGCACTCATGTGAGTATCTGCATCTTTCAGAAGCATCTGAGTACCAAAATGCTGAACTCCAGTATGCAAATTGGGCAAAAAGGGGGGGAAGAAGTCCTATTTCTATGACAGTCACTCCTACAACTTTCCACCTGCCCAGATCCCCTCCAGCACATGGAATAATCCACGATGAGACAGTAGCCCCTACCAGCCAGTAAAAGCTCTCAGCTGCTTCACACCAAGTAAAGACCAATCCAAAACCAACCCTGGCTTTGGAGACAAACTGCTTTCCCCCCACATCAACTACTGACTGGAAGCAGCTGAGGATTCAAACCTTTACACTCTTTCACCTTCACTGGTCTATATAAAGAAACTCAAGTAGAGTGTTTTGAAATAGGAAAAAAAATATGAAAAAAAGGATGTGGTAAAAGTTTATGCCATATAGTAAGAGTTCCTGGTAGGGTATCAACTGTAGATAAATTCTATAGACTAACCTTGACTGAAGCAGTGCTGCTGATCTGCTTGCTGGGATTCAGGTAAAGTAATTCATATTTTAATCTTTCTCTTAATTTTTCAGTAATTTGATAGAAGCATTGATTGTAGAGCACTATTTTTAACATAACCTGATGATTATTTCTTGTAAAGATCAAAAGGTAAGATGAAACACGTAGTGTTGCTTGTCTTAGAGCAGAAAGAAAGATTTCCAGCTTTAGCGATATGCATAAACATACTCTCTTGAAATGAAAAAACCTAGAAAAAATGGCAAGAAACTATCCAACTACAAATTAAACAAATGGCAGATGTGGGACCTACTGCTCTTTATTGCACTAAGCCTTCTTACTCTTCTCTTGTGTATCCACAAAATGGTAATTTATATCTAACATGAATAATGATCTAGAAAACAAATATAAACAAAATCAGCTTCATAGCAGTAACATTATTTGGTTTGTATTGATTAGGAGAGTATCTGTGATAAATGCTGTAGAAGTCCTTGCTGAAGCAGTGACCTGAATTTGCTTCATTCTTTTGTACTGTAGCTAAATTAAAATGATTCGTTTGCTGTGTTCTGTGTCATTTGTTTATCATTTCCTCGCTATTAAAGCTACACCTACACTTACAGTAAGTTACAGACTTTCTGATGAGAATGTTCCTAACTATGAAGCTTTCATGGATAAGCATATTCTTAATCCATCCCCCCCAGTCTTTGCTAACGTACAGACTTGTCTAAACCAACTAGCACCAGATGAACTCAGATCTGAGTTCCAAAAAGAAACCCGTCCCACAGCCTGCTGTGTTGCAAAAAAATCAGCAAAGGTAATACTGTAAAACCTTGATGTTCCATTTCATAGGTCAGTAACTTTGCTACTAGCTTAGCCACAAGCTCCTGCTCACCGTTAAGCCCAATTAATATTTAACTAGTCCATAAGAAGTGGAAAATCCTCACTCAATAGGAGAAACTGGGAGCACATGGAGCAGTGACAACACTGGGTCTGGACTGGCTAAGGCACTCTCTCTTAAGCAGTGCTTAAGCTGGCTCTTCCATTATCCTTTGAATTACAGAAATTGTCTGAAACAGTCCTAGAGCTGCTGGCAATTCCTTCAGAAAACTCGTGGAGGATAAAGGAATTTTCTTCAGAAGACAGGAGAAGAAAAACATGGTGCCTGTCTCTAAACGAAGTGGAAAAGGAGGAGCTGGGAAATTGTGAGCACTAAGACTTGCTTCAATACTTGGAAAAATACTGGAATCATCAATCAAAAATCTGTTTTCAAGCACCTAGAAGACAGCGCA
Organism: Apteryx mantelli; assembly: GCF_036417845.1. NCBI lineage: Eukaryota > Metazoa > Chordata > Aves > Apterygiformes > Apterygidae > Apteryx > Apteryx mantelli. The sequence goes on along the minus strand of NC_089986.1, from coordinate 25,316,137 downwards.
GTGGTAAGTAACAATCCACACAGATTTGTCTGAAAATGACTGGAATCACAGTAATCCAACTTTCTTCAGGGACAGACTGACAGCACTTAGGGACAGGGCGTAGGAGGGGGAAGTAGACTTCTAACGCTATCTCTAAAGAAATTCTCATAAGCAAGCTAAGGAGACATGATCTATATGAAACTTCTATATGATGAGTGAGCAACACACCAGTACCCACTGAGATACTAATCAGTCTCCGTCATACAGGAAAGGTTCATTCTTTCAGGGTTCAGTATCTTCAGTATTTCTGTTAATAACTTGGACAATGTGATAAAGAAGATGCTTATTAAATTACTGCCAGCTTATTTGTTAAAGAATGATTCTTCAAATAATTTTGGGCAAACATCACTCTCTGTGGACTGTTTGTGAACAATTCCCTCAGATTACTCAAAATGTGAAATTAAAATTTGAGGGGCGCAAAATGATTGAAAACATCAGACCTTAAGAATCAGGCACTCCACTTGAATACTTGAAATTTCCATTTTAGAGACTGGCTAACATTTTCTTGAAACTAAGCATTTTCAGGAGTAATGCTACATGTAATTGTACTAACAAATTCTAAAGAAAATGCATTCAGTGAGATAGGAACTTGATAAAAGTAGAATCAAAATTCACACTTTTAATTTTAAAAGCTATCACAAGCAATTTTCTGATGTGCTCATCTCGGACATGAAGTGTTGGATTAACATGTGCTCTCCACACAAAAATATTTCTTGTCGTCTGATTTTTCCCCAACTAAAGGATGCTCCTGCGGAAAGGACACACATGCCCACACAACAGCACGACACCCCTATTTCCTCCTACCTGTTCTGTATCCAGGTGACAAGAGTGTCTGCCTGCAATGATGAAGCAGCTGCCTCACCATGGTGGCTCAAAGGGACTGACTCAATCCCAGATTGACTAATAAACCAAGGTTTTCTTTTGTTCTCATTTCCGACAGATAAACCCACTGATAACAATCAGATTTCCTTTTGTTATTTCCTAAACTGACAAAGCTTTGACTGTCCCACTCCTGTGGCTCAGACCAATTGCCCACAGCTAAGTCAGGCGAGGCCCCTCAACTGAGGGCACCTCCCCACTCCATCCTGCCGGCAGGTCTCCCTCGCTTGCACCACAGGGTCACCACTGAACCACTGCGAAGGACTAGTCCCATGTGAATGTGAAACCCCCAAGTAACCTTCCCCTGGCTCTTTGGTACTCATCAGTTTTCTTGTAACCATGGTCTCGCCTACTTAACAACCCTTGTTCTAACCCCCAGTTCTTCTAGTGTTACTCAGTTATTTCTAGTGTGCTTTCCTGAAAACCAAGTGCCTTAGACCTTCTGCCTTTCCCTTATCTGAAAAATCAGGTATTTCATCAAAGACAACACTGCTCTGGCAAGGTCTGTCAAAGGCCTTATGCTTTTTATTCAGTTTACCATGCCTTCATTTATTCTCTAATTTAAAATCTGTATGAAGCTTTGGGTTAAGAGATACAGAACTGCTTTAATTACATTTGCCCCTCTTTCCTTACATAGATACACTAAACTGACTGTTTTCCAGATGCACTGATTCCATACCTACTTGACAGACTCCATAAAAATTCCTGGGTTGGACTTTCAGCTTTTTGTGCCAGTTGTTTCAGTAGTCTGAGCTAGAAATAATCTGGTTTCCCCAACCTGAGCATATTAAGCTCTGAGTTCATTCTCAGTTCAGATACAGTTATTTCCACTATCACTCATTCTTTCCAGTACGTTATCCCACCTCTGACTTCCAGTAATATCAGCATCCCTATGAAAAGCAGATTTGGCAAAGCCCAAAGCCTGTCCATCTCGTCAGTTAATATTCAGCAGCTCTACTTGCTCTCACTTTCTCTCCCTCTCTTGCTCCCACGTACACGCTCACTCTCAGGCTCACGCGTGCTCTCTTTCTTGCTCTCTATCTCTCTCTTTCTATATAGATGTTGTAATCATGTAAACAAAAAAAAATTACTGTTTTTTGGTTTCTTTAGCAAAGTCCAACCCTGGTTGGTAATGCTTATCAGCTACCTGTCACTTTCCGACCTCCAAAGCAGAGACTCCTTTCTTAAATCAGCTTCTCAACCCCTCTCCATTGCTTACTCAATTCATTCCTAGATGAAAGCCCAGTAGGTCTGCTTAAGCTGACCTACTCAAAAACTGCATCAAACACAAGCACTATATTAAATAAAATTATCCATATGAGTGCAGAGATAGTAAAAGCACATCACCAAAAGCTACTGATGCATAGGGAATCACAGATGCGTATCGTATTCAAAGTAAATTCCCAACTATCACTTTGACCTGACTTAATAGACAGAACACTCATTTCACAAATTTCTATGTAATGAAAGAACCGAACACAAGCATTATGGAAGTTTAAATAGACATACAAGTTACTTGCTATGACCAGTGCACTTCAGAGCCCTTGAAAGGATGGGTTTGAAGGGACCAGTACCTTCAATACCTGAATGGGGTTATTCTGAAGGACCTGATAATCAATGGATGCTGACTACCTGCCTGCAAAAATCAGGCTGCTTTAGGACAGATTAAGCCATTCAGAACGGAAACAGAAAGATCTGTGCTTAAAATGAGGACTCGCTTTCAAAATTAGGCAAAGACTAATCAAGTGTTCAGCTCAGTTTTGCAGGGGGGGAGAAAGAGTTGTACCCAAAAGTATTCTGTTCTGATACATCCAGACACTAACCTGGGGCCTTGCATGTTTCCAACCTGTTCTCTGTGTGGTTTAGGGGAAAAATGACCAACCGCAGCGAGGAATGCAACTTTACTAGCATCGACAGCTTAGCAAAGACTCTCCAGTTCGGGATCTCCATCCCCACCTTCATTCTTGGCTTAGTTCTCAACACCTTAGCCCTCTCCATGTTCTGCTGCTTTTGGAAGAAACAGACCAAAACCTCAGTCTACATGATCAATCTTGCAATTGCAGATGTCCTGCTGCTTCTCTCGCTCCCTCTCAAGCTGTACTACTCTGTCACAGAAGCGCCCGGGCTCCTGTGTGCATTCATTGAGTCTCTGTACTTTGTCAATATGTATGGCAGTATCTTCATTATTGTCTGCATTACTGTCGACAGATACATCTGCATAAGGCACCCCTTTGAAGGCCGAGCTAACCAGTCCCCCAAATGTGCAATCTTGATTTGCTGCTTCATTTGGGCAATAGTCTGGCTTTGCAGCAGCCCAATGTATGTGTTTCACAAGGACGAGAATTTAAAGTGCTTTCACAACATGTCAGAAAAGGCCTGGAGCATCCCCCTCATTGTTTCTGTGGAGATTTTTGGATTTCTGATCCCACTCTCAGCAATGGTTTTCTGCTCTGCTCAAAACATCTCTATTCTTCTGAATCAAAAAAGCAGAGATAAAAAGAAGGAAGAAGACAGTGGCTCCTTACGAGTCATTACCATTAACCTTGTGGTATTTTTGGTGTGCTTCACACCGGTCCATCTTGGGATCTGCCTACAGTGCCTGGTAAGACAGCATGTCATAGAAGACTGCAGTTTGAAACAAAACATCAGCCTCTTCATTCAGGTGTCAATGATATTTGCCAATCTGAACTGCTGCCTGGATGCCATCTTTTATTACTTTGCTGCAAAAGAATTTCGTGAGAAAACGAACATGAAGACGGTTATTGAACTATGTCCTGTCTTTAAGCCTTGTGCTATAAGACAGGATTGCCTGCAGTGGAAGAACATCTCTTCCTCGGCTCCCACTTGCCTTGCAGGACTCTGAGAGTGCCATCCCTGACACAATACTAGGGTCACCCTGGCCACGGCAGGGAAGGTGGAGGAGGAGGAAGGACAGCGTTTTTCTGGTAAATGTGAACCTGTTCCAAACATTTTTCATATGTTTCCATATTTTTAATGGTGAAAGGGGAAAAGTGCTGGAAAAAAAAAATTTTTATTGTCATAGCGTTATGTCCGTAACCTTCATGGTATCTGTTAAAATGTGAAAAGCTTGCCAGAGTAAAACAACACAAATCATCAGAATGCCACTTAAAATCAGCCTTCACCACCACTGCACCAGTTTTCCTTTCGCCAATGTGATCAGAAACTTGCTAGGGCCAGTCAAAAATAGAAATAAATATTTCAAACCTTCTTTCTAACTTAGAATGTAACCGAGAGTTAAAAGGCAATATAGAACCAAAAGTCTCACTCTGTTCTTTGTGTCTGTAAACTGTACATAAGGTTACCATCAGAACTCTTCTGGTGTGAACAGCTTGGCCAGCTTGTTGTAATATTGAACCATACCTCCCACAAGCATTATACACCAGTCTGGGCCATTACTGAGGACAGCAGCTCCTGTTCTGCCAAATGGAGGACGGCTTGCCCAGTATACGACCCTGAGCAATGTACATTTGTGATTATCTACGCTGAGGAATCAGCACATTTTTCTCCAGCAATTTTAAAACTGGCTTTGCACATGGAAAACAAAAGAACTGCTTCAAATACTGCATTTAGTGAATGATCCCACATGATGAACTGTGGGTAATCATCACAATATTTATGCCAAAGGTATAATATGATACATGCATTAAAGTTTTCTGTCTGCCTTCTCATGCTTTCTTGGAAGACAGGAATTATGGAAGCAATCATAGCATCCCAGAAAAATAGGCTGGGACCACCCATCTGATAAACTCCTGTCTCCCAGCCATGAGACAGGATTAGCTCCATCCATCTCGTTCCTCAGAGAAGCCTTCCTAACTCTGCTTTACAAACCTCTGGAGACCGCTGTCTCACAACCTTTCTTGATCAGCTCTGTTGGTATTTCACCACCCTTATACCATGTGTAAGTTTGGCGCTGAGTTTAAACTAAAGACTTTCTTGTTGCAATTTAAGCCTACTATTTCTTCTACCATGATATTGATATGATTCATGCTGCCTTAGCCAGAAACATTTTCACATAAAGAAATCTATCTTTGTGCCTTTTAAAAGCAGCTGTAAAAATTGTTTAAGATTGCTCAGAACCACGTCTTTGTTCCAGAGCAGACGTTCTATTTATTCAAAATGTGAAAAGAAATTGGCTTCTGTCTGGAGCAAAAAAAGAAAGGAGGGGGCTAGTTTGCTAGTTTTGAAAATAAAATTTGCAGTCAATTGATTTCTGTACAAATTACTGATTGTGCAAGTGGGAAGCTGCACATATCTAACGTGTGAATGTTTTAAAACTTGTTAGTACTAAAAGCATGACCACAGCTGAGGCATGAAGGAGCTCAGAGGAAAAGAAAGGTTTTTATGATCTTCTTCGCCATTATCTGCAGAGCAGCAAGAGGAAGAGCTTTCCAAAACAGTAGGTTCTCAAAATATTATTTACTACTGTCTTGATCATTCAGAAACCTGCAGCCTTTTCATTATGAGCCTTTCTTTTTGCACCTTTGATATTAATTTGCATATGAAAGATATGTAGGAGAAAGAACATGTTCTACCAAATAAACTGTATACATGAGCTGTGTGATTTTAAAATATAATTTTAATTCCTCAATGTGATGGCAGTGTATGATTCTTATCTGATTGTTTCATGCCAAACTTTTACCATTTTTCCCTTAAACAGCTCCAAGACTTAATTGGAGATTTTCCTTTCCAGGAAGTACTTATGGTTCATAACTATGGCAACAGATAATAACTGAATTACCAGAAATAAATAGAAAAAGTAAAAGCAGGAAAGATAACCACCCCTAGAAATCTGGACAATTTTAAATATTTTCTGAGGAAACCCTCTCAGTAAATACTTGACAATTCCCTGTCAAATCCCTACAATATTTCCTGCAAAATACTCTGAGCTCCTTCTTTTATGACTAGCCAATTAGCTGAAACTTCATATTACCATTGGTGCAATTTGCAACTCTGCAAAAACACGGCACTTCTTAAGGTACAAAGTTTAAAGTTTATCAAGCACACATGACGCGTGATGCTACAGTACACACCTTCCGCAGGTCTGTGGATAACGCTAAGCCTGGGGTATGGCTGAGACGCCAACTGGCAGAGCCTCAGTCCAGAGGGACCCCGATAAACTCAAGGACTGGGCCAGCAGAAATCTCATGAATTTCAACAAGCAAAAATGCAAACTTCTGCACCCAGGGCAGTACAACCCCATGAATTGGCACAGGCTGGGAGACAAAGGCTGATGCAGCTGCCCTCCTGGAAGGGTGATGGTGGACACCAGGCTCAATACGAGCCAATGTTGTGCTCTTCATGTAAATAAGGCAAAACGGACACCAGGCTACATTAAAAGTGTGGCCAGCACCTACAGAAAAGTTACTACTATCCTCTACTTGTATTACTGAGGCTGCACTGGAAGAGCATGTCCAGTTTTGAGCCTCACAGTTTAAGAGGGATGTGGAGAAACTGGAGAGGGTGAAAGGGAGGGTTAGGAAGATGATTGGGGCATAGGGCAGCCAGCCTGTGAGGAGAGATCAAGGGAGCTGGGCTGCTTTTGTCTGGTGTGCCGGAAGGGCAGTGGCAGAGTCAAACCCTGCCCAGCAGTTCCTGACAAGATAACAAGGAGTAATGGCCCTTGGTTCAGGTTCAAGATTAGGAAGAACTTCTGCACTAGGAGGTAAGGCAGCACTGGCACAGGTTACCCAGAGATGCTGTGTGATACCCATCCATAGGGGGTTTCGAGACGTAACTAAACAAAGCCACAGCTGAGCTGCTGTAGCATTGGAGGCAGGCCTGCTCTGAGAAGGAGCTGGACTCCAGAGGTGCCTTCCCACCTTTCTGTGATTCTCAACAAAAGCAAGCCTACTTATTTTTTCCTTCCAAGACAAAAAGCCACCTCCTAGCGCTGCTGATGTTACAGCACTGTTTGTCAATAGCTCCACTGCAAGCACAGCCCAAAGCTGAAGAAATGCACTAGCAGCCTAAAAATCACCAGGCAAGCATCTATGAGCCATCACATAAGGCTACTATATTTGAAGTCAGGACTAATGAAGCAATATCCTTGTCTTCAACTGATTTATCACTAAGTACTTGGAAAAGAGCATTTCATAATCATAAAATGAGTAAGGGTACAAACTGAGCAGCCAGAGAGAAAAAATGCTTACGGCTCTCTTAATCGGGTATGGGGAGAAGTTTGATCTGCCAGGGTTAGAAAGTTCATACCAGCGCCTGGTCGGCAGCAGAGTCCCGGCACACATGGGAAGGGAGACAGGAGCTCTTTGAGGAGCAGGTCTCTCTGGATGAGACTTCTACTTTCAGAAAGAAATCAACCTTTTTTTTTCAACAAAGGAAACAGTGGTCTGCCTGTGAAATATAGCTGTAAGAATGGGGAGTGATGGGACCACTATGTACCACCGGTCTACAGACTCAGTCTGCTCAGTCCATACACCACAGCAAATTCAGACAACAGACACCGAAAGTTAAATTGGACTATTTTTCCTTCTATTTATCATTACCAGCGCCACTGTTTTGTTGGTCAAAAGTGATTTTACATATAACCCCATTTGTCTCAAATTTTGCCTGTTATATATGTAAAAGAGAACAGCCTGCCTAAACATACTTTACATTTCTGATAATGAAGGAAGAGAAAGAAGGAAGGGAGTCCAGCTGTGTTGGTTTCATGGGGCTATTATGATAGTCAAATTTTTATCACAAAAAAGCAGATCTTTTGAGTAAGAGGGTGTCACTTTCAAGTCACTGCTTTTCAAGATGAACTTAAATTTAAATAATAAGCTTAAATTCTGTCCTTGACTTACAGCTAAGATTACAGTTCTTTTGAAAACAGAATTTTCCATGCAGGCTCCTCTAATGAAATTTATACTGTTAACTCTGGAGAACCTCCAGCTGGTTTTATCTTTATAGCAGCGACAAAAACAAGCAAAAAACTCCACGCAGCTTGAGAAGGGATACACTTTTGATGATGAATAAAACTGAAAAGCGCTTGACATTTTAAAAACAACAACAAAAGCCTTCCTGAGTCAATACAAGTTCACAATTTCAATTTTCAGACTGCACAACAGAAGCAGTTTCTTTTCTCTCAATGTTAGCCCTAACACACATGAAGATGGTGGGTAACTGACTGAGAACCCCTTGCATCCTCAGCCCTCCTACTCCCAGGGAATCAATTCTACTATAATGTCAAAGAAGGACTGGCCTAGTTTAAAAAAAAAAAACACTCAAGTGCTAACCAAAAACACCCATAAGGATGCCTTTAAAAATTACATTTTCAGTTCTGCTCTCTTCTGTGTGTTGAAGAAAAGCTGATGCAATTAACCACAGGCTTTAAAGGGTAGCTGTATTTAATCTGAATTCTTCTGGACAAGATTGTTTCAGAACACCCAGGTGAAAATACACATACAAAGCTATTTTGTTTGTATCCAATCACATGCCCAATACAGGCATTCACAGATATTAAGGCAGAACTGACCAAGGCATTACCTATGGTTACTTATCATATAATGCAGGTAAAAAAAATTTTGACCTTGCACCCCCAGTAATCTGACCTGAATCTTGACAGAAATCCTGTTTAAATGATGGAACTCCTTAGAGAACAGGATATTGGAATTCATTCCTGATCTAAAGATTTCTATCTGCTGAAGAGAATGCACTCCCTCTCAAACTAAGCAAACTACTCAAACAGGTAATCACCATTAGTCTAAAAACTTAAAAAAAAAAAAAAAAACTCACTCCATTTTACTCAGTAAGTTTCTGGTTTCAGCTGTGAGCCAGTGGATCCCATCATGCTGTATTCTACACCCTATCCAATTTTCCTACACATTTTCACAATGCTTAAGCATTGTGCCTGCCCTACTTTGACTTTGATTCCTCTTCCTTAAACATCTGTGGATCATATTTATTCTCTGAAGTCCAGTGTTGCATGAGGAAAGCATGCGCAAGCAGCTATTTATATGAGGTACCACCTTGATCCACTGCCACGGCTCTGGGATTCCACATGCCCAGTCTAGCTTGGGATGTGCCACCTTGCAAGAAAGGTTTGACATTTGGCTGTGCTAAAATGAATATTGTCTGTCTGAGCAAGAAAACAGGCCAACGTGGATGAGGGAGTCCCATTTATATTTGTTTGGCAATAATCAAGTATAACAATTTTTAATCCATTTCATACGGATTAGAATACTCCTGTGCAAGGACTTGTTTAGAAACAGAATATCACAGTGGAATAAACCAACCACGGTAAGGAAGTCTGCGTGTGTTAGGTTAACACACTTACTTCTGTTGACTAAACACGATCCTTTTTTCTTTTCTTTTTCCAAAAATAATTATCCTCTCATGTCTCCTGCAGTCCATCCAGTACTACTGACCCAAATGCCATATTTTTACCCAGCCTCTTAATACTATGAAATAAAAGAGCCCACAGTCCCAAGGCTTTGCTTTCTCCCTCTTGTCACGTGCAGCTCTCAGGTCACCCCACTGACTTTCATCTGCAATTCAGGGCCCATGGAAGCAAGCTCTCTGCGCCTGCATCTGCTGGCATGCCACCAGGAGGGCTTTCTCCAGCCGCGCCCCGCAACGGTCCTCCAAACCGTGCAATCAGCTCAGCAGCTATGCCAGCAACCAAACCCTGGAGGTCCCCACACTGCCGGAGAGCACCGCTGCTTTCTGGGGCGTTTTATCAGATCCATCGACCTTCTACCATTAGTATTTGTTCAATAGTAATTGTGATCCCCAAGCCTTATTTGGCTGACCCAGGTAGCAATTGAGAGCATATATAGAATGAAAGTAGTTTGGACAAAATAAAATACAATTTTCCAGAAACTCTTTTCACATCCCTTTGCCAGATTAGTTATATCGTCTTAAGTTCTCCAAATTTTAGATCAGTGTAACTCCACTAACTTCAAATGCTATAAAAGTAGAAGTTTAATAATGCTGGATTATTAAAAAAGGTAATATTGCCCTGAAAGCCATTTTGAACTAACTTATCTTAATGATTTTTAACAAAAAAAATTTGCTGTAAATTCGACCAGTTTAATAGCAAGCAGAAGATCTAATATGAAAACTTCTTTTTACAGCCTTCACAAAACTGCCTTTATGATACTGTGTGATTTGGGAGCTGAAAGAGCCCCTGAGGGGCGATTTCTACCTTCCTTCTCGCACTGGGCTGGGCTGGGCACAGCTGGGGGCATGCTCTTCTGGGGCAGTTCTGCAGCATTTTGTTCTGATTAAATAGGTTAGAAAACATAAAATGGACCGAGCTGTTGCCATGAGAGAATGATCAGCAATCATTCCTCTCAAACTTTCTTCAAATAAAGCCTAATATTCTTAATTAAATGTTGCTTTAGCAGCTTATCTCAAGCCAGTATACAGAGCTCTGCAGAGTGAGAAGAGCAACCACCCCACTGTCTAAGACAGCCTGCAGATCACAAAATAAAGTTAAAACAGGCTGAAACACTGAAACTGATCTTCAGAGAGATATCTTTACTAAACCTCACATCTTTGTGGGCCGCTCTAAACGATACTCCACTCAAAGGTTATTCTCCAACACCACAACTTAACCTGTCCAAAATGCACGCAAATGAATGAAAGAGAAACCGATGCTATGGTGTTCTCAAAGGCACAGAGCTTTCTGAGTCTCGCATCAAAATGGCTTTGAAGTTTTTTTTCCCACACTCAGCATGCTTTCCACCTTAGACTAATTCCTTCCCACAGGTCTTTGGCACATTCTCAGTCCTTCCACCCAAACTAGAGGAGAGGAGCTGGAGAGAGGCAGCGTTCTCTGAGACTCCCCCTGAGTATAATGGGAGAAAACACGCGAGCTCCTGGGTACACAAATCCTCTGTCAGGCCTTTTCACACAAGCACAGCCTGCGCACCTGAAAGTCTGTTCACTTTTTCCAGCCATGAAGAGCCCATTAGCTCTATGCACAAACCTCTTGCCTCCTTAGATGATTCTGCCAACAGCCATGCTACCACAAGAGCTTGCACGGACATGCTCACATCCAAACGGAGAGCGGCAGCAGCCGGGACACTACTCTGGTGGAGGACAGATGCCTGGAGGACAAAGGAACACTGGCCACCACGCACCAAACAGGAGTTCAGTTTTCCCAAGAGGTTGTTCTCAAGGGGAGGAGAGGGGAAACTGTCACTGCAAAAAGCAGCAGAAATGTGCTCTCGCTGAGCAATCGAAGAGAAATCTATCTGACTTTGTTATTTACACAACAGTGAGAATGGGAACACCGCACGGGCACGGTTAGATTTCAATTTTCTGTGTTTACTAAGCGCAGAGAGAAACACAGAGGCGAGCCACACGGACATGGTCTCTGCTCTGGCTGCTCCCCCCTGCTGCCAACACACAGAGTACAAGAAGAATTGCTCAAAGGCTCACAGTTTCCAAAAGAAAGGGGTAGTATCTTCTTCTCTTACACACTAGCCAGCTCTCTCTGTAGAGGGGAAGGAAGGCCCAGAGGAAGAGGAAAAGAGGATGCTGCAGCATGTGGTGAAAAGTGGTTGTTACCGAGGGTGATCTGAGACTGCTGCAGTTTAACATGGGAAGTGAACATCTGTGCAACCTGAAGTGGCTTCAGTCCAAAGCCTGCAAATAAAGACCCAAACCTGCTCCTGGAATAAAAACATGGGAGACGCAGAAAGCCCCTTCTTCCAGCCCAAGGCGAGATGTTGTACCTACCCAGAGATGTCTCCAAGCTGCCGATTCTCACCCACAGCCTGAGTGCACGCGCTTGCCCAGCTCCCCTAAAAGCCTTGCCCTTTGCCGTCGCATCTCTCCCCATGGCTCCCACCCAACCTCACACCAGCTCCTGAGCAGGCAGCCTTCCCCCTGCCCACATACAGCCCCTGCTGCTCTCCCCCCAGGTACCTCCTGCAACAGGGTGAAAGACTTGCTCCACACCAGAAGAGGCATACCCCGCTCCCCGGGCAGGATGGGGTACGCAGCATGCAGTGCCTCTGGGGACAGGGCAAGCAATGCCTCTGCAATGGGCTGCCAGCGGTCCCTTACTTGCCACCCTACAGACATAGCAGCAGGCAGGGGGATGGACACTGAGACAAAGGTCCGCATAGGTTTGCAATCTCCTTTGGCTACAGTTAGTGGTTTCGAAAATGGCTAAAAATATTTGTCCTGTAAATGTGTGCGGGGAATTCTGTGCTGCTTCTAAAAGCATACCTGAAATGACTTTCTGTTGCTAAGAGAGTTAGTTACATTTGAATAGAATTCTTAGGAACCGATTGCCACAAAATATCACTGTGCAATGAGCTTTTGCAGTTCTGTTACCTCCGTGCTAGCTGGCAGGTTGCAGAGATACAAAACTTACCCCTCCGGCAGGGACATTTCAAGCTCACACAAGCAATCTTCTGTTTATCTTTTTACATCTGGCAAATACAGAGATTAAAGTAAGCATTAGCAGTGAAGCACACATCACCAGACTAAGAACAGTTGTATTTCTACAGTGCCTTTCATCTGAGGAACTTAGAATGACTGAAGATGAAAAGTGTTATTTCTGCTGTGTAGACTGCTCTTCATCTAAGTCATAAAAATGGGGAGCAAAAGGGTGAATTAGACAGGGAGTAACACACTAGCCGCTGTAACTCAGGAGGCCTTACAAGGCGATTCTGTGTCCCTGGAGTGGCACAACTCATTGCCTTTGGTCCTGCTGGAAATTTTGTTCTCATTTGTTTCACTTGAAAATGTCTACAAAATTACATGGAAACTTGGCAGTTCTCATTGCAGCATACCACATGACAGAGGGATCACCAAAGCCAAATTCATACAAGAACCATTGATTTTTAATTTTTTTTTTGGTATCAGTGTCATTTCCCCTTTGCTGACACAACTTAGGGAAGGCACTGCTTTCCCCAGCAGCTGCACCTCTACATTCAGGACTCATCTTCTCAGGAGCGAACTCAGCCACCACTGCATTTATGTGTAACTTTAAAGTCAGACAGAGCTGCAGTAAAGTCTGCTCTGAGGCACCAGGATGTCATCTAAGGCTTAGACGGTTGTCTGATATCCTTCGCTACAAAAAAAAAAAACCCTCACCCAGCATCTGGCACCGCCTCCACACCATGCAGGTTGCTTTTATACGTTCTGAGTGCCTATACTGAAGCCCTCTGGGCTTATTCATGTAAACCTTCAGATACAGCCAAAGGGGGAGGCAAGAAATACTTTTAGACCTCAGGACAAGGCTCAGAGCATGCAGGAGATGCAGTTGTTCAAAAGTAGCTAAGTTCTGGTGCTCACCTCCTCCTCCCTTCAGCTCACCACTTCCGCAAGTCCTTCGCAAGCCCTCGGTTCAGGACCAAGTCCTTCACACAAAAGGCATTGGCCAGCTGCCGCGGGGTGGGGAGCAGCCCTCGCTTACGCAGCGCTCCCATCTCAGCTGACAGCTGTTGCATCATCTGGGCAGGCACATCTGCTGCTCCACAACCCTAGGCAGAAAATAACAGCAAGAGCCTTGAAGGCTGCTTCTTGGTGGAATGAAACAGCAATTTCAGCAGTCCTGCAAAGCCTCCATGAGCTTCTGCAACAGTCCTTTTCAACATGCCCAGAGCCTTTCCGCAACAGGGACACAGCCGAAACGCTGACGGGTGTCGATATACCAGCTATATCACAGCACCATTTGCAGCCTGCATCCTGGGACCCCACGGTCGCACCTGGAAGCACGGCAGAAAACAGGCTGCTACCTGCAAGGCATTAGGTTTGCAGGAGATTTAAAAACACAGGTGTTTTTTTTTCCCCCTTGCTGTGGAGCAACAGCCTCAAGAACAGACAGATTCCCACTTAAAAAATAGAAGGGAAAACTGCTTCTTTTTGCTCAGTTTTGAGGCCCTAGTCCCCTGCATCCTTTTTCCTACTGCCTGAAATAAGGCACTCTAAACTTATATATGTGAGGGGTGTTGTTCTGGAAAATGCCAACAACAGCTTTGATGCATACATCAAAATCACAGACCAAAGAGACTGCTCTTGTTTTAAAAAATGCAGCCTAGAAATAAGGACATGAGGTATTCCAGTGAAAAACTAATGGAGAGAGCAAAGAATATTGTCCAGCCATATGAGTAACATTTTTCCATCTTTTGGACAATGTGCTGAAATGAAACTAAGATTTAGTTTTGGCCTCCCACAGCAGCACCAGGGCTCAGCTTCACTTTCCTGCTTCCCAGCGTTCCTCTTGGCAGCAGTATTTCCTAACTGCGTTTTGCTGAATACACCACACTGTCCTGAGCAGGGAGACTGCTCCCAGCCCAAGCGAGGCACCGAGGTGCCAAATAAAGACACAACCAAGCCTCCCTCAACAGAGAGTGAAGCGCTCCAACTTTCTCCAGAGAGCAATTCAACTTTGCGAGGTCTGGCTTGCCATTGACAAGCACCAGCCCCTCGCGCTGGGGACAGAGGGCTGCCAGGACAGCTTGGCTCCCAAATCACCTCTCTGAGCTGCTCCACATCCCTCAGGTACTTGCTTGTCTGTATCCTTGTACTAAAACCCCACAGCTGCTTAATAAACAGCCCTGCCACCCCAGTCAACTCATTACTGAAAAAGAGGATGCAGCCAATAATTCTGCCAGAAACCATTCAAACCCTGGAAAAGAGACTAGTGTGTGACAGCCCTTGTAGGCTGATAAGAATTCAATCAGCCAGTCTTTAATATCTGCATTAAATCTACTAATTGCCAGGTGTTATTAGAGGAAGTGAAGATTCTGGTGTGTTTCTCAAACCTTTGATTTTTTTACTTAGTGGGTAAACATAACTTTGCGCTGTGATTAGCCTTCCCTTTGCTCAAGCTTACGTTGGCTGGGAAACTTTCCTCAATACTTACTGGACTCTCATAAATGGATGAGGAATAAGTCATGTTTTTTAGAAGATGCTAGTACCTTTGGTTATCTCTGTACTTTGAACCTTTAACAGTAGACTGTGGGTTTTTTTGCAGTCCTACACCAAGCCTTTTCCTAAGGCAAATAATTCTAATCCGGTGAGAGCAAGACTCACCCCCAGTTCTTAGAGCAGCTGAGAAAAAAAATGCTGAAACTGTGTAAATCCTTCAATAAAACTGCACTGAATTCTTACAAATCCTTTTTTCCATTTTCCACTGCACCATATCTTCTTAAGTATGCCTAGTGCAATACAGTTCCAGTAAAATCAGAGACCTATTCATATCTCCAGCTCCCTGCTTCTAACTTAATGAAACCATATTATTGCAAAGCAGAGCCCCAGTGACATGATTTCATTGAAACTACAGGAGATTGCTTAACTGGTTAAAATGTCGAAAACAAAACTCAGGAAAGTATGTTTTCTTTTTTGTCTTTTTTTGTTTTTTAGAGAACATCAAGCACTAACCTCACTAGAGATAGTAAAAGTATTACATAAAGTATCTCCTCCTAAACCAGCTTCTCTTTAGGTTTTTGTAGTGGAAACACACAGACATCCTGAGAATTAAATCTTTTCTGAAAAGTAGATGGCATGATTCATTCTGAATCACAGGCTTCTCTAGATGAATCTAAATTACATTCGCCTGATTTACATAGCAAAACCTTCTGTTCTCTCTCTTTTTTTGACTTCCACTGCTGGAAATTCAACCTGGGGAATTCAGTTGGATCATTTCTTATTTACACATCCCTGTCAAACAGATTATATGCTGGCTATACTTTGTAAAACCTCATTTAACTACTGTTTTCTGGGAAAATGCAAAGTAAGCAGGAGCAAAAGCTGGTGCTGCAGTCAGAGCACAGCTAGCTGTGATGCTGATGGCATGTGAAAAGCAGCATGCACTCCCTTTCCACACCCATGCTGGAAAGCAAAAGTCCGCTCTCTCTTACACCGTTATTCATTTAGAGCACAGTCAAAGGCTTCAAGTGTCATCACTTGCAGATTTCAGTCTAACTCAGTGGGAATTGCCCTCATGTTGGCTCAATAGCGCAGACAGGACAAGAAAAGCAGCAAAAAAGTCTCACCGTGAAGTAAAAGTACTCCAGTGTCCCCTAACTGCACCCCAGTGCTTGGTCTACTATGTAAAAATGCTGTTCAGGTTGATCTTTAGGACAGAATTTCACTGTCACATTCAGCTCAACTCCAGCAAACAAACCAGCAAGAATTCTCCCCTGTGATAAGCTGACAAGATTTAATACATAATTTTTTAAGAGAACATACAACATACCATGTCTCCCAGAGCCCAGGAGGTAGAAAACAGCAAGGAGCCACTCCATTACCCTTGGTCCCCAGCTCAACCTCCCCACCAGCTTTCTGCCCTTTACACTTGCCTTTACATCTGCCTTTACACCTGGTCAGGCAGCCGTGGCTTTTTTGTGTCCTGCTTTTAAGCTGTTTTCTCCTTTCTGCTGCATTCTGCTTCCTAGTCTACCCCTGTACAAACTGAGCACTGTGACCAAATAAATCTTTCCATCCTGTCTGCATCCAGTTCACCCACTGATGGAGACCCTTCTCAACATCTAACCCTGAATTTATTTTCAAAGGAACTAGAGCCCAGTGTGGCAGACGCTATCTGAAATTTTGGTCCATGCCAAAGGACTCACCATCATTAGCCTAGTCTGCAGGTCTCCGTTTTTCCAGTTCTTCCTGAAAAACGAGCAGTCTGCCATTCCCTTGTTTAGTTTGCCTGGAAAGTGAAGAACACACCGTGAGCTTTGGCAAAGTCTGCAGCTGCCCAAAGATCAGAAATACATGGGCAGGAGTCACCCAAGCTTCGACATAATCTCAGACAATTGTCATTCCTAACAAAGTTTTTTAAAAATGATTGTGGGATTTTTGTTTTGGTTTTTTTAAGAGAGGGTGTTTACATGGTTGGGTTGGGTTTTTTGTTCCATTACAGCTGCCCCAGTAGCCAGGGCAGCAGCACAGCTGGCCCCGAGCACCAGCCACCAACCCCTGTTTGAAGAGGAGATTTGAGGAAGAGGTTGCAGAGCCCCTGGGAGTGCTCGGTGCCTGGCAGTGACACCCATGGCCAAGCTATGGTCCTTTCAGACAGGCTTGCTAGTGAGCAAGGTTTTACATACTGGCAAAGTCTTCCATGACTGAGCTCTGCAACCAGAAGTATCTCTAAGAGCAGGCTCTTAGGAGGCATCAGGTATTGAAATTTTTCAAAATGATTAAAGATAATTTAATCCCCACTAGATAATTTAAACCCCACTAATTTTATGGGGTGTATTTGCATACATCTTTAATACAAGCACAGACTTTAGAAGCCCATTCCCAAAGGACAGAGTGCGTAAATCCACTCGGGAGCATGACCGAAAGCTGACACAGATCCTTAAACCTCATCCTCTTCAAAGACTTTGTGGAGCGAGAGACTAGCAGGGGACCGAGAAATGTTAAATCAATCACAGCAGTAAGTCAAAATAAAGTACATCATGAAACAATCCAAATAAATCGCTGTCTGTTCACCATCACCACAGGCTGAGCTACTACTACACCTGGCCAGGAGGATTCCAGGACCACTTTCAGCCTCTCAACAAATGCACGGCTTCCTATGAAATATATGCTGGCCCAGCTGTGCTCTTAGACTGAGATTTGTTTTTCAAGGGGTTACACTGTCTAGAGTACCCAACACATCACAATTCTCCTCAGCTTTCTGAGGTAATGCCCATTGCTCAGAATTTTAATATTTCAGGCAACAGATTTCCACAGTCTTGGCTGAAACACAGGCCCTCTCTTTCTTAAGTCTTGCACCTAAAACTTGGCACTTTAAGCTTACATTTCAGTTCTGCAAACTGGTTTGTGGCTGAGCTGTCATAAATTGAGGAAGGTTCCTTACTCACCTTTCTCAGCTGATCTGCCCTCGCAGGCTGCACCCCAGGCAGGAGCTCAGCCCTTGGCCGGGGCGGGGGACAGGCCACCCTGTCTGCGACAGCCCCAGGAGCAGCCGTGGCCATCACACATGCCCCAGCGTGGCCCCGCAGCCTTCCTGCCCATAATCCCCAGCCCTGTCTCTAAAATTCGGCACAGCACCTGGCTTCCTGCCCACCTCCATCCATCCCTGGCATGCAAGGACTTTCCTCACCTAGCTTCCCCGATCTGGGCAGTCACCTCTTCTCAGGGCTGTCTCCCCTTTGCTAGAGAGCCAAGCCAGGACTCTTCAGAGAATCTGCCCCAGATTTCCCACATCAGTGAGAAAAAGCTGCTTTTTCTTGTATGTTGAAAGGCACAGGACTGAGTCACCTTTCTTCTTTCTCATTTATGCAAGCAGGGAGACCCAAAGGTACTGTGCGTGCCTGGGGGTGGAGAACATGGTGCTCGCGGAAAAAGTAAAGAACAGCACGGTAATGAAATGACTCTGTAACATGAAAACACTGCTTTTGTTTCCTTTGTCAAGGAAGGTTCACCGTGCAGCACTGAGATCCCATTCCCTATTGCTGGCCCAAAAGATGCCTGGAAGCTCTTTCAGCAGCCAAATGCCACCCAGTTGCCTCTTGCACCTCAGTGCAAAGCAAACAGGCAACCAGACAGACCTATTTGGCAAGAAAGCACTTCAGGACACAGCCCTTCGTTACTGGCAGACTGCAGAGAGACTGCTGAAGAGGAGAGTGCCCACCTCCAAGCTGCAGCCCACCACGAGGAGCACGCAAGGCTGCAGTACTTGGGATCACATGGGCTATTCCTCAACACAGCCAGGCCCAAGTTCATGCCTTTGTCTTCTTCTCCCCCCTTCCTTGCGGTGCGGCGATAAGCCCTGAGAAACCCTTACAAGCTGTAGTTGGGCGATGAAGGCAAGCTGTGCATTTTCTGCTCTCTGCATGCTCAGCAGCCGAAGCACCTCTGCCCTCTGCTGCGCCTGGCCCACTTGGTTTCCTCTGGTGGTTTTGTACAGGTGGAACGGGAGAGTGTCTGGCTGCACCACTCAGGTTTTCTAAATTCAACTGAATGCGAAAGAACAAAACCCAGCTCTCTCATTTGCTCTGCGGTGCCACTACATAAAAAAAGAAGTGGTATGGTGTAATTAGCACCAACTTAACAAACACAAGTGGTTTTACAAAAGGATCACACACCTCTTTTTTCTAGTCTGTTGCTTACGTGTTGTGAGGACCAGACCCTAAATTTCTTTGCCATGCTGAGTAGCATCTCCCTCTACCCTCCCTCCCCTTCCACACTTGGATATTTGCGTGGAAGATGCTACTGAGCAGAACAGCAGTAATCTGTGGTTACATAACATGGCCATTTGCTTCTAGGGGAATTACACTAAAATTCACATGCGTGGTTTTTCCTCCAAACTTGCATCTTTTCCTGAGTTCAGAGTCATAAGCGAGAATGGTCTTGCAAAGAAATGGTCAATATTTCTTAGTCTGATAAACAAGCTCAGGTTAAGGGAAGAAAGCAAGTACAACAAATAGTTAATTTAGGATCATTATTCTTTTTCCTACTGGAGGGGAATGGATTTTTAACCTCCAGTAATTGTCCAGGAAGAGACTTGGCTGAGATGTGGCATGCTCTGTATATGCTAATTAACCTGCAGGAAGAGAAGGAATGGAAGAAACAATTTGCTGAATCCCAGAACAATTTACTCAGAAGAAATCTACCATCAACTCTGCAAAAGGTGAAGCAGAGTAGGAATATTAAAAAAAAAATCCTACAGTAAGAAAAACAGCTATTCTAACACTTTCCCCACCTCCCCCCTAAATTCAGATCACAAGCCTGACTGCTAAATAAGCGTCGAAGCTATAGCTCTAGTTACTTTTGCCTCAGTGGTTGTGGTTATTTACAAAAAAATGCTCAAGACCAGAGAAATTTTATGCTAAAATGTTTAAATACTTGACTTTAGAACTGCTTACCAGGAAAACAACAGGAAAAGGATGTGGCCTGATAAATGAAGTTTGTAAAAACTTCATCAGTATTGTATTTATTCATATGAATTTCATTTTGCTAAGAATTAATGAGTGCGAGAAGTCTAAAGTGTACCTGTATCACTGCACATTATTAGCAGTTAAACATGATCCATTTTCAAGCAGAAAGACAGACCTTCTTAATTCACGGCCAACGATCCTTACTAAGTCCTTTAAACCTTTTACTGAAGGTGCAGGAAAAAGAAAATCCATCAAAACATTCACAGCTTGGGAATGACCAAACACAGCTTGCGTTTTCGCAAGACTCCTTTCTTCTCCCGTTAGCGGCAGAAACCAGTGCGCGCTCATGTACCACAGAAGGTGTTAAAAGGCAGCGGCAGCTATTCGCCGTGCCGGCACAGGAAGGGGGGGAGGAAGAGCACAGGCCGCAGTAGCTGGCAGCGCTGCTGCAACTCTCTTGCTGCACCGCTCTCTTCCCACCACCTCCAGCGCACCGACAAGCACCTCCATGAAGGCAGAAAGAGAGGGAGAAAAGCTGTGAAGAAAGAAAAACTCAGCTCCTGGTGCTAACTCCTACCCAAGTCCCACTGGTAGAAGAAAGCAGCCCCACAGGGCTCCCACCTGCCAGGCCACAGGAAGAGCCAAGCCCCTAGACAGGGGAACTACATATCTAATTGCATATATACCATAGCATATAGCCTTTTCTCTATACAGTTATATATAGGCTACCTCAGAGTACAGACAACCTAAGCATTTCTGTCAGCATTAACCTCTCCCTCCCTAGGTCTGCAGAACAGGGACACCCTGCACCCACAGCAAGGACAGATGGAAACACTTAGAGAAGGGAAAGTAGTAAGTGCAAAAAATCTCTCATGATTTGAGCTGGCTCCCTGCTGATGATAAAAAAAAAATCATCCTTTTTTTTTCCCCCCAACTCTCGTGACATGAGTAACTGAACCACAAATAACCAGAAAGGCAAAACTGAACCAGAGCGGCAGCACGCAGAAGGTATGACACGCATCCAGCTTGCCTGGGCAGGGCAGCATTGCTGATGCCCAGCAGTGCAGACATCTGCCTACCCTCCCAGTCTGGTGTTTGTGCCACACTAGAAAGGCTCATCAAACCCGCTGGTAGCCCCTCTCCTCTCGCAGCCATCATCTCCCGTTCCTCCCCACAAGCAGCCAGGCCGAGCAGAGGCTCCGTCACGCTGGGTGTGTCAGCTGCCTGGGGACCCAAGGGACGGGGGTGACCGCCACCGTTCTGCTCTTGCATCTTGGAGAGAAGAAATGGCCATAAATTCGGCCTTAGCAAACAGTTGAATTAGGAGTGGAAGAAAGCATAAAGGAAATATCAGCAGGAGTAATAGGATGGAAAATTTTTACTTGTAGACTTGATAGAAAACTGCCATTTCCACAATGCAAAAATAGAAAATGCTCTATTAAATTGCATTTCTTCTAGGTACGATGTCTCAAAGCCAGTGGAATAATACACAATGATGCTAAACAATTGGCTTCAGGAAGAACTGGTTCCTTAAAACAGGTTATTTAAAGCTATTTCTTGTGACTATGCTCAAATCTTTCTCTCCTCAGTCTCCGGTACTAGCAGCCACAGAGGATTAAGTCTGTCACCTGCTATATTCTTTTCTAAACATATTTTTAAGTCTGTCAGTTATGTCCTGAATGTGGTTCAAGAAATGTTTTTCTAAGGACAATGTGACAATAAAACTATTCTGTATGTACAGCCTCACAAACATTACACCTCATCAGTTCCTCATTTTTAGGTAAACCAACATTAAGGGGATTATTCGCATTACCAAACTCTAGGGGCCATCGGCTTACTAACTTCTTTTTCAGTCACTTTGCTTCCCTGATTTGGTTTACCACACAGCTACACGAGCACTCGTGCCAGCCAGCAAGACAGGAATAACCAAACAACTGCTGCTCAAACCGGCTAAAAAAGTCCTGTCAGCCATACGTCACCAAGGCCCACGCTAGGCTCCTGCCCTGAGTGTCCCGCAGAAGAGCCTTCCTCTGCACCAGCTCCATGGGGAGCTCTCCTCATTCACCTCCCCCTACGCCAAGCAATGCGAAGATGCCCACAAGGCAAAAGCCCACGAGGCTTTTGAAAGGAGAGACGTCAAAAGTAAGACTGGAGCTTAGCAGTTCCCTTTCTGAGCTCAAATTTAGTCACCGCACAGTAGCGCTTCTGAGAGGAGAGAGTAGCTCAGAATCCAACCCTCGTGACAGCATCTGCACCCTAATGCACACAGCAGCAGTGCCAACGAGGGACACAAAGTTTTGGACGTCACCTGCTTCCCCGGCGTTTCACATCAGCACAAAAGTAACGCGGGACTGGCCTTCCCTCACTGTAAACTTCTTGTTGCTAGCAACCACAGCTACAAAAATCAGTTACAGGGGCAGCTCCAACAAAAAGACACTTTAAAATATTGTTAATTGTATCAATGGTGAGCAAATTAGAAATGTGTGAAAAGGAAGCAAAAATGTGCTAAAGCAAGACTGTTTTCACTGATCCGGATACATGTGGGATGTCACACGCACGTTTCACATGGGAAAGAGCAAGAGTAAGTGTATTCACCACTGTTTAACAGTAGTCTAAATACTATCAGCAGCAGCACCACAATAGGCTTTAGTTTAACCAGACTGATGTTTCAGCACCTTTGCCTATGATGAGAGAAATTCTGTTTGCAAGGCAAGGCAAGCAAACAAAAGAAAAGAAAGCCTTTTGTTAAATGCATGACGGATTCTTGGCCAAAGAAACCAAATATTTAGATGTACAGTCAGGTGACTAAGCGATAAATGCTTCTGCACAAACACGGTACCATTAACACTCTTACAACAGTGCAAGATCTGCTTGAAGGCCACTTCCTGAGTTCAGCTACGGAAAAAAAGGAAGGAGAGAAACAAATTCTTCTCTTAATCCTCACTGAAATGTGCACACAACACAACTGTAGAGACTCTACTGCTTTTATCATATATAAACAGCCTCACCCTAAAGTGAAGTATTCTTTAAGTTAAACAGATCGAGTCTCAAATGAATTAAGAGATCATTGTTCTATAGCTTGGTATATGGAAAATGATATCAAGTACATGTTGTCTTATTCTTGATTACTTCTCTTGTCTTGCATATACATAGCTTCAACACAGTTAAGAAATGCACTTACCGTCTGAGAAGAGTTAATTCTGTGTATAAAATGGCAGACAGACCAGTCATTTCTGAAGAATGCGGGACTTCTGGAAGGCATGTAAATGTCCAGATATGATCAATGCAATGCTGTCCCTCCTGGGCTGCACAAAGGGAGCTGGTCCCAGGGAAGGACCATCCTAAAATTAATGTGTTGGCCTTGGGAGGAAGGTATCTGAGTCTGGGAAACTCCACTACACTGCAGGTTTCTTGCATCACCTTTGGAAATTCCTTTATTTTTTTCTGCTTCAATTCCCCCACTGGTAAAATGGGGAAGATAACAGACCTTACCTACGTCACCGGGATGACACAAGGATACTTATATTTAGGAAGGGAGAGGAACACCCAGCCACAGAAACTCTGACCATGCAAGAACGCCATGGGGCATTGCAACTTCATGTGCAAACACTCAAGCCACCTCCAAATGTCTTGATTAGGCACAGCAGGCACTATGCCACCTCAGCACAACGCTCTGCACAGCTAATATTTGATAAACAGGGTATAAGGTTAGCAAAGCACTGAACTCACATGGCCAGGCTGCTGCTGGGACCTGAGCCAACTGCAGCAACATTTTACTAGGCAGCGCTACTCTGCATGCTGTACACATGGCTGAAGGCAGGTAGAAAGCAGTAGCCTTCAGGACTGCTAAACAAGATCAAGAAAAGAAATTTTATTAACACCCAAATCCTCTAGAGGTGCACTCTACCTCTGCTAATAGCAGAGACATTAAATCTGACTAGTATGACATGATATAGTAAACATATCTGCTAGCCTGTTAGTGTCATACCATACCATGACTTGCCATTTGACACAACACCTTTATACACAGCTGACACAATGAAGTAATACAGTAAAAGACAAAGAAAGCAAAATGAATTTCAAAAATAAAAACACAGTTACTACTTTTTTTCCAAGTATTTTGAAAACAATAGCATTTTCCCCAAGGGAAATATTTTTACAACAAAATGATATCAGTATATACGCAGGAAAAAATAGTGTTGCCAAACTCTGACTACTCTGACTTTATTTCTAACTAACATCTCTTGATGCTAATTACCCAACAAGATCCACTCAGAGATTTGCTATCCTTCAATTCTAGGAAGACTAAAAGCCATCATTCACCTGACAACCCACCTGCTGTTTCTGTTAAGCAGGTCTAACAAACAAACTCTCTCTACTAAACGCTGGAAAGTTTAAGTTGTAATATCATTAAAAAAATTAAAAATACATATTTCTGAAGCACCATTAGGTAACATAATTCATATATATCCAACTGGTTCCCTAAAATACTGAAGAAATGCTAATATGCATGAATAAAACTGGTATTTTCAGTATAAAAACATTAGAATTGTCTGCTAAATAGACACATGTATATCATGTTAAATGCATGTCATACCTCTCTAAGACATCTTGAGAAAAACAATGTAGGAAATTGGAAGATGGAAGTCACTACTGGAATTTAACTAAGAGACACTTTATAACCAACCTTTTCTTTTTTTTTCCTAAGCAATGCCAGCAAGAAGATCCCTCTTTCTTATGCTCTTCCCCTGCACATTCGCTGCTGGCTGCTGTCAAAGACAGGATACCATATTAGATGCACTTTTTCTCTCACTTAAACATCTGTTCTTATCTTCTTGTTTAGTTAATTATCTTTCATAATGACATGCAAACATCTTCCATCCCTGGCTGAGGGTATGACCTTTCCAGTTCAGGCCTGCAGCCTGCTAGTTGCGTGCGATCTGCCTGAGGATCTGCTCGCCGCCCTGGGCAAACCCAGGGCTGGATGCAGCTACTCTGCAATACAAGCAGTCCAGCCACCTCAAAATATGTAAAAGTACCTTTTGGACAGGTGTTCAAGCTATGCAGCTACTTCCCTAGAGCTGCACATGCATTTCAACTCTGTGGAAAATAACATGAAGTCTCCTTGGTCGTCTTTGTCTTCAGTTACTGGTTCTTTCCCAGCTTGCAAAATTACAGCTAGTTTGTCACATTGGGAGGACAGGAGTATATTTCGCAGTTTTATATGATCTGCTGGGAAATAATTTATTTGTGAAAAAATGCTGTTTCAGGCCTTTCAAAGGTAATTATGAGTTGAAGGCAAACATAACTAATGGTTTGAGTAGGAAAAAGTTATAAAAATATCTCAGAGGTGTTGCAGTGACTCACAGACTTTCGGCTAGAAAGCGACTCTGTGACGTGGTATCTAGGGCCCTCAGCTGGGGTGCGTGAGCTCAGCTTAGACCAGCAATTTGGAGAATAACCTGAAGTGCAAAAGCTGCAACAGGAGAGACTGAGACCTCCAAATTGCCGCCAGCTGGTGCTACCGGTCCTCATCTGGGGCCTGAGAGTTTAGCAGGATGAGGACCTAAGGAGGGGCTCATAGGGGAATGCCCGAATTGCTGGAGTTTTAGATCAAAACGATGTGGAAATTTAGGGAGTGGAATTTCACCAGTCTCCACAGTGTCCTGGGGCAGAAAGCCTGTCCCTCCAAGCAAGAGCTTGGGTCAGTGCAGAAAAAGCAGAAAATGCCCTTTCCGCCGAAGCAGCCGCTGAAGCCCCCCAGAGCAGCCCTGGCTGGTTCCCCGCACTGAACGCAGGCACGTCTCAGCAGAACGAGCCCACCTCAGCACCAAGCTGAGCACGTCGGCGGCAGAAACCAGCTCTCCGCTGCCCCGGCGCAGCCGCCCCCTCCACCCGAGACCGCCCACCTCTGCTGGGACGCTCTTCGCGCCCCGCACGGCCAAGCTTGGGGCTCCCCTTCGGCCCTAGGGCCGCCTCCAGGGAAATGAAACAGGGGCGCAGAGGCAGCCCCCAGGGCCGGGCCCTTCCCGACCCCCGGCTCCGGCCCGGGCCTCTCCCGGCCGCGGCGGGCAGCGTTGTGGCGCCCTCGCCGCCATTTCGGGTGCCCCTGTGCCTCCCACCCCGCCGCCCGGAGCGGAGCGCCGGGCTCCCCTCTGCACCTCGCCGGAGGAACCGGAGCGGCCGGGAGGCCTCAGCCCCGGCGGCAGAGCCCGGGCACGACCGAGCGGCGCCTCCACCAGCACCTGCGGAAGCGCCGAGGCCGCGCGTCTGCGCTCGCTGCCGCCACGGCCACAAGATGGCGCCGCCCCACAGCGAGCGGCCGCGGGGCGGGGCGGGGCAAGGAGGCTGGAGGCGCGGTGGAGGGCGCCTGACGGACCCCGCACCGCGCCGGTGCTCGCTGTGGTCCCGGAGCCCTGGGGGCAGCTCACGGGACGCGTCTCCAGCCCTCGAGGCTGGCCACAAGTGGATGTGAAAGAGCCCCTTCCTCAGGAAGAGGGAACCGCGTGACGTGCTCCGAGTCACACGAGGCGAAGCGGGGCGAAGCGGCCTCGGCACAGCCGCCGAGCTGCATGCACCGCGCTCCGCGGGGTGGTCGCTCCCGCCTTCCGCCGTGCTTTTCCCCGTGGGGGTTTGTTCTGTTCTGTTTCGAAAATCAGTTCATCTAAAACACCATGGGGAAAGCCCAAGTACTGTTGCGTTTCCTCTCCCCCATCCTCTACCTCTTTCACAGGTTCATAGTTTGGATTTTCCAGGGGTGGGCAGAGGACCAAGCAACGTTACCCTTTCGGTGCTTTCTCCCCCCTGTGCTAAGATCACAAAAACACACACCGGGGCAAAACCCCTCTTCCCCGCTCTTGCCCCCCCAGCAGCCTGTGCGTGGCCCGGCCTGGGCAGCGGTGCCCCCCGCACGGCAAGCGCATCCCGGCCCATCCTGGCCTGGCCTGGCCCGGCCCGGCCCGGCCGGCTCCCGCGGGGAGCTGAGCCCCCAGCATGCGCCGCGGGTGCTCTTCCCGTTCCCCCACAGTGTGAACACGCTTATGAGTAATGCTTGTCTTTCTTTAAAACGTCAACGTGAAATGAACACATCACCACTGAAAACTTCTACGAAAATCTTTCACCCCCCCCCAACGGTGTCATAAAAAGTGAGAGGAACAATGACGATACCTCAGGTTTTAGCTTGAAGCACATTTTGGCAGCTAACACTCCACCCACAGATGTTAAACACAGTCTATAAAATCCAGCCCCGTAATAAAACTGCACAGAGGGCCAGACTGCGCAGCCAGGATTTCCCTCTCTTTTACTGGCAGCTATTTTTAAGGAGTGACTCAGAGGTGCTAGCTCCGCAAAGAAACCTATTTACACCCGTAAATCAGCTGCGTGTGGTACGCTGTGTACACAGCCCGTGCGCCCCGCGCTGCGATGGAAGTACGTAATGAAACGAAAAGCAGCGGCACCTCCAGCTCGCTGACGTCCGGCCCCGCAGACGCCTCGCGCGCAGCCCACCACGCTGCCTTGCAAGAAAACACGAGACTCGGGAGGTCGCGGCGGAGTTCAGTCAACGGCCAGCACTAGAGACAGCCCAAAGGTAAGACGGTAACACGGAGATTATGTACTTCCACTATAGGGAAACCTTGCCTTAAAAGCTTTCTTCTTGCTACAAGATCTGAAAACGAGACATATTTTACATAACTCGCTTTGCTTATGGCATAACTAGCTTTTTATTTTTTCAAGAAGAAACAGAGCTACTCTTTGGCATTTGTGCTTTAAAACATTTTTTGTTTTGTTTAGGAATCTACAAAACAGATGCTAGTCTAAAATGCCTTTCTGTCATAACAAAATTTATCTCCAGCAGAAGTCCTGCTGCAGAGCTGGAATTTTATTTCTTTGTTTTATTCCTCTAGACCCAGAATCTTCTGGATACACTATCATACCAAAAAAAAAAAAAAAGACAGAAAATACTAATGAGATCTTCTGCACAGGCAGTTGAGCAGAGGACACTGTCAATATTTGTCACGTTGCAGTAATTCCTGAGTTAACTTTTCACCCCCGGCCGCCCAGCGAAGGGCTGCAGGCACTGAGGGCTCCACGCGACGCCGGCGGGTTGGCAGGGTGCGCTGCCCCACGTCCCGCGCTGTGCCCTAGGGGCGCAGGGGGTGTTTTGCAGGAGGGCAGCCAGCAGCACCGCCTGCCCCCGGGGTAAAGGCACATCTGGCTGGGGAAGCCGAATAAAACCTGCACTGGCTTCAGCAAGGCACGACCTACGGGTCCCTGAAGCTGACCTGGTGAGAAATCTGCCTTTGTGCACCCATATCCATGCCAGCACCCCCCTTTCCTACTCGTGCTGCGTTTCTGGGGCTGGTTTGCTCACTTCTGTAATGTAAACTAACAACTTACAGGATCGTTTACCTTGCATCAGTGCTTTCTTACAGGAGCAAACAGCAAACCTGCACTTGCACTCTAACAATAATTGCTAGTTTTTAGGTACCATAAATCTCCTTTGTGCTGATCTTAACCTCTCTCAAACCACAGAGCAGGAGAGCTTACCTCTGAAGTACTGTGGGGTGACTTGATCTGAGGAACCGGAACTTTTACTTCACGGTTGACAACAGATTGCCAAATCTGAAATGAAACAGCATCGAGATCAGTAACTCCAGTAGAAAAGGCATTAGGTAGAAGCAATAACAATTTCAGAGCAGCAGATGAAGGTAATTTCTAAGCCACAAAAGAAAGATCTTTAAAAGTGTTCATTTAAAGGTTATGGTTGCTGTGAAAGAATTGACCAGAATAAAGGACAAGGTTTTCCTGTGCATTTGCATTTGCAAGTGATCCTGCTGGAGAGCAGGTTTGCAGGAACAGATGAGAGCCTCTCTGTTTCCCAGCAGGAGAGCCTGTGAGCGTGGGATCACACTAGAATCCTTTGCCAAAGAGGAAAAGTGAATTTCTTCAAGACTCTTACCCAGAGGGCACCTACCTCAACGTTTTTAGTCGCTTGTTTGGTGAGGGGAAACAAGATGCACATTTGCTGCCACCTCTGTCTCCATAGACAGCAATTTGTCAGCTGCGTTAAGTTTGGCTGTTTTAGGCAGAAGCTTGAGTTATTAAGTCTCATTTTTGTTCTAAAGACCTAATCTCTGCTAGAAATAGCCTGTTTTAGATTTCCGGACTGCTTCCTTTCAGCAAGCCTTGCAGAAGGGCCAGAGGTAACCACAGCCCTGTAGCCCAGGGTGGTGGGAAGGCGCACAGGGTAGCAACGACTGTTTGAGGTCTTCACACAAACGAATTTGAGGGGCCCTAGTGCTCTGGGCTGAACTTTGCAGTGAGATCCCTTGGCACAGGGTAGCTCTGCATTACTGAGAGCTCAAACTGGACACATGGCATTCCGAGGAGCAAAAATATCTCTAGGTCTGTGGAAGCCTACTGACCTGGCCTTTGTGCCAGGTCTTAAATATGACATTCATCCTTCCTTGTGGTGAATATGATTTTCTTCTCTTCCAGTACCCGTGGAGATATGAATGATACCCACGCTCAGAGCAATATCAGCGCTACGGTGGAACTGTTCCAGCTAATCATGTATACTCCCACCTTTACTCTGGGATTGCTGTTCAATGTGATGGCTTTGTCGTTCCTGTTTTTTAAGGTTAAAAAGCTCACGGAATCCACAGTCTACATGGTAGCCCTTATTTTCCTGGATACTTTGCTGCTGTTTACTCTTCCTTTTAAAATCATTTCCTATAACCTTCAGAACAATTGGAACTTGGGATCCGTGTTTTGCTCAGTCTTGGAAAGTCTTTACTTTGTAAACATGTATGGCAGCATCCTCATCTCCCTCTGCATCTGCATAGACCGGTACATTGCTATCCGGCACCCTTTTGTGGCTCCTGCCCTGAGATCCACCAAGAAAGCCACTATGGTCTGTGCCATCATCTGCCTGGGCACCTCGGCCGGGACTGTCTCTACCCTCCAACTGCACGGACAGGACCACAACTTCTCATCCTGCTTCCATAACTTCTCCAAAAGTACATGGGAAAACAAAGGATTGTTTAGCACCTTGGAGACTGCCTTCTTTTGCAGCATGGCAACGATGACCTTCTGCACCATCCAGACCGTCAGATGTTTGAGAAAGTGCAAAAAACCCGACAACCCCCAAATACACACCAACAGAGCGGAGAAGATAGTGGTGGCAAATCTCCTCACATTTTTGGTCTGTTTCACTCCTTACCACGTGGCATTCCTCTTGTATTTTTTGGTAAAGAATAATGTCATTCACAACAGTTTTCAGCAAACCCTACGAGCCATCCTTCAGGTCACGCTTTGCTGGGCAAACCTGAACTGTTGTCTGGATGGGGTCTGTTATTATTTTGTCTTAAAGGAGTCTTTGGAAGGCTCATTGAAAAACAGTCCAAAAACAGCCAAGCGAAGGCTTTGAGCCACGTGCTGCATGGTGGTCACTCGAGATGCCTGCCTGGAAAGCATCACCGCGCTGGGCCAGCCTGCCGCTCACTGCAAGCACAGCGAAGGCCGTCACCTGCCGACGTCCTAGGGCCAACATATACCACATGGCAAACAGGCACAGCTCCTTAGGTACAGACGAAAAACTGCTCTCAAGAAAAAGCGACTGCTTGAAACATCACTGATGCACAAAGATGCTTTGGTAGATGCTGCAGGGTTCTGAACCACTTAGATAAGTGATTTACTTTAAATATTCAGGTCTGAAAATATCTCAGGAAAAACAGAACTAAGACCATTCCCAAGAATCTGCTCCTAATTTATTTATCTTGCGTAATATCTTGTGTTGGTAATTATGGGTAAAAAGAAATGGAATTATTTTCTATAAATGGTCATACATACCTCTTTGGATGTGATTCCTTTTTACTTTGAAAAAAGCTTTGTTCGCTTAGAAGCAGGAGCATGAGGGAGGACAGCATTGGGGCATGGCTCTGCCCCCCTTCTCGCACCAAGCAGCACTTTACTCTGCAAGTAGGTTCACTGGCCAACATGCAGTCCTTGGGCAATGCAGTTTTTCTTCGCATACAGAAGGCTGCAAAGTTTGGCTCTAGATTTGTGCCCAGATATCCAGCCCCATGCCTGAAACCTGCAGGACAACATCCCCCAGCCACATCCTTTCCTCCTTCCTGAACAACGGAGTATATGATTTGTTTAAAATCATTAAGAATGGGATTATTTCTCACCAAAAGCAAGGCTGTCTTGTGTTGTCCAATTTGCAGCAGAGGAAACAGAAGTACCTTTGCTGGCAACAAGCTGTTTACTCCTGGGCTGAACCCAGTCTGCGTTTTTCTGCAGACTCCTTTGGAAACTTAGGCCACCAAACTCATTTTGCCCAGGCCAATATGTGGGAGCTTCTTTCACCCTCCCTGTCTACACCTCACCTGCAAACTTCCACAGGCCTTCGGTCACTACAGGCTTGGGCTGCAGAGAAAAAGAGGCTCAGAGTTTATGACTGAATTCTGTTGTCTCTCCCCCCCCCATCACACACACTTGCACAAAGGCACACACACCTGGCAGGCTTAGCTTTGCAAGTGCTGATTAAAACACTGGGTTTGTAAATGCAAGGGCAGCTTGAGGTTAAAGTGAGTATGGCAAAGATGTCCTGCCCTGACTCCACTGTGTGCCTTGTTGTGCAACGTCCTCCCCCTACCACATCCCCCTTCTCTCTACTATTCCCACTATCTCACATCCCCAGATAGCTAAGATTTACATTCTGACTGTCCCAGTCCTAGCCTGGACTCCTGCACGTGTCTCATCAGTTCCTCTTTCCCACTCGCCAGCTTTTCACATATCCGCTCTTTCCCAGTTGGCTACAAAACCTAGTTTCATGAACACAGCTGAACCAAACAAGAGCATGAAATAAAAAGCCTGAGCCCAGTGTCGTGGCAAACACATGAACGTGAAAGAACAATCCGCACCTTACTGGGCAATAGGACAAAAGCAGCCCTGATCCCCTGAGCAGCAGCCGGCAACATAGGATCCCAGGGGAAAAACAACCGTTAGGACCTCGGAGAAAGCTAAGCACTACCAACAAACAAGGCAATAAAAAATAATCTGCCAGTTAGTTACTTCTTATCAGTGCTCCCAGGCACGCAGATAACCCAAACAGCAATCTGTGCTCAGCCCAGAGAGACAGGCTCACTCCTACCGGAGCAACCCCGCGGGTGACTGGAGCTTCCCAGCGTTCTGGCCATGATGGGACACGGCGGGGGACTCCAGTCGAGCCCCGTGGCCGTGCTCCCCCTGTGACAGGCACCAGCCCTCAGCTCTGTGGCAGCCTCTGGCGTTGAGTCAGTGCATATGCTCTGGGCGTAGGTCCAGCCCCGCAGCCCAACCCTACATCCGCAAGCGCCGAGTTACCCAGAAAAGGTGACATTAAGGAGCACTGAGTGCCTGCCTCTGGTATTCATCAAAAAGAGATTATCAGATTTACCATGGTTCATTGACTGAAGCAATTAGTTTTCACATTCATGTTGAGCTAGATCCCTGCAATACATCCTCTAGGCAGGGAAACTAATCCCAGCCTTTGAACTGTCTTTTTGCTGTACATTTTTGTGAAGGATAACGCGCAGTGTATTGATTTCCTCCCAGAGCTAGTGACTTTGCACTTGGAGACTCCAGCCTGTAAAACTGAGGATTTTTAAGTCACTACATCTATGTATGAGATTGTACCAAATAAATCCATTTACTGAGGAAGGAAACACTGACCCGACACAGACATAAGTGCATGTTGGTGTTTGCAGTGTCCTTTCAGCATTTGGCTGATGAACTGTTCTTCTGAGGGTACAAGGGCTGTACCTTCACACTAACAGTGTCCTGCACATCGCCAGTGCATGGAGGTCAAACTCATCAGGAGCTTCCTGCAAGAAACCCCTCTGCAGATCATTTACATTGGCTCCCTCAAAAAACTGACAATATCTGTGTAGCTCCCCTGTCGGCAGACACTGAACTGTCATCATTTCGTTGCTCATAACATCTCTCTTAACTAACCACATCTCAACAGACATGAAGGTTTTAACTACTGAGATTTCAGGTTCCTTTTGGAAGCAGGGTGAACAAATAATAGAACAAAACAGTGCTGATGCAGGAGATTTATTTTACATTTCGAGGCAGTGGGCCATGCCAAGGGGAGCTCTGCTTTAGCTGATAGTGGCTGCACATAGGGAACGGGGATTTTATCAGTACATCAGGAGGCAGAAAATGCCAGAGTGTATGAGGAAACTGGTCTCCATTGCATTTCTATAACCTGAGGCAGCTCCATTAGTTTTACTGAAGTTATTTTGGGCTTAACACTGCTATAACTGAGACCAGAAGTTGACCTGTAGCTTTATACTTTCTCTGTTGCTCAGCTTTTTTTCATTTTTAAGTGCACCTGCTCTTATTTGTTTGTTATCCTGTTGTCCTTTGTCTCACAGATCACACAAAAGTAATTTGCACTGTAATTTCACTTAAAGCAAAACTCATATTAAATTTAGGAATTTTTGGCCTCTTGGCTTCCTCTCTCACCAATAACACACTGCTTAGAAGAGGCAGGAATTTTGGCCAAATTAGCCATAGTTAAAATTGTATGAAGGACAAGTTAAAACTGCTTGAGGCATTTCTTCTTCTCTCAAGCTCCATCCCACAGGTTTCTCTAGCTTTTCTGGCCATTCAAGTTATTCCCCCAGTATTGCTCTTTTCTGGAAATGAACGCTGCCCGCTTGCCAGGTTCAAGCAGCAGCTCTGACGCAAGGTCCCCACACACCTGCCTCAGGTCCACATAGCTCCTCCATTGAGCTCTTATACAACACACATAGGTCTTCACCTATTTATTCTAGCATTTCTGATTGAAATGAAGAATCAAGGCAATACTGGATATATCTGAGAGGTAATGATGGCTGGAGCCACTCTTGCTTAGCATCTGGTCTGCTTTTCAAGCCTTTTCACTGTTTTTTGTGGTGTGGGGGCTGTGGTGTTAGAATTCAGTCCACCAAAGCAGTATCTAGCTGCCTAACACATTTTTTATCAGTTTTACCAAGGATTACAAAGGGAC
This sequence comes from Apteryx mantelli, assembly GCF_036417845.1. NCBI lineage: Eukaryota > Metazoa > Chordata > Aves > Apterygiformes > Apterygidae > Apteryx > Apteryx mantelli. The sequence goes on along the minus strand of NC_089986.1, from coordinate 25,282,360 downwards.
CTTCTGAAAAGAATGGCTGGACATCATCATTATTAAACCTGTCTATCAAAATGGAAACATCTTCCTTCCCCAAAATGTTTCAAATCAGGAATCAAACAGAGATCAAGCATGATTATCAATGTAGGGTAATAACTTTCATTGCAGAGTTCCAGGGGGAAATGATAATTTAGCAAAGGAGACATTTTCCACTCAAAAACTTTCTAGCAGATCTTCCTGCTTCCAGGCCTCTGAACGTTCACTCTGCAGCTGCAGTCTGGTGTGGCCTGATCCTTTCTGCTCAGGGGGGTCCTGCAACAGCTTATTCACTTGGCAGAGCTTTATATCCAAAGTGTGACACTGGGTGTCTAATGAGACTACAGTGACTTCTCTTTGCACAAAAAGCACATTAAAGACATACAGTGCTTGGAAATAACAGAAGAAGAAACTGAAAACTTCAGTCTAAAGAGCTCACAGGCTTTCCAGAATACAGGCAACAAAATCACCGAAAGAACGAGAAAGCCAAACCCAGGCTCTGTTTGGGAATGATTCACTCCCCAAGAACTGGAGATTCGTTCCTAACACACACAGTTCTTAGCCAAAATCCAAGTTAGTTTATTCTGAAAGAATGGCAATGGGAGGGATAGCTCTTGTAGAGCTCCCCACCACCACCCCTTCACTTTCCTTTTGCATTGGGACACTCACTGGGGCTGGGGAGGGGGAGTGAAGCCAGTGCTGAAAGTGCAGTGGGTCGTGGGAGACGGCAAAGCCTGTGTCACCACGCCTGGGCTGGGCCGGGCCGCCAGGAGCTTCACCCGCGTCCCAGGACCTCAGGCGATGTGGACGTGCCCAGAGGGAGCTCCTGGTGCGCAGGGGCCAGGTGCCTGCTATTGCGACAAAGCCCCTCACGCAGTTCCTACCCATTTTCTCTTTTTTCAGTACTTCTGGCAGCTGAAATAGATGCTTCCTGTCCCTAATGTCATCCCTTCAGGTGTAGCTACAGCGTTCAATATGGTTCTTCTCAGCCATACCTTTCCAGGCTCACCAAGCCCCTTTGCTCGAGGGGCCTTTCCTTTCACAAACGCTCGTGGCAGCTGCCCGGTGCTTGCTGAGACCCCAGCTCTGCAGACACTTGTCCACTTAAGTGCTTCATTCACACAAGCAGCTTTCCTACTCACTTATTTGCATGCTTCACCAAAAAGCTGGGTGTTGTGTTTCAGTTTCAAACTCGCTCATGTCTTCGGCATTTCACACATGAAACAACCCAAATGTCCTTGCTCAGCTGGCAAAGCAGTGCGACTCTGACTCACATATCCATCAGTTCCGGGCATCTGTCCTGTGCTTTCCAAATTCGTTTTCTTCTAGTACAGTTATCAACTCATGCTTCAGGCCCTACTGGGATTGGGAAGGAGAAAGGTCATAAGAAAACATCACTAATAATATTTGCATGTAACCAAGAACATTCCAACCAAAGAGTTTATGCCCCCAAAAGAAAAACCAGTGCAGGTCCCAAGCGTGCAGCATCCTCTGCGGATTTTATTATTGCCTTTTATGTTTTATGAAAGACATCCACATACAATGAACAGAACAACGTATTTACAATTACTGATGCTGCATCTATGGTCAGTAATAATGAGGAAAACAGCCCAGAGGGAAGCAAGTCTCAAGAGAACTGTGTAGACCTGTCCAGAAAGTTTCACATGCAGAAGCTCCTCTCAGAATAATTGTAACACGTCTGTTGTCACTGGCCAGTGCACAACCACAGCTCTGAGAGCTGCAGCCCCCCTGGCACAGGCCCGACTTCACACTCCCTTCCCCTTCCCATGGCTCTCTCTTCAGTTATTTACAGGCACTGAATTCTCTGGAAAAGGGAAGACCTTTCCCTCCATTGGGTTTCTTGCTCACTAATAAATTTCCACCGTGGCAACAAATGCCAGTGAATCAGTGTCTTAGCTAGTGTGACAAAGGCAAAGGACACCTACTACTTCCCTGTTAATGCTGCTTCATTTTTATCTCATTTATTCTTCCTATTTTAATTTTTATGCACTGTCATTCCATTGAAAATGTGGTAAATATCACTCTTAGTGGCATAAAGCAACTGCTTTCAGACATTGCCAAATGAGCACTTTTTTTCCAGAAAGACAATTAATTCCATTTATTGTCAGACAGAATGTAAAGCGGCTGCAAAGGCCATCGGCTTTAACAAGGTCTGGTCTGACCCATAACATCCTCTTGAGATGCAGGAAGGAGAAGGAATAGTCTGCCAAATCCTTCGCTGCTTTGAGGGAAGGTCCCTGCTACGATCCTGAACTGACCAGGTGGAGCCAAGGGGCTGGACGGGCAGGATGCAGCAGTCCCTTCTCCGAGATCATAAAAACCCAAAAAACTACAAAGAATCACAAATGTTTCCCGGGAAGGAAAGCTGAATCACTGCCATTTACAAGTACCAAAGGATGTAAAACCTCACGTCTGCTGTGTGCCATGGATTCCTGTTAATTCTCTCTATTCCAAGACAAATAGGCATTAATCTGGGGTTATACCTGAGAGCAAGTACCAGCCATTTAGTTATAAACACTGCAGGACAATTGTTAATCCAAAACTAAGCATTAGAAGCCCAGGAAATCCAGTTTAGATTACACTTCAGCATACACCAAAGCTATCCCGACTGTTCACTGTTAAGTTTTAACTTCGTGACTATAAGCAAAACTATCTCTTATAGACTAGCATCTGACCTGATCTCCCTTGGTCAGCTGCAGTATCTGAGCTAATGAAGGACACTATTTGAAACACGTTTATTCAGTTTGAAGAGGACTTAGAAAAGCAGGAGGAGATGTTAGACAGCAGAGTCCAACTTGACTTTATTCATGCTAACGGGAAGTGCAGTGGCTTGAAAACATCACAGGTGGAAGGAAGGCAAAGTAATGACTGGGACCTTCCACAGGCAAAGGTCAACACAGTTGTAAAAACTCCGCAGATGGATTTGCTGGCTTCCTGCAGACTAAAATTGCTAAAACAGTCCCCCTCCTGGAGCAACAGCCAGCAGGTGCTGCGCCCTCCCACCCACGCCACGTCCCCACTGCTCTGCGCCCCAGTCCCCTGTCATCGCGCAAAAGGGGCTGGTCTGCCCTGGCTGCCCTGGGGGGAAACTTTGAACAGTCTCGTATATCATCAGTGACATCATCCAGGTCAATGACAAAAATTAACACAAAAATTGCATGAGAAGAGCCAGCTCAGATTTATAGCTGCAAGACAAAACTCAGCCTGACACACGCAGCTACGGCTCTTGCTAGCAGTAGCGAGACCTTCAGTGCCTCCCACGTTTGCAACATGAAATACAGATGCCTGAATAACACATTCCCTTTGTTTGGAACAGGGCAGAAATCAAGCAGTCTCACTCAGTCTTATCCTAGATGTCATCCTTGCACATGATCATGCCTTTCACATCATTATTATACTCCATACTATTATGTAATATTCTCTCTTAAATCAGCCTGTGTCACTCACTTGCCTTGGGTTGCCCACGTACGCCTGTTACCAACCATCTTTAAAAAAAGTCCTAAATCTCTCTCCCTCTTTCCTACAAAGATCTGATACAGTGGGTAAGTATACCCATGCTAACATTTCTTCCCTGCTGAGTCTATCAGGTTGTCTAACTTTCACAACATGACAGCTGTTTGCATCAGATGAAGTGGTGTTTTTTTCCAGGACTCGGCTACATACTTCTAAGAATCCTATTTTCAATGTTCTTACTAAGCACATTGCATCTACAATCCAGCTTTCAGCTAACATTTCCATGTCCTTTAAACATAGCTGTGAACAGAACCCCCGTAAGTCAACATCTCTCTTACTGAAGTATTGCAAAATTGTTTAGGATACAAATATTTTCTCTGACAAATAAAAAACATCAGGCAAAGCAGCAGAGCTTGTGTGTGACCCCAGCAGGGAGCTGCAAGGAAGGAAGCACGTTGCAGGTCAGCTCAAGGGCACATAGAAAAGTCTTGGGCCATCTGGAGTATTAATGAACTCAGCACAAAGTAGCATGAGGCAAGTTTCCAGAATTTGGAGTTGAAGAAGTGGTGCCGCGAGCCCACAGACGGCCGCGAGCAAGCGAGGGACCAGCAGCGGGTGCGGGCCAACCGCTGCAGCACCCGGGCAGCAGAGCAGGTACCAGTGGCCCAACAGACGCACAGTCTTGGGGAAGAAGTAGGGTTTCAAGCATGATAGGAAATAGCACATGCAAATTTTAATTCCTAACAGCTACATTTGCCCCCTGGAGTCTGGGAAAACATCCTAGTTTGAAAGACAGTTCACTAATATAACTTAATCTTCTGTATTGCTGCATCCCACTCTTATTACAACCACGTTCCCTCAACTTCTGCTGCATATTTAATCCACCTGAAGTTGGAAACCCTTTTCTCTGCCACAATTAGTTGCTGTGGAAATGAGCCTAGCGTCCCGGCGGATTAGAGTGTGAAGGGTCTGATTGCACACCACACATTGCACTCCCCCGACAGACTCAGACTTCAATGCGCAGCGTCCAAATGAGGAATAAGTAATAGAGCTGGATCAGCTCTTGAGAAACAAAAGGTCTTGTTTTCATGCAAATATCATGCCACTGGGCAGAATAATGAAGGAGAAATGAAGACAGAGACAAAGCAGCAGAATGCTTCTCGGCTGAAGGTTTTTCAAGAGGCATCAGCTGCTTTTTAAACAGCAAACAAAAATTTCAGAGTGTTTTCAGTTGTGCTTTTGCATCTCTAGGTGGGAGTCGATAGATGTAACCAAAAGGAAGCGTCAGATTTGCTTTAACTTTCTTTTTGTCACTTAACTCCTATTCACACCCCGAGGTGGGAGCAATTTTTAACATCTGTTACCAAACTATTAAAGCAGAAAGGAATTTTTAAAAAGAAAGAAAAAAAGAAAGAAGGAAAGAAAAATGAACTAAAAAGAACAGCAGTAGTAAATAACAGCAGCTCTCCAAGGCAGATGCCCAGCTCTAAAAAGGTCCTTGGGGCAGCTCATGGCAAGAGTGTCTTTGCCTTAGTGCCACTCACTGCCTGGCAAAGGCTGGACGTGGGGAACCAGGCGGGAATTAGGGAATGTCTCGGGGCCAAAGCAGTAACTGCGAGCCACGAGCTAACAGCCAGCAAAGCCTGCAGCAGAAAGAAAGTACTCAAGTCCTTGGTCAAAGTACTCTTAAACAGGTGGGGAAAACTCCAGCCCTTGAACTGCTGCAGAGGGAGAGCAGCAGTAACAGGTATACGCAATGACAGTTCTTAGGATTCATCATGAATTTTGCATGTCTTTCTCTCAGCAGTTTTTTTCATGTCAGCCCCAGTGAGGTAAGACAGCAGCTGGCCCGCGCACCCCGAGCCCCGTCACGCGCCAGGGACCCTCCCCGGGTCGAGGCCCTGCCGGGACCGCTGACGTCCCTGGCCACAGCCAGGTCCAAACTTTTGGGGACAGCCCGCACCGTCTCTGTTTGTGCAGCCGAGACTCGCACAAGTTTCTTGCTTCGCTCAGGATTTACGTAGCTCCGGGAGAGGGTGGTTTTAGGCGGCAAAAAAATCAGCGAACCTGTTTTAATGACACGGAGACGCTAGGCCCAGCGTTTTCCCTTCGCACACCTTCCTACTCAGCCCCGGCTCGGCTGCCCGTGCAGCGCCAGTGCTTGGGGCTGCGCCGCACCTCCCGCACAGCCCTCACCACCCGCCTGCGGGGAAATAGCCTGAGCCGAGGAAAAGCAGGCCGCTCTGCAGCACACACAAAAGCTGTGGCAAATGCTGAGGGATGCCTGGCTGTTAGCTTTCCTACGTTTTTACTGCATAAAAACCGAATGCACTCAGCGGTTGCTAATATTAAAATGTATTAATGAGTTTAAAGTCTGAGCTGCAACTTCTGCAAACAGTCTCAGGTGGAACTACTTTCCCAGTAGTCGTAACATTAAAATACTTGAGCACTTAATGAAAAATTTGTGGCAAAAAATAAACTGCAAATATAAAGAGCCCTGAAGTCCCTGGGGGCAAGCACAAAGCATTGCTTCTGCAGAGAGGCAGCATTTCAGGTACAGCTGCACTTAATGCTGAATGCATTCAAATTGCCAAGGAGATTAATACCAAATATTTACCTTCTAGTGCCATTAAACAACTTCATCAGAAGCGCTGAATGAAAGCAAAGTGCATTTCCTTTGCAAACCTCATTACAGAATTGACATGCCTTCCTCTCCCCACTTTAACTTTTCAACCAGAGCAGATTTGTTATTTGGTACCTGCTATTATAAAGGCAACTAGGTTTGATTTTGTCTGGTGTTTGCTTGTACCTTTCCTGGCCAAACGCTAAAAATACTGTGGGGGGATGAGGAGGGAAGAGTAGCGTGGGGAAGCATTTGTATCTCTGACATCTTAATTGAATCTTTTAAAGCTGTTATAAAGCTCAGAGTGAGATGATCCAACAGGCTTATTGCAAACATGCCTCATGTTTTGAACGTTTCTGAGTTACATCGCTACTGGTTGCACTCTCGTAGGGCTCATTCTCCTTGAAAAGACGAACGAGCATCAATTTTAAAAGACTCCTTTCCAAATACTCTAAAACGTTTCTCGAGGCACTTTATTAGGTGATTCTTTTTCCAATGCTTTACCAGGACGCAAGGACGCAGACAGCAGAGTCTCGGGCAGCTCTGGATGAGCTGGGTGCTCATCGCCACCGCGTCAGCATCCAGGATAACCCAGCGGCCGACACGTGGCGGACAGCTGGTGCTGCGGGTCCGAGTGGGCTCCCAGGGCCGGCTGGCAGCCGCACACACCGCCGCATTCGCCACTGCCCAGCGGGCTGCTGCGGGAGGCAGTTTCGCAAGGGCCTTGCGCACCGGAGGAAGCAACAGCCTTTAGCAGCGTTACTGCCAGGGCTGGGGTGGGAAATCACCCCTGTGCTTTCGCAGGCAAACGTATGGCTCAGGCTAGGAACAGGTGATCTCTTCCCCGTGCTCACCCCGCGGTTTTCCAGCATCGCTCAATGTTTTTGAGGAGGAAGTCGTGCCCGCAGCTCGTATCCCAAGGGGTGACCCGCAAGACGAAGCATTGCAAGCCCTGGTGGTGTGCGCTGTGCCGGGGGCACGGGCCTGCGCCACGCGGCACACGCATCCCAGGCACGCGCCGGAGCTGCTCGGCGGCTGCGGGAACATGCAGGAGCGCCCGCGGGAAGGGGGCGACGGACCCACAACGGGAGGGTTCGGTCGTACCAGGGATGGCGATTTAAAGCCATAAAGAGCATTACCGTTACTGCTCAAAAACAGAGTGGTACTTTTCTTTCATTTCTCAAATCCAGCTTGCAATTTTCTCAGCGACGTGCATTGCTAGGTCACCTACCCCTCACCAACAAACGCCTGCCAGGCCTCGTCCGCGCCATCGGATGCGGCCCCGTTCCCAGGAGAGGGTGTCGGTGGAGCGGGGCAGCCGGCGCCGCCACCGCGGGCCAGGACCGCAGTCCCGCACCGCCGCTCCCCGCGCGCTGGCGCCGGCTGCGCCCAGCACCTCCGTGCCTGGCACCAGGGCGTCTGCAGCAGACAGGCGCCATGCATCTACCGTGCCAAAGCGAGCAAGCTCCTGTCTTCTTTATTTTACGTTTTAAAGGACAACAATTTATGAAGAAGGGAGAACATTCCGTGCTGGCTGGCTTTTGCCGCAGCAGCGGCAACACTGATATCACCCAGTGAAACCAGTGGGAAAGTAGTGGCGGCCTGCTCCAAAGCTGTCGGCTGTCACTGCCTTACAAGAGAGGAGGGGAAAAACAGCACAACGGCAGGATGAAAACAATTTGCTTCACGAATAACAGATGGGGGAACAGAGCAACGTCCTAGAGGAATCTGTTTAAAAGCAGAGGAACTTTAATTTGAGAGGTTTCCTTCAACACGCTCCCATCGGTTGTCTCCTCTTCCGAAACTTCTTTCCCCAGTCAGACAATGTTTCAAGCATTGCATGGTATGACTTCAATTCAGTTCAAATACAGATCTAAAAGTTCGATATGACATTACATACTTGGCCATTTCAGATTAATTAATCCAAATGAATAGAGTAACTTACTGGCTTCCACTAGAGAACATCTTTGTGTTAGCAAGGACGGTTAATTAGAGCTGGCAGAAACAGGTCCCACATCCAGTATGGTATTATTCCCGAGGAAACACTCTCAGCCAAGCTAAGGAAACAGCTGATTCTTGATCCTTCACCCACCGCTTCTGTTAAAATTTGAGCACGAGGGAGGAAGACCCCTTGGGATCCCCGAGCCCGCGGCACCAGACCCTACAGCCACAAGGCAGCAGGCGATGAAACCCTGTTTATATCCCTGCTCAGCACTTACCTGCAGGGAAAACGAGTCGGACCGAGCAGCCCGAACTCTCCACAGAGGGAAACACATCTCCTGTGCACACAGCTGCCAGCAAAAGCAGCGGCCAGTAGCTCCCTGTCCTAAAGTCAGTCCTGTTTTATAAAATACTGGGCGTCTTATTAAAAACATGGGCAGCCAAACTGCGGGGTTAATCTGATGTTTACCACAGAAGGCTGGGGCAATTGGGGGAGACCGAAGAGCAGTAATTCCCGCTTTGCGCCACGAAGGACAGTCCGTTATGGCACGCAGGGGTGCTCCCACTGCCTAATTCAGGAGGCTAAGCTATGCAGAAACTCCAAAACTGAGCATTCAAAATCACCCTCCAGCGATGTCCCTTCCTCTCTAGGAAGCAAAGGCTCCTGACTTCAACATCACAAGTTGCATGGTCCTGATGACACTTCAAGCTCAGACTCCCTCTTCGGTCTCGCTGGGCTCTGCTGCGAGTAAAGCTGGATACTACATAGGTAACCACAGACATGTCCTGTTAGTGACTGAACACGATTAAGAAAAAAGACTCAGATCAAAACCAAAATTAGGTTATCTCAGGTTTTTCCGCCACAAAAAAAGAAAACATTTTTGGTCAACAAAAATGTTTCATTTAACACAAAATGAAAGGTGTTTGTTCTATTCCCATGTACTTGACCATTTTAATTCAGCATTTTTTAGATAAAAACTGCTTCAAAGCAAAAAAAACAATAAGTTCTGTTACTAAAGTACTGAAAGAAAAATCTCAACCTAACATCAGGAAGTTTAAGCTGCTTCCTCCCACCTGTTTTATGCTTCTTTTTTTGCGTCAGCTGAAAGCACTCACGGAGCGCAGCCCAGATTCGGGGGCGACTCTCTCCCCTGCGCCCCGCCGTTCTGCTCCGTTCACCCAGCGAAGTTTCCCTCCGGTGGAGCTGCAGCATCTCCTTTGCTTCACTGGGGCATGGACACCACCGCTTTGAACTGCATTTCCACCAGCATCCCTTCCAAACGGCCAAGAAACCAGCACCAACTCAGGGCCTGGTGCGGCTGTGGGCCCCCTCTCGCCCCCAAAGCTGGAAGGTGAGATGTTGGGAGCAGCTGCCTGCTGCCCGTGCCGGGACTGCACACGGGTCCCCCCAGCCCAGCAGCACGCCAAGGCGCACGCGTTCCCCCCCAAAAACGGACTCCCTACAGCATGGGGGAACTAACTGACCTTCAGCGTCTGCACAGGAGCCCATGCAGTCCCTCCTGGCCCAAACATGCCTCATCCCAGGTCTGCAGGAGTCCCCACGGGCTGCTCTTCATCAGGGGACACTGCACCCAACGTGGCCCTGAAAGACTTGTGAAAAAGCAAGAGCTCATCTACGCTTTAGCAGTGACACCAACATCATGACCACATTTAAAAATTCCCCTCAATTGCTAAGTTAACAGGTTTCCATCTACCAGAGCCTGGAAGCTGATGCTGCTCAGCTTAAATCAAAATTTTGCCTGACTCAGCATCAACTGGCAAAGCTAAACAAGCCCCAATCTGTACTGCAAAATGCAAGTGTTATAAATGAAAGGTAAATCATATTAGATGCCAGCTGCTATTGTATTAACCCATATTTAAGGGTTTCAGTTGCATCCCTTTGCCACTGAGTCCTCCTAAAACACTCTTTATTGCTATTCTTTTATACATACCGCTGCTCATGGACTTCGTCAGGTAGATCCCAGAGGAAAGAGAACAGCATCTCCTCCTCCTCCTCCTAACTTGTGCGAGGGACATATGCCCGGTGGTGAACAGGCCAGCCAGGGGGGGACAATTCATAAAAACCTGCCACGAGTCCCTCCGGCCGGCTAGCAAGCCCCTGTGGCACGTGCCCTGCAGCGAGAGTGGCCCCGCTTACCAGCCCAGCGCCCGGCTGAGTCACAGCGCCGAAGCCAGCTTTGCCCGGCTTCACCCATCGGTTTGTACCGAGAGCGTTTAGGGCTGATCCGTGGGAGACGCGCGCTGAAACGCACCTCCAGGGAAGGCGTTCAGCGCACTGGGATGGGCTGCTCACGTCCCTCGACAGTGGGACTGCCTAAATTTATCGTCTAAAACAGTTATCTTGCAAACTTTTAGCCACCTGTGGTGATAACAAATGAATTTTAAGCTCAGAGTAGTATCTCGCATAACTATTTTACCCTTCCAGTGTTGAGCTAAATGTAAGAATAAGAAACCAGTAGCTGTGATGAAGAGCATTTGAGACGCTGGTAGTCAACAGGCAGAATATACCCATTTCTTGTTTTGACTAATACTGTGATATATGGTCCTAAGAGGTACATGCTGAAATCATCTCCTCAGCATTCAATATTTATTTCTTAGGACAACATGTTTTAATTTTTATAGTAAATCTCATGGCAGTGCACAATCCAGATCACAACTTTCTACTCACTGCCCTCTCTTCTTCTGGAAGAACCACAGGAATTTCCCAAGAGATGGACACAGAGGAACAGTGCATTTTCCAGATACAGCTCCAAAAATCGCCTTTGCCAGCTACAGCATTCCCACCCTTATGTCTGTACGAATACTTAGCTTCAGCTCGAGAACCAGCTCTGGCAAATGCAATTATTGTAAGATGCAGATCTCTTCTGCAGAAGCCTAATAATGGAAAAAGCACGCAGATGCTGAAGAGGTAAAAGCAGTGCTAGAACCTAAATAAAATGGAACAAAAATGACTATAACAAGCTAAATTTCTCAGGTTAACCTCCTCACTAATCAACTAGAATCCAATTTTAGAAAAAACCTACAGTTTAGGAAGAATATTCTTGACACTACCAAAAGGATGACGGAAGGGGATGAGAAAGCACAGGAAAGAGCCCTGGGAACACCCTTAAACCTGCCACATCCCTGAACGCAGCGGTCAGAGGAGGGATGTGCTCCGAAGGGGCTGGAGACCTAGCCAGCCCCAGGAGCAGGGATACCGTGCCCCTTCACGAACCTCGGGTGGCCAGCGACTCCCGCCCCTGGGTCTCCCGAGGAAGCGCGGGGACACCGGAAGAGCAGACCTCGGGGCGCGCCGGCCCCGGGGCAGACCCCGCTGCCTCGCCACGCGGCTCCCCCGCCTCCTCCGCGGCCGTCCCGCTGACGCCCCGCACGCGCGGCAGCCCCCCGCAGCGCCCTCGCTTTCCACCCCCAGCGAGCACACACTGCGCGCATCAGAGGTAAAAGATTTTATTTATCCCATCGATGTTTCCTAAGAGGTGAGAGACCTACCAGACAAAATATACAGAGCATTTGTACGTTCTCTTTCTAGACAGTCGCGTTCTCGTCCCGTGAAACGTTAGCTCCTCGTCAAGAGCTAAGGCCCGTCCTGACCGCTGGGGGTTGCACAGACTTAGCGTACTCAATGGCCAGGGAATTCATGCAGAGCCAGAGGGAAGGGGAGAAGGTCCGTACGCTCGCCCGAGCGCAGCCTTAGCCCCCCAGAAACAAAACAAATGCAGGGCTTAAATTTACCAGTTTGCTGTGCTTCCACTACGAGAACCGAGTCTCCATCTCACTTGTTGTCACCCACTCTGCAACGAAAGGTTAGAGCTAAGAGCAAATTATATTTGGAAAAGCACAACCGTACTATAGAAAAGCAAATGCCCCTCTGGCGGTGGAAAACCTTCCTTACCAACCTGAATGAAGCACTTGTGATTTTTCATTTTACATTATGCTTAAGGCAAAACAAGACCAAAGCCTCCTCCTCTATGTTTAAATTTAATGTTTACGGTCGACTATACATTATACAAAAATCAATTCTCAGCCTCTAAGGACATAATCCTGTTGTATTAGATGACCATTTTGAGATCCCATTCTGTTTTTCATATATTTAGCTCACATCGTTATTAAACATTTTATTCTAAAATATATTCATTTTTTTGGTTCTGCTGAGTTAATGATTGTACTTGCATTTCCTTTTCCTTCCTCTTTCTGAAACAATAAACTCATTTCAACAGATGGTGAACAAGTCTGGATTTGCTGGAAACCAATTAACAAGAATGTGCCAATTTGAAATTCACCCTGCTCTTTCAAGCCAAAAAACTGCCTGCATTTCAAGAGCCTAATTAATTTTAACTATATTTATGGAACAGAGGGAAGAATATATAATTACTCTACAATTCCTCTCTCTGATGATCAATAGAAATGCAGTTTTGTTCACACAATTTCTCTGCAGTGTATTGATCTGCTGGATCTTGGCCTTGTACACATATATGTACTACGACGGTGCCTGCAGATAGTAATTACTGTAGCCATGTTCGCACTATCAAAACAGCTTTCATCAGAGCGGTTATACAAGAATACACTTTTTCTCTCTAACAACGAAAAAAAATCTGCTTCTGCACATGTCGCTAACTACCAGTGCTGCTGCTGACACCGCTTCGTACATACGTATGGTGCCCATCTACCTGCAGGTGGGATCTCAACAGCCCAGGAAGAAAGATCTGTTTGAATCTGGTGGTCCTCCTCCCTCTGATCTTCCCTGGCAACCGGAGGTGGCCAGGACAGACCCCAGCTAGAGGGAACTGCTGCTCCACCGGCTGAGACAAGGGACATCGGTGGAGTTTCGGCAACTCGCATCCCTCGGAGATTCACCTATTTGCTTGGGCAAAGCGAGGGCAGATCTGCCTGGGGCCCACGGAAGATGTGATGTGTGTTAGAAGAAAGGCTGAGGAATCGTATCCTCCAGGTAATGCCACCCCAGTCAGCCAGGATTTGGGTCCCTTCACAGCAAGGACATGGAGAAGGACTTGCACCTCGTCCTCTGCTTCATGGCAGGGTGCAGGGACGTTCATTCATGTCATTCCTGCTCCATCTCCTCACCCGGTGCCCTGGCCTCCTGCCTCCCCTGACGCTGGCCAGGTGAGGAGCTCAAGAGGGGCCCACCACACTCGGTGGGTGACCCACACGCAGGGTGAGACCACCAGGCGGCAAGGGGGGAGTCCAGGAGACAGTCACAGAAAGAGCAGGCAGAGGCTGTGTCCCGCGGTGGGGACTTGGTCTTTGAGGAGACAGCACACTGCAGGCTGGCACCACCATCACCTGCCTTGGGCAGAAACCCTCCCATCTGCTGAGCTTTCCAAATCCCCCTGTTTGTAGCCTCACAACTATATGTTTCCTCAGCGCATCTGATTACATATTTCTAGTCATTACAGCAGCATCAAAACGGTAACCCTCCTTCTGCGGCACACCTCGCGTCTCTGTGCCGCGGCAGCGTCAAAGCATTACGCCAGCGTGAAATCGCTCGGCCAGGAAAAGAGCAGCCATTTCCAGCGCTCCTGTCCCTCGGCCTCCCCTGCTACCCCAGCCCTGCGGTATTGAGGAGGTTGCTTCTACTCACAGGTCATCTTTGATCACTGCATAAATTTAAGCCCTGCAAAACATCTCAAGTAGGTAGTACAGAAAAAAGAGAATCCACTGCAAGGCCACAGTGGACCCAAGAAGTTAGAGCTGCACAAGCAGGAGAGGGAGTAAAAAAAAAAAAAAGCAAGAGGGGTTATGGTGTCTAACGAGAGGGCTGAGAGCATGTGTGTGCATGTATGTGCAAGCAAAGCCAAGGAAAAGTACATGTGGACAGGGGCTTCATGACTTCTTGCAGATAACAGTTTCGACCACAAAAGTGTTTTCAAAGTGACGAATGCGATGACAGCTTCCAGCCTCACGTCGACTTATACCTAGAAGAAATTAAAAAAAGAGAGTGAGAGGGGGGAAAAAATTCAACAAGTGTTAATTTACAAGAGCCCCGTCAAGTGGAGGAAGGAAAGCAGATGAGATGCAACCACTGAACACTGAGATACAGAAACAACACAGCCCATATAGAAAGCAGCAAAATCTTGTCTTCTCTGAAAAAACAGCCATATTATCTAGGCCACCGGCCTGCAGTGAGAACCACCATGAGCTAATGGAGCCACATGGAAACGGCTGATGTCAGCCGACAGCACCTCAGTGTTATCTCAGAGACCTCTCTGCACTTGTGGAGGCAAGAAACCGCATCATCCCCTGCGCCACTTGCTACTGCCAAAGGCCTCTCGGATTTGCACCCAGAGCCACTCAGGTTCTTCCATCAGTTTTAGTCAAAAACGACGAGCGTAGCTAACTGAAGTCTTTCACTCAGTGTACCAATCCATCTTGTCTTGACGAAGGGGTCTACAGGACATTCAGATGAGCAGATGGGAGAGGGCAGCAACTCCAGCCAGCACGGCTGGATGTGGCAGGGGATGTCCATCCACCACCCGGGGGGTCTGATGCAAGGGAGCAGCTAACAGTGTCTGCACCCCAGGGCTACGCGTAGCGCAGCAGGCCCGGTCAGAGGCAGGGCGAGGGGGCACACACAGCTGGCAGGCAGAAACCCTTCCACTCCCTACCGACATCTATCAGCACCTCACAGTTACGGCATCTTCCCGATACCCAGGGAAGTGCAAACAGGTCGGGGGAGGAAGGCAGGCAGCGGGATTCCCCCGAGCCGGACGCACAGCTTGCGCACCGCACGTTTGCCACTGAGCATTTGCACGGAGGTGGCGCAGAGGGAGGCAAAACCCGGAAATCTGCGGCTCCCACTGGAAAAGCAGCCAGGCACTACAGCCATGGTGACTTTGGTACCCACAGGCTCTCAGCACCCTGCAGCTTCCCCAGAGAGTTAACATCTCCAGTGAGGCTTTAAATACCCCAGGATCTAAAAACAAATACGCATAAATACTGAAATTAAAGAGTTTTTGCAGCAACATTGGCATCTGTATATAAGATATATATTGCTGATTTTCATGAAATTGCTACCAGGTAATCTAAGGCTCCCTCTTCACTGCTTTTTCAATACTACTAGGAACCTAATTAATTAAAGGCAATTTGCAGATCTAATCTACTCTGAATAGCTGCCACTGAGGCGGGTGTCTCCATCAGGGAAATTTTCCAAGCAGTTCCCAACAGCACTGCCATTAGTTCAGCCCCAGAAGCCCACATGTAAATGAACTGCTGGCTCCTGCAAGCACTTTTATCAATGTTTCTATTAGGCTGATAGACACAGCAACAGAAATACTTAGAACAGCCAGCACCCACTTGCAGTAGCACCGTCACAGATGTGGGCACAGCTGAACTAGTGGCGAAACATCTCAAACGGTCTCCTGTGGACTTATACTCCCAGGAAACCTCCTCTCCAGCCATGAAGAGGCCAGCACAGCTGTAAACAGCAGACAACGACTGCGATGCAGCGGGGAGGTGGGCTACGGACGGTCAAACACGGCAAGGCTCTTACGTCGCCTCGCGCTCCTCCGCTTCAGCCGGTAAGTCTCCTTGCCGCTGCAGAGGCGGTAGATGAAGGAGCCGAGCTGCTCCATGTCCCGGACGTGCTCCGTCGCAATCATCTCCTCCTGGATTATGTATGTTTGAGGCAGGTACGTCCCTTTCTGAAATGACACCGTTTCCATCAAAATAAAGTACAGTCATTGCAGCAATGTGACATGATCTCCCATTAGCTAAACTATTGGAAGGCTCAAACTCCCCTTGCCGAGGCTGATTAACCTGCTTCCCTGTCCTCACGTTAAACTGCCCAACGCAACTAGCACCCAGACAGGGCACACGAGCAACTCAAGGGCACACAAAACAGACTGGATCCAAAAATCGAATACTCACATGTAGGGGGCAAAGTCACTGCAGGATCACCACTGTTATAAACTAAACCACGTTCCACAGGAGGGAAGCTAGGCTGAGAGCAGAATGAACCCATCTGGAAAGGGATCAAGGCTCAACCGACATGCCAGAAACTCCATCAAAAATGTGCATTTTACATTTGCTTCAAAAGACAATCCCCCCAACCCTGCTCAGACTCCAACAGTCACACAAGTTTTCCACATTTCCCCCTACTCCTTGATCTGTTCAGCCCAATCGTGAATACAGCGGTTTCCTACCCTGGCCTGCAGGGACGGGGACTAGAAATGGCCTGTGGGCACCACACTGAGCAACGACACCCTGCTGGGGAGCGCTGAGCAGTCAGGGAAAAGGCGACATTTTGCACTTCTCAATCACCCCCACAAAAGCGAAGATTCATTTATGGTCCCACATTTATGGCAAACATCATCTCTGCCTTCCACCACAGGACCGATTACCTCCACACAGAAGCACCAGGGAACACGTTGGCTTAGCTTTGCACCATGATGCTGGGCTGGCATAACCTAGGGATCAATGAAACTCTCCCCTCGTGCTGCAGGGCTAGTCTATCAGTGGAAGTTGGTACTACGCTAACACAGCAGCTCTGTAAGAGTTTGAACATCGATTCTCTGCGGGAAATTGCAGGAGAGGGCATGAGACACGTGCAGTTATCGGCATAAGCTATAGCGTTAGAAGGTTCATCACAGGGTTGGGGCTCAGGATTTGCCATATCCTTGGCATGGTGGCAGGGTTTAAGAGAGAAGGACACAATCAATTCAATTTCTTCAGCCTTTTAGATTTAAATAGCTCTGGGAGCTGAAGCAGTCAGTTTGTTCTTCCATTGCAGGACTGGGTGACAAGCACGACACCCTCCAATCTCTGCAGAGTTTCAAGAAAAATAGAGCTTTAAACAGGTTATTCAGGGCTCGATCCAGTTGGGCCTTGAAAACCTTCAAGGATGGAGGCTGCACAACATCTCTGGGCAGCCTTCTCCACTGCTTGACTGTCCTCAAGGTGAAAAATTTTTCCAAGCTCAAGACCAAGCTAAACACTTAAAAATATTGTCTCCAAGGTGCATGTTAAAAACTGCATAGACAGATTGGACACCTACCTATCCAAATAATTAGTGAGCCGTTTAAACCCACATCAACTTTCTACACTCTTAAGAATCAGAAACATAAGACCAATTTAACTATATTTTTATCCCCTTAGTAATTTAATCCCTGATAAAGATCAGTATTATTTTTGTTGACTGTGATCTTAAGTTTATTATTCTAGGTGTGACCGGCATTCCCAATTTCACACATTTTTCGGACGCTCGGCTGTCAGCCTACGTGATCCTGGTTCTTCCATTTTCTTCTGCCCCAGGGACTGGCCACCTGCCACTGTCAGAAGCTGCGGCTGGTTTGGAACAAACTGTAAATAAATGCGTGCTGTACCCCAGCGGGGTTCCCAGCCCATTTACCAGATGGCCACAGAGGATGAAACTGGGAGGACTGCTGGCAAACGAAGTGGGAGCATGACAGGGACTGGAGATCAGGCATCTCTCAAAGGGAGGGATTACCAGAGTTCCCTCGGAGGCACAGCGATTTGCCTCTCAGCTTAACCCTACAAAGCGCATCGCACTGCATGCTGCAGCAAGCGCAACCTAGGGAATTTGATAATGAGTTAATTTTTTTTTCTTTTAAACAGACTGTCAAGGAGAGTAGCAAGAGACGCTGACTGTCAGTGCTCTGCTTTACCTGCAGAAGACCGCAGATATGCACCTTCTGCAATCCTGCAAACCCCTCTCCCACAAATCTGGCCTTGTTCCTGCTGTGAAGATGAAACAGTGCTCTATTTTAAGAAGGCTGTTTCAGGCCACTGCAATACACCAGCACAGGCTTCTGAACTGAACATTAATGCAGAAACTAAACCCAATTAAGGCCTGCTGTGAACAAAACCCTTGTTAGACCAGGCAGTGCGTTTCAGCCCTCGGTGCAGCGCAGGGAGCAGCACCGAGAGGCCTCGCACCTCGTGGGACATCGAGAGCTCTGCAAGCGGCAAACATGCAGCTGCAATCACAGCAAGAGAGAGATTGGGGGGGGATTTTTTTTTCCTTGATTTCTACTATCAGTAAACACCAGAGAGAAGGAATCTGCTGCTTCTCCACGTCACCCTGGCCCGACACATCCCTCATCCCAGTGTTAGTGTGTTGCCTGCAAAATCAGTATTTCAGCTAAAAACCCTGAAGCCATCGCTGAACATGAGGACGCAGCTCTATTAGGGCCAAGGCTTATTTTACAGACACAGCGGTTTTTGTTTCCCAGGAGTTTCTAACCGACACCCAGGAGCCCGTTCAGGAGAAGCATACAAAATAAACACGATGCCAGCTGTACCTTCACGTTAACCAGCAGCTCCCACAGGTTGCGCGGAGGCATCACGATAGTGGTGTTCAGCTCGATGACGTAGCATTTATCCAGCGTTATGTCATGGTAAGCTGTCAGGCCCTGCGTTCCAAGCAGAGAAACCGAGGAATTAAGCACTTCTCAATGAAACATTTCCACGCAGATGTGTGAAAGGAGGCTGAGGTGAGGAACAGGGCAGGGAAGAGGTATCCTTCACGGAGCAGGGTGCATCCCAGGACAGCAGCCTCAGATCTCCCCGAGATCTCACCAACAGCACTACCCTTCCTGCCGTCAAAAACACCCTTCAACCACCTTTGCCTCCGTGCTCAGTCACCCTCAAAAGCTTTAGCAAGAGATGCAGCAGAAAGAGAAATGTCCAGGGCTGCAGGACTGATGGCATGTGCGTGCGGCCCCGCACTGCGGCGGCACAGGGATGGGGCTGGGCGACGCGCAGGGAAAAGAAACGCAGCCCCCACATCAGGACCGGCACGCTCAGCAGCCTGCAGCCAGACCACCAAGCTACGGTAAAGCAGCACAGCTCCGAGGACGGCAGCTGGCTGGCACCAGCGAGGTCTTTGGCTCCAGCTGGCCCTCCTAGCCTTGCAGAGTTCACAAAGTCAGACTACCCCAAAACAAACTGGAAAAATCTGCCCATATTCCTTGGGACAGAAATAGCACCAACGTGCTAAAAAAATAAAATTTCCCTGCAGTCGAGCACACTGCCACCTCCCCGCCTCTGCCAGGCGAGGAAGCACGTGCACTGGGCTGAAGGCTGGTTATTAATTGCCTCTCCCACTGCTGCGTTAGCTGCTCAGAGAGCAGAGCCTCCACGATGGGCAGCCGATGCACCAGTCCTTGGGCATTTCTAAGCTCAGACAGGAACCAACCTCATACTCAAATGTTAAATGGCCAAAATAAAAATTCAGGGAAGACTGTAAATTGCTTTAAGCAACAAGTCCATCCAAAGGACTCACTACCAAGGCATAACAGGCAAGGCAAGCAGGTTGGAAAAACTCCAACAGGCCTTGGGAAGGAGAACACTCAATAACGAGATCATTGGAGACCTACGTGATACTAGCGACTGCACCACACCATGAGCACCATCGTGCCGGCACACCCCAGCTCTTGCCCTCCTCCTCCGCCCCGTGCTACACACCCCACGGAGGCAGCAAGAGATATTCTTACTCGCTGGAAATCATGGATGATATCTGCAGGGTCGCTCCCTCCAAACTGGGGTACGGGCACGTTGATTTGCTCGTAGTTCTCCTCAAGGTAAATCTTGACATCTTCGTGCAACTCCATCTGCCCTTTGAACGGCGAGTACAGGGAGTCCTCGTAGAGGACGCCGCAGTGGAACACGCTCTCGCGGGGAAGCTGTGGGGACAAGACTGAAGGGCAGACACCGCACACATACATCCCCACGTCCCATTAGCACCACAGCAAACACTGGGAGAAAGCTAAACATACCCATGTCAGGCATGGACACCTGGGAATATTTCAAGATCATTCTATCAACTAGAAAATGTTTGTGATGAAGGTAGGGCAAAAACCCCTCCTGACACGTCCAGGACCTCTGCATCCTATCCAAGCAGCACTGTCTCCCCTCCCACTAGCCAGATCCAGATGGATTAAATTCCCTGTGGGATTCCACAAGGGGTAATTCAGAAAGGCAAACTGCCAGTCTTAGATTTTATATCTGAGTTACTCACATCCTTCCATAGATAATTTCCAGCAATAGCATTTTTCTACATAGGGCATATAAGCTCATGGTGAGCAAAGCACCATTTCTAAGTACACCTGCACGTACGTTGCAAAGGCTCCAAAACCAACAGCAACTTTGCCTCACTACAGCACAGGAGTCACTCTTGCCAGCGGGCCAGGAGCACAGGCTACAGGCCAGAGAGCTAGCACAGGGCACGGGATGGAGTCTGGTCACTAGGATCACAGGGAGCCTTTGCAGACCTGGAACATAAAGGCCCTAGAGCCCTGGTCCCCAAAGCACCTCCATCCATGCGTGCAGGCTTTGCTGTGTTATTGGATATAAGCTGTGCTTTGGTATCACAGGCAGCCACAGAGAGGCTGAGACTAGAAGGCCCCGAACACACCAATTGCTGCTTTCCAGCGCCATGCCACGTGCTGGCCCACCACATTTGCTCAACCACAATCAACACTGAGGGCTGTCCACCATCCAGCCAACAACCCACCCTTAATGTCAGGGCGCTACCACCTCGTCATAAACAAGCATCTCCATCAAAGGCACAGCAAAAGGGCCCATCAAATGAAAACGTGTGTGTGTGCAGGAGGGGATGAACAGCTCTATGTTTGTCTTAAAGAGTTATAAATAAGTCAGTTATAAATAAGCATGGGTAATGAAGAATTTATCGATCTGAAAACAAAGATTGCAAATTAATTTCACGTCAAGAAAACTTATGAAGCAAGGCAGCACATAAAACAAGACTATACTGCTGAGTGGCTAAGTGCTGGCTACGGAAACCCTGGCGGTCAGACCGAGCCCACCTTGCCAAACTGGGCGAGCTCATTCACAACAGCTGCTCCGCAGAAGAACGGGGGCTTAAAGTGATGCTCTGGGGTTTCTTGGCTAACCACTCAGCAAGCCACAAAGCTCAGCAGTTTCCTACCTAAAAAGAAGCTCTGCCTTGTCTCGTTCCTAATGTTTTGACCCATTGCTACTTAAATTCACAAAGCTGCCCGCGCAGTGCTTAGGCTAGGCTAAACTTTGCAAAGACTGCTTAGAAGAAGAGATGCTGAATTTAACTGAGGTTGAGGGCCCAACTTCTGTAGTCTCTGACCTAGTTTTCTAAATCTTCTCTGCTTGCTTTATTAATAGTGATGCCTATTTTTGTTATGCCTAGGGTTTTGCTGTGCTAGGGCTCAAAAAAAAAAAAAAAAGGTTGCAGGAAGATGCTCTGTCTTGCCTGAACTTGCCTGTTCTCTCCAGGGCTTCCTCTCCCCCCACAAGAAGCCACTCTGTGAAACTGGTTTACAGCTAACAGCAGTAAGGTTGTGTTTACAAGGTAGAAATGGCAGGATATTTTCATGGAGTTGTAAACAACAAGGGGGGAAGAGGAGAATTTCTGCGAGGCCCTCCCCGGCAGTCGGACGGAGGCGAGCCGGAGCCTGCTGCTTCAGGCATGCCCCATTTCTCAGAGCATTGCAGGGCCCAGAAGTCCCGAATCACCACAGTGTAAAGCAACAAGTAGCACCTCCTCTTTTAAAGGCTGGAGCAGTTTGGCTGCTCCAGTCGAAGAGCCAGCAGTCCCTCCAGAGGCTCCCCTACCTGGCCGATGAAGAAGTATCTGTACACGTACATCGACGCGAAGACCAAGCCGAGGAGCAGCACAAGGAGGCCCATGGTCAGGTAGCACACCCCGCTGAGCGACGACCTCCGGCCCTGCACCGCCGGAGGCGGCTCCTCCTGCCACACAAGGACAGAGCATTAGTCAAGCTAACTGTATAGACGATACATTACAATATATTATTCAAAGCCAATGCATGAGTCTGTGGTGTGCAGCTGGAGAATGCAGGCCACGGTCCTGCAAAGTGACCTCCCCTGTGACAGCCCCCTGACTTTTATGCAGTTCCCCCTCCCACTACCTCCTGTGTGTGTGTGTGCGTATCTATATGTGTGTGTGCATGTGCTTGTCTGTGACATACACATGCATATGCATACTCTGCTTCCCATCAACTGCTCAAAATGAAGTCAGGCTTTGCTTTCACGGGTGATAGGGATCAACCAAAAAAAGGAAATCAAGAAGAAGGACCAGGTCTGCAGAACTAACAGTTAACTGACTGGTGAATGTCTTTGCATTTCTATTTACGACCAAGATTTTTGTTAAAATGCTGCCACCGTTACAGCATTTTTCAGGGGAAATTTCTGAGGTGGGAATTACTGGTTTCAGACAGGGACGTATCAGCCATGGTGAATGATTGGGTGAGTCCACCCAAGCAGCTAAGTTGACTGCCTTAACTTCATTTTCAAGCTCCAAATTCCTGCACGCCTTCCAGGAACATGCAGGATGGTCACAGCGTCACAGGAAAATAAATCTGCCTGTTTTAGAGTGTTGCCTGATGGGTGGGAGTCAGATCACCTAATTACACCCCCCCCAAAAAAGGAGCCTGGGAAGGACAGCTTACCTCCTGGGGACCAGTCATCCCCACCTAAGACGCTCTTATTTTTACAGCCAAAATAGCCCTCCAAAAGTGAAACAGGAAGGCGTTTCAGAAGCAGATGAAACAGGTTCAGAGAAGCCCCTGTTTTCAGGCAGAAAAGCTCAAAGCTGCCCTCAGCTACGCCGGCGGATGGGGGCGATGGCCCAGCCACAGCGCCTGCAAGGCCACCGCGCGCTCAGCACCAGGAGCTGCAGCACTTGCTTAGACAGACGGTCCCTTGGTGGCCGGCTAGCGAACGTTACAAGCCGGAAGACCTGATCTGAAAGTAAACAACCACTTCTCATTCCTAAGATCTATCACTTTTTTACACCCACAACATCAGCAAAGGAAGAGGGGTTTCTGCAGAGTAACGCGGCCAAAGCCCCCTTGCCCAGGCACAGCTGCAGCTCACACGCGCCGTAAATCACGCTGCAAACAAAACGCCGCCGTAGCTGACTGACGCCTGCAAAGACCAAAGAGCTTTGGGAGAGCTTCTGTCCCAGCACTCTTCCGGGAGAAATTAATCTGTATTTCTTTCCCCTTCATCCCAGCTTTCAAAAGACCTGCAGCGCCTCGATCCCCTGCCAGCTCCCTACACCAAAGCATCAGTGCTTAATCAGTGCTTCGCTGCTCCTCCTGCAAACAAGGGCGTGAGAAAGGTGAAGAATACCACTGTTTTAAGTCCACTTTCTCTCTTTCTTTCCCTTCCCTTCACAGATGAGGGCCAGCAACTATGACAGACCACACACACACAAAATCACAGTCATAAACGAAGTTTAAAGGCTCTCTGACCAGAGCTGCTGGGATGGGAAAGTCATGCTGTACGTCAAGTGCTCCATGAAACCAGATTTCCCCAGATGGTTGTCAGCAGAGAAGCAGCGCAGGCACCGGTGAAAGGGAAAGGAAAGCTCCTGCTGCTAACGCTGAGGCCGGGCTGAGAAAACGCTTAACGCTCCCCAAATGAGTTACACCCAGAAGACGCCAGATTCCCAGGCAGATAACGCGCCACTCGCTTCCTGGGCGGACGGCAAGTGCTAGCTCCACGGGGAGATTCAGGGAGGGGGCCCAGGAGGACACGGCAATCAAAGAAGATACTCCCACTAAAAAGAAATCCTGGTTTGAAGAACAGGAGGGGAGGGCTGATAAGCCCTTACTGGTTTGCTGTTTGCGAGAGCAGGTCTGTGCTCTTTGCACAGCCCAAGACACAGCGAGGCATCCTGCCCCTCGCCGCAAACACAGATGAGGTCGGCTCTCTACAAAGCATTCCTGACTTGGGGAGAAATGCCTGAGTTTTGCATTTTGGGAAGAGGCGAGGGAAGCTAAGCAGAACGTTGTCCTGGGAGAAGCTAGGAAATGCCAGAAAAAAACACAAAAAACTCCTCAAATTCTAAGGGAGGAACGGAAAACTCAACAGCAGCCATTCTGATGGAATAGACATTAAGGCGCTGAAGTTATAAATGCTGTCAGCCAGGCTAAGGGGAACAACTAACCACAGTCCCACCACGTATTGTGTAAAGATCACCTGCAAAAACCTTCACTGCAATTCGCCTTTCTTCCCCGCAGCCGAAGGCCATCAGGCAAGGAGCAGCCTTTGCCACTACGAATGAACCGCAACTTAAAAGCAGCTAAATGTCAAGTCAATAGGCATCTGAGCTTGAGGCTGGAGGTGCTTCTGACGCCGAGAAGCTGTGGAAGGAACAACTTGCTTTAACAGCATTTCACCCAGGTTGAGAAACCTTCATCAGGTTGGAAAAATCCATGAAGCTTGTTCCACAGGCTATTACCTTGCTCCTGTCACAACATACGTCCTTCCCAACAGGACGGCCGCTTCCTGCGGGCGAAACGTGAACATTAAAAAAAAAAGTCACAGCTGATTTCCATCTGTTCTTGCCTGGCTCCCTTACAGGGAAGCAGTTTTCCCTTAAACTAAGCTTATTATAAAGAGAGGCAGGCCATGGCAGCAGTCTGATGCAGGAAAAGCATACGCGCTAGGAAGAAGCGGGACGCCAAGGGCAAACACAACAACCCACCGCACGCAGGCTGCCCTGCAGATTTTGCAGCTCTGGCAGCTTCGCCATCCTTCCTCCGTTTCTGCCACGGAGAAAAGAAGGAGATTCAACAGCCCAGTTCTCCTGGAAAGACAATTATGTCTTTCAGCCATTCCAGGATAAAAATCAAAATATTAACATGAAAAAATGCTGTCTAACAATGTTCATCAGATGTTTAACAATATTCCATAAGAATTCATCAACCAGATGGTCTTCTTGCAACAAGTCACCCTACTAATCTTTGTGCCTCAGCTGCCCATGTTACTTCCAGCCAAGAGAGACGGGAAAGGGCAGGGTCAGAAACAGCACCGGACAGAGGCAGGGACAGGCATGGCAGTGCAGCAATGGGTTTTCCTTTCCTTTTTTTTTTTTCCCCCTTGTTTGAAACTCTTCTCAAACGTGACATATCAACAGATGGGCATATTAAAAAAAAAAACCAAAAAAACAACAGAGAAAATAAAGTCCTTCCTCCCCTCCTTGCCATGCGCTTCTGGGGCTCCTGGCTGCACCGTAAATCCACCGGCGAGAGGCAGCAGCGGCGGCCGCAGTGCGCAGTCCTGACCGGCCAGACACACAGACTCGGCCGCAGTCTGCGGGCGCCAGCGCTCCGCTGGCATCCCAGCCCACACGCAGCAGCGGGCAGGGCACAGGGATAAACCAGGATCTCCTTTTCCTGGACCAAGCAGCCTCTTGCAGGCGCTCCAGCGCCCTGCCTGCTCACGGGAACGGGGCGCGGGCAGCGGGCACGCGGTGGGACAGCAGGAAGTTGTGATGCAGACCGCTTGGAAGAGGAGCCGGGAAATTAGCCCAGCGAAGAAAAAATCCCCACTGAGCACGGGGGGATTTTCTTCAGAACTTCGGGGCTCTCCGAGGACATGATGAGAACAGCTGGTGTGCCGTTATCCGTATTTAATACCGAATGGCTGAATAGCGCCTCCAGGTGCTGTCCCCTCCAGGGTGGGGGACAGACACCTGGGCTGCAGGCACAGCTCTGCAGGCGCTGCCACCGGTCCCCAGCACGAGCGTCAGCTCCAGCGGCCAGAGGAACACCAAGCAGGGGAAGCACCGCGTCCGCTGGTGCCACCTGCCAGATGCCACAAGCAAGGCCTTGGGCGAAGCAGCCCCAAAGCTGCACAGCGCATCAGGGGCGGGGGAATTACCCTGGGGAGCGAGGTCGGTTTTACCGCCGGCTGGAAGGGGAGCAGCAGAGGAGGGGGGTGTCGGGGTACCGGTGTCGCTGATGAGAAGCCGGGGAGGCTCGCACCAGCGGCCCCACCGCCTGGAGGACATCTGTCTGCACTGGGTTCCTCTTCAAGAAGCAGCCAAGCGAGGCCGAGTGAGGGGGCAGCTGGCCAAGGAGCACACAGACGGGAAGTTTTAGTGCCAGACTAGCTGCCGGCAAAGCCCGGCACAGCACCCAGTTCCCTCAGCTGCCGCGGGCATCTTTGATATCACTTAGGAAGGCTGGAAGGCTTACGAAAAATAGGTCTTTGATTCAATCCCTCCTTCCTCACCAACCTCGGGCTGAAGATGACAAACACAAGTGAGGAAATCCAAGGTGTTATGTCATGCCCTGCTCTCTCCTAAGCCACACACCACCTCAGCGGAGATGGGCTCAGCTCCGTCCCCGTTCATGTGCTCTCTTCAGCTTTCGAGACCACCCTGTCCGCTTCGCTGTGCCAGCTGCTGCCAGGCGATCCAAATGGGGCACATAGCCGCTCCTCCAGAAAAAGAGGTAAGGGCATTCAGCTTCTCTGAGCTTATCGGTTTTCCGTAGTCCATTTCCACCAGGATGACATCTAATTACACGGACAGAGAAACATCACATTCATCATTTCCCTCAAAATCTGCCACTTTCTGTTCGCTCTGGGATTCGAGCCATTCTCCTTACATTTCTGCATAATTTGCAATGAGTGTAAAATAAGCACGTATATTCATATCAGTAACAATATTCAAATAAGCCTAAAGCCAGATTTGCTTGTACATATCTAGCTGATTAACGGATGCATTTGTCGAGTTCTCTGTGAACCATTTTCTTCCTACATTTATGAAACATGCAGATTTGCAATCTTTCACTTTAGATCTAGCAGGGCCTGACGAACAGAGGCCACAGCTTGGCAAGTATCTAAATATACACCTCCAACAAGAAGCTTGCGGAAACTAAATATAGCAGATGTGATTCTGATGACTGACAAGTGAAGAGAGAAATATGATAAAGGGCAAATACTCAGTGGGACACAGTTTTGAGAAGAACACTATCCGAAAGGCAGGAATATGGTGATGGAAAGTCATCCATCTCTAGGAAGCTGCTCGTTGTTCCAAGGGACGAGTGTGAGCTCGCGAAGAGGAAGGTGCACTCGGGTAATTACAGCCACACCACAGGCAACCACAGCTTCCTCAAAGGGAGCAGGCTCTAAGCCTAAGAAACGCACATCAGAAAATGCAACTGATCTTGCTCTTCACTAATTTCAGGCAACCAAAGGCCAATATGGACTACGGGAAAATAAAAAGAACTTCAAGGTCTCCATCTCCAGGATATGAAGTCCCATATTCAGGTTCAAAATCAGTTACAGAATTTAAGGACCTGCATTAACACTACCTCCATCGACTGGGGGGGGACAGAACTGGTTACTCTTAAACTGTAGTGCTGCCTCAGTTGGTGTAACCTGGTATGGACTGACCCCTCCTCCAATGCCCCAGACTCATCTTTGAGCATAATCTTTCCTGGGAGAGGGACACGCGTGTTGCTCTCCGCACATGATGCAAACCCTCCTGCTCACCCTGCAAACTGCACCCCGCACGCAGGCGCGGGGCACTGCTGGCCCACGAGTGCTGCTCTGCACTGCAGGAAGCACCAGAGAGTTCATGGGATAAACGTAGGGTAAGGAAACCCAGGTCTAAGAGGTGACCACTCTCATTTTCGAGCATTCAAACGCAGAGGTGCTTGGTGGCTACCAGCTCCCGGGACCCACCAGAGTGAGCTGGGGTAGCCAGGGCTCAGGACCGGAGCAATTGCCAACCTCTAGCTCTGGAGACAAGAGTGAGAGACTGTGCGCAGGGAAAAGGCAGATGCATGAAGACAGGCAGGGGAAGAAGGGAACTATTACAAGAAGGCAGCTCACCCCTGAGCCTACTCAAGCATCTCCCACCTTCCAAGAAGTCTCCTCTGCTAGACAAGAAAGAACAAGTCCTGGCCCGAAAAGCAGTTGTGCTTGGAGGAAGAAAGGGAGTGAAATCAGGAGAAATATGAGGTGACACTAAGCAGGGAACAGTGCCCTGGCTATTGCCTTGGGAGAGACTCATAGGGGCCAACGCTCAGCGTCAGCAATAAAAGGTCTATAAGCGAGCCAGATACCTGCAACAAAATGGGACGGCTGTCCCAGACTGCAAAGCATTTCTGAGGCTTTAGAAGAGGGGGGAAAAAAAAAAAAAAGTGTGTGCATGTACACACACACACACACACATATATGGCATACAGTCGATACGGCATACAGTTTCCAAGGCAACCGAACTTCCAGCACACAGGACCTGAGCAGCGCCTGTGCGGGGCCACGCAGCAGCATTTCCACGGGAACACAGTCAAGGGCTTTTGGACTCAAAGACGCCCAGAATCCCAAACCAAAGGCTGTAATTAAGAGACTATCACAGCCGAAGGCAAAAAGGTTGCAATAAGTGAATCTCATCACATGTCTGAACGATGCTGCCGCACGTGACTAGCAACAAAGCCACCTGCCCCAGGAGCCACTTCGCAGCGCTGCAAATTAGAATATCAAAAAACAACCACTGACTAATTAAAAACCACGGCTTTGTCGCTATACGACAAAGACAGCAGGATGTTAAAAACGCAGCCTGGCATGGGGGAGCTCTCAGGTGCTCAGTGATCATATTTTCGTTCCCCCTGGTCAGCAGGAGAGATACAGACCTCCTCTTTTCGCCTTTTTCCATCCGATTCTGGGACTAAGGGGCTGTTTCTCCTCCCTCTTTGCCCAGGGGCGAGGAATTTGTTTCCATAATGCTTTTATTTTATTTCTGGCAGAGGCACGACAACTTCCAGCTGGAGTTTCTCCACCTCCCTCCCCTGTATGCCAGGAGCAAAACCATGCAGGGCATCGGCAGACCCCGCAAAGCCCCTTGCAAAACGGGGCCCGCAGCCGGAGCCCCGAGGCTCGCGCCGTGCCGCGCCGCGCAGGCAGGCCCGGGGGAAACAAACGGCTCTGAGGAACGGGCGAAAAACGTCCCAGCCCGGGCGTTTCACAGTCTGAACGCCAAAATACAGAGCGTGATAAAGGCGGCCTGATTTCCAGCAGCCGCCCGCAGCTGGGCTCGCTGGGCGCTCGCTCTGCCCCGCGGCCCCCGCCACCGCTGCGAGACCCGCGAGCGCTCCACGCGCCTCGCCGGGGGAACGAAGCAGCAAACGCAGGTGTTTTTTGGCAACGCTGATGTGGGAGGTGGCATTAAAAGGGCGTTTTCCTCAGGAGCACAAGCAAGGTTCAGCCCTGGCGCCGGGTCTCAGAAACCAGCCGGAGCAATGAAAGCCAACGGGCAGCGCGAGCAAGAGAGGAGCAGGGCGGCTGCTCCGGGGTGAGAGCGCGCTTCAGCCAAGGGGCTGGCAAAGTCACGGAGACTTCATTCAGACACATGCACGGGGGAAGATCCCCGACACCTTAAAACACCTCTTCGACCTGCAGCAAAAACGTTCAAGACGCCGAGGAACTGAGGCGAGGAAACGCCAGCAGCTTTCGGTCTGCTTCCAGCGTAGCTGAGCCTTCTTTCTCGTCCCCGGTGAAGTAAAGAGCGACTGCTACTGCAGGGACTGCAAAACCACCCTGCTTTAGTCCGCTTTCTGGCGTCACTAAGAGAGCCACCCACAAGCCCGGGTGTCCGTTGGACCGGCACGGCCTCTCCCTGCGCTCACGGGAGGATGCAACGGTCCTTTGGGGCTCAACGCGCTCAGGAGACGGCTCTGGGGAAAGACTTGGAAGGGCTGGTTTCATCCATATGCTCACGTCTGTGCCAAGCTACGAAAAAGCCTAAGGCTGCACAGTAAGTAACCTAAAATACAGGACATCCTGCCAAAGCAGCGAGCTGTCGCATGGCAGGAGAGCAGGAGCGAGCACTCGGAAAGGAGCTGGATACACCTCCATTCTCACAGCCAAACACTCGCCTTTTCCCAGCCCCAAACTGGACAATCACTCCGATATGCAACACCCACCGACCCGCGCGAGAGAGCAGGGAGGCCTGGGCACTAGTCAAGAGGGCTAGTATCTGATTTTACAAAAGGAGCAAAGATCATGTGCTGCCTCATCACATCTGAAAGCGGAAGACAGGGCAGGGAGAAGTTCTGCACACATGGAAAGGTTCACACCATGCCATGCCAAGCTATCCACCCATAGCTGCGAACGCAGGCGGAACGAGGGCAGAGGGCATCTTCTGAGATGATCAAGAGCAAATTAGCCATTCTGGCTGTCCCCAAGGGCCAGGCAAGTTCTGCTGACCTGGCTGCGACAAACTAAGCCCTTGCTGTCCCTAGTGCCCACCTCGCTCTTCCAAAGAGGCGACAGATCCCCGGGCAGGCAACAGCAGGCGGCTGCGCCCACGACGTGCAGGACCAGGAATAGCTGAGGTACAGGCACACGCTGCCTTCACGGCTCTGCTGATGGGAGAGGGGAATTAGTGCCTTGAATCAGCGCAGTTTGCTCAAAGAGGGGGCAGAGTCCAGAGCTTCCCCGAGCTCAAGCTGAGGCACCTTAACAAGAAACCAGATTTTCAAGCTACGACATTTGCTGCTCCCTACAAATCAGGAATACACAGTGTCAAACTGCAAAATGAAATCACTGCTCCCTTCCAGACATGTTGACAGTGATTATCTCTACTCCTCCTGCAGCAGCATCTGAAAACCCTGACAGAGTCGGCCTTAGGCTTGAAAATCCACCACGTAAGGAAACAGCGTCTGGTTTAACAACAGCGAGAGAGAGGCCATGCCAACTCTTCTCAGTTTTATTGTTCAAACTGATTTGGAAGGTAGGGCACAGCAGCAAGGAAGAAAACTCTGCAAAGCAAATTCAGAGGGATGGATTAAAAGAAATAATAATAACCAAAACAACCCCCCTCCCCCAAACCCTACCATCTTGTCCTTCCCCAAACTCTAAAAGCACCAACATTACAAAAATGCCAAGGATCCCACACATCACCTGGGAATCAAACACCAGTCCAGAAGGGAAGATGCTTTTTCCATCTCCTGTTAACCCACTGCTGTCCAAAGACTCAGTAGCACAAAAGCAGGGATTGCAGAAATGCATGCAAGGACAACTCATCCTCCTTACAAGCTCAGTTTTTCCAGGTCCATAATTGGTTTTCTCTGCTGTACAGGAGCTTCCCTTGCCAGAGCAGCAATGCACAGTAACCACCAGCCCATCTCTCCCCTGAACAGTCACGGGAATAGCACGGCACAAGGACAGATCAGAAAGCTGGTGTCCTGCTTATCGCAGGGACAGACTCCTTCCAGCAGATAAAGGAGGGTTCCTGTCCCGTGGAGAGGGCCCATAGTGTTACAGTATTAAGACATTCAGCATATGCAGCCAAGCTTCTGCCTCTCACTTACATCTGGTTCATTTGTTCCTTTTAAAACCGCTGTCTTTTAAAGACATTTCTTGGTTATCAGTGTTTCTGTGCATCACCAATACTCAAGGCAGGCACGCAACTCGTTCTTTTCCATGTAAACAACACCGACGTGCAAATCAACCACCAAACCACAGAATCGCTGGGGCTGGCAGGGACCTCTGGAGATCATCTGGTCCAGCTTCCCTGCTCAAGTAGGTCACCTAAAGCAGGCTGCCAAAGACCATGTCCAGTCAGGTTTTGAGTATCTCCAAGGATGGAGACTCCACAACCTCTCTGGGCAACCTGTTCCAGCGCTCAGTCACCCTCACAGAGAAGAAGCATTTTCTTATGTTCAAGTGGAACTTCCTGTGTTTCAGTTTGTGCCCGTTGCCTCTCATCCTATCATCAGACACCACTGAGAAGAGTCTGGCTCCATCTTCTTTACACCCTCCCATCAGATATTTATGCAGACTAATAAGACCCCCTGAGACTTCTCCTCTCCAGGCTGAACAGGTCCATGTCTCTCTTGCATTGGGGAGCCAGCACTGGATCCAGCACTCCAGACGCGGCCTCACCAGGGCTGAGTAGCGGGGAAGGATCACCTCCCTCAACCTGCTGCCAGTGCTCTTCCTAATGCAGCCCAGGATACCACTGGCCGCCTTTGCCACAAGGGCACATCGCTGGCCCATGCTCAACTCGTTGAAAGCTGTATTGGCTTAGGATCCCCTCCAGCTTTTGAAGAATATACACCTTTAGATGGAGACTTCAAGATTTCCTGTCTCTAGCTCTTTAATCTGCATCTTTTTGCTGAAAGAGAGCTCTGTGTTTCCAAATTCAGTAGCATTTAACATTTCTGCTCGAAATAGTAATTCTCTCTTAAGCTGCCCCTCTAGTTTTAGCCAGACCCTTTGTCATGCTCAGCTGGAATGTCAAATATTAATGCCTGGAGTCCAGTGCTTCATACAAGCAGATACTCAAGCCTAGCATTTCACTGGAATGAGTCCTGTAAGGGACAGGCTCACCAGCAATGCTTCTGCAATTCAGCCCTCTTCCTCCCCTTCCAAGATACCCTGAAACCACAGAGAACCAGCGACAATGGTTCTTTTTAAGCTGATGGCCCCATGCAGGTCACAAAAAGAAGTCACTTCAGCCCAAGTGGACATGGGAGGGTTGAGAAAAGGCCAGGAAAAAGTTTTCTGATGCAGGAGTCAGCTTCCTGCAGTCAAGATCTACTGTGTTCAGATCCTTAAATCAAGACTTCAGCATGGTGAAAACACCCACGCCTCAGAAGCATGAAGCCAGGACTCTGATGCCTGTAAACAAATCAAGACGGGCATACTCAATGCACTTAGCTGACGGCTAGTTTTTCTCCTTTCTCTGCATTTACAGCTTGCTTTGAAAAAAAGGTCTGTTTAAAAGATTTTTCCTCATATCCCCTTCCCCAGGCATCTGCCTTTTAGCTCAGAGCACCCTGCAGGCGCATAAAAATGAGCGCCGGGGATTAGAATTGCGCTGGCACAACTGCCAGCACCACGCTGGGGCCATCCTGCTTTTAAAGGGCAGCAGAGCACCCTCAGCGGCCCGTCGGAGCTGCTGCTCCTGCGCCTACCGCAGGGTCGACATCACAGGCACTCAGAGCCCTGGCCAGGGCAGTGCTCTTCTGGAGCATCGCTGCTCACGGCGTCCCAGCACCTCCCGTACAGCCGGGAAGGCCAGAAGAAGCGGAGCCGCACAAAACCTTGCGCTCATGTTTGCTGTCACCTGCAAGGGAAACCCGCGCCACCAAGGAAACGAAGGAGGCCGGCAAAATGGCAGGGCTGGCAGAAGGGAAAACCAAAGCTGCTGGATTTTCTGAGGGTGGGAGCACACCCCGGGCACGAAGCAAGCGATCCTGTGGCTCCTCTCCACAGGGACAGAAAGGTCACGGGCTTCCAGCCGCGAGCAGCGAACACGTCATTGCGAGATGCATTTGCTGCATCCCAGACTAACAGGACGGGTGTGATCCAAAGCCCATTGAAAGAAGGAGTCTCCTGGAGTCCCGAGGCAGTGGGATGAGATGAAAGGCATGCAAGCAAAGCCCAGCGGCACTGAAAGCAACAGCAAAACACCAGGCACAGTGCAGGACATCACTGGGTGCACACTGGAAAGTCCTTCACAGCCCTTAACCCACTGCCAAGGCTTTTACTGGGCTTGCTGGTATCTGCAGGTATGGCTCTCTGCAGGTACGGCTCGAGTGCTCCCCAGCTCCCCACCCGTGCACAAAGCACATCCACCTCACCAGTTAGCCCAGCAGTCAAGGCCCTGAGCAGACGCCATCTTCTCCCAGATGCTCATCCTTCTCGGAAACAGAAGACATACAGTCACACATGCTCTTCTCAGAATGCTCCTTTCCAGACACGTCATGACAGGTTGTGCTTCCTACTTCTCTCCTGAAAGGTTTATGTGCAAGCGCGTTTCCCGATGTACACAGTCGTCTTCCCATCCTCAGCAACCTGTCCTGGATCTCCACAGACACTCAGCGTGGCACCCAGGCTGCATCAGAGCATTTGCCATAAGACTTGTTTCACCTCTGGTCAGCAGGGATGAGCGTTTAGCCAAGATCTTGACAAGGACAACCAAGTAGTTGGTCTTCATTACGTGCAAAGTCAGGAGGATCAGCGACGTCTTTTTCCCCCCTATTCTTACCACTTACCCCTCAGGAAGCAGAAGATTTTAACGAAACCCCTTCTCCTCTGGCTCCTGTACTATCTCTACAGAATATTTAATTACTAATATTAAAGGGGTTTACGAGAAAATAACCAAAAAAAACCCAAAACCAAATTTGGACTGGAGAGCTATCGCCATCTGAGTTTTATCTGTTCCTGTAGATTTAACAAATACAAGTAGTGTAATTCCCAGCGCCATTAAAGACATATGCATATATATTTATTTCCATTTCATACTGTAAACCTGGAGTTTAAATAAAACTCACTGAATGCTATTTTACATCTGAAAATATTTTCCAACAAGTACAAAAAATTATTTTGCTGACTGCATAACCTCAAACTGTCTTCTACTCAAGGCTGCTCCATTCTCCCACCTTCTTCTAATGACAACAAGATTGCTTTTATTACAAGCCCTTAAAATGTTGAAATTGCCTCTAAATTACATGGATTTTCTGATTGTTTAAATTGCTTATTCTTGCTTACTCAAACCGAGCTGCACAGCAGAGAAACACAAGGTACCTCACATGGGAGCTTGTGTCAGACCTCCTCATCTACCACTTTTTGGGACGCATTAGTATCACAGACATCCTCCCGCCTGCCACATCGCTGCACTTAGGGAGCACCTGCCAAAATTCACAAGCTGTGGAAGCCCCCGTTGAATCATTTCCCAGTTCTGGCTCCTATCACTGGGATTGAAGTTCAGAGCTCAAAAGGGCCAGGAATGCCGAGCATCTTGTTTGCCTGCCACCAGTGCCATTTTGCTGCAAGGCAGCTAGAGCAAGACACACGCAGACAGGAATTATTGGCAGCACCAGAGCGTACTGCAAGAGAGCCCAGCTGCTGAGAGATCAACTGCACAAGCCTGATGTTTTACGAAGACGCACGCTCGCTTGGCCCACTGAAGTACAAACTACACCCAGGAGACTGTTACCCAAGAATCTAGTGTCCCAAATATCCCGACAAATAACCCTGGAAAGATCACCTTCTTGTCAGCACATGCGCTCCCTGAACACTGGCATGTCTCACTGACTCACTGCAACCTGCTCCTGCCCTTCTGTTACAGATCTTATGCCAATTTGCTTCCATGCCCACCTGCTGTACTTCAGAGATTGCTGAAGGATTTGTTTGAAATTCACGTTTTCAAGCTCCTTTGTAGACTATGTGGACTTCAAAGAATAACATAGCACTCCCCAGAGTCAGAAAAACACCCTAGGCAATGAAAGGAGCCCAAAAAATAGTATTTGCTATTCAAGCCAATTTCATTCATCTGGCAGGACCTGAATCAGGATGATTTTGATTGCTGGAGTCTGGCAAAATTAATGATGGAAATAAGTTTCTGTTACATTTTTTAACTCCTGTTCTCACCAAGCTAATGAGAAGGAGCCAGATCCTGCCTGAGCTTGTGCGTGATCAGCAGAATGAACGACTTCCCAGTGGCAGAAAGCTGCTTTTATGGTGGCGTGAGCCAGAAGTCCAGCATGATATTTAACTTTCAGACTGCCTTTCCAGGGTTCGACATCAAAGGTGGGAAGAAACCAACCACCTTCTTTTGTCCATAATTAAAAAAGATGAAAGTCTGGAAATCACTGAGGGATCACAGTTGGCCACGTTCCCATTATAGGTTCCTGTACAGTTTCTAGGGAGTTAGATTAATAGATGCAATAAGGATACACAGAGCACATTCAGACCCTGACAGCACATTTAATAGAGTTAGAAGCACATCAGTGCATGATGTTAGAGATCATTACGATATAAGCAACTCCTTGAGCTCTCTGTAAAACTGAGCAGTCTACTGAAGCATCTATTGCAGAGTAACTGTGGAGCAGGCAATTCCCACCCGCTCGGTAAGGCACGAGAGGAGGGGTGCTCAGCAGTGAGGAACACAGAAACACCATTTAAATCTCATGCTCTGATATAGAAGCATTTTAACAAGACGGGCCCAATTCTGTGGGTCAGGCCATCCATGGACAAAGCCCTCCAGCTGCCTGATGCTTTATTTACTCCAGCAGGTCTATCCTTATGGAAGAATGTGTAAGCTGTGGCTCACTGGCACGTGAGACTTGGGGAGCCCTCAACTCCCAGCCAAACATGACAGCGCTGGTTTTTTTCCTTCTAGGAGCAATTCCTCGCTCCTCGAGAGGGGCGCCAGCCACACCGCGGCGGGCACGCATTAAGCACAGCCAGCCAGCACCTGGGCAAGGAGGATCCGGCCGGGACTTGCAACGCCGCGCCAGGACCCGAGCCCTCCGCCAGACCTGCCAGGGACGCCCCACCGCTTTCGTGCGCTTCGTGCCTGGCAGGGTCCCGACCTCCGCGGGCATGGCCAGTCGTTTCCTCCCCAGGTACCCGTCACCTGAGGCCAGTAGAGTAAATTCGACTTGACAGTGTCAACTCCCATGCTGAAAACTGCCAGGAGGACCGTGCCGTGCTCTTAGTTAATCTTTATCACCAGCTCCTTCCCCTTACTTCTAATCTCATTCCTGGCAGCTTTGTTCCTCTTTTCTCTTCTTCTTGTAAACCACAGACCTCAGGAGCTGCTACAATTTTAAAGTCACCTATGAATGACAAACGCAGCCAAACTACAGTCCCCCAAGCAAGGGCTCCGACCAGACAGGCGACTTCTCAAGCCACTTGCACGCACCAGCCATTTGCTGCTGAGCCCGAGGACCACGACAGCTCCACGTAATGCTGCAACCATCCTGCCCCGTCCGCTGCCTGCCGCTCAGGAAGCGTCTACCTACTCTCCAGGACATAAGCTAACATCGATAAATTCATACGCTTTTACCTCTCCGGGGCGTTCAGCGAGAATAAGTAAGAAATAAAGCAAGCCTCAAGCGCACACCGCTTTTGCAGCCCAGGCAAGGGCTCACTTACAGAAGGGGGAGCAGCGCTGCAACGGGGGAGGGGGCGGGAGGGCTCCCGGGGGCTTCCGCTCCCCCCCCCCCGCTTCCCAAACTCGCCCCGCGCCCCGCGGGGGCAGCGCGGGCCCCCCGGACTCACGGCCGCCGCCGCCCGCAGCGCCGCCCCATCGCCCGCCGCCGCCGCCGCCGCCTTCTCCGCCTTGAGCGCGGCCGGCGCCTGCTGGAAGCCGATCTGCACCATGGCCCGCGACGCCGCCAACGCCAGCGCCAGCGCCAGCGCCGCCAACGCCAACGCCAACGCCGGCGCCGCGGGGCGGGGCGGGCGGAGTGGGGCGGAGCCGAGCGGCCCCCGCCCCGCCCCCCGCCCCCCGGGCCCCGCCCCCCGCGCTCCGTTACGGCCCCTCTTCCGAGCGGCGGCACCGAAATCCAGGGAGCAGATAAAAAAAAAGGAAGCGGAAAGCACGCCTGAAGGCCGCCCGACTGGCGGCTGCCCCTGGCCCGAAGGACTCTGCCTGCCGGCACAGCCCCCGCACGGAGCTGCAGGCTGCGCCAGGCCCCCCGGCCCCGGCACGCGGGACCATTCCCGCGGGAGCATTCCCGCGGGAGCATTCCCGCAGGGCAGCCCCAACCCCGCGGGACCGTTCCCGCAGGGCAGCCCCAACCCCGGCTCTCACCGCACCGCCAAAGGCAGGCGGCGCGAGCTGCCGGCCTTGCCCGAACGACCGGAGCCTCCGGGCGAGGAGGGGCACAGAAGGGCAAGCGGTGCTTCCTCCGGCCTCTCCAGCGCTCGCACGCTTCTCCCGTGCCGGAGAGCGAGGGGCGCCCCGAGAGGCCTGGCCACCCTCCCGGGGGCTCGGCCGGGGGGACGCCCAGGGAGCACCGGAGCAGAGGCGATGCTGGGGAAACCCAGCTGCAGCTCCTTACAAGGCCAGAGACCAGAAGCCACGGAGGAAGCGGGAGCACGCAGGGGGCCTCTCCCGCTGGCCCAGCTCGGCGGCACAACAGCAGATGGGCACAGTGATCCGGAAAAAGCCTTTTCTGACAAAAGCAGAGAGCGTGGCATGCAGGAGAGGAGGGGCTGCTCTTGTGGCCACCGATCCTGGTTTTGTGCCATTTGACTCCAGCTTTGGGACCAGGAGGGAGCAGAGCTGCCGCGGGGCTGCCGGGGGGCTGGAGCCTCTCCCCAGCGCAGCAGCAGCTGCTCGCTACAGGCCTGTACGCAGGGTTCACCGAGGCAGTGGCACAGCAAGGAGTAAAGACCACACACTGACAGTTGCGGTAAGGTAAAAAAACGAGGAAAAACATCAGCAAAACCTTCCCTGCTCTTTGGCAGAAGCAGGTAGTAGCGAGAGCAGCAAATTGTCAGTGGTGAAACACAGCAATACCCTAACATTGATTTGGGCCCCTTAAGCATGCTATTTATTTATTATAAAGTTGTTAGGAACATTTTCTTTCGATCCAGAAGGATTCATTATGTGATTGAGTGATTTGCCTCATGTTACGAGCTAGCCCATTGATAAATTAGTGCTAAATTTTATTTGCAAAAGGCATCTTTGGCAGGGATTCAAAGTTGAGTCACACCAGCAATGGCTCGTAGTGCTGACTTACCACTGTTCACTTCTCAGAGCCACTAAATCCTCCCAGCATCCCACTGTATGGATAAAGGTTACATCAGCATTACAAGTTTTATCTTACATGCAAATACGGGGCAGCCTTTCCAAAACGGTCACCGATTTTAGGAGAGCAAACTGAGCCGCTATGGCCCTGATTTTCTGCCATCAGGAGCACTTACAACCAGATCCAGACATCTCCGATTCAATATGCAAAGCAAGAGACACCACCAGCATCTCCCATAACAAGAGATACGAGTAAAGTGCTGACTGCTGTAATAACGTTTATCCTAAATGACACTGCTTAGCGCCTTGGAGCAAGGAAGTGCCCAGAAGAGGAGTCGAGGTCAGGTCTACCCAATCCACCAGGTTATCCTGCTTTCTGCCCCACTCATGAATCTTGGCCATAGTTCTGGCCCTACCTTTTTTAGGCAGCTTTGGCTACGTTTTTCTTGCCATACAGCTTTCCATAGGAGAAGCACTATGTCGTGAGGCTTGTCTCCAATCCAAGGGCATCCAGCACGCAGCTCCCCTCACAGCAAAGAAATCTAACCCCGGGGATGCCAGCTGGGAAAAAATGATGCAAAATCTCTCAGTACATCTGATAACTGGTAGAAAGTGCTTGACACAAAGATCTTTAGTTTAAAGGCGGAAGTTGTCAAAAATTGGGTTTCATTCTTTCCATTTGCGGAAAGTATACCCCCTGCCCACGCGCCCCCTCCCATCAGGCTGCAGGACTCGTGGGAAAAGCCTGCACGCTCAGGAAAGCAAAGACGCTCTGGTAATACCTGGGTACTTGTGAAAGATATCGAGAGAAATAGGCACGGTGTTCACCAGGGGTCCTGGCAGAACTACTCTCTCGATTTTCACAGAGGCGAATCAAACGAAAGGCAGCACCACGCCAGGCCAAGGTAGCACTGGAGCACCGGGAAGCAGCGATGACGTCTCTTCCTTTTCATGCAAGTCAGGTGCTGGCCAAGGCCAAATACTGAATCAATCTGGATCTTTTCCGGAGTAAAACAATTAATTTCCTGTTTTAAATGGAAAGCAGTACTGATCAAATGTGGGAGACTGACATCGGGGTGCGTGTGTCAGGGGAGAACGCTGTTTTCGGCTCGGACACAGTAGCCTGTTCAGCTCAGTGCTGCTGTTCTCCACCAGGAAGGCCCCTCTGAAGCCCCACCGTCCTGCCCGGCTGCTGGCGCCTAGGCGCAACTTAACGTCACCCAATAAAGCAGCCCCCAAACACACCACGGAGCTGGCAAACACTGCTCCCCAGGTAGGTCACGAGTCCTGCGGCATGCTCCTGAGGTTAACATGCACTTACACAAAAAAAAACAAAAAAAAAAACAAAAATAACACACTTCTGCGATTCTGTTAATGGAAATGCGCACAATAATCTACCAGTGTTTGTGAATACAACTAGAATATTTGTATCATTTTTACTGTACCACAAAAAAATTCACAGTATTGGTGGGGAAGGCAAATTATTCTCAGGGTAGCAGATAAAAAAAGGGGGGGGGGGGGCAAAGAAACCAAAATGCTTTATTTTTTTTTTTTAATTTATAGAAAAGCATCCAGAAGATTATAAAATGGGTCATGTTACAAATCTAAAACTTTAAGCTCCGTTCCTTATTTAAAGCTTTAAAATGTAGTATCAGCCACAGCCATGTCATTCTGAAACATGTCCTGATTCCAATTATGTATCTGGATGAATGGTTTCCTTTAAAAGTATTAAGAAAAATCACCCTGGTCATCATATGCCAAGTTTCAGGCTAAAATAATTTTTCAATAAGAAATGTCCTCCAGCTAGAGGCCCTTTAGTTTGAGGCTTAGAGGATAAACACTGACACAAATTTACAGTTTCTCACTAGCACAGCTTAAAACATGTGTCTCTTTCCTCGAAGTGGAAAAGTGACATGCTGCGTATAAAAGACCTTGCTCAAGTCTACTATCTTTTCTCTTATTAAGCAAGCAGGTTTCAGTTTCAAACTGCCACCTTACTGACATTATTAAAACCACCTGATATTTTATTAGACCTCGATAACGAAGTTTACCTCGTTGCAGGTAATTAAGTTGAATCCCAGGAACAATTTACTTGACTGATCTTTCATTAAGCACAGCAGCATGATAGCACTTCTAAAGTAATGGACCAGCAGGAATTTTATCAACCTTTATCAGAAAAACTGCCCACTACATTACCATTTCTCACCTTTCAAAAAGATACCACTTAATGTAGGAAAAAAAACCCCAAATGATTAAAAAAATAGCCCCCCCAAACTGCCTTAATATATGCTGAGCCAACCAGAATTTGTCTTTTATTGAGCTGCATCTATTTCAGAGTTCATCCTGGTGTATAATAGTCTATCACCGTATCAGGCTGGAAGAAAATGTGAATTTTAGGGCCCTTAAATCATTCTGTTTTCCCACTGCAGTCCTAATAGTGGCTGGTACTAGTTGCTGTGCTGTAAAAATGAGCAGAACTAAATAATGTTTAAAAGTATACTTTTATTTTCCCTTCCTATACCATACTGATTACAGATTAGCTGGGTAGAAAACACAGAGGCAGGTTGGGTTAACAAAAAATAATAATAAAAAATAAAAACACATAATCACTCTTAAAGGAACAGACCTCAAATGGGGAGGTTGTACTGATAGTTTTGCTCTGCTTTGTGCAATCTACTTTTAATTACCCCATATAATTGCATGAGGCAAAGCAATTACCTGCAGCCAAGGGCAGAGAACAGCCCCGCAGGTTCCCTGGGACGTAGCCACGTCCGCCTGCAGCCGAGCTGCATTTGCTGCCGCTCCTGGGCGTGCACGCTCCGGCCGGCCGCGGTAGCACCTCGATCCCTGCTGCATCTAACGCAGATGGAGTCTTTGGTTCCTTCTCTCTTCTTCAAATCAAATTGATGGTGAGGTAGCAGCAGAAAGCCCTGGGCCACCTAGGAGGGTGAATGGAAGTCTATTACCATTACGTACTTCAAAAATAACAGGTCGGTGATTTTCTCTTAATATTAAGAATTAACCTGGCTCAGCCTCGCTCCTGGAAGCTATCAAGCTCCACATCTCTCTCTCTTATAAACTCTAGTCTATCAAAAGCTAACTCTTACCCTCATTTAGGCAGTATTTTCAACTAAAAAAAAAAAAAAGCATACATTTCAAGGCCATGCAAAGACATCGGCGTACCCAGATCACAATACTGACAAAACCTACAGGTACCAGTCCTGCGACGGACTGCAGAGGCAAAACGGGCACACACAGGTCCCCAGCCAACGCAGTCCCCCGCGGAGCGGAGGAACACCCCGCGTGCTGCTGGCACGGCAGGCTTGGCCACACGCTGCAAAACTCAGTCCAAACAGCAACATTCTGTAGGAAGCAACCAGGCGCTGCCGTGGCCGCTCTGCACAGACCAGATGTACGACGGATTTGTCAGAAAGCACTCCGTTCAGTGAACCATTGTGGTGGCGGGACTGTCAGATGCCAGGGCCAGGATGCTTCTCTATTTGGTTGCCCACCACGGCACCACAACTCCTCTAACATGCAAAAATTGGGGCAGGATGGTGAGAAAGGGAAGGAAAAAGGTAGCTTGGAGACAGCACTCTAAATACCCAATCTGTACTTTTATGACATAGGAAAAACAGGGAGAATCTCAAAGACAGCAAAATTAACAGAACTGCTGTATAGTTTATACTCTTTATGATTCAGAGGGTGTTTTCCTATAGAGTTATCCACAATTTAACTCAAAACATGTTAAGGAGTCCACAGATCAAAATATTTTGAAAACCCCTGTACAGACTATTTTGTATCGCCTCTAGAAAGGCTGTGACCAGCAGGGAGAACGTTGAAGTTAAAGCAACAGCACTAATGAAAGAACAGCACAGAAGCATAAAAACAGAGGTGGCCCGGGAAGAGAGAGAGAGAGGCCCTATTTTTTACCTTTTTGTCTGAACGCAAATATTAAGATGCATATTACGAACACAAGCAGAAAGGGAATGTGGGGGAGATACTGGTTTAAGAAGATAAAAGGCATGGGACCAGCTCAGAGGGCTGCTGCTTTTAAGCAGTGCTATGGGAAAAGGCGGATGGGGGTCTCAGCCCCACACCAGAGTTCAGCTCCAAGAAAAAGCTGCCTTCTCCCCCAGCTCCCAAAGGTTCCCAAAGAGCGGTTCCCAAGTACAAGAGAAGATGTAAACTGAGCTCGTACTTTCCTTTTCCCTTCTGGCACTTTGTTTCCCGTTCTGTTTTCAAGAACTGGACTTTTTGCTTTACTCGCACAGGCCTCATAATGTTCCATTTTTCTGATGTTGAAAGAGGCCAACAGAGGTGGACAATCCCAGGGCATACATATTCTCTGCAAGCAACAAGTCGAAGCAAAGCCCTCTCCTCCCTACCAAGGACCTGCAAACTAACAGAGTGGGAAGGGATCTTGGGAGGCTGGCTGGTACCTCAATTCACCATAAGGACCAATATCATGAAGTGATTAGGCCTGGCAAAATCTGTCTTCTGACAGGTGCAGGCAAGTGTCGCCCTAGTAACGAGCTCAGCCAAAGCAGTGGTTGAACCAACACAGTCATCATATGAAGTTTTTTAGTGCAGATGTAGCA
Organism: Apteryx mantelli; assembly: GCF_036417845.1. Taxonomy (NCBI): domain Eukaryota; kingdom Metazoa; phylum Chordata; class Aves; order Apterygiformes; family Apterygidae; genus Apteryx; species Apteryx mantelli. The sequence continues at coordinate 25,239,402 of NC_089986.1, read as the reverse complement.
TAACATCAGTCTTAAATGTGGGGAGTAAAGCACCATTGACTCCAATTTCTATGGTGTCAGATGCCTGGCTCCAAGCAAATGTGCCTGCAGTTACAATTCTCAGTGCAATGCACTTTTTAGTTGGCCACAGAAGGGCCAGGTAGTTTCAAGAGGAGTGTGTAAGTTTGCACCAGCAGCCCCAGTTTTCACCAGCTCATGACCATGAATCAAGCACATAACATACCGTGAGCCAGGGCCACCCACCCACCATCCTCAGCACCAGTCACTGCCACAGTCTCAGGCGTGTTTGCCGGCAAATCACAAGCTGGGGGCTGTTCTCTTATCTGTGCACCCACAGCTAGCTAATGCAGCAGCAATCAAGTCTCTACCTTTGTAACATGAGTTGATCACTTACTACAGCCAAAAGAAACGTACCCTATCCTCCACAGCATTGTACAGCCAATTAGACGCGTTAAACCCAAGTGAAGCAGCAAGTTCAGCTTCAGTAAGCATTAGACACAAAGCTGAACACACAATGGTCTGATCCAACCTAGTGATTCCTATTTTCATTTTCTTATTTCCCAATCTTCCTCTTCTTTCAAGCCAGCAACCAATGAGGCAGAAGAGATGACTGTTCCCCCTACAGAGCTTGCTATGAGTGAGTGACCACGCTCAGCTTGAACAAAATGCTTTCTGGAAAGAGCAGAACACAATGAAGGGAAAGAGGCATGAACCTGAGTATCAGCACCAGTTCTCCAGCAGATTTTTAGGCAGGGAGGGAGAGAAGAAAAGGTGGTCTCTCTCCAGGAGTTTGGCTGTTGAAGAATTGGTTTTCAAAGTTCAGAGATTAAGTGCTGTGATGCTTTGTGACAGCCACATCCTCATAAATCAGTCTGCTGTCTCTTTAAATAGCAGATCTTGATAAACATCTCCAGGTTTTGTGTTACATGCTTAGAAAATTACCATTACCCTAAACCCAATAGGAATGAAGTATCACAAGACACCATATTTAGCATTAGCAATGCTTAGGAGATGGAGACCTCAATGGTAATAAGCTGTAGGACTGAGCAAGACAGAGACTGTATCTCCCCTCTTCCCTTTCATCTCTTCTGTCTCTACTCAAATTTTTGCCTGATGTCAAGTCATTGCTCAAAAAATTTTGCAAAGTTTATAGCAGGTGCCCTCCTTCTCATGCTGGTTCCTTAGATTTGGTCCTTCTTTTGGTTTCTTGCCTTTGAACCCAGGACTGAAAATGCACCCAGAAAAGATGAAAAAGACAAGAACAACAAAACCATGGCCAGCATGTTAGAAATGTGGACAAAAAGGTCTCACTGAGAAACCAAGCCAAACAACTGCTTGAAAATCCTCATATTTGCCCTCCTTTTGGTGAAATGACTCAGTGAACAATCCTTTTGTTCAGACACTTGGGAAATTGCCTTTGCCTTGTTTGTTGTACCCAAATACTGCAAATTGGATCAACCAGGAAGAACCAGACGTCCCTGAGTGTGTCCTCCTAGCAACACATGGCATCCTATAAATACCAGTAACGTAATTACTACCAAACAAAATCTCAGTATTTTGTGGTTGACAAGGAGCTTTCAGTGCAGGAGACAGTGCTGCTTTTATTTATAGTGTCAGCACACATTATACAAATTCAAGCAAGCTGGGAGTCAGTAATTGGCAGAAATCAATCTAGCCTTTGCTACCTAAGTGTCCTCTGCTTGGCAGCCCAAATGAAATAAAAGCTAAAGCAAGCAAATTCATCCACATCTAGCAATTGCCATGCTCCTGTTCAGAAGGCCTCAAGGAGAAGGGAACAAAGATGAGACCTAAAAGGACCTTCACCAAAATAATTCTCATTAAAATGCTGAGCATGGACATCTAGATCTGGGATGGCCAATTTCTCTAACTCAGAAGCCACTTTTACTTCGAGGCCAGCTACCTTTGCACAGCACTGAGCATGGCCTAATTAGCTCCACCTTCACCTACAACTACTCCTACCAGTGTGGCTGGCCCACTCACCAATCAGCTTTTCTGGTGAACAAATACAACTGCTTTGTGAGCTACTGCTTCCCAACCTTGAGAGAAGAAAATTCCTGAGAGGAGGAAGGGCACCAAAATTTATTTTTGGTCTTAATTTATGGGAATGATCTGCCTGCTTTCCCTTGCATTCATCAGCTGAAACACTTTTGTTCAAGCTTTAAAGAAACTGAAGGCAAACACCTGGCCTAAGAACCTTCAGCTTTCCTTTGCTTCAGTTCCACAAAAGTATAAGCAACTTAAAGACTCTACCCATGATAGTTGCTCCCTCTTCCCTTATTTTATTAGTCACTATCCTAGCTAGCTTTAAGATGAGAGGTAGAATCTGGAATTCAGCTGACAGCATGAAAGTTGTGTTTATCTTCCAAGAGATTAAGGAAATGTGGGTGGATTTCCTTTGGGGAAAAAGACGGTTGTAGCAGCTCACTTCTATTTACAGTGCCTAGTACACTCACATGACAGGGCTCCGCAATTTCATGAACATGGCATCTGTGTCTTGGCCTGGCAATCTCACAGAACAGGGACTGAGAGCTGGGCCCCTTGCAGCATTCAGTCACGGAAGATGCTTTTCCAGAACTCTCATCTTTACTCAGCTTGCCTGCAGGAGGCAAATTCTTTCTACCAGAGCAGCGTCTCCCTCCTAAAGGACTGAAGAAGAAATAACATTTCATGGTGAAATACTCAGAAGAGCAAGCTGCTGTGAAACTTTTCTCAAACACAAACACTTCACTGTTTGTTGTTGTGTTTTCTAAAGCTGACCTAATCTCACATGACATACAGGGCAGCTGCTCATTGATTAGAAGAGACTGCCTCATCGGGTCAAGTGGAACACCACCACAACCAGAAGCCAAGAGTGCCACTGGATAACTAAAGAAAAGTATAATTAGATTAGCTCTACACCAGTTAATTACACAGGACCATAGAGCATCTAGAGCAATTCTGTACACACTCTCTTCTTGTCCAGCCACACTCCTTCACACCTTTTTGCCCAGGAGCAAGACCACCCAAATGAATACAAACAGATGACCAAACTAAGCTGCAATCTGTTTCTGTATCCACCCTTTCTTGGTGGCATGGATGCAGTGTATCCAGACAACTTATGTACAGAGGGTCCTCCACTGGTAGCCCACATTTCCCTGTGTTTCTATCTTCAAGGCCTATTGAATTCTAGCCCCCCAGTTTTCCCTGTTCCCAGGAAGTAGTATAATGCTTTAATCCTAAATCTGAGAAACCAGCTGCTAGCAGATTATATGGACACAGCTCACAGAATCACAGAATGGTTGAGGTTGGAAGGGACCTCTGGAGATGATCTAGTCCAACCTCCCTGCTCAAGCAGGGTCACCTAGAGCACACTGTCCAGGACCATGTCCGGTCAGGTTTTGAGCATCTCCAAGGATGGAGACTCCACAACCTCTCTGGGCAACCTGTTCCAGTGCTCTGTTACCCCTCACAGTAAAGAATTTTTTCCTTATGTTCAGACAGAACTGGTCAGTCAAGCATTTAAAGGGTCTGGTTAATGTCCAGAGGAAATATTTTCAGGGTTATGATTACAACTAGACTGCCACAAACATATATGCTTCTCAGACTTTTTCAAAGCATCTAACAGAACTACACCAACAGCCATGCAGTTGGCTGTGTCAGGAGCAGACAAAACATCATTAACTGCAGGATGGGACATCAGAGCACTCTTTGTCATTTTAAGCATGACTACAGGTTACCCTCTATGCAGTTATCCTTCCACAGATTTACTCCTGACGAATGAGCCGTCCTGTTCTATGGCTGCTCATTTCTATGGGGATTTGTTTGTGAAGATCTGCTTTATCAGTCTGGATAGCAAGAGCCAGCCTTAGGGTCACAGTTACCAGATTAGGAAGGGGAAGGGAGGTAGTACTCAAAGTACCAAACTTAGCTAGTTAATGGAAGAAACAGTACCTGCCAAGGGCCAGTCAGGGTCACTAAGTTAGGAGTAGATAGTGAGAGCCCTGGTTCATCCTGGAGCTGTGTCTCACTCCTCACTGACTACAAAGGAAGCCCAGGCCCCTCTTGGTGCCTACACTAGATGCTGTGAATACTCCCCAAGCCTTAAGGGTCACCTGGCTTGACTGATCCAAATATATCCTTCAGAGATATGGGCTGGGGGAATTAGTGCTAAGATACTGTCTTTTATCTTGGTGAAGTTCTTCTTGCATATACTGGCCCAACCTTGTCCTTTCATGGTAAGTATAGAGGGCTCCAGATAAGTGGGATGGGAAATTGGCAGTCTAGTTTTTAACCACGCGTGGTTTTGATTTTAACAAGTGTTCTTCCATATTTTTATTCATCTGCTGTAAAACTCTCCATAGAGCAGAAAGTCTGGTCAGTCAGCCAGGTCAGTCTGAGCAGGATACACCAGTCTGTCCCACCACAAGTCATCAGAACATATTTCCCTTACCCCATCCTGCTTTGTCAAGAGGCACCTAAAAATCTCTTGCACAGACAATGTCCCTCCATACAGGAATTTAAAAGTTACCTACTATCTACAGTGGACAAGTGAAAAAGATGAGGCACTGCAGGTAATAGAAGGCATATATAGTATTACTGCTAAAAGCTTTGACACACAAAGCTGATTTGTATATATAATCCTTAAAAAGATAAATCAATCCTCTTATGAGCTGATTTAGCACTCTGTGTGCACTTGTGACTTCAGAATCATCTCTCACAGGTCTCAAAGTGAGGTACACCAAAACACACTGGTGTCTGAATCCAAGAAAGCTTCTTACCCAGTAGCACATAAGGTTGCATCCCTGAGTGAATATACTGGGCTACAATGATAAGGAGTTGGAAGCACCTTGTGCCTTGATTAGAGGAGACTGCCTTCATCACTTCATTTCTGGGTCACAAATGAGAAGTTAGTGTCCCACAATCCACCACAAACCAGTCACAGAAAGGCTCTGCTCTCCACAGTGCCAGTTTGGATCAGTCTTCCTTTTCCCCCTCTCCCCTGCAAATATCCACATTCCAGACACAACCTTGGCACAGCAGCATGGCTGCAGGTATGCAGGATGGTGCAAGTGTGGATGCCTAAAGATGTATTGAGTTGGCTCAAGCTCCTCTGGATACTAGCCAGAAAAGCAGCATCCCTTGTGAAGGACACATCCTACAAGGCAAGAGCTCAGAAGACCTACAACAAGCAATAGCGTCACCTTTCTTCAAAGATCGTCTCAAAAATATCCTAAGTTCAATGCTTGGGCATAAAAGACAGGTCTTTCCCAGGACACAGTTTCAAGTAAATAAATAAATAAACAAAACCTTTACTTAGAGTATTGTTTTACAACTCCTGTAAATATTTTAAAAGGGCAGCAGACAGTTACAGGAAGACAGAAAATACAAACACCTTAAAGCATTCCTGTTTGTTAAAATTCATATTTGATGAGTAATGTAGCCTTCAGGTTACTATAGCAGCGAGATCCATCACCTAGGTGACCAAGCACTAATGATACCAACATTAGCCTATCCCTCCCTCCTGTCCCCCCCCCCCACACACACACTCACGCTGTGCACATTATCAGATTTCCATTTCTCACAAGATGTTTGTCTTCATACCAACAGATGGATAGTAACAGACCATATGGACAATCTCAGTTATGAGTGAGCTTTCCTGACAGCACCAGCCTACATGGTTAAGGAGGATGTTTTGAGGAGCATCACCTGTTTGAGAGCTGGGCACCTTGGGCATCCAACATGTGCAGTCTGATTTACTACCAGAGTAACAAGTAGCAACAGAACTTGCAGAAAATCACTCAGCAATGCTTCTGATGAGCAAAGAGGTCACTCAACGTAATACGGAGAGCGAAGTATAAACCTGCACAAAACAGCAGGAATCTTTTGGAAAATGCAGTGGCAAGGTCTTCTCCCAATAAGCATTCCTTTTGAAAACTCAACCTTTCACTGGAAAACACCAAATCCAATAAAACACATTTCCAAATCAATACTGTACATTTGTTATATGGGGATAATCTACTCCAAGTAAACCTTTGCTATCTGTCCATGTTATTTTAAGGCCTTATGAAAGAGTCTTCACAGCAGAGCAATGTATGAGCTAGCCCTGACCACACTAGCTGGGAAACGGAGCAGGAGAGCTGCACTAAGTAATCAGACTCATGACATAACTCAGAGAAAGTCTGTCTGGGTGTCTTCACACAGCATTGCATATGCTTGAGGACATGCCCTCAGTGACAGGTACTACATGGTTTTGCTAATGCCTATTTAAATTTAGATACCTGAGATACACCCATGAATACAGATGTGTTGGTTAACAACCAAGCCCATCACTTCAATTACAAAGAAGGATTAAACTTGAGTCTCCTGACAGATAATGATTCTTTGGGTCATAACATTACATTATTGATAACTTCCATAGTCTAAAGGGATTTTAAAGGGAATTAAAAGGAATGAAAAGGAATTGGGATTTTTCACCTTTTGTTAAAGGCTGCCTCTATACCCCATAGAGAAGTTAACTGAGGCAGAAAGCTATTCTTCTCCACTTTAACAAAAGCAGATGACTCATTTATTTCCCATTTTGCTTTAAATATCCAGTCATTATCGTAGTTTGCTTTGTTCGACTATTCTATCACCTTCATACAGCACCTGATGAAATGAAACAAGAACTGAAATTAGTCCTCTTATATGTTTTCTTTGCCCTTTCAATACCTCTCTCATCAGAGTGCTCTGACTTTTAAACATCACTTCTTCACTAGCCCTGCACAGATACTCGCAACCCCAAAAGACAGGGTTTCTTTGATCACGCTTTCCTAGACAGTAAGAGATTACACTGTCTTGACAAAAAACACGGAAACGGGCCATAACTTTCAAACCAACCCTTTACCCTGACCAAAGCACACTTGGATTTTGCGCCACAGATTAAATTTTCCATAAGCAGTGTAAAATGTTACGGCTTCACTGACTCCAGTAGGTAGGGCAACCACTGAAATCTAATCTACTCATCTGAAATCTAAGTGTTTGCTTCCTTATCTTTTGACCATCTTTCACTGCCTCTTGCCTCATGTTCCTTATGTTAAAGAGCAGTGTCTTTACCTTGCTTATCCATGCATAGATTGAGCAAAGACCATTAGAGGCCAAGCCCAATGTAATTCTAGAGAACAAAAGACTAACCATGTTCTTGATAAAGCCAGTTTTCTTTTTATAGTCATTCTCTCTCTCTCTCTCTCTCTCTCTCTCTCTGAGGATAGGATAGCACTGACAGAGGAAAACAAGGTCAAACTAGAGCTAGATCTTAGAAGATCAAAGAAGAGATGAAATTCAGAGACAAAGGAACCTTGAACAGATGAGAGGAATAAAGAGCATATTGTTACAGCAACGAATATTTTAGACTAACACCAGACAAGGACAAAACATCCTAGGAGAAAAGAGAGACTGCTTCAGAAAAGAAGATGTCTGCTGGCAGAGGGCTGCTGGGCACAGAAAGATTCAAATCTCAACACAGAGAATACTTCAGCAGTGGAAAACAAAAAATATGAGCACGGAAATGAATACATGTTTTATTGTTTGCTGAGCACTGTATATTCTTTGTCATAGATAAAAACAGCTTGAGTTTTGTAAAGCTTTCTTCTCTGTTTGCTTCCACCATTAAAAGGCCCTTAAAGAGGTCAATTGCAAACCAAGAACCCACAAGGGTTCCCACCTGACCAAAGTAGAGGCTGAAGCTACCTGGGGATCTGATGCTCAGCCCTAGTTGTGAGACCCAACAGCAGTGATGTCCAGAGTCCATGGAGTAACAGAAGGACACACACACACACCCCGAATTGTTGATACCAGGCATGGTGAACAGTGTCATTTTGAAATTTTCAGATGAACTAACCAAGTCAGGATCAATATACATCAATGTAGCTAACTGGCCAAGTGAATTTATGTGAAATAACATCTTTCTAATCCATATCCTTAACAGCCCTCTTCAGTGAGAGGATTTTATATCTAAGGTCAGCATGTCTTTCTGGACAATTGAGTCCCTTTAATGAATAACTGAATTTTAAACAGCAAATTTAATTAAAATGCATCACTTTGATAGACAAAATATTCAGCACTTGTGACATTATGCAATACTGCACTCAGTGCAAAGCTGCAAGATAAACAAGGAACATTTGGAGTTTGCACATCACCCCAGATGACTAAATTTTCTATTATTTTCTACTTTTTTCTTTTTATATATGTATGTATGTATGTATGTATGCGCCTCTTGCAGGCAGGCAAGCCAGCAGTTTACACTGAAGCTAGAAAAGGAAAAGCACTCCAATGTCTGGACAGGTTTAATACACACTAAAGTCCATGTTTGGGACACAAGTGTGAGATGCTTGATCACAACCTGTGAGCTCAGTCCTAAAAGATGAGTCTGTACGGTCCATGCTGGAAAGCAAAGACAACCATCAGAACACAGTGGAAAGATACTTGAGCATTACCACATCTTGAAGCACTTTACCCGCCTTTCTCCCTCATTTTCCCTTCCTAACACGAAATTGTCTCTACAGTTGCCAAGCCATGCTGTTTCCCATCTAGAAGCCTGCATTTTTCTCCCAGGGTGTCTACTAAATTGGGCAATGCTTCCACGAACAGGCTTTAAAAGGTACCTTTTGAGACAGGTTTGAATCCCAGCTGCTTTTTCTGCTGAAGGTAATAGCACTTTCCCCACTGGCAGGCCTCTTTCTGAGCAGCAGCTCAGGAGCAGCAGAGCTGTGGGAGAAGGGCTAGAGAGTATTACTTATTTCTTGTGCATCAACAGAATCAACTTCAACATTCAAGTCTGTTGGGCCTGTAAAAATGCCAAATAACTTTCTCCACAACATAATTTTTATAAGAGAAGGAATGAACTCTTTTGTCTCTCAGACTGGTTGCTGGTGAAATTATCTGTTAAAAAAGCTGCATCTTTTTATTTTTAAAGTGAGCACTTTGGATTTGGAAGTCACTAAGAGGAAGCAGATTTGGGGCCATCTGATGACATTTTGCCAGTTTCTCTTTCACAGTAGAACTGAGCTTTCAAAATTGAAAAATGATCACAACAGGTTTTCTCTTTTCTGCATGTGTGTTTTTGGTGGACTGCCTACTGCATGTTGAGTTAGGGATGCATGGGCAGGCACCCATGTTCTCAGATTCATGCGGATATGTTGCCCTAGTTAGGATTAAATGATACATTACACCCTGAGTCACCCTCTGCTAAAGCCTGCTAGATGTTTTCTGGCATCAAGCTTTAGAATCAGAGTTGGTTGGGAATTTTCCATAGGTGAGTTTTGCTGGAAGAGAATTCAGTTTCTGACAAAATGGAAATTTTCCATGAGGCAAAAAGATTCTTTCTAGAAAAAAAAAACCCAAAAACAAAAAAACACTCAAACTGTTGATTCGCCAAGAGGATCAAAACACAGTATTTCATTTTGAATTGACTTGGACTAACCAAACTGCATAATGCCCCAGAGGAAACGCATCAATTCTGGATGCTTTCAGATGGAGACAGCCCAGTCAGAGATCCCAACCCCAGCCAAACACCAGGGCAGTGACTGCAAGTCCACATGGCCCTGTGTGAACAAAGATGGCCATGCTTCTGACACCCTCAGCAGTGAGTGCCCGGCAGTCACAGGTGCCTGCTGTGCAGGGCAGGGGGTGCTACATAACCCTCCGTATTTACAGAGCAGGACAAAGGTTACAGCAGCTCCGTGCACAGATCTCTACCTGCAGGACACAGCCCCAGCATCAAGTTCTCTAGAGGCGGAGGAGGCATTTCCTGGTAACCTCCAAATGCTTTCTGAGCTAGTGTTTCCAGCTCCCCGTCCCTCCCTCCTCCCCAATCCCCATCAGTCCAGCCACTCTACAGCACAGCATTCTCATTTCTCCCAACCCCTTCCTCCCTCAGCTCCCACCTCTGCTCCCTCAATGCTTGTTGCCCAGCTCCCACTTCAGAGTAACATACCTGCTGGCTCCTGCCACTCCACTTCTATATTGGCAAGGAGATGGCAGCTATCTCCTTGTCCCCATCCCACTTCTTTTGCTGGCTGCCTTCACCCATCCGTTGGCTCCCCACAGAGAGGCAAAAAGTCCACTTGGCAACAGCAGACTGCAAACGTACACGCATAGAGCTGCAATGGTCACCTCAATGCTGCTTTCTGCCCGTAAGCCTGTCTCACAGGGATCACGAACGGGGAATCACACAGACAAGAGAGAAATCCATTGGAAAGCATGCTTCATTCATTTCTTTGCTCATGGAGCAAAAGTTTCTCTTATAGCCATGAACATTCCAAGGCTTATTTTTGTCGGTTTCCTTTTGTGTGATGAATAAAATAAAAAACATGCCTTACCTCCTGTACTTGGCTAAAAGGAGGCTCTCCTTTGCCCACTCAACACTGATTGGGACTGGTCTTAAGACATGGACTGTCCTAGAGGCCAGCTCCAAAGCCTTCCAAGCCACCAGCAATCTTCCTGGAGTTTCAAGGGCTCTGGATCAGACCACGATATGCATAGAAACATCAAGAAAGCCAGATTCAAAAGCAGACTGGAGGAACATGAAAATCTAACAGGCAAAGAGATCCAATAGTTTTTAGGACCTATGAATTTGGAAAATACTAAACAGGCAGGTAGACAACAATCTGAGGTGTTTCTGGAGCAATAGTTAATGGAAGACTACCTGGGATATTAGAACTAATGTTGTCACCGCTTTTCATACTCAGACTGTAAGAGATATTCCGCCAGCTCACAAAGGTTCCCAACCATAAGCACAACACATATCATGAGACTCGGTCACCTGTAAAGTGGAATCACAGAATCACAGAATCGCTGAGGTTGGAAGGGACCTCTGGAGATCATCTAGTCCAACCCCCCTGCTCAAGCAGGGTCACCTGGAGCACATTGCACAGGATTGCATCCAGGCGCGTTTTGAATATCTCCAGAGAAGGAGACTCTACCACCTCTCTGGGCAACCTGTTCCAGTGCTCTGTCACCCTCACAGTGAAAAAGTTTTTCCTCATGTTCAGATGGAAGCGTCTGTGTTTCAGTTTGTGCCCGTTGCCTCGCGTCCTGTCGCTCGGCACCACTGAAAAGAGTCTGGCCCCATCCTCTTGACACCCTCCCTTCAGATACTTGTACACGTTGATAAGATCTCCTCTCAGCCTTCTCTTCTCCAGGCTAAACAGGCCAAGCTCTCTCAGCCTTTCCTCATAAGAGAGATGCTCCAGTCCCCTCATCATCTTTGTAGCCCTTCGCTGGACTTGCTCCAGTAGTGCCACATCCCTCTTGTGCTGGGGAGCCTAGAACTGGACACAGTACTCCAGATGTGGCCTCACCAGGGATGAGCAGAGGGGGAGAATCACCTCCCTCGACCTGCTGGCAACACTCTTCCTGATGCAGCCCAGGATACCATTGGCCTTCTTGGCCACAAGGGCACATTGCTGCCTCATGCTTAACTTGGTGTCCACCAGCACTCCCAGGTCCTTCTCGGCAGAGCTGCTTTCCAGCAGGTCAACCCCCAACCTGTCCTGGTGCATGGGGTTATTCCTCCCCAGGTGCAGGACCCTGCACTTGCCTTTGTTGAACTTCATGAGGTTCCTATCTGCCCACCTCTCCAGCCTGTCCAGGTCTCTCTGAATGGCAGCACAGCCCTCTGGGGTATTGGCAACTTGCTGAGGGTGCACTCTGTTCCTTCATCCAGGTCATTGATGAAGAAGTTGAACAAGACTGGACCCAGGACTGACCCCTGGGGGACACCGCTAGCTACAGGCCTCCAACTAGACTCTGTGCCACTGATCACAACTCTCTGAGCTCTGCCATTCAGCCAGTTCTCAGTCCACCTCACTGTCCACTCATCCAGCCCACACTTCCTGAGTTTACCTATGAGGATGTTATGGGAGACAGTGTCGAAAGCCTTGCTGAAGTCAAGGTAGACAACATCCACTGCTCTCCCCTGATCTACCCAGCCAGTCGTTCCATCATAGAAGGAAATGATGCCCTGCTTGGATAATGAACTCAATTTAGACTAACTCTTTTACACTCCATTCAAGGAGGAGGCGGATGATCTGAGAATCAGATTTGGCTGATGTCTTTCTTCTAGGTTGACTAATGCTTTGAGCTTTGTAAAAGCATCCTATTTTAAGGAAATGGCCAAACAATGTCAGAGGCAGCAAAGCTGACACAGCTCTGCAGCAGCTTGTCATCCAAGTTTCATTACTTCCACCTTCACCTCCCTAGCAGAAGCCCCAAACATGGCCCTGAACAGAAGGAATAAAGGCAGCTGCAGACTTCCTTGCAGCAGGTTCATCACACTGTCCTTTGCTGACAGCTGCTGTCTGTCAGATTCACTGACTGGGGTGGAATTGGGTCCTCTGAATGCATAAGATGCAACTGATGTAGGACAACCTTGTTTCTCTAGCAGACACCTGCCTAGCAGGACATCAAGGACCTAAATAGCCAGCGGAGACTTCCTGGATAGGGTCAGGAAGTTTCAAAACCTGAAGCTGATGTCACCATGAACAAACAGCGCTTGGTCCAGTTCTTCTTCTGTGCCTTTTGCTGCTTTGGAGGCAAAAAGGAGACAAAGAACTACCCAAACTGGGAAGGAATTTTTTTCAAGGGGTGAAGAGCATTAGAAACAGCCAGTCCTCTAACTGGGTAGAGATACTTTTTCATGCACCTTCTGCATCCTGAAGGAAAAGGCCACGCTGCAAGGAAAGGACAATTAGACTAAAACCCCTGGCTTTGACAGGAGTTTTGACCTTCGATTTGTGCACTCTTAACCTTTTTTTTCTTTTTCCAAAGAAAGCAACACACCCCTGTACAGTGAACATAAACGTGTAGATATTACAGACCTCTCAGAAGAAGATCATACATGCCCAGAGGCTCAGCAACAAAAGGCTGAAGGACCCTGCTCCAGCAGATTACTCCAGAGACCATTATTTCCAGCAGCCTTCAAACAGCTCTAAACTGTGCTAGAGGATGAGGTTGGAAAGATGTGAAACTGTTGGCACAAAAGACAATTTCACCCAAGCAATAAAAAATAGTGACATGGATATCATCACCCAGTGCTCCATGGCAGGGACTGCAGGTCAGTCCTGAGAATAGCCTTTGTGTCAGGCCACAAAGCCAGCTGTCTGGACAATGTTTGAATTCATCTGCCCCTTTAGTGTATCAATTTAAGCGCTCATTTGATTTGCAATTGCCTTTCCTTATCCTGAGCATGCTAATGAATAAGCCACACAGCAGTGGAAGGAAACAGGACCTCGCTGAGATATTTATGTTGCATGCAAATAGCAAGGATGAATCTGAACCTGGGCATCAGGGGCATCGATTAGTCCTTACAACCTGTCACTTCTGGTAGTGGCACAGCAAATCAAACTGCTGCAGCAGAAACAACAGTCTTTCTAGGACTAATGGACTGAGAGAACAGGAAATCAAAGATCAGATCTCCTCTGCTGAGTTCAGAAGACTCAGTGCAGACTGCTGTCCAGTCACAAGATGATACAGATACCATCTGACTATTTGAGGAGCAAGGTTCATCAGTGATAACACCCTGTCAGCTAGCTCTAGATCATGAGGAGACTGTCCCAGCCAGCTACCTACTGCACAGAAATGACAAGAAAGATTACAAAAGTTAACTCACTGCCAGAAACCATCACTGACACCGGATACCCAAATACAAAAGGAACAGGTCCACCTCAGAATTTATACATACAGGCAGCATTCCCAAAGCAGAGGTGAAATATTGGCTGCTTTATAAATCCTGAATCAACTCCAGGGATTTAGTGCTTCACACAGTTTGGGGGGGTGGGGGGGTGGAAATGTAGCATCAGGCTTCATAACAGTACCTGGCCAACCAGCCCTCATCCCGAAGCTGTGGCATCTCCACCATTAGTAAGGTCCATCCTGGTCAGCCTAATCTAGTGCTACTCCCACCCCTCTCCAAATTGCTGTCAGGATTCTTGTGTGCCTGATACAGTGCCCTTACGTGCTGTAGCTATCATCTACTCTTGCTTTGCCTATTTGCTGTTTACTGATATTCAGATAGTGGTCTACAGGAAGCATACATTGCCTGAAACAATGATACTGATAAAATCTTTAGAACTGGAAAAAATGACTAGACATGAATAACTGCACTTGTTATACAAGATTCAGCAATTAGAAAACATTTCCCAAAATACCCCAAAGAGCCCCCTGGAAGAGGACTGAAAAGACAAATGGCAGAAGTTGGAAGGGAAGGGCAAGAGGAGAAGCGATTTGTCACAAGGACTGCAATTTTGTAAGTAAAGAATCAAACTCAGTAAGAAAGGGACTACATAACAGAAAACAGAGCTGCAGAAAATATCCTTGAAATGGACTTGGAAGATCAGAAGCAAGGAGCAGGAACACCAGAAGAAATAAAGATGATTTACAAAGCATCATATTCCCAGAACAGAAACAGTTCAGCTAACATGGCTGAATTAACACCCGTTATCTGAGTCGAAGATAGGTAGCACAAAACTGCTGTTCATACTGCAATGCTGCATTACAAGAATGCTGCCAGCTCTTTTGCAAGACTGGTTCTTTTCAGATCCTTTGCATCACTGCCCTATCTTGCCCCATGCTCCTTGGAGATTTCTGTCTGATGCGGAAGAAGTTGCATCTGTGGGATGAGGCACAAGCAGGTCAGCCAGGAGACAGCAGAAAGCTGATCCCACAGCAAGGGGCAGCTGCACCAGCAGCTGACGCTGCTGACCAGGAAGGAGCTGTCAGCAGAGCCTACCCAGCTGGTGGAAGTGAGCTGAAACCACAAGCCACACAACAGTATTGCACCTTGGGGGGTTACTCCTCTAGCAGATTTTTTCCGAACTAGATCATGGTTTACCATTCATTCTGAAGAGCAATCAGCTAGAATAAATACTAATACATTTATTAGCAACTCCTAGGTTTTGCAAGGCTCTTTTTTTAACAAAATAAAAAGGATTTTTTCTTTTTGGAACAGGGACTTCTAAAACTGCCAAAAACTCTAAAACTCAATGCTATCATGAATCTGGCCTACCTCGTTGCTTCACATATAAACTTCCTACTAAAAGAGTGCACTACAAACTATAAAACCACTTGTGCGCAGCTGCCATGTGTTAGTAATTACCAAAAGTGCAATAGGTAGTCATGGAAAAAATTTAATTTATACCAGTGAAGGCTAAAAGAAAAAATATAGCTCAGAAGGAACATTCAGCCAAAAGTGAATTCACAACTTATTGCTCTTTTAAGTTTCTGTACAAAAGTTTAAATTACCCCATGCTAGTTTTCAGTTTATTCTCTTGTTTCAGAGATACAAAGGGAAAAATATTTTGAGATTTCAAAGTAGTGGTAAGAAAATAAAAGTAAAAAGCAAAGCAAGACCCAAATGCCTGAGCTAAATAAATGAAATAATGGTTCCAGTTGATTACTGCAGCACTGGTGAATGACAGCAGCTGCAGCCAGACTATCTCATCTGATTTACCTAGAGAAGTCAGCTATTCTATCTCATCATGCAAAAGCAAATCTTCCTGATTATATCTACTATGACAGTAGATATTTGTTAAGAAATATATGAATTATTTCTCTCTGTAGTGCTTCAAAAACCAACTGGTCTCATGGTGTTGAAGGCCATCCAAGAGAATCAAAACCTAGTATTATATTGCACATGCATGCTTTTTTGGTGAGGAAGTACAGATGTCCAGAATGCTCCCTCTCTCCTCTGGGTACCTCTTTTTACACCTTGTTTTACTTGCTGCAGCATTGTAAAGGGAGTCACAGACTACTCCAGAGGCTTGGTAGGGGTCCAGATCACTGGGAAGTAAGTTTACAATGACCATATCCTACCTGATCACTGAGCCTGAGGGAAGCCTGGAAAAAGTGGGGTGCCAAGAACCAGAATTTTATATTCCCTATAGTTTAGAAGTTGAGATAATCAACAGCAGAATTGGAAGGAACCAGCAGTCAAGACAGAGAGAGAGGAGAGAAATTAAAGAGAAAGAAAGCAGTCACCATGAGGGAAGCCTAACAGGGAGAGTCACAATGTAAAAGAGCGTCAATTTAGAAGAGAGAGGAATAATCACCTCGGGGTAACGGGATAATCAGAGCTTACCCCAGGATGCAGCCAGGATCAGTGTCCTCTTGATCTCTGGGAGGAGGGTCCCCTCAGCATGTGCTTTTCCTTGATATTTTAATAATTTCCTTTTTATCACCATCCCTCTCCCCTTCCGCCTGCAGGTTTTACCCAAACCGGGTGAACATCCAGGAGAAGGGAAGACTGGCATTACAAGTTTGGGAGCTGGCCTCCAGCTTCCCAAATGACTTCAAGGGGCAAGAATACTTTCAGCCACGGTGCATTATGGCTCTTTTACTCTTTCTGTGTTCTCCCTAAAATATCTGTTTCTTACATCAGATAACCCGAAGCCAAAATTCCAATCGTGTCTGTACAGTGTGTATCATAATATATATATTGCGCCCTAGAGGCCTACAACCTTATATGGCAAACCATTTCATCTTTTGAATTAAATAGCAAATATATTTACAAGCTATTCACAACCTCCTTTTTCTGAGCAACGTATTCATCTTTTGCTTCTCTGTAGGTCTGTAACTGTTGCAGCACATTCCTCCTGGTATGTTAGCTGTATCTGTGCTGGCTTGCTTTCTAGAGCATTGCTCTCATATGATTTACAGATAAGATTTAACCCTAATCTGTACTTCTGCATATCCTAAGGGCCCCTCAAACATTAAGCATGCACAACACACACTTCTGATTAGAATTAAGCCTATGGGATTTCCTTACTGTTCTAATAGCCTGAAGAAACAATAAAAAAAACAAATCTAGCTCAGCCAATATACCGTTTAAGTTAGTGAGATTCTTCTCCTACTTCTGTAAGAAACATTCTACAGCAATAATGTTTTTTCTAAAAACATAAGATTATTGTAAATCCTTAAATTCTGTGTTTATATAATTATCTGTATATTAGCTAACGCAACCCAGTGCTCTATCATTCCTGAGATGGAAAAAAAAATCAGGAAATTCAGCAGTCACAACTGAAATCTTACATCCAGGTGAATATTTTGTAGCTTCCAGTTTCTCTGGACTGTATTTCTCAAACTCTCTAAATGTCTAAAAGCCTGTAATACATTCTGATTTATCTCAGAGCCACATTTTCCTTTATTTCCTCACAATCTTTTGAGGCTGTTAAAGGGCAGAAGCTAGAAACTGGCTTGCTCACATCTCAGTTTAAGTACTGTACTACATAGTTATGAAGTTATGAAGGCTTAAATATTTATCAAATGATAGACTACACAAAATTCTTAAACTTGCTGAAAGAGGCCTAAAACCTATTAAGTTTTTCTTGGCTTTTGTCCAATTTAAAAGCAAAATGAATCATCTCCTTCAAGTCTCCAAACAGAACCAAACTGTAATAGATTCACTTCAAAATTTACTTTAAGAGTATAACTTTAAGTTAACACTCACATTTTTAATCAACCTGAGTTTGTTCAAGGTAGGAAGTAAGACATTCCTCAAGGCTACCACAATGGGAAGACAGCAGAAACCGTCCAAGACCACTTAGTACAAGGCACTTGCTGTGGAAGAAATAGAAAAACACATACCGTTGATTTAGTGGTGGGCAAGGACAGCAGACAACTCCAATCACAATCATTTATCTGAAATGGTGCACATAAGGCTGTTTTCATAGATATAAAAAGTATCATAAATGTTTACAACTTTTGGTTTTCCCAAGAGATACCCCTCCCCCCAAACATCTAAAATTTATCTTCATCAGCATATTCTTTATCCTCCTTCCCTCTTTACATGCCCTGCCGATCCAACCTTTAGTTTTAACGTTATTAGGAACACACAAGGCAATTAGGCTAGCATCACATCCAGACCTGTGATGGGTCCCCAGAGCAGAGCAGTCCCAGCAGTCCTGCGTATCCTGAGTGCAGAGCTACACTCAGCCTCACGAGCACACGGCTGGAAAACTCTCCTGCTTTAAATGGTGAGGAAGCCTTCAGCGTAAAACTTCCATTTATGAAAAGTGACAGAAAACTAGTTCTGACTAGTGCATTTTCTGAGCAAGAAAACAAGATATGCTTAGGTCTGCTGCATACACCAGAATCCCCAATGCAAACCCTCTAAAAAAGGGCTTGTCGTTATATTTTGTTGTGAATATACATGCTTACCAAAATCTAATTATATGTTGCCTGCATATCTCAGGGCTTTTTAATAGAGATGAGTCAGAAGATGTGTGTTTTAAGTGAGAAGCAGAACAGGTCTTTTCTCCAAAATTACCAATTTCCTTCAAATAATGCAATACACTGAAGTGTTGCTCTCCCCCCTCCTTTCTAATTTCTTTCCATATTTTGATTCCTGCCTCCAGTCACGTGGAATTTCAACTGGATCCAATCAGGTACACTTGGAAATACAGATTTCATACACTGTCTGGCAACAACTCTTCAGTAGTTAAATGTGCTCAGATTAAGTTGAACACTGATTTAAAGAGATACCATGCAAAAGAACTGGGTAATTTTTTTCTCATCGGTGGTACTAACATCATCCCAAATTACAATATGCTGAAGAGCTAAAAGAAACAGCACTTTGAATAGCCCTGCAACAGCCAAAATCTTTGGGGCAAGAAGTGCTGATACATCACGAGAAACAAGCTAAATGACAACAGAAAAATAAAGCCGCTGCATCCAACGAGATGGACTCCAGCCCAAGTAACAGACATCTACAGGAAAGCAATACAGATAGGAAAATCATTCAACGAACCAGCCAGCAAAGGTCTAAAATAAAGGGAAAAATAGAGTAGTAGCCAAAGAAAAACCAGATTAAGTTGCCTGCTAGGAAATCCTTGGCAGGTCACAAAGAGAAGCAAACTTACTGAAACCAGCTTTGTTCATGACTTGTTTCCATGGGCCCTAAGGGCAACTTTTATTCTGGTCCTTAGTGATGTCAGCTCATAAGGCAGGTCCATCTGATAAACTGCAGAGAAAATAAATTTTAAAAAGTCAATACAACATCTCCACGCATCTCCCATGCCTCCCTCCCTGACCTGTTTCATCCAAATACCCATTCAATTGCCCAGTTGACTGTTTCCTCTTAATTAAAATTTGCAATTTGTTTGACTACAAATATAAACTATTCCTTCCCCTTGTAATATGTGGTTTTACTTTATGTAAGGGAAAAAATAATAAAATTTTACATAAAGGCTCAAACAGGTGTAGCCTCTAGTGAGAGCTACAGTATACCAAATTTTTCTGTCTGCAAAACGTTCCAGGTAGAAAACCAGATTTTTCAGTAATTTTTGCTAAATAAAACTGGTTGAAGAATCTGCATCAAAAAAAACTAAAACTTCTTTTTGTTTTTTAAAATCTAGTGCATTGATTCTCTTGACATTGCCACCCTTGCATGACTTGGGGTGTTATATATGAAAAATAGGGGCAAATAACTTCAAAGGCAAAAAGGCTACAGTATTTCTTAAGGAGAGAGTTACCAGTTCCACAAACTTTTGCTCCTGAAATTAGGGGCGAAGGGAGTGACCTAGGATTATGGAGGACTCGCTTCCACTAACCTCATCACACCCTAGGTAGTACGCAGGAAATGGCATCTACTATCTTTGCCTTTGAACATGCAAAAAAGGAACAGAATCAGCAAAAACGTGCTATGTATAGGCAAAATAACAGCTTATCAACTATTTACTAAAACTGATGTCTCTAATACAACACTGTCTTAATTGCTCAGAAATGTTTTTTAAGCCATCCACAGTTTTTCATGCTTTAGAATTACTTTGTCTTTAAGGGAAGAAAGCGGAAGTGCTCTAAGGCAATAATGGGGAAAAGAAATTCACATCCACGAGAAACTCACCATCTTCAAAAACACAGTAAAGCACACACGGTTTTCTTCAAAATTTTATTTCAATTTAAATTATGGGGCCAGCCAGATTTTTCTGATAAGAAATGCATTTTCCTCAGGAGAAATGAAATGCTACTACGGAAGTAGAATTACAATTGTATACATCTCTTAAAAAAAAAAAAAAAGGCGCAAAACCAAAAACCCCTCACATTTAAATAACTAAGTAATATCTTTAAGCCTTCAAGCAGATAAGAAACCACTTCCAGAACAATAGGTTTTTTTAATATGAAGAGCACGTCAAATGAGCTTTAATTTAAATACAACTTCTTTTCCAAAGCCAACATTCAAATGTTTTCACATATTAAAAAAGTTACCATAGACATTTTTTCCCAGGCCTAATAAAGAGTAACCTACATCCCAGTCCAAACGTTTTCACTTCTTTACATATATAAATCTTTAGCACTTCTACATTTTTCTAAAGAGGAAGCCTTATATGTTATGGTGAGTAACTTGGCAAATAATGTTTTCCTCCACTCAGCTATGATAAACCAAAATATAATAGACTGTTAGTACTGAACTATAATACCATATCATGGCCAATTCTGCCTGCCTGTATAAGTGACCTTCAGTAAGATTAAGCTATTTTGTCTCCAGTAGGCAAAATGAATCTGTATGCAAAGTACACATTAAGAACCTTTAAAAGACCAATTATAATATTAAGAGCGATTTTAAATTATAGAGTGAAAACACCCAGTTTTCTGGAGCTACTATCTGACTTCCCTTATGAAGGCTTTAAAATCAGCTTAAATGTCACTAAGGAGTTTCATCTTGCTGATTGAGAAATATTTTAATTAGGAGGAGGACAGGAAACAACAAACATTTTCTATAGCACTCTCAATCAGATTCAGCCATGCAGAATTTGAACTTTCAGACTCCAATCCATACGTTTGGTTGGTTGTGATCTTAGCATTACTATATGATGGATAGATACAATTTTAATAACATTGTTTAGCTATATTTAGTAGATTCTTTTTGTATGGTCACAGTAACAAAAACATGGTGCAAAATCAGTTGGGTTTTTGTTTTTATAAATACTGATAGTTTGCAGCATTAAAGAAGAAAATCAACAAAATTAAAATCATTTTACCACTAGGACATCTACAAAATTACGTTTCTTTAAGTCAGAGGGAATTAAATTATTCACTTTCACAACTACTGTACTGAGTTTACTGTAAGAAAAAAATGGTGCACTGTAGGCTCCCCAGAAGCAAAAGAAATCAACATTAATTTAGTATAATCTTTGCCATTTGCAGAACTGGTGAGCACAACACTAGTTTAATTGAATAAGGCCAATATTATCCAGTAAGAATATAGTTTAAAGGGTTCCAGTTCTCTATTTCAGCCTACCCTAATTGATGGCACCCCATTAGATAAGTGAATACAAAGAATTTGTTTTTTTTTTTCTTTTAATGCTGCAGTACTTAAGATTGTTAAATCAGCATTTTCATGTGTTCTGAAGTATTCAATTACATATGAGCATTCATTTTGCAAAACTCAATATTAGGTAATAGTTACAGACTAATACAATAACATTCCTCTGCTGTACAAATTAAATCATACTTTAAAGAAATGAGCAGCCTAGGAGTTATATACAAAAGAAACCAGCAAGCATTGTTGAAATGAAATGCAAAATGTCACTGCTAGCTCTACTGTCTGAAATACCTTTAAAGTAAAATTAACAAAAACCCTTAAAACATATTTCCAAGTTTACAAGTCAATTCTCAGAAAAATCAAATCATGTCCAAAAAAAAAAAAAATCTATAAAGCAGTGAAAGGCATATATACATTTTCCTTATGAACCTTGAGATTTCACTCTTGCTAAGTTTCAATATCAGTTTATTTGCAAGACAACTGTTTATCCCAATAAGCTCACATCTTAGATACATTTCCCCTTTGATTACAAATAAAGCACTGCACTTTTTTTTTTTTTAATCAAGGCATATAATCTTATACTATGGTGCCAGGTATGCACAGGTCACATTGTGCTCATATCTCAAACAAGGTAAGTGCAAACGTACAGATTTATTCAGATTTGCAAGCATGCAACCTGTTGCTTAACTACATTAATACCTTCTTTCCTAAACCAAACTAGTATCTATATGTTTGCTTTCATGAACCTAGAATCTTTCTTTTCAGGACTCCTAAAACAAGCAGTGTCTTTGAATTCTGAAATGACACAAATATCAATAAAGTCCACATTGTGCAAGAAAGCAGCAGCTATGTTTTTCAACTTGGACTAAAAAAGAAAAGAGAAAAACAAAAACCGTTCACTGAACAGCAGATTAGCAGTAATGTTCCTCATGAATCGATAAGAGTGCCTGATGCTGAATATCTAACAGCAAATGCTGAATTTGGGTTTAATATTTTAGGGGTTTATTGGAGATTAAGCTTCTTGCTGTGCTGGTCTCTTCAAATCCCTGATCTGTTTAACTAAATAGGTCTTCTCATCATTAAATTGTTCATCCTCGGTCCTGTCATTCTGAAACTTGCTGAGGAACTCAATAAGTTTGGTCTGGTTCTTTAGGAGGATGTCTAATATAGGCTGTGTCTTGTTAGGATTGGCTACAAACACCTGCAAGAAATAAAAAGGAATTTGGCATAAGAGTAGGAAACAGAAGGCTCAGTTAAAAACAAACCTAGCAAATAAGACAATGATAACAATAATTTAAAATAATGTTTTAATCACTCTATATTCCAACATCCCCACAGAAAAAAAAGGGAGCAAAAAAATGTGAGAATAAAATGAAAATAGTTTTATTTTTACTAGAATAGAAACCAAGCACCAGTTCCAAGGTAAATTCATGTCCATAGGAGCTGATCAGCCCTAATGCCCTGCAGGACTCACTCAAAATATCCCATGGTTAATTTCTGTAGCAAATGCATGGCATCATATTATATATAGCATCAGATGGATATATTAAAGTACACCAAAAACTTCTATACCTCAAGTTACATCTCCAAACTCTTATTAGTCATTTGCTTGTTTATTACTAATTCCAAAGGTATCTATTTTAATACGCAAACTACAATTTAGGCTTTGAAGTTTAGGTGATTTGATTAAAATACAGTTATCCTCTATCACGTAGTTTGATGAAAACACTTCTGAACCTCAAGATGCTTCATGCTTTCACATAAAATTATGCATTCTTCCATATTTTACTGCACTTCATCTTCCTTAATTCCAAAATTTTGTAAGATTACACTGACAGTCATACACTTTATAAACAATTTATAAATAATTTTCAAAAAGATAGAATGATAACTATTTGTAAAAATGGGCCATAATAAAGACAAACATTAGCTCTTTATTTAACTATTTAAGCTCTTTATTTAACTATTTAGCAGATGTTCAGATGAGTTGCATTCAGGCTTAGTGTAGAATTTTACTCAACTAAATAATTTTTGTTGTGGGGTTGTTGGGTGTCTTTTAATAGCATACCTTAAACACATGAAAGGCCTCAAACTGAATGTTACGACTCTTGTCTCGTAGAAGGTTCATCATTAGTTTGAGATTTTCAGGTTTACTGATGTATTTTGTCATAATTGTGAAGTTGTGCCTGTCCAATAACAATTCACCAAGAAGCTAGAAGTGGGAAACAAAACCGAGGAAAAAAAATTACTGACATTTGAAATAAGAAACACCTCTTTCATAAGTGCTTTTAAACATGCTTAGTAATGGATACTAGTCTGCAAAAGCAGTAAGATTTAAACTCAAAGCTCCTGAATTTCTAAGCGCAAAGTACGTTTTTCTCTTATTCTGATGATGCAGTTTCTCCTTTTTCTCAATACCACAACTGAAAAATCACCTTCCGCTCCCCGCCTTAGTGTGAACTAGAATTGGTAAGAAAAGTCTGTTTCACTTCCCCTCCCCAACCACGATTTCATTATGTTTTCCATTTATACAAAAATCATGCATTAGCAATAAGAATGTGATAAAAATAGGGACTCTCTACTTCAAATAATAAATATTTCTACTTCTTTTGCTACCTTCTTTGTCCAGAAGGGATGCAAAATTAAGATAGAAACTTCAGTAGATTTTATAAACACATTTTCCCCAGCTCCTATGAATATTTGCTAATGAATAAAACACACTAAAGCTCTAAAAAGTACACAAAACCTATTTCTGTCGGGAGTTCTGTTGCAGGAGCAATCCAGTATTTCCCACAAGTACCACTCTTGCCATGAGTTAGCTTAGTTATCTATTATATTTATATTCAATATTTTTAACTTGAATGCAAGTTTGCTCTAGTCACGTTATGTGAGTCTTTTTTAAATTATTTAAACATGTCCAGATTTGTTGGGGATGGGGTGGAAAACATACTTGCATATAGCCATTTCTGCATGGGGAGAGAAATGATCCAGTATATGCTCAACATTACTGGTGAAAGGACTGGAATAAAGAAAACTAATTCATCCAAAGAATTAAAAAATATGAAAAATTAAAATAAATATTATGCTAGTAACTAAAAGGCAGTTACTGAAGCCAATTCAATTAAAGTCAACCCACCCTGAAATTAAAGGAGCTCTCTAATTTTGCATTTAAGGAGAAAATGAAATTTCCTTTACCTTAAGTGACTGTCTTTTTGTCACATAATTTTCTGAATGAAGTAATTTCTCGTACTCACTGAAGAACTAAACAGAGAATAAACAGAAGAGTTAGAACCTTACCAAGTGTCACAAGCCCTCTTCCAAAGATTTATGATTTTAATATTATGAATTGACTTATAATTATGTGTGTATATATATGTGATTATAATTATGCTTATAATAAACTGGAAGAGGAATGCATAACAAAATTCTAAAACTCTCAGTAGAATCTCAGTAGTCTCGTAAGACACTACTGGTTAAACAGTGTATGCACTTTTAAAAAACATTATTCATTCTTTTAGGAGCCTTTGATATTTAGATTGATATGTGTTGGAAGCAGTTATCTGGTTATTTCTTAAACCATAACAGTTCCCAGCTACTGAACACTCTTTGCTCATTAATTTTAAGAGTGCCCAGCAGGTGGAGGAAGGCTAGCTTGTATTCTTTTGTTGACACGGGCTAAGACAGGCAAAAGACAAAAGCTGGGAAGGGGTTCCCTCTAGTGGAAAGAAAATACATTGTCACAGAACTAGATTTCCACCCTTAGTCTCTTGTTTCCACCTTAAGTCTCATCTTTTACAGTCACAATAAGGTTTTAATCTTAATTTTACTGCTTTGGCACTAACTACTGTCAGCTCAACTGGTTCAATATTGTACAGAAACTTTCAAAAAGGAAGCTAAACAAGGAATGAAAAGTTTTACTTGAGCTCTTCAAGTAAGAACAAGAAATACAGTACTAGAAAATTCTGAATATTGAAAAGTATTTGCTCACCCTATCATAATGCTGTTCCAAAAATTCTGCGCTTAGCAACTTGTGTCTTGTAAGCAAATCCTGTAAAACAGCACAAAAGCAATATTTACACTAAAATATTTAAACAGTACATGCTCATTCTGAATAGCCAGTGAGAACTTAAGACATTGAATAGAGCATTTTGCTTATTTTATTAAACAAAGAAATCTGGGACGTGAATGCTGATATTTGGACATTGCTAACGAACTTGGCATCACTTAGGAAAGGTCTGCTATGCACTATGTTAATTTACACAGGTAAATTACAGTAGCCTGTGGTATTATCACTGAAGAGCTCCATTTACAGATCAAGGCCATGCACAGAACTACATACAACTGAGGTTAAGACTCAGCAGTTAATACCAATTACTATGATGCTGATAGTCCCATGACCAGCTGTTTCGGGCCAACACAAAATTTCTCCAAAGTTAACACCAAATATACTCAGCTTGTAACAAAATGAAAAGGAGATCACTTGCTCAAATAGCCTTACAGTTGGAGAGAGAAATTTGAAGGTCACTGGCATATGAAAGCACACATGCATTTAATTAATGCACAGCAGTTTAAATCTTGCCTTCTGCGATAAAGTTATTGAGAATGTAGTATGTATATTTAAAGAAATCTCTTACGTCCTGAGAAATAAGGAAGAACAGTGTTCAGCTTACCCATATGCACCTGACCAAATTTTTTTCCTCTCTCTATGCTTACTTTGCTCAAGAAAGTAACACAGAACATCTCAGTTCACATAATGAAGAACTACAGAAATATTAGTAACTTAAATATGGAACGTAAATTACCTTGAATGTGGCAAATGCATCCGAAGCAATGTCAAATGTCGACATTTCCACGTATCTGAAGAAATCATAGAATTGTTCTGACCACAAGATTATTTTAGCCAGTGGTTCATGTCTGATGCATTCTCGAAGCATTATTCCACAATTTAGAGCAATTTCTGGAGATTCGTACCTATAAAAAAAAGATTCTTTAAAAATACCTTCAAAAGTTAGCATTGCAACACTACAGTGCGCAATCACAATTTTCAGTGCTATCAAGTCAGCAATAACTCAAATAATTAGAGGTACTTAACTCTGTATTAAATTTCACTTTCAAATATTTTTCTGAAATATTACTAAAATCACTGAAATGATTAAATCATTGCCAATACAAATTACTTCTATAAAATGAGAAATAAGATTAAATAAAAAATCTCTCCCTTTATATTCAAAATCAACTTTTTTTTTCCTATTTGTGGGACTGCACATATCTGGATATGCAGTAAGCAAACTCGGTCTAGAAAGTTGTTTGCTTACACATAACAGCAATTTACATAATACCATCCTTCACAGGCACATGAAGCTAAAGGATTAACAATACTGGACACGTCTTCGTGTCTCCTCTTTCATTAAACCTTCCGCCAGCCTCCCTGCCTACTCTGTGCAACATGTCCTGCTTGAAATGTTGGCAACAGTGTCCTCTGATTGTAAGGACAACACTAAACACCTTCTTTCCACCTAGGTCTTGACTGCCTCAAGCAGAGTATATGGAGCTTCTAAAAGGAGACCGTCTGGAACACGTCCCTCACGTTGATTTGATGCAAGTGATGAAGCCGTCAGCGAGGGCTCCGGTTAGGAATTGCTGCTGCGTTTGCTCAAGTACTTTGGTGTTCCCTCAGCTGATTTTAGCGTATGCCAAGAGCAGCTTTCAAAAACTCACAACAGTGTGTTTAAGATTTCACAGAAATACACCTTGGTGCTCTATACCAGCTCCTTGTTTCCCCAAGTATGCTTAATAGCAGGAAACTGGATGAATGGGGGCTGCCTTTCTGGGGCAAGAACTAATCTCAACATTTTGAAATACAAGCTATCCTGATCTATAGAAAAGTTAACTCTGTTGCTACCTACCTATACTTGGAGCAGTCAAAGCCTCTTATATACCTCCCCACCTCAAAAGATCTTGGTCCTAATTCACCGAGCACTAATTTAAATTCACCAGAAGGATTCTGGAGCAAAGCATCATTGTGTTTGCTCAGCACTAACTATATTATCATACAAAAAGTTTTCTCATGCATTAATTTTCACATTAAATGCTGCATTACTTTCCCATTTAACCTTTCAGGGAGATCTGAATTCTACTGAATTTTTTGCAACTCACCCCATATTTTAAATTTACTGAAATTGGACTCAGCCAGATACCAGACATAACATTTAAGTCATTTAAGCTAACTAAATGCTCGTTTCAAACATTTTCACTCACAGATATGTTTCAGCAAATCCTGTCAGGAAATTAGGACGAATGGGTTACATCCCTCCATCATATATAAACAAGAGCATGCCGAGAAAGTAGTTAAATTTCTCTGTACCTCCAATTTCTTTGCCCTTCTTTGCAAGTTATTTTGAGGAAGTACTGAATCAGTATCTTTGCTTTTTTATTATGCCACAATTAATAATCCTCTTGTCCTTCTAACATTTAAATACTGCTTCCCCTCAAAATCACAACTGTAATGCAGGAAAAATGAAAGTACCTCTGGCAGACTGGATATCTTAAACTTGCAAGAATTGAAGCAAACACTCAGTACTGCTTCTGGGGCTAACCCTTTGCAGTCAGCAAGAAATTAAAAGATGCAAAACACCTGCCTTCTCCACAGAGCCAGATTTCACGTTCAAGATGCACGGCTCTCCACGTACAATCATGCATTCAGTATGACATGGCTCTTCAACATTCAACGACACAGATAATACAAGAACAGAGGAGGAAACGGCACTCTGGCATGCAACATATGCCCTGAATCATTCTTTGTTTGGACAAGTTTGAGCTGGTGCATTGGTGTGACTATAAGAATATGAATCACTATGAAGACCGAGCCACAAACTAAGAACAGGGGATAGGACAGCAAACTGGAAATGATTGTGGTTAAAGCAAAAAAAACCTAGCCTTTAGTACTTGATAAATGAGTGAGCTCACAAGTAAATAGTTTAAACTGGATCAGATAGTATACTGAAAGGAAAGTATCTGCTGTACCCCAGGAAGACTCTTCTTAGGTTACTATCAGTTCTCATTTTTCAGTCACATTTCATGCAAAAGAGTATTTTTAATGTTCTGTCAAACAAATTTTCCTTTCCTTAGGGAAATTACAAGCTTTAAGACAAAAATCAAATGTACTGGAAAGGAAGAAAAAACATTTCAAAACTCACTGCTTCTCCACGAAATTTCAAACTTCTTACTTCATATAAAGGTATATTTATGCTTCATAGTGTACTTACCCTTTTAATAGCATGAACAATATATTTTGTTGAGTGCAGATGTATTCAACTGTAGGAGTTCTTGTACCAATTTGCCTTCTGAGAATGTTGTTGAAAATTTGAGCAACATCTTTTTTGCCCTGTCAAAAACATAAGCAGTTAAGTACATAATATTGAAGTCCCTATGCAAGTAAGAATTAAATGTTATCATCATCTCATGCCTTCACACCTAATGAGTTTTGCAGTTCAGTCAGTCTCTGTACACTCCCTTAATTAGATCAAATATTCTGCTTCTTTATACACATTTCAAATGTGTCCAAGCACTGAAAACACTATCATGTTTCAATCAGATCATGGTTAACTCACATTAAGAAACAAAGCCACTTCATATCTCATCTAATATTCCTACGTAGCATCTATCTCCGGGACTTGTTTTATACTTGTTTTTGTTGATAACATACCAGTTTTTAAACAATGCTCTTGCTTGAAAGTAGATTTCTTCAATATTCTATTATCCTCTCACCTTCTCTAGGAACATATACCGCCGCCTTCAGGAGTCTGCAGAGCACTTGGGACTGCAGTGTTAACATCCAACTTAAAATTTTAACTTATGGAGGTAATAAATAAATAAAAACTCCAAAGGAAAATCATCCATCAACTTACAATGCAAGTCTCACATTTTCTAACAGACAAAAAAGTATAAATAAGACAAATATGCTGTAATTCAGCACCAATTACACACACACACACACAAATGCACATTGATAGCACCAGACAGTATAAAAGGAGCTGGGAATGTTCTCTTCACTGAATATAGATACACCTACCATTTATTTCTCTTGGGACATGTCAGCCCATAGCTAAAGTTAACAAATTGGTAAGGACATTAATAAAAAGCTGACCATAAATATAAACATTTTTCACTGTCATTCACATATATCATTTAAAAGTCAGATTTCCGAAATTAACTTTCCATTTGGGATTGCCATAAAGACATCTTCAAAACTATTTGTTATCAGATGTGATTCAGAAGAAAACAAGCAAACTTTTGCTAAGTCTAGACTTGCAGAGAAAAGTTTGCTAAGCAATTCTACCTAAAGGCTCCCTGAGCCTTAT
This sequence comes from Apteryx mantelli, assembly GCF_036417845.1. Classification (NCBI taxonomy): domain Eukaryota; kingdom Metazoa; phylum Chordata; class Aves; order Apterygiformes; family Apterygidae; genus Apteryx; species Apteryx mantelli. The sequence goes on along the minus strand of NC_089986.1, from coordinate 25,209,750 downwards.
ACAGAAAAGCCATTAGTAGAGCATTTTTCTTGAGAATCTCTAGCCGTGTGTTAAAAACTCCTGGTAACATCAGTAAGTCTTCAAGTAAAATGCAGGCTGTACTTTTTCAGCAAGCATTTAAAAAATAACAGCAATTATTCAAAACTAATACTGTTTTTTTAAATCAAATTAACAATGAACATTGCATAAGAAAAAAAATCAAATATTTATGAATACGTAGGAGAACTGTAGTTTTAAAAATGGCATGTTTGGTGAATTAGCATGGGCAGTTTGTTAGTGTTGTTTTCAGGATATAAGAGTTTATTTGTAAATGCTTGTTTTCTCAATTACAAATCCATTGAAAGCCAGCCCAAAGCAACACCAGAACTCTTTGTTCTCGTAATGAGTGGAGCAGTGTTCCCAGAAATTGTTTTACTCCAACTCCACATAATATAGTCATCAACTCTCATTCACTAATATCGCCAGTTTTGCCTTGGATCTCACTGTTTGCTTTGAATTCACCAGCAAGAACAGCATTTTCTTATTATTCACATAATTGAACTGATAGTGGCACACAGTAATACCAAATCTCGTTGTTGTTAAAAACATGTATTACTAAGTGATGTCATGGCCTAACAAGGGCAAACAGACACTGAACCTTGTGCCAATAGTCACAACTGCGAGAGGTAAGAGTGAAACTGTGCTGGTATTGTCTTCCCAGCCGAAGGATGCAGGCTCCCTTATGCAAAAGGCGTTTTTGTTTTTTGTTTTTCTTCATTTAAAAAAAACAAGAACAAAAAAACAGTGTCACAAAGAATACCATCTCTCCTACAGATATATTAGCACAAATCAGCAGGGAGATGACTGCTAAGTTCATAACACTATTCAGTGAAGTAGATGGTTTTGTTGACTGCTTTACTTGGAAAGAAAGCTTCCAGATACAGATACCATTTTAAACAAGCCTTGATGTATCTCAAGGTTTGGACAGTTGACACAGTTTCTTAATAAAAACATAAAAGCATTACATTTGTTACTTTTCTGTTTTTTACCATGGTATTCATCTTCAAATACATTTGAGATAGTTTAAGAGTCAGAGTAAACAGTCCCTGTCTATTATCTCAGTATATTATAAAGAAACCTTCTTCAGGAACGAGAATAAATTTCTTGACAAAAAAAGATGACATTTGCTCGATCCCTGAATGACCTCAGGCTTTGCAGGGGCACCAGAAGGAATAAATACTAAAGCTATTCTTCAAGTTTAAGAACCAACAGGAAAGCAGGTTCATATCTCCATCAGCAATGGAGAAATCATATCAAATGAGACCAACCCCAATCGCAGAGATTTGAAATACCAAAGCCAACATTTAATTGACTTTGTAACAAATCGGAAGCTAGAGCAGGCTTGGAGCATGGGTGTGCTGACGTTAGTTCTGGGCAGCAACAGCAGCTGGACAGCGTGCCAGGTCCCATCCTTGAAAAGCTGCCGTGGTGCAGCCTAGAAAGCAACGCGGATGACTTGGTCCCTCTCAAGGGGGAAGGCCACATCCCCCAGCAACAGTGCAGCCCAAGGCCTAAAAGCAGGAAACTGCTCACAATCCTTCAAGTCCCCTTAGAATAAAATGAATAGTTCTTTTTAATGAGAGCAAGCCTGTACAAATTGTTATCATTCTTCATTAACAGAAGATAATGAAGGTTTCCTTCACTAATAAGCAGGCTGCGTAAGCACCATGCTGATAAGAATCTAGAGGTCAGCAAAATCCAGATGACGTTGCACAATTTCCTTTCCTCAGCAGTTAAAGGCCATCATGCTTCAGCGTTTACTTTCAACTTTCTCAAGTCTCCATGCTTATTTAACAACCAGAATGTTTCATGTGTTGGGGGTAAACAGTTGTGTGGATAGGAAAAAATACCACCATACTGTAGTAAAACACAAGTCAAAGGAATTATGGGTGGGGCGGAGGGGAGAGAAGAACGAACAGGAAAAAAAGCTATTATTTTTGAATGTCATACTACAACAGGACTTTATGCTATTGCATTGGCAACGCGACCAACTGGTTTATGAACAATACCATTTTCAAACAACCTTAACAAGCAGGAGGGTCTTTATGGTCAAGGCTGTGGAGTGAAATACAAGTGTTCTTGGCTCTTTTCCTAGACAACCACAGACTTCTTGCAGGACCTCAGGGAAAGTGAGAAAATTCAACTGTACTGCAGTTTCTTATAAATAATTGTGTGATTTTTCACTGTGACACTGGGAAGCTAAATTATTCAATGCAATGAGGTGTCAAGTTCCAGACAGAGGTTTGTATAGAGATGTAAAAGAAGTATTACTATTTTGGAGTACTCAGTAAAATCTTGTGGGTTTTGTCTAAACAGAAAAACGATGAAGAAAGTAGAAAAAATGTTGAATCACTTGTTACCAATGAAGGAGAGAAACACTACAGATAATTTTTAAAAGTAACTGCTTTAACTATTTAAATTTTTTTCAAAATGTTCTGATAATTTTCTTACTTTTTCAAGTAATTTAATTTAACAAGATGAGAACAGACATATAGCCTTTAGTATTATAGCTGCAATAATTTAAAGTGTTTAAGTGACCTTGTGTTCATTACAGTATTACCAGTAAGGGATTAATCCTTTTGTGAATGCAACAACTAAAGATTATTCCAAAATTTTAACGGAACTGTATAGTCAAGCTTAGAGGTTCAGCTACTTCAATTTTGTGCAATACACGATTTTGTGCAAATTCACAGATTTTGCATTCTGTATTTGCTTAATTTACTAAATCATTTGCAATAATAGGAGTACACTTTCCAGTGGCTTTGTCACAGCCAGAAAATAAAACCTGTAGAGCAAAAGCTGTTCTATGCAACTGAAGTGGCAAGAATTCAGATGAATTTATTTCAGCACAGACAGCATATGAAATGTCAAACTTATTTTCTTACCTCAAAATCAATTAGCTGCAAGTCAGCTACAAGGGTACTTAGAAGACCACTGTTGTATAGCTCTTGAGCAAGCTGGGCCACAGCTTCTGTCTGTGGTTCTTTTTCATTTGTGCCATACAGGATTTCTTTCATGGCAACAAGATTTTTTGAAACCTCCTCAGTGGCCTAAAGAAAATGGGAAAAAATACAGTTAGAGTGCAGCCAGTGTCATTTGTCTTTAACTGTACGTTCTATCATTCTTTACATCAGCAAACTTGCATTAAAAAAAAAAAAAAAAATCAGGAAATGACAACCTGTTAAAAAAAAAAAAATAGATACTCTTTCTGCAAATAAGACTATGTTACTAAAAACCCAAAGCAGCGGCAAGACAAGTTATCAAAAATAAAAATCTCTTCTTTTTCACTGCCTCTGAACTTCCCATTCAAAAAACCCCTAAAGAACAGTGACGGTATGGCAAGAAACCAACAACATTTCTGTTTTGTAACGCAGAGGTATGCAGGATGAGACTGGAAAACATGACAGCGACAGAGGCCTGTCTCCAGCAAACTGCTCGGAGACACCAAGCGTACTCTACAGTTTTGGCACTTATCAGGTTTTCTGTCAAATAGTAGGCTCCCATCCCAGTCAGCAGGAAGGGCATTTTTCCTTTCCAACTGATAAAAGCCTGAAGAGAACCTCATTTAATTTTCAAGTTATCTCAGTATACAAGAACAAACTGGCAAACAGACCCAGGAAGAGTTGTAGTGAAAGAACACCTCAGGACAGGGCACAATCAAAAGGGCCCAAGATGCTTCCCATCTGCAGTTCCTCCTACAGAGGAGAGACAGGTCTGACTGCTCACTTAGGGAAGCCGGTGAAAGGAGTCCCTGGGCTCCCACGTTGGGCTCCAGCACTGTTAAGCAGTGGAAGCAGAATTATCTCATGAGTGAAACTAAATGCAAAACCAACAAAAACACTTCTAAACACCCACTTCTGTATCTTAAAGCACAGTTATCTTCAGGGGAAAAAAAAATCTACTCCTTTAAATATATAAGTCTGCACAGCTTGGGGGTAAAATGTTGAAAATGATCACCGTAAGTAACTGGTTTAATCATGTTATATCTCTGTCGTGTCTCTAAAAAGTGTGAATTAGTAAGTATATTATTGTATTTTATATTTATATAATATATATAACATATCATATTATATTGATATTTGATATTTATGATATTGTATATTTATCGTATTATTATAATAGTGCACTAATTCTTAGTAATTCCTTGAACTGACCAGCTATGTATACATACACTTTAATGTACATGATTTATGATGGGTAGCACATGGAAAAGCAATGAAGAGAAAGAATGATCACTTTCTGAATATTATCCATCTTATAAGGAATATGTAAAAACATTTCTCATTTGCAGGGTATATCTAGAGAGGCCTAAAATCAGCATGACCCATGTACTATTAAAGACGAAGCCACTCCAGCTTTGCTAGTTATGCAAGTAAGGACTCTATGACCTTTAAGGAGGCTCTGTATCATTTTTAGCTCCTCCACAACTTTCCACTCCCTTCTGCCTCCTCTTTCTCTCTATTTCCAGTTCCTATTCCCAGTCATCTCCTCCTCAATTGAAATTCCAAAGGATTTTCTGTGCACTGTTAGTAAGATAGCAAGAAGCAGGTGTTCAATATGACTGTTTAGACAGCTCCTGAAGACCTAAAATGAGAAAGCCAGCTCACCATATTATAACAGTATTACACTACACAGATGCTTTATTTCTTTAAAATTCGGAAGAATTATATCTTTACTAGGAAAAGAGCAGAAATACCTGTCAAACACAGAGATATAAAGAGATGCCTTTGAAACACGGCTACCAAGAAAAGAGGAAGAAGCAATGAAAATTCTATCGTAGTTTGTCTCTGCACAGTAATTTAGAAAGAAGATGAAAGAGAAAGAAACCCATAGTTTCAAGTAACTATCTACTTTAAGCAAGACTGGGGCAATTTTGAAGACGTCTGCAATTAAGAAGAACGCTAGTGGAGATTTTTTCATACCAAAAACCCCCAAAACAGAACAACCCTCCCAAACTTTAGTAATCACACTTGAAGGCTTTCCCTCACCACCACCCCAAGAAAGAGGTCTAGTAATTTAAATGCCTCCAAACCAAACAGAAAAATGCTGTGTTTCCAAACACTGAATGCTTTAAAAATAAATCCCTCTGGTCTAATACAAACATACAATTCAATAACTTCAAAAAGAGACACCAAGAATTGAATTTGTTTCTCACTCTCTCCACTACTGTCGAGACCTTCTGAATGTGCTTCATTTGAACATGGAATGACATTCTGCTTTAATGATAAGTAATGGCAAGAGATGCACAGAATCACAGAACAACTTAGGCTGGAAGGGACCTCTGGAGGCCACCAGGGTCCAGGTTCTGCTGAAGGCAGAGCCAGCCTCAAAGTCAGATCAGGTTGTTCAAGATCACATCCAGGCGAGCTCTCAACAGCTCCACGGATGAACACCCCACAACCACTCTGAGCAACCTGTTCCAAAGCCTGACCACCTTCACTGTGAAAGATACAGACTTGCTTGTATCACTTCAAGTCAGGGCAAAACATTATTTCTGGATATATACTGCAAATACAGTTTTCTGAAAATACTTTATCAATAATCAAGGTCTTTTGATACATTAAACTTACATAAAAAATTACATTTCTATATTTCCTCTTCTACTCCATCTCAGCATCAAAAGGACTAGAAAAACGCTTACAAACTCATTCTGGATTCTCTCTCTACTCTACTATATTCCACAAACTCTCCAATATATCCCAAATACATGATGGGCAGAGCTACTTTTGCCATTCTGGATGCACTACAGACAGAATGGAACTTAGGCACTCTGTTACAACTAAAAATGTAATGTTACGTTGAATATCAATAATCAAGAGTTAAGCGAAAAACTAGGAAAAAATTCAAGAACAAAGAAAAGGCTAGCTACAAAAGCATCATTTGCAAGATTTCCTACAGTATTAAAGTCTAAATGATCACTAAATGTGCTGCTTATCTCTTTTGACAAAAGAGTCCCTAGAGAAAATCCAAACACACAGTGAAATTGGTCCAAAAACCAAGATCAAATACAAAGTGGAATTAACAATCAGACACCAGACATGTGTAATCATGTATTATGCAATATATTATACTCTTTCAGTGCAATATTAAGAGTAACCACAGAGCAATTAGAGCTTTAGAGACAAATCACATCTGAAATTCAAAGGTGTCAGACAATCAGTGATGTTTGAGGACAAGTCAGATTATAAAAACCTAACTAAAATCTAAAGTAAGGAAAATAAATAAAGTACTTATTTCTCTATTCTTATCAAAGGCAGTAAGTCACTATTTAAAAATAGACACCATGAAGTCACCCATAATGACTGTCATACCATAGTTGGTTGTATATCTTGATAGCTACAAACCATTATGGTTTATTCCACTCTCTAGGAAATTTCAGAGATACTCCCAAAACATACTGGTTCCTCAAACACTAAGCACTGCAAATACCAAACACTTCATTCAGACTTGTGGAGCTGGAGCATTTGGGTTTTTGAAGTAAATGCTGCTTTTATTTACAGAAAGCAATAGAATAGGAATACAGTATTTAAGTTGAGAAGAACGTTATTTGTGTTCAACAGGATCCTGGTCTATGGCTACAGGTTCTAGCGACACCAGTAATGCAATTACATAATTTGCACTACTATGCAAAAGACCCATCAAAAAGGTAAATTATCTACAATTTTGAGCCTGTATGCAGTGATTTTTTTTTCCTAGTGTAGGACAATATCTCTCATAAATAGGATTATTAAAATGGTAATTGGTATTTAAATTGCTTGGATTTGGAACCTTACTAAAATGTACGATTCTGGGGAACATACAATTATCTGTCTATCTTGATGTTACTAGTTTATTATACAGGCAAAAAAGTATTATGCTATTTTTCAGTAGACATCTGTCATAAAGACATCAAAGAGCTAGGTTCAGTTAGCAGAGAAGCGTGTTCCCTCACTCACTATTAGGGAAAAAAAAAAAAAAAAAAAGAGTCCTAATTTAATCTCTGAGTAACAGCCCCATGCAGTAGGCAAGGCAGATTACCTAACCTTTAGCTTTCATTCAACCATGAATTGATTTTATACATGTGCGTAACATCTTTAAAATTTTACTGCTTTGTAAATTACGGAGTTAATTCATTGAAATCTAATCTATGGCTAGGGCAACAAGACCTAATATTACACTCTGACAGCTGAATCAAATAAAATAGCATATTGCACTTGTGCATACACCGAGTATACTGGCCACTGCACAGAGCTGGCAACTTAAAGAAGAGAGAGACCACGACTTTTAGATTTTCATTTTGGCCAGAAGTTTGAACTGCTGCTCTGAAATAGCTACCTGCCCAGGCGAACGATACGGCTGAAAGAGCTGCCAGAGAGCCCGGACTGGGGCTGTGACGCGCAGGTTATCCCAAGGTCAGAGGGTAGGGAAGAGCAAGTATATTACACGAGTAAATATTTACCTTCGCGACAGTAAACATGTGTGCCACAAATCAAATGAACTAGCAGTATAAAAATAAATGCTGAGGTAAGCCAAAGAGGAGGAAGAGATGAAAATAAAATACTAATGTGCTAGCTCAGGGTAGGTCCCATCCATATGAAAGCAGTTTTCCTTCCCCTTCCTTTTTCTTTAGTCCCCCTTTCCGAAAGTACATGAGTAAAGAAAACTAATAGCATACGAGACGAAAAGGTTTTCAGTTATAAACCATTTGTCAATTCAGGTTTCTGAAATAACCCTTCTGTAATAATAAAAGACAGCAAACTACTCCCCAGCCCTAAGCAAAAGTCGGCGTTCAAGGAGCACCCAAGCGGCAGTGCCCAGGAGGGGCTGAGCCAGCCCGGTCCCAGTGCCCTTCAGCTCTCCTTGCCTGCTGCTCTCGGTCCCGCAGCACGCACTGCAACCCTAAAGAGCATTTCCAAAGCACCTGGAGAATTACCCGTTTAATTTTCCTCCAGTATTCACAGAGTCCAACAAAAACTAGATCACCATGCAGCACAAATTCACTTTTCATTTTTAAACTTCCAATTTTTATTTATAAAACATTTTGCAGGGCAAAATGTTTCATAATTGAACAAGATGCATCAAGACCTCTACGGTTGTTCTACATCTTTTACTTAAGAGTCTTTTCCATTTCGATTATGAAGTATATACCACACACAAACAGGAATACATCCTGTCCGAGCTTTAAAACTCTCTTTCTTACACATCTGTGCTTTTTCTCCCTCTCACAAAGCAACATTTTAGTCTAAGTACTGGATAAACAAGGTATTCCATTTCTACTATAACTAATTACACATTCAATTTCTAGGGACAATTATAATTTTCTTACAAAGCTGTATTTCCAGATGTGTCAGGCAGTTGTTAGAGAGCATCCTCCACATAGTATCGAACTAAGTATTTTCATGACAGCATTGGGCTGCTGCTGCATGGCGGGAAATACCGCAAACCATATATTACACATAAACTACTGTGGTACTGCAGTAGAAAAGTACAAGTTTGTGTTTGGAACCTCAGCCATAAGATATAAAATAAAAGGGCATTTACAATGGATTTCATTTTGCGGAAGAAACATTTAAAATGATGATTAAATTTGGAGAAGTTCAGTTCAATCTGTACTGAAATTTTTTTAGACTTTGACATATATATTTCAAATTCCATATGTTTGAGAGTAAGGAAAATTTGTAACTGTGTGTACTTCTTTTTTAAAAATCATAAAGAAATGTAGGAAAAGTAATTATTCCCCCCCACCAAATACCTACCATCATGAAAGAAAGATGCCCTTACCACAAAATTAATCAGCACTGAATATGTACCATGCTGTTCAGCCTTGAAAGTTCACTATTGTTATCTGACAAAAGCACACCTTTGGATGAAACAACAACAGTGAAGCAGAAATTTAAATAACAATAATAATAATAAAATAAAAAAGACAGATAAACAGAACTATTTTATACCAGTCTAACCCCCGATAAGATGGAGTTATTAAAAAGAGAGAGAGAGAGAGAGAGAATGGCATTCCTTTTCCCTTTCCTTAAAGGGTAGTATTTGTGCTTTATGTGCAGGGAGTTCTTCTACTTCTGTACAACTGTCAGCCATGGAACTCATCTTTTCGGCAACAGAGAATTCTTCTCCAATTGAGCTGGAAAGTTACATTGTAGAAAGGATCAGAATAATAAAAGGGGTGGTGAAAGAGAGATAAAGAGATGCCTATGTATTAAGATATTGGCATGCAGAGATTTTCTTTTTTTTTTAAATAATGGATATGGCTCAGACCCTTACTATCTCAAAGTCCCAAGTTACTCCAATGATTTCTATTGACTGGATAGGAACAGGCCATGAATTCAAGGTGTTCAGTCAGAGCTGGACCCTCAAACACGCAATGATTGGTCTGTAAGATATTTAAGAACTTTATCAAACCAGCAAACACTCAGAGAACTCGAGATAAACTGCTACAACCACGGTCACCTTGATGGAGATCTTAGCTTGCCAATGAAATAAGTATTTCCTGCAGAAAGTCTCTACTGAGATATGGGGACAGTTGTCTGGAGCATCCAGATTCATCAGCTGGGCTCCTTTGTGAATAACCAAGATGGCAGTGGCCAGCACTACCATACCCAACTTAGTCTTGTGAAAGTCAGTATTTAACTCTCCTCACATTTAACCTACTACGGTGAAGATGGGTTGCTTTCTTTTCTCTTCCAAGCAGAATGTATTGCTTCCTACCTGACGCAGGAGAAACAGCTCTACATGCTTCATGCATACAGTCCGTCATCAAAGCAGCCTCACATAAATGGAGGTAAGGGATTAAAGGCCAGCAAGAAGCAAATTGTACATAATAGTTTTCAGCTACAGCCTCAAGACACAGGCATGTGATACTGTGCACAGCTATGCACAATGGAATGAAGCTGGCCTGTTCCCTAGTACAGAGATGTAAGAAAAAAGAAGATGGCACAAAAGGGGACAGGTTCCAAGGCTGAGCCACATCTCCAGCAATTAACCATGAGGTTGAGGCGAAGGAGACAGTGCCATGTCTCATCTCAGACTACACCTCCTCTCCTGACAGATGCCTTTAACAGAGAAAGAAGAAAAGCAGCAGCAAATGAAAATACTCTTAGCTTGTGCTAGTGCTCTGTGATGAACCAGGAAAAAGAACAGGATGGGATAAAAGTGTGCACTCTGTACAAGCCTGAACAACATTTGTTCCAGCAAGACAGAAAAAGCATCAGGGAAAAATACTACGGTTTGCTGTGAGAGACCTGGAATATACCACATCCTGGCACACAGGTAGAAGATGCTGATCCTAAAGAGTATCAAGATAAAGATGGCAATTCAGTCAAGACCCAGCTCTCCCTGCATTTAAAGCAATTGGGCCAAATCTGGATGAAAATGGATGTAGAGGGGCTGGTAACACTCTACTTAGAAACACCAGCGAACATAGAAAAGACCATGACTAACTCCTACACTTGGCTTTTGTCTCAGATGAGTGAAAGAGAACTCTAGATGAAGAGTTTGGTATTAAGGCAGCAAAGACCATGGCCTGAAAAGGACAGAGGGGTTTCATGACAGTAAAACCAAAGCAGGAAGTTAAAGAAAGAAGAGGATATAATGTCTAACTTCCTTGGAAAGCATCTACACCTACACCTTCATTGTTCACTATCAGACCCTATACAGATGCCAAGTATGGCACAGAACAGTTAAACAGTGCTGGGAGAGGATCCGAGGAGGGTATCATAGCCTACTTCAAAAGCTGGTTTTCTTGGTTTTCGGGAAAGGTTTTCTGGGTATTTGTTGGGGGGGGTCTTTTTTTTTTTTTTTCTTTTCAGTATTGCCGTCTACACCCGGTGCTGAGTTTCTTAGGAAAGATGTAATCTAAACAGTAAATATCTCTGCCACACTAGGCAGCAGGTGGGATGCATCTGCACACAGGCTGAACCTTAAGGTAATTTTCAGTGAAGCTATCAAATGAGAAGTAAATGACTGGCACAAGATGCAGATCCTGAAAGACAGGACCTGAAGTAGCAAGCCATCTTATCTAAAGGAAACTGCAGTAGCACAGGAACTTTTCACCACACCTTCTGAGGGCTGAACAACAGGCAAGAGAGGGTATGAGTATATCCTCTACTGATACCCAGGAAGACACAAAGTTCTTCAGGTTCAATAACAACAGAGCCACTTTGTTCTGTGACATTCACATGCACTAGTAAAGACAGAACTACTGTACAATGGTAAAATCATTACAACGGACACAAATACCGGAAAGTCGTATGGCTATGAGCTGGTCATTAAAGAGTTCAAAGTCAAGGAGTTCCAAAACAAATTGTTTTAAGTATCATATCAGCTGCCAATGGTATAAAAACACAAAACAAACCAATGTGAAACACACCAGTTCAAAGGTACATACAACTTATCCTTTATGATAGAGTGTAGAAAACACAAATAATTCCTAATTGGTTCCATTTAAACAGCTGTAAACTTCATAAATTGTTTTTTTAATTTTCATTATTGTTTAGTCACTGAAAAGTCCCAGTTGTACCTTTTCTGCCTTTTTGTCAGAGATATCTTGCTTTTCTAGAACTGCCATACTTTCCTTCAGGTTCTTCACTATGTCTGCAGGAGACTTGTGGGACTTGCCAAAGGGGAATGGCATGATTGCGAGCAACACAGGTCTTCTACAGCTCCTGCTTCACCTAGAAAAAGAGGAGAGGGAAAAAAAAAAAAAAAGGCACATGAAAAATAGAAGCATAATGCCAGCATAACAACATACATGAAGACCAAGTGAGTGTAGTAAAGGCATTCATAAAAGGAATAGCCACCCTTGAAAGTTAAACTAGAAATTATCATCACAAACTTAAAAGCTATCTGTGTTACTGATTCTTATGAAACACAAAATACAGAATTTAAGGACTCAAATTAAGATCCTTATCTTGTTTTACAGCAACCAATGAAAGAGTATATTAATAATATCCAGAGCCATAGTACTGTACAAACACACGTGGGCAAGACCAACATGGACGAAATATTCAAATTTATGCTAGCAAGCAAAACACTTTCTTATGCAAGGTCTTTGACATGCAAGTCAGCACACCTCAGCTGCTCTGCCATGACCGTTCAGATACAGGCTTTTACCCATATTCTTTCCATAACAAGTGTAAAGCAGACAGTAAAGCCTTCTCCTTAGTGCAAGAGCTAAGAGCGTGACGCAGATGAGCCTGCAGACAGTAACTTATTCCCATCTCAAAACACTTGTTACATCCTGGCTTTTTTGTGTCTGTATTACTGTAGCTTAGTACTGAAATACAATCTCCTCTGAAAGTCCTCCCACCCATTTTATGGGGGAACAAATTTTGTTATGAAAAAATAAGGATGTAAATAAGGCATCTAGAAACACTAAAATCACATCAGATACACCTTTTTTCAAAAAGATAAATCTAGTCTTATGGGAGCAATTTTTCTTTTCTAAAGTGTCGGGCTCTTCAAACCAAATACAAATTCCTTTGTATATTCACATATATTTGCATTTACATATATATGTGCATTTATTTTGATGCAGGAAAAAGTATTTTATTAATATGAATGAGTATACAAAAGCTTTCACTACTAAATACATATATCCCCATTTAAACAGTAACACAAACTTCTTATAAATGACTACCATAAAACATACTTCTAGAACTCTAGTCTCTATAGAAGAGAACAGGAAATCCTGCATCGAAAATGCTGACAGCACTAATTCTGCTAGACACAAAAGACAGTTGAAGCTGACAGAGCAGAGATCACCCTGTCACTACAAAGAAGGGATGTTACCCTGAAAGTGAGTTATTTGCCGCCTTCATGCAGTGTCAGTAAGGTTGGTAGCCAATCAAAAAAAAAAAAAGTATATGTCAAAGTTTCATATCTAATACCAAGCACTGTGATCCATGATTAAAATACTGGCTCATTCACTGTGAGCTTCAAAATGTTAAACCTGATCTTATTCAATCGTATTACAAAAGAACTAGAAATATCAATTTAATGCGATTTTCGTGTTGATTTTTAACACAAACAAGTCAGGCTGGTCCAAGGACAAGAGCGTGAAGATGAAGAGCAGAAGCAACCAGATCTTTAGCCAAGAAAATTCTCCTAAATATGCATTTCAGGTAACCAATTACAGAGATCATAGCTATTCTTTCATACCTATAACTGACCTACCACAGCTGATGAAAAGCATAAGGCAGGTAGTTTTTAATCAGATTACTTTTCAGTTAAAAGGAAAAATATCAGCCTGAAGGAAGTGACAAGACCCTTCACCAGCTATTTCCGTTCCGTTCTTTAACAGATCATACTGGTACTTCTGTGGTTCTGTTTTGTAATATGATAACTATCTAGTTAGAGTAGTATCTCTTTCATAATCTGCACTAAGATGAAATTACAAAGACAGGACTGGTACCCAAGAGATAAAAGCACTGACCACAAGTCATTCCTCAATTAAAAGAATCTTACGCCTCAACTTTGTCACATGTGAGTGGAACATAAACCTGCCTTTAAGAAAGGCATCTTATTTAATGAAAATTTAATGCCATTTAAAACAATGTTTAATGAAAGTTACGGTATTTTCACACAGGAAGTTTTGACTTGCAAGAGGCAGAAGGGAAAATAAGTACGATTTCCCCACAACATAGAGAGCATACCTTTAGCATCACAGCAACATTTGAAGAGTTCCCTTTATCTTTCACTTTGATTACCATCCCTACCAAATTAAGATAAGCCCTGAAAACCAAGCTGAATTCTTTCAGGCTTGCATATCATCACTGATAATAATAGTATTTAACAACTACTCAAGCTATTCATTCTGAAAGATGGCTAAGCACATGTAACAAAGCAGATTTGCTCAAAAAGCTGCTAGTCTTAATTGCTTGGATTGCACGCTAAAACAGAATAAAATCCAGCTCTGGAATCAAAACAGTTCTTAGTAAAAATATTATATGGAATCACAGAATTAAGGACTTAATATACAAAAGGAATGTCAAAAACAACAAGAAAATCTCTCTGCATGCATTTTTTGGATCTTAACTATAATACTTCTAAACAAAAAGACTACATGGATAACATCTATAACGTACATAAATATAGAACTATGGCAAACAATTGTTCTTAAAGTGGGCCCAATGTCAAAGTTTGCAAAACTAGGTTTTCCTCTAGATAGTGCTCAATTTCTTCTTCTAAATTAAAAACAGCCTACCTCTGACTTATTCATGAAGTTTTCCAGATTCTACCTAAGTCACATAGATATACATACACATATGTATACACAAATCACATACTAAGCATATCTATTGGAAAATAATAAGTTAATAAAAATTCATTAAGTATATCTATACTGAACATCTTTACCAATTAGGTAAGCTTCTGTATGAATTTCTCAACAGCAGTTTACAAAATCAGGTAAGAACTGCCCACTGCAGCAAAGAAGGAAATCCACACCCTTGATTACTGAAGGCGGCACTTTGCTTCAAGGTGTTTTACTCATTATGTAAAACTGAACAAACGCATTATTTCCGCTATTTCAACTTTATTGCTGGAGGGAATGCAGTGGCACTGTCAGGAACCTCACTTGAGGCCTCAAGTCTGAAGATCCTAGCAACCCTGAAGCAAAATCGTATTACTGAAGACCCCGTGTCACATCAGACCAGAACAAAGCAGGGGGACGATCCTTTGTCTCTTGGAGCCGTACTTACTGCAGCTATGAGAACATACACACGCTGTTCCTTTCCTAGCCTCCTAAAACTACAACAAGCAAGCCGTAAACAATCGACAATGCCAACATCTGTGCGCAATCGGAAAGAACGGCAACAACGCACATCTGCAAATTAAAAAAAAAAGGGGGGGGGGCAACATCAAATGACACTTTCTGTAGATAATTAAAAAACAGACCTTACATCGTGTCAAATGACAGTTGTTTCACATCACCAGCACCTGGTTTCCTCACAAATTCAGCATAAAATTTTGACTGTAGCTTTAAAAAGTGACCCCAGGACTTTCCAAGAGTTAAACTACAACAAGCACACAGATGGCTCTGTGCTCTGCTGGGCTGCTTTGTTTTATCTTACATTCCTAGAAATCTCATTACTTTTATTTATTTGTTAAGAGAGGCTATAAACAACATTATACCAAAATTCAGGCTTACCTAGGCAGGCATTTTACTTTACTAAGACTCAAGTAGGCCAAACCTAACAAAATTTAAGGTCCACAAAGTACTGGTGTCATAGCCAAATTTAGAATCTGAAATGGCTTTATAAATCCAATTGGACTGTGAAACAAAAACATGGCACACAGCCAGATATCCAGAGTTTTAAGCACAACTGACACACACACAGTCACATTGGGACATTTGGACTTTGTGATAAAAAGAGATAGTAGTACCACTGTTTCGGATAGCGTATAGTTTCCAACCATGCCAGTGCAGCACTTATTCACACACAGTTTGCTTTATTTATAAGGCTTTTTATTTTTGACTGCATTGACCACAAAATCAATTAACATCCAATTTAAAACTAACATGTGTTTCATATATAACGCTGCTTTTTTTTTAACTAATCAGATAATGCTTAAAAGCATTTCTCTGAGGACAACCCTCTTCCAAAAAACCTGTTGCAAGAACAAATGCAGGGGCATGATATACAATTCCCTCTCTTTTAATCAATTTTAATTCTCTAAAGAATCAATTCACTAGCCTAAAGTACGTTCTCTTTTAATTGTAATCTTTTTATTATTTGAAGGGTGAGAAAATGTGCTACCTCTACAATAGTACAAATCAAAGTGTTACAGCGAAAACCCTGATCACTAAACAGTGGAAGGTTTTTTTTTTTTTAAATAAACCATATTGTAAATAAGATTCCTGCATGACTATTAACAAGAAAAATACTGGTACAAGAAATAAGTCAGTAATGCTCATTTACGTAAAAATGTAATCCACAGACAAATGAACTGCAGACACTGCAGCCTCAGCGCTGCAATACTTTGAAGCTGTAAGGAAGGGAAAGGCTCACTAGTGCTGCAAGCAAAGAAACAAAGCAAACTCAGCCTTTCTGCTTATCAGATACCACGAACTATTGTGAGGTAAAAGAGTGATAACACTCTTCATTTTATCCCATACAGGCAGAATTCACAAATAAAACATCAAATGACTATTCACATCATTCCTGCTCAGGAGAGCAAATGTTTGCTCTTTCCACCTCCAAAACGCTACCTAAATACTGTAAAAAAATTCAACGTTCCCAATTGTGTGAAACAACCAGGTACTATAAACTCTATTTCTTCCTCTATTGGAGGCCTCACTATATAACATGATAGTCTTACTTTGGCTTCACTTGAAAGAAACAGCACTGTATTAAGTCTTCAGCTAGATCCTGTCGACTTGTTTACACATGAAGAGTTCAAGGTGGACACTTTTAGTAAGCTGCTAATGAGCAAAGAGAGGGGACAAAAAACCCTTTAGCCGCTTTCTGGCTACAATTGCGCATGTTAAAAGACTTCAGGCCCAGTAAAAATGCACAGAAAGCATTCTGTTGGAGTGTACTTAAGAAGAAAACTACCACAGATCAAACAAAATCCACATAATTTTAATAAGTTCAAGCAATCAGCGGTGAGGTTGCCAGAGACGAATGGGCCAATCTGAGAGGCTGCCGCTGCCGAGAGGGGAGGCCCGTTCCCCTCGGCTGCCGGCCGGGCGTCCGCAGGTGCCTCTGCGGCAGCGCAGCCGCCCCGGCCCGGAGCCCAGGCGCCTCACTGAGCTATCGGAGGACTCGCGCACGAGGAAAGCAAGCGACCAGACGGCTGGGGAAGGTAGAGAAACTGTCCCTTTTACCAGCGAGCAGCTCCCCGGCCTCGCGGCCTCACCCTGGGGCACAGGGTCACCGGCCGAGCCCAAGCAACCGCCCGGCTGCCACGGGAAGGTCGTTCTCCCCCGGGTGTGTGAGCAGGCGGATCTGTCTGGACACCCCCGGAGACGATTCAGCTCACTAAAATGGCAGAAGACAAGCCCAGTGAAAACAACGAGGAAGAAAAACGGTTTCGGAAAGGTGCTTAAGACAAACCAACTCAAGGCACTGCCAGACGTGAGCCCAAGCTAGCACAAGGCTGGAATTTGGGAGGGGGCAAGGCGGCCAGGGCGGGAGGAGGCAGCGGGGGAACGGCCCCCCGCCCCGGGGCACGGCCACGGCCCCCCATCTTGGGGGGGTACGGGGGGGCACCGCCACAGCCCCCCGCCACAGGGGGGCACAGGGGACGCTGCCGACGCATATGTGAAACCACGGCCTGAGGCAACCACGTTCAACAGCACTAATAGCGCACAGGAGGCTGGCTTAAACAAATACGGGTAAATAAATTAATGATTCTATGAAGGCAAAACACCTAGATTCACAATAGACAGATCATCTCTGTATGTGAGTTTTATATTGAGAATTTACCAGTCTATTACTGGCCAAATAGGCTGCATCTTTCTAAAGAGACATATATTTGTATTAACATGACAGTATAATGTAGCAAGACCATCCCTGTCCTGCAAAGCTGACTTACCAGACCCCTTTGGTTTCTGTATGTTACATTAACACGGATCATTAAACGTTATTAAAAACAATAACACCACAAATCAATTTTCATCAGTTGTTACTGTCACAAGTGACTAAGTTCAGTCAGAAATCCCTACCATGAGGGCTAGTCAGGATGATAAAAACAGAAACAGATCAAGAAATTACACGTTTTTTTAGAAGCACTGCTTCCCTCTCAAACATGCACAATAACGGGGAGGAAGACGGACAGCCATTCCTCTGATCCAAGAACCATTTTTTATGCAAGCTACCATACTTGCTGGAAAAAAAACCACAACATAGTATTTCAAAGACAGAAGCAGACATCAAATTAGCTATTTCACCCTCCTGTACAAAAGATTATAGAATTTGATTGGTCATCTTAGTATTTAGCCATAATGAAGTTGCTAAATGTGCTTTCTTTAAGTACCATTACTGCGGAGAGCGGAGGCTGCCCTTTGCTGCACAAGCCACGTGGCAGCTGGCACGTACAAGGCAGCACCAGGTACCATTCAGAAGAAATACTGCTGTTGACTAATCATCAAAAACCCCCGGTTCGAGCAGGCCTTCTCGAAAGGCGTACCACCTCTCGCGGCAGACAGAGCTGACCGAAGGCAGCCCCCATCAGGTCCTTCGCTGGCTTGTTTAAAGTGGGCACTCCCATTCGTGAGGAAAACCCTGAGCCACATTTTTCTTGTGCTGCTGTCTACTACAGCTTCCAGTCCCCTGCTTGCAGATATGTAGTTTTTCACCAGATGAAAACATTTGCTAGAACCAGCACATTGTAACAAAATAATTTTTCAGTTTTCTTTTTGATAAGCTAAACAGACTGGAACATCTAAGTGTCTCACCAAAATACATGTCTAAATAGCAGAATTTATTAATATAACCTCACATGGAAAACCTGCCTATCATACAGGAAATGAGACTGACAAAGAGCATAAGCCACACCTCAATCTATTCCAGCATAAACTATATAGTATAGCCATGCCTTTACCTGCAAAAGCATGCCATTAACAGAATGGCTACAGTAGTAAATAACAACAATAATTACTGTCAATACCAGCTGGCAAAATTTAGGAGTGTACTACAGCTCTAAGGCATTTTTGCCAGCTCCAAAATACTTTTGCATCTCCGTTCAGCACTTTTTTTAAGATGAATTTACAACACAAGCAGAACCACATGCAGTACTCCATCCACTGTTGCACATATGACAAGTACAACTTTAGACACACTGAACGTATGAAACAATCAATGACTGACTAACTACAAGATCCGTCTGGATCTGCTGCAATAATTTGTAAGAAATATAATTTATGCATATAGGTTTTTGTTGTTTTTATTAGACAGGCACTTTCACCTCATACCTGACACATCATATCCATCACTAAATACTAGCATTTTCCTTAAAATGCACTATTAACTTATTCTATGAGGTCTGTAGCACACAGAAGCTTCAATCAGATTCAAAAACTGTTTCACAGCTCTGTGTCACAGAATTATTTGCAGTGTGACCTATTTAAAGAGGAAAAGGAAAAAAAATCCCCTTTCCATCTACGAATGGTATGTTACTTCAGAGATAAATGCAAATCGTCAGGAAATTTTCTCTATTATAACATGGATAGAGCATAGTAAGAGAACAGAAAAGATGGACTTAATGGATTCAGAAAGGATGGAAAATTCAAAAATAAGTCTCTATGTAAAATGAAATAACATCATACAAGATAGCTTCTCACTTTCTGAAACGCTCTAACAAATTAAGTCCCCAGCAGTTCACAGCCCTGCTCGTTTCTTCAGCACCAAACGCCAGCTGATTCCTTCCATTAACCAGACTTCTCTCTTGCCATTCAATTACTTTACTGATCCTTCTTCCTCTTTGAGAGCCTACTTTTCCAGTAGATATCTGCATCATGCTGGGGGAAGAGGACAGCAATGACTGTCATTAGGCTCTTCTAGCTCACTACAGCTTCCTAAAAGTACATACATTATACTTTGTGACTTGTACATTGTTTTATTCACTGCAATTCAACACACAGTCACAGAGCTTTTGCAGAAACTTAAGTAAAAATTGTTTTTAAGTAAGAGTGCTTCATTTAAGGGGCATCACAGATGCAGCATAAGCACAAAAAGCTTTTTAATGCTTATCCTTAGTATCCGAAATCCTAGTTCTTTCTGCATATTGAAGGAAATCCTATGACTCAGCTTCTTTCCCTGGTGTGCAGTTTAGAGTTACCCCACCCATTCATTTCATTTTCACAGATCTTAGTGCTATATTGCAATATGGTATACAGAGAAACATGTAAATGCCTCACCCAATCCTTGGTAAAAACATAAGAAAATAAAAAATCACAAGTTTCACCACAAAAAATTACTAGTATCTCTAACACACTGCATAAAAAAAGCTTGCTTCAATCTTTAGGAAATGTCATTAGGCAGTTTGCCTGCTTCTGGCCAGGCTGAAGATCAAATAATTTTCCCATAACCTGGCATTATTGGCAAACCCCTGTTGGCTCAGATGCCTTTACCGCATCATTGCAAAACCCAGAATATTTGTTACATGATAAAAAACACTGCAACTATGTACATGCCATTCCACTCACCTCTGGAAGCAGAAACACACAGCAAAACAGTCTCCTTTTTAACTATTCCTGTTCCATTGTATATATTATTCTCATTTCTTTCCAGAGGTCTTCCATTGTATCAGATTTTAGGATACACGTCTAAGGGTTAATCTTGTGAGGGAAGAAGTGGCAAAAGGGGCAGCAGAAAGTACACTGCAGTTTAATTCCTGAGTTCATTTAGCAAACTGTGATATGGTCTACAGTTAACATGTTCCAATCGCATGAAGTTTTAATATCCAACACTGCACAGATGAAGCACAGGAAACTTCCCCAGCCCCACATCAGCATTTACTTTTTAAGACAGAAAGCCAGTGCAAAGGACACAAGAAAAGTAGACTTTTTAAAACATGAATTAATTACATTAGGAAGGAGGTTAAGAATCATAAGATAAGGAAGGTAAATGCACATGCGTTTTTTGGAGATTTTATTTTGAAGTTGACATCAATTAAACTACAAGAATGGTCCTGTGCTTGCTGCAGGTGCAATCCTCTAAGGTGCAATCTTCTTTAGAGAACATGCCATCAATAAATGAAAAAACTATACTCAGTAAAGTCATTCTTTAGACATAGTCAAATTAAAAACACAAAGTTAGATAAAAAAAAGAAATCCAAAATGGATAAAATATTTATCCAAATGTAGTTTAAATAAGAACTGTACTTTTGTGATAGTACTACTTTTAATAATAATTAAAAAAACAGCAGCAATTTTCCCATGCTTCCTTTACTTCCTTTGGAGATCAAATTGTTTGGCCTGCTATAAACTTCTAACACTCAACCTAAGTTTATCTAAGCTCACCACATCACAGCTCTTCACATAATGTATCTGAAGAACAAAGGGATCTTTAATAAACGTAACCTATAATGGAACAAGATCACGTTAAGAAACAACAAAGTCAAAGCCTGAAGCTGATGGGCTATTAAACAACAATCCACATGTAGCTCAGAAACATCTTAAAACCACTGACTTAAGAACTAGGAAGATACATTTTCCTTAAACAATTACTACTGGCCACTGTCATAGGCAAAATATAATAAACTATATGTGTCTCTGCTTCAACACACTATGTCTATTAAAGCTTTAAGTCTATTAAGACTCCTAGGAGCCATTTAGAAACTAGCTGAGATGACGCACAATCTAGCATAGCTAGATGTCTCTAGGTTTACTTTGGTGCATTAGCTTGACAAAACTAGGGCAGAAACCCAATCACAACGCGCACAGCAGGCTGCGCCACAAAAAGGTGTTGAGTCAATTGGTGCAAGCTCCTGAGAAAGAGTCTGAGACCATGGACGACTCCTCAGTTCTGCTGTTTTCAACCCTGTTGAGAAATCTCATGGACACGGCACAAAGATTAAAATGTAAATTATTCCGAGATCAACTTTCATCAATCCAAGCTGATTCTTGCTACATAAACCCAAGAGAACTTGGCACGTTATTCAGTGATTACACATCTCCTCTGTGAAAGGGAGTTCCTGACCAAAAACCTATGGGAGTTATGTCCTGAGTCACGGAGAGAGCAGGAAAGGGTGATCAATAAACAAGTTCTTGTTCTCAGTCAGGAATCATGACCCCACCATTATTCTGAATCCTTTCCTTCTAGATCATCAGAGCCTCATTCAGTCAAGGAAAACGAGTTGTTCACTTAATTTTTTCCTTAAATTATCTCTCATCCAGTAGTAAGAGCAGTCATACAGGCAGTATTTGAGCTGATCCATAAGATCATTATTCATTTGACAGACTTGCTTTCTGTCAAACCTTTATTTTTTGCCATTGTTCCTGGCACTTAAAACACAGGGTTTTGATTACACCACGAAGGCTTTACTGACACAGCTATGCAGGTAAAGCCTACTAGTGCAGATAGAGCTTATATTAGTAAAAAACACCTCTGGCCAGTCTAACGGCAGCCACACTAGGACCTTCCTGGTGTAAGTACACTTATAAAGAATGCTCTTTTCTTCACACTTCTAACCAACATAGCTACCATGATAAATCCAGTGTCTAATTTTCTCAATCTAGTTATGGGAGATACCTTTTTTAATATGGAGCTTTCATTCTGCTTATCCTCAGATGGAAACCCCTACTTCTTCCCCAGTACACTGTACTACTCCAAAAGAAAAGGGGTTCCAAGGGCTATGTGACATATAGGGAAACAGTACTGAGATCAGCAAAACCAGAGGCTGGCCAGGAGAAACCTCTGTTTTCCCCTAAATACTGAAAATCAAGAATGTGACACCACTTGCAACAGCAAGAAATCAAAATACCTTAAAGATGAAAACACACCTATGATATTCAGATGTACATCTAATTTTTCCAAAGGTGTGAGTATTGCTACCAAAATGTCACTGTGTTTAGAAGAAATAAACTTTTTAAAAGTACCCTGCTGAAATTTAGCCTGAACAAAACTGTCATGGGTTCAGGAAGAGGAAAACACATTGATAATATTATTTTCCTTTTTTGACAAAATCACAGACTCATTACTGAACTGATGATCAAACTTCATGTCATGATTTAAAAAAATACACAAAAAACTTTAAAGACAGTTCACTCCTTTCTCCCAGGAAAGGATCTAGCCACAGTGACACAGAAATTCCACATATTGTCATCCTGAAAGTATTTATATCCAAAACTGCTGTAAGAAGTGTCCTTTAGCCAGTTCCCTCAAACCATCTCCCATACTCTTTTTCTCCACCACCAGTTCAAGTGTTTGGTCTACATCTTAAAAGTCATCAATGGATTCAATTTCTGGTACATAAACCACATTGCATCTAAATTGCCAACAAAGGTGTGTTCCCTTAGGGCCAAGGCAGATCACAGAGTCCAGAAAGATGTATTTAAGGGCAGAGATGATGCATACTGGGGTTAGGAGAACCGCCTATGGAACAAACCTTCAGGAGAGATTACTTGAGAGACAGAACTAAAGACCATGCCATTGTATTTTTCTTTTGTAGCAAATATTTTGGGGTGGAGGGAAGGAAGCTCTAACTTCACCCCTGACTCCACTTCATGCTATGAAATGTTATGCAGCACAGGAATCAAGAAGGTGGAAAGATGTAGACTGTCCCCCAAAAAATGCATCCAGGCTCTTGCCATATCAGCCTCAGTAAGAGTCATTCTGATGACTCGCAAGGTGCCCACAGAAACATCTAAGAAACACCAGGGTATGTCAGCACACACATACTGAAGGGCCAGATACTCCACAAAAAACCACCTGAAAGTCCCTTTCCCTGGTGACACTGCCTGAATGTTTCAGTTACTGAAAAGTTACTGTACATTAACGGAAATAGAAAAGAAATAAAGTTACAGATGTCTGTGGTGATCCAAAAGGTATACAAACCTATGTGCTACATTTCCTCTATCACAATTGCTTTCCCTTTTGAGGACACCAGGTTATCCTTCTTGGTAGCCCCCCATCACTGGAAGTGAACTTCTCTGCCTCTGTCAGAGTAACAACAAATAAAACAAAATAAAAGCCTTGAGACAGGCAGGCAGAAGGCCCTCATAGAAACGTTTAAAAATCCAGCTTTATGCCAGTCAACACATATTACAGTTCCCACTTGCTAGAACTAAGACAAGTTGTCTACTAGTTTCAAAAAGTATTTTTGTATTTAAAAATTGGTGTGCACAGGGGTAGAAAATACCTCAGCAGAAAGATACCTCTGCAAAAGGAAAACCTCACAGCTGATTACTAGCTGTTTTCAAGTAAATAACTGTTGGAGATGTGATTCTCCAAGGCAGAACAGTCCAGAGGGTTCACAGAAGCTGAGTACTGGAAATAGTCAAAATTTTCTATATAGGAGTCGGCAGCTCTTCTGAAAAAACACCTAAAGGTCTACAAATCAAAAATGTTTGGGAACTACCAGTCCAAGGCAGTAGGTGAAAAGCAAGGCTTGTAACAAGAAGTAACTAATATTAGACCAACTAACACAGTGGAAAAAGTTAAAGCATCTTTGAGGGACAGAGTTCCTTTATCTGATTTGCTAAGATGAGTTAAGACTGGAAAAGGGAACTAACAAATTGTTTCACAACACTAAAATAAGAGCTCCCAACTTCAGTCCTCTAATGCAGTTACTGCATAATGCCACTAAAAAAAAATTGAACCCTATCATAAAAACTTACCTCTAGAAGTTTACCCAACAAGTAACTACACAGCTTTTCTCTAGCTAATTTAAGGAGTGGGTTATGCTTTTAAGACACTGGTGTAAGAGTATAACCCTAAAATATTGCAATCAAAAGGTAATATTGTTTATAAATCCTGCAAGATAATCTCTAACAGTATCTTTAAAATTTCTGAAAGCAACAAAAATAAAACATCTGAAATGGCAATTTCAGAATCTGACCCTCTATTCAACAGAAACAGAAGCAAAAGAGGTGACTTCACACAACCCAGGCATTTATTAAAGTAAAATTTTTCACTACTAAGTTGAACAAGATTTAAAATAAACTTCATCTGAAAAGCATTATACCTCATTGCATTTCAAATTACACAGATTCCCCTTTTAGTTCCTAAAAATATATTTTTTAATTTTCTCATTTAATACGCAAAACAATCATTTTAAAATTGTTAATTATATTACCTATTTTTAGGGACTTGATAAAAGGACAGATTTTCTGAGTTTTAGTGTAACTCTTGGAGACATGAATCCACAGTATCATAGTAACCATAATAAAGTACCATAATAAATAAAAGCAACAAGCTGTAGAAACTTCTGCTATACTTACTAAGACTTCTGCATGGTTGTAAGGGTTTCAGAAAGTTAAAAATAACCCACTTAGTGATTCAAGATTCTATATTTCTGGCCAACAATCCTTTCCCTTGTTCACTAAAAAGCTCAAGAACGGCCAACTCTGAAATATAGATTTGATGTTACTCCCTAGATTTGCTTCTGTCAAGTCCTCAACCTGCATAAATACCATAGGAGCGACCGCCAGCGCCGGCGCGAGAGCAGAACTAGCCCTCAGACTCCCTTCCACCAGCTCCACTCTAACAACACTGATAGCTTATTCAGTGCAATTCCTAGGGGAAGCAAAAAGCCTTGCATGGTCAGTCTCAAAGGAAAAATATAATCCATCTTCTGTTGGAGCTACATTATAGATCCATGCTTATATATAAATAAAAAAAAATCTAGTAGCCATATATGCACACACACACATATGTGCCTGTAAGTTCCCAAACAAGAATGAAAGCTCACTAAACAGAGTTCATTTCTCTTTAAGCTTGATAAAAATGAGTATGTATGCAAAAAGAAGTAAATACAACCACGAGTCAGAAAGTTAGAGGAGTTGGGATTTTTTTGCTTTTTAAGTTAAAAAAATGAAGAAAACTGCCATGCAGTTGGTTCACAGAACTGAAAACCTCAATACATTCTTAAGCTTGCCACTCTACTGATACAGCATGATCATGCACAAATGTACTGAAGTTTGGAGGATTTGGGGGGGGAAATTTTTCCATAATCCTGAAATAAAGAGGCTTTCTTGGACCCAAGGACATTAACCCCTTCACATAACATACAGTGTCAGACCTACACCAGTCAGACTGCACAGCTACACCAGGACTCTACACAGAATGCTCTGTGAACAGATGCAGTTTCTATCAAAAGAGCTGTTTATTCCAGCTCCACCCTATTACAGAGTTAAGAGTTTAAATATTGCTCAATGTCAATTATAGATGTAAAACGGAAATATATTAGTCAATACTGATGACGATGAGTCAATAGACTGCTTTTCTTAGAGATACAAACCTAAATAATCATGTCCAGAAAAGCACTTGTTTAGAAAACTTAGGATCAAGAAGATTCCTTTGTGGTCAATCACTATCCGCGAAATCCATGGAAAAAGCATGCTTCCCCTGGTGGCTGGCGTAACTCAGCTGCCCAGCGCAATGACATGTCATCACTCAGCTTGCAGGCGCCGGCAGCCCAGGGGAACGCTCCCTCAGAGAGCTGGAACAGAAAGGTGCCAACTTTCCTGCCTACCTCTCAGGGGTCAATAAGGTCCTGCAGGAGAGAATTTTTGTTTGCTTTTGGACCATATTTGAACACAAGCTGTAATTTCCATGTTTAAGTAGCAAGGCTCTCAAGTCAAACACCCTGCATTTCCAGATTCAAGGTTTTCTAATTATCCTGACTATTTTAGTTTTCCTTCGCCATATTCTTCTAAGAGAAGCCCTCATTCATTTCACAGACGATCTACACCAAGCTACTAAAAAGAAGCATTTTCCATATGAACTTTTCCTTATTTTTTTTGAAATTAGAAAGCATACAATGAGCAAGGCAGAAGACAGCAAAAACAGTGCTCTCAGTCAACAACCTCGAGTACTGCCCAGGAAAGCAGAACTCTATGCCGATTCTTCCTTTCTCATTAAGCAAGATATAGCCCAAGTATCTAACATGTGGCCACCATCTAAGTATTTATCTTCTTCTGGGAGCCCAAAATGAGATTCCGAAACTAATGAATAACACCACAGCAGTGATTCAGGTGCCTAAAAGACTGATGCCACTTCAGGTGCCTAGAACAGCATACCTGGCCTCCAACAAGCCTCCTACCTGTCTTGGGCAGATGCTCAAGAGCATCTAAAAATCATACTAGATACCTATGTTTAGGCACCTGCACCCCACATCATAAAAGGAAGCTACTGGAAAAAATGCTTTGAAAATGTAAGCTCCTGAGTGTCCCATTACACAATATGTATAAAGTCAGGCATTCAAATGTAACAGAAAAGTCTCTAGGCTTAAGCTCATTACCTGAAAAACAGGGGGAGGAGAACCACCAGACTGCAGAAGATCACTGTGAAAATTACTTCCGTTAGCATTTGTGAACCAATTAAAGTTCACAAGGAACTAAATCCTTTTTCTTCAGAAAAGTATCTGAATGAGGTGCAATAAAGACCATCAAATATTACATCATGATTGAACAAACTCATTTAAAGGATGCTCATTCACTGAGCATCCTCTTGTGCGCTGACTGAACAAAAGGTCCTGCAGAAACAAAACCGTAAACAATCATGTAATCAGAGCTTTTGTACAGCAGTGTAACCAAAGCAAACTGAAGTTCTGCTACATGTTAACTTCTGAAAGATTAATTTTGCTTTCTCAACGTTTTTCTAATGTAACACTGAGCATACACAAAGCCTCCATCAAGAAGTTTGTCTCAACTCTTCCCCCTACAAGGTATCTAAATTCACCCATGAAGTTTCTCCATCACTGACAATCTCTGCTCAGAAGAAACTTAGGACTTGAATAGCAGGTGTTACAGGTTAGAAGAACGAAGCATTCATAAATTGTGTGGGAGAGACTTCTCAGTGCTCACCTATGTGCCATTCAGTGTGTGTCAGTACCACTAAGGTTTCATTTAGGTAGAATAAACCCCCCCACATTTTCTTTTCTAAAATCTGAATTCTCTGTGATTTAAACTTTTCCTTTACTACTTCTTCTTCTCTAGAATAAGTTCCATAAAGTCAAGACATTATATGCTGATTAACTGTATAAATCATCTCGAGATAATAGGCAACAACAACAAAAAAAATCTTCTTCTTGACATATTTTTAAAAAAGTATGATCTGCCAAAGCAAAAAAGTGCATGTTTTACACATAATAACCAAAGTAAAACATAATGATATCAATAACTTTTACCTCACTCGCACAACAGTAGCAAAAACACCTGAAACTGCTTACCCAGAGAAAGAGCTCAGAGATCCCACTGGGGCAGGATGCTCTGAAGCACTGTCAGCACACATGTCTACATCACAATACAAAAACTTTACTAATTGTTCAATGTCTACGGATTTTTCTAAAACAAATTTCTCAGCGCATACATTTGGAAGTTGGATTAGCTCTGAAGCAATATTTGAGAAGAGCTATCCATGCATGGTAAGCCTTCCCAGGTGAGCTGCTGGCCAGGGGAGTAAAGAGAAGAACATCAGTGGAAGTGGCATCAATCCCATAGTCTACTTCTGCCTGGGAAAGTATTAAAGCTGGCCACATACAGACTGAGAAGATCACCTTCTACAACTTTCTCTTCAATACACTTTCTTCATATTTCCATAAACTAGAATGCTTTACTTAAAAGTAAATAAAAAAATTAAAACTTTGCAGAAAGGTATTTCTTCAGATGCTAACATCTGCCTGGGCACCACTAGCAGTCAGAAAAGATTATGTGCTCTCCATTTCTAGGAATGCTTCTCTCAATTTTTTTGATCATTTGTTTTAATACAGATAACTTCAAAGGAGGTAAGACACTGCACATACATGAATGACTAAACATAAGTACTTCTCTCCACATCATGCAGATTCAACTCCCTAAAAAGGTGACATATTAATCCAATTTCATTAATAGTCAAGTCCTGTCTTAGCTATTTTGAAGTGTCATGTTTCAAATCTGGGGGGGGGGTCAGTTAAACTTTTACTTACGTTCTTTTAGTAACAAAAATGACTTTGTTATGAATTCAAATTGATAAAAGTACACAATAGGGTAAGGATCAAAAGCAGCACACAGCAATTTTTCACTTATGTAGCAATTTGTATGTGGACCATTCAAAAGCATATCTGAATGTTTTAGAATAACTCAAAGTAGTCCCTCCTAAATAACTTCACCCAAAGATGTTTCTCAACTTAGAAAAACATATTACTGTATCACTACAGTTCTGTACTAATTATAACTTTTCAATTTCTGAACTGCCTTTACAAAGATATATTTAACTTTTCAGTGATGAATTCTCTAAGTGTTTGAAGGCGTGGGGGAAGGAAGAAAAGAATTACAAAGCAAATGTATCTTTAAAAAGGAACCAGGTATTTTCTTAGAAGTAGCAGAACTTCCAATAAACAGAAAGATTAGCTACAGCATTCAGCAATTTGACCCCATAATTTTATGCCCTTGTGGATGAAATTAAAATTTGCTTCCTTTTGGCATATTTAAAACCCACAGTCAGTAACTTTTTATAGTGCCCATTGACTACACAGGACATTAGCTAGAATACTCAAAACAAGGGAGTTAGAAAGCAAATTGCAGCTGTTTATTTAAACCTAAGAAAATTACTTTCTAAATTAATGTTGTCTCAAAAAAACAGGCCATCATGGCTTCTGAGGAATGACCACAGTTATTCTTGTAAACACAGCGTATTATAGCTGTTACCAGTTTGGATCAATCCTGAATTCAATCCTTTATGCAGAGTATTTAAGTAGGGACAAGTGAATGTGTCATTTTATCATAAGGTAGAATAAGGAAAGCATACAAATTTGTTCAGGTTAAAGACCAACCAAATTCACATGATACCAGTTTAAGCCTTAGGTACTACTGAAGCATGTATTGAAAAGTCTAGATCAAGACTGCTAAAATAATCCAAGACAACATCATCATCTAATTTAACCTTTGTGTTTGTGTTGGGGGGAGGTATATCAGCTTAAAGTTTTACCTTCTAACTGAAGGCATGAAGTTTCATGAAGCCATGCACCTCTACATCTCACAGTGCAACAAGCACAATAAAAGCATAACACAGAGAAACTATGGGAAGAGAGAGCACAGAGAGAAGGGACTGAGAACTGAACTGCCAAAACTTTCAGGCTATTAAACACCTGAATCAGACAACAAATTAGAGAAGTAACATTTTAAAAGTTCTCCTCCTGTTAAAATAGCACAGTCCTGAGGATTGATAGAAACAGGAATTTTTCAAGCTTGCTTGAGATTTATCTGTAGTTACAAAAATATACAGTTACAATGAACACTATGACTTAAGATCACCAAACAATTAAAGAAGTTATCTAATATAATTAGTATCTGGCTTCAACTTGCAGCTAACAAGTGGTAAAAATGCACATAACCCACTATTTCCTTACCAGAAATTGCTATATTTACAAGATTTCAACTGTATATCCTAGAAAATAAGATATTGGAAATTTATATTTTTGCTTTGTACATTATCTACTTAAGCTAGCTGCTGCAGGCTGTTGTGATACTACTATTTTTGGAGGAGCAGATGAGTCAAATCTTATTTTTGCTAGGAAAAGCTGCAGAGAAGTCCTCCAAGATCCATCCAATTAGACAAAGGTAATCATACTTTAATAGTCAGTCTTGTAATTAAACCATATTATAAAGTCTCAGAATTAGAGAAAAGCGGGGCTAGAAGGGAAGTCAGAAAGTCATCTTGGCTTCTTCCTGCCCCCCTGCCCCAAAGCAGCATCAACTATTAGTGTGCCATTCATACACTCTACATGCAGTAGAAAAAAAACACTACATTTTACCAAATGCTTGAAGCCTAGAAGTGCATCACAGAGATTACCAAAGCTTCAAGAAAGATCCTGCACAAAAATTAAGGGTGTAAATAATAACTCATTAAAAAATCGGTTAGTAATGCTACCATTCACAAAACACCAAAAAAGGTAGAAAGTGCAGAGTATGTAGCACAGCAGTAAAGTCTCATTTGACTAGCATCAGTTAACTAATAAGAAACTTAAGCATTAGCTTCCATGATAGAATGCAAACTAGATGCCATTCCCTCCTGAATAAATGTTTCATAAAAGCAATCAAGGAATTCCAAGAGGTGGCGTTTTCTTAATATTATCACACCCCACTGGGAATACACATTTGTCTGTGCTTGATAATACCCAAAGAGCACAATTATCTCTCAAAAACATAGTATCATGAAGTATTACTTAACTAGCATTTTTATTTAGTCTCCTTTAATTTACCTAAATACATACATCCCAAATAAATATGAATTCTATTTTATAATTCTGTTTTACAACGCATCTCTGTCTGTAACCATGAGATAAATGCCTATAGAATGTGTCAAAGTTTCAGAACTCTGAGTCAATATAAATAAGAGAATATAATTAATTTTTAAAAAATCAACACTACTAGCATTTAAAAAAAAAAAAAGAACATCAACATGTTAATCCACACAAACGAATGTGTATTACGAAGACCTTTATTCTGCTTGCTCTCAACACCACCAGACGCAACCTCCCCCTATACTAAGGCCTTTACTGTCTGAAAACCCTTAATGACACGCATCACACTACCATTAAGATTACAGTTTAAATACAAGTAAACTTAAGCCAAGTGTATACTAGCTGGCTGACTCAAGAGTTTCTCGTGTCCCAAGACAACCATGAAGCTAATTGCAAAACATAATATTCTTATAATACGGAGTCAATGACAGACAGAATCCTACCAACACAGAGTGCCATGGGGCATCATGCTACTCCTAAAAGTCAGGTAAGCTATCAATTTGCACAGGACAGCTAAACAAAATGTCAGGCTGTTCTTCTGACACCAAAACAGGTACCATACATCTCCAGCTCCTGGCCTTTTTTTTTCCCTCCACTTAAAGGAATGTGCTACATCAATATGTATTAATGAAAGGTACTCAGCATTGTAAATAGTAAAAGTCTGTTATTTGAAGGTTTAGATGCCAAGATATCAGCTCAGGATGTTAAATTTCCTCTGACAGTATATGATTTCATGAGCTCCTAGCATTAAAAAGGAAAACACATTTCCTGATGATAAACTAAACTGCTGATAGGAAAACACAAGGCCTCATTAGAATTTCTGACAGGTAAGTCAAAAAAGCACATACAAAAAAACTTTAAAATATTTTATGCTAATCGAATTTCATTTTTGATCTACATTTAAACTGTTTTTCAGAGCACTGCTGAAGCTAAGGAGCCTATGTCACATAATTTAATCTTTGACTCATCATGCAAATTAGATCACACCAGTCTCATAATACAGCATACAGGTTTTAAACAAATCATATGGACCTACGTGACCACTCACCAAAACTTTTAGTATTTAAGGAAAGTTACCCATCAGAAAATGGAGCAGGGAACACTTCCCAGTTTCAGTACTAATAGTATTCCCCAGAACTGTAGGGGGAAAAAAAAATGGAAAAGCTTTTTTTTTTTTTTTTTAATGGAAGACAGAGATCACGCTGGGTCCGATTTCTGAAGGGTAGTTCATTAGAGGAAAAAAAAAAAAAAAGATGTTATCAGCAGCTCGCACACACAGTTATTCCTGCGCTGAGGCCTGCGAGGACTCCGCGTGTGAACAACAATTGTAGGAAGAGGCCTTGGAAGCGGGGATTAGGCGGACGGGAAAGTTCGCGGCACCCCGCGCCTCGCGTGGGGACCGCGGAGAACAAAGGGGAGCCGCGCCGCCCCGCGCAGGTACCGCGCTGCCCCCGCCGCCCTCCGCCGCCCGCAAACCGGCACCGCGAACTCACTAACGGCCCGGCCCGGGAGAGCGGCCCGGCGGGGCCCCCCCACCCCAGCGCCCGCCCCACTCGGGCACCGCCCGGGGTCCCCCCACCCGCCGCGCGGGCGCCGCCTCGTACCTCGGTGCGGAGCGCGGCCTGGCGCCTCCGCGGCGGCGCGTCCGGCAGGGCCTGCCGCTGGCGCACCCGCGGACCCACCGACCCACCGACCGGCGGCGCGGCGCGGCGCTGCAGGCGGGGAGCGGCGCGGCGGAGCGGCGCGGCGCGGCCCGGCTCGCCCTCGCCCCCTCCCCCCCCCCGCCCCGCGGAGCTGCTGCTGCGCAGCGGCCCTTCCCTCGCCCGGCGGCGGAGCGCGGCGACCAGCCGGCAGCGGCGGCGCAGCGCGGCCACGCTTCCGCCCCGCGACGCCCTACGCCGCCCCCTGGCGGCGCGGCGGACTCAGCGCGCCGCCGCCGCCGCCACCACCACCACCCCCCGCTGGCCCCGCCCCGGGGACAACCGCCCCGCCCCGGGCCCCGCCCCCCGGGACAAGCGCCCCGCCCCGCTCTGGGCACCGCCCCTGCTTGGGCCGCGCGGCCCAGCGAGGCACCCAGCGACCCTGAGGCGGCCCTCAAAGGTCCCTGAGGCTGTGCCCCCGAGGGGGGCCCAAGGACCCCTGCGGCGGCCCCAGGGGACCCTGAGGGGGCCCTCAAAGGTCCCTGAGGCTGTGCCCCCGAGGGGTCCCTGAGGGGGCCCCAAGGACCCCTGCAGCGGCCCCAGGGGACCCTGAGGGGGCCCTCAAAGGTCCCTGAGGCTGTGCCCTCGAGGGGTCCCTGAGGGGGGCCCAAGGACCCCTGCGGCAGCCCCAGGGGACCCTGAGGGGGCCCTCAAAGGTCCCTGAGGCTGTGCCCCCGAGGGGTCCCTGAGGGGGGCCCAAGGACCCCTGCGGCGGCCCCAGGGGACCCTGAGGGGGCCCTCAAAGGTCCCTGAGGCTGTGCCCCCGAGGGGTCCCTGAGGGGGGCCCAAGGACCCCTGCGGCGGCCCCAGGGGACCCTGAGGGGGCCCTCAAAGGTCCCTGAGGCTGTGCCCCCGAGGGGTCCCTGAGGGGGCCCCAAGGACCCCTGTGGCAGCCCCCAAGGGGCGCAGGCCGGCCTCGAGGCGGGATGCCTCAGAAGAACAGCTCAGCGCCGTAAGGGGCTGCAGCCCGGCCGCCCCGGGTTACCCCCGCCTGGCCCCGGGGACCGCGGACACGCTGTACGAGTGCCACAAGGAAAAGCTCCCTTTCACGCCATAATTAATGTGCTGCACAAGCGCAAGCTTTCTGATAAGCCTGCGAAATCTGTTCAACAGCTGCATAACGCCTTCCACTCTCGTAGAGGAAGGCTGTTGGTGACCCCAATGGAAAACGCCAGTTTTATCAAGGGAGGCAAAAGCCCCAAGAATTTCCCTTATCTGCGACTCGGCAAATAAATACTCTGCCTATCGTAAGCCTTCAGCAGTCACAGGGAAGCAGAGCCGAGCTAATTCCTCCCCTTTTCATGCAGGAAAAAAATCCATTAATTTCTTGAGGTTGTGTCATCCAAAGCAACAAGTACTCTCTGGGCTCCTAAGCACTGCGTGATCAAATACTAAATCTAAACGAAAGCATGATTCACACCTCTGTATCACCCACCACTCCCTAGCTTTCTGACCCACATGGCAAATAACTCCACCCTAACCTTGAAGATGCCCCAACTATAATGCACTGTTTCCCAGAGGGCACCTTCTTTTCCGCTGAAAGTGCAAATGCTAAGGCGGGGAGGCTGTAATACCTCCTGGAAGGGTTGAAAAGCCCTCTCAGTCTTGTTTTGGGAAAGGGGCTCAGGTATGAAAAAGTCTGGAAACATTAGGTTAAAACTTCAAAATGCCAAGCTATAAACCACTGGGCAAAACACGTAGTAACTGGGGCAGTAACACAGCTAGCTGGTTAGTCAGGGTAGCACAGGGAGAAGAGCACGAGCACGACAGAGACACTTCTACTCCGGTGGCCTAGCACACTAGGAAACCGAACGGAGATGCCTCCTCACGTTATCAGAAATAACACTCCTTGTCTTCGGAAAGCAACAGGCACCTAACTCCTACCACCTTCGCAGAAGTACGCACGTGGACTGCAGTTGCTCTTTGAATGCACACCCCCATCCCAGCCTGCCTTTCTCATTTGCTCTGCTGAATCATAAAACACAGGATTAGCCATTGCAGTCCTTTCTCACCTGACTGAGGTGCCTAAATTAGGAACAGGGCCACGCCATGAAGACGACGGCCCATGTTCCAGCGGTGCTGCCACTTTGCTGGAAAACAAGCTATTTTTAGCACGCTGTGAGCCAAGGTTGCCAACCGCTCCACGTGGGCAAGAAAGGAGGCATGCAGGCAAGCTCGTCCAGGATGAGGGACCCTGCCTGCAGATATAACTCAGGCTGGGGCCATTCCCACCTGCCTTGCTCTGTCGCTCCAGCACGGCCTTGGCACCACGGTGGAGGAGCTCCTGCGATGGAGGCCACGATGGAGGCTCTCCCACGGAGAAGGTGCTCCCACACTGGTGACCATGGTGGAGGTGCTCCACAGAGGAGCAGAGGGGCTCTGCAAAGGAGATGGCAGGACCGCACGGGCTGCCTCTTAGCACCCCACAGTCCAAGGGCCCGCGCACCTTCCAGAGACCTCTGCAAGCCCTGGCCACTGCAGCTCCGGGGAGCACAACCAGAGCAACCCGTGGGCACTGTTTTAAGAGAACTTCTGCAGTATCACTCCCCTGGGCTGGGATTTTATTACCAGAATACCTCTGTCCAACTACTTATTGGTCGCTATCCTCTTTAAGTTAATTCACTGAAGGGAGTTTATATCCTTTACACTGCCAGAAAACTTTTTTTTTGCGCCTCTAACCTTGGGCTGTATTGAGACTTTGGGTTCTGACGCAGTATTGTATATTGTGCTTGGACTTTAGACGATTCCTTCATTGGACTGCTGATGAATTACAGCCCTAAGGTTTTCTGCTAGTTCTGATCATGATGTGGAACAGGTTCAGGCTATTTCTATGTCCCTGGCAGGTAACTAATATATTATTCTCACTGTGCCAAATGCAGATTAGCCTGAATTGAAAATATATATATATATCAAGTTGATACTGTCCATTACTACAGTATAATACACAACATGATTTTAAAGCAGAAGGATATATTTTTATGGAACAAGTCATTAATTTCTTACAAGCTTTGATCTGAGAGGAAAACTTGCACCTGTGTGTCTGATATATTACTGCTGTACAGCAATTTGGGACTTACTGGCCTGGTTTTTAGAGAAGTCCTTAAGCTCCTCACGCTCTGCTGCACTGTACATCTTCAGCTGACAGTTTCTATCTTCAGTTTCTTTTTAATTACCTCTGCTGTGTTACGTATCTCCACATTACTTCCCTCTGCTTTCCCTGTCACACCACAGGGAAAAGTTTTGTTGTGGTTCTTAGTGCCCTTATTTTTTCAGTATCAGGATGTTCCTGTTCTGGATTTCACGTGTTGTGGTTTGCCTTTTCTGCCACAAAGGAAGCCAGCCGTGCTCGGAAGGCAGCGCTGCCTCTTGGTGTCCTACACGTGCCTTAGGTGGACACTGAGCCGGACGTGCCAGTGCTTTCCCTCCGCTCGTCGCTGGGTGTGGATGGAAAGGCTAACGCTCAGCCTGCCAGGCAGAAAGCTCACGTTGGTACTGTACTAATGGACAGTATCAACTGGTTTGCTCGCCAGATGCCCACGGGTGCTTTGCTCACCTGGGACTCAGGACCGGCGCTCGGGCTCATGCTGCATCTGAGCTGCCCGCAGCAGGGCGGCGTGCAGGCACCAGCGCTGCTCCAGGCGACCTGCAGCCTGGAGGAGCAGCTATTCCCCCAGCCCTCCTCCCCGGCCAGGTCCTCTCCACTAAACCAGAGCTGAGCCGCAGGAGCTCGAGAAGGGAAAGTAGCAGCTATGAAGAAATGGGACATTTGGGTTTTTTTCCCCCCCACCTCACACAGGCACCCTGCAGAGGCAGGGCCCACTGGAGAAAGGGAGGTTTGAAGGCTGATTTTGCTCCTCATTCAGCTGGAGCAAGGCAACCCAAAAGCTCTTTTGTGAAAGGGGTGAAATGGGAGGGTTTGGTCCATTGAAAACTCTTGCCTATGGAGTAGGGATTTACTCTAGACACCATGAGATGACTGGGCAGGTGAAATGCAAAAGGGAATTTCCCTAGCGACACCTGAATGAGTGCAATGGGATTTCCACATGCTGCTGGGCCTACACGCTCCCCCTGAGGACTGGAGAGTCATCCTCCAAAAACTGCTCTTCCCCGATGCCTGGCAGACCTGCCCTTCCCCCAGTTGGAAAGTTTACCAAATTAAAAAATATATACAAGCATAAGCAAAAATGCACTCTCCATACCCAAACAACAAATACGATCACTGGCTGTCTCGCCGCAGGGCTCCCAGGAGCCCGGCAAAGCCTGGCAGCTCAGCGGAGTGTGGCCAGCGTATCCCAGCGCCGTGCCTCACCCGCCACGTTCGCCCGCCTGTTGCATTTTCAGCTCTACCTGCTGCCCATTCTGCGCTACCTGTAGCTTTCAGCCACCTGACCGCAACCTCCAGTATCTCACAGTCTGGCTCCTTGCCCCCGTCGGACAGATTTTCCTTCCCAGACCCCTCGACATCGCTGCCGGCAGCTCCCGGCTCTCCCCTCCGGCCAGACTCTCCTTGTTCTCCTCCACTTTCAGCCCTAATAGCTCCCTGGGCTTTACCGCTATGTGCTGAGAGAAACCATAAACCCTCTTCACCACATAAGCCTGTCACTGCACACACAAAAAGCAGAATACTCATGTGGACTGGGGGGGAAGAAATCGGATAACGCCGTGCCCCCTCTCTGAGCAGCAGCCGTGGTGTTTCTGGACAAACAGGCTGATGAAGACAAAACGAGATTCCCAGTGCTGTCTCTGATGTGGACAGATATTATGGGACCTGTGAAACGGCTGGCAAACAGGCCTCCTGCGCGAGCGTCACTGCCCTGTGAGCCGCGCGTTACAGCTCACACTCAGAACAATGTTTCTGACCACGCTTGCGACCATCCCTACCTGTGACAGCATTTAAGTGCATATGAGCTTTGCGTTCAGCTGAATAGTTAGGCCTCTGCTGAAGCGCCGTCGTCGCTGGGGATGCTCTCCTGCATCACTCACGGGTATCGCAAACTCAGGGCCCAGCCTTGCACCACAGGGTTACCCCAGTGCGTCCTGCAGCTGCTCAGTGCCTCGCGACCAGGACACCAGGGACAAGCAGGCGCAGATGGGATAAGGAGGGAAATGAAACGGAAAGGTGGGACAGGAAAAAAGAAAAAAAAAAAATCTATCTAAGGTGATGGTTCATCTCACAGACAGACCCTGTGGTTCTGAACATGCAGCAGGAGGGGGGACGCACTGCCCGTGCAAGGTGACACGGCCTTTGGGTGCCATCTGCCAAGCTTGTCTGGGGCCACAGTGCGCAGCCAGGTAATGCCGGCAGTTTGCATAGCCCGCTTGCGAGCTGGAAATCATTGTTTTCAAAGCCAACGTCGAAAGGGTGTGTATGTCTGAGTTCAAATCGTTAACCTGTAATTATGCTAAAAGCATTCAAGTTTAAACAGATAATATTCAAGGTGCTGAACAGAGAGAAGTATTAGAGACAAGCACCAGTACAGTGATTCAACATCAGATCTTGGAAAACACATACAACTGCTTTACAAATGACCACTGGACAAGAGACCATGAAGGTAATGTGTTCTGCATAATTACCATGAGCATGTAGTATACTTCAGGGAAATCCATCAGCAGAGAGCATAATTTTTCCAGGCTCTTAGAAGCAGAAATTAAATTCAACATGTGAGAGACCTCTTAGTACAACAGCAATTCACTGATTCACAGCCACGACTGAGACATCCATTGTGAATTACTTAATTCTTACAAATTAGGATGTGAATAAACATGATTTAAAAAAAAACCTAAGGAACTTTGCTGAAAAAAGCCATTATAAAGGCAAACACGCAGATGCTTTGCTCAGCAGGAACAGACAGCTGAATGCAATCTTAAGGCTTTTTGCTGCAGGTTCGAGATCCCAGGGAGCCCTGCAATTCAGCTCCAGCTCCTCTGGCTATCATCCTGCACCAAAAAAGGGTAAAAATGGGGGGGGAAATTACTCCATCTTGTGAAATGGTGCAAATTAATCCTCTTTCCAGCACCTCTGCTTTGCTCACCTCATTTCTTCCTCTGACTGTGCCTTAAGTAGAGCCCCTGAGCTCTTCACAGGGTGTCTGACCCTGCGCAGCCCCAGTGAACTCCTCAGACCAGCCTCCCTCAATGCTCGCTGCTCCCACCAGCTAACGAAGGCACGTGCCCTGCGGAAAGCACCCCGGGCTGGTAGGACTCAGCCAACACCCCGATTGGGCCAATACATCCTTGCAAGAGCATCACGCTTGCAGGATGTTATTC
Organism: Apteryx mantelli; assembly: GCF_036417845.1. Classification (NCBI taxonomy): domain Eukaryota; kingdom Metazoa; phylum Chordata; class Aves; order Apterygiformes; family Apterygidae; genus Apteryx; species Apteryx mantelli. Next base: position 25,170,865 of record NC_089986.1, on the reverse strand, counting down.
AGCTAGGGTTGGTTTCTTTAAGAGATCAGCACAATTGCCTCTAAAATATGATTTTAGAGTAACACAGTCAGCAAAAGTGGCCTAAGGCAACCTATAAAGCAGAAGCCAAAGTCTTCTCTATTTATGAAAAAAAAAAGAAAAAAAAAAAGGAAGAGCGGGTGCCAGTGACACCACCAGCGCCAATTGCACTGGGGTTTCCTGCAGGGCCAAGCACCGCCAGGCACGCAGTATTTTTATTTCCCTTCCACCAAGCATGGAGCTGACCTGACACGCTATTCACGTGCATTTTAGCACAGTGATGTAATGGCACCCAACCTCCTTCGGCTGTCTCTGATTAAAGACAAAAAGCAAGAGACTCGGACCCAGGCAGAGGAGGAGGCGGCAGTGGCCTCCCATCACAGCCCCCATTGCTTCACCCTGCGCCCTTGCAGTCTGCCACACGCTCTGCAAGTTATTGCTAGAGTGTGCCCAAGCCGGCAGGCTGGAAACTCCCCAGGAAAGATAAATGTCACCCCCGCAGAAAGCCGCACGCAGAGTTTTACTGGCGCTGCTGTAAGCGAGCACTCACCAGCACGAGCCCTGCTCACACCGAGGAGCCCAGACCGTAGCAGGAAGGTAGGAAAGGAAGCACAGAGACAGAAATAACGTGCTTACTGTGGCATGCCGTGATCCTCCACACAGCAGGTACGGAGGTGTTCCTGCTAACTACACGGCCATCTCAACAGTCAGCTGAGCAGACATGACGCAAACCTTTTAAAATAATAAATTAGGCCTTCCTTCCAGCTCGCCTTGACAAATATACGAAGGATGAATAACACAAACCAACCCCCAATGCTATGCTTTAATTCAAGAATGCTTGGGCATGGGCATGCCTTGATATGATTCAGAGACTGAAACCCAGGCTAGTGCTCCCTGACAAGAGCTTCAGGAAAGAAGGGGGAGAAAATATTAGCACTAGGAACTGCTTAAGCTGTGCTAAATATCTTCTACTTAACGTTCGGAAGAAAAAGAATTCTGAGCCTTTCCGTGGGCTTTTGACCAAGCCAAACCCAAGTGGCTAAATTTAATCACCCAGGTTTCACGAGTGCTTGTGACTTTGCCTGAAACCGCACTGCACCTCTGCTGGGCTTTGCATGTTCGGCCCAAACTCTGGAAGCTTTTCTCAAAGAAACACCTGTCAGGGAGCGTTTTGGTGACTTTCAGTTCACTCAATTAATACATAATGACCAGACTCATCCCTCAAAAACACTCACCCCTGTAGAACAGCACAAGTAAATCTAATGTCATCCATATTGGGCAAAATTTTCTCACAGGGATGCTATGATTTATCCTCAATTCAAGCTGTCATTTCAGAATTAAAGCATATTGAAAAAATATTATTGCAAACCACAAGAATTAAAGGTGGCATATAAAGATTGTCAATAAAAGAAAAACAATGAGCAAAATAATTTCATGGACAGCAAAAAGAGCAATGTGTCATTCGCTAGAACCATGTAATTTTAATAAACATTTTATTACTGTGGAACAATTGAAAATTATCTATAAAGCGCAGCATCCTTTCCAGTGAGAATCTACTACACTAAAACCAAAAAAGATTTCCATCAGCTTGGTAAACATGAATGGAAATAACACAACCTTCTCCGAAAAACAGCACCCTAGAGGAATGCATTTCCTGGGTAATAAAAGGCAAAAAAAAAAAGTCAAATAGATGACTAATTCAATAAAACTGCAAGCAAATATATCTGTGCATCTGAAACCATGCAGGAAAGAAACAAGGCTGCAAACACTGGTGACATGATTAAAGTATATTCATTATACTGGGTTTTAGCCATTACACTGGGGCCGCCGCAGGGGCCGGGCTGCTCGCTGCAGTTCACCGCTGGCTCCTTTTCTCGGCTTGCTGTGACAGAGGCCCGATTTTGAAAGACAGCGTTGGACTTTGCTCCCCGCAGGCCTCGGAGCAAACGCCGCTGCCCGCGCGGCTCCTGCGGAGTGGAGCGGGAGCGGGACGGCCTCCCTTGCAGGCCGGGCTCTGCTCACGCCATGGCGGTGGCAGCCATGGGGACCAAGCCCAACACCGGGGATGTGACCAGCAGCAGCCGGTGAAGTTGTAACAACCTCAGTGTTTTTGTTTCCTGCTGCTTCAGGCTTTCATTTGAAGGCAGAGATGGTATTAACCTTCTCCTTTCTTGTCTTCTTTGTTCTTTTCATTCCCTCGCTTTAAGTTCCTTTCCATTTTAAAGAAAATATGAACGGAGTTTACTAAGGTTCACATTTAAATAATACCATTAAGCTTTGAAGCCCACACCCTCTGGATAATGCTGCTATGAACTTACTTAGCACTTTACACCTTCAAAGGACTTACAGAAACTAATTAATTGGCTCTCACAGCAAAAAGCCTGCTACAATGAATGGCACGAGATTAGGGCTGTTGTGTTTGCTGTTCAGCTGGATTTGGTCTGCTTTGGGGCTGAGCTAACAGAGAGGCCATTGCAGTTCAGTTTGAAACCTAAATCTGTGCTGTGGCACTCCAGCAAATGCGTGCGGAGAACTTCCCCGAGTCTCTCGCAAGCTTTTCTGCACTCCTCCTCCTCCTCCTCCTTTCTCTCCTGATACGAATGCTGACTGCCAAAGGAGGGGAGCACACTGGATTTCTACCTTTTTCCACCTTCAAATTCAGGCACTTGAACGGGCAGCCTGATTTTTAGGAGTGTTGAGCCCTGTTCCCCCAGCTCAGCACTATTCAGCTGGGCACCTTTGAAAATGAGTTCATGTATGTAGGTGGTTTACTCAGTTCTAAGGCTAAATTTATATCTTTGAAAATCTTAAATACGCAGGCGCGCAAGAGAGTAGTTGCCTGTATGTGTATATATACACACACCAGGAAAGGGGGAGACACAGAAACAGGCCACTACCTTCAAAACACAAAAAACACCCATCCAATCACAGCTACTTCCCTGGACAACTCCTTGCATAGTTCCCGCATTTCTCTCATTTCTTAAAGGAACAAACCAAGAGCAGAACATCTAACATTAAAAATAAACAAGAAAGAAAAATAGTGATGTGACAGCGGGCTTTATTATTATTATTATTATTTTTAAATACCTCATTATGGAGAACCTGAAACTAGTGCAAGCTCTGCTTTTCCCCTTCAGCCTGGCTCCTGAAGCATCACACACCTTTCCACAGCAGCCCGACAGCTCTGTCTCCTCACTGCTTCCTCACCCCAGGAGGGTCTGCGTTCTTCCACAGTGTCGCAAGAGCTGGCAGGGCACCCTGGACCCTTTGGTTTCTCCAGGGTGATAAGAAATCCTCATCCCTATAAAAAGACAGTCTCCTAGATATATTTGGAAAAGAAAAAAAGAAATTAATGAGGGGAGAGATAAGGCTATAACCAGACAGTGTTTATAAAATAAGATGTTTATAAAACAACAGTATAAGAATTGTCATTGCTTTTTGCTTTAATTGGCTAAAAAAAATTAGATATAAAAATATGGATATATAGAAATTACTTTAAAGAGCAGGATATGATTTTATGTACAATCCAGACTGGATGTGGCTTGCAAAGTCCAGAGACTCTGAGGCTCGTGCCCTCCCATCTTAATCTCCTGTGTATTCTGCTGTCCCCAGAGCCAGCTGAGCTACACCAAGAGCAAACTGACAAGTGTGGAAAAAAAGAACCAAGTGTTTCATCACTTCTTCCGGGTGCTGCAACTTCAGCCTCTGCAGAACCAAAAACAAGCAGCACATAAGAATCACTGTTAATAAGCACACTGCCTTCCTGACCATTCTTTTGCATCCTGCAAGAGGAGCCTATCTGCACAAGGTCGAGGACAACGCATGAATGTTGCAAGTTGCTCTTCCTGCAAAGAGTTAATGACCACCAGCCTCATTGCTTCATTCATGCTGACAATGTATTTTGTGTCAAGGGGTCAGGATGTGGTGTCAGTGCATGTATACACATGTACTATAAAAAGAAAGCTGCTGTTGGCATGTGGCCAAGCCAGGATGAAAGCAGAGTTTACTCATAGTCACAGAGGAGATATTTGTCTCACAAAGGTGAAACTTACCCCAGCTCCTTCTGAGCAATGGAGAAGCCAAGAAGAAATAAGCTGTACGGGATGTGCAAAGGCTGCGTATGGGATGCTGTTCTCCAGTTTCACCAACGTTTGGGGAGGCAGGCACAGATGCAGAAGTTGCTGTGAAAGTGAAGCTTACTGAATAAACTATTTGCTGCATTATGGATGAGGCACGTTATCAGGTGACACCTGGTAACATTACACACACAGAGTGTGAGAAAGTCCAGAGCTGCCCTCTTGAAAGAAACAAATCCTGGGACGCCCGACAAGGAAAGCTCCGGACTGCTCACGGACTGCTCAGAGTACTCCCTCAAAGCTCACTTTATTTTCTTCATCAAGCTTTGCTCACTTCCTCCTTCACCATCACTTCAGCACAGGCAAGAGGCTAAGCCTTGCCAGCATGTCACCACCCACACAGCTTATCAGATTTTTTTCTTCCTATAACTCCCTCTTGGCCTAAGATCCCATGTTGCAACCAGCAGCTTTCTGGCTGAGAAGTAGTAGATAAGACTTCCTCCAGGGCCCAGGAGCACTGCTAACTAGCTAGACAGGTGACACATTGAGCAATGGCAGGAACATCAGCTGATCCTTAACACAAAGGCTAGAGGGGTGCGTGTGAAAGAAGAGTTGAGAATCACTCAGCTGGTACCATAGTCATTTCCTACTCCAAGAGTCCACTCCTGAAGATGCGACAACCAACTCACACCGAGGAACTAAAGCAAGCACTAGCTAGTTTTGGAGTACTCGGTAAAGGAGCTGGATTGAGAAATGTCATTAGTCCATTACCTCCAGGGAATGGCATTTCCAGGAGATGTGTAATACCACATCTAGTGCTAGACTTCACTTATAATGCAAGTGCTACATGTAGCATCATCCTATGCTACATATGTCCTTTTTCTCCACATACAAATGTTGTTTGAGCAGTTGAGCTTCCAGCTGTGCTCCTGCCCTTATCTATACCATGAAGAACCAGGCAAGACATTGCTCCAAGATCCCACCCCTCGAGCATGGACATCAAAGATGGTAATGAGGACACGGACTCTCAGTCTTCACTGGATGTGACAGCAAGGCTGAGGAGAAGGGACTCTCTGGTGTAAGCAAGGTCACTTCCAAAAGAGGCCAGAAAGATGACAAGGATACCAAGAAGGACAATGTGCTTGGGAGCCCTACTTTTCACAGTGTATTTCCCAGCCGTCTTTCCTTCAATTCACTGTTATGTCAGCAGCCCCATAGCACATGGTCTGGTGTTCAGTCCGTCCCAAGGCCCACTGCTGTTTGAGCTAGACATGAGCTCATCCAAATTCTTTCCCCCCAGCCAAAAATATGACCGCACAGAAGGAAGGACAGCCAGAAAAGGCAAGATAGTGGTTTCGTGACAACAGAGGGGGCAGCATTCAGTTCCCAGATTCCTTCTTCCTCTTTTCCCTCTGTCCACACAACTCTCCTAGCCACATACCTTCACAAAACCCTGTCACCTCCCACCCACATGCCAAAAACGGTGACCTGGTACAGATAGGGTCACCCCACATCTGTCCAGGTCAGCTCCAAGAATTTAACTAATGAAGCCTTCTAATGGAGAGGGGTTTCCAGAGTCCTGTGAGACATGCGTGCCCCCACATGAGCTCTCCTCAGGGCTGGAGAGCCAGCCTCAGGATACTAGTTGCAGAGGTTGTGACAGAGGTACAGCATCTCCTAGTGCTGGAGCACACCTTTTTGTTCTGTTACGCCTACAGACGAATTTCAAGTCTTTTCATCTGGTAGAAAGCCCAGGACTTTAGCAGGAGGTGGAGTCTTGTGGAGGAACTTTTTTTGGAGTAAACATGCATGTGCATGAAAATGCAGAGAACTAGCCAGGCACCCGGAAGACACGAGCCAGCAGACACCATTAACCCCTCACGTTCTGATCCAGTCTGTCATGATCTATTTAGTTTACAACGGACTTTAAGCCTATCTTCAGGGGACATAAAGCCTCACTTCAGGGAAAGACAGCACTTGACTGCATGGTGAAGGCAGGGGGCCTTATGGGGCTTCCCAGCAGAGACAAGTCTGCTGGCACAACATCTCATGGAGAAGCTTCTGGCTGGCCTGGCACCCTTGTTCTTGTGGCATGGCCCCCCCTCCGCTTGCCTAAACAAGGCCCATCTCTGCTATCCAGTCGCGTGCATCAACGCCACGTCCCCCTGCAAGGCCAGCACTCGGAGGGGTGCCCCTGCCACCCGCCTTTCCCCAGCAGGCAGTGAGGCTCCTGCTCCCCCCAGCACACACGTCGCGGGGGCTCCGACACCTCGCCGGCCAGGACCAGCCCTGCTCCTTCTACCCTGCGGTGTTTGGGGGCCGTGCTGGGGGCCTGGCGGTGGCTCAGGGGCCCAGCTCATCCGCTGGTTGCTTAGATGCACACGTAAGCAGTGGGCAGCATTTGCAAGCTCACCTTGGCAGTCGCAAGAGACCAACAGCAGGCCTCAGGTCTGCACACAGTGCCCTGGCTCCCGGCCCGAGACTCTCGCTAGAGAAGGAACCTTTCCCCTGTTTTGGGAGAACTGCCTGCCACTGAAGCCACAAAATCCCTGCCACACTTTGCATGGTGCAGGTAGGTCTGCCAGCCATGCAAGCCACTGGGTGCAGGGTTTCCTGTGCGCTTCCCCACATCCTCCTCACAGTGCCCAGCTGCTGTTCTGCATGAGGTAGAGACCTCCAGGCACCTCAGATCGCTTTCCCCCCTCAGGCCTTCTCCTGTCGGTCTCCCTCCATTTAGATAACCCTCTCCAGCCCAGTCCCACCCAAAGGGCTCAGGCCACAAAACCAGCAGCGACAGCCATTGACCTCATTCAGGGATTCGCCCAAGGCGACTCCGATGGTGCTGTCAGTTCCCCTGCCCAGCACTCCTTTGCCCAGTCTTGGATGGTGCCTCCTGCACCCGGGCTGTGCTCTCAGGCAGCTGTCATTATAATATTAAATGGCTGCAAATGCTCTTCTCCACACCTCAAGCACAGGTAAATCATCCTTTTCTGCCCAGCCTATCTCCAACACTACCCTGGTCCGGCTGGGGTAGTGGACACATGATCCTCGGGAGGACCCTGCTGCACCAGTCTGGGAGGGAATACTGTGGATACAACTTACTGAAGAGAGGTCAATCGGGAAATGTAACCCTGTTCCCCTCTGGGACAATCTAGCAGTGAGTCATCACCAAGCAGCACTAGTTTACATGCCTCTGCCCTGGGAGTCATCCTACCTGCCCAGACACTGACTGCACCCCTCCTGAGCCGGCAGGTCCAGTCATCTCGCTGGCATCTACCACTCTCCTTCACATCCTTCTCTCACTGCAACATTTTGAAGGCAAACCGCCCCTTAGGCAACACAGGACTTCAGCATGGACTGCTTGTGATTCACAGCCATTGGAAAATCTACAGGCTTAAACCTTTTAATAAAGAGATTTAACCCTCATTTTTAAACCTCAGGTTTGAGCCAGAACTAAACTTCTGAAAAATCCTTGGACTAAAAACCTTTTAGTCATTATGACAACCCCTTTAAAAACAGCCTCTCCTTGATGATCATTTGCTTACAGCAACACAAAACTGGAGCCTGTCCACCAGGGAGGGAATGCAGGATCCAGAAGGTGCTCCGAGCTTGCATGTCAGGGCTAACTTGTGCTCCATGCCCCAAACTGCAGCTACCCCAGCCATGCCCTCCAAGCTGCCAGCCCAATCCCACAGCTCAAGCTGCTTTCCTGGGGCTGAACCCACACTTTGCTTCTCACTTCACAAGATCTGCATTATTGCATACTCCAAGAACAGAGGCAGTTTAATGAAAGCAGATCCAGTAAAAATCAAACAGAAGTAGTACACCTTGCCCACCAGCGCCCCATCAGCCCACCCGACAGCCTGCCCATCGGCACTTCCCATGGGCCAGGAACTCGCGCTCACTCATGCCAATGGAGAGCTCTCTTCTATCCTTTTATCATCTTTATTTGTGAGGGGAGAGTGCACTTTACCTAGCACAGACACGCACCCAAGGGCAACATAGGAAGAAGCCAAAAATTCTTTCTTCAGAGTCAGGTAACATCCTAAGGATGCCGGGTCCCACAGCACAGTCATGCCTTTGAAGAAGGGACATGCCCAGCTGCTAGCCACCACGGACCTCGTGGCCTACAGCAGCAGCTCATTCAATCACTCTGAAGTCTGCCCGGTGCTGCAAAGCAACCCTTTCACTCTTGTGTAAGCCCAACGACCAAGAAGCCACGCTGGCGGGCTGCGCTCAGGCACATCTAACAATTCTGATTTACGGGTGTGTTTACTGCCTTGGCAGATTTTATGCTCTAAAACAGAATAAGCCTTGTGCAGTGCAGATGTAACTCACCACCTGCGCCTCCCCGTCAGCCTGCCACAGTTTAACTCTTCACTGCTTTGCACAAGGCAGCCCTGTTTCTAGCCTATTAGTGAATTTACACTGCGAGGCTGAAACACCTACTAAAATAGCCTGGATTTGATCTCTCCTTCCTAAAAGGTAAATCCGGCAGGGAATTCCAGAGCAGCCATCTGGGAACAGGACAGAAGGAACTAACAAGAATGATCAAAGGTCTGTAAAACACATGGTCTGCAAGGAAAGATGGGGAAAATATGGGTGTTCAATCTGGAAAGGAAGTGGGGAAACTTGATAACAATTTTCAAATATATAAGAGGCTGGTGCAGAGAAGCATCTTTTTCACATCCATGACAGCAGGGCAAGAAATAAAGGACCTATATCACCACAGATTCAGGTTATGCCAATCTCCCTCCTCTGTAGCAAATACACAGCACAAATACAGACCCCAAAAGATAGAACGGGAGCCCAGCAAGCATCACTGTGTCTTTCTCTAACCTCCTAGGGACTAAATATGTTTGAGAAATGAGAGAAAACCAAATCACTCAATTTTGGAGTTATTATAGTAATGTTAAGCACTTAACAAGTTTCACACCTGAGAGGACCAAGGAAGAGAAGTTGAGGACAACACTTTCAAACAAGGGTATCTAAAGCCAGACCCCTACACTATTAGCCTAAACTGAAGACCAACTGAGACATGGTTGACACTTAGCACCTCTAGAAAGAAGGTCTTTAGCTGAAGTGATGTGTCCAACAGCACAGACAGCTGAGGCTGGGATTAGGCGTCAGTCCTGCCTGTTCTGTGGCCTGGGAACACATCCTTGCCCAGCCACAGAGAAACTCAGCTCCTTCCACTCTGCGAATGCTCCCCTAAGCCACTGGTTCCCAAACCGGGCTGCATAAGTACCACCAGCACTCCATGAGCCTGCTCCTGGCTTCAGCATTCACTGACATCTTTTGCTTCTGGCCCTTTTCAGGTGTCAGGGGTGTCCCATAACACCAGCGCTGATTCTTGTTGGGCCTCTGCCCGGTGCAGCTTGGGCAATTTAGGAGAGAGAAGATGCAGGATTCGAATGGAAACCAGCCCCACACAGCACCTGTGAAAAAACAGGACTAGATATGGAAAAAGTCAGAGCAAAGTACTGGATACAGGTGCTCTGCAGCCTCTGCTCAACTCTACGCCTTAGAGGTCATGTCAGAACAAGCCAGAACAGGGAGATTACTGAGATTATCACAAACTTCAGCCACCCAGACTCTAACATATGCAGCTACCTGACGCGAGAGAGAGACTCTCGCTTTTTCTCCCGTTCCTCCAGCGCACCAGAGGCTTGAGCCTAACGTTACCATGTCTGTCTCTCAGTAAGAACTTACTTGTACCTGAACGGAGCCTGCAAAAACACCTCCAGAAGCAGCTCCACAGGGAGCGAGGTGTCAGCGCGGGGTGGTGACTGCGCAGGATGATCTGTGGTGGGTCCACGGGCGACCTGCACGTCCTGGCCCGCAGGCACTGCGCTGAGCACTGCTGCGCTCCAGTGGTGACACCCGGCTTCACGCCTTGTCCCACGCATGGAAATTTGCTCTGCAATTAGACCCTTTAAGACAGGAGGCATCTTACTGTGGATTTCCACCGCTCAGAGCCCCCTCTGAAAAACAGAAAAAGAAGAAGGGAAAAGGGAAAGGGTTAAGCCCCCTCCCTTGCATGGCTCGTAGGGTTGCTGTCCATTTCTCTGCTGGTTATTAGATTGTTCACGGCTCTCAGGTTTGTTTGAATAAGCTCTTTTGTTCTATAGAGTTTTCCCACGTCCCTTCATTCGCTAGGCAGTCGCGTGTCCCAAGTCAAAGAGGAGCTGTGGCCACAAATTCCTAAAGAAACTTTTTTCAGAGCAAGACATCTGCGTTGGAAGGAATCTGCCAACATCTGCCACACTTTTCCCATTTTCAAGACCCTTTCTTTCCATCTTAAAAAGTGCAGGAACAGATGTTAAAAGTTGTTTTCTTTCTACAGGGTGTGAAATGTAGACAAATAGCAAAAAAGAAAACTCCCAGCAGCACTGACCCCTTTCTCTTTCTTTTTTTGGAAAGCCCAGGAAAAAAAAAGGGAGGCTTTGTTTACTAAGGAGAATCCCCTTTTCAGTAAAACCTGGCAGTGTGCAATGTGAAAGTAAAGCAGGAATTTGCAAAATGCTTCCTTTAATGCTATGTGGTCATTTGCATTTGCCTGTTTGGTCCACACAATCCCGAGCACAGATGTCATGTTTCCCCCTGAAAGGGAGGGCAACTCTACAGCCTGCACCCCCCCCCACCCTGTGCTTTGAAAATAAAGGGGTTTGCCCTGAATGAGAGGTGTAAAATAACTGTTTACAGCAAAAGCTGCTCTTCTTTTTCACTGAAATGCTGTCTTACAAATGAACCTTGAAATGTGCTCACCGAGAGCAAAAGCCGGAGAAGAAGCGAGACCAGTACAAGCAACAGGCCCCTCGGAGTCTCTCGCACCCCTCCGAGGTTTGGGGCTGCACTGCCACGGGCAAGCAGGGCCAGGAGAGCGGCTGGGCAGCAAGGGCCAGCAGGAGCTGCTCCCGCGGCCCCCGCCTGCCCAGCCCAACTCCTCACTGCCAAAAACACCCTACGTGCTTGTTTTATGAAACCAGTGGATCCCTTTGCACAAGGGCCTCAGAGGAAGGCAGGTCACACAGGGTCAAGGCTGAGGGCAGGAGGCACCACAGAGAGGGAGGGGGAGTCGAGAAAGGGGCTGCGAGGGGACACAACCTACAGCTTCTTATTCCGCTGCCACCTTCACTCTCGACTCCCCTCAGTACATGGAGGGCAGCTCTGCAGAGGAAACCTCTGGGTGACCTTCTTGCAGAGCATCTCCTTTCTCCTCCCAGGAGCCCCAGTGGGAGGTCAAAAACATCTGTACAAGACGCTGGTGTTTCTGCTCAGCAACATCTAGGGGGGAGGTTAAAGCAGAAGCAAGTCCAGGCCAAGGAAGAAAGGGAGGACAAGGCACCAGGTGCCACCACCACAACCACCAGACAGACCTTTCCAGTGGTCCTGGGGCTGGTGAGCCCCTGGGCCACAAATAGAGGGGACATGCAGAGCACCCCAGACCCATGCCCAGCCAAAGAGCACTAGACTGAGAGATCCCCTTGAAGGAGGACAGATGAGCATGTGGGAGAGTGCCTGCTCCCTTCTGATACCATCTCATATGTTTTTCAGAGCTCTTAGGCAATTCTGCATTCATTGACACCCCTGCAATGCTCAGCTGGGACAGGAGCCCAGGTGGCCTTGGGCTTCCCCTTGCTGCTCTGACCACCTTGGGAATGCGCTGCTCTCCACAGAAGGTGATGGTGTTGTGGGAGGCCATTTCTCCTCTTCCCCACTGGCCAAGCTAAACCTGGCTAGAAGATGTGCAGTCAGGTCACAGGCAGAAACAGGAGCCACCGGGCCTTAAACACACTAGAAAATTCCCCAGACCTAGGAATGAACTTTCCCCTCTGTGCCCAAGCCCTGTGCTACCAACTAACAAGTCAGAGCCCTATCTCAACCCATTTGACTACTTCAAGTCCCAGCTGCTGCAATCATGTGGTTATATGGATGCCTCAGCCACACATTTTCTAAAGATAGGCAAGCTTCTAATTCCCATATTGGGCTCGAAAAAGCTTGAGAGAACAAAGGACTCTTAAATTTTGAGCACTTGGGGTTGGCAGTACTGAAGGGCTCTCACACAGGACAGCAGAACACCCTTCCATTTTCTACTCAGGGGACGCATCCGATACGACGTGCCCACCCCTGCCCCCTTGATGCATCACCATTACTGGACACTAAGAACAAAGTATTAATCTTCCCCTCTCAAATCCTCCTTTCACAGAGCAACAAACACAGCAGCCCATCTCAGGCTCTCCCTCACGGGCCTTAGCCAGGCAGGGTGCTCGTAACACTGGGCAATCGCACCCAGTCTCTGCATTTGACTGACAAACAACCTCTGCCTGTAAGACATCACGTTTGGGGACATGTTTTCATTATAAGCACAGGCAGCAGTGCATACAGACATGCGGTAAATATGTTTGCATTTACATACATACAAACATACACCCACACAGTGTTTAAGCAAGGGACGCAATGTCCTAGCTTTTATTCCTGGGGTACATCACCACCCACGGCTGAAGGGGTGGAGTAAGGGTTCTGCAGCTGCGGAGTTTCGCTGGGTGATGGGAAATCCCAACAGCGGACTGGGGCAGCTTTCGGTTCTTCTGAACCACTGCAACCTCTTCCTGTCCATTTAAATAAGGTGACGCATTCGACACCAGCGTAAAGGGCTTCACCTGTGTGACTCTACGGGACACTGCCAAATCCTGCTCATTAGCAAAGCAACTGTCAGAAAGCAAAAGCACAGTCATGAAAAATGCCTTCATACTCCCCCTTAAAACCAAATAGAAGTGAGGAAGCATAAAAGTACGTTCTCATCCTGTGCCAAGTCTCGTTTAAAGGCTCATGTGCTTCTGCACTAGCATTTCAGAGGATGAAAAACAAACTAATCAAGAAAATAAAAATAAAAAACACCCTTTCCCCTGAAAACCACCCAAGAATCTTTGCAACATGACAGAGGGGGGGAAAAAAAAGTAAACAGTCATGTAAAAATCCAATAGAATTAACAGGACTGAGTTCACCTCTAGGTTTGTTTGCATCTGAAATTGTCTGTAATTTTAATATTAAAGCCTACACAGCAATTAAAAACTAAAAGAGTTACTTATTTCCTACATTTAGAGGCGTGCAAAACAGAACTCAGACTCTCAAGAGGTAAATAAAGTTCCACAGCATTTTCCCTAGGGGATTTCTGTGATGAAAACAATGTTTCTATAGGTGTCTGCTGTCAACAGTTTTTAATTGATCATCATTACCTTGTAATAATAATTCCTGGGAGCAGGAACTAGTAGATCCAGTACTCTACTATTAAACTAAGAGGCTGCTCTTGGCTTCAAAGATTTAAAATGGCTGGGGCTCAGGTTAGCAGGTAAAAAGAGGCATTGGCTCAAGGAGATAAAGGAAAAAAAAGATGCACAGAAGACACTTTCCCAGGTGTAACTCAACTGGTTCCCGGCTATTGTTTTCCTCCCTGGGAATCTGTGCAAATTGAGCAAGGAGCCATGCAAGCTGCTCAGAGCGCGCCCATTTTGCTTCCCTTCTTCCTTAACAAAAGATCCCTACAAAGCAAAGCTTTGGAGGCTGGACATCTGTCGCCGTTTGGGGGGGCTGATGCGGTCATTGAAAAGAAGCAGTGACCTGTCAGCTTTGATTGATGGCCACAAACCTCTGGGCTCGACCCCTCGTGTGGGAAAAGGAGTCCAGCCAAGGAAAGCCCCCTTTCACATGCTAATTTGGGGTTATAAATACAGCAGAGGAGCAGAGGAGAAGCAAAGTGCCCATCAGGAAAGGGAGCAACCTCGCGCGGAAGGAAGGAAGCAAGGGCCTCCTCTCCGTCCCCTGCCTCCCAGCATTTCGGAGCGGACAGGCTGGATTACAATGACTGCTGCAGCCATGGCCAGCGGCGTGCAGAAACTCTCCAGCACCAAAGAGGAAAGGAAGGTAGGTCCCGCTCCGTGCGGGTTCACCCAGCCACGGCCACGCGCGTGGAGCAGAATCCCCTAACACGGATGCTGGTGCCAGGCACTCTTACTGATACCGTGCCACGACCACAGGCAGTGCTTCTAGGAAAGAGAAACGGAGCAATTTTTTCCTTTCATTATAAAGATGTTTCCTCCGAGTGTAACCCACGTGAGTGTTTTTTCTGCTTCCTTTCTCTGTCTTAGAAATGTCTCTTTTGATTTGAGTTGGGGAAACTCTGATTAACGTGAGTTGAAGTGAAAGAATTAAGACCTAATATGATCTAAAGAACAGAGTATTACCGGAGTCAGAGATGGGGCGTTCTCCATCCTGCTGCAGGAGCTTGTTGCTGCTGAGTATCCATCCCGTCACCCCGCACCACCTTCACTTGAGGATGTGGCTTTTCAGGGTCAAACTAGACCCAAGGCCTCATCCTGCTTCAGTGAAGCTAGCACAGTTCAGTTCTGCCCTCACTGTGCTGTAGTGGAGAAAGAAAAATATAATAATCTCTGCACTTCTTCCTCCCTTCCCCCCCACCCCCCATCCACTATCTCCCTGCCAGTTAAGGAAACCTCTCATTGAGCGGAAGCGAAGGGAAAGGATTAACAACTGCTTAGATCAGCTGAAGGAGACTGTCGTTGGCGCATTTCACCTGGATGTAAGTGTTCATTTTTACACATCTTTTGGTCCTTTTGCTGGTGGGGGATTCCCCCCCCCCTTTGAGAAACTTTGCACTGTACCACACACTTCATTGTCTCTCAAATACTGAATTCTTCCTTTATTAGCAGTCTAAACTTGAGAAAGCAGACATCCTCGAAATGACAGTAAAGCATCTTCAGAACATCCAAAACAGCAAGCTCATGGGTGAGTGCGTCTTTCCTTCAGCCCCTTACAGTTCAGTTCAGGGTAAAGGCAGGAGGGTGCCAGGAGAGCAGAGCGCGCTGCATTTTTAATCCAGTGGCAGTTTGGCAAAAGCGTCTTTCAAACCTGTTAACTGGCCTGCTGGCCTGGGCTTTGTTTTCACCACTAGATGGGGAGATGGAGTTGAACACTTTTCAACCCACAAAAGTTTTTCTTCCAGTGCCGTTTTCTCCTTTTGTTCTAGTTTTGCACTGCTCATTCATAAGCAGCCCTATCGGCTGCCTGGCCGGGCAGCTCACTCCCTTCCAGCATGACCTTCCTCCTGAACCTTGCAAGTGATTAACATTATAATAAAGCCCAATTGAACTAAATAAAGATGAAATCAGTGGAGGAATCAAACTACCTTCTCCAGGAGCCAGCAACTGGGCCTTACCTAGTGATTTTTTCAGAGTCTCCAAGCATTTTACAAAGGGGCTCAGCGGTTATCCTGTGATGTTCCTGCTCTGCTGGGAAACTCCACTGGGGCATCTGAGCCCTGTCCCCCGCTTCGGCCATGGCCCCAAGACCGTTCTCATTTGCATCAATTGTGTAGAGTTTTTGTCTCACCCTGAAATAGGGCACTGACCTGCCGCAGACCCCACAGAATGCTTTCAACAATAAGCCAGCGTAGCTTTCTCCATTAAATCGCCCGGGACCATAGGGGCCAATGCACACAGGAATCTGTTAAATGCTTTTAAGAGAGAACACACTGTGCAGCTTTTACCCACTCACCAACTTCAGTTGTCTCCTGTTCAATACAGCTGACTCCAAAGTGGGCCTTGAAGCCCAGCAGAGATACAGCACTGGATATATTCAGTGCATGCACGAGGTTCACAACCTTCTCCTCACCTGCGAGTGGATGGACAAGACTCTTGGCGCACGATTATTAAACCACCTGCTGAAATCCTTACCCAGGTCTGGTGAAGACACCTGCAAAACAGCATTAAGGTCTTCGAGCCCATCTCAGCAGCCTGTCTTGACACCAAAATCCCCACTGAGCCCTAAGGGGAACACTCCTGGCAGAAACCCATCGCAGGAGCACTTCTACCTTGTGGAGAACAAACAGGCTTTGAAAAATTCATTCCAGCTGCCACCACTGTCTGTTTTCAGCCAGGTCGATGCTGTGCCTCCCAGACAGGTCCTGCAGCCAAATTTTTCCCATAATAACCCTAGTATGGGGTCATTAGATATGTGGAGACCATGGTAAAATGTGCTTTAAAACGTTTCTCCTAATCTTAGACACTCTTATGTATGTATCTTATAGATATGTCTCTTTAAAACACTTGAGGAGCAAGTCTGTTCCTGTAGGTGTATTAAAGACCAGGGTACTTCATGCCGAAGTAAACCTATGTGTAGCCTGCATTGTAGAAGGCTGCTATTATTTTGTATTTATTTAATACATCTAAATTATTGTATAGAATCCTCTCATACTCTTTAGCGTATATTAATTATATAACTTTCTTGTCTTATGTTCTTGAAGTAATTAGCCTCTTATTAATAAAAATATAAGACAATGAGAAACAACCCTCTCTTGCATCAAGCTTACCTCTCAGATCTCATGTAAGCAGCTGAGATTACTTTGCTGGATAAAGGAGAAAAAGGCCAATCTTCTTTTTATTATTATTATTATTGTTCAAGTGTAGGAGATTTCAGTTCTAATTCCTGTAAGAATGCTGCAATGATTAGAAGGAAGAGAGAAAGGGAGAGACTCTGTTTAGACATTTTAGATTGTTCAGATATATTTGGTGTTCTCTGTACTGCTCACTCTAGCTATGCTGTTCCTAACCACCCAAACATGTTGGCATTACTGTTAAAATAGTGAGCTAGGTGTAAATATATATAGTTACATTTGTTTACTTAACTAAAAATTCCAAATAATCTTTTGGAAGATTACAATTGATTTTTTTCCAGCCTTGTCCTGTCTGCTCTGAATAAACAATACTTGGGGATCTGCTTTTGTTTTCTTCTTTCACAAATGGTTCTTCCTTAGCAGTTGAAAGAAATTTTTCATTTTTTGCTCCTGATGCTTTGCAGAAAAAGCAGCAGTGACACACACACACACACACATAAAGAATCACCTGGATCACGATAACATTTCAAATTATGAAGGAAGTCAGAGCTGGACTTAACCTGGCCAAATACTTTAGGTTGTAAGGGAAGCGCAGACAGATCTAAAGACCAGAAGGTAAAATTCCCTGCAAATTGTACCAACAAGATCGGGACAAATCTGCTCGACTTGTTGGCAACATCTGGTCACAGTTTTTCAACTCAAAGGCAGTTAAAAGTTCTTCACAGTTAAAAGAAAAGAGCAAGGCTCCCTTAAACAAACACTCTGCATACTAATTAACGGGCCCCCAGTTCAGAGGGACTAATTATGCAGCGCGATCTATTTGATGATGTGCTGAGAGAGTGAAAATCGTCACCTCTGGTTTTGGCATCTTCTCCTGTGAAGCTCTGCCTTTCATCCCGCACTTTTGAAAAGCCATTAGAGGGGTAGCAGAAGGGTGGCGGGAGCAACAGCTGGCTGACATGAAAGAGGGGGCTCTGCCGAGAGAGGCACCGCACAGCCTCTAACAGGCCTGCGGGGCAGCAAAGCAGCTCTTTTACGGACGCAGAACTGTAGACATCTTACAGCAATCCCAATCTCCATCCTCTGACCGAAAAATCAGGACTTGTCATCACTTCCCCAACTTGAAGCTAACGTTTTACTGAAGGGAATCTCCAGAATGACTAATGATATGGAAAATACATCCAAATCTTCCTACCACAAAAATACAGATCACAGGGGGGACTGGAGACAGCCCATGCAAAGAGCAGCAATACAGAATACTCGCAGTCAGTGAAAACACTCAGGCAAAGGGAACGAAAGCGCATCAAAATCCTGCAACTGAAAAGACATTACAGATCTTCGCAGCTTATTATCACACATACTGCTGAGTTTAGATTACGGACACCACATGAGCACCCACCGTTACTGCACCGGCTGCAGAAAGCCCCACCGCCCAGCCTTGGGCACTGTACACACCAGCGTGGTAGATGTGGGCAGCATATCCCTACCCGAAATGGGGTCTGAAGCTTAACAGCTTCCTTTCACTTCTATTTTGCTTCAGTAATGGGTCCAATCGCACCCTGTGGCGACTTTATAGCGAGGCTGGGAGAGGGGCTAGGAAATGTTCTAGTGTGATGAAAATATTTTACTGTGTTTTGACAGCATCAACTTAAAAACATACTTTCCCCCTAAAACCTGTGAATCCCCAGTGACTATAATTATCAGCTATGGTTACTGTGTTGAAAAGAGATCAGTGGAAAATATGTATTTCTCACCATCTCTGGTTGTTTACTCTGTGCATTTGAAAATACTTTGTGGTTAGTGAGTTTTATTATTTCCTGTTTCTAGTCAGTAAGCTCTTTCTTTTGGGGGGGTGGAGGGATGGGTCACATAGCAGCTGGTGAGAGATTTAAAAATAGGAGAGTGAGACTGCAAAACTTGGCCAAGAATCTCCAGACACAGTTTTAGTGCAAGACACTAACTTTTCACTATCTTAATTTCAAATTGATGACATCCTTTTAAATAATCTCTCTGTCACATATCTAAGTATAAAACCTAGTTCAGATAGACAGAATCCCTCCAGGAACTAATTCTGAATGAATCCTTTACAAGTCACTTGTTTACAGTAAATAAAACACTTCTACAAAAAGACAGAACATCATTTATAACACTTTATGTATGTAAAGTCAGCTATCACTTGCACTTGACAAAGTAATTTTGTATTTACTTCAGACCCAACCAGGACTGTACAAGAGCAATAATACTTCACTCTTCAGCACAGGCATCTCCCCACTGACAACCCCAAAATGCAGTCAGCTCCTACCCTCTTATCCCCCAGGACGAAGGGAGGTGCAGAGGAGGCAAGTGGCTAGGGGACGTGACTTTACAAGCAAACGTAGCACGAGTGAGAGTGTGGCACTGCTGCTGCACAACCGCCTGCGTGGACAGGCCTGGGGTATTAGTCACCGGCATGCAAGGAAACCTGCTTGGAGAAGGGAGCACCGGCTCTTGCTTCCACTAGTAGTTCCACTGTCCCCGCTGCTGGTGGCAACTGCAGAGAGCTGGTGCTCATTTTTCTAATCTGGACATATCCTTTAACAAGATCACTGCCTCCCAACCGGCTGGCTAATTCAGAATAAGCATAGCCCTGCCCTAGTAAGAGAGCGTTCAGAGCTGCACCGCTGCACGCACTGCCTGCATACAGCAGCAGTGGGTGGCTGCAGCTGGGCCTGCCCTCTGCACAGATGCTATGTTAACACGTCTGCACCAAGCTCCTGGAGTTGCATCTCTTTGCTGCTGGGTGTGCCGCAACACAGCCCGGGGCTCAGTCCCCAAGCACCCAGATTAGGCACCTTCCCGACTGCACAACAGTCCCCATCTGGGACAACATGACCAAGGCAGCAGGGACCTGGAGGCGCAGACAGCGGGTCTGCTGCACACCCAGGTCTTAACCTACTATACAGACTGGAAATGGCCAAGACAAGCACCCAGACCAGGTTCCTTAACATGGGTAGAGCCAGACAGACCTGTTTGCTAGTTGTCACAAGATGTCTCAAAATCTCACCTGGCACACGCAGTGCATGCAGGGTTGGGACGGCCTCTTGCAGACTTGTGCTTTGTTTGTCCCCTGCCCCTGTTCCACCCACAAGGTTTGCCTGCAAGGTTGGATCCAGAGGGTTTCACATCCAAGCTTCAGATTCAGCTCACAGACACGCACAAAAGGTTGAGCTTCACTGAAAGACAAAAAAATCAAGCAAGTGCCAAAGTGCTGTTCCAGATGTGTATTTTGTGAACTGAGCATTAAATACAGAGGCCAGCTGCTATGTATACAGGGATATGAGGAAGGCTAGAACTGAGGCTCAGGACCCCCATACAGCTTTGGCACAAAACAATTACAGCCTTATACACCAATGTGAGCCCAAGTGGACAAAATACACATGTGCATAGCAACTCTGTGTGTATAAGCTGCAACACCAGTCCAGCTCTCATGGAAACCAGCAGCAAAACTCCCACTTATTTCTCAGGAAGCAGGACCGAATCCTTTCCCAATTAAGAAAGGTACAGAGGTTCATGAGTGGAACACGGAATTTATGGCTCTGTCCAACTCCTGGCATGCTGTCTTCTCCTCCCCAACCACACAACCCTCGTGGGCTGCAGAGCGTCCCTGTTTTCCCTCACTTCTCTCATGCTGAAGGCACTGCAGTCACCCCCCTTCTGGCCCACACAGTCCCACAGTTACCCAGAAGAGCCAGGCCAAACCACTTTAACAGACCAAGCATAGTGCTGAGACCTTGCAGATCGTTACCCAAGGGGGTTGAGAGCTCTGCATAAAAAAGGAACAGGAGCCAAGTTCGCAGCTGACCTCTTCGTTGTGCACTCACTTTGGCAAAGACTAAACCCCAGACTGCTGATCTGACCTCTCCAGACCCACAAAGGGACTTTTAATCCTCAGCACTCACAAGGAAGCGACCTTGCAACATCCCACACAAAAGCAACTCTGGGGCAGAACATTTTCAACCTGATTTTAACCATACAGCCATGGTTATGAGTGCTTGCAGCTAGCTAGCAAAGTGCTCCTGCTGGGAGGAAAGCAAAAACAAACCCAATAACAACAGAACACCAAAGACTTCAGTTTGCCTTTATATATAACATTATCTCACAGCTTCCAGTGTATACACTCCTATCTTAACGGAGACATGCTCAAATTTCAGCTCATGAGAAGTAATGTTGCGTTGAGAACCTAACCCAAAGTTTGCCACGTTTTTCAGAGCTTTCACACACTCACAAATAACGCAGTAGCAACTGAAGCCAGGCCTGGATCCGTACTGCTAAGATGTCTCATTTATAAATTGTAGCCATGGTAAGAGTGTGGTTTGCTGATAAGGCACTAGATCACAGACTTACCAGAGCCTGGGAACTCAGTTCATTTCTGAGACTCTCCTATGGTCCTTGCAGTAGGTGTCACAAATCCTTCTGCACATTTGGAGTTAAAAATCACATTCAAATGTTTTCATCAAGATTTCTATAGCTAATACAACAAAAAAAGTAGACTTTTACACTCATTCCACATTCACTATAATGGAGAGATCTGGACCCCTACAACGGCTCAAAGTGATCTTTGGGGCTGGAGAACTGTCCCCATTGCCAAAGAGCAAACGCCTCCCAGGGATAGCTGGGAACGGTGCCTCCTTCCCTGAGGCAGCCAGGGGAACACAGGCAGGGCAGGAGCCCCCCAGCTGGCCAAAGCAGCTCACCAGGGAACAGCTCTGCTGCCTGCCCTGCTGCCTCCCGCAGAGCAGATGCCTCCACAGGAGCTGCCCTTGTGCAAAGGCCCTCCTTCTGGAGGGAGGGAGCAGGAAGACACCGAGGGACTCACCTCCTAGAGAAAATCTGGGGTAAAAAAGAAGGAAGGGGAAACCACTGCCAAGTTATCCCTTCCTTTGCTAGTATCTTCCTAAAAATCCATTCCTTCCTCCTTCCCCCCCTGCCCAGCACCCCTTGTCCCTGAGTTTGCCCATGCAACAAAAGTCAGGCAAGAAGGTGCCTTTGCTGTTTAAAAGTGTCATAGGACGACTTCTCACTCAAACCGTCATAATGATGCCACCTTGCATCGTTACCTACAGCCCAGAAACTTTCTCCACAGGCATAAGAATACAGTTGTAAAATTGTTTGCAGAGGGGAGAAATGGAGTAGCTGATCTTGTTACCCCTTCATAAATGCTGTCCCGTGCTATAAAGAGCCGTTTTACTGCCTTTCATAGCAATCTAATAAAGTGCTCGCCTTTTCACTTTTATTCTTTATCAATACGGACTTTTACGGCATCTCTCACAGGCTCTCAGCACACTCTGTCTTTAAAAGCACAGGATTTAATCAGCTCTATGAAATAAGGCTTTACATAAACCACGCAGGCATTTCCAAAGTCCTTGCCTGGCTTCCACTTTGGCCTCCTTTACAGGCTTTGTTGGGACCCTCCTCTGTCTTGCAGCCTCTCCACCAGCAGATGTGCTTTGCACAACCCCCTAACAGGATTAACCAGGGGACCCGGTAAGAGGCCATCTGTCACAGCCCCAGAATCACTGACCCCTCTGAGGTAGCATACTACCAGCTCCCCCCAGCTTTAGCTAAGATCTTAGCTTTGTTTTCCCAGTGGCTGTTTAATCCTAGTGCATGCCAGGAGAGATGCGTTCCCTTAGGAAGATGGAATTCACATCATTTTGCACCATGAGCATCATTTCTCATGGCTGCTGAGGGGAATGAAGCAAAGCCTGCTGGAAGTACCCTTCTGCCTCTGTACTTCCCTCACTCCTTGCTCCAGGGTGCTACGATGAAAATGTTTTTCAGCTGAAAAACTAAAACTAGAAGCAAGCCCTATGTGACCACAAAAACACAAGGTGAGGAAAACCCTGAGACTGGCTCTGGAAGACCACTCCTTTTTGTCCCAGGAAGCCAGTGGATGGAGTAGGGATCATGCCAGGGAGTGGGTAACCTTCCCCAGAATGCCTGCCACCTAAGCCATGCACAGAACCGAGCTTCGCTTTCCCTCAGCAACCTCTCCACAGGATCACACCATCTCACACTGCTCAAGCTGTTTCTTTCCACCTCCTATGGACTGAGGAGGAAAGAGAGGAAGAATCACTTCCGCACCATTCAGAACTGCAGATGTTTAACAGGACAGTTAAGTGATCCAGGAGAGCTCTAGCTGAGCCCCTGGGGACAGAGGAACTCCCACAGGAAGGGCAGCAGGAGCCGTCTTGGGTAAGTCTGCGGCTGTGGGAGTAACAGCTCAGGAGCAACCACACAACTTCAAACTTTTCTGTCCCTTGCCCTGCCCTACCCTATAAACATTTAGTGTACGTGAGTATTGAAGTACAAAGCCAAACACTTCAAGCTATGCAGTCTTCCCACTGCAGAGGCTGTGAGAACAAGCAATCCAGGAGGGACAACCACACACCTCATGCACTCCTGAAAAGTGCCAAGATATTATTTTGATAGGTCTGATAGAAGAACCATCCTGACCATTGACCACAACTAAAGCAATGCCTAGACAGACAGGTTCTCCAAACCAGACATGCTGCTGTCAAAATTCTCTGGGGAAAAGGAGAACAATACCTCCCAATGTTTCCCTCCCAACAGTTTTACATTGCACACATGAACACTCACCCACTAGAAGACCACTGCTGCAGTCCAAGTCTTTGTTCTCCCTTATCTGTGAAAATTCAGGGATGTGAATGCGTTTGGGGCAGAAAGTTCCATAAGCGGAGAGCTTTCCAACACAGATCCAAAATGTGAGAGGGAAACCCTGAGCCTGTTAGTACAGCTTCTCTCATCCACGGACTTGGAATTGGTGTCAGTTGCCAACTGCCTTCAGAGCAGAGGCAGTTATGGTGGCGTAGTGAGGAGTAGCAGCTAGAGCACAGGCTCACACAACAGTCTATTTTGTTCCAGGCCCAACTCTGACCTTCACTTTCTCTGCACCTGATTTTTTCCCAGTTCTTATTTGGCTGTGATGATTCTATTCATCTTTGAGATCTCTAGATGAAAAGCACTAGTAAGATGCCAAGTACTGCCCAGATTAAGGAGATGAGACAGGACTTAAAAAGCACCTCTCCAGCTGACTATCATATGAATCACATCTCCACTGTCTTTCCAACTCCAGCACTCACCTCTTCAGTGTCCCTCCATACAAATGTACTCGTTACCACCGGAGTCTTCCCTGAAGCGCTGTTAGCGTCTGGCCCAGCCCTCCCACTGCTCTCAACCTTACCTGATTTCCACTCCCCACCAGACCTGCATCTTTAGCCCCATGCCCACCCCATCCAACTGCCCCCCCAACTCTTCTGTCCTTGTGTTGACAATGGTATGGTTAATCCAGCTATGAGGGTCTTATTACCCATCAAAACTGCCAGGGTGCCATGATGCATAGCATCAATCCTACCTGAACTCACTCTGCGGGCTGAAATGCATTTCTCCTGCCAGATCAGGTATTGTTTGTCCTCCTGCATCTGACATAAAGGCAACATAAAAGCATGAAGCTGGCGTGAATACCATGTCACTTGTTTTGAGGTAATTTGATAGAGAAGTAACTGTGTGCTGAGGCCTGGTTCAGCTCAGATTTGTGCTGCTAGGCGATTTGGTATTGCAGACACGTTATATTAGTGATCACGGACAGATGACTAATTCTTTTTTACTGAGGCAGCAACAGGCTAGGCACTCAAATCTCACAAAATAACCAGAATTGTCTGACCTGAAAAAAAATGATGAAACCGGATCAAACACATTACCTGAGGGGCACTGGGAGAGCTGCAAACCTGAGACCTCTCCCGAGATGGCTTGGAAGTTCTCCCACCACGCAGCACTCAGCAAGTGAAGGACGGAGGCTGCTCCAGACTGGTTTTGTGTAACCCAGACTGTAAGCGTGCCAAGGGTGCTGCCAGGCACCCTTGCAGCTCTGCTTCTCTAGAAAGCTCTTGCATTCAAGGAACAGTTCCACAAACTGGAATATGCCAATACCTCTGACCAAGGAATCTTTATTTCCCAGCACCTTTGAAAAGTGTGTCCTCCTTGCTCAGTGTTTGGGAAGATAAGTTTATAGGCTGGAAAATGTTTTGTTTTTGCAGAGTGGCCCTCTATCTCTTTCATGAAGAATCCCTTCCAGCCCTGGCCCCGTGTCAACAGGCTGAAATGAGATGCCCTGTATCAGAGCAGTGGGCCCTGATCATCATCTCTTCCCCTTCAGAAAGCCTGCCCCAATGTCTTGCTCTCCCACTGGCACACAGTCACTCTGGACACTAGTGATTCATTAGGGAAGTGTGTGACTTGGGGTGATAACTGCAACTGAGCAGGAAGGAGCAGGAAAGCAGGAAGGCTGCAGTGTGGCACTAAAACCCAAAAGAGCTGCTTTCTGTTCCAGCTGTTGTCTTGACAGCTGCAGAGCCCCCATCTCTATGATTACTGAGCACAGCCTCCCAGTGCACTGCCAGGGGGCAGTGGGCCAGCAGCACCCCCATCTGCCCGTCCCTGCTATCAGCCACACACCACACACCTTTCCTGTGACCTTTCGGGTTGCTCCAGGCTACCAAAGTAACTCCTCCAAACTCCCAGCAGGTGTTAACCTGCTCTCCTGCCCTGCGTCCAGCTGGTTAGAGTACCATACCCCAGGTTGGTGGTGGCTGAAGGACGGACCCCCGAGCACTGTAAGCTGGAGGTGCTCACAGGCATATTCCCTGGCACACCGCGAATCCTGGCCAGGTTGCTCAGCCCGCCTTTGGCACAACCAGAGCACAGTGCCTTACTGCTAAGCACATCAGCCAACTGTACTACAGGCCACGAGGCAGGCAGGTACACCCTCACTTCCCAACAAAATGCTTGAAACGAACAACCTCATTGCCTCCCGCGCCTTGTTCTTCTCAAGGGGAGGCAGTTTTACGATGGGAGAGAGTGACAGGGGCCTCCCGGAGGGATCCCAGGATGGCTGCAATTACTTTCCAGCTCATAGCAACCCTAAGGAAACCCCAGCATCTGTCCTGCTGGAGGTCTCAGCAGACTGAAACTACTATATTAAAAAAAAGCAGCCTTTCTTCTTCCTGATGGCCTGTTCAGACCCCAAAGCAAAGGGGGAATGGTTAGCCACCAGCAAAGTGGAACATCGAAACATTTCAGTGCAGGGCCACACTGCAGTAGTACAAGATGTGAGACATGAAGCACGGTGACCTACTGCCCCCAAAGAGCTAACCTTCAACACCCACTTGAGGCCGCTACACACCAAGGGCTCAAGGTCACATAAGCTTAAGGGCTGTGTCTCCATTAGCAATAATTATATGTCATAGAGCAGACCTGTTGGCTAAAGCAGTTGACTTTGAGGCTCCTACATCTATTGTGTATGCTGCTCAAGATTTTACTTCCAGATAGATTTAGTCACCTGGACCAAAGTCCCTGAGCATGCATGTGGTTCACAGCTGTCCAGAGCACCAGCTGTTGCTTCTCACCACCATATCCTCCTCCACAGTCGGAGTACATTGGTGCAAACTCAGAGAAGGACTTCTGATTTTGTTTCTACCAAAAGGAATCCAGTGTGTGCACAAAAGCTGTGCTGTGGACTGAACCCCCAGTGCATAGAGAGTGAGGAGAATTAGGAAATTTGCTTCAAAACCACACAACTGCTCCAAGATGAAACACCAGTGTAGATGGAGCCTATGATCTCTCATTGGTTTTGGAGGGAAGTAGGGCTACTCCAGATTGAGCCTAAAGTGTTTCCATAAACTTTTGGTTTCACAGCTTTAATCCCAGCTCCTCAGGGAAGAATTTACACACCTTTCACCTTCAATCCAGCTGTCTGTGTCTATATCCTGCTCCTGGCACACAGATCAGAGAGGCCTCACCCAGCACACAGATGGTTCTCCAGCCTTCCCTAAATATGGGGTAGGCATTTCTCCAGCTGGCTGACAGGTCCATTTAGAAAGTCAGCCCACAGTACTACTGGGTATCGAGAAGCAAGTCTGAGCGGGAAGCATCTGCCTGCCAAGGACACACTCCTCTGCCTGAAGGTCCACCAGGCCAGCAGTCTTAAGTTACATTAGGGTAGCATCTACTGGTCCTCAGCTGGACAGGGTCCCATTGCACGAAGTGCTGCGTGGGCCATGTGCAGGTTTCTGCTCTGTAGCGTGCACACTGCAGCCACTCACATGGCCTGGGTGGATGCTGACAGAGGACAGCAGGAGCTCAAGGCAAGCCTTACAAGAGCATCCATGGCAGAGGAGCAAACCACAAGACAGTCTCTGTAGCCGGGTGCCTGCTAGGCAGAAGGGGAAAAGGCTTGAGAGGGCAGAATCTGTCTAGGTGAGATTTTACCCGAAATGGAAAATTCAGTTTCTAGTGGTTTTCATCAATGGGGATCACAGAGAGAAAAATGAACAACCAGGAGAGCTAGGGAATTGCTTCTGACAGGAAAGCCAACCAGACAGAAAGCCCTCACTGCTGTGGACCGGCTCCTTTTAGCTGTCACTGTAGTTTGCCACCATGTGAACAAGCTGAACATTTAGAACAAGCGCTGGAAAATCTTTTACAGCTGCTGTCACACAGGGAATGGGCTCACTCCAGCACCCATGTGCCTCACCACCATCACCAGCCAGAGGCCCTGAGTCCTTTGGAAGCTGTGACGTGAACCACAATGAGGTGGACAACACCTACCTCCTCGACGGAGACGTCTGCGTCCCAGCTGCTAGCACAGCTTTCGTAGCTTTGGCAATACACTTTCAGCCTTGTGCCCTCTTCACAGAATGGCAAAGGCTGAAGGAGGAGCAGACTCTGGCTACCTGCTCCACTCAGGGCTGTTCTGCAGCTGCATCAAACCCCTGGGAGCCCAAACTGCTGCTTTGGGCAGGGCTTAGCTGGGGACAGTCAACCATGCCAGGGCTATCCACTCTCAACTGGTACATTGCTGCCATCTAGTAAAATTCCTTCAAATATATGTGAAAAGCCTCTTTCAATAATGTTAAGGCAATACCCACTCATTTTAAGGGACGTTGCAGTAACTCCACATTTAACACAGCTTCTTTGGCCCACTGTATATATCCATGTGTCTGTCTGCCTCTCTCTCTATATATACAAATAGGTATAGATGTGTATGTGCCTGCATGCATGTTTGCACTTACCTATATACATACACGTGAAAAATCTGTTTGTCAAACTACTCGGGAAATAGAAAAATCAGCTGACAGCAAAACATGAGTAGACTAAAAACAGTACACAAAATAATTGCTTCTCTAAGTGCCTCCCTATGCTTTTCCACAACAAAATCAACAATAGCAAGGCCAAAAGAATAAGACTAACAGAAATAGTAAAACCTGTGGCAGTAAAACAGAAAGAAACAACCACTCCAACAGAGAAATAAATGGAGCATAAGGGAAACAGTCAATCACACCAAACAGGCTGTTAACAGACTCCTAATGTGGCATTTTTGGTGTGTCCTGACTTCCCAGGTAATCTGAAGAAATCAAAAATATCAATTTCTTTCACCATTGCTCAAGCACAGCACAAAGACAGCAAACCTGCTGTAGGTGGGAAGACAGGACAGATTTTGTTTCAGGCTTCTGAAGATTTACTAGACTCAAAGGCAGGAGGAACTAGCTTCAAGATATGTAGCATGTTTGCTGTGGAAAAAGGGGCATGCCTTTTTTTAAATAACACTTCACACTGCTGAGAGCAGGAGGACCACCATATTCAGGAAGAAGATTAAAAATGCAAAATGTTTCCATGCTGTCCTCCTGCTCCTCACAACCATCAGCTCCTATTTAGTGCCCTCACCACCGCCCCCCTCCCCCCCCCCCCCACACATCTCCAGCTCAAAAAATTTTGATTCAAATCACAGTTGTTTTGCACTGGCCATTCCTTGGAAAAAGCATGGTGTGCACACATTATAAAGGAGACGCTGCATTCCTCCAGGGAGAGATAACAAGCCACAGGGAGGAATGCTTTCCCCAGCATGTCTGTGCATGACCTAAACCCAAACAGAGTCAGCATGCAACCGGCAGCTCCCCAGCAGATGACTCTCACAAAGTGTTTGAATGTGAATCAAGGTGGGAAAAATGATCGATCAAAATGCTTGTCTGTAGACAGACTGCTTAGGCCTCCAGGACATGGAGAGGGGCCATGGCACAGCAGTGTCCGAGGGTTCCCTGCAAGCTTTAGGAGCAGGGTTTTACCAAGAGCTCAGCTCAAGCTTTCAGTACTGAAAAATCTTGCCCCAGGGCACTCTCAAGACAAATCCTGAGCCCCAAAGTACAAACTGGTTTGTGTGTGTATGCATGCACCCACACACTAATATACAGTCAGCTCCCTGAAGAATACTCTTCTTCCAGTGATAGAAAGCCCACCACTCGTTCCTGATTCCACATATGGACAGGGATTGGCCATCCCTTACCTCCCCAAACGCTACAGGTAAAGCATGAGAAGGACCCAAACTGGACCCACTGTGTTTCAATCAGGGACCTTCTTCCTCTCCACAGTGTCATGGGGGTCCAAACATCACCATCACTTAGGAATAATGGATTTAGTTTGACTACAACAAATGCGCATAATTCTCCCTGAATTTGGCCCGGTAACACATTGGATATTGGCCTAGAGAGTGAACACCCTCAGTCTTCATACCACTGGAGACAGCAGCCACTGAACAGGGAGATATGGTATATTGGCTGCCAATCAAATAATATGCATCCAGCGGCTCTCACCTACACCTACCAGCTTTGCTGGTATAGCTGTACTGGCAAAACTCCCCTCTATAGCAAAATCAAAGAGTGGAATCAACAAACCAGACAAGCAAAATCAGCTTCATTTACACAGCACTTTTATGCTGGTACAACTGGTACAGATTTTGCAGTGAAGCTGTATAATTAAACTAGAACAAACAAACAAACCTTCGCCACCACCAATCAGTGCTGACCAAGCTTCAGAGTGTGAGTCTGTTTTATCCAGTGTCCTCTACAAATCAGATAAAGGAGTATTTCAACTGACAGTGAAAAGCTCCCATCTCTGGAGCGAAATACAGAACCGATTTAACACAGATGGTGCTCTGGCTGAGGTAAGAAAATCAAGACTACTGTAGGCAGCTGGAAACGTAGGAAGAAGACAGAAGAATAGAGGAGAGTTCTTTGTATGAGGTTTTGGTCACCCTATTCTGGATCCGATATATTTGGCCTCTGGCCCAGATACACTCTGAGTTATTGGATGTATGCATGCATCCAACAGCCAAGCTAGAGATAGGAATTTCCTCTGTTTGCCCCATTGCTTGTAATACCTGTTAAGATGCAGGAGCATAAGAATCGAATTAGATGAGGTCAAGAGCCCTCCTAACACAGTATTCCATTTCTGATGGGCCTGGAAAAGAGGAAAAGAGAGGAAGTATGGGGGGGCCTTCCACAGCATAATCCCCCACTCCCAGCAAAGCCCTCTGAGAGGAAGAAGGAAATGCCCCACAAGCATATTCATTCCTCACAGCCCGCCTGGAATTGCCTGACTCTGTTCTGAGGGCAAAGCTCTCTTTTGGAAGGGACTAGATCTGTATTGTCCCCTCCCAACACATCTAGACCTCTCTGCTACCAAGCAATGACCAGAATTCAAGAATCAGAGTACCCAATACTGATTTTTCTGCCTAATTACAATCCCTATATATTAAAACCAGAATTAAGCAGGGCCAAACAATTAAAATTATGAAGACTTGAATTTCAGAGAGCTAATGTTTAGGTCCTTACTTTAAATCCAGTCAGACTTAGGGCTGTCAATCAAAGGATTACATTTGCCTCCAAAGACTACTGTGCTAGTCAGAATTTCCTGATGCTAAGCATCCTGGCTTAACTCCCCATGGCCATGGCTGGTTGAGAGTTGAGAGGAGGAAGCTGGGAGACCCAATCACTTCAATATATCAAATACCTAGGAGCTCAGTGCTCTTGTGTGGGAGCTACAAAGTAGTATTTGCCCTTATCTCATTTTCAAAGTGACAGTGTTATTTTAATTTTGGCCCTCAGAGAGGCTACGTGACAGGACAGAGCTGTCTCTCTCATACAGCCAGGAATGCTGCATGCTCAACTCGAAAAGCCAACCCGTTGCCTCCTTCGTCACCAGAAAACTGGGGCCTTCTTCCAGGTTTGAGATCTCCTTCCAAACCAAAAGCCAGTTGTAAACGTACAGCATGACCATAGCGCCCACCACCTCAAAACACTGTCTCCTCTCAGCAAGAGAACTATGGTTCTAAGGGAAGGATGGCTGTTCCCCTTCTGCCAGTGTGCTGTGCAACACCTGGTCTGGACCAAAACTAGTGCCCACAGAAATGGGGATTCAGGCACCAAAGCACTGGGGAGTGCAGAACTTCAGCTCAGCCTACCCCAGATCTGAACCCAGTGCTGGAGATCTGGCAGATTATATCAGCTGAGACTTGTAAACCACACAGCATCTGAGGCAAGGCCCAAAGAAGTCCAGCATTTTTATGAACTTACCATGTTGACGCAGTCCACTGGCTCTGCTCTTGCTGCCTCTATCTCCAGGTGGCCTCAGCAGTTTCTCAATGCTGTAGGAACAATGGTAGCCTCAAAGCAAAGGAAACCTTCTCCAGAAGAGGTCTGCCTCTAGGGAAGAACCATCTCAGAACGATGCAGCTGTAGTGCTGGTCTCTGCAGCAGTATTCCTCCAGAGGTGTGCCTCCACCTCTGGAAGCATATCAGTGAGGAGACCTGATGTGGTTAGGGCCCGCATTTTGTTTCCATGTTCACCGTTCTTTCTGGGGAGGTTCCCTGATCAGGTCAACTAAGAGAGAGGAGATTGTTGAGCACAGACATGAGGCCTCTACCCAAATGCCCCTGGGAAGGGGGGAGCTCTGCCTAGGGTAGCTGCTGGCATTGATAGAGCAACCAGGGGATAAATCTTTCTCCGTGCTTCCCTTCTCCTCCTGCTGCCTTGCCAAAGTTTTCACAATTAATTTTATGAGCTTCCCCAAGGGAGAAAAGATTAAGGAATGAGTAAGAAAATCAGAGGCATGTGGAGTCTGGCTGCAGAGTGGGAGTCAGCTCATACTCCCACCTGCCCTTGGGGGTTCTGCTTTGATGCCTGCAGCTTGCAGGAACTCCCATTTTGACTCCCAGGGACCATTTTCTCCAGCAATTTCACCACACCTTGTGCCCCCAGCATTTTATCCTCCTTCACAGACCTGCCCCCAAATAGAAGCATATCTCATCTTGTCTGTTTGGGGACTCCAAGATCTTCTCAGATCAAATCAGCAGTGGCTGATCATAGGACTGATTTCGGCATTAAGTCTAGACACTTCATCTATCCTTCTCTTTCCCCAGTCCAGGGGAATTTGGTGCTCTGATCTGGTCCATGGTTTACACAACCCCTTTCACCACATCCATGATTTCCCCAGGTGCCTACAACTCAACTCATAGGGAACACTTACTTGCTTTCTGAGCAGCTTCTTCATTTGTGTTACACAAACACAGATCTGCAAAAAGAAGTAAAGTGTTTCTTGGAGAGAGATGTATCATAGGCAGACTAGGGAAGAAGAAACTTCATGCTGTTCTCTTTAAAAAAAATCTCCTTTAGAATGTAAATTTGGCACAGCTGACCACCATATCTGCTTTGGGAGACTGATTCATTAATGTAGATACAACACATCTGGGAGAAAAAACAAACATGGAAATGTCTGCAATCAACTCAGATTTCCCTCTACAGGTTGTGCTCCACTTATGAACAACCTGCTCCGAGTATCCCCAAATCCCCATGCTGAAAATCCCAAAGAGGCATATGGCATTTAGAAATTTCTAATGCAGTGAAAGCCCACCAAGGTCTTAACCAAGGGCAGCCAAACTGGGATCTGTTAGGTCAACTGTCTGTGAAACCATACAGTACAACTACTGTGTGCCAGTTCCACGTGCCTATACTGATGGCCCACCAGGAATCCTTAGCACAGGCAGGGGTATACATTGGGCTGGGTTTTTGACTCCTCCCTGATGGCATTTGAAATCAGTGTGCAGTGAGGGGCTTATCTGTAGTGGTAACTGGTGGGAAATAACCTGGGGAGAAAGCGTCTCTGTGTGGCATGACAATCTAGATTTACAGGAACACAATATTCCCCAAAATACACAAGGCACTCACCCAGCTGGCACAACTCTGGCAATCTACTGCAATTATACGTGACATTCGAGGGATGGGATGCCAGTTAACACCTGCCTTTTGTTTATAGTATACCATAGTACAGCAGCTGCTGTATGCCATGCATCAGAGACAGCTAGGACGGTAAATATACTAAGTATAGGATAATCTGAAATTGCTAGGCAGCTGGGGCAAACACTTGATGCAATTGCTATGCTCTGAAAAGGAAGGGCACACAAGCAGAGATATTAACCAGTACCCAGTGCTGATAAGATCCCCTGGGAGGGAGTTACCAAAGCATCAATGCTCGTATGTACCTTCCTCTCAGAAAGCTGCCTCTCTTCCTTTTTCCCTTCAAGTTGGTACGTTACTTGCAAAAGCCTAGTGAAACCCTGAAATCACACTTGAATGAACTCTAAGGAACAATCTCCAAGCCAAAGGCTAGTCTAGCTGGAAACACTGACTGCAAGAGCAACTCATGCCTCTAAAAGCTGAGCAAAGCCAAATTTTAGCCCAAGTGAACTGTTGTGGGGTAGTGTAGGCTTGCATGGTTCTGGGTGGTATTTCTTTAAAGAGCAGGAGTTCGATGGCATAGGCTGGGTGGGAAGACTTGGGTGCAGATGCCATTCTGTGTTTTACGATCCAAAGAAAGGAGAAACACAGTAATTCACAAAAAAGAGAGCAGCTCCTCACTGCCTTTAGGGAGAACGTGCAGTCCTGCTGCACCATGCTGGACAGCTGGGCGCTGTCCTCAACTCTGGCACTGGTTTCCTCTGCGACACTGCTTGGGCCACTCCTTTTCCCTTTGCCTGTCTCCTACATCTGTCTGATTTAGGCTGGAAATCAGCAGCAGCAGACACAGCCAGTCAGAACAGGAAAAAGGGAGAGTTGCATGTGACGGTACAGCCCACGAGCCAGGACGGGGACAAGGGGTGAGGAAGGGCAGCTCTCGTCCCCACCTCCCTCCCCGCTGCACTCTCAGCTCGCTCCAGCACTGCAGTCCAGCTCAGGGCAGCAGCCCAGCCTGGCTGGCATGGCACCTCAGCCTTACTCCTACACTGACACGCATCAGGTGGGAAGTACTTTGCCCCTTTCTCCCCGAAAGTGCAGGCAAGAGATTATCTCATACAACACCAAACAAAAGATCACAGACTTTCCCCTGAGTATTTATAATTCATGTCTGAATGGTCAGTTTCTTTCTTCCTCCTCCTTCACGCTCTGAAGTGTAAAAGGTAATTGCTCCAAACTCCAGACCCTGCCCAGGCTTCAAACGATCATGACATTTGCTTTTACATGGCACAGTTATACTTAAGAAAATGAGGAGCCATGAAAATAGAAAGAAAGGGACCAGGTCTGCTGTGAGTAGGCCAGATTCTGCCATGAAGGTTAAATTACAATGCACAGCACTTAGTCCTAAGATGAAGTCCTGTTAAATTTAGTGAAGCTAAACTCAGTGAAACATGAGGTAAAAGAATATCCATGAGTACAACTACCAAAATATGGCCCACTGGAAGGAGTGACAAATGCCTCCTAGCTTTCCATGGGATCAGCAAATTTCAGCCTGGAGCTGATGCATGAAGATCTCAAGAGGATCAGCTGATTTCAGCGTGTACCTAAGTGTGGTTTCAGAAGACAGATTTCATGAAGAAACAATGGGATAGACTAAAGAGGAGAAAAAAAGTCAACAAAGTAGGTCTATGACCACTGAAACCAGCAAACCTCTATGAATATGCACCGTGAGGGTATGTAGATCCTCTGATATCTAAGATAGATTGAGCTGCCACTGCAGTGTATCCTGCAATGGGGACACAAGTAGGACCTCTTTCTTCCACCCAGCTCTCTATTTTCACAAACCTCTAAGAGTTTAATGTATTAAAGACCTCTGCCTTTCTGTCAAATGTGGCTGAAAGTGCTCCAACAGGTTCCAACTATTTGGGAGTGGAGGGAGCAGAGAGTTGGAGAGGGGGTGCGTACACACATACATGCTGCGTGTGATTGCACTGGTCTCATTTCCTCAGGCAACCAGACTGAAGAAGGGAAAGTAGAGACTGAATAGCACCCAAACCCATCTGCTCACTCTACATTCTAGACGTTGGAATGGCTGAGCCCCAACAGGAGTGTGGCAAAGTGCCAAACGCTCCACTTCAAAGCTCAGTAAAGCAACCAGATTGTCTGTTGGCTTTTATTACACTGCTATTGCTTGCGTGGTGAATTCCAGACAGGGAATGTAATGATAGACAGGCTAGGATTGCCTTGCTAATGATAAAGTTCAGGTACAATATGTTGTCAATATAAGAACAAATCTCTTGAGTTTCAACCTGAAGCAGCTGCTCTGAGTCACAAGAATTTGCACAACACAGATTCAAAGCATGAGGGTCAGCAGCATTTGCCATCCTTGGGGAGAAGGTGGATTTTTAGCACCAGTTTTAGTACCAGAGATGGTAAGAATCATAACAAACATGCTTATTCCTGTAAAAGGCTGGCTGGTTGATTGAAATCTTTGACCAGAGTGCTGTTTCTGAGTACGGTGATTTGTGGAGCCTTGTCTTCTGGATCAAGCCCGCCAACCCAGTCTGTCCCAAGACACTGCTACTCCATCTCTTTCCCACAGGCTGGAAGGAAGAAAGGACAAGGGAAGAGGATACATAAAGAAATAGCATGGGCCATGTCTTAGGAAGAAAAGACAGAGTTCTCTTGGAGGGGTACAGCAGCAATGTACAGGCATACCTCATTTATTGCGCTTCACTTTATTGCGCTTCGCAGATATTGCATTTTTTACAAATTGAAGGTTTGTGGCAACCCTGTGTCGAGCAAGTCTATCAGCGCCATTTTTCCAACAGCATGTGCCCACTTCCTGTCTCTGTGTCACATTTTGGTAATTCTCGCAATATTTCAAACCTTTTCATTATTATTATATCTGTTATGGTGATCTGTGTTCAGCGATCTTTGACGTTACTATTGTAATTGTGCGGAGCCAGATCAGTCATTCCACATACAGCACACAGAGTCAGCAGCTTGAATAACCAGTGGCAGAGATGTTAATAACCAGCTGTGCACATCTGGAGCAATGTGCAGAGGGAGGACACTCAGATCCTTCCCTTCTTGAGGGAGGGGCAGGAGCTAGGAATTCCCTGGATCTCTTAGGACACTATCCACCAAGACCAACACTACTGGCACTGACATATCCTCAGAACAGCTGCAAATAGCCTCCTGTTTTGCAGGAGTGACAGGCTGAGGAAAGGAGCAGGGAACATGGGGAATGCCTGAAGGCAGACAGAAGTGAGCGTATGTTTCATCAGCTTAGTCAAAATAAATCAATAGGCAGTAAAATGGGAAGGTCCCCTCACAGAGCCATGCAGCAGACAGAAAACTGCTGGAAGGACTGGAATGTGTAACAGGCAACTTTGCAGCTCTCTGTAAGATACGATCTGAATCAACCTGAAGCAGCCCCAGACGGATGCACCATCTGCTCAGAGCATTCCACAAGGACATCACGGTCGACAGTGTCAAAACCAGCAGACAGATCAAGGAGCGTTAATACAGAACATACCCCCGAGCCAGCCAGCAAGGAGAGATCACTGCAGATCTTCAGAAGGACTGTCTCATGACCATGCATCCTGCTTGAGCCAGACTGGAATTTATCAGTGACATCGTATACACAGAGGTGTGACTGCCATTGTAATGCAATGGCTCTCTTGGAACAAGGAAAGGAATGGCAGGATGGACGTCAGACAGCAGCTGACAAATCATCCAACAAAAGAGACAGCTTTTCCGAGACAGAAGACGAGACATCCAGTTTTAGTGCTCTAACAAAACAATCCAGCAGTAAGGAAGCCCAGGAGAGGATATGGTTTCACAAGCATCATTGGAACACTTGCAAGCAAAGGATCACACAATCATATCGTAAGAGTAGCAAGGCATTCGCATCAGTTCACCTACTTGGTGTGATCTCCAGAGAGGTCCCGTAAGAGGCAGGATGTGGCTACTAGAAGCAAAAACTGGCCTAACATCTCTCATCCTGGATGTAGTCTGGCCTTACAATATGTTCTGTATCTCTGCAAGAAGCAAGCAATCTTTTTCTTTTCCTCTTGTCATCTCCTGCAACAACAGATAAAATTTTTGAGAGCTTGTGGGCAGAGAATGCAAATCCACCCATTTCTGGGCCCTTTGGGGCACACAAAGCCAGCCAGCATTCTGGAGCACTGACTACAGCAAACAAGGCCATCCAGCAGCAGGCCAGCACCGCACGCTGCTCTAAGTCTCACCTCTCCGCATACTGCAGCAAGCACAGGTTTAGACTAGCAGTCCTTTTGAAAATACCATGCACAGGGCTTAGTGACTCTAGAGCATGTAACCTGGAAGAGATCACTCCTCTCCTCATTGTCTCCCCAGCACCTCATGGACTTGGCAGCATGCATGACTCCCTTCCAGACACCCTCACTTCCTTAGGCTCTTCTGCCACCATCATTTCTCAGGTGTCTCAGGTCCTGCAAACAAATGAGAGAAGCACATGCCTACTCTTCACATGCCCAGCAAGCAGGGAGGGAAGACTAAAATAAACCAGTTCATACTCTCTCCTACACCTCAGCTCCTCAGTATGCTTCATACACCAATTTAACTGTCTGTACACCACACTTTGGTAAAGCGGGGGAGCAAAGAGAGTCATATTACAAACCCAGCTTTCTTCCTTTAGGATTTTGAACAGACATTAATGGGAGAGGAGGAGAACTACCCCACCTCTCTTTGCGGGAAGGTTCAGCTGGCAACGGCTTTGGTAATATTGGAAATGGGCAGCTCAGGACTCTGGCTGAACATGTTTCTGGTATCTTACAAGCGAGATGACTCAGTGCAAGTAAAACAAACAAACAAACAAACAAACCCTGGAGGCCAACCAAAGACTAATTAGAGCTGTACAGCATTTGCCAGAAAAAAACCCCTACTGAGATATTGCTTATCCTGGCAAAGGGAGTTGTCTGTCTGTCCAGATGAATCATGTCCCAGAACAGTTCATCAGCAGCTGAGGGGCAGGAGGGCTCTCTTGGGGTTACCCATTATACTGCCTCCCCAGGACAACCTCAGCAGAGTCCTGCAGGCAGAGATGCCATTTCTTTTTACTCCCAGAAGATAGGGCTACACCATGAAAACTCATTTAGGCTCGAGGAATACAATTCACTAGAAGATGAGCCTCTTCTAGCGACCTGGATTTTAAGAGAAATGAGAAAATTTTACAGGCCTTCCTGGAAAAGTTGGAGTGTCACCAGCCGTTTGCAGTAGAGCCAGAGGACATTTCACCAGCTCTGCGCTGCTGAGTACACATCTGTTCAGTATAGCTCAGATGCACAAAATCTTCACGCTTGACTTGTTCAGTTGATCTCATTCATATCTGAAAACAAGGCAGGCCTGGGAACTAAGTATATTTACTGTATTCGAGGTTCATTTTAAAAGGTCAGTTCCAACCACATTAAAATTGAATAACTTGGCAAAGAGTTTATAAAACAAAGACTATATTTCAAGGCATTTAAAGGAAGATGGTTAAAGCAAATAAGCTGACAGGAAAATGCTGAACTTAGTTATGACCTGAGCAATGGTGACATATTTGTGATGTTAGCTTTAAGACCTGCTTGTGTTTACGGACCAGATAAGAGGCCAAAGCTAAGACCAAAACGCTAGCTTCCCTGGGCTCTTTTTTCATCTCCTCCCCTAAGGAAATATTCCCACTGCAACCCTCAGTCTCTTCCTCAGCCTCTTGTTCCTCCTCCAGTAACTTTTGGAACCATTGGCCAATCCCTAGCTAAATTGAACAAAAGACTAGGGAAGAAAAAAATAACAAGGAAATTAAGTTCCTCTAAATTTTGTGAATATGGACATCTGGACTGAGGTGAGAGATCCTGCAACAGGAATTCACCTTTTCCTGGGCATCAGAGGAAGAGTGTATGGGTGTAAAGGAGAGAGGATCAGCAGTCAAGCTTCATTGCTCCCTGAAAAGCTTGCCAGATGGCAGGTCTGGAAGGAGACTTTTTCCTGGAAGCATATAGTACATCACAACAGACATTAAAGACAGCTACAAATGACCCCTCTTCTCTTTTACTGATTACTTGTATTGCACAAGTGCTAAAGAAGCAGCTCATTACTGCTCCCACCCACCCCGTGCACAGTGATGCACACACAGAACGAAAGGCATTCTGCTTCCACAATTCACTTTGCTTTGCTTCTGCTGCAAAATCAGGAGTAGGTTCAAATGAAATTCCAGCCACCTCTGGCTGTAAGAACAGCTCCCTCCCCTCACTCCTGTCTCCTGGTCAGGGGGCAAAAGTGACTTCTTTCCACATCTACCCCTCTATTCCTCCCCACTCCCCAAACCCATTTTCTTCATATTGAGATCACACTGCCCTAGTAAGCTGGAACAAACAGCTTCCATCCAGTCCTGGGTTACTGCATCAAACACAAATCTCCATATATTTAGGGCTAGAACCTCTTCTTGAAAACTCTGACAGCACAGTGGCAACCTTGCCAGAATGAATAGGGTCACCAAAATGTTGTCCATAAGGAACATGTAGAGTTCTCTAGTTCAATCCTCCTCGAAGTAGGGCCTTTTCCAAGAGTATATCAGGTTGACTGCAGTTTTGCCAAACTGAGACTCAAAATCCACCAAGGATGGAGATTCCTTCACCTCTCTGGGCGACCTGTTCCAGGCCTGCACCACTCTCTTCACTCTCAGTGAAAATATCTGATCCGAATTTTCCAAGCAGCAATGTGTGGCCCCTGCCCCTTGTTTTATCATCTGCCACTAATGAGAATAGTCTGGCTCCACTGACTTTGTGACTGTTTTTCTAGCAGTTGTAGGATGCTACTAGATCCCCCTCAGCCTCTTCTTGACCAAACTAAACAAGCCCACCTCCCTCAGCCTCTTCTCATAGCTCCAGGTCCTGACCACTGGTAGCTCCTAACCAGACCGCCTCCATGTTCTCATGATCTGTCTTGACTCAGGGTCTCCAGACTTGACACTATTGCACTTGCAGTTGACACAAGTCCAGATTCCTGCCCATTAGCTGGCACTCAGCATTTCCAAAGCTCAGGGGCAGCCTGATGCTGCTTACGCAGGTGACTTTTGTCCGGCAGGATATGGAAAAGGCGTTGAAGTGAAATACTGGATAGTCTAAATGGAGAAGATAATTTGTAATAATTTGTAGAATGAATAATATGATAATTGAGAATTGCCCCACCAACTAGTGATGAGCTGCTCAAATGCAGCCTTGTCAGATCCCAGGCTTCAGCCCTGCTCACACTGCTACATCAGGACAGCAATCTGCTACAAGTACCGGAACTGATGTTTCTCCTGCTCTCCCCAGCTACTCGTGACACATCATGACGGGGCCCCTCTGGCCTTGGGGAGCCTCAGGTAGTGGGCCAGTTTGGAAAAGGAACAGGTAACTCTAATTCAATCCAGTATTTTTCCAGATCACTTCCTCCTTCACATGAATTCTGTGCAAATAACAACAAAGAGAAAAACGTCACTAGAGTAAATCAATCAAGTGCCCTCCCCATTCAGACCTAAATACAAACATCATAAAGCCTTTTCCTGGGAAAATGCTTGACTGCACAACACAAAATGAATAGGCAGACCTTGGAGCTGAGACCTGAGCCCACTATTCCCCTCTCTTAAACACTAGCCAACAGGCCATTTTCCCTTGCTTGCTTTTCCTCTGGCCCCATGGATCTTCCATTTCTTTCCACTCCAGGAGGCAGTTTGAATAGGAAAGGAGGAGCTTGGAGAGCAACATGCAAGCTGGCTCTCCTCCAGGGATGGGAGAGGCAGATTTCCTTGGCCTGAAAGGAAAATTGAAAGCAAGCGTCCCACTTGACACAGGACTGCACTCACTAGGAGACTATGATAGCAAAGGCAGCACCTATCCTGACAGAAGCAGTCCTGCTCACGAGTGCTGTAAACACCCACCTTTATGAGACGAGTCTGGACTCAGGATGAGGGACCCAGGTGAAACCTTACATCAGCTCCAGGAATAGGAGGGTTTCAGATACACCCATACAAGGTCTCCTAGTGACAACTTCCAGACAGCTCCTTGCTAAGCATGTGGATTTCTTAGATCTGCCTTCCAAGAGATTTAACTCTCTTTCAGATACTATATTTAGAAGGTAGATGTTTAAGTGTCTTCTTGGAGCTATCCCTCAACTTGTCTCTTCTATACAAACCCATAAGAAATAAAGGAATGTGTAAAACCAAAATAGTCATAATAATAAAGGGACTTTTCCTAGAAGACAAAACCCTAGAAAACAGGAGGGGTTTCTGAAGAGTGACTGTGTGTCAGCACAGCTGCAGGAGA
The DNA here is from genome assembly GCF_036417845.1 of Apteryx mantelli. Lineage (NCBI taxonomy): Eukaryota > Metazoa > Chordata > Aves > Apterygiformes > Apterygidae > Apteryx > Apteryx mantelli. The sequence continues at coordinate 25,129,907 of NC_089986.1, read as the reverse complement.
GACACTGAAGGCAAAAGCCTGCTCTGGCTCTCTCAGTATCTGCTAAACACAACCCACATGGCAGCTGAAAGGAATTCACGACAGTTTCTTCTGCCTGTCCATTGGATTATATTTACCACCAGAAGAGGTTCACTGAAAAATACCACATGCTTCTGGCAGTATGGAGAATATTAAGGAATATGTAAGTAACAAGATGACTGATGACAAGCAGCAGAAGAACACGACCAGCACCTCCATGCTTCTGTCTGACCCAGCCCCAGAGAGTGCCAAGCTGTCCAGGAGAGATGGGAGAAAGAAGTGTGAGAAACTGCAGGAGAGGCAGGTGGAGCAGCAAGCCTACTTCCCACTCAGACAGAAGGGCCCTCATCTTGTGGAGTCTGTGCCAGCCCAAAGGGCCTGCCTTCTCGCTCTATAAGGAAAGGACCAGCATCTTGGAGGACTCCCTCCAGCAGGATGCTGTGACCTATTGCATCCTGAAGCTGTTGATCCTCTGCCCAGCAGAAGCACATTCAACTCTGAGCTGCCTTGGTTCGATCTGGCCGGTTTGCCACCTGCAGTCACTGCTGCCTTTGCCCTGCAGGAGTCCTGCACTCCACCCACCATGCTGCAGGTCCCTGCGGTGCCCAGGGCTGAGTGAATTCTCCCTTTCTTGTGGAGGTTAAGCCAAAGGCTCTTTCCAGGCACCTGCAGAAAGCAAGCTTAGCCCTACCTGCCCAATCTGTGCTGTTTGAATTCTAAGCACTGACAGGTATGGACTTGCAGTTTTGCCCATGCTTTCCATGATGAAAGTCCCTAGAGGAACTGTTTACATTGACATCTAGGGTCAAGCCTGAGGGTTGACTCCACCCAGCTTAAGCCTACCTCAGAACTTGCACCAAAGCCATCCACTCCGTCCTTCCTGATTCTCCAGATGAGCTCTTGAAGGAATCAGTCTTGTTTCTCCTGGGCTTGTCTCTAATTACGGGTGTTAGAGACAGGAAGTGGGTTCCACAGCAACCGTAAGTCAAGACCAGGCAATTGTGGGTTTGGTGTTGGACAACTGCTTGAGCTTGTATCTTGCAGTGAATGGTCTGATCCCAGGCACACAACAAGGTGTGGGACAGACAAGTTGATTTCTTCTCAGATCTTGAAGTCTAGCAAAGCTGGGCCAGAAAGTCTCCAAGAGCAAAGGTAAGGGAGGCATCAGAGTAGATGGCCAGCATAAATAGAGTTGGAGGTGTCTCTAAGGTCAAGCTTTAGTGATTTCCCAGCTATGGCCTGAGCCCATATCCCTGACAAGCTTTGTGGTATATACCTGTGTCAGCTTCTATTCGCCTGACTACATAGTTGGCAATCACAAGTTGTTTGCTTCAAAGAGAGGAAACCCATCACTGATACTCCCATAATTCCCTGTTTCCACCTTTCAGACCTTCTGTATACACCTCCTCCATCTCCTAGAAGCCAGTGGCATTTTATAGACCCCCTGCAGCAAGTGCTAGCTTCTGCATCTTCTCCAGCACGCACCTCTTGTGACAAAAATGAGCATAGGAAATCATCAGCTGCAATCCCAGAATTCTCACTTCCCAGCTTCTTGCTTTTTGAAGTTCTTGTTACTCACCAAATACTTAACCAGGTACAAGCAGCTCTTCAAGTGCCTAATCTTCTACCATCCATTGCACTATTTTAATTCGCAAACAGTTTAGGTGGTACAGTAGTCACAGGAGCTTGCTGGGATCCAGACAGCTCAGCAGCTCTGGGGACAAGCCACCCCTGCTCTCATTCAGCACTCATAGACACACCACACCTCCGAAACGGGAGGGAGGGAAGGAAACTGAGAAGAGCAAATCAGTGTACCAAGCTGCTGCATTTTCAGTCTGTGCTTCAATTTTCAGAGCTGCCCTGTAATTACAGCTTTAGGTTGTATATCATTGGGATTTTTATTTGACACAGCAACATGCACTTGCCTCTAGTGGATCTAGTCCTACTGCTCTATTCTGAAGTCCCTGCTTGTATGTATATGCAAATTTGGCACTTGCTTAGTCCATTAATTGCAAGGACACAGAAGCCATGGCTGTGTTAAGAAGTTTCTGCTGGAGTTTAGAGAACATCAAGTAATCCCTACAAGCCAGTAAAAAGGCTTCCCCCCAAACTAGCCATTTCAGAATCCAATTAAGCTGGATCCTGAATTCATCAAGTAAATGAACCCTTTCCTAACATGCTCCGTAAAACAAGGCATGTTGCAAAGGAGAGCGCTGCCCTTACTTCAGAGCTTAAAAAGAAACCCAAACCAAAATAAGGCCTTTTTAATTTGTTAGAAAAATAAGATAGTAGCAAACGAATTGGCAACTGATTTCCACTTTAAGTCACCCTGTGTAGCACAGGAACCCATCAGTCCTTCCAGGACAGTAGAGCCAGACAGGTAACATTCACTGGCTCTTTCAGGAGAGAACATGTATACCCATAGCTTGCAATATCTTTGAAAGCTCGTACTTCCACCCCATTTCTCACACCCACAAGCAGGCCAAATAACATTTAATGCAGAATTACAAACAGCACAGCCACAGGTCCAAGGACCGACTTGCCAACTCCAGATTGGTTTGTCAGTTGAAACAGAGGCAGCCAGCTTCCAGCTAGCAACAGCTCCTTTCTCTGTAGCTGATGGGGTTCAGCTGTGCATTGTCCCTATCAGAAAGCTGTGAACAAGCCCTCACATAGCTTATGCTTCTCTGTGCTGAAGTTCCAGAGGTATTCTCTTTCCAAGCACGCAGAAATGTTATGTTCCTCCTACACTACACTAGCTTCTTCAGAAACAAGGGCAAACACATACGGACAGGACAGAAATGACAGCACTCATCACCTCTTTCAAATCAGTTTTCTAAGCTTCCTTCATGCTACCTCATTCCAATGCCTTCCAGCATCTCTCTAAGTTATGGCTGCTTACCGAAAACTGACAGGAGGAGCTTCTGCAGTGGATTCAGGGACTCAACCACCAAGCTAAATCAGCTAAACAGTATGCCAAGTAAATGAGCTCTGCAAACAACAAGGCTAAAATCCATACTAGCCTTGGAGTAGTTAAAAAGACATCCTGTTCCATAATGCATGATAGACCAAGTCCCTGGAAGGGTTTTTTGTCATATCTTTACAGGGAAGTCTGGACTATAATCTAGTATCTCCTAAGAGAAACAATCAACACAGAGTGGGAGCATGGCACTTTTAAGGCAAGATACAGAGGATGAGAGAGGGTATTTCTTCTGTTTCAGATTTGCTCCCTACAAGCCAAAGCCCACAAATACCTAGTACTGTGGTCATGTATGGCTGCCCAGGCTGTCCATTGATACCTGCAAAGAACATATTGGCACAATGAGGTATCGCTTACAATAGGATCAAAACCAGTATTTATACAACCCATGAATTATCAAAACTGGTGTCAATACTCTCAAGTGAAGGGTACTGGTCTCAGTCTGTAAAATAAGGCCAGTGTTTACCAAAACTGACAGTAAAATGTATGTTGTCATTGCTAAAAAGGACCTAATAAACACGCCCTTGAGAGTACATTTTTTTCCCACTTACAGATACGTAATTTGCAAAGTGAGTACAAACCTCCAAGGGACTACGAATAAAGGCATTTTCTAGAGCATTTCACAAAACACACCAGAGCAAAGTTCAGAGCCTGATTATGTACATGTTAACCTGATAAAAATAAAACCTGTGTCCTGTCAACAAACATGTAGTGTCACTGCCAGAAGTACAGACTGGGAGTAATCCTGGCCATGCACTGCATGTCAGAAAAAATGTGTTCTGAAGGGCACACACTTAAAAAAAGCTTTCAGCCTTAGTTAGGATTGTGTTTAACAGCTTCAACACCATCTCTGAAGAAAACATGTATTAATAAAGATACCTGGAAGTCATTTAGGAACCAATAAAAAAATTTTAAAGAGGAGGACCAGTGACGTAAACATCACTGTTTACAAGGATAGGATAAATCCTATGATCAGATGAACCCCATAACTAAGATAACTTTCAAACCCCCAAAATATTAGATAAATCAAATGCAAGAGTCTTCCCTGGCAATACTACAACACTGCTTCCTGGAATATCACCAGCAGAGTTTTGTTTTGTTTTTTTTTAACTCAGACTGAAAAATCTCTTTACTTACTTTAGACACTTCCCTGAAATAACTTTCACAAATACAATATGACCAAACAAATGGTCTCTCTAACCTCACAAGTTATGGGACCCTGCCATAGTCACTGACAATAGGTTGCAGTCTAAATGGTACAGCTGAATGATGTATGAGCTTAGACATATCTCTATGGAGGCCCAACAAATTGGTGGGAAAGAATGTCAATATAATAAGTGTCTGCTAAAATATTTCAAAGCCAGACTTTGATCTGTATTTAGACTATCAAATATCTGAAGAGAGCCAATAAAAGTGAGCTGCCACCAGCACACTAGTGATGAATACTGAAGGAGAACAGTGAAATGAAAAGTTCCTTCTTAGAAACAGACTACAGTCCCAGTGGACTTCCAGATACAATCAGGATAGAGCCAAGGCAAAATAGTGATTAACTTTGGGTCTTGGGAATGGTTACTATTTGATGAAAACAAAGTTGTGCCTATTTGTGGGCAGGAAAGGGCCAAGGACAGCACTACCACAAAAAATAGCTCGTAGGCATGGGAAGCCACTACCCCAGAGGAGGCAGACTCCAGGGAATAGGTGTTCTTTCTCCCAGTCCCACCAGAGCCCACTGGCACACATGGCTGTGCCCAGCAGAGGCTCACGGTGCCCAGTTCCCACCCAGCACTCACCAGATGAGTGAGAGAGGCTCTCTTGCCCTCAGTACTTGCTGAGCACAGCCCCCAAACACTTGCTGTATTTGAGTACTGCCACAGGTACCTTTGAAATGGCAGAAACCAGGGCGCATCCTCACTGTCAAAGGGGAACCCAAGCCCTCATAGGGGGTGAATGCAGCTTTGGGATTTTCTGTGAGTGTACGAGACCCCTTTGAATGTTAATGTTGTTGTTGTCATGAACTGTCCTTCCGTGCCCCAGCTGATGATCACAAGTGTGGTTGCCAACAGTCTGCAGATAAACAAACAGTTAGGAAAAGCCTTATGGCTTTTGAAAGGGGCAACAGAATCTCAGGGCTCAAGGCAGCAAATGCACTTTGCAGTAACAGACGCAAGTCCAAGAGCAGCTCGGGGAAGAGTGATATTTAACCAGATTTTCCTCTTAGGGTTAAACACCTGTGCTTGCAACAGCAGAGAAATCGATAGCACCAAAGGAAACCACGATGAGTGTGATGAGGAATGCTGCAAACTTTCCTGTACAGCCTTCCTCATTCACTTCACCTATTGCCTGCAGCTCTCAGCTATTCTAGCTCCAGGCTGGTTCCTCTGTACCTTGGTTCTGTGAGCTGGACTAATTTTCATGGGAGACAAGGCAGGAGGCTAATTAGAACACGCTTTTTCATTTGTGAAGGGACCACGGGGAGAGGAGGGGGGAGAAGAGAGCTCTTTGCTTGATCTGCCACCTAAGCAGTTTGTATTTGTTAGTGTAAACATAAACTGGATGATAGTAAACTGATGCCTAAGGAGCAATTCACCCATTAACCTAACAGTTTACACCCACCACCATTTATATGCACCATTAATATTTATAAGGATGACATGCATCTCTGACAGGAACTTTTGCCTCCAAAGACAACAGGATGTTATAGTATCCATGAAAGAAACCACTCAAGCATTCCCAGTGGATCCTGTCCACGCACACCATGTCTTTACACCATGCTGTAATTGTATTATTCACGGAGAGTCCGGATTACCTGCTGAAAGTTTGGATAGTGCCAGGCTCAAGCCCAAGAACATGAATGGGAACACACTTGCCGATATTACAAGGAGTCCTAAAACACTTCAGAGGTGCATTATTTCTCTGTGGATATTCCTCTAGGAGCTAGAGACCTTTTAAATGAACCAATACTGCAAAGTGAGACATGGAGTTATGTGGCAGAATCCCCCACCTCATGAGGAGTTACAACTTACCTGCGCTTCTAAAATACGTGGCAGGCAGCTGAGGCTGCAGGGTTGTCTTCCACAGTAGATGTCTTAGCCCCTGGGGCTGGCACAGGACCATTAGTGACAATATATGATCTACAGAGAACCAGGAACAGTTATGTTGCATTATATTGCTGTACGTGCAGACTCGCAGGAAAACACATGCAGCAAAGCCCTGATCTCATTATCTCAGCTAAAACTATGCTTCTCCCCCGCTAAACTACAAATATATCATGTATGGGAGCTGCAGTCTCCAGCAGGGCAGAGTTCCCTGCCTTAGGGAAGGTTTAACACTCCACAGGGGAGAGAGCAGTGCACATACACCTCACCATCAGTAGACAGCAGTATAGGTTTAAGCCTGTAAAGAACTATATGGATAGGTAGACAGGGTTTACCAAAATCTCCTTCAGGAACCACCATGCACAGGCAAGCAATAAGGTATTAGAAAAGGTATGCAAGGAACAATTTTTTACCAGATCGCAGTTGACATTTACATTAAAATGCATGAGGTTATCACAAATTGCTCCACCTGATGTGACAGAACTTGTTTAAAGTGGCACAAAAATGTCACATTACAGCTGTGGGCTAGAGCCGATAGCCTGCAGTGACTTCTTCCTCAGGTCAAGTAGTGCCCTGATATTTATGGCCCGTACATTTTTAACGTACAGCACAAATGTCTCCAGCATTTGTTAACTCATTTGACGTGCAGCTTTTCAAAGAAAATACAGAAAGACACGCTCCAGCACAAGAGCTACCAATGTGTAAAATTACCTTGCCACCACTTCCAACCGAGTCAGAAAAGAAACAGAACTTTCCAGCCATGTCCGACTCTCTCCAGCCATCCTCAGCCAAGCTTTGCTCGTGAACCACCAGCTTCAATGGACTGTGGATTAGGCCCTAAAATGAAGAAAATGTGAGACAAATCTCTCTCAGGTATTACATTCCTTTATTTCTCCTGCCTTCTTTCCAGACTGAATTTATGCCCTCACAAGGGTACAGTGCGTCTGGTGTAAATCAGCAGAATTTACACTAGATTAAACACAGTGTTTGAGTGTCTCTGATTACATACATTAGGAAAAACTATTTTTTCTTAGAAGGAAAACCTGCTTACAGACTCTTTTGGGGTTCATTGTTTACCACATGATTATGTACATTTGATATATTACTATATGTTTTTTAAAAGTGTAGTTGTGCATATGTATTTGTATATGTGTATATACATATGTGTGTGTGTGTGTATATATATATATTATAAAAAGATGTCTACGGACATTACACAGGTAATTTTGGCTCAGAACAAAGATGGCTCCCTCCAAATTGTAACATCTATTGCTTGGCTGTAGTTTGCATCCCTACAATTGTCTTTTTTTCTCCTATTAGGTCAACTATGAATAGACAAGGCACAAAATGCAGTCGCAGGTGTCTCTACTTGTCTAAATATAAAAATGTTATGTACCTGACCCGAACAACATTTGTGCTTAGTCTGCATTAATCATATCAGTGAAAAGATCAGCTAGTTTCAGCTACGTGTTACAAGGCGCATTGAGTTCATCAGAACTGGAAGGACAGATTTAATCATGCATTCACGGGCACCATCCAATTTTGTTTCTATCATCTAATGCAATGAGATGCATCACCTATAGAGCAAACTCTTTGCCAAAATCCAAACATCATTGCTTTAAGATACAAGAAAAAAAAAAAGTAAAAGTACCTTTCTGAAAATCAAATCTGTTGTCAGCTGTAATACAAAAAGCCGCCTGGTCCGAGCTCAGGCCTGCAGCCAGGACGTCCCAGCTCCAGGTCTCTCTCTGATGCTCTCCTCCGCCGCGGGCAGGCGAGCGCAGCACTGAACACCTCTACCCCAGTTTCCTCACGGATCAAACAAATATCAGCATATTGCGAGCCTGGATGTTTATGCAGCACTTTGAAGATGAAAAGCAGCATTAAGTCATGGTGGAGCTGACTAGGAGCTTTCGGGGTCTTTCTCAGAGCGAATTACCCAGCAAACCACGTGGGACAAGCCAGACACCAACCCACAGATGCAGATCAATAAGAGGTGATACACCACGCATCTGTAATGGGGAACGCGCACCACCACGCCAGGGAAAGGGGAAAGCTTGCGCCAGCCACCAAGAGCAGCAAGCAGCACCCAGGCACGCAGCTCGGAAACGTGCCGGCGGATCCCAACAGCTCCGCTTGCAACGGCGCCTTTCCCTACGGGTCCGGCCGCTGCCCGGGCACCGGGCGCTTTCCTCGCCACGCTCGCGTGGACAGCGTGCACAGCTCGTGCCGGACCTCTCGGCGAGGAGGGAGGAAACACCCCCCCAACAAAACGTTGGTTGCTCAAGGCGAAGCAAGCACCAGCAGCCCCAAGCGAGCGGGAGGGAGGAAAGTTATGCCGAACACGTACGAGGAGACAAGCGTGTGCAGAGGGCCTGTGCGGCTCCGCGCCTGTCTGCGACGCCGATTCAGGCAGCGGATGAGTCTCTCGTTTCCTCGGGCAGCGAAAATATGACATACATTACCGAGGAGAATAAAAAGAGGGAAACAAAGGAGCAAGAGCGAACACCTGTCGCTCTCTTTGGGGACGAGCCCTAATGCTTTTATTTGATTCAGTCTGTTGGGGGAACTGCAGCTGCCAACTGTCATCAGCATCAAGTTACGCACAAAGCCAGGCTGCCTCGCCTTGCCTCTCCTCCGCTCCGCTCCGCTCGGGAGGGAGAGGGAGAGGGACGGGGAGGGCCGCCCAGCACCGAGCGACCGGGGAAATTTCCACTCGGCGCCCGGCGCTCCTGCACCGTCGCCATCTCCAACGGGCACAATCCCCGTCCAGCTCCGAAACATTCCCCCGGACAGGGGCATGGTTAATTAGCTTATTTTAGCCGATCACAAAAGAATTGCTCTGGTATTCAAAGTACTGCTGCTACAAAATCTAAAATTAGCATGTCTTCTTAAGCAGACACTCAAACCCCATCTAGTCACGAGAGGGCCCAATTTGAAAAACTCGAGCAATTTTGATTAAGCAAAGACCAAAGGACTGGACTTATCTTTTGCTTCAAATGCTTCGATGCCAGTAGCTTCTTGCTTACATACGAATTGCCTTTTTCACACCCAGATTGCTGCTTATAATAGCTGCTTCCACTTCCTGCACCTTTAGCAGCAGGCACACTGTTAAACAGCTGCGAGGGACACCTCGGACGCGCCGCGCTCTCCAACAAAACCAGCGGGAATGTCTGCACGCTACTAAGAGACCAGGAAACACCCACGCGCATTTTTCAGGGCTCTGAACATTTAATTTTTTTGTTTTTTGGAAGGTGACCGATTTGCGCGAGTGCTTCCGCGGACAGGGCAGGCGCCGCCGGGGAGCCGGGGCACACCTCTCCCCCGAGGCACCTGCCTTCCCCCTTCCCCGCGCTGCTGCCAAAACCGGCAAAAAAAACCTGAAAACGGGCCAATCGCCCACGGCAGCTCCACCGTAAAGCTCACCTGCCCTTACGGGTAGGTCACACTGCGGCACTTCTAAGCGAGCTGCACTTAAACACTCCTGCTTTCATAAATAAAGCATCCGAAGTAATTTTCAAACAATCAAAAAAAAACCTATTTTTTTGTTTTATCCGCCCGGGCGCGCCACCCGTTTCGGGCGCACTTCCACCGGCGCTGCCCGCGCGGGCCCAGAGCCAGGCCCCAAACCGGCGCTCGACCCCCCTCCCGCGGCGCCTAACGGACCGAGGGCGGCAGTCCCCGGAGCGGCGCGGCGCAGCCCGGCCCGGCCCCGCCGCCGCCATGTCGCCGCGCGGGCGAACAATGCCCGCGGGCGGCCGGCGGCACCGCCGCCTCGCCGTGCCCGCTGCGCCCCGCCCCCGCCGCGCGCACAGACAAAGCGCCCGCCGCCCATTGGCCCGTTCGCCCGACGCTCCGGCTTCGCCCCGCGCGGCGCGGCCAATGGGCTCATTGACATGCAAATCAGAAGCTATATGTAGGGCGGGCGCGCAGGGCGGGGGCGGGGAAGCGGCGCTGGCGGGCAAGCAGCGCCGCGCAGCCCTCGGCTCGGCTCGGCTCGGCTCGGCTCGGCTCGGCTCGGCTCGGCTCGGCTCGGCTCGGCTCGGCTCGGCTCGGCGCCATGGCTCCGTCCTTCCGGCCCGGCAAGGGCCGCTCGCCGCGGGAGGACGAGGACTTCTTCGAGGCCAAGGGGGACAGGAAGGTGAGCGGGGCGGCGCCGCGCCGGGCGGGCGGGCGCGGCTGGTGCCCTGACGCGGCTGTTGGTTCCCTCAGACCAGGAAGCCGCTGGTGGAGAAGAAGCGGCGGGCGCGGATTAACGAGAGCCTGCAGGAGCTGCGGCTGCTGCTGGCGGACAGCGAGGTGAGCGCGGGCGGGTGGGCGGCGGGGCCGCGCCGGTTCGGGCCGGTTCGAGCCGGCCCGACGCAGCGCGCGCTGACGGCGGTGCCGCGCGGCGGCAGTTCCAGGCCAAGCTGGAGAACGCGGAGGTGCTGGAGCTGACGGTGCGGCGGGTGCAGGCCGTGCTGGAGAGCCGCTCGCGGGGTGAGTGCTGGCGGCGGGGCGGGCCGGGCCGGGCCGGGGCGGCGCGGGGGCTGGCGCGGCCGCCCGCCCCTCACGGCGCTCCCCTCTGTGTCTCCCCCGGGGCTGCGGGCGCCGCAGAGGGCGGGCGGCTGCACCGTGAGGCCAGCGAGCGCTTCGCCGCCGGCTACATCCAGTGCATGCACGAGGTGCACACCTTCGTCTCCAGCTGCCCCGGCATCGACGCCACCACGGCCGCCGAGCTGCTCAACCACCTGCTGGAGTCCATGCCCCTCAACGAGGGCGCCTTCCAGGACCTCATCGCGGACGCTTTGGCCGAGCCCTCGCCGGGGCTGGGGCCGGGGCCCTGGCCCGGCGGCGAGGCGCTGGTCCCGCTGGCCGAGGCCACCCTGGGCCTGGCGCTGCCCGCCTCGGTGCTCTCGCCCTCCTCTGGCGAGGAGACCTGCTCTGACTCGGAGGAGACGGAGGCTGAGCCCAGCCAGACCGCAGCAGATGGGCTGGACGCTTCCCGGACGCGCAGCGTGCCTTCCTCTAGCTTTTCCAAATCCATGTGGAGGCCCTGGTAACGGCGAAGCAGAGGGGGATCGACACAGACCTACCTAGCCAAGAGAGGGCCCAGGCACCGCGCTCTCCTGTGGCCATCGAGCGGCGCGGGGGACCGCGGGCGGCGCATGAGCGCGCATCGGGCATCGCTGTGCTTCAGGACTGCAGCAGTGGCACTCCTACGCTGTCACACCCTGACAGGCTAATAGCTAAATGTGTTAACATTTCATCTGCGTGTGTGTGTGTGCGCGCGCGTGTGTGTGTATGCAGCATTTTGTAACTTTGGGCGTTATTTTTATGAGAGTTTGGGGATGGGGTGGGGGGAGGAGAGGGTTGTTTTTTAGTAGCAAAGCTCTTTTGGTGGATGCACAGCAGTTATTTCATAACCCTATCGCTTTCTCTTGGCCCTTATAAATGGCCCAAATATCACTACCTTTTTCTCTGAAGAAAAAGCCCTTGTGCATTTTAAATCCTGACAGTTAACTCCATGAGAGATATGAGTTAAGTCTGCATGCACAGTTTTAAGTGTTCTAGTGATAGCAAAGATCCCTGAAAGGGGTTGGTGTGTTTAGCATCTTTATTCAGTAGTGGTCCAGAGTCTCACCTTCAGTGAAGGAAGAGAAAACTAGAAACCTGTTGAAATTAGATGAACATTTAAAATATTGGTGGCAGGGTGCCTTTTAGAAATGAGTGTCTTTATGCACATTTTGCTTTTAGCACATCTGAGTTTATTGTGACTTTATGTATATTTGGGTGTCAAATGTTTTTATTTCTAATCTTTAATAAAAAATACTGAATTCACAAATGATTGCATGTATTTTGGAGTGTGATACACTTCTCAGTTTAAAATTTACATGTCCCTATTGTTAGCTAATAACAAAAGTATGTAGGTGTTGTGGAAACAATGCTGGTAATTAAGCACTTAATTCTTGTACTAAGCATTGTTAGCTCAAGTATTGGAATTCAAATGTTGCCTTTGTGTAGTACTGGAAGATGCTTAGGTTATTGCAGTGAGCAACCTAGTACTGTGGTGGGGTTGGGCTCAGGATGCAGCTTTCTTGGGTAGTTTATCTGGATGCCAGCTTCAAACCTACTCCATCTCCCTCCTGAAGGTGGTGTTCATACAGCTGCAGCCCTACTTCAGAAGTGCTAGGCAAATACTCTCCTGGGGCATGACTTCACTTGAATTCTGTTTTTTTTTCCTGCTGCTGAATGCAAAGTTGACTAGGGTGTGCAATGGCTTTGGAAAGTATTCTTCAAAAGAAAATACTGCTGGGGGCCTGTGGGGCTTCAGCATTCCTCTACAGGAGGTTTGACACCTCCCCCTTCCTACTTTTGGAAGATACAGGCTATTTATACTGTGATATTAACCTTCCACAGAGCTGTGATTGTAGAAAGAAAAAAAGGATTGTGAAGTTGCTAAATACATGGAAGTTCCCAAACATAGAACAAGCAAGGAAGGAAGCAACTTAACTACCAGGGGACTAGACATGTAACTTTCCTTTGTTAACAACCCTATGGAATAATAAAAATGGAAACTAATGTTAGTGGTAGACTATTTCTTTATAATTTTATTTAAGCTACCTGAAGCGGGTGTTCCTATTCAAACATGGCCATAAGATTTGTGTAGCTTCTCTCCCCGCTTTTTGTGCTAAATTCTCTTTGAACTAGGGCGAAGGGTAAAAACCAGCTCAGCAAAGGGAGGTGAGAGCTGCTGTAATGACCTTTCTGCTTTAGGGAGGGAGTTTAGTGTTTTGAAGTGTAAATGAAGGAGCAGCCTGGGACACTTGCACTAAAAGTAACACCCTACACACAAGATGACCTTTTTGAGTGAGTCTGTCTCTAGTCCTAGTGCAAGGCCAGGTTTATTTTTATAAAGCCTCTTCCCCCAAGTAGCATGTAGTGTTTAATATTTCACTCTCTTTGCTCCATTAGTCCAGATGACAGTACCCCACAATAATCAAGGGCAGTTCATACGTTATGCATTGCAATGCATTACCCTGCTGACACCACTAAGACAGCCCCTGGCCTTTCATGTCTAGCAAACACCCCTTGCTCTCTAAGGTGGTCTCGAAAGGGAGGTAAAGCCACAGCCTGTTTCCTTAATACATCCAAGGAAGGAGGGGAGGACAGCCTGCCTTTGGAGCTGGGGACCCAGCTGCAGACAGGCAGGGCTGGAGTCAGCATACAGCTGTGCATGGCACCCACCCTGGCAGCTCACTGCAAGCACTGGCACAGACACAGCGGGGCTGGGCTGCAGACACTTGCCTGAGCTGTCTTCCTCCAGGGGTTGACATTCGGGGCCATTCCCAGGTCAGCCACAGCCCCTCCAACATAGGCAGGGCTGCAGGAACACCAGAGGCAGCTCAGCTTGGCTTCGTTTCCATGAGATGAAAGACTCAAGTTAGGGCTCTTCTGTAATGCTCCTGTGAAAGCAAGTGCAAATCCTGACACTTCGCTGACAGAAACGCAGCCTAGAGTCAACATAGAAGTGCCAGCTTTCCTTCAGTGGTGGGTGCTGTAGCTAGCAGCCGCGTCAGTCTCTGTGCCCCCATCTTTGTCAAGCAACACTGCAGACTTACACAAGGGCTTTTTCCTGTATTGGCCCTAGAGAATCAGAGCTGGCTGCCCCCCCCCCCCCCCCCCCAGTGATGCTTTTATCCACTTACCTGCTCCCTTTCCTGGAGTATTGCTGCAGGGGGTGCTGCTCTTCCCACAGCTGGGTACCCCACAGGGCTGTGGGCCCATGTGCTCTCGCTGCACAGCTGAGACACGTGCTCTGACAGAGCCGGGGACCTGGGCATGTCCCACCCGTGCAGCTGCAGAAGCAAACACGCAGGGAGCTAGGAACATGCTGGCTAAGGCTGGCTGGCCAGCTACCAAGCTATCTGCTTTCCAAAAGCCAGGATGGCTAGGAAGAGCCACAGCAGGAGGATAACAGACCTTTCTGCATGCAATTCTCAATCCTTTATTAGCTAAGAAGAAAAAAACTAGGCCAAAGCAATGCTACTATTAGTTTTTTTAAAAAGTGTCAAAAGCATTTTAGAAATGTGTTAGCAATAAGGCTTTTTTCTTTTAATCCACAAATTAGGTTCACAGAAAGTTTACATCCTCTGATTAGGTGTTGCTGGATTTCTCCATTTGCATTTCTGTACCTTACTGCAAAGGTGTCAAATCTGACACTTCCTTGACAAAGGAAGAGGTGAGCATTTTGGGGGTGGGACTGGGGAAGGGAGGGGGGGGAGGAAGGTTTCCAGCAGCTCTGATGAAAAATGAATGGAGCCTTTTCAAGTCCTTCTCTATAGAAGCTGCCTTTATTCTTTTCCATTCCAAAGTAATATAAACAGACTATCTGATCTGACAGTGTACTGCATTGTAAAAGGAGAGGGGAGCAGCACACGACAGAGGGGCTCCCGTTTGATATGCACTTAAAGAATAAGAGAAAGAAGGGCTCATTTTCCCCTCTCTTTGCATGTCAGTCACTCACACCTGTTGCAGGAGGAAACTTCCTTCTTAGACTAGGAGAGTTGGGAGGACTTATGGTTCAAACCTTCTCCTAACCTATCAGCAACACCTACCAGATCTTTTGTTGGAGCCCTTCAGCCAGGATGAAAGGTCAAGCTTTCAAATTCTGCAAATCAACTTATGTTTTCCTATGTCTCCCATCACGTAGGCTCTCTGCAGAGTTTTCACCTCCAAATAAATCCTTCCAGTCTCTATTTCAATTAAAAATAAAAGAATAAAATTCAGTCCAGCACTCAGAAGTGCAGTTAGAGGAAGAGGCCAACTTGCATGCATATATCATGGTATGAAAATTTCTGCTAAGCAGGCAATTGTCTGTAACACTGAGAATTTGAACATCCAGGATGCTGTCACTAGCAGAATGTTACTTATACAAATCGTAGAAAAGGAGAATTTATTTCTACAAGTATGCTGAGATTAATTTTGGTTAATCCTGGCATCCAGAACCTCACCACTTCATGGCAAACTTTCCATAGACATCATCCCTAAGGCACAGGAATGATCCAGTTTGACATCTCCAGCTGTTGGAACCCAGGTTCAGGATTCTCCCCTTTATGGCCTCATCTCCGAGTGTCAGCTCACACACACAGTCTCCAGCCCTGCCTACTCCTCCTCTCTGCAGAGACAGGGACGCAGGCACATAGGTTTTAAGGCTCCAATGTTCAGCTTTCAGAATGCACCAAGACTTCTGCCCAAACAGACCTTCCCTCTCTCCTCTGAGAGGAAAAACCGGGCCAAACAGCATGTCCTCTACTGAGTTTGGCCCACCAAGCACAGCTTGAACTATGCTCACTCGGACCACTGCAATACACAAGCCACTAGGAATGGGACCTGGGGGGGGAACATCATCTTCTCGTTCCACGGATGGGTACAGAGGTTTGAAAAAGGCCATAGGAGGCACATGGAAAACCCAAGGATCAAAACAAGACCTCACCAACACAAGCCAGCTGACTTAACCAGAAGCCTATCCTTCCTCTGCTGAGTTCTCCAAGGACAGACTTTTTTTTTTCTTGCATGAGATCTCCAATTCCAAATTGTATTTACATACTTTCTAATACAAATTTCCTGAGCCCGTAGTTATCTGAATGGATAGTCTCACTGAACCGTGCACTTTAAGCCTCCCGGGCCACTCAACTTAAGAGCAAAACTGAAGAAAGATTCTCTCTCCTTGCATGGGATTTTTAGTTCCCTAAAGAAAATAGTGTTTCATTATTTATTTCAGCAAATGCAATTCTAGTTTCTGCTTTTTAGTAGGGAATTTAAAGAAAAGTTAAGAAAAAAAAATCTGAGCTGATGCAGAAAACATTCAAATATGAAAATATATCTTACAGCAAAGGACTTGAAGCTTAATTATTTAGTTCAACAAGAAGATGACTGAGGTTGATTTGATTATGTTGCATATGTACCTTCCAACTGAGGAAGTCATGAGTTCAAGAGGGCTTTTAATCTGATGAAGCAAAGCCATAAATGCTAAAAGCTAGATACTGGGACAAAACTGTGTGAAATGAGAAGGTAAAAATTTTGAAAATAAACACTGGAAGAAACTTTGAGAAGTAGCAAATTCCCTTTTTCTCAATATCATCAGGTCAACTATCAGAGTATCTTTCCAGAAGCAAATATGGGTTGCTTGTATAGGAACAAAAATACTTGGTGAAACAACACACAGGCAATTAGAGTGGATGACCCCTTCTGGCCTTAGATTTCTTAAGTAAAAATTGAGGAAATTTTATAGTTTTTACATTGATCTGAGACTAAAATATAGGTTGAGAACATGGGGAGCAGGGGTTTTTTTGCATATGGGAAAGTGCAGACCTAGGGCTTATTCAAGTACGCTTTTGCAGATAGCTTCAGAAACTGCTCAGATTCAATCACCCTCTGCTTCTGCTTGTGCAGAAGCTCTTAGACCATTTTGGTACAAAGTAAAGCAGCCTAATTCACAATTACCACTGAAAATGGCAGAGTTTAAAAGTATCCTTGAATGACATGGCCACTGAGGGGAAATGGAAATTACCAGGCATCACTGGAATGCATACATTCAGAGATGTGTTTCAAAATGCAACTCAATTTCTAGCCTTCTGTAGAAGCCTCACTGTATTTTCAGGTCAGGACCATATGCAATGGCAGGCACACCAGCAACACTTTAGAATTTCACTCTCCCAAAATTGAGTCCACCAGAACTGACATGTGCTAAACAAGGTCACTATAAAATGCCTTCTATCTTCACCATGCACTAGATTTTGCAGTTGACATTCCACAAGCTGAGACAGGGAGAAAAGAAACCCAATATACAAACAACAACAGAAGATACATGAACGCCGTTATCTACTCCACCAAAGTTTTCCACTAACTCAGAGAGATTGTTCACAGCACCCACATGCCTAAACCACCGAAGTTTCACAAGCTAATTTACTTACTTTGAGCCAGCAAATGCTAGTTGGTGTTTATGACCAGCCTTCACAAAACACGGGTGTCTTTGTTAATCACTGCTGAATCCCAACACAGGTGGATTCTAGCTATGAATTGGCCTTTGCACCATGCCAAACCAACATGCCTCAAATCCTTTCCCATTCAAAAGGCGCTCAGCAAACTCCCCGCAGAGTACAGGGAGTTTGAGATTACATTACATCAACCTGAGCCTGGTCCAGAATTTGTCCTTCACAAGAGCGGATTACCTGGCCAGAAGACAAAAGTGTAATTGAATCCACTAGTCCAAGCAGAAGGAGCACACAGCTTCTTACCAAAATCTACGATTCTGGAGCAAATCTCTACTGAGCAGCTGTTATTCTCAAGGCAGCTATGAGCTTCCCACTTATTAACTCCTCCATTAAATTTGCTATTTTTTAAATAAGCCAAGACAGGTTCTCAGTAAAGTCCATGACAACATCATACAAGCTAGCATTGATGTGTTCCTAAACCTAGGGAATTTTGGGATACCTGTACAGAGTGTCCAGGATGTTCTCTAGCTACCAGAAAGCTTTATATGAAGTGACACATAATTTAGAAAGTTCCCAAATGTGCTTGTTCTCAAAAAGAGTTGTATAAGACTCAAAGTGCACAATTACTCCCACATCATACTTTATCTGACCTGTGCACAGATGCACAGAAGCAGCTGCCTAGAGCAGCACTGTTATGTGGACAACAGGGACAACCAAGCCAACCAACAGGTCTACACAGCTCTTTTTCTGCCACAGTGGGTTATCTACAACACTTCATTTTTATCAGTGACCACACTAGCTGTCACAGAGCAGAGTCTGTCAGGGTGACTCACTAACAGTGGGACAGACTTCACTTTCAATTGTTGCAGGAAATAGGAAAAATGATTCACATCCTTTCAGCCGGCACTGAACCAGAGCCTTGTTCCAAGGCTAGAAACAGTCCAGTCATGAAGAGAGTCTTCAAAATGCACTGTAAAAAACCCCAAGTTCTGATTCTCTGTGCGTACTTAGAAGGCTGTTCCCACCCCCATTCCTTCCCAGAGGCATCACTTCTCTGTTTGGGAAGTTATATTCAACTCCCTGAAACCGCTTTTAAAAAATGAACACAAAATCTTACCTCTCTGCTTTTTGCTAGGTAATCCTAGCATTGGCTGCATTTCCACAGAGGACAAGCAATAATATCTATCTGCTTGCTTTAACATTTTAACACTTTGGGATTTTTGAAGTTTAAAAGATGCAATGAAAATATTATACTGATGTACCAGTTATTATAATGACAGCCAGTAACATCTTTTTCTTGCATATTTCTAACAGGGCTTCACAAAGAAAGAAAAAGTGTTATTACAGCTCTTTTTTTTTTTTTTCTTGAGGTGAAAGAAGAAATGTAAAAGGAATTTGCCAACAACAAATGAACAACAGTCTCCCAAGGCACACTCTAGCTTCAGACTGACTACCACCACTTCCAATGGACTGTTTTCTACAATGGAAAAACTTTTGCCTACATCTTTTGCAAGTTTATACAGTTATACACCAATTTACAGCTGTTATAATCAATTTACAGCACAAACAAAAGGGAGGAAATGGTGCAAAGAAATCGATGAAAATCTCCTTAAAGCTTCCTTTAGGAGGAAAGGAAAAGTGAAGGGGGACTTCAATGAATAACTTTCATTTAAACTAACAGGGAGAAGGAAAACAGGCCAGAGCATTTCCTCAGCTCTCATTTTCCTCATCTTTCATCAAGTCTTCACCAAAATCGAAGGTCTTGCTGCTAATCACAGGAGCAACTGCTGTTAGGTGTAGCCAACGGCTTCTTGTGCTTCATTTCGTATTATACACTAGATTTGAATGAGTACACACAATGCAAGCAAAGGCTTTACCCTCTCTAGGGCAGAGTCTGTCACCAGTCACTCCTTCCTTCCATTCTCTATTTGTGCAGTTTGGAGTTAACATCAAAATTACATTAATGAAGAACTGGTCACATGTCTCTCAAGGTGGCATTCTTGTTGTTTAATTGGCCAGTTCTGGTAAACAAAGACACAGAATTTACGTTCTGAAGTCTCCTATGTCTAAAATACTGTGCGACTCATGGATTGGGTGAAATGCTAAGATTTTGCATAAATAGCAAGTGTTGATATATCTAGGGCAAATGACAGGTGCATATGCTCTATCTTCTTGCTCTGTTTGCACACCCAAACAGGTTTAGTAAGTTCCATCCCACCTTGAACAGTTCAGAGACCAGTTGTCTTTGGCCAGCCTAACATTGACCACTCTGACTCAGCAATGTACACAAATGTAAAATTAATAGATGTAAATGACACAGACCAGACTGTAAATGAAACATGGAAATGAATATAAAGAGAATCACTGTAATGTAAGAGGCTCAGGAAAGCAGAATTACATGCAGCCAAGCTGTGAAGCTTCCAGCGAAGGGCCACAAAGATGATTAAAGGTCTAGAGCACCTCTCATACGAGGAGAGACGGAGAGCTGGGACTGCTCAGCCTAGAGAAGGGAAGGCTCAGGGGGATCTTACCAATGTTTATAAATATCTCCTTGGGGGGCCTGTCAAGAGGATGGGGCCAGACTCTTCTCAGTGGTGCCCATTGACAGGACGAGAGGCAACAGACACAAACTGAAGCACAGGAAATCCCACTTGAACATGAGAAAACACTTCTTCACTGTGAGGGTGGTTGAACAGTGGAACAGGTTGCCTAGAGAGGTTGTGGAGTCTCCATCCTTGGAGATGTTCACATCCCAGAGTCCTGGGCGACCTGCTCTAGGTGACCTGCTTGAGCAGGGGGTTAGACCAGACAATCTCCAAAGGTCCCTGCCAACCCCAATGATTCTGCAATTCTTGTGGATGAGAAACCAAAAAACCACTGTTGCTCGTGATACATTTCCTGTAAAAAGGTAGCAGAACTGTATTACCATGCGGTGGGGAGAACTCTGCTCTCTGGTCTGAATCAGAAGTTCCAACGTTAACACCGGGTCTTTTCCATGGAGTCGTTAAAAACGTATCAGCATTTGGCCTCTCTCAATTCCCCATTAGAATTCCACTAACCAAGCACAGAAATTATTACTGCTGGGACTTAGCAGGGGAGCCTAACTGGTACTACTGGTTTGTTTTCTGTAGCATTTGTAACCATGGCATCTGAGCAGTACAAAAGAAAAAAAACATGCAACTTAAAAAAGGAAATGTTTCCACTTCCCCTGTCCTTACCCTGAAACAAAAGAGTATCATTTTATTACAAAATTTAGTACTTATTTTTCGTGTTTTCAGGGAACATTAGTACTAGGAAACTGTTTAAACAAAATTATTTTACATGTTGCTCTAAGTAAAATTATAGGTGGATTCAACTGGCAGTTACCTATTCGGTTTCAGGTTTCAAAGACACTGATGTCTGAAGTGTCTGGAGAAATAATTTTGATTCGACTCGGTTTCTGATTTTACCTCAGAGTTCAGATCTAGATCAAGATGTTGACAGTTCCAGTATTCAGAAACTTAACTTAGCCCCAGAATCCAAGCGAACAACCCTTCGTGAGGTTTGGTTCTGCAACTGAAGCTTCTTTTGCCAAAGGCTCTAACTGCACTTTCTTCTCTCTCCCTCATTTTTTTTCTTCTTTTTGTCTAGACATGGGGCAAT
This sequence comes from Apteryx mantelli, assembly GCF_036417845.1. Lineage (NCBI taxonomy): Eukaryota > Metazoa > Chordata > Aves > Apterygiformes > Apterygidae > Apteryx > Apteryx mantelli. Next base: position 25,109,196 of record NC_089986.1, on the reverse strand, counting down.
TCCAACCTTCCCTGTTTTGACAGCTTCCTCATTTTTTATGGTTGCAGCCCATAGAGGCACACAGATTTAACCCTGTGCCTTCCTTTTGTGTCTGTATTTTAACAGCTCTGTCTCCACTGAACTCAACAGTTCTTAAAAGTTCAAATATCCACATGACGTAAGAGGCATTCGTCTTCATCTCTTTCTCAAAGCCTCTTTCTGATAAGTAACTGCTCCATCTTTTCCAAAGGAAGATAAAATTGCGTTTAGTTGTAGATAAACAATTTTTAAAAAGTTAGTGTTAAGTGATTTCAAAGAAGAGGCTGTGCACTTTGGAACTGTGCTATTATCTTCTTCCTCCAATTCTTTCAAGGAAGTCACAAATCAGAGTGCAACAACCCAAATGTTTCCCGAGCAGCAAACTGTCATGTTCTATATATAGCCCACGTGTTACAATTCAGTCCTTGTCTTAGATAAGAGCCTTAGAGGTATAGCAACACACAATGCTTGGAAGCTTGCAGATACATTTAATTACAGCAATTTACGCACAGTAAGTCTTGGCAATCAGTTTCAAGTAACTACTACATGCGTTGATAAAGCCTAAAAAGTTTGGAGATGGCTATTAACATCCAAATTCCCGGGAACACTTCAGCAAAACTAATAATACATATTTCTTACTCGTACACGTACACACACGCACCACTTCAAAAAACAAATTTTTCTATCTGAAAGTTTCAAGACTTCTTTGGAAATTCTTGAATAAGCAAGTTGGACTGTATAAATCAACTTGGTGATAAATACCATCTCCATTTATAGACCCTTCTTAGAAGACATTAGAAGGCAAGTGCTGCATTTCCTGGCTCTGATTTACTGCCAGCTCGTTCAGACACATTGATGATTTACATTATGTTGGCCAAGATATCCCGACCTTCCTCTGCATTACTTCAGTTTGTCCCCTTGAAAGTCACTATGGGTAGCATTACTGTTCAACAACTTCCTGAGCATTTGGACCCTTTGATCCTGCCAAATACATTCGAAAAGACTCTACCTGTAAAGCCACTCTTGTCAGTGTAATGAGTAAAAGTTAACACCATAAACTTCACAGGCCTATGAACACTAAATTAGGTGCCAAAGGCAGTCATATATCACTTCATCCAACTAACTGTCAGTAAGACAAATCTGTAAAACCACTTACAGTATGCAGTCTGGTTCAATCCTGTATCATTTTGCTGTGAAATTGAGTAAAACTATAAAACATCGTACACAGATTAGGACATAGATATCCTTATTTTGTTAGTTTGTTAACTAACAGTCTATCAGACAGAAACTTTTTATTTATTTATTTGTCAAGGACAGATTTTCCTTGAAAATCCAAACCATAAATTCTTGCCAATTCTGTTCTTTAAATTTAAGATTTAAACATCACCTCATAATGACAAAGTATATGCAGAAAAGAGATTTTAGGTGGATTGGTAGGACTAATAATACATATTAAGCTGTTCATAAGTGTTTTCACAATCAGGTCTTTTTATCTGATTGCAGTCAAATTCACAGCATATTTTATGCAAGATAACTAGTATTAAAAGTATTAAACACACTGCCTAACTAGATACAAAGTTTAAGGAGCTTCCACTCAAAGTAGGTTAGCTAACCATCTTTTTGTATACACGTAACTAAAAGACACAGGAACAATTTTCCATTTTTTTTACGTTATGTGGGGCTTCTCTACTGTTGTCATGTGATTTTGGCAGTTACAAGCTTTAACACAAATCTAAAATACATATATTTGGATTTGTTTCTGAAAGGAGGAGAGGCAGAAGAGAACATAAAGGCTAAAAACACGAACAAAAGTCTTCCAGTTAAACAGCCTGCAGGAAGGTGGCATTTTGGAAGAAGTATGCATCTTCCTAGAAATCAGATCCGAACACAAGCGTCTCCTCCCCATCGCTCCCCTCCCCTTGTGGTATAAGAAAGCCTGCACGGAGCAGCTGGGGCAAAGTCCTCCCCGCAGGCAGCGCAGCGCAGGCGGCAGCGCTCGCAGGACGGAAAAGGAGGGGTGTTTGAAGACAACGGCCATACAGAAATGGAAACGGCTCCTGAAGAGCACATTCTCCAAACTGTCATTTCCTTCTGCACTGTTTCACAGCAGACGCTTTCCCAAGTGCACACATTGCAATACTTAAGACGGCGCCTTTGGTCCCACACCGGCAGCCACCTCTGTGCGAGGGCCCGGAGGCGCGGGCAGAGCAGCCCCGGAGCTGAGGGAGCTCGGCTGGAAGCCTGGGGCTGCTACCACGGCTTCCCTGCCGCTCTGGAGAGCGCCGTGCGACCAGAGTGCTCTCAGTCATTCCCGCGTTTTCTATATCCTGATGCAAAGGCATACCTTCCTTCAACCCCACTATTTCCCAGAGAGAGTGTTTTTGGTAAGTTTAAACATCAGCTAGTCCAAATAGGAAGAAAAACAGTTCTAAAAGCTAGCTATTACATTCCATAATAAGAGAATACAGTAAGGTTCATATAGATACCCTCTGAGACTACAGGGGCTGGTTGGTCTAGGAAGTTACATGTCTTCTGTCACTGCAAGAGACTAGCAACAACACACTACTTTGTTTCTTAAAATTCTGTATTACTACAGGAACAAAAAATGTATTTTAGGACTGTAGAGGTAACAATACCCATGTGTTGCAGCTATAGTAGGGCCTTGCTGCTCTTCAGTGTTTAGTACAAAGTTGCTCTGTAGTCTAATTAAACACTTTCACCATAAACCTCTGGTTTTACCAAATCTAAAAATGCAGCCGAACTGCAAAATCTTTTAAAATGTGGAAAGTCAGATTTGGCAGATTTGTCAGTACTCAAAATACACACTGAAATTTAAAGGGGATGGGAGAAGTTATAACACAAGCACAAGAAAAGCATTAAACCCAATTTATATATAGGCTCCAACCTTTATATGCTCCAGTAATTCTGTATAAACTCTCAGCAAGAATGCAAATGCTTAAAAGAAGGAGAGATGCATTCAGGCATAGTACAAGTCATAGTACACAAAACAGACAGATGGTTCAGATTAAAACATTAGGATAAATGCCTATTTATAATCCACACTATGGATGTTGCTCTTACCTGGAAAGTGGGAAGAACTGAGTCAGTCTTGTCAGGCCCCCATGGAGCTGAGTCGCCCCATTCCCAGGGCTTGTCTAAATCAGAGAACAGAGGTAAAACACAGGCCACCCAACTCTTATTTTGGCTCTTGCAGCATTGGGTGACTTGAAACGTGTACTCCTGAGAGTAACAAGAAAAAGCAGGCAGGGAGGTAAAACAAAAGAGCATCACTGGGGCAAAGTTTCGTCTTGCCTATGGGGCTAAACACTAATGAGTGTTATGTGATTTAGCCCCATCATATTGAGAGCACAACAACATTGAGCCCATTCAAGTTGTTAAGTCTTTTTATTTCTAACAGTACTAACACATTACATGTTTTCCGCCATCACTTTCAGTTTCCTATTGTCACGTAACTGTGACATGGATTTCCTGGCCACAAAAAGAGCATTCCCGAGTATCTCATACTGTTTCTATGAACACATATTACTGTGGACTTCCCAGTGCTGCGGCTGCTTCACCTTACGCTGTTAAGCCCCACTGGAGTTTCTCAGGCTTGACTTGCTCAAACAGTTAGATCAATCACCAAGTTTTGCCACCATGCAGATCACTCACCACTTGCATTTTTTATAGTTATACACTAGGAGGACTATTAAGAAGCCTTTATTTCATATTTACCTTCTACCATTCTAGCAGATTGTTTCCTTAAGAATTACAACAGAAGATGGAGTAAGAAATCAAGGCAATTCTTCAGTTTTCACTTGCAAGGGACTGTGCCACACACAAGGACATTAGCGCGTTGCTGCAACCAGCAGCAGCAAGAGCTGGATTTCCACAGTCCCACTGTGGCAGCAGAAGGGACAACACACAAAGCTTTGGCAGGGAGAAAGGAACACACCTGTTTAAGAGAACCAAAAATTAAAGCCAACTGGAGAAATGCATTTGCCAAATTTATTCAACCTACTAGTTGTCAGCACTTTTATGATTGGGTTCCTTGGTTTTCTGGTTTCTACATTTGGTTTTGTTTCGCTTCCCCTATGCAAAAAAAAAAAAAAAAAAAAAAATCAAAACAAAAAAAGAACAAAAACAGGAAATCTAAAAGGAGTCAACTGGTGACAATGGACGGGAAAGCAGCAGACCTTACCTTAGACAATACCAATTACATGAAAAAAAGTATAGCCAATATTTTCTTGGACAGCAGTAGAATTTTTAAAGTTGATAATGCAACAATTTAGCAGAGGATAACGTGTTCACTATATTCTGTATTAATATACAACAGGTTACAAACAGGTACCTACACAAATCCTAAAATACCAGGAAAGTCTACTCCAGCCTCACTTTTACACCCCACACTGGCTTATATAACCATTCCCCCATCAAGCCATCTATCCCAGGGGCAGCAGGTGCTTGAGAACCACCTCACTACTGGTCTCCCCATTCTGTAGGACACAGAAATCACTGTGCCCCCCACGGGAAATGCATCAGTTATGCCACAGCACCTGCTCCTTTTGGTTAATCCAGTGCTGACAATTCCGTTTCTCACAGGTACAAACGTGTTCTGCGTGTCATAGCACAGGGCCTGCCACCTGAACTGCGCTCTCCAGGTGCCTCGGGACTTTGCACCTCTTTCACTGGGTATTCTACAGCTAAGGTACATGTTCTTCATTAATGGATGACAAAAGGTCTTCAAATGTTTGCATCGTTCACTGAGGTTAAAACAGTATTCATGTGCTGTCAGCAGCTTCTTTTTGTCTGCAAATGCTAGGTGTAATCTAGAGCCAGAAATACTGTGGAATGAAATCCCGTCACACTCACTCCTTTTGCACATGGCAGCAGGGAGGTACCTCGAATCTTTTTAGCACGTGCCAGGAGAAACACACATGGTCAAGAGTTCTCAGTTGTCTCCATTTTTACCTAGATATTTTATACTTTTTTCAACTTAGGAGGCCTGGCAGAAGTCTCCCCCTCCCCCCTTTTTAAAGTAGTACCAACAAAGTACATTTGACAAAGTTATACACCTTGTGTCTCATCCCCAAAAATGCTGTCCTCTTCCACAGTCCCTAAGAAAAAGGAGCTGGTGAGCTGCTCATTATCTCCTTCAACAACAGATCTAACACATTACTCAAGCTCCTAGCCACTTGTGAGCAAGTAAACACTGGAATTTCTATAAATTACACTTATAAACATTATTCTTCTAGTAGTCTTTAGTTTGTTACTTTGACAGAAGCATGCAACTTACTTCACCATTTTGTTTGAGCCAAGAGCTGACCAACACGTTGCTCTCTTTTTCCCCACCCTTGCTAGAGAGATCAGGAAAAAAAGCACAATCAAAAACCTTAAAGCACAATAAGGAGAACCTTTGTTCTCCAAATTCCCGACAGCTCTAAGCAGACTAAAATCTGTTGGTTTTCAGTAGTCTGCTTCCCTTTTCCGAGCAGAAAGTTCATATCTTGCATTCACTATCATTGGACCAACAGCTCTTTATTATGAGTTTTCTCATTATTTTATTTGAAATTGAAGCCACAGCAAATAATGTAACAGCAAACTCAATAGCCCAAGAAAAAAAGAAGCTGAATAGAGGAAGAACAGGGGCTGCAAAACTGGCAAGTTTAATCACAGGACTCCAGTGACGCCTAGGGGCTACAGAGGTGAGAGAAGCTCTGACGGACTGCTACCAACAGTCCTGCAGCGCAGAGCAAGCCATTACCTTTGGGTGCTGACAGAAGGCAGATCACCAAGAAAGAATATATGAATACCTGTTTAATTATTCTATCTACAAACGAGGTATGAAACATTGCTTGGTAATTTACTGCATCAGCAACACTTCTGTTCTCCCACTGTTACATACAAATTATCAAAACACACGTCTGAACACCAGCACAACACCCTCCATCCTGAGGCACACAACTGCCCTGTATATGTGCAGGGCCCTCAGATTTGCAGTCCCATAAAGAGCTTGATTGATACACGTCTCCGCTGCATGCTTAGTTAAGCAAAATGTTTTCAGAGTTCACATACGCAGAACTGCTCACATACTCAGGGTCAATTCAGAAGACTTCAAAGGGACGTGGGAAATGTGTCAAACAAGCATGCTTTAAAATGCAATAAGCCTTTGCAGCCGTGCACCCAACGCTAGAATTCCACACGGCATGCGGAGGCAGTTGACGCATCTGTGTGCTGCACTGTCTGGTGGTACAGAAACACCCTCATTTTGCAACTCACAAAAACTGCTTGGTCCCCCACAACTAAACTAGGGCTTGGAGTAGCTTCTTCTTTTAAAATAAATTCAAAAGAACCATAAAAAAAAAAACTTAATGAGGATGCTGATAATCTAAGTACTTCTTAAACTTGAGGAGGAGGAGCCAGGAGGTCTAAAGCAACACCCCACAGCCACTGAATTACTCCATTGTTCGCAGTAAGAAAACAGAAATCTTCAAGCCTCCGCACTTTCTCCTTCCACTTCTTCCACCCATCAGCATATAAAACGAGAAAATCAACAGGAAAGTGCACCACCTTGACCAGTTTCAGAAGTCTTCAGTCTTACACCACCTCGAAAGACTAATAATCACTACACAAAGCAAACTCAGTAACTGGAACTCTCTAGCTCTAAGCCAGCAGTATAAAACTAGAGGGCCACAGAAGAAAGTAACAATAGCTGACATTAAACACACAGAAAAGGAGAATGTGTCTTCTAGTGTTTTTGAGCAACTAATACCTTAAGCTACATTCAAACACAGAGAACCCAGCTGCATACCCTCTTCCAGGCATCAATTTTGTACATGCTCCCTGAATGACTAGTCAACATGAAGATTCAGTCTTCCATTTGAGCACTAAACTTACAGGTCAGACAAGCTGGCGAACATTTTATTTAATATACTTCAGGATAGAAAGCTACAACTAACTGTGGCTTGCAAATCCTTCTCTGTTTGAAAAAACCTGTTCACATATTAGTTGTAATGTATATATTTTTTGCATCTTACATGGAGGAAAAAGCTCAATAAACAGAAAGGCAACTAAAAATATATCTGTTTTATTTACCAGTTTTCTAAAAAGCAAAGTCATAAAAATTAGTCACAAGTGGCAAAACCAAAATATATTGCACAGTGTACAGAAAACATCGTTGACATGTTGACAAAATGTCATCACAAATAAGTCAACTTACAACAGTTTGGAAAAATTACAGCTTCAGAATCTTATCTATAAATGGAGGCATGTAGATTTAAAGTTACAGGAAAATATTTTAATACCACCCTGTAAATGCAAACACTTTAAAGGATGCAAGAATAAGTTCTTAAGTAAGCACATCCACGAAATGCTCTAAATATACTTCTCTTCCTTTCACTAAGTTATGGTTACAAGATGGTCATTAAAAAAAGAAAAGAAAAAAACAACAAAAACAAACAAGGATAAAAGCATGCTAAAGCAAAGAAGTTCACAAAGTGGTTGAAAAGTCCCTGAAAATCATTTGTATAATTATGATGCACTCCTTTTATATAAAGCTTTTATTTTCCCAAACCCTGGTCCAATTAAAACCATTTGTTTTTAAATGTTAAAAAAAAAAAAAAAGAATATAGGTAATATGCTGGCATAGCTGCACCGTTCCATTTATGATTAAAACATTTAATACATTGGACTTGAACACCAACATTTTAAATTCTCTCATTCAGTTTATATTTACATATGTTTAAGTTTAATAGTTTAGCAAGATCAAAGACAGGAATTGGATCTTGCTGGGTAGTGTTTCACACTACATTTAAGATATTTACTCTTTAAGTTGTGATTCTACTTGTTTCACAAGTTCGTTCTCTCTACTAACTCCAGAACCTGTCTCCAATGCAAGTTTTGTCATGACAACGTCCAATTAATAACTAATTACTATACATATATTACTTCTTCCACCCAGCAAATACCAGCCACTTCTGCACATGTTTTTGGTGGCGTTAAAATCTAACTTCATGTCCTCTTTCTATGCAGGGAGAACTATTTTTATAGAATGAAGATAACCTGAAATTTCAGTGAATAGAAATGTTATCCTAATAAAAGGAAAAAAAAAAAAAAGAGAAACATTTCATGAAAAATATTTTAAGAGAAACATGTCAAAGTTAATTGAATTTCTCCATATGTTTTCCAACCCAAGGCCTACAGCTGTTATCTAGCAGTACTGCAACTAAATGCCCTTTACCTAACCAATTTTGATAAAGTTATTCTTTTTTGTTCTTTTCCCACAGCCAACATGTACGAACAGCACAAGAACATAAAGTACACATATTCAAGTCAATACAATCTCAGAGACATTAAATTAAATCCTTGACAGCAAAGGATTCTACCCACACTAAGCTTTAGATTATGCAGTTCTAATACAGTGAAATTGAATGCTATTCTCAAAATCTCTTCTTTTTATAAGAACTTCCTTTAAATTAAGGGAAATGTCTCTTCCTCTCTTGCCACGTGCAAGTTTGATGTTTATTTAGCCAAACAGAAAAACGGATGGCCAACACTGATGGCCAGCTTCATGAAGGAACAAATCAGAAGGAGAGGTTAGATAGTTATACCAAGCTTTGTCTAACAGTCACTGGAGCATCCACAGTCATTCTCTGCAGTCTCAGTTCTTAAATCTTTAAGCATAAAGATATCCTGTGGATAAGTTCTCAGAAATGATGCTTCAAGATAATAAACAGTTCATAGTACTGCAGCATCCATTTAAATAAAAGGCTACAAAGTTGGCAGCACTCATCTATACTTTCTTACACATTCACATAAGAATTTTAACCTAAGGCCTTCTTAAAAAATTAGTTCTACTTTGCTTTTAGACAAAAAAAAAATTCTACAGTCAAAACTATAGGAAACAAACAAAGATGATGGGATCAACTGGTATGAGACGGAGAGGTGTGAATTAATTCGCTTGAAGGTTATTTCTTCTATTATGCTGGACCACTTCAAATATAAACAGCAATGCTAAAGAGCCATTAAGCAAAACTGCTAGAACAATTTATAATGAATGCTGCATCATTACTGAAAGAAGATTTGAAGAACCGTATGTACATACGGGATTTTCAGTACTCATTAACCCACTCTGCAAAAAACAGTAGGCATCAATGAAAACTTCTATAGTTTATAAAGAAATACTTGAGGCATAAGTGCAAAATATGAGTCTGTCTTTTTTTTTTTTTTTTTTTTTAAAAAAAAGAAAAGCTATACCATCTTCAATAATGTCCTGACTGGGAAGAGATTGCCACCATTTAAAAAAGAGATTCTTTCACAAATGACTCTTCTAGAACAGAAAAAATACATTTGTTTTATGAACCAGATTCATCTTGCTGGAAACAAGATTAAAACCTTTATGGATCATCACTGTAATTTTGAAGCAGCTTTAAAAACTACAGGCTCAAAGGCTATGTTTGTTCTTCACTGACTTGACTCAGGGAAACCAAGTTGTTCTCCCCACTGTCTTCAATCATTTCATTAAGGTCCATTTCATGGATTTCTTCATCATATGATGTATAAAAATTGCTCTGTATGTTGTCCTCACAAAAAATACATTCCTTAAAAAACAAAACAAAACAAAAACACAGAAACATTCACAAGTCATAAAGAAAAACGTCTTTCCCAGACACCTGCCCGTTTGCATGTAATGCATTATTCTAAGGGAACCTTTAAAACTGCACTGCAACTATACTAGATACATTCCCCCCAGCTTCCCCCACACAGTGATTTTATAACTCGTAGTAAATCAACATAGCTACTTGAGAAGTCTACTGGAAGTAACTATGCCATAGATATTTTGAAATACTGACATTTTCACATGCATTTCAAATCACCTTTTCTGCATTTGAGTGCTAACGCTGCAGTAATGCATTTCTGTCAGTTGCAGTGCTTAAGAGATGGAGCAACTGTAGGTTTACACCAGTTGGATATTGTAATATTAATGTTGCAGTAAAATTAACATCAGGATTAGGATCCCATGCCAATTCTGTTATGCTAACTTTTGAAATGCTCATGTGTGAAAAGAGCCTCTGCATTCAATAGATTATCCGAAAAAAAGCTACAATTGATGAAAAGCCTAGGTAAAGGGGAATGTGATTAGGTATTTGTGTGTGAATGTGTAAAATTCACAGCTAACCAATAAAACTGTAAAGATGCCCTTTTATTAGCTCTTCAAGCCATTAGCCCATTAACCATAAGATCAAGACAAGAGATGGTCCTGAGGGAGAAGTCTCATAGAGACAGGAATCATGGACTCCCATTCATTCTGTACTGCTGAGAAAGCAGCAGGCATAAACATCTCTAGTTTGTGCATGGAATCTTATGCAATGAAATTTCTGGCTACGCTTATACAGGATTTCAAATATTTATGCATAACTTTTAGAAATATGGAGGTAACTTCTTCTAATGTATTCACCCATCCACTACTTTGACTTTCCCATTGGAAAGATGACAAACAGTAAATTAAATCAAGCCACAAGGCCCTGCATGAAAATTTGAATTAAACTGTTTCCCAGCGTAACTGGCCAAACTTTCATAGCAACAGGAATGGAGAAGTCTAACATTGGCAGCTAATAATTTAAGCATTGTCAGACATGCAAAAGTAATGAACTATTTTAAACTTACAGAATTAGCTACTGTTTTTGGCAGTCCACCTTGCTGAATCCATGGATGAACTTCAATAAGCTCTCTTTTTTGTTCTTCTGTAAATTTTGGCTGTAGCTTCAGCATTTGCTTTAATTTCTGCTTATCTTCTTTTAAAACTGTTTCCAAATCTCTAAAATAAAATGTATTTAGAAGTTTAGCTTCAACAGTTTCTGGACTTTATGCCTACATGAGGTTACACAGTCCAATACTAACATTTCTAAAAATTATTTTTGTTCTGCAATGTTTAGCTTAAAAATCATTTATGGGAAGAAAATAAAAAAGTGTGGTTATTTCAGCAGCTTTCTGTATTTGCAGACAGCTTTAGTGCATTTCTGCTCGCTCATTGTCTTTTCAAATCCCAATGAAAACAGTTTTCCTGAGAGCTATTCAGGCAGCACAACCAGTGAAACCACCCAGAGCTCCAGTTTTCCTCTGCTGCTGCTGCTGGGGCAAAGTTCTAAGTTCCCCTTCACCGGAGAGGACAACCGAAAACAGACAATAGATGCACAAATGAAATACTAAAATAGAACAAATAAGTTACATTTAAGAACGTCATTAAGAACAAATTAAACTTCAGGACTGAGAGGGAGAAAGTTAGAAAACGCTGCTCCATTTCAGCAGCTAAAGTTCTTTCTCTACCCATTGGCACACTGATTCAGAGGCATTAAATAAAGAAAAGAAAAAAAACAACGAACATTTACAAGCTGTACACTTCTATAAAAGATGACAATGGAAAGCAGGTTCTAAGAAACTCCGTACTGTTTGTTTTCCTTACAGCATAGGTAAGAATAGGTTGCCTCTCCATTTCTCCTCTTGGACATCACTCATATAAGCCTCTGTGACAGTGGGCTTAATTCTTATCATGGTACACTGTTTCATATTTACTATTTATAGGTTTGCAGGCTTTGCTACTCTCACAGTCCATCCACTAGAATTCCTATCTGTAGTTATCAACCTTCCAGGCTACACAAATCAAGGGAAGTTGAAGTACTTTTAAACCCAGGGTAAAATTCTCAAATTCTTATGATGTGCTCTCTATCTTCTTCCCCATCATCTTCATTTCTCTGGTTCTGTATTTCAATTCATTGCTTCCAAGAAATATAAACAGCATGATTAAAAAAACAAACAAAAAAAGTCTCTGCAAATCTGTCCTCCCCTGTTTCCATTCACACCTCGACCTGCTCTATGCTATTGAAGCAGGGAAAATTTTTTATGAAGTGTTTTCATTAGAAGTCTTATTATTTTTAAATTCTAATTCATTTTCCTATTTGAATGGCAACTTAAGGAAAACAGAACATGTGGGAGTTAACAACCCAAGGAAAAAGACACAAGGCAGAGAAAATAGTGCACCACTGAATGTGGCATTTCAAGGACAACAGCCAGAGAGTACAGACTTTCCACACTACAGACCCTCATCTGATCCAGGCATACTTGCAAGGATCTATTAACCAGACTGCAAGGATTTGCAGGCATGTAGTTACAAATCACTAACTGTGCACCAGCTTCAACAAATATACACAGTAATTTCTGTTCAGTGTAACAAATCTGGAAGCACAGGTAAGATAAACCAAGTAAGTCTTGCATCTGCTCTTCCAGAACTTACTGCCTAATCTACAGAAGATATAAAAGGAAGCACAGACTCTCCTTCACACTGAGCTAAGCATCAACACAAATTTGCTCTTGAAATTTCTACTGAGACAATAATTCATAAATATACTCCCGCCCTCCCCCAACACATAAGCAGTTCATGAAGGACTATGATGTTGGAATTACCGAGAAGGTATCTGGTAAGTCATCATAACAGTGTCATCTGTGTTTGCCATCAAAAGCCATATAGGATCTTGAAGGACATATTTAATGAAGTGCTCACTTTCTTCTATTTCTGTCTTCATTTTGGTTTTATGATGATTTTCCGAGGAGTCAATACTCCCAAAGTATTTGCTGGTATGACTAGTTTCACTACTACCTTTAAAAATAATTTTAAAGTTTCATTATAAATCAAATACACAGATTGTTGAATTTTTTTTTTCCTGAAACAAGACTAAAGAGTACCGAAAGTCTAAGTACAACCAATTTATTTATTTAACACACGCAACTTTCCCCGCAAGAAGCTGTTTTAGTATTTTTAAAACAGAAAATCTCAAGCTAAATCCCCATTAAATTACAATAGAAGAATTAAACTAAACTGAACTAACTAAACTTAAACTAAATAGTCTGAAATGAAACATCAAGGAGTACGATCTTTTCATTAGCCTGTCATACCTATATAATATAGTTTTATTGATACCGTTTTAGCTGGTTAGAAAAATCTATTTTGCACACTGTACACATTCAAACAAATGTAGAAGTTTCATATTGTAGATCAAGTGTACTAGAAAAAAAAACCTCGAGAACAAATTAAGCCATGGGGATTAAAGAGAATAAAGATTTTGACATAAAAGCACTTTATGTTCAAGTGATATTTGCAGTATCTCACACTCCAACCCTTCCAAAATGCTGAGAGAGAAACTGTATTCACTGCCAGTGTTACCTGTTCTGCTCCCTGACAAGCCACAGCCGTTGGATCCAGAGCCCAACGATTCAGCAGCTGCAGACACACCACTTCCTGATGAAGCTGAACCAGTGCCTGAACATGCGTCTTCTTGAAGTAAAATGTCAAGCAGGGCACTGGATATGGAAAGCGCATCACTATTTTGAGCATCCATTGGAGATTCAGCCTGGTGATGAGAAGGGGAGGGAAACAAACAAAAAAATTCAAGACTCTTTCATCACTACTCACTCACATTTCATATAAATCCATTTCACATTATAGTTTAGTATGTACAGTTATTCAAAGACAGACAACAACAAATAACATACAATGATACCAAGACCAATTAAGGCAAAACGAAGTGGACTGATAGGCAGACATGAGATCCTTCAGTAAGATTTAGATTTCAATGCAATTTCTCTTTAAAATAAATATAATATAGCGAGGAAGGCATTTGCTATTCAACTCTCTCCTGGACAACTCAGAATTTACCCAAGTCAGCTGAGACAGATTACTGGTTCTTGCTAATATAATCTACCTCAGAGATTTGCACCAACAGCACATCACTAGTACTACTATCAGTGGAAGATAAGGCAGAAGGTTTCTCCCAGATGCAAGTTTCATAGGGAAAATAAATTATGTTTTAAGGGATGGAGCATTAACTACACTGATTGCTAAAATAAGAAGTTTGAAGACCAGAGTCAATGCTGAAAACTAAGGTTGACAAAGAATTTAGCAAACTACATAATGGCATGAACTAGCTCCAACAAAATGCTTAACACATTCCTGAAACAAAGCCTGTCTTGCTGTCATGTTCAAAATTAGTGATGAGGACATTACAGAAGGTAACATTTTGCAAGTTTCTTAAGAGTAGGAGCTATGTATTTGAGGAAATTCAACAGCATTTACAAGCAAAATTGTTGCTATCAATTTTTGTTATCAAATCTCTTAACCCAGTGGTAGTATCTCAGAGCAGGCTGTAAATTACAGACTGCCACAGATGCACCGTTTTACTACAGTGCAAGTCAAAGCTGCTTATAGAGGTAAGATTTCAGAAATGTAATGTAGTACACACAATACCTTAGCTCAAGTATGGCACTGGAGGCATACATCCCTGAAAAGTTCTCAGTAAGTGGCATTTCCGTGACTAGCATGATTAAAAATAAAAAATCTTTTTTTTTTTTTAATGAAAATTGAATCTATTTATTCTCAAGAATTACAGATAAAAAGCACGCAATAACAGAAGACAACAAATTTTTGCATTATGTCAATCAAGTTTGGAAGTCTTCCTAGAAAAATATAGATACAAAATCCATTTCTCTCTGCTCTACTTCCATCCATCTCCATAAGAATCAACATTAATAATATTAGGTAAAATAAATCCTCTAGAAACTAACCAAGGAGAAAAGTTTAACATGAATAACTAAACAGGAATTCCATCAACTTAGCACAGTACGCAGAGCAATCATTTTCAGAAGTTTTTTCTCCTACTTCTTTAAAATCCTAATGTAGATACATGCTTATGACTCAGATTGCACAGCAAAGTCATCTCATCAGCTATTAGCACTGACACTAACGGTAGTTTTTACTGATTGCTTACGGTAATCGAGTACCCAGATATGCTTAAAAGAAAAAACTACTCCTCTTCCAATGTCTGCTTTCCTTTCACCAGCAGTGAACCCAAGTTGTACTTTGTAACAGTAGTACTAGATGCAGCAACCAACTATAAACCACAGCAATGCAAGGAAAGCAGAAGGAAGAAAGGAGCTATTCCAAAAGGTTTAGGTTGCATCCCTATCCCATCAGTGACTTAGCATTTATAAAGATATCCTGTGGTAAGAAGACACTAATATTAGTTTATGTCATTAGTGTCATAGAAGCCTCTACAGAGATATTACTCCACCTGAGGCTTCTGTCAAAGATTTTTGATTTGTTAAACAGATCTGTGGAATTTAAATGAGCCAGGAATCTCTAAACATCTCTACATGTTAACAATCTTAGTTATGTCCAAAGGGCCAGGACTTTTTTAAAAACAAACAAACAAAAAACCCAACCATTAGCATACTTACTGGTAAAGATCCCTTTCCACTGCAATCATCAGTTGTCATGATTTTCCCTATAGCTCCTTCCTCGCTTAAAGCTCCATGTAAACCTGCAGCAGTTCCGCTATCAGCGGTTTTGGTGGTTTCTTCCAACTGTAGAAGGTTCAGAGGAGAACTGCACCTTGACTGGAACAAAGGTGGTGAAGCCTGGTCATGTGGACCAACTGACTGTGGAGTGCAGGAACGGGATGGTTCGTTTCGTGGCTCTGTGACAGGAACTTTTTCACTCTCTGCTGGTGGATTATAATGGAATGGCTGCGTTGGAAAAAACGCCTGTTGTGGAAAAGGGTTGGGGGCAGTGAATGGTGGCTGTGCTGGAAATACTGTCTGTGAAGAGAAAGTGGAATGGGCAGGAAAGTTGGGTTGGCTATGGTAAAGGGTTTGAGGTAAGTTACTGTTCATCTCTGGGTAGACATAGTTCGGGAGCACAAGAGCTACAACAGGTGTCATAAAGGGTGCAGAGAACTGGGATGGTTGCACAGGACAAGTATTTCTAGAGTCTGGCAACTGATTAAAACCAGAGAGCGGAGCCTCAGGAGCCGGTGGCACAGTCCCGGCTGCTGGAAAAACGGGAAGTGGATACGCAGGCATAACGGTGGGGAAAGACATGGCTGAATAGCTTGTTTGTGAAGTGTCTGATGGTGACCAAGCTGTAGTATTTAAACCTTGAAGTGGGAAACGATGGGGGAATTTAGTTCCCGAAGTTGTACTGTCTGAAGATTCCTGTGGTTTAATGCGTTTTGATTTCCTGTTTTTTCCACTTTTCTTCCAAGGTTGATCCATCCCAGAAGTGCCATTTCTTTGTCCACGGCCACCTGGGGGAAAAAAAAAAAATTAGGAAGAATCCTACTTGCAATCTGATGACTCCCTTTTACCTAGTCATCCCTAGAAGCTACTCAAAACTGTCCTTCTGGACTTAATCTGTCAGAACAGAACCACCAGGGAAGAGGCCAAGTTCACTTTTTTACTTCTAGCACAAGAGCTGAGCAGACCGGGACAGATAAACCATGCTGACACACCGAGGGAGAAAAGGAGAGCTGCAGTGAATCAGTTAAGGCTCAAATGTGTGCCACCCAATCAGCACAAAGCTGCAAAAGAGCAGCTCCCAGACAGGCAAACTCCTAATCATTCCAGCAATTACAAGGAAAGCAGTACTGGACATGACTGAAAGCATTTCTAGAGAGTTACAGTCATATAGGTCCTTAATCAAAAAGGTGAAAATAAAACAGAAGGAAAGGAGAGGAAATACACATAAGGAGAAGGATTTTCTGTGGGGAAAAAGCATGCTATCTTCATAAAGTCTAGTAGGAAGAGCATGGAACTTTATTTTAGGAGAAGTCTGCAATAAGTGACTCTTTTCCCAGGTGAACACCATCAGTCCGTCTCCTTACAGACATAAGGAAATCCATAAAATAACTTTCAGCACTCAGAATTGCTCAAATTTTTAGTTTATCTAAAGCTTATTTAGGCTGAAAGTTTGACAACAATAAACACATGGGGACTAAAGGATTCCAGAACAGGTTTCTTTAAATCAGGAACCTGCTAAACTATTGAAATCAAAAATGCAAAATAAAAACCTGCAAAAAATCTTAGCACTGACTGACTTCTGCTCCAAGTGAAGTCAGGACTGTACCAAGCACTTCCAAAAACGCTGTCCTGAGTTCCTAGCCCTAACAAACAAAACTCTCTCTCTCTCTGCTTTGGACAGTCCGCTCTGTTCCCAGCCTTCACTGGCCACATTCTTAACCTAATGGCATCCAAACCATTATCAAACTATTTTAATTGATGACACAATTAATAGTCCAATTGGTTTACATACAGTTTTCCCCTAAGGGACCAGCAGGGGGTCCCACAAAAGGAAAGACAGAAGGAAAAGAAAAGCAAGGAAAGACCAGGACAGATAAGAGAAAGAAAATATGAAGGGAAAAACAAAAAACCTATTTTTTGCCCTTTGAAAGTGGATGCGTGGGAGTAATCATATGACAGATAAAAATTAAAACAGTAGTTATTACATTAAGAGCTATATTCCAATCAATCTTCAAGCAAGACTGCCATCAGAAAGAGTTTTGCTGTGGACTTAAAAATGGTATGCAACTGTCACTATTCACAATCGCCCCACAATGCAATTACAAATGCAACTGCCCTCTCAACAGGATTCACTTCCTATGTAAAGATGAGTTTAATCATGAAAACTACTGCCATACCACGTTCACCTGGCCGTCCTTTGGGTTTATCTTGTAAGTAGTAATTGCAGTGGGACTGAAAAATATTGAACTTCTTGATTTCTTTAAACTTATTCAAAAAGCTTTGCTCTTCTTTTTGTGTATGCACTGCAAGGACTTCCTTTGTAAGTCCCAGTTTTTTAAATGACTCCTTTTCCTGATTTACATGCACAGAGCTGGATGGAGGGGCAAGAAGTTGGCCATCTAAGAGTTCTGCTCCACCAGGACCATCTTCTATCATTTCTAAACAGAAACAGAGAGAGGAAAAAAAAAAAACAAACACACACACAAACAAAATGAAGTTTAAAAAACTGTATATGCATTTTGAAACTATTAGAATTCTGTAGCAATTCTGCTGCAAATTTAAAATAGAAATTCTGTCCCTATCTATTTCATTTCCATAGGGAAATTACATTATAGCTGTAAGAAAACGTAGGTCACAAATAGGTACCAGTTGTTCGAACATTTGAAGTTTAAAACTAGTAGCAATCACCATTTTGGAGAAGAATGTTATCAGCAAAAAGCATACCTAATTCAGGTTGTGGCTTTTTGTCTCCAACATGAACAATGGTGCTACTGTAGCTGCACTGACTTGTGAGAGATACAACACTTTCTGGTTTGCCAGGTAAAGCCAAAGAGGTTAAGTGAGCACCAACTACTGGGGGGGCACTTGATTTATCAGATGCCTTCAACACAGCAGGGTCTATTAAAAAAAAAAAATAATAATGATTATAATTTACTGAACGTAAACATGAGCAAATAAAAGTAATATGTTGCTAGGGTAGCAAAACAGTAGAGGCTAAAATGTGTTTGGCAAGACAGGAAATGAACATTTTACTTGACTTTGTGCATTTGACCAAAAACACTTTAGGAACAAAACAATTCCCGGGCAATCATAGCCAGTCCTCTACTTTCACGCACAGCCAAAGCGGATCTTTTAAAGAAGGACTCCTGGTCCTTTCCTGAGCTTCCTTCTCCTTTGACAGCACAGTTTTGGAAGAAAGTTTCTAGCCTCTGAGCCTAAGACCCCCTAGCTCCAGCTTGCTGTACACTAATCTCATTAGCTGGTTATCCTAACAGCTTTGCTCTGCCTATTTAGGCCCATTCACCTGAAAGCTATAGTCAATAATCCAGCAAAGGTCACACCAGTGCCTCACAAAACAGCATCAAAACATTTCTTCCTCTCAGGTAGGAATACTTAGCATAATTCATATTCTAAGACCTCAAGTTTGCCTTTTTCCTGACTAGAGCATGCTGGTGGCTTGGTCATTCTCAAGTCATCAGTGCACCAAGAAACTAGTGAACCCTCATCTTCCCCTTTCTCCTGTCAGCTGAAACCAAAGAGACTCCAGATGATAGCAGAAATTGTGTTCCTAATTGCATGATGCAAATTTCACCATTTCTTCCTCTCCAGTTTTCAAGGTCTTCCAATTCCTTCTACAGGAGACTTCATTCCTCTGTATGAGGATACCTGATGATACCTTTCAATTTTATTCCAAAAGCTATATTAGAACTTTCTCTTTCCTCTTCTCTAGTTCATTAAAAGGAAATATAGACAAGATAATTCTCAAGACCAATTTTTCCAGAACTCCACTACTCATCTCTCTCCAGCTTCATACAGTGATAAGGTTATATCAGCAACCATCTCTCTTAGAACTAGTTCTTTACCAACCTCACAGCTCTTGTACTAACCACTAACCACTTACCTTCCTCACTTTAACTCCCCACCGGACAGAGACCATATCAAATGCTATCCTGAAGTCCTAACAAATGAAAGCTAATGTTTTTCCCCACAACAGATTTTTAGATAGCTACCCACAGTAATCCCCTTCTTTTAATTTATTTCCATGGCTGAACATTCCTTTCAAATGTGTTCTCATGCCTCACCTAGTATTGAGAGGAACCTGAAGCCTGCATTTTACCTCAAATAAAGATACAATCTTTGCTAATAAAGGCACCCACCAACTTAAAAAAAAAATAGCAAATTTACTATTGAAGACAAATGAATTTGTCAATAGAGACTGTCTAATCAGTCTGTCACTTTAAATGGCATAACTAAGAGTTAAATCCAGTGCTTATTCATTTCCAAATAATTACCCAGCACAAAAACATAAGTGTACACTCACACCACGAACATAAATGCCCACAAAGAAAAAAAAAAGTGAAATTTGCATGTTTTTGTTGCAATTAGCTGACAGGGTCTTCAGCTAGTTGTTTTTACGAGTTCTAATTGTGAAAAACTTATTACATTTGAAAACGATGCAAGTCTTAAAACCCCAAAGCCTGCTGTGTTTTTGTACACTGTAAACCAATAAAGCTTATTGCACCTACTCAGTATTTTGGTTTTAGGAAATCTTTTCATGATGAAAGTTAGATGACCAACATCTAACACTGAGAAAATGGCTACAAGGTCATGCCTAAGTTACACTTGTGATTGCTCTGCAAAGACATATTATAACATCCAACTGAATGCTAATAAAAAAATCAGTCAGGAAAGAGATGTAGTGTAGAGATACCTCCCAAGGGTTGTATAGCATTATCAGATGTTTTTGGTTCATGAACACCAGAATTCAGCGATGCAACATTTGATGAAGGTTCACATTTTCTCTTTGATGTACCAGGCACATTACAACTCTCCAAATACCTAAAACATGAAGAGTTAACAATATTAGATATGCAAGTCTTAAGTCTAGAGATCAAGAGCAATTTGCACACTGGTTGCTTACCTGATGACACTGTCCAAACAGCTAATCTGTTGATAAGAATATACAGGTTGTTCCTTCCAAGCCAGCTCCTCAGTAACCACACTTTTAGGAGCAGCTGTGATTGCAGTATCCTTTCCTGTCACATCTTTCACATGACCTCCAGGACTGTTTTGTTTTTCTGTTGAAAGAGATATTGCTATATGTATTAATCCTTGCAATTTCCCCTAAATGCAACAGTAAAACAGTAGATGGTTTCGTTCATATGCATTTAACAGATCAGAAGTTAAGCACTGTAAAGCAAGTGACAGGTTTGTGCACTAATAGAAAAGCATTGTGTAAACGTTTTTCTGTCCTTATGGATTCTTAGACATAAAAGTTTAGTTTGGATTAATGGATCCAAAGGGGATCCATATAACGGATATACAGGAATAGATAAAATTAGAACTGAAACATTCACATTCAGTATGAGAACAATTATAGTGGATATAAGTTATAACGAACTATTAGAAAAAATAAATTAATGTATACAAAATTCAAATTTCGTAAGATTTTCATTTATCAAGTTAGAAATTTGAGTTTACATGTAAACAGTAAAGACAACAGCCATAAAATTTTTCTCCACCTAACAGAAAAAAAGATGTTTGACTAGTCTGAAAACATGAGCTACATTTAAGGTACTTTAAAACAATAGCTCTAGGACATGCCTAAACTGTACATTATATCATTATCAATTCAGACATAGCTGGGCAGAATATTTTCCTGAATGCAATGGAGAGACTGAGGACAATATAATGTACAAAGACAGCACTTAGAATTAAGCTCAACTGGAAAAAAAACCAGCCTACTTTCATATTAAACCAACCAGCTGCACAATAAACCAATACGTTGTTGACATGCTAATGTCTTACCTGCAAAAGGCTCTCTCTTATATTCCAATTTCGCTTTATTGTCAGTGAAAATACGTTGTCCTTTATTTTTGACCTTACAGGCACCTTGACAAGCCTCCTGAAAGAAGGCCATTATAAACAGTTATTAGGAAATTCTGACATAAGATGTCATGCATATTGACTCCTTAGTAGGCTTTACCCAGCCTTAGCTAACCTCTGTGTAAAAGTTAGTCTGATCATGGCAGAAATCCTAATATATAGAATTTTATTGTGCATCAGCAGAATTTTGGAAACTGGAAAGAGAAGAAACTTAAAATTTGGTTTCTTGTATTCAATATTTTGTTTAGAATGACTGAATGACTTTGGTAATGCATCTTCATGTTTTCGTGTTTTCCTGTCAATAAGACTTCAGAGAAGAAAACAATATTAACCTGAGTAAACAAAATATTGCTGGTAAGACTGAGAACTTTTTTTTGCTGGAAGTTTAAACAAGCACTGTTGTTGAACTATGCTTTCCTACAACAGTCTTCACTATCTGTAGAAATTGTGAAGGAGGAAAGGCTGGTATCCGTCTCTCTCAAAAACAAGACCTCCTTGAGCCTTGTCTACATAGCTCTAAAATTTAATTAAGTATCTGTTAAACAAAACACCCAGAGACTTCATCTACCTAAGCCACTAGTGTTTAAAGACTGAAAGCCAGGAAAGTAACCACCTTGGCAAGTGAGCCAGTCTGCCATGCCTGGTCACAAAAGCAGAACTTAGGCTTGGGGGATTTTGCCTGTGAGCTAAGTAAAGGAAAATACTGGCTTTCAGAAATTAAATGCAACTGTGGGCTACAACAAAGCTGGGAAAAGCAACAGGAATGCTAAGACGACTAGAGATGTTAAAAGATGGTGCAGTTTCTTTGGCTGCATTCACATTTGGTACACTACTGTCTATCTCTTGTTTACTTTGACTATGGAATACTTGTGTTGGCACAAGTTTAACTCTGCTGCTTTGTTCAGACTTTCAGAATTAAAAAAAGAAAGGAAAAAAAAAAGTTACATCTAACTATCAACCAGGTGTAGCAACGGCCCGATCTACCATAAAGCTAAATTTTAAGCTCAAAAACCTCTTCATTTCATTCCATATTATAAAGTCTATTTTTGCAACCAAAAATGCTGCAAGCTATCAATGAGGTGCCTAAATGCAAAGAATTAAATAATTTTTATCATAGTCTGTTGTCTATCAGGGCTTTAGTGGGGAGCTTTATTTACTGTATTTTGCCTACTTGGTTTTATCTGGAAGAATAGGAACTACAGACTTTCCTTTTCACCAAAAAATGCTTTCAAAGAGCCAGCTGGTTTTCCCAGAATAACAATATATAATGTGTAACAGACATTAGAACAACTCAGCTCACTGTCCAGGTAGCAATATTAGTTTAATTTTTTAAACACACTTGAACACACTTACTTTCACACCTATAACTGTGTGTTTCAGTACCCTGAGACTTCGTCTACATCAGAAATGTTTATTTTCCCCACAGAAAGTTTCTTGATGTTAAATAAAATAAGAGAAAAGGATGACTTTTCCCTTATACTTCCTTCCAACCCTAAGCTGAAAGAATTTTGTTAAACAGTAAATAATGCTTTTATTATTTTGTTTTGTGCCAAATACTTGAATAAGAAACCCCAAAACCTACTGGCTTATCCTTACGAATGTCTTCATTGTTATTTCCCGCGCTGTCACTGGAGGACGCCACACTCATTAAGTGCTCATGTGAGCCGTTGCTGCCCAGACTTCCATAGCCACTGGATCCACTGTTGTGTACAGGCTGTTAACAGCAATAACATATTTTTTATATATATATATATACACACACACACACATCTCTGCACACCAGCTTTAAACAAAACTGGAATAAGACAACTGCCAATAAGGCAACACGAGACAAAAGAAGTTTTGTTTTGTTTTTTGTAAAGTCTTCATAGATGCATAAAGTCATTTAAAATACCAAATAGAGCTTTAAGATAACTCAGTAAATCATGTCTGGTAACCAGGAACATGAATAATTTCCAGGACTGTAACTATAAATCCCAGTACAGTAGTAGATAGCTAAACAAAACAGCGCACACAAAAAGATAAAAGCTCTTTCTTCAGTGGAGAATTAAAAGGGTAACATGAAAACACGTGCTGTACCTGCAGTAATAGCCGATATATCTGCTCAGTGATTTCCTGAACACTGGGATGAAGGATTCTATCCTCTGTATAGTTGGGAGCAGCAAAAACATCTTCATTTAAAGGACCCCTGCATAAACCAAACATATCCCCGCCGATTACAAATGCATGTACTTCAACCACAGAGAAACCACAACTTCAGTTTACCATCAATACATAGTAAATAAACACAATGTCATTCTTATTCTGTTGCATCTACAAAGTTTGACTCTGATAAGATAAGATAAACATCCTTACTCACTTTGAGCATGACTTCTCTTCTGAAGCAACTCTTGACAATATTGGCAAAACTTGCAGCACTTGAAATTTTTTGTTATAGCAGTTACTACCTTAATATATACACTTTCACTCACAAAACCCAAATACAAAAATAAGAGGAAGCCATTTGAATTTGTGATTTCTTTCTATAAACCCCTTATAAGTCTTTGTTAAGGACTGCTGTGTAAACTTGGGGGAAAAAAAATACAAAATTCTAATAATTTATGGACTTACGTCCTAACTTTGTGTCTTCCAATGATAAATGAAACTTTTCGACTCCAAGGATTGATGAAACTTGACCAGCTAGTGTCCATGGTTATATAATCTCCATTTCTAGTGCAGAACCTGATTGGTGAATAGTCAAAAGGCTGTCCTCCATACTGAAGTACTGTAATAATTGATTTAAAAAAAAAATAGCAAGCAGTTTAGTATTTGCCCAGGAAAATTCTACTTAATGATTTATGATTTTACAATGAATTGCAAAGGAAGATGGTATTTGGAGGAACAGATACCAGATACTTCTATACATTTAGAACTGCTGGGTTACCAGGATAAGCAGACCTTCATAATATCCTAGACTATTTCAGGAAAATTAACACCGGAACACAGCAAGCTAAGGAAAGATGACTGAAGACATAGTTTAACAAGTTAGCATTGCCAGAATGGCTCATATTTTCTCCTCCATGACTATTTATGAAACAAGAAAGACTACCATTGAGATAAAATTGTCCTGAGAATGTAATGATAGAAGTTCTTAACATGTGAAGTATTCCTTTATGGTCACTTTGTTTACAGCAGACATTTATGCTTCATACCAAATATGAAATTGAGTGATTTCTCATTTTCATGAACTTGCATTAAGAAACAAGCTGTAGAGTAAAGGAGCATTTCAATATTTCTTTACTTGCAGGAAGAGTCAGGATCAGTATTAATTTCTACCTCTTACCCCCTGAAGTGTTTATAATCAATACTATTAACTTTCAGAAAAACCTGATATTTATGACACAATAAAAAAATTACTTACTTTTTTTGTGAATTGCTAGCATTAAGGGTCTGTCATTCGGGTGAAGATGCACCAAGACTGGTGTTCCTATTAAGTCCTGAGGTAGGTATCCCAACAGAGGTACCGCTCTGGGGAAATTAAAACAGACAAACAACAACAAAAAATATATATCAAGTGGAATAAATGTATATTTATTCTTTAAAAAGGTTTCCATTTCAAGTTTTCTTTGCTCTTTTTTCTTCAACAAGAAAGAATAATGTGGAATATAACACTGGGGAAATACCAGTGCCGGATTACTAGCAGAAGTACTCTTTGAACAAGGCTCTTTTTTGTAACCTTATAAAAAAACGTGATCAGACCAAATCAAGGAGTCTGTTACAGCGCTTCTCCAGTCTTTTCTATGCTGCCTAGCTCTGGAGGATACTCACCCTAATTTTGAAAGAGCATTAATAAAGTTTAATCTTATAAAACTCTCATGAAAGTAAGTAGTACCCCCAATCTATGGGCTAAGGATCACACAGGATTACTTTAGCAGAACTAACAACAGTGTAGTTGGCTAGGGCTCAAGAAAACTCTCTCACATGCAGGTGAGCAGTTTAACTCATAAAGGAGCTGCAAGGAAGCAAGCTCATTAATTCAAATATTCAGGGAATTAAAAATAATGTTACTGGATTCCTACGTGTTATCAGTAACCTCTTCTAATGATGTGAACTACTAGCTTCTGTAACAAAATTGCTTTTATTGACCACTTAAATCATTCAGCCTTAAGTACATATAAAGCATAAGGAGAAAAAGAGTGAGAGTTCAGAAATGTCAGTTTGCATCTTACCCTGAAAGTTAATCTCCAAAAATATACTTTGACCAAGCATTAAATGAACAATCTGTAGTAATGTTTAAGAAGTTGTCAGATGCCTACACATCATCTTGTAAACTCAGAGTGCTACATACCTTTCCCCTGGTCCCAGTCACTAACAAAGGCCTAGTAAGAGAAAGATACTCAGGTATCTGAACACCTTTAATGAAGAACTGGGCCCCGCTGTGTCACAGAAGCAGGATCTCTACTCTGCTGGAACTCAAAAACATTATGGGACAAATACCTTCCTTAACACCAGACTTTCAATAACCCACTAAAAGAGTCTAGAAGAACTAGAAGTTCAAGGAGTTTAAAATACTGATCTATTCTGCATGACTTGTGTTAGGACTTTGTCACATAAGATTGCAAGCAGTGGGAGAAAACAAGAATTTTTTGTTCCGCGCTGTTCCTGTTCTTTGTCACCTGCTTTATGGAAAGCCTCATTTGTGCTGCACCTGGGCACCTAGCCTAAAGGAGATCTAAATTTTAAGCTGTTGACAATTAACTTAATTATAACAGAACATGCAAATTTAGTTACTTCTATGCCCCCCCCACCAAAGAAAAAAAAAAGATCACCCAGGCATTCTTAGACTGCTGTGAATATCAGTGAAATAGTCAGGCATCTGGAGTATGAGACCTGTGAGTATGATTGAGGGAGCTGGGCTTGCTTTATCTGGTGAAGAGGAATCCAAGGGTGACCTAGGAGCATCCCACAGGTACTGGCAGGGGAATTACAAAGATAGAGTCAATTGTTGGCAGTGCCAGACAAAAAAAATAATGGGCAAAATGCCCCAGACTGCAGTTGGGAAAGTGGATGCTGCACACTAGGAAAGACTTCTTAACAAGCGGGTAGTGCAACACTGGAAGAGTTTCCCATACAAATTGTGGAACCTCTGTCCATGGAGGTTTTCAGGCCTTGTCCGGACAAGGGCACAGCTGACCTAACCTAGCACTGGGCAACAGTTATGTTTAAAGAAAGAGGTTGGAACAGAGGCCTCCAGCAGTCCTTTCCAATCAGCACTTCTGTGATCATATAACAGTGTATTTGAGAATACATAATTTACTATCTACTAGAAGCAGTAGCTCAGCATAATTATGCTTCATCATGAATAACTTGAAAAATAATTGAGTTGAAGTTAATAAATTTGTTTCATGAATGCAAACGCACATACAGCAAGAAAATAGCTGATGAGGTGAGGCAACCAGTTTATTTTGTGTTTTATAAAATGACATTTAAAGTGTCCAAACAGCATGAAATAAGAAATCTCCTTATGTTCTTATTGCAAGTTAAAATGCTAGGAAACTACTTTGAACTCCTACACCAAGATTACTTTACTGTGAACTATATACAAGTCCTTACACAAAGATACACCCATCATACACATCAATATCAAATAAATTTTAAAGATATCCATTTAATTTAAGGAAAATATTTATTTTTACTGAGCATGTTGTATGCAGGGATCCACTTGCAGTAGTAGGACAAGTAAGCATTTTTACAACCCATAAACACACACTGATCACAGTATGAACTTTAATTATTTTATGCGAGTCAAATAACAGTTTCAGCATTATATTATGCATAATTCACACTTGATGGTGGGTATTCCACTGTATATTTTTAAATTCTAGGCTCAGCTTTTTCAAATAATTTATTGTAGTAGTAGTATAGCTTGAGAATAATAATAAGCTCCATGCACATATCTTGGTAAATGGTTATCTGGCCACCAATGCTCTCATGAGTTAAATAATTAAAACCAAAATCAACCACACAGGTTGCAAAGACAGAAAACAAAGTCCTCAGATCAGACTAAGGTGTAATGGACCTCCACTGTGAGTGTGTAAAGATGTATTTGAGAATAAGTTGTAACACCAGACTAACAGGTAAGACACTCCCACAGCAGTGGCCAAAGAGAAGGGATTTATCGTACTCCCTCCATGCAAGCCCAAGAATAAAGGTGATGCTCTCCCTTCAGCAATCCCTCCATTTCTGTTAAATGACTGCTGGAAACAAATTCTTGAGCTTGGGGTGCACAGAGGAAGGGAAGTTTTACTTTGTGTCATTAGCCAGTTTCAAAAGGTAAATCCATGCTGCAAAGTTTTGAGGTTGGCTTGGAGCAAGTGTGGGAAGGAGGAAGGGAAGGAGAAAAATCCATCAAGAGGACAGAACTACATTGACTAAACAGCTCTTCTGTCAACTTAGCTTAAGCTGTAGAGATAAACTGTATAAATCATACCATGGAAAAAGTTTGTCAGCATTATGCTGTCTTCTACTCTGCAGAAACTCTAAGCCACAGCGTCTGCACAAGTCAGCCAAAAATAGCTGTACACGTTCACCTTGACGCCGACACTCATTCTCACTGATTAGCCATTGTCTTCCTCTGTAGACATCTCCAATAGCTACTTTTTGCAATTCTTGTTTAAATAAAACACATGCACTGAAGTAATACTGATGTTCTTGACCCCTCCACAAATAAATCTAAATCCTGTCTCTGCGAGTCAAATAATGCGACTTTTTACTTGACTGGCTCTAGCTTAGTGTAACTTCCCAATAAACATCACTGTCCTTAAAAGCTTGAGATTATTGTCTCCTGTTCTGCTTAGCAGGCTCCCAAAAAACTCTTTCTGAAGAAATTTGTTCTGTTTCCATAGACCTCACGTTTCCATCATCTAAACATCCTTTGAAAGGCCCCAGGCAAAAGTGATCCAAAAGACTAAAGGGAAGTTTAGTTTCCACCTTAATTAGTGACCCTCTGAGCATACCAAGTCACAGGCATCATAACGGGTTCTACTCCGAAATGTGGATGGTTGCTCTAAGCAGCTTCAATGACTATCAAAGCAATGTGAAGCCTTCAGCCAGTAAAATGTGAGCAGTTTTTGTATACGGACACAAACTAAAACTACGAAGACTGCAGTTTCAACTCAGAACACAGAATATCATCCATTTTTAAATGGAATTAATGTTGTAGTAAAACAAACAAACAAACATTCCCACATCTCTAGCTATATCTGGGCCAGCAGAAAATGAAGCAGCTTATTGTTTGTTAATAATTGGGTCAAACTTAAAAGTTTGTTGGCACAGGAATTTTCCTGCCTGTGGGTTTCATTCATGGAATTTATACCCAAAGTTATCCTGGATGGAAGGAAAACAGAAAAACAAGTTTTTAGAAGGCAAACAGTTTTCTGTATAAAGACCACAGCGTAATGTGTTTTCACGTTTAGTGAAAATTGGAAGAGGCATTTTTTGTGGGTTAAATTCTCTTCACTAATCCCAGAAATTTTTAACCACCTACATCTTAACTAAATCCTAAAAACACCTGCACAAGAAACTTGATAGCTTGCTCATCAGTAAATTAGAAAGTATTATTTCTAGTAATTTACCTTTCATCTACATCCTGAAACAAACAGGTCGGTGTATGTGTAGTTGTAAAAATTCTTTTGTCAGGAGGAATTCTGGGTGCTGAGAGAAAAATAAAAACAGATTAATAAGTAACTTTTGCATAAAGAGAATCATTTAAGGCACATGCTTCAATTAAATGCTGAATAAGTCTAAAAATCTGTCAAAAAGCATACACAAAAGCAGCTTGCTAGCTCCAAGCCTCTCAGCAAGGACAGAGAACAGCATCAATTAACTTTCACATTTGTAAACCTTAAGATCAGTGACAATAACTCATACAGTTAGCTATCTTAGGCTGAAATTAAGCTGTGTTACACTGCACGCAAATTCCTGTAGAGTTCTTATTTTCATGAAACTGAACTAGTCTTTGTATGCTGAAGGATTTACCTTCATAACCAGAGTGCACTTTTTCTGCCAGCAGCACACAGCAAAGCTGGTCCTCTGCTATTTCCGGATCTTGCACTTTGATAAGGTAAGGAGTCATCCGAAACGGGTGATAGCAAATCTCATTTTCACGCTCCTTTCCTGCACTATTAAATAGATTTATTAATTATTTCAACAGATACATTAAAACTGTATTTAACGTAAAATGAATCTATTGTAAACTCCTCATGACAAGACTGATTGATGGCTCCTAAAAGAAGTGCTCAAGAATTTAACTTTCTGAATTCTTGTCTGTATGTAGAGTAGGATCTAATTCCAGCGGCATCCTTGGCATACCAGCTGCAATAAAGATCACATTGTCCTTTCTACTGTCCGAAATAAAAAGATCCACAAACTCTTTAAATGACACATTTTATGAAAGACAGTGAAAGAAAAGAAAAAACCCATCCACCATAATAGACTAAGATGTGCTTTACGGATCCAATAATCTTACTCTGATATTAATCCTCATTTTACCTTCAGAAGCAGTGATGAACTTATAGTTATACTTTATAAAACTACTATATCCCTCAGTAAACATAAAGACCTTCTTTACTCAATATTTATCCTGATCTAAAAAGAACAAAGACCCAGAAGTTCATATATATTATAACAGTTGTTCACTAAATATGAATCCAAAGCATAGTAATGAAAATATCAACCATTTAGATAGCTACCAGAAAAATGATTTCAGGTGTAATGAGTTTATAAAAACATAGTCTTCCATAGCTAGAACTTTTGCAACCAATGTAGATGGTTTTGTTCTAGTAAACACCACCACCTGCAGTACTTTTACAATGCATCCAACTCAGTTCTCTGGAGTGGTGCACTCTCTCAGATTCCTTTAAAATAAACTCAAGCCTTAATGGTATGTATTTACTCCAGAATTAATTAAATAATAGGAGCCACAATTTCTCTTTTCAAAAAATGCTATTGGAGTGGCAATAGGCTGCAAGAAATCAAATTGCAAAAGAAAAAAAAAAAAACAGGACAAGGAATAAGTTGCCAGCATCTCCTAAATAAAACAATTTAAGGGAGTGAAGGCAGGAAAAGAAGGAAGAAAAATGAAAACAGAAGAACTGCAGCATTTAGTGACTGAGGAAAAGACAAATCAAGTTACCCTCATTCACATTTCTTTACTGGACACTTGAGATAAATTTGAGATTTGCCATTAGTCTTGTAGAATGAAAGAACCTGTGCCAGGTGCTGAACGGAACAGTACAATTAACATGAACTGAAGACTTTCCATAGCCATAGGAGATACCGTATCAGTTTCATTTATTGTGCAAAGGTCAACGTTCAGACTGATTAACTTCTAAGATGTAACTTCCTGAAACTGTGTTGCAGTTTTCTCTGTAGCTTCTAGAAGTTAAACAATTACAGAACATGCATATGTTTCACCTTATGTTCGTAGTATAGCAAAGTATGAAACTTGCATACCATATGGTGCTTATAGAGTCAAATACTTTTGTATTGCAGAGTTTCATAATATAACACTAAGTCTCATCGTAATACTCTCGTCTTACCTGATGCGACAGAAAAAAGATTTCTCTTCCATGCAATCCTGGGTGGAAGACTCTAGAAATATTAAATATTTCATAATTAGTTACAAAATTACTACAAGATGACGATGTTTAGAACAACAGTTCTTCCCCATCAGAACAAAAAAGTGACAAAGACTGAATTCTTTAAAATCTTTTAAGATCCCCAAAGCCTTCCTTTTTAAATACACTTCAGAGAAAGAATTCCTCTATACTTTAGCACAAAAATCTACATGTGTTTGCTAAACAATATACTTTATATGCAACTAAACTTGAATACCATGTGGATACTGAAGCTAGCATGAGAATCACAGCTGCTTGCTTATTAAGCCTTCTGCCAAAAACATATCTAAACAGCTCTCCAGTCTGAGCTGTTTACCCATTAGATTTTCTGCTGTAATTTATAGTGTTGATCTAAAATATTAGATTATCCAGGACCCACACCTGGGCCTCTTTCTAGAAAAGGCACTAGGCCAGCTAGATCAAATCCACTTACCAACCCAAATAACAGGAATTTTTCATGAAGGCTTCCCCCCATCTTTTAAACTCCTCTCCCTCCTTTTCAAGAATAATCACAGATTGATTTTCAAGGCAAGCTACAATCTTTTACAGTTCCAAAAGGCCCGAGAGTGTAATACTTTTAGATATTATATTCCATTTTAGCCAATACACAGGATGGGGTACAAAGTTCCACTAACTGCATTTTTGAAATTTGAAGTTATGCATAAATATAACAAAACTAGAGAAAAATATTTGTTTCAGAAAAACTGTATAATTAAATAGCATCCACGACAAATGACTAATTAGGACCACGTGGTCTGAATTCAGTGTTGATGCTGCTTTGAATTGGAGGTTGGACTAGAGACCTCACTGTTCCTCCTGACCTATATGATTCCAAGGCTGTTTAATATTAGAAATACTTGGTATATATTTATTGTTAATGGTTTTCAAATTAAATAAGGCCCACACTCTGGCTTAACTTTACAGACTTAGTATACAAAGGATGGGAATTTCAGACATCTACAGCAGACCTTGTATTTCAAGTGTTTGCTTAAAAATAGTTGGCAGATATTTTTTCAGTTCCTAAAAGCTGTAACTACACTAGTAAAACAATCTTTCCTCAAACAAATATGAAGTGCCCAAAGAGGTCTGCTGATCTTTCACCATTAACATGCTTACCATCATTTTTCTAAGACTAAAAGAATAGAGATACAATTACACTTGTTTAATACACTGTGAATGTTAGCCAAAGTACATCTTTCCACATTGCAATCAAGTGTCCTGTATTCAAATTATAACCATTTAAAAAGAAGAATGTAGAACATTTTCCTCCTTATATTTCAAGGAAAGAAGTTTTAAAGGAAATCCATGGCCATTTGATTTCAAGAAAAAAAAGGGGGAACGCAAACCCACTATTCAGTATGAAAACCTACTTTGTTTCCATTCATCAGTTGGATGAAAGGGGCCCATGAACTAGTGAACAATGTCATTCAGAAGATTTCTAGCCAACAGACAAGCCTTGCTAATTCATAAAAGCATGCTATATGTCTGGAATTGTTCAGAGATGTTCTAATCACACAGGTGTATTATACCCCAAGCAGTGGCACGGAAGGATGGCAGGACATTTAAAAAAAAATTTTTAAACCCCACGCAGTTTAAATATTTACATCTGCATGACCAAAAGAAGGTCAGAGAAGTAGCTGATATTGAAACCACTCACCAGCTCTATTGCAAATATTCCATGATGGTAATCTGTATGGGGTAGTGGAAGTATAGAACACACTGACATCCTGAGGTGCCAAGAACTCCACAAATTTGGCATTTTTAAAATAACCCCTCTTACAGCGGAGAATAGAAGCAGCTTGATCAGAGATGTACAAGATTTTCCCAGTAATCAAAGAAACAGCTACAGCAAACATATCCTAAAAACAAAAAGCTCAAATTATTTAGGCATTTTAAAACACTCTTAATCTAGTACATATTGTTTAGGGAAGAGAATAGATACAAAAGTATTCAGAAGTTCAAAAAAAAAATAGAGGAAATAAATTAGAATGTTTAAAGACAGAATTCTATTCAGGGAGCAATAAAATAAAATTAATCTGCTTATGAAGAAGATACAGATAATACACGTTATTAGGTTACATGCCCTAAACATAATTTCTGAAAATTTCATGATGCAGAAATTATAA
Organism: Apteryx mantelli; assembly: GCF_036417845.1. Taxonomy (NCBI): domain Eukaryota; kingdom Metazoa; phylum Chordata; class Aves; order Apterygiformes; family Apterygidae; genus Apteryx; species Apteryx mantelli. Next base: position 25,076,165 of record NC_089986.1, on the reverse strand, counting down.
ATTAAGAGCTGCTGTCTTTAAAACTGCTTAGTACATTTTCCTCTCAAGATAAGATTTGTGTTACAGGCATACTTTGCATTTATAGAATTCAGCTGTGTTGTGAAAGGTTGTTTATATTAGCTTGTTCATGCATAGCTAAACCAAGGTGCTCTAAACAACTTGGTAAAATAATCAGTAGACAGGTGGAAAAAAGCGCTCACCACAATCATACACACATTCTACTTGGAACATTTCATGTTGTCCTTCTTGACACAGTAGACTTATATGCGTCATAACCTTTAGTGCTCTATCCAGCAGCACTGTACACAAACTTAAGAACTGTCATCAAAACATTGGTTTCATAAACTCAAGTGTTTTAAATCAGTGGAGCAACACTTATATTTGGCTCAATGTGTCTTAGCTGTACACTAGACTTCCTATGTATTTTACCTTGTAGGCAATCTTTACTATTAATAGATACAACAAAAAAAACACCTACTCTAAGCTATGGACCCCCCCCCCCCCAATTATTTTACTCCTTTCAGAACCTCATACTTTCAGGCAGAGGCTTCAGAAAAAAGAAAAAAATATATATATACATATATATAATGGAAGGTAGTCTAGTAAGTTTAGATACAGCAGTTTTTGGAAGACTCCATACATCCATAAAAAAACTGGGAGCGTGAAACATCAGCCTAACTATCATTTTACTGTTAAAGTTACATTGATCATCATAGCTGTTCTCATCTAGAAGAGAAGACACTACCACTGGATCATACAATGATCCTATACCAGCTGTAAGGACTAGACAAATACCACAGAAGAGGACACCAACCCATAATGGTACAAATGTTTTGATCATTTTTCAGTTACATTAACACAACAAACTGGTGAAATTTCAAGTGAAACATCAAAATAACATCTAGTGATAAGGATAAGCTGAGACGATTCATAATGTGCCTTGACTAAGCTTTGGAAAGAGTTACTCTCCAACTCTAGAGGGTATTATAAAATGAAAAACAATGATGTCTCTCAGAGCATTATATCACAGGAATGTTGACATACATCACACCATTGCCTTTAAGCACCAGGTGCAATTCAGAGGACCAAGAAGTTTAGGCTTCTAACTTCCCACCGAACTGCCAGGGAAAAATCTAGTATAAGTAGGGTAGATTCAGCTGCTATTGTCAAAGTTTGTGAAGGCTCAGAATTTCTACCACACATCCCCTGGAAGGCAAGACCCAGCTTCTTCAGCTTATTGGGCTAGCCACCAACTCTTACTTGTAAAAAGAAGTTCACAACTGAGAATTCCAGTTCCAGAGAACATTTTACATACACACTGCAGACTTGGGTCAGCATACTCACAGCATTTTTCATGATGTATTCTGAGGTTATAGTCTCAACTTCTTCCACTGTGTAAGATGACACATTGAGTCCAGAAGGCTGGGTTTCATTAATCATCAGCAATTGATAATACTCCTCATTGGCTATATGAGAACATTAAACAACTTACTTATAATCAGAATTAAAAATCTCATCCACAAACATCCAGCCTGGAAGCAGCAAATGGACTTTTTTTTTTTTCTTTCTTTCTTTTTTTTGGGCACAAGCACAGGATAGACTGTTGGGAAATCTAGATACTACTCCAAATTAGTTTTTCCTCAGTGAGGTTTCCTCATCAGTAACCCATATAAATGTACCATCCTTCCAGAGTATTGCGCATCATAATATATTTTGGTCTGTATGACAGTTCATAGAATTAAATTAATTTTTTTGCAAATAAATTTTCTAACTAAACAAACACATCAGTAAAAGACCAAGCACCTAGAAAGCTTCTCCAATTCCCAAAGGAACCCAAGTTAACAGAGTCAACAAATAGGAGTACCACTGAAATACTTCTTTAGAGAGGTTTTCAAACATAATAAACTTAGCTTTACACAGACAATCACATTCAAACTCCTATTTATAAATTTACTTTTATCAAGCTTGACATTATCTAAGCAGCATCATACTTGATTACCTTTAACTTGTTTAATGCTTTTAAGGGCATATTTCAATGTTGTTAGGACACTAGATTTGCCTTTGATTCTCTTTTCAGAAGGAAGGTGAGCTTTCAGCTCTTGTAATGTTTTCAACAGTTCCTTTTGTGTTTTGGCTTTAGTGGACTGCTCGCTACTGTAAGATTAAAGACAAAAAATACAGTATCACTTGCATGCTTGAAATGACACCCCATCCTCACAGAAGCCCAAATGTATTCTGATGTTTGTCACATAAATTTGTACAGCTAGCCATGTTAACTTTTCCAGTATTTAATATCAACATTCAGAACTTGAAATAATTTTAAAATTACCTAGAATCACTTAAATTGAAAGGTTTACCACCACCTGAAATCTTACTGTATGACATACTCTCTGTATATGCAATAGTACCTATACCCAAGCACCAGAGGACTTTGGGTATTTTGTTGTTTTTGTTTGTTTGTTTTGTTTCATTTTGCCAGTCACACCCCCCAACACCCCTTTGTTAGTGTTATATTCCTTAGTTTCTTTCAAATTCAAATTCATAGAAATGTTCATGGACTTCAAAGGAGAGAAGCAGAAGGTCCATTCAAATCTTCAGCTCCTGTTCGAGCAGGTTCTCATAAGAAAGGTCCTTGAAAGGGTAACGGCAGTGCGAGAGCATCAAGCTAACAAAACAAATGGAGGAATCCCTGGAACAATGTATCCCATTTAAGCATGGCAATACATTACATAACATAAGGAAACTTGACTAAATATGGAGACTGAAGAATCAGAGAAGAGGGCTGGAGACAGAAAATGCATTCACATTCCTCAGGTATACGTTCAAAAGTGTTGTCTCGGGGCAGAAGGTCAAACTACAGAGATAATCACTGCCAATGTCAGAAAATTATTGCTTTCCTTTGCAGTTCCTGTTATCTCACACCATTACTAAAAGATGCTGGCAAAAAAACAAAAAAAGGGGGAAAGAAGGAAAGGGAGGAGAGGGGGAAGATGGCAAAGATGGGTGGCAGGTGGGTAGGAAACAGTTAAAAAAGAAAAAGAAAAATCACCTTGTCTTTCTCATTGGAATAGATTCTGAAAGTTAAATCAGCCACAACAATCTAGAGGATGCTAGAGTTTTTCTTTAACCTTCCTGAGGAACAATTCTTTCTTATCAAAAGGAAGGTGTTCTGTCAACTCCTGAGTGTCACAGCTGGGACTCTCTAAGAAGCTATCCTAAGGACCACTGCAGAAACAATGCTCTTGGCAACTGCACTGTATTCAATAGAGAGGCTTCAGCCTTCCAGGTAGTTTAAGAGGATTTCTGAACATTTTACTGAGAAATCAGAAAAGTTCTTCAAGTAGATCTGTTCATCTGGGTAGATCAATTCACCTGACAGGTGTTGGATATATTTAGCCAAAAACGGTTAGAAAGTGACGATGCTGGTTTGTGTTACAGAATACACAAATCAATATTCTTGTTTACATCATCCCACACTATGCGAAATATTAATTCACTTAATCATTAGTCATTCTGTACTGAGAAATAATGGCAAGGCATAAGAGAAAAGTGTGTAGCACTCCCTTGGAAAATGTTATATTTACCCTCTGTATGAAAACCGCATCTACAATTTGGCTTGACAGTTTGGACTGGCAGAATCAAACAGGGCCTTATCAATAGAAGAACTCTCTACGCTGGCAAGAGGGAAGGAAGAGAAAGGGGAAAGACTATGAAATATCTGAGCGTACTGCTGTTTCTGTACCCTCTGGGTATACTTCAGGAAAGCAGTCAGTATCTTTGGCAAGAAAAGAAACTTTTCCAAATTATCCTACAGTGGCAGCAAATACAGAAGATGAGCTTCCTTGGAAAACAAGTCATCCAAATGCATTTCAGAAGATCAGAAGAGTCAGGCACAGTAGACAACCACAGGGAAGGTTTACCTGAGGAGTATAAAATAGTAAATTCTATAAAAATAGGAGACTTCCATTTTGCTTTATGTGAAGAGTGAACTGGAAAGGTATCCACAGATATTAAACTACATAGCTGGATTGTGGTGACATTGAAACCAAGACCCAATAGCCTTTGAATCAAAGGTTAAACCTACAGCTTATCAACGTATTCTAGTCAGCTCTTCAGAGAGCATTGTCTAACAATCCTCAGTCTCCCATTCCCAGTAGATGACCAGATTCTGTTCTGTAGCTCTCTAGCACTATGCCTGACAGCTGGGGAAAATGCTGTACCATCTGGATTCATATTTATTTCTGAGCAGAGAACTACTAACAAAGTTTAAAAAATAAAATGAAAGAGTTATCAAAGAAATTGAATTAAGCTGCCCCCCAACATCTTGCTGTGAAGAAGATGGAATCACTGGGAAAGGAATGTTAGGAAACACCTTTGCTTCACTCTGTTCTTCATATTAAGCAAAGTGAACTCAATTTCCACTTGAAGATACAGCGTGAATCAAGGTCTCCCAGTGCCCACAAGGCAGACACAGACACTAGGTTCATCAAGCACCAAATAGCGAAAAGGGGTCATTTAAATTTACCACTTCTCTAGGAACTGCATCAGGTGGAAACACTTTCAGGAAGGCACGCATAGATAGGGATCTTAACATGAATATGCTAGAGCTAGACATCCTTGATCTGCTCGGGATCAGGTTTTTGCTTCCTGATCAGAAGCTGACTTAAAAAAAAAAAAAAAAAAAAAAAAAAAAATCAGTAGGGCACTTTGAAGTGTCCAAATTCGAGCCTTCAATGCCACCATGTTTCTCAAGGCTATCAGGGTCAGAAGCAGCATTCATACAGAGGTACCCCTGCAGCTGATGTTGGTCTATCCTTACAGACTTGAGGCTTGAATCCCAGCGAATGGAACACAGGAGAAGCAGATGGTTTGGCTGCTGGACATCAGAACACATCCAACTCAGCGGGTGAATTTTGATGTTAAATCACTACTAGGTAGTCCCCAGAAAAGGGCTTCAGACCAAAACCTGAATAGCATAATATTTAAAGAAAAACTTCAAAAAAGCCACTAGAGCCGAAGCAATACCCAAAGTGAACCACAAAAATAAAATTATGGAGTTAAGTTACCAAATCAAAACAAAGTAAGAAGATGTCAGAAGTTATTGTACAACTCACTTGGAAGTGTGACAAAAAGCTCTAATTCAACCAAGTGTTAAGAGGACCTACAGGATACAAGGCACGTGCTACTGATTGGACAGGAAGTGAATGAAAGATGGTAGGATTCTGTGTATTCCTCCAGGTAGAGTCAAAGAAAAAACCCACAAAAACGAAACAAAACAAAAAAACCCAACCACACACACACACACACAAAAAAAAACAAAACCAACCCTGAAACCCACTATTTAGTCTTCAGGATTTGTCAGTACATACATGTAAATTACTGAAAGAAATAAGTCAATAAGCAATCTCAAGATGGTTATTAACAATTAATGCATATTAGTTTACCTGCATCCACTGCTAGATTGATTGTGCTCAGAGTTTGCAATAATCAGACTAAATGCATTTGAGCTTGAACTAGAACAAGGAAAGAGAGAAAGAATGGTATTAGTAAATCTAATGTACAACTTGTATTTCACTTTAGCTTTACATTTCCCCATTAATGACTGGCTATTTGGGGGAGGGGAGAGAGGAAGACACTTTAAAAGCTTCTGTCTGGTATAACTGATGGAAACCGTAGCTGGAGGTGTTACACATTTGTCTTTAAGAAGGTTCTTACAGTACCTTTGCTCTGTACACTGAGCTACTATTTAAAAGATGAAAATAGTACAGCTGCATCCTGACACATAAGAATATATTGATAATTTTTGCTACTTAAAGAAGTTAATTTACAAGAGTAAGTATAAAAGGCCAATCAAACAAGCAATGATGAGAAAAACATTGAAATTAAGCTGGCCCTGTGAAACACTAAAGATCTGCTCTTTATGAATTATAATATATTACACAATTTACAGCATACAAGAGTACAAGTTAACTAGTGGATGGAACAGTAAGCTCCAATTCGAAGATACACTTTATACTGTGGTTATTACTCATAAATTAAGTTTGAATGAAAAAAGTCTTCAGTGACAAAATCCAAAATTAGTGACTACCTTTTATGACAGTCTAAAGATTCCATGAGCATTGCTGAACCTTTCCCATTTTCATCAGATTCATGGCCATGAGAATCATGTCCACTGGAATAGTTTTCATTTGTGTCATTTCCACTGAAGTCATTTCCACTGGATCCGCTGCTCATTTCAATATCTTCTTGAAGAACTTCATGAGATTGTTCAGGCTTTGCCTGAATTTCTGAATCTCCAGCAATCATCTGGCTATGGTTGTTTGCAAGTCCAGAATACTCACTCATTTTCTGTTGCTCTTCTAATGAGAATGATGAAGAAATATTTTCACTGATACCAGGTTGCTGCTCAGGGTTTTGCTCCGCAGTGCTAGCATAGAACCCCCTGAACTTGATACAGTCCATGGGGCACTCATTAGAAACACTGCCAATATCAAGAACAAGTTAAGTCATATTCAGAATTTTCTGTCTGTATAAATTCTGTCTGGAAGCACAGACCCACAAACCTGAGGAGGAAGGGAAGGAAGAAGAAAAATTATTTTATTGTTTGCCTTTGCTGACAAACCAGAATTCTCATTAACTGATAAAATTAGTAAGTGATCAATGATAGCCACGATTAATGTATTGAGCATTTCAATGGTGAAAAGTTTAACCTGATTACAATCACTAGTCTAACAAGATATTATCATGGAAAAAGTATTTATTTTTGAGAAAAACCCACAGAAAAAGAGAAAGTGGAATAAATATGAAAAAAAACCTTCAAAGTTTACATATTCATTTGCCTTCTATTTTCCTCCTTAATTCTTGACAAGTTTACTGCTTGGAATTGGAAAATAACTGTTGAAAAACATTTTTCAATGAAGCCATTCTATTAGCTTCTGGTTTTCCATTCAGACATCAGAGGATTTCTTACTAGCTTTGTTTTTTTACAGTTTTGTTTTCTTATTTTAAGGTCAATTCTTCTATTTTGACCAACTCTTTCTTTGTTACAAAAGCCACACATGAGCAGAGGAAGACTGCGGGAACAGAGAAACTAAGTATATGCAACTGCATTTTTATCAGCAACAAAAATTCTAAGGCACAATAAACCTGAGAATAAAACCATGGGTTTTTTTTCCTACCCGACTTATGACTAATTCAGAAGGAAAAAAAAAAAAAAAAAAAAAAGATTCTGCAGTGTTTAGAAGGGTAAACTTTACAACAAGACAAAACTGCTTGTAAAGCAAATTCTAATATACCAGGCTTGAAATTTGAGTGTATATAAGGAAATAAATTAAGAACAGACTAATACTGAATAGCTAAAGGAGATCTGCTATATAGCAAATCAACCTCACAAACAAAATAAAATATCCTAACCTGATTCATTTCCTCATTTAGTTTAAGACAACAGTACTGCAAAGCTACGAACTAAGATTCTCTGAACAACATGAATTCAACATCAGAAGAGTGGAGTTTTCTGGGTTTGTTTTTTTTATTTTTTTAAAGAATCATGTTTGTGCCCTCCTTTTTCTTCCTTTAAGATATTCAAAATTACAATTGTTGTCTAATTCCTGTGACTGGAATAACATGGGCAATCAAAAAAAATCTGCAACTAAGTTTTGCTAATATTAAATGCAACAACTTGCTATATAACACAGAAACAATATTTTTAAAAGCCTATAAACAGGCAACTTTAAGTTAACATTCATTTTAAATGCACTGTGGTTTTACTCCCCTCCCTCCAAAACCATTGAAACTATTTTCTTACCCTCCTAATAGCTGTTTTTCCAGACATTTTACGTTTATTTTTGAACTTTTCAGAAGAAAATACTGCTCATCTCTTCTTTTGGTCAAAGTAATATGCAAGATATCTGTTTTCAGTTGAAAGATGAAGTATAGTTTAGGGACATTTATTTAAACCATTGCTATTGGTGTATACATGTTCTTAATGATATTATTTACAAGTACCCCATTACAGGTAGCTAAAAACAAAAAAAACAAAAACAACAGAACACTTTCAGGGAGAGTAAAACATACCAACATTTCACTACTGTGTCTATTCACTTCAGGTCCACTAATCCATATTGAATAGACATCCTGCTGTGCCTTTGTATGGAATAGTAGGATACAAGCAGTAAATTATACTTTAGTATCTCTAACAGTTTTTTCTGGACTAAAGAAGCCACTTTTGTCTTAAAAATTACATAAACTGGAACATGCAATAAAAGAATATTTACTCTCAGATGAAATTCCAGTATCATTTTGCAATGGCACATACTCTGATGGCAAATGATTAAACCAGAACAGACAATTCATCCCTAGTGATTGATTCTTTCCAGTAGATAAAGCTCACACTTTGCAGCTTGTGAATGGAGGCGCTGCTGGTCAGTGGTACCCATGCTGCCATCCGCAGTTTCATAGCCCTTGCGTAGCAAAGGCAGAAAGAATGATGACAGACTAGCAACCACTAGTTTTCTCTGCCAGTAACTTGAAACATAACAGAGCTCAAAAGAAAAGTAAATGTGGAAGGTGGCCTTGGGAATACCTATATGGAGAGCACATGAAGAAAAGCCTCCTGTTACTACATAGGTAAGGAGCATTTTATAAAATGTTAATCCATTCCAGCCCAGTAAATTCTCTTAGTATTATTTCAAATACTACATAAGTAAGAGCACCTATCTGCTTAAAAGACTGAAACCACTCTCAGGAAGCCACTTTTCATACATCAGCTATATTATTATTTCTCAGAGGGAGCTGAGGTTGTAAAGTTCTATAGAGGACTCGGTAAGTATAGGTACTCCAGTAAACTACCCAGCTAGCAATGGGATGGCCTTTTACCTTCTCTATGAAGGTTAAAGATGGAGATCATCTACAGTATTTTGTTCATTTCAAGTAAATGCTGTACCCACATCAAAATTACACAGATTAACCGCACCATGATTAAAATGAAGCTTTTGAAAGAAGACTGCAAAGGCATCACCTGAAAAGGAGGTCTGACCTAATTTCACATAGAAATTAAGATGAAATCCAACATTTCTCTTGTTCTATGTTCTGATCTCAAGGTAGGGGTTTCCTCCTGTTTTTTTGACCAAGTGCTACTTGGAGAGAGCTTTATATAGGTAGAAGAGAAAAATACACTGCCGTAACTGAAACAATATCATCTGCCAGCAAGCTACATTACATTATTCCCTCCAAGGTAGGAAGAAAGCTCTCACCAAACCTTTGGGCTTCTGTACTTAAATCTTTCAAGGAAAACTATACACATCTCTCTAGCTAGGTTCATAAGCATGAATTGCCAGAAGACAGACCCTTACCATAGCCCTAAATTCTCCAAAGATAAATAGTCCAATATTACAACAATGCTTTTATGTCAGAAAACTTGTGAAATTTCTAAAAAGGGTGATGATTATACCAAAGGTTTCCTACTCTGAATTCAAACACTTTGTATATCAGCCTTCATAAGTGAGAATACTCTTCTCTGGAACCCTGCAAAGGATATTATAATAAATGCTGCAGTACTTTCTCCCTCAAGAGTTGCCAGCAAGTAATTTTTCAGAATCAGTTCTCCTGGGAAAGTTATTTTCAAGGTCCTTTTTATAATCTTTGGAAGTTTATTAAGAGTCAATAAAACTGTGCCACAGCTAGCATGTAGTCTTATGGTTTGAAATTCTGAACTGTAAAAATCACTGATGAGCACTTTTTTCTACCTCCAAAGATCATCCATTATCTCTTCTCTTCTTTCCTTGACATGTAGGCTAGTTTCTGCCAGATATTTGTAGTAAATCTCAGTAGTGCTTCCTTAGGTGGATGAGAATTGTTGCCAGGATATATATGCAAGATGTCCAACAGCTTTTGAGGAATTTTCTGTGCCTCCTTGAATAAGAGCTGATTGAGTGAGTGACATTCCAGAAACTTTTTTTTTTTTTAAAGCAGCTTTCAGGAGCTGAAGTGAAGAGAATCACCAGCTGACAAAAGAAATGGGTACTGGCCTAGAGATGGTATCATATCAGTTTTCTCCCTCTTGACATTTGGCGGAAACTTTTGTCAGGAAACACACTGTATTACTGCTGTCTCTAATTAGCTACATAACAGAGCTTCTGCAGGTTTGCCCCCAACAAGTCTCTACACAATTCCTATGCAACTACATTACAGGGACTACAATTTGGAGCCCAAGGACAATAGTACCAGAGATTAAATGTATACCCCAGTGATGGAGAAGAGGCAAGTTTAACCTTCTTTTTAAAGGCATATTTTATTAGAGCTGCCTCAACTTGTAGAGGTGGAATGGTATTCTTATCCAAGATTTATGTTACTGAAGGTCAGTCTTATGCAAAAGTCCTTCTGTTTGAAAACCTGAAAAGCCTCAGTGCCACCAGCACATACCAGATCAAGGAATACAGGAAGAATAAGGAGGAAGGAACAAGAAAAATTTTATGATAGACTTCCAAGAGCTTTTGGGGAATGCCCTGATGCATTCACTGACAGTGCTGAAATCTCTCAAACGAGGCAGACATTAGTTATGTCTATAGTTAGTTGGGGACAGAATGCGCAAGAGAAGCAATATTTAAATCCAGTCATCTTTGATTGCAACATCCTGAAGCACCACTAAAGTAAATAAATAAATAAATAAATAATAAAAGCCCCACTGAAGAACAAGCATAAGGGCATAGAGAGAGGTGTGGTGTTCAAGGTGGAAGAAGAAAGGAAGAGAAGTTTTTCCAAAACAAAATCTTATACAATTTTATATTAAAAAAAAATACAAAACAAAAAAAGACCCACACCCCACACACTATCTGAAGTATCAGCAATAATAATATATGCCATAAGTTTGGAAAGATTCTCCAAGAAGGGATCAGAACAACTATGAGAAAGAACAGACTGGCAATTACCCTACGTTGTGCTCTGTGCCTGTAATTTTAGATAAGAACAGACTGATGCATCTGGCTAGAATTTACTCTCAGACAGAAGAATACCTTAAGTGAAACATCTGCATGCATAGGCAAGCACCATGCTAACACTTCAGTAATACAGAGGATCAGTCATCCCAAAGAGATTAATTAATATTGTAACTAATCTCAGTCAAAATGCCATAATAAATTGCACACATCCATTCCATTTATATGCTTGAATAAATTCCAAATAAATAACCAAACAAGAATGAAAAAGCAAGAGCTAGCACGCTTTCCCAGTTTGAGGTCCTCTCCTGTTACTGCAGTCTGAGCATGTTAATTGCATCCCAAACTAAGTTCAGTAGGGAAGCACAGCTTGCCACTAGGAAACAGAGGAAGAGTTTTTAGGTTTGATCTTGAGATAAGGAAGTTAAACTCAGTTTTGTTTAGTTTCTGCTACATCTTTCTAAGCTGTAAAGCATGTTTCTGTTTTGATTCTGTAAATAAATACTTGTTTTTAATCTGAAATCAGCACAAGTTAAGCTTGATTTTAAGGTAATTGGCTCACAAAAGCAGTCTACTCTTCCTGGCAGAGCAAATCTCTCAAAGTCTCTCTGTCAGTCTAGAGCTCTCAATACCCTGAAACAGTGTATGAAAAAGGCAAGACACTGCCACTGAGGGCTAATGTAGACATTAAATTACTACCAGGTTGGACAGGCACAAAGCATCTTCTGGCTACACACTAGCTAGAGAAGCTTCTTATCCTCCAGCAAGACAACAGAAACAGCTTAAAGTTTAACAGTCGCAGAAGACAAATGGACAATCCTTGAGGAAATAACGGCTTTATGCTTTTGAGAAATCCTCCTAAGAATTTGGGCTAGACTGTAAAACACCAAGGAGGGAAGTTCCTTTTGAAAATTTGGCACTTAAACTCAAAGGCCTGGTCTCAGCATTAGCCTGCTTGGTTACATGCAAAGAACAGATTTTTCCAGATTTCCCTTCATGAAACAAACTTCATGTCTAGCACTGGCATTTAAAGGATGAAAACCGAAAACTCAGAGCCAAGATGAACCAACTTAAGAACTGAGTAAGAAGAGAACATTTCAAGACTCTGAAGGTTTCTTTGGTTCTAAATTTGCAACCAATATGAACTTAATATTTAAAAATGAAGCAAGAGGTATACCACAGTTTATGACTATTTCAACCATCTAAACATTAGGGGACTGTAACTGTGCTAGCACCAATAGGAGACATTTCTCATGGCCAGGATTTTAGTCTTCTAGAGGTTTTATTGACAAGGCGACTTTTCACATGTCTTCTGGAAGACCGCTTTGCAAATGGTAAAATTTTCTCATTTGTATGACAAGTAACTAGCAGGATTTAGTCATATCATGCAATTTTAGAGAAAATTGAAAATTAACATCTGCAATGAATGCATTCTGCCTGTGCAATTAGACAATAATTAAATGCTTGGCAGCAACACAGTAGGAAAAAATGTTGAGAAAACAAACATTAATAATCGAGAAATGACTCTTCCATCTGTATGACTTCACCAGTAAGAGCTCTGAGAGCTCCACTTTTTTGTAGCAATAGATAGAACAATTAACAGAATATCTTCACTAGGACACTTTCTAAGGAAGGCAAAAAACCAAAACAAAACAAAACCAAAAACTAGTTTCAAACTTCACTATAGGAAAAACAAGAAAAGACGTATAGCAACAACTTCCAGCAAGCCCTTTTGAAGAAACAAAAGTTTTTTTTAATAGATTCCTCCTGTGCAAAATTCCCCATCACACTGCAAGCCATCAAAAATAAGTTGTGTGTGTATGCCAGAATTTTTTATTATTCTTGATAATTTTATTGACATAATCTAGAACATCACAAGTATTCCACAGAAACTGGATTTCACAGCATTAATTTCACATTTTATTGGTAAGGATTCACAATTCAAGAGAATCCTGACTACAGACTATTCTAAATTGTTGTATACTTCAGGAGAAAAGGAAAAAGAAAAAAAGGGGGGGGGGGGGAAGACACAGCTGACTTTTTAAAAAAACAAAAAGAAACAAACAAACAAAAAAACTTATTCTCAAAGTTCAGCTCCTTTTTTCTGCCTAAATTTGACACCTTCCTTTCACATTCCCCCAAAATAGTTAAATAAAGGTCAATAGTATCTTTATACAGAGGATCATAATTCACAGATGCTTACAGCTGCCGTTCACTTTACAATGGTGGGACTGACCCAGAGATAGTCTTTGTTAAGAGCCATCTAAGCGCCAGACCCTGAATTTCTAGCAGCTCCTATGCAGGAAGGGGTCAGCACAAGCACCAGGCCAGGCCCTCGCGTCCGTAGGAAGGACGGTTCTGCCCACGATGAAGAAACTCAAACCTGAATTTAAGGATAAGTATGTTTTTAGGCTAAAAGCCTCTCATCTTCAAATAAGAGAATTCCCACAGTTTATATCCAACAAATAGTTCTGAATGAGTATGTATATGACTGAAATTATAGTTTAAAGATAAAACAAACATACTACAGTATATTTTCTGCATAAACTCTACAGAAAAAGAGTGCATCTTTCTAACATGAATCATAACAATTATCTATGTTCCTTACCTGTTTTTTCTAAGAAAGGTTGGTAAAAGTGTATATCAAGTTCCCTCCCAGCTATCATCAAAAGCATGAAGTGCCTAGGTCCAGAGTCTCCCACATGCATTTAATTCTTGTCTCATCTTCTTCTACTGGAAATCTTTGACCATTACAGAGTCCGGACACCTCTAAAACTATAAAATATAAAAGAAATACCTGGGCCCCCCAACCGTGTCCTCTTCAAACAGATACCAGAGAGATGCTCACAGTTATGCCATCCCTATGCAGATAAACATTGGTTAAACATGGAACTGTCATCCAACAGAAGAATCACAAATACAACTTTGCATTTTAAACGCTTTTGGTCTAGAGTAAGGTCTTGTAAAGCTTTAAAATAACAGAACCTTCTACACTAAGTATGTTGGAACATGTCACTACACAACGGAGTTGCAAAAAAAAAAAAAATCAGAAGTTCGAAAAGGCAAATTTCTTTGTGTGGCAAATGATCACATCACTTTTTAAGTACTGCATTTGAATATGCACAAGGAATGTTTGGAATAAAAATTTTGGAAGAGCATTCAAATCCCAAGCTAATCATTTTGGAAGACAGCCCATGTTAACATGCCTTAATTTAAAAGGCTATGCCTCTACCAGCTGTTAAAAGTACATTTGTGTTGGCCAGACTTAAGGAAGAATTTATTCACAGCATTCCGTTCTGCATCACACTGCAAAAACCAATGAGAGTTTCGCAAGTCTCAGATTATGATACAAATCTGGGTACAGGTTAGTTCCTTATATGTTTTGCCTTCATCATAAATTGATAAGAAGGGATTTAAACGATAAGTTCTGTACCTCTGACCATGAGAAGTGTTAGAAACAGCTTTATGCACAGGTACTTGCAAGTTGAATATTTTTTAGCACATACAGTGAAAGTGTGGAATGGCTTTCAGCACTGGTTCAATACTAATTTAAAGACAGCCTTTCCAATTTCCTCATGCCAACTCATCTCCCTGCAAGTCATATTTTCCTTAACGGAAGTTAAAATTTAACTTCATTAATCAAGAAGATCTACAAGAAAACAGCCACAAGGATATGTCTGACTACTTACGAAGTGACAGAGCACCCATTTAGTTTAATGACCCCATCAGAAAATTTTCATAGGTAATAAACCATTAAAAAGGTTTACAAAAAACAAAGTATAGGTTTAAAGAGGACATTCACAGTAGTTTCATGTACCATTTGAATTGGGTGTAATATTGGCTTCAATTACTTAACGCACTTATGAAGAGATTAAGAGAAAACAGTCCTTATTGCTTCTTAAAATTCTCACAATAAGCCTTTTCACAGTCTAACTGAAAGCTAAGACAAATCTACATCAAGCGGGATTTATCTGAAACTAAAAAAAAAAAAAAAAAAAAAAAAACCATTCAAATTAGTCATTTTATCAGTTAAAGTTAAATCTAATCTTCTGGTTCTATTATTTATCAGAGGAAATATGCAGGTGACTGACTTAGTCCAAATCCTAAAGAACAAAAAGAGTTCTCTTTCCCTCAAGAAATTCTCCTTATGGATCCTTAGGTGAAGCCAACAGAACATCCATGCATGGCATCTCAATAGGGCTTTTCTACAAAAAGAAGTCCAATTTCATCAGTATAGAAAAAATACTGAACTTGTGACCTTTCTTTTGATACTGAGGTATATCTACTTTAAACATAGAAATAAGACTTCAAATATTAGAAAAGAACAAACAGCCTGCTTTAGGGAACACACCTGTATTACAGGAACCCAGCCAAGTTCACTGTCTGGAGAGAACTGAAGTCACACCTGCAGCATTAAAAAAAGAATCAACATTGTCAGCTTAAAGAACCTAAACAGTTCAAGGTTTGCAGCTGTAGACAAAGAAATTTTCAGTCATTTAGACAAATCATTCACTCTAGTATTAATCCTCAAAATACTCAGTTACAGTTTCACCTTCCTTTGAGTGTTACAGTACTATCCAGAACTGCTATCTCTTCCTCTCCTGCCTTTGACCCATTACTGTCCCATCACCAGAACACATATAATAAAACCACTTGAGTAAGTTTTCTTTGTATCACAGAATTTGTGAAATTTTTCTTCATTTTTTTTTTGTATCCACCACACATCCCACCTGAGTCACAACAAGCTTTTTTGTCATCAGCTTCTCACACATCGAATATAAACATCCATAAGTCAGTAGCTCTGAAGCCACGTGTTCAGCTTCTTGAATAGATATTAAAATAGTATTAGTTTGTTAGAAACTAGAACATACAACTGACCAAAAATACAGTTAGAAGCTATGATGTGCTTTCTAAATCAAAGCTTAGAAGCATAACATTTTACTTTTTTCTCCTGAGTGCACTAGCATCTTTGCTTTCGGGACCCCAGAATTTTCCTTTTCATTAAAATTCCTTAAAATATCTGTAAGAGCAATAGAAAGATTGAAAATTATTAAGACTACTGTGCAGCAAACAGTGCTAATGTAGCACTTGATATTGGATGTTACACTAAATCATTTCAATTTCCTAAAAACGAGAGAAGCCAGACCATTTCCATGTGCTTAATGATTTGTACAACAGGTCTTTTTGAAGTCCTGAATATATTTTCCAGCATTCTGACAAGACTACAGCTCAAGAGAAGCATCTAAAGCAGCAACAACAACAGAATGTCAGTTCAGACTAACCAAGAAAGAACTGGTATTATAATGGCTTTCTTGGGGAAAGTGTTATGTAGGACACTTACCTTAATGAGCACACTAATTATGATCTGTCCAAATCAGGCAGAAAGCATCACCAATATGCTCCTGCAAAAAACAAATCCGTATAGTTCTATAAGCAAGATTTTTAAAAAAATCATTTATGAAAAATAGATTTTCTTTTGGAGTCTATTTAATAATGAAATGCAAGATGAACCATAGAAGACAGGTATTCCAAGCATGAGGAACAGTTATACATATATATATGTGTGTGTATAATATATATATGAAGAACAGTTATACATATATAACTATATATATATCTTCATATATATACACATGAAAACTACAATTCAAAGAGGAATATGAAAGTTTATTTTATTCCTAACAACATTTACTATTATTGTAACCTAACTTCTAAATTGTTTCCTTGAAAATGCACAGAATAACTATTTACTGAATTCTGTTCCCTTTTGTAAATACAAGACAACGCACAAAATTCCATCCTTGTCTGTGATCTTAATTTATTATTAGAACATTGTTTAGACAATACAGATGTCAATACAATGTATTTAAGAATCACATGTGTACTCACTTCAGAACATTCAAGCTGAAGAATGAGTAAAATCTAGTATAAAATTTGGGATCACATATCTGATTTAAAAGATGTGTTTCTTTTCCTACAGATCATCAACTGATGGTCTTAAAACACTTTACCACTGAAATACAACTCCAAATTAGCCTTAGCAGATGAAAACCTCCTCAGAGAGCTAATTCAACTGAGTGAAAGTATGCACATCATCATCAAGACCAGTTTCATGTTCCAAGATATGTGTTAAAGCAAAAGCTGTTCTCAGCTTATTAAAAAGTACGCTTCTTTTACTCAAATCCATAAAAGAATCAGAGAACAAAGTTTCCTTAGCCACGTCCCAAAGAACCAAACTGAACAAAATCCCTCGCTCCCCAACAGATGGTTCCTAAACGGACCTAAATTAATCTCACCAATTACTTGTATTCCTGAAGCATCCAAACCACCAGGAGAAGCTTGACTTTTACAGCATCCTAATCACGACTATTATTTCATTTCCTCCTCAGAGCTCCCTCACTTTGGGCTTTTTTCTGTTTGTTTTTAAAGCTGCCTATTTTTCTTGTGGGGTAGCCAATACCAAAGAGTTAGCCTGAGGTAACAAGACAAAGTCACCTCAGTTTTACCACAGATAGCATGGTAATAGCACACTGTTGAACTTAGCAAGTTTACCTCATGAAAAGCCAAAGAATCTCATCTATATTGTGTTTATTGACCTGGACCAGCTCCTAAACCATCATTTGCCTTCACATGACTATAGGAAGCCAGTCACAAAAATAACCCCCAAAAGTAGTCAGAGCAGTTCCTTGGTCATCTAGCAGCACTTGCTCTCTCTTCTGCCAGACCACAAGCAAAGCTTATTTTATCCTTTCAGGTAAACAGTCTTGGTTCTGTTACCACCACAAATGGTGCTCATATCTCCACAGGAGATCTGGACTGATCGCCCCCCAATAGCAAAGAGAAGTCATCTTTCTCAAATGTATACCTTCACCTTGAACAACAGGCCATGATGCAGAGCTAAGTTTAATTGCCAACTGATTTAGCATTTTCTGCAGAGAACACAGAAATATACCCTTGACATCACAAGTTGTTACAGGCTGTACCCAGACATCTCATGAAGAAGCTAAAAGCATTCTCCACACCTGCCCCATGCTAATTTCTAAACATCCTTCCAACTTGTAACTCTACAACAAATGTTGTTTACTTCCTAAAGATGAACTGTATTAAATGTGATTTTAAAAGATATTTGATTTCTTTTTAAAGGAAAACTCTATTCCCTTCCTGAGCAGAACTAAATATGACTGGAGAGATTACTAAACTCTAAATCTGCATACATCAACTCTTGTCCTTTTTGAGCAAAGGAACCTACATGATACATTAGAGAACATGCTGTCACAGAAAGGAGGGAAAAATTATCACTCCCATCATGCAGTCATATACCTCACCTTTATTTCAGGTGAAACTAGATCTTCTAAAGTATCTATAACATCATATTTCAACTTTAATATTTGTTAACATCACCGTTAAGCAGTATATTTGAATGCCTACCACTCTGCTCCCTTAAAAACAAAAAGGCAGAATTTCACCATATGACATTACATTTACAACAGTTTCAGTCTAATGCTACTCTTTAACCAGATCTGAACTGCAACAATGTCTAAAGATTTCAGTCAAAATGAAAGTCCCGTTCTGGAAGTCTCTATACCAAATAAACTGCCTGACTATTACTAATATGGCCCCCACTGCATCAATAATACATCCCACAAGGTGTGCAAGCTAACAAATATGATATACTTATTCTACAAGTTTGATATATCAGCATTGACAAATAAGAGCTCAAGTCACACAGGAACCCACGGCAGCAACAGTAATTACTACACCCAGAAGAAAGGGAATTTAGGTCAAAGAAGTGTTTCATATACTGAAGAACTTTGTACAATTAAAGAAACTAAGTAGGGGAAACTAAGACAACAGATATATAGAAGTGTATACATGAAATATAAGGTCAAGCACAAAAATCATACTAAGATACAAAAGCTGCAAGGAATAAGGAGAATAGGAGGTAAGAACAACAAAAGAGAGAGGTACTGGACATCCTAACCACTTCATCTTGTACCCCTAAGCTTCAATTATGCCAAATACAGCTGTTACTTAACAGTGGAGTACCTCTATGCAGTTTTAGAAGCACATGATGTTCAAAAGACAGGATAGCTTTAGCTCAACTTTTAATAAGCTACAGTTTGAAACACCTATACAAGGAAACTTCTAGCCACTCTATCCATATGGAAATAAATAAATAAATAAAACAAGCGTTAAGAATTACCACACTACACTCAAAAACAGCTGGAAGCAAAACCCCAACCTTTTTCCTCCAGTCATTTTGACATACAAACCAGTTCTCTTCCCGCTATCCTATCTTTTCAAGATGAACATTGTTACTGCTTGCATAGAACTTCTACAGCTTGTTCATGTACTCTGCAGAATAACCTTCAACTCTTTGCTACAAAAGTGCGTTCTGTGTGCATTTCAGTCTCCTTCTAATTTAAACAGCATGCTTTGTCTCTTCAGCACTTCCAAAAAAGTTTTACTCTCTCTTTGGAGACAGTGAAGGAAAGGGAAAAATTGCACTCCATGATTATTTATCTCGAGGAAGGTAAATTTAGCCTCACTTCTTACTATGCCAGTATGCTAGGCAGCAGTGTTTGAACAGCAGATGAAATCACATGCACAAAACTTTCCTTGGCCTTTTAATAGCTCACACACACACACACACACCACCAGCACTCATAACCTCACTTGCATATGTGGCTAAGGAGGGAGAACATGCTCTTCAGAGCCACTGGCTGTGCAGCTTGCATGAAAGAAACTTGGTACATTGCTGCTGTTTTCTCAGGAACTCTCTCCCTCTCTCAAGAAAGAAAGGGCGCCAAACGAGAAGACTTTGTACTAGACTGGTACAAGTCTAATGCAGGCATTCAGACACAAAGACCATACCTACACTTAAAGGATGAGCTTGGCAGTAGCAAACAGAAGCACAGAAGCCTGATCTGCCTATGTTCCAGCATTGAAGGCAGGCTGCAAGCAGGCTGCCCAAGTGTGCCTGGTGATCTACTAAGCCACTTACTAGAATACCAGATCACTGTGCATATGCTCAGGCATGCGGATTCCCATGTGTTTGGGCACTTTCCTACTACATATGGTTGCTGGTTCGTTGTCAGCAGGAACAAAACATGCTACAGAGAACAGCCTCACAGTCTCAGCACAGCCCTTGCAGTCACACCCAAACCATCTGATTCTCCTTCATTTTGGTCTTCTCTGTCATACAGTATTTCACACAAGTGGCCTAGGGCCATAAGAAATCCCAACAAGAAATCATAAAATCATTAGCCTCTAAAGTGTGCTTTTAACAGCCACCTTCTCTTCTCCAGCATCCTTTAAGCATGCTTCACAGAAGGAAGCATTTCACTTGTAGCTAAAAAACTTGCATGCCAAAATGTGAAGTCATTTTGTACCTATCAACAACTGACAAACAAAAGATATTGCTGTATGTGGTTTTGGTAGTAAAGCAAAATATCCTGCCCCCCATCACAGCAGTAGGTAAGTTTGAGACAACTGCTGTGAGGCAGCAAAGGGGTCAGGCACCTTTGAATACTGGACAGAACAACATCAGCTGCACTGCTTTCAAGTCCACCATTTTTTTTGCATTCACCTCATCCGCACCCAGAAAGTCAAAGCCTTTTAAATTAATACAACTAACAGAATAACATAGATATTAATTGACTCATTTGCTCCTCAGTGCTTAAGGAGAGAGGTTAATGTAATAAATATTGAAGCAGTTTAAAACTTGCAGAATAGACATATAACTGGATGTGGGAAATACGACTCCAGCAACAAGAAAATCCAGTTAAAAGTCTCTGTAACTCATCATCCTCATAAAGGAATTCTAGGACATGCAATCAAAACTCTGGACACAAAAATCCATTTTCAGAAACACCTGATTACCTCATAATTATGATGTGGTAACATTATGAGTATAACACAATGTCTACAGCACACTCATGCCAAGTATTACACAACACCTTGGTAAGAACATGATGTTCCCTTCTAACGTAGGCCAGCTATAGCAACCCTCTATAAAACACTACAGTCGATCTAGACTAGTGATAATTTACTTGTTCTGCTGGCTAGTGATAATCTGCTTGCTTTTCTACAACACCACACCACCTATACCTTGTCTCACAAAAACTTGCTTCTGTGCCCACATTTTAAGAGGTAAAACAAGCTCTTCTGCAGTAAAACACCTTTTAATAGTGCAAAGGTGTTAAAGAAATAAGGGTGAGGTAAGAATCCAGGAAAAAGCAAACTGGTTTATCAGTCTGCATCAGTCTGGGACTAAACTAAACACTTCCTGGTCATAACAAAGTCCAAGGTAGAAGAAAAATTCAGAACTCTATTTCCAAGCAGTTTCCCCATTTCACTGTATTCTCATACCTTGGCTCAACTCCATCAAAATCTCAATTACTCAGAAAAGTGTGATTCTTCTCAGGGGAAATTTATTACCATAAAAATGTATTGTCCAGGGATAGGATCAAATAAGTTTATGTAACAACCTCAGCTTATCCAATATTTTAGTCTCAGTGACTGAAAAGACATGTTGAAAATAAAGGTATCATGCTAAGAGTTACTGCAGTAAGTTCTGTCTTCATGCCTCTCTGTAGGAACACAAAGGGGATAACAGTAAGCTCTAAAAATTAAGTAGATCACTTGGACTTCTTATATTTGTTTTAACACATGAATGCTATCTGTGAAAATCTATAACAAGTGCTAGCAACTGACAAATAAACAAACAAACAAAGACAGGAAAATCATGTAGCCTTTGGATCATAAGTGAAACCTGAAAAACCTGCTGAATCTGAAGAAAGTATAGAAAAGCCGAAATCCTGCTTTCCACACCTCTAGCTCTTGTATCTATGGATTAGGCCAAGCTAAACTACACTTTACTTCTGCACAATGCAGGATAGGCCATATTCTCTTTCGACATTAAGCCTTGGAAGCGATCATGCAAAAATGGAATTTAAAGTTCAAAGCAAAAATCAGTTTAAAAAACAAAACAAAAACAAACAAGAAAAAAAACCTCTGGTTTAAACACACATTAAGTGACCACATGATTGAATGTCACATGTACAGTCAAAGCAGCAAATGCCAATTTAAGAGTCAAAGCAATGCATCAGACTAATGACCCATCTAGCCCAGTATTCTGTCCTAGGAAATGGGGAAAAGAGATGCAATTTAGGGAAAAGGAGCCTGACCAGTTGCTATACTCTATTCCCCTAGCAGCCACAGTTATTGCACTAGAGATGTCAGGGGGTACATCCCTGCCTACTCCTTTTAGTGCCCATTTATCATAGTCCATAAATCTGTCTAATCTTTTCAAACCTGCTGGTATCATTTGCCTCCATATGCTCTTGTGGCAACAAGCTCACCACCTGCTGTGTAAGTAGCACTGCCTTTTGTCCATTTCACGCAGAGTTTCACTGAGTGCCCTTACTTCTAATACTGCTGAATTGGGTGACTAACAGTTTTTGCACTCAGCTTATAAACTGCCTTTGTGACTCCTGTAAATCTCAGTCACACATGCCCTCAGCTGCCTTCTCTCTAAACACCTTTTTAGTTTTTTCTCACATGGCAACTGCTTCACCGTTGATCATTTTCATTGTCCTTCTCTAACTTCATTGTGAAGTCAGATGCATCTCATGCACAATGTTGGACACTTATGCCAACTAACCAACTAAAGCATTCTCCCTTCTACCTTGAACACCTGCATGAAACAGCCCCCCCCCCAAAAAAAAAAAGCCCAAGACAGCAGCATGATTTTTTCTTTCACTCCGGGCCAAAGGCTCCATCTTTTGCATTATGTCTTCCTAGTTAGATAAGCTGCCTCCCTAAGTTCAGCAACAGTCAAAAACAAGAACCCCACACCTCAGGACAGTGCCATAACCACCAGGCTAACAGCAAAGCTTGGATGAACACAGGATGCTGTCCAGTTCTCCAGTAAAGCTTCCCCACTGTGCAGAAATAGTGCCAGTTTCTGCAAGAACGGGCAAAAAGATCACAAGAGCAAGCAAACACATGCAAACAGAAGCAAGATGGAAGTTGATGTCACAGAGCAATAATGAGGGCCCTCTCCCTGACCTGAATCAAATTCTAGGCCCCACTCTTGGGGTTCTGTATTCAAGAACCACTGGATAAAGTGTATAAACAACACTATGCCCAAGGCTAAGAAGATCATGGACACATACAGACACTGAGGCATCCTAAAGATATTGAAAGTTTAAGATCAAGTTCAATGCCCCAAAACCATCTAATGTAAAATAGCATCCATTTCTGGACTAGGGTGACAGGATCAAATCCTTAGCTGCCATCAGTTTGACATGCTTCCGTTTTATCAACACCACTACATATTCAAAACTAACCATCTGCATTTAAGTAGATATGCCTCACTGCCACCTTAGCAGTTAGTTCATTTTGGATTTTACTTCGACAACAAGCAAAAGCCAGCCCCAAGAGATATCTGTAGTTTTGAGAAATGTTAATTAACTTATGTCATCTGTAAACAATCTCTGTGCTTAGAACAATATTGGCAATCTGAAACAGTTTCTCACTGTACTAAAGCAGTTTCTGGTACTATGCTTGACTTGACCAGACAACTTTACTGTCAAAGTCATTACAAGATTTCCACCTTTATTTCCACCTTTATTTCCCCATTTTTTGTAAATATTTTTAAATTGTAGATATTCAGCAAGTCAGATGTACAAGACTGCAAACCTCAGAGTCTTACATTTGAAAAAAAAAAAAAAAAGGCATCTCACAGCCTAAAAAAATAAAAGCAATACATTTCTTCAAGTTATTGTGTATCACATGAATACAATTTCAAAGGCCTTCAGCTTCCAAGTACCAAAGACCTCATAATGACCTCTCTGGGGGCTTTTTAAGCTCCTGTTGTAGACAGAATAATGTTGTATCCTACCTTAACCTATCAAAGGAGTCAGCTGAGAAGTGTCAGCTTGACAGTTACCATACTGCTCATCTATTTGCATGAAACTACTTACATAAACTGTTTTGCAATCATGCATGTACTAGCATGCAACTAATGTCAACAGCAGCAAAACCACACAGTCTCAAGGAACAAAGTCTGCTTGGGGGCATTATAGGGAACATTAAAAAAAAAAAAAAAACAGTACCTGTTGCCTATTCATACATTTCAGTAACACACTCTTTTTTTTTTCCTATGAGGAGTTATATGGCAGTAAGTAGCAGAAACAAAAAAGCAAGCCACCCAGACAACTGCACACAGCAGCACTGCTCCGTCAAGAGGAAAGCAATGGAGTGCCGAGTCGCGGTTAATGTTTACCGGACCCAGACACTTGTGCCCTCAAAAGGTGCCACGGAGCCTGTTCTCGCTCCCTTGAGCCCCGGCTCCGACCTTTCGCCCAGAAGCGGCCGCAGTCCGCGCTCCGCAGCCGTGGCCGCCAGGGACGCCAGAGCGAGCGCGGCGGGGCCGGTGCCACCGCCACCGCCGCCGGGCGCCGTGCCCCCGCCGGCCCGGGGGGCAGGACACCGCCTCCAGGCGCCCCCGCGCGGCCCGAGGGGACGGGGGGCACGGCCGTCCCCCGGCGCCCCCCACACCCCGTCTGACGGGATGGGGGCGGGAGAGGGGGGGTCACGGCCGCCACTCGGCGCCCCCCACACCCGCTCTGAGGGGATCGGGGGGGGGGGGGCCACGGCTGCCCCTCGGCGCCCCCCACACCCCGTCTGACGGGATCGGTGGGGCGGGGGGGCTCATGGCCGCCCCTCGGCGCCCCCCACACCCCACTCTGAGGCGATCGGTGGGGCGGGGGGGGTCACGGCCGCCCCTCGGCGCCCCCCACACCCCGTCTGACGGGATGGGGGCGGGAGGGGGGGTCACGGTCGCCCCTCGGCGCCCCCCACACCCCGTCTGACGGGATGGGGGCGGGAGGGGGGGGGTCACGGCCGCCCCTCGGCGCCCCCCACACCCCGTCTGACGGGATGGGGGCGGGAGGGGGGGGGGTCACGGCCGCCCCTCGGCGCCCCCCACACCCCGTCTGACGGGATGGGGGCGGGAGGGGGGTCCACGGCCGCCCCTCGGCGCCCTCCACACCCCGCCTGACGGGATCGGGGGGGGGGGGCTCATGGCCGCCCCCTCCCCTCCGGCCTCCGCGCGCGCCCCCGCGGGGAGCAGCAGGCCGGGACCCACCGGACCGCGCCGCCCGCCGGAGCCCCGCCGGAGTCCCCGGCCCGTCCGGTCCCGGCCCGTCTCCCCGAGCAACCGGAGAGCCCCGGCGCGCGGGGACTTACGTAACGTCAGCCGGCGGGCGGGGGAGGGGAGCGGAGCGGAGGCGCGGCGAGCCCCCGTCCCCCCGCCGACACCCCCTGCCCTCCCCGCCGCCGCGGGGCGCACGCCGGCCCCCCGGACCCGGACGGAGCGCGGGGCGCGGCGAGGGATCCCGACTCACCGAGCGCACCGCGTCCAGCCGGCCCAGCGCAGCCCGGCACCGACTTCATACAGGCAGAAACGTGACTGAAGCCGGGGAGCCCGCCCCGCCCGGTCGCCTATTGGCCGCCGCCGCGTGACGGCGCCCAGGGAAGGGGGCGGGGGCGGTGCGCCCTCCTCCCCCATTGGCCGTGCCGGACGCCGCTCATTTTACATAAGCCTCACGTGTGACACCATGTTTCCACCAGCAGCCACGATCGCCTCCGAGTCTGGCCCAGCCAGCCAGCCCGCCCCTCCCCCCGGCCCCCCCCCCGCGCCACCCCGGCCCCCGCCCCGGATGCGTCCCCCCCGGGCGGCGGAGCACTCACCGCCGCCGGCCGCCTCGCCGCCTCACGCCCCACTCGCGCTGCCCAACGGCCGCCGGACCGCGCCGTGCCGCCCGCCGAGCAGGGCAGAGGTTACATCACGCCCGGGGGGAAGAGGCCCCGCCCCGCTCCTTGGAGCCGCCCGTGACGTCAGCGCGCGGCCCCGCGGCGCGCGCCGCCGAGGGATCGTTGGCCGCCGGCCGCGCGCTGCGCCCGGTCACCAACGGCCGCGCTGCCCCCGCGGGGAGGGGCCGGGCCGGGCCGGGCCGCGGCGGGGCGGGGCGGGGCGGGCGGGCCGCGCTGCGTTGCCGGGCAGCGCCGTACACAGGCCCCAAACAGCCGCCCGCTCGTGGCCCGCCGGGACGGGTCCCTCCGTCCCCAGCGCCGCGCGGGCGGCGAGGGGATGCGGGGCCGCTGCCCGGGCGTGCGGGCAGCAGCGGGAGCCTTCAAAGAGGTTCCCCCGGCGGCAGGCGGCCGACGGGCCGCGAGGCGCCCGGTTCACTTACATAAGCGAGGAGCGCCGGTGTCCGGTTTCCTGGCTCTGTCAGCGGCCCTCGGCCCACGCCCCGAGGTTTCGAAACCCCTGTAGCCTTGCCAGGTCGCAAACCAAAGTGCAGCACAGGTGAGAGCCGAGCTTCACCTTTCGCCAGGGCTATCCGGTTAGTGTCGCTCTGATTAGCTACAAAACTGTTAGGCCAGAAGAAATTCTGCAGCGTTACAGGTATACGCTGTTCTGTTGTGGAAAACTAGTTCCTGACGGCCTGATTGCCATGTGATTATTTTCCATGCCAAATGTGTAGGAATGCATTTTTATATTTATTCCAGGAAATTAAATCTTTTACCTTCTGTT
The DNA here is from genome assembly GCF_036417845.1 of Apteryx mantelli. Taxonomy (NCBI): domain Eukaryota; kingdom Metazoa; phylum Chordata; class Aves; order Apterygiformes; family Apterygidae; genus Apteryx; species Apteryx mantelli. Next base: position 25,049,627 of record NC_089986.1, on the reverse strand, counting down.
CAGACAAGACATGCAGAATATTGATGTTTCCAGTCTTACTGGAAAAATAAAAAGTTGATATCTTATGACACTGGCCACACTGTTTTTTTGTTTGTTTTGCACAGGCCCCTATGCCATCCTAAACTGCAGTGAAAGAGAAGATGAGACTTGAATTGCTACAGTTCAACAGTGTGATTTCCTGCTGTTGAACAGTTCAAGATGTTGAATGGGTCTGTTCTAGGTCCCATGTCTTCCAAGGCTGAATGGAGCAATTAATAGCCGAGGAATTAATGATAACTAATCCATGTCCTGAACTTCCTTCATCCTCATAGTCCTACGTGGCTATGGAAGGAAGGAGCAGAGGGCATGCCAAAGTTCTGTCAGTCTCTCTGTGAACACTGCAATCTGGTGTAACAGCATTTTTACACTCACTTTGCATGCATGCAATTACTCCATAAGATGTAAGACAGCTGAGAGCCATCAGGGCCTCCAGTGTTTATCTGCAAAATGAGGTTAATGCTGCTTCCCTCCCTCACTGTGGTGTTAGGGATAAGTCCATTAGGTACCTAGATATTTAAGTGACGGCTGTTACAGAAACAGCCTGTGAGTAAAATACTGTTGCAGTATTTAACTCCTGGAGAGGGGAGGGAGCGGGGGGCCGGCAGCATTAGGACCAGTTCCTGCAACTGGATTTGTTGCAATACACAAGTCAGCTTATCAGGATCCCATTTTTAGTTTACACTCCTCTGAAGAGTCTAATTTAGAGACTAATCCTAATTAGATATTCTCAGTGTAGTGTGGTCAGCTTACTGCTATTGCAGCACTGTACATCAGAAACTTCTGATGTCCTTCAATGTCAAGAGAAGGAATTTGAGACTTTTTGAAAAACTATCTAAGCATTGTTTGCTTAGGTTTGGTTACGACTTAGGGAAATAGGACTCATCTTTTGAAGTAACTATGTTTCCTTATCCATTTGACCACTTGCAGCAGTTACCCATAATGAATTATATCACAGCATTGATGGAACTCTATATTGCTGGGGAAAAAAAATCAATATTTTGCAGCTGGAGCCCACCTCTAATTCTTCATTTCCTAAGCCTGACTAATTACTCACCATTTACAGTTGACGCTGATATTCATTGATTCTTACAGAGATCCAGAAAGGATTTTTCTGCTAATGAGCAAAAGGCGTCACTACTACTGTCTACAACACTAAAGGATGAGGGAAGAAAAAAAAAATACTTTCCTCATTACCAGTGAATCTATGGACAGGTTTTTCTAAAAGCATTGTAAAGTGTAGGAATAAAGTATAACAAGCAGAAAAATAGTAATATGCATACAGTCTTGGGATCTCTTTAACTGGAAGGAAAAGTAACACAAACACGGTAAAGAACTCCAACTCAAGCAGCAAGTTCCTGAGAAGTGCCACTCCTACACAAAGGCACAAGTAGTTGGCCTTGGCCAGAAGACCTTTCCTAGAGAATTCTGGGAAATGTATTTTATTATGTCCTCATTCTTACAGTTTTCTAGTTATTCAACTCTATTCAACAACTTCAGTGTAATTTTAAGTTTCAGATGTCGTAAAAAATTGACACATGGAAGAGCACTGAGTTGTTCTGTTTTAGAATGAGTGGAAGGATACAAATGGAAGGGGTGCATCTCACCACTGTAACTATATGTGCAGATCCCCAAGTCTGTTACATGAACTGAGCAGCAGAAGACAGCTCTGGGCACTTCAGGTCCAGGATCCTGCTGTTTAGTGTGTACTAGCAATGCGTTGTCTGCAGTGAGCCTCACAGAAGGCTAAAGAAAGCCTGATGTAGATAACTTGCTACTGACATTGAATCTGCACTGCTAAAAAAGGTATCTAAGCTTCTTACAGAACTTTTTGAGCATTAGTTTGTAGTTTCAGAGTCTACCTAAAGTGATCAAACACCTTACATCCACCAAGTGGAACAACTCCACCACCTCCACTAGGTTAAAACTAGAGATTATGCATCTGTGCTGTCAGCCAGATCAGGGAACTCATTTGACTGAAAAAATCTCATGAAAGAAAAGGAAGTGAGGGAAGAAGGTTTTGGTTGGATCATCTCACAGCTGCATGAGCACTAAAGCCAAAACAAAACAGGATGGAAGGGCACAGTTTGGTTTGGGTCAAGGGCCAGGACCTATGGGTGTCAGCCCACAGTACATGGAATTGTAGAGTTTGGCACTTTAAATGAAATTTGTGGCAGCTAGTACATACTATTAGACTCGCAAAAGAGAGCTAGTAGGAGATGCCGAACAGAAAAGTTTATCCTCATTCCTTCCTCCTCTGCTATATTTATACGCTCTCTTCTGCACTGAAAGAGTGTCTACATCAGATTAGGGTTCACAATTCAAAACCACCCAAAGTGAGGTGCCAAAGACTGAGCTTTCACAAGGTTTCTGAGCTGATCTAACATTTCACTTTCATCAAAGGGGACAGTGCTACTCTTCACCCCTTCCCTGCCATCACCACCTTCTCACTGCTATTTGCTCACAGTTATATGGTCTTGACCCTTCCTTTTGCTCACTCTGCTACTCATTTAGTCCTTCTGTGAGCCAGCTCAGCTTGTTAATCTGACAGAAACTTTTCTGAGTTAGTTTCCCGCCAGTTAAGCAACTGAAACTGATCCCTTGCTAAGCAGATACGCACCAGAATCGATGCAGGGGACGTGGATGGGGACATTTCCCCACCTTTTGATACCTGAGGTACACTACTTTCTGGATTAAATACAGCCCCATGTAGCAGATCTTGAGTTGCCTGGACTCCTCCAAGCACAGCTGAGCTGCTGAGCCTATGACCTGCTGCTGGGCCTGTAACACTGTATATCCTGTCCCTTTGGCTCCCCATAACCACTGACTCCCGTCACGCTCCCGGTATTGGTTTCAGGCTACACAGAGTTTACTGACTTCTATTGTGGTTGTGATCTCCTCTTGAAATCACTGCATTATATCATCTTGTTATCAGTCCCTTTCAAAAATGGAGTGTGGGACAAACTGTCCTTTAAAAATAGAGTAAGAGTGGAGAGACAAGATCTGGGCATGGGCTTCTGGTCTGAAGAGCATTTATGCAATTTCTATTAAATAGTCATTAGATAAAATATTGGACTAATTCTTGGCACAGGATTGGAACTTGGCTCTCTCTTGTTCCCAAGTAAGCTCCCAATCATTGTGCCTTGGACTCATGCTACTGCTCTCGTCTACCAGGAATCTAGAGGCAGAATTCTCCCTTGATTTGTTTTCATTTTAAGAAACAGATTCCATATTTATAAGAAATTGGATGCTAAGTAACAGACTAGCTAGAATCTGTTCCAACACAACTACAGCTCTCCTTATCACAGTCATAGACATAACTTAAGCCAGAGAATCAGGCATTCCTTCATCTAAGAATACTAATTATAGATCAGTGATTTATACTTGATGAGGAAAGAGGAGCCAAATTTTAAATTATAAAGAGCTTATTTCTGTATAATGCTGAAGAGTGTCTCAATTAAAAACACTTCATTTTCACTCATTACTGTTCTGCCTAAATTAGTTTTCCAGTGTTAGTTCAAACACGAGACACTGAACTGAGTGTTGCTGCTACTGAAGTTAGTGGAAGTTTGGTATTGTTTTCAGGAGAGTGCAGGTACTGGCTGGCTGAGTTTGCTTCTTAAAGAGAATCCATCCCAAACAGAAGCCTGATACACCTGGCCACTTTGGAAAATGAAGTAAGGCTTTTATAAAGCCTTTCAGGCATTGCAGAAGTCGCTTTCAAACTAGGCCAATTTAAGATACTTCAGTAAATAAAGTTTCTATTTACTTCAGTAAATAAAGTTTCACAGACTGCATCTCTAAATACATTAGAAATTTCTCATAAACCACAAATTAAAAGAAAAACAAAGAACATGTCACTTTGAACCCTGCTATTGAGCCACAGCACTAAGGACAGAAAAACTGATCTAAATTCTACTGGGATAACTCCCTTTGATTTCAATAGGTTTGGGATCTTGCTCCAAAGAACAACTGAAACATGAAGAGGGCACACATATTTCACATTGTGTCAATTATCTAATGTTTAGTTGGTGTGAGCTTAACTACAACCTTTTCTTCAGCACAGCTCTAGTGAGACTTCCCTCATCTGCTTGGGTGCCTAATTTCTTGGAAATTATAGAGATGTAGTATCTTTGGGACTTCTTCCCATCTGTCACATTTATAGACACTGGCCAATAAATTCAGAATTATTAGGTGAATGGAGACAGGCAAGCAGGCAGATAGACACGCAGACAGTGATCACATGAGCCTTATTTATACAGGAAAACACTAAACTATAATATTCACTGTCATTTTGAGACACATTTTATCCACTTGTAATATGATATTCTGTTAGCAGTAATAGACCTTCAGAATTCAATGCTTCTGTTGTATAACTAAATAATAAAAGAATTAAACAAGCAGTTTAATTCAATAAAAGAAAAAAAAAACCTCCTCTCTTTCCTTAAAAGAGAAAGGTTAAAGGCTATAAAAGGGAAGCAGGGATTAGTAATGCTAAGTAACATTAGCCAATTGTTGCTTATTAGAGGACAGGCTGCTATCATACTAAAACAGTGTGCTACAGGAATGCTGAGGAGATATATTTGGGAAGAAAAAGGGGTAGTTAGGGCAAAACAAAAAGGCTGAAGGAAATCATACCTTGCCAAAACGTAGAGCCGTGAGATATGCTTCCTGTAGACAATTATAAAAATGCTGTGGAGCTCATTCTTTCTTTGGTGTCTGGGTAGAAAACTGTAAGCTTTGGGGTTTCTTTTTTTCTAGTGGACCTGAAAAACCTTTCCAGCAGCCTTTCAAGCCTTTTAGTGATCTGGGCAATTTACAAGGAGTATTTTGTGTCCCAGCCTCGCCTTTTCAGAGTGCATTATTAACTAGCTATTGTTGCTAATAATGCGGGTAGCTTTTGCTGGCTTCATTTAACACTGAAGAAAGCAGGGCTCAGTTAGGGAGGCTGATGACTCTCATGTAGTAATAGTATTCTTATTCTTTTTTAAATGAATGCGGTGCAGGGAAAACAGTAACTTGTTGAAGTCTCAGAGTAAATCTGCATTATTTAACAGTAGCCTTTGAAGGCATATTTAAACCGTCTTTAAAAGACTGAAATCAGCCCAGGTAGCTGCAGAGCTCAGTGTGGCTGCAAAGCCCACCCAAGAAGCTCAGTTAGTGCTCAGGCACTTAACCCTCTCTGCTGGCACTACCCTGGGTGCATTTCTCCAGCTGTGTAGCACCAAGCTGGTTAGGGCAGCGCCTCTCTGCTGCAGTCCTTGCTGCTGGTGTCATCCTGAGCTGTGGTGCTCAAGAGATTTGCTGAAACCCACAGTGTTGCTTTGTGTCTTCTCCAACTGGTGTAACTACCGGAAAGATGATAATTTCCTTCTGCAGAGAAACTTTATACCTTTACTTCGTTTTTTGCCTATGTTGCTATCTGAGTTTCTCTAGCATGCATTACCTAACTCAGGTTAAAAAAAAGCAATAAAAGCAGCATGTATTTTGACTAAACTTAACAGCTTGGATTTAAACACTAGGCTCACCTACTTCAGCTGCTAACCAAAATTAATAGCTACATTTTGTCTTCTCCGCAATTTCAACCTGAATTAATCCAAGGTACGCATACATCTCTTCTTGCAGCATGGAAGGCAGATTTCAGTTTCAGCAGAACTGTGTTCTTTAATCTTTACTTTTTTTTTTTTAGTGAATGGTATATAGTAAGTTAACTAATGTGGCATTTAAGCAACTTTACAAGAACTTAAAATGGAATAACTTTAAAAACTAAGCGATCAGTCCTTACCTCCAAATCAAGGAATTTATAAGCCACAAGCAGACCAATTTAAGCCTTTCATTGCCTCTACTTCTAGAAGCAAGAAGATGGGGCTGAATGCCCACAGAATTTGAGGGTTTTAGCCTAGTCAGAGAGGTTGAGCATTTAACTCTTCAAGGCACTTCAGAAAGCACACCAAGGAAGGGAGAGTTTTTTAAATGACAGGTTTTATACTTCACTGGAACCTAATAGCCAATGAATCAACTTTTATTGTTGACTCTGCCTACCGAGACAGCTTCTCCTCTTTTGAAACTTCAAAACGCAGCCAACATGCATTTTTTCAACATCTAAAAATCTTTCAGTCATTTAGAACTTGATCATTAGAGCCTGAACTCAGGTTCCTCAGAAACACAGATTAGTGCTCAAGACTAGAGACGCGGCACTCCACATCGCGTTATGAGGCCATTACCAGTAACCATGCCTCAAATCTTGAAATGGAGTATCCTGTTCTTACATTGAATGGATGTGAATGTCAGTTACAGAAACCAAGTTTATATAAACAAACTTTCTCCAGACATGTGGTGGACTTACAGTACAAAAAAATTGTATACAATGACTATAAATGCAATACTCAGAAACTAAACTATGCCCATCTAGACACAGTCATTACTGGTAAAATGACTACACTTCACTGTTTCTAGCTTAGGACATCACTGCAAGTTAATTATATAGGATCAGCCCACAACAATAAAATCAGAACAACAGGAGGAGACTTAATAGGAGGACAAGGGTATTGCATATTCAGAAAATTATGCAGCTATTTGCACTTGTAACTGGGCTGAGATGAAGCTTTAGTTCCATTTATGTAACTGAATTTTGTTGTTGTTGGCATCAGTGGATTTTATGATACCAAGATATACATGATTTTATGTGATTTTATAATACCAAAATATATATCACAAGTAATGTTCAAAGTTTACTCTAACTTATGATTTCTGTCACACACATACTTCCTCTGAAAGAGTTTACCAAAGTGGGTATTGATATACCACAAGCTGGAGAAGCAAAGGCATAGCATAGTATTCAGTTCTTAGCTTCGTGTTAATCCCAGCTCAGAATAAAAACTGAGAGCGGAAGCTGCACATTCTTGAATGTGAAGTCATTGATGGCTTGGTCAACCTAGAGCCAAATATCCTTATTTGCAGAATGCTGTTCTCATCTTGACACAATTATTATCATCATCATCAAAGATGGCAATCATTCCTCAGCCCACCAGCATTTTGTAGTTTAACGCTTTTTGATTTAAATCCATGTAATAGATCTGTTCATTCATTTGTTAGTATTAGTATGTTAGTATCTGCTGGTAGAGCTGATTACGCTGCGGGGAGGTCTCGAAGGGGATGCAGGCATGGAGGGGTGGTTGTTTGCATTTTTTTGTCCAACATACTCCAGCAGCAGGATAAGTGGCATGTGAGAACACCGTGCAGATTTGTCCAAAGAACTCTTTTTTCCCCCCCTTCAGTTCTAGTTTCCTGACTGTGGTGAAACCACTTATTAAAAGGGAAGGTAGGGAATGTTCTTAAATGAGTCATGTTTGTTCTGTGACTGTCAGACTACATCCCTGACTGGTTCAGTAGCTCTATTCAAACGGCGAGGTCATGCCCATGCAGCACATGACACAGGGAGTCTTTGTACAGATGGTTACGGGCAACAGGCTTCCTATTGGTGCCTGCTGTTAAAGATGCCCGTGAAGGGATCGATATGTACTTTTCCACATTGGTGTGGCATTTTCTGATTCTTGCAAGAGAGTATGAGACATACCTAAACCACATCAGAAACTCGGAGTTCTTCCTTCTAAGACAAAGGTGCAGTTATATACAATACTTGTTTTAAAACAAGTGTTTAAAGAGTTTATTGAGGACAGATGAGGCAATGTAATCAAAGTCACCTGAAAAATAGCTAAAATGAAAGAATGGTAGCATGTAGAAGGCAGCCCTGGAAGCACCAGGAGACTGCAAAGCCCTTGATGGCTTAGTCAAAGCATACCACCACTGTGGCTAGACTGAACTCTTCCCATTTCTTTTTTCCATAGAGAAAGTGGGGCACATAAGAGATAAATGAAATTACTTGAGAAGTAATAGCCCAGACAAGAGGGAGAACAATACTTAATTCAGCACCGTGAAACACAAAACCAGTTGCTGTGGGATACAGCAGAGAGGGAGAATGACACAATGCCAAAGACATTGAGAAAAACTCTTTAAGTTTGAGAATGCTTGAGGAATATGAAGCCTGGGCTAAAAAGTGACTGGTGGACAAAAAAAAGGATCTGAAAGACTGTTAAAAATCAATCTACTGATTGCAATAGAATGGTTAACACAAGGGGTAGGAAATGCAGTTTAATCCTGTACAGACAAATTGTGACTCAATTTGTTTTGAAGTTGTTAGTCTATGTTGGCATGCTTTGTGAAATAAATTCATTAGAAAAGAAGTGATGATGTGACAGTTTCCACAGTCGTTATAGAGACTCCCGTTTGCAGCAGCTGGACTGGTTTTGAAATTCCCCGCTCGCGCACCAGGGGGAGGTCACAGCTCGGCCGCTAACCTGACGCCGCTCACACTGAGCAGACGGCTCATTTCCCCTGGGCCACTACAGTTATCAGGCAGCTGAACTGCTGTTCAACTAAAACCTGAGGAGGTGGAGTTTTTGGTTTTTTGTTTTTTTTGGGGGGGGGTTGTTGTTGTTTCCTGATTTTTTAATTTTTTTTTTTTAAGTGAGGCAATTTTAAAAGCAAGACAAGAAGGGGAACAAAGTTCAAAATACAGCCTGCTTTCTGGCACTGCAAATACTTAGTAAAGTGCCTTTTCTTGTCAGCACATTAAGGAGGGGGAGAGTGGTCCTGCAAATGGCTACTGAAAACTCCCCCAAACTCTGCTATGGTCTGCAAAGAGAAAACAATCAGGAAATGAAATTGCTGGTTCGGGTGGGTTGAGATTTGATGCCTCCTTCATGTTTGGGTCAAGTAGGAGCAAACAGGTTATGTGTGGAAGGGCTGTCCCTTAATAATGATGAATTGCGTCTCTTTTTCAGGTAGGTATGGTGTTTGATGTGTTGTACAAAGCTGAAAAGGAGTTCACACTCCACTTAGTGAATTATTAATGATCTGAGTGCCAAATGACCACTTTGTAGTAAAACTGAAGACATAGGGATGCCAATAAGGCAGTGGTGTCTTACTGGCATCAGAAGACAGCATCCATACACTAGAGCTGATAAGTCTATAGGCAGCCAAGCCAATAATGGGCACAGCACCACAAAAATGCAGCCATGCTGTTTATACAGAGCCAGCTTGGCTTTCTCACTCCACAGGGCTTTAACCTCTAGGTTTAGCTGCAGAAGAATATGTAGGTTGGCTCTTCGTGCAGATGATAGACAGGTGGTCGGGATACTGCTTTTGCCCACAGCTCCATAGCGATGCCCTTTCTCAACCTCAGCCCAGACTATAGTTTTTACCCTCAATGAAGCATTTGCGCAATGCTACTTGAGCACAATCCTGAAAGACTGTGACTGTTTTTTTTTTTTCCTCCCCCCCCCCCCTTTTTTTTGTAGGATTGAAATTTAACATTTGATATCTGGAAGAGAAAGGCTATTACAGTCTTTTGTCCATCTAGCTGCCAACCCTAGGCATCTCAAAATAGCTTTTTTAACTGGCATTTGTGTTTAAAAGGATCAGAGCTGTTCAGAAAATAGTCAGGAAATGCTCACACGGGTAAGTTAAGCAAGAGTTTTGCTTTTTGTATATTAACACCTCTTAAAACACTCAAGCTTTTAAGCCTTTTGAGTGAAGAAAAGACCCTGAAATGAACTATTGGTCGATTGCCTGCCCTGGACAAAGTCTCAGGTCACCCAGCTAACAACTGGACAGGCATCAATAGGATTTTTTTCAGTGTTAGAGGCAGGAAAATCTGGGTCAAATTCTTTCTTGAGGATATTGCTTACTACTATTGCATCAATGATAATTTTTTGGTTCTAAACTATAGATGTAAGAGAAAGAGATTAAATAAAGCAATGTGTATAATGTTCAATTGGAGGATGGTTAGGATGCTTGCCATGGAGGCAGGGGGTGCAGTTGTGAGAAATACTGTTGTGATATTAGGGTGTTTCAGGTTTCTTTAATAGAGGCAAGCAAATATTTGGGCAGATCACTTGACAGGGATTATGGGGGATTTTTCATTTTCTCCTCTGTAGCTTTCTTGGGTACTTTCTTGGGTCACTGGGTAGTTTAACAAACCCTGATTAGTGCAGGGCTATACGATGCTGGCAGCCCCCTTCATCTGTCCAGCTCTTTTCTTTCAGTGCGCTGTAGTTATGGCTTATGGTCTTTTACTACAGGTTGTTCCATATAGCCCTGCACTGTGCGGTATTGGGAAGCCCCTTCAGGCTCCTGGTAAGGCTGGACTATGGAACAGGTGTTCTTTAGGCTAATCCAGAGAATATGTAAATAACATGGTGCCATACTGTGTATCTTCTAGTAATGAGAACAATCCTAGAAATTCAATTGTCACATCCACTGACTACATTCAACAGGGTAAAGCTGCAATATGGCCAACAGAAGGTGGAAAAGCCAGGTTCATCTGCCTTCACAAAGCAGTTCAGCTGACAACTGTTAAATTATAATTAGACTATTCAGATGCTAAAGGAGAATGAAAGGGTATTATTTCTGCAGAATCATTCTATGAGCTGCCTTAAAACAATAGGAACTTAGTGCATTTGGTACCATGAAATCCCCATGGTAAAATGTACTTAATGTGTACAACATTTTTAATAACTGCAGGTAATAAAAGTTTTTGATGATAGCTGCCCAAACCACAGGTGGTGTTATAAAGTTATGTTTCTTTAGATTTGGGAGACCTGGGAAAGCAAGAAGAGATGGTTTGGTTTTATAGTAGTCATCACTACTGCCTAGCTCTCTCTGCTATAGAGCTCTAGCGATCTCAAGATTCCCTGCTTTTCTTCTCAGATTAAAGTTCTGACCATTTTTGGTCATGTTAAACATTTTTTGAAATCTTAGATCTATCAGGAGCACTTAGAAACATCTTATTCATTCACTTACCTCCACATACTTAAGCTCATGAAGCAAGGTGTATAGACAACCACTTCCAGGGCTGTTTTCTTTTTGAACTAACTTCTGTTGACTTTCCAGAACATCTGTGAGTCCCAGAGTTCTTCACCCCTAGTAACCTAGCAGTCCTTCCTTTTTCTTCTCCCTGAGCTTCCATGAATCATGAAAATCTGCTATCTGAACAGCTGCAAAATACATTAGATTTTTATGTATAATCTTAACAATTCTGTTATCTTCACCTGAATCTCTCCCCTACATTACATGTAATTTCATTTTCACTTGGTTTTATCATTTGCTAGAAAATGGGAAATAGGGATATTTTCTTTCAACATAACTGAACTAACTACTCAACCTGACTATAAGAGTGCTAATGGAGTATTAACCCATGGTGCTCTCTTGGTTATTGGAATTAACATAAGCCTCATTATTGCTTTTGTTCCCTGTGTCCTTCAGTCTCACATTCCTGTGCACCAATCCACCTGCTCAGTGTCCTTTTTTGCTGTTTTATGTAAACTAGAATAGGCACTGTAAGAAGGAAAAAAATAAAAAAATCAATGATTGCTCTTGCCCAGCTCCTCCTTTTGGATCCCTAGTGGCCCCTATTTATTGCCAGGTATGCTACAGTTATCAAGGAAAAAAATCTGTAGTTTTAATAATGGAATGCTGTCATACCAGAAGGCATCTTGGCATTACCTGGTTTTGTGTGCTCAGTAGGGTGGGGAAAGAAGATACTATGCCCTTTATATGCACTGAGTTGATTTGCAGGGAAATAAGAAGAGCTGTTGAATGAGAATGATGCTCCATATGGCATGAAGGTGCTGAGCTATCCAGGAGTAACTGTGATGCTTATAGATTTTAAAATGCAGGTGCAGTCATTAGGAGGAGGAGACACATGGCTTCCAACTCTTGCCCCTTCAAAGAGCTTAGTTACTCATTATGAATAATGATGGCATCAGTTGTTGTGCCCCATTAAGCCTTCATGCTAGTAATTTAGAGTGGCCAGCATCAGCTGTTTCAAGTTAAGGCAGAAGATGACCCTGCAGGAGGGTCTGTAGTTGCCCCACGAGAATCCTTCTTTCTTTGCTTAAAAAATAATGCCCCGTCTACTCAGAAGCCCAGCAAATTCTTCAGCTAACAGTATGTTGTGGCAATGAGCTCCCTGAGTTAACTGTGCCCTATTAAAAGAAGCTATTTCACCATTGATTAAGAATAAAGTCTAATACACTAAATGCATTCTCATGTCTGCTCCCCTTCACAATTCTTTAATGGTTGTACCCCTGTCTCAACCATTTCCTTCCCCCCCTCCTTTTGCATACAGAGTTCCTTATCATTTATATAACAGCTTTCTTCCTGTTAGGTTGAATATATAGAAACTCAGTGTAAATTAGGAAATCTGACTTTCAAGAAGTTTTTAGCACTTAACACAGGGAATGAAAGCTGAAACTGTGCTCAACTGTTCTTAAGCTGTGTGTATTGGGAACAGAAACCATACAAAAAGCATCTTCTTAAAACAAGATTTATTGGCACAAACATACATGTTACAAATGTATACAGTATTCTTGGAAAATATGTTCACCACTTAAAAAAAAATCACTATTCACAAAAAAATACAGTAATATCAAACTTTGTAAGTTGTCACAATTTTACCATCAAAATGTCTGCATGCAGAATTTCATCATTTATAAATAGAATTCCACTGACCTCCAGGTAAAGCACGTAAACAAATTTCCTGGTCTCCACAACATTTTTTCCTCCTCAGATAGCTCTATTAATGTGCAAATGGAATGTTTTTCTTAGAGGTACAGATCACAATTTCTTGCTCAGTACAGTTGAGGCTACGAGTTGGGAGATGCTGTTTTTGGCGCAGATTTTCAAATCCTTTCTGAATGCATTACTACATAGCTTAACATTACTGAGTGGCCTTTAAAAGGATGCAATTAAAGGTTTGGTCTGGAGTTTAAGTTTTCAAAGGACAGCTGAAAAGTTATTTCAGGCTATTCCTGTTAGAGCAAGTAGACCTTGAAGAATTACACGGAAAGAGGTAGAAAAAAGTTTTTTGTTACGCACTGCCATTCCAGCAGCATTGCTAAGGTGACTTGTGAGGAGAACTAGCAATCTCAGTAAAGAACCCTCTTCCTTGGTGCCGGTATAGTAAGTTAGTAGCCAATGGAGGTTTTGTCATTCAAACAGTACAGAATCAGACTTTACTAGATGTCCTGAACCTGATCCTATGCTATCTGTGTCATCAGCGCCAGTGTCAAAGGAGTGGGCTTCACACATACAGAGGGAAGAGAATGCACTGATAACCTCAGCTTGATCAGATCTGGCTGAGTCTAGTGCAATTGAGAGAGAAAGAAAAGTTCTTGACGTCCGTGGAAGCTCTTTGAAAAACAGGGCTTGCACTTACTCCCACTAGATTTGACACTGATCAGACTGGTGCACAAAAAAGGCAAAAACATAAACCACATACACTTATGAAGGCATACACTGAACTTTTACCAACCTTGGTGGGACACAGAATACATCCAGTACACTGCTGTCTAACCCAAGCAAGTGAGTATTTTCCACCTGGATCTTTGAGTGAACATCAGTTTTTCGTAACAGTGGCAGCAGGAGTAGCATACTGTCTGAGTACAAAAGAAATTCACGAGTGGAAACCTGTATTTGTACCGCCTTGTATTTGCACTGGTTTGTAGAATTTGCAATCTGCTCCACTGTACCCTGTCTGTGGCCGAGTTGCTCATAGGATGCATCAAATGCACAGGGCATGTTGTGGGCATGCAGATCCACTCTCCGCAGTGAGTTTGCTACATGAGGACTGATGGACATACTCATGAACAATGTCCAAGAGTTCTGAATGTCAAACAGTCCAGCTGAAGCTACTTCTATTTTTACAACTCTAACTAGTTTACAGGACCTCCAGTAGAAATACAGAAATCCAACAGATTACTACTGAGAGCAGGAGCATTAGCAGTGTGGGGAATTTGCCTCTCCACTATTATGTCATGTTCAATATGTCAGTCTTCCCGAAAACGAAAATATTTGTCATGGTAGTGGGCTGGTAGGCACCTACTCCATTACTTCTAAAGTGCCAAGCCTATTTATTTCTCTTTAGCTTCCAGAAGGGAAGAGACTCTTTCATTTCAACATGTCACATCATTCTGCTGTAAAGTTCTCCTTGGAAAAAAATGGTAGGGAAGGAGCTTAAAAACTCCCTGCACTAACCTGGCTGAATTTCAGCAATTGTGAGCTCAAAGCAGTCCTTTGCACTTGAAGCAAGTTTCTAACATCCACATAGAGCCCTGGCCTTCAGAAATCAGCAAGCAAAATACTCTGTTAAATCTGCCAGTACACTGGAATAAGTGAGCATTTGGAACAGCATGTGCAGATTTTGTGTCCCCCCATACAAGAGAGATGTCAGTAAACTGGAGAGGGCCCAGAAAAGGGCCACTCAGGTGTTTGGGGGCTGGAGCATCAGACGTGTGAAGAGAGGCTGAGAGGGCTGTTCAGCAGGAGAAGAGAAGGCTAAAGGGAGAAGGCTAGGAGGGTCTTCCAATACCTAAAGCAGGGGGGTATAGAGAAAACAAAGCCAGACTCCTCCTTAAAGTGCAAAGGGAAAGGACAGAGAACAAATGTCACAAATTGCAGTTTAATGTAGGGAAAAAATTCTTCACTGTGAGGTGAAATAACAATTAAAATGTACACTCATCATCCTTGCCATATATTTTTACTTTGATTCAGAATCCTTTTTTTTCTTTGAATTCCTGAAAGGCTGAACTTTATTATTTACCTAGAGTTTGTGGAATCACCATCCTTGGAGACTTTCATAGCTCAACAAGACAAAACCCCGAGCAACCTGATCTAACCTCAAAGCTGGCCCTGTTTTGAGCAGGAGATTGGACTAGATGACCCCCCAGAGGTCCTTTCCAACCTATTTTTGATATGATTCAAAGGAAAAGGTTTTCCTCTCCTGAATTAGAACATGTCACAGATTCCCTATCAGGACTGGATTTAGTAAGGGCAAATAAGGTGTTCCCTTGTCTCTCCCCATTAGCATTGGCTGATGCACTATGCCCTGCCATCTCACAAAGTGCTGTCAAAGATACTCAGCTATGCACTTCTTCCCTTCTCCTTCCCTCCTCTCTTAAACCTCTTACACCAGAGAATGGAAATTCTGTGTATGCTTAAGCACCTGTTGAAGTACCTTCCAGAACAGGGCATACTTTGCTCTTCCCTCCAGGCCAGAGAGTGTGAAATATTCACCCATCTATCCACATTAAGTCTACAGTGATGAATCACTTCGCACCTCCCAAGGCTGCTTTTCTGCATTAAAACTCAAGCATAAGTCATTAAGGAAAATACTGTTTAGCTGGCTACAAACTCTCTTTCTTGCTGAACAAGGTGCAATAGCATCATTTCCTGCAATGACTAAAGCAGGTTTAGAATAAGAGTCTATACTGCCACTAAGAGAACTTTTTATGCTGCAAACTAAATGAAGGCTGCTCACAGCAGATACTGTCCGAAGCACTTCACCTGTGCTTCACACACAAATGGCAAAATGTCTGTCTGTGCATATGCGCACTTCTTTTGGGAAGGGAGAGGAAAAAAGGAGTTTTCAAAAAAAAATTGACCTCTACAGCAGTTGTATTGTATTTTTGCCACAGACAAAGGATGTTTTCAAGCCTCACTCTTGAGTAGGAGGTATTAATTTCTAATCTCTCAGTGATGCTGATATACATAATGTGACTAATATTTTACCATGTATGTGGTCGGGCGGGGGGGAGGACTTTTCATTTAGAAGACAAAGTAATGATATTTTTCATAACGAATAGTGGGCTACCATTAACATTTTATTGTGCAGACCTGTGAGTGTGTCTCAGCTGCATTAGCATTTTGTTTTCTTTCCAATATGGGGAAAAAGCAAATAGAATACATCTTGGACTTAGCATTTCTAGTAAGAAAAAATATTCTGTAATGAATGCACAGGCTTTGGAAGCTAATTATTTGGCTATTTGTATAGCTGCTAATTGCCTAAATACTACTTAGATAATATTTGAAGAAATAACAGTTAAAAAGTACACCCATTATCCTTGCCATACATTTCTACTTTGATTTGGAATCCCTTTTTTTCTTTGAATTCCTGAAAGGCTGAACTTTATCATTTAGCACACTCTAGCTTGCTAGGAGTATGGTAGACCCACTCCCTGACCACTAAATATTCAAGTCAAGCCAGGACTACCGTGACTGGTGGAGAAATTGCTGCATCCTTTCAGGTCAATAATATAAATATTAATAGCTGAACTTCTGAAAACAATGATGTGGTGTGAATCTATAAATTCATGGCTCCATTATATGCAATATCTCATATATTGGTCTTACAAAGAAAGCAACAGCATCTACTATTATTTGCTCTTATTTTAAACAAACCTGTGGTTTATTAGGAGAGGAAACTAATTTCAAAGGCCAGATTAAAATATTGAGAGCTCTTAATTTTTTTAAGATCTTTTCATCAGAAAAGCTCAAACCACCACCACATATTCACATATGCATGTCAGGAATGTAATGGGTTCAACATGGTGCTTTTCCATCCTCTCCTTAGACTATCTTAGTGCTTAGACTATTAATGGAAAAACACAGATATTAGAGCAGAGTGAGGGTGAGCAAAACAATTATGTTAATTCAGGAAGATTACTGGCAGACTTCATTACTGGCAGACTGAAGTCATATACAACAAAAAGGTTTGTGGGCATTCAGTATATATCTTTACAGCACCAAGCACTCTGGAGCCCATATTTGACTGAAGTTCTCAAGCACTTCTGCATCAAACAAGAATATGCCTTTGGATGATATACCCCAAATGGCTCCCTGCAAAAAAATAAAATCATCTTTACTGTATATATTATGTCTCTATGTTTTCAAGAGAAAAGTGAAAGGGGGTAAATTCAGCTACCACTTGCCCTAAGCTCATTTTAAGTAGTAGCGTATATGCAGTTCAATAGACTAGCACCACTTAGTTGTAACATATGAAAGGTGCTCTTAGGTATAGCCCGCTTACAAAGAGGTGGTTATTGAATGCTTGCTCTATTGTACTCAAACTACCATTATCACACTATCCTTATTTGCCATTTCCTCTCCTTTCCATCAATACTGATGAAATTGCTGTTACAAAAAATGCTAAATAAATTAAAACTCCAGTATTACAAGTAAAAATGTTCAAGTAGTTGCAAAAATGCTGGATGTCAAGTAGTCAGGAGCTTTCTGCTGCCTCGCATCATTTTGAACTGAATTAAAATCCAGGAGCCATATTCTGCCTTCAGCATTCTCCTTCTCATCAGTAGAGACTGGTTTGAAGACAGCAGGGCATTATGGGGAGAAGGTTCTGCTCCACTCAGGCCTACCTCAGCTCTGATTGAGGTCAACAACAACAGTATCGCAGAAGGCAGGGAGTCAATTCAGAGGGCAGCAGAACAACCCTAGCCCCAGTACGCTATGCTCCAAATACACAACACTCCAAAAACACAAAGGCTTTCGAAGGGAATGAAGAGGGACTTGAAGAATAATGGAGAAGCCAGCCACTGTGAGAAGAGCTAAAGAATGAACAGGCTTTTTCATAGTTAACTTTGTTGTTCTCTATGATATTTTCTCTTTGAGAACAAGTACTTTGCCCTTTTAAACTTATAGCACATGGCTTCCTTGGTTGAATAGAATGTTACGTATGAACCACGAGGCTGTATTCAAGGTTTAAATCAGTGCAGGTTATGATTTTTGCTTTGGAGAATTAGCAGATGTGATACAGTCATGACAGAATGAGGTTACTGCAGAAATGACTCATTGTTGAATAATCAAGTGTTTACTCCAGCAAAACTGCATGTAATCAGACTGCCACCGTTTTTCTGCTGTATTGTAAAGATGTAGCTTTTAAATGTCAGTGCATCAGGAAGAAAGGTTAGCTCCTTGGGTGGCTTAGATCTCTATTTTACACATGTGTTTAAAGGCAGGCAGTCTTCTAGTTCTCAATTGAGAAAAAAAAGCCATTGAGCACATCAATGGAGACATACATTAATGAAATAAGGAAGGGAAATTAGTTGAAGAGTAAAACCAAATCCTTTCTTGAAGTGCAACAAAGAAGTATTTCTGCAGGAAACCAGGAGGAAGAAAGAGCAATTGATGTTCTTCTGATTTTTTATATATCCTAATCTAGCATCTCTGCTGAAAATAATAATGTCATGATCTGAGAAATCTTGAGCCAATCATTTCTCTAGATAAAATTAATTTTTCTCAGACAACATTCTTCAGCCTGTTTTGATTTTGTGCTTTGTCTTGCATGAAGGAACAAATGCTCAGATATGTCCCATCTAACAAGAGGGGCCGAAATGAGATGGAGGGAATCACTAGCTGGAAGAGCATCTCACTGTTCTGAATATACAGGGAGCCCAAAGGTCTGTAAAGGTCCTAAAGTTCAGGTAAGGACATGAATCCAGACCAAAGAGACTTTGGTCTCTTTGAGGTCTTTCTCCTATACTCAGTATGTACATTGGGAGTGCTCCCAGTGCCTTATATGGCTATTGGTTTAGCCCTCTCCACCTTTTAAGGGCAGGAAAAGGGAGGTTGAGATCTAAATCCTGGATCATACCCAAGGGCTCTCCACTTTGTTTGTGAAGGTCTAGCACTAACGTGCAATAGAGGCACTGCCTTACAATAAAGAATAGATTATGCTCTCACTGGGAGGATAACCTCCCACAGGATAGAGAACAATTCACTCTGTAGAAGCATGAGGAAGAGTTCACTAACATCGGAGCTTCCAAAACATTTTCAAAGCTTCAGCCTGCCATAGTAGATGCAGTTCTGAGAAACAGACATCACCATTTTACACATGC
The DNA here is from genome assembly GCF_036417845.1 of Apteryx mantelli. Lineage (NCBI taxonomy): Eukaryota > Metazoa > Chordata > Aves > Apterygiformes > Apterygidae > Apteryx > Apteryx mantelli. Next base: position 25,030,842 of record NC_089986.1, on the reverse strand, counting down.
TCTAACGAAGGTGTCAAGCCATGATCTTGCTCTTAAGAGCTAAAGCTCATCATATTCAAAGAAGAAGTAGCTAGATTGATTATTAAGTTAAAGTTATGTGAAGCGATGTCAGAAAAGCAGAGACATAAATGAGACAAAGTAACAGAAGAATTTCAAAAGGTCTTGCTGCCGAGACAAAAACATAGCAGTTTGTGGCTGTTCTAGTTCATTCCTTACATAGTAGTTATTGTGCTGTTCTTCCATCATTGCAGGTGTTTAAATCACTTAACAGATCATTATAAAAAAGAAAAAGCCAACAGATCACTATAAAAAAGAAAAAGCCAAGCATTTTACTTGCCCGAAATATTCCAGGGTTAACCTCACTCATGTTCCAATGGAATTAAAGTGTCAGCTTTAAAAATCAAACCAACTGCATTTCTAAATCACTCCTTGTTGTATTGACCCTAGATTACATCAAAATCTTTATCAGATTCTCCCCTCTTCCTTCTAATAATACTGGATTATGTTGGGCTATGTTGGACAGTGCCATTCCATAATGCTGTCAAGTGAAAATCAGGTCTCAGCTGTTCCTGTTTCCACAGTACTTGCTCCTATATGTTCTGTGTACGAGATATTTAGTTTTGGAGCCAGAACATATTATTGCAAGGTCAGCTAAATTAGAAGAAGGAAGGTGTAATGCCCAAGCAGGACCTCATGCTGTGCCTGTGGATAGTGGAAACAGATAGGACTACGTCAACCTCAGAAGCTGAAGTGCACTCACTGGCAAGCCCAGTAGCCCCCGTGGAAGAAGCACAGAGCAGCTCCAATGCTTTAGACCGTCTCCTAACTATCCTATGCCAGCTATGCTGTTTCTGAATGGCATATCATGCTACCATCCTAGCTGGTCATCTTTTGTACAGCTGTAGCCCAGAAATCGGGGTGAAAGTCAGTGCTTCCTATAACGACAGAATATGCAAGTCTCATGCGGTGTTTAACTCTGGCTGAAGCTATAGAAATCCTTGCTTCCAGCCAGCAGCATCTTCAGTTCAGTCCTCAAGATGGCAATGATAACGCAGCCAGCCTTGCAGCGTTGCCTCCCCTGAGGGTTTGCTGGGGTGGGGATAAAAGGGAAGCCCTTCTGTGCCTTTTTACCAGTCCAAACCAAGGCAGTACAGTTAGTGACGAGGAGCAGTAGTTGAAATTCTACCCAGTAACTGAAATTTGAACCAGTGCTAGCTAACTAAAGAAGAATGAGTTGTCATTAATATGGGAAATTTACTGTTACAAGCAGGCAGCTTTAACTATGCATGGACATTGTAAATGTAGAGGCAGTGAATGGAAAGTAAATCAATCCTGGCTTCAGTACAGATAAGATCTCCAACTGTGTTTATATAGATTGTCCTCTGCACCACTCTACATATACGTGATTATGTTGCACAGTCGATGACCCTGAACAACCCTGTATCACCATATTCTCCTTGCAGGAGAATTAACCCTCTCCAGGAACAGAAAGACTCCAGGTCTGTACAGCAGGTAAGGGCACACTTGATCACTTCCCAGGCTGGAGCAGAAATGGTACGTGGCTCATCTTACCAGTTGCCACTAACCAGCACAGCCCAATTAGCAAATGTTGCATATTCACAAGCACACTGTACACAACAAACCTGAAGAGTTAAACACACACATTTAGCATATTTCATTAGCGCACAGGAGGAACTTGTCTCTTACCAAACATTTTGTAAGCCACTAGAGGCTATGTTTCTTGACTAAACTCTTCCTTGCAAATTCTTACCAACATCTAACAGCCATCCACATTAGTTACAGTTTTGAAGGAGAATGAATACACATTCTCCCCTAAAGCTCCCATTTTGATTATTAACCTGCTTGAGACAGGTTAACTAGGAGGACCTAATTCTGCACCCTTACAGTCTAGTCCCCATGTTCATCTGGAAGCTTTGCACCTTGGTAGCTAGAGGATTAGACCTCCTTGATGTGTATCTGCTGCTCGTGTCAGGAAAATTCATTTCAAACTCTCACAGAAGACAGCGCTCTCTGCATTAAGGATCTGTATCAGCATATAACCTTATTGATTGCACCATCTCCACTGAAGGCTATCCTCATCTCAGGAATCCTGTCAGCACTCCTGTAGAGAAACCCTATGAGGATGAAGTGGTGCTCAACATGGGTATGGGTGGCAGGGTCTCACCCTCAGGACGTAATTGTTTCATACCAGCTAGCCAAATATTTTAGTAGTTATAAAATGGTCCTGAAGTTGGACTGCTTATTCCTTTTCCAGTGAAGGCTGCATTAAACACAACATTCAGATGTGGCACCTTATGGAGCCAGGCCCTTAACGACAGCAGTGTTTTCTGTTTGGTCCATAGGGTTTTTTTGAATTGTTTATGTACTTACTAAGCTGAAGGACTGAAGCAAACAGGGCATATCAGGAAGTCCAGTAGCACATTAGTAATTTTGAAAGTGACATTTCTATTTCATGAAGGCTGTGGGCACCTGCTACTTAATGATATGAAACAGCACATGTGAAAACAAAGCAATAAATATATTGAAAAAATCATAATGTAACTGGAACCCTTCAACTAATCATCACCTATTCTTTCTGCAAAATTCTACTTAAACACAATTTGTATATACATTCACTGCAATAGAGTGGTCCGGTTCTCTGTTTTTTGTTTAATCTAAGACCATATCAAGAGAGATACTCTACACTGGGATTATTTACAGTTGTATTATCACCATTTCTATGTTCTAACTAAGTTTCAGACAAAAAACAACCAAATTTATTTTGGGTTTTTATTCTAGCAATTGTTCTTAGAAATCCCAAAGCAGGCAGACTGAAAAGATGCCTGTCTGGCTCAAAATCTGATAATTCATTTTTGTTTAGGTTAACTATGATCAAACATGGTATAATTTTCTATGGATAGTATCCTCATCCTCCTCAAAACAAACTATTCAGCATTTAAAAAAGAAAAAACATTTGGGAGCAACCCTACAACAATGAAATGCAAGAACTTTTTTTCAAACCGCAATATATCTTTTTTTCCTAACTACATCAAATGCTGTTTTAAACTAACTCTGAGTATGAAAAATATCGTAACTGAGCACTTTATAAAGAAGACACTATAGTTTATGTCTCACACACACATTTAAAATAAATTTTTAAAAAGCTGTGTTGTTAATACCATCGCTTTGGAGCAGCGCTTCCCTGCCTTCCCCTGCTCCACAAAACCTTTGCTAGACACCTTTCCTCGGTGCCTCTCCACTCTTTTCTCTACTTACCCACACCCTCCATTTCCCAATTTTTAAATGGTCCTCATAGTGGGCACCATTTCTGCAAAAGGCAGAGAGGAAGCTTCCTACAATTGTACTGGGAAGCCACAGACATCACTGAAGTTGTTCATGTGCTTTAAGTCAGGACCATCAGCACTGGGGACTGGGGTTCGAGAGAGGCCCATGAAATCTGACGAACATTGCCTTGAGTTATTAGCAAGAGTCCGTATCGTGACCATTTGTGGTGCTTGTGTTACCATTTTTGCATTTCACTTGGCTTTTTCAGAACTGTGCTAGCCGATGCTTTCTTGGTTGTCATACAGCTTTCGTTCTGGCTTTCGTTCTGAGGCCATCTTGGTTGTACAGAATACTCCACAAGGGAAATTTAAATTCATAAAAACCAGTTCTATTTCTTTTCTGTAGGCAATGATTTTAGACTTGAATACTATAACTAATCTCAAAAACTGTGTTTGAGTGGTAAGTAGAAATTAGATGTTTTACATATGAATACTTGCAGGTACCACTGTCTTCAACGGGAGTAGCAGGGACGCACTACCTCAAAAAAATTCCATCTGATAGTGGATTTTGCCATCTAACTTTAGGTGCTCACATTGAGAATTTTGGCCCTAACATTTGCTATTTTGGGTCCCATCCACCTGACAGAGTCCCTTTAAGCAGGAGCTTCCCCATAGCTGTGCCCTCTGATTCTGAGACGTTTAGGATGCTTTTCATATACTAGTTTCTGAAGGTCAGTGTAGACACATTTTAAGATACAGTGATAAGACAGTGTATGGAACTACTTGGCAGTATTTAGCTGGTACAGTTTCTTGTGGAAACAACAGAATTCCAAAACACACCACATTGAATGCTTATGGGTTATTACAAGCAAAACTCCCAAGACACCAGGAATTAAAAAGCGGAGTTCAACAAAGGAACACTGATATCGTTGGTTGATAAGAACAAAGTTGTGCCAAGTCTTCCCTCTTCGCTTTTTCAAGTGGAGAAATAAACTGGGAAAGGAAGTAGAAGGGGGAGAAAAAGACAGGCAACAAATGTTATTATAGAGTTAGCGTTGTGCTTATCTCACAGTGCGCGTGTGCTATCAGAGGATGGCAAACACCTGTAGCACATCCCTCCTGAAAGAGCATGACAGGTCTTGCACACAAATGCCTTCCTGGCTGCAACTGGGCTGCTCCTCCCTTCTTAAAAGGAGCACAGAGAGAGAACTGGGATGGAAAGCAGGGGAGACCTGGGCTCCAGATGCAGAAAGGGCAAGGGCTGCTGTTGATGCGAGTAACCACCCCCAACTGCAGCAACAGCTGCTGTCCCACAGGTTCCAACTCTTCCGCAGCAGGGAGCCAGCCGGCTTCTCCAGGGCTCCACTACCAGCATGGTGGTTAGCCTGGCTTGGGCCGTTTAACCACCCATGGTAGGCTGTTGCTGTAAGGAACTGCTTAATTTATCTGTGTTTATAGTCACCCCTGCATTGAGGGTGATCTTGTTCCTGTTTACATCAGTGACACTGGAGAAGCCATGCAGGCCTTTGTGGCAGCACTTGGACCCTTGATGTCAGTAGGATTGAAATATATACTCTGAGAGCTACTGCGAATAGATAAGTTATTTAGCCCAATACATAGGGTCCTTCCTGAAGCTAAACCCTCTAGGCAATACTACAGAAGGATCAAATGGACTAAAAAATAATTCAAGATCCAGAGCCTAAGTGCATTTAAATCTCACCAAACTCAAACTAACAAACTCCACAGTGGTGAGCCATGAGCTGGGGGTTGGGTGACACCCAAGCTTGTGATTAAATACCCCAAACCCAACCTAAGCCATGCCAAAGCTGCTATTTCTGTTTCTAAACCTGCCAAGACAGGTATCCAATATTTAAAACCAGTAGGAAAGAGTTAACTTTTGAGGAGAAATTATGAGCCATCTTGTCTGCTTTTTACCTTCTTGTTAGGATACACATTATGCTCAATGATGGATAAATACACAGCAGCCAATTCCACGGCTGTACATCTGTCTTCCCAGGCTGCTACACTAGGACTGCAGAGCAGAGGTCTGTCTTTCCCTTGAAGCCACTAACCTTGAGTACCCAGTTAATATAGTTAATTAATATCTAGCCATTTCCCATTCTTGCCACATCCGAGTTATGAAACCCTAGAATCATTCTGGGACGGTTTGGTGCCAGCATTCATTAGATTAATAAGCCACCACATGTATCTCAATCCATTAAGTCGTGTTTACAGGTGATTCTGTAAGCCTCCTTCACAGAAGTAACAGAGGAAAACGGAAACATGCTGAAGATGAGGCGTGTAATTTGAGAGCTGGGAATTAATTCAGCTTCACAATGTAGCCTCCTGGTGAATCTCTTCTGCGTTACTAGCTGTATCGCTCCACTCAGGAAACCTCTCCTTCAGGAGTTAATGCCACATTGCAGTTATGTCACATAGTAACAGTTGTTGCTAACACAGAAGTTACATAAATCAAATGTTCAGTTACTGTCATTATGAGATCCCTGGCTCACAACCAGCATGACTGCTATTATTCATTCATATGCTACCTTTGCTACAAACGTGCAGAATGAGATGATCCTTGGAAGCAAGAAATCAGCAAGACTTTGGGCCAGATTTTAATATTTAGGTACTCACGATGCAAAGGGATTTCTGGAAGTACCAACATCCCAAATTCCAGCTGATTTGGTAGGAATTAGCCACCTACGCACTTTAAAAAAATGTACTAGATGTCCATTTGCATGTGGGCCCTCACCCTCTTTTGAGTTAATTTTGAGGTAATTCAAGGACTACTGTTCTCACTGAAAAGCACTAGGATTTTTGCATTCGTTCTAATGAAAGGAGAATGTCTGAGACTGCATGAAAACATATATAAACATGAAAAAGGGGAGTCTTTAATCCTGGGAAAAGCTATGTAACATACTAATGTAAAACACATTAAATATCAACAAATTCTACCTATACAAGCGCCCAGGGAGTTTGCAGTAATTCTCACTATAACAGCATGACACTAGAAGGAGGTTCTTCACAAATTAATCAGTTGGAACATTTTAAACCTGTTTTGTTTTTTTTTTGTTTTTTCCTGTATTAGCACTTGGTAAGTCACAGAGCTACTTAGATCATAAATGAAAGAGAAAATAAATTACTCACTTATAATTATAATGAGAATGACTGCGCATACTACACCAAGGATGATCATCATCTATAAAAAGAAAGTTACAGGAAAAAAAGAAAAAAGTCAGCTTTCACATGATAGACATCAACCTCTAGTTTTTTTGCTTTTATTTGGTGGCCCATACATTCTGCTTTTACTTCTGGCAAAGACTCACTGTAATAGACTTTTCAGGACCCCACATTAGGTGTCAGTTTTAGACACCACTAACCACCTGCAATGGACATAGCCTCTTGTCAAAGCTATCGAGTTCTTGCCCAACAGCTAAGATGCAGGAATAAACCTTGTAGGCATTTCCAGCAGTGAAGTAAAACAACTCCGGAGGTGTTTTAAGTGAATGCGTGTCCACTGGCTGGATCCACGCATGATCAGGTGCCACTTTATACCAGAGTAACTTGATCACTTTTGACTATGTGCCCATAGTCAAGGAGGAGGCAGTTGGAGGTGTTTGACGCCCAACTCCTTTTGGTGCTGGTTTTGTGTACTTGTGCTGTTGTTGAGAGAGGTAGCCCATGCTAGCCAGCACGGTTTCCAGCGTGTTAGCCTATACCTCAGTGTGAAGCCAAAGTCTGTTGCCACAGGAACAGATACATCAGAGCCAGCTGCGCACAAACACCTTCTAGCACTGAGCTATGTGGGGTAGAGGCACCCATGTGAGATATGCTGAAAGCTAGTGATGCCACTTGAGATGCTGCAGTCCAATTCACCTCACTAACACCGTGAGAAAGGGAAGAAGGGAAAAAAAAACAGGGACGCATCAAAGCAAGGCCTTTGTTCCTTCCAACATATTTCTGGAGGACAAAGCCAGCCATTGGCTTGCAGATTTATTTCTCCCTCTTCTTCCAGAGGTTGAGAGCCAGAGGAAGGACAGGGGTTTCTCTCTTTGTCAGGGTAAAGCAGGGAGGGACAGTGAGAAAAGGAGAACAGAGGGTAGATTTGTAGGTGTAATGTAGTGTAGGTCACTGTGGTGCTCACAGTCAGCGTGGGTGAATCTAACTCAAAATCTGGATCCGTACGCCCAGCTTCTTCCACTGTTAGGGTCAAGCAACAACCAGGGAACAGCTAGGAGAGGCCCAGAGGCACTTGCTCAGTTGAGTCTCTAACTTAGATCCACTTCTTTTGGGAGTGTTTGCATACATAGTCTACCTATAATATTCTGCCTTGCTTTACATTTCATAGCACTGTGGATTGAAGAGACAAAGCAGGCAACAGACAGGCAGGGGAGAAATGCATGTGGCATCTTCCTCTGGGAACAGGTGATCTCACTTGGGTGGACATGAGGGGTCAAGCAACAGAGACAGTATTGAATGGAAGTGGCAAAAAGGCTGAACTTTCAGCATAGTGTTCATGTGCTGGTGGTGCATGAACAGAAGGAAGCAAGGATATGGTGTCTTATATCAAGAAGAGGAGCTGAAGTTTCATGGCCCAAGAAAAGACAAATCCTGGAGGAGGTCTAAAAAAGCAAAAGATGATGGGGCTCCCTCTGCTTATGGGAAAACGATGAGGCTTTGAGGACAGCAGGGGAGAGATCTGGTCAGTTAAAGACCTGCTTTATCCTAATCTGTCCCTTCTCAAAAGACTCTCCCATTCCCTCACAGTGGTTGTGGAACCTCAAAATTTTTTGGTAGTTTACCCTCCTCATGAAAGAGCAAGAGGCTGATCATCTACCACAAGGAAAAAGCCTCTTTTCTGCCACTTCTAGTATTCATTACACCTGTCCTGGTTTTGTGGTTCAGAGAGAGAGCTGACATGAATCAAAAGGGCAAGTCCTATGTTCTTCCACCCCTGTCTGCAGACACTGAGTAAAGCATCAAAATTTGCATACAGATTTTATATACTGCACAAATGATCTGAGGAATAGGTTCTGGTAAAGATCAGAGCTGCTTGGCTTATTATCTGGCAGCTTAGAGGGCAGGACTTAGAGATCGCACACTACAAGCAAAGTCCCTCTAAATGCAAGTGAATGTAAAGTCTGTCATGAAGCAATTCTTAATAATACATCTTTATATTCTTTACCTTGCAATTTTTCCACCAGTATTTTCTCTTCAGTTTGGCTGCACTGGTTTCAAACTGTGAGGCACCTGCTTGCAACGCATCTGCCCGGTTGTCAAGCTCTGACAGCTTCTGGTCTCTTTCTAGTACCTTGTCCACGTTCATTCTCATGATGTCTACCACCTGCAAAGGCACAGCCCCACATTAGATCCCATTGCATGGTAAAGCTAAAGGTCACTATATGTTCGCGCTCTGCAATATCACATATCATACTGAAACCAGCCTTTTGCCATTATGGCAAATATCATGTGATGGCAATTACACAGACATTTCCTCAGTACACATGTCTGGAAACAGACAGTGAGAACAAGATAAACATAGTTATAGTGGGCTCGAATGCCCTTACAGGTAAAAAATAAAGGGATGTTTTGATATACTCTAATTAATTTCATTAAAGACTTTGATTTCCTTTACCCTACAACTGGGTGCTTCACTACAAATACAGAAAACTGATGGAGAACATTTCCTCTACTACAGTTTGGTTGACATTTGTCCAGCCATTACTAAGAACAAGCCATTATTTCCTCATACATTTAATATAATTTCTTTACCTGAACTAGAGAAATTGGCTTGATAAAGACCACTCTAAAAGAAACTGCATGCATTTCCTGATGGAAGAATTTACTCATTCTGCAGATCTTTCTCAGACAAGATGACTTCCCAGCCCTAATCTGAAGTCCCACTTGAAAGTGAAGGAGGAGAAAACATCCTACCTGGAAAACTTCAGTCTGAAGGGCAGCAGGGAGCTCATGCCCCCCTCAATACAGAGCTTGAGTGAAAAAAAGTGTGCACAGCCAGGACAAAGTAGATAAGGCCCACTCATGCATATATTTTATACACTGTTAGAAGAAAATCCCTTCTAGCAAGCAAACGGTCCTAAACACCAAATTCATCACTAGCGTTAAGTGTGGGATGGCACACCAATATCAGTAAAGTTGTGTCCACTCAGGCTAGCAGTGAATATGGTTGATGGTCTGTTACTCTTTATACTCTGTACTAAGGAAGTCCATGTTATTTGTATTTAATATAATGTAACTATTACCTACAAAAGCCCAGAAATATAAAATATATATATATATCATATGACTACAGTGAGGTGAAACTGGTAGTGAAAGAATCTTTGGAAGGACTGGCACAGGGTCAAATGCTGTTCCAAAACTCAAGATTTGTCTTTCATTTGTCCACCAAAATTAAACAGAATAAAATGTGTTTTGTTCAACCCAAATTTCTTACTTGCTTACTCAAACAAAAACCTTCCAAGCATTTCAATTCATATCAAATAACAAACCCTTTTGTTTTCATTTCTAAGCTGGTATTAAGCTAAATTTTGTCTCAGTACAGTGTTTCATATTGAAAATTTTAAACCATTTCAGCTTGAAAATGATGAAAAAATACCTACCCCTTCTCTCCTTTTTTGTCCAAAACTATTTATTGAATTTAACTCAAGTGCAGTGAACACTTTGTCCAGCTCAGACTGCATTTTTGTCCAATAAATACATTTTTGTCTAGCCGAAGACCAAGATCTGAGCATTAGAAAATAAGCTCCAGAATGCCTGGAGAACTCAAAGGGAAAAGCCAGCATGGATATATCTGAAACGCTGGTTTGAGAGGGCTCGTAGTCATTTCAATAAGGCCAGAAGTTGGCTCTTAAGCGAAGTCCCAATCATGTCGCTGTGTTTCGGCTTGGGTCTGGAGTGCCGTGCCTTGGCGCAGAACAGCAGCCAGAGAAAGGCAGCGCTGTGCCCTGGTGTTTGGTGCCACCTACAGATCACTTTCCCACAGGACACGAAACAAACCAGGAAAGATCTGGCAGGACGGTCAAAGCAGCACGTAACAGACCAAAAGCCCTAGGTGATGTAAACCAGCTTCATCCACGGGACTTCAGAGGCCTGAAAGCCCAGTAGCGTTTCCCTCCCTTGGCTATTCACTGTGAGTCAACGGTCGATCAGCCTTTCCCTATCAAGCACAGATCTGCCAATCATGGGATATCCACTGAAAACCAACCTATAACAAACTCTGCTGCTCTCTCGAACTGGAGTGGAGAAAAACGTGGACCCTGATTATCGCCTGCATAAGCCTCAAAACCAAGAGCTTCTCGCTCTCTCCTCATAACGGGTAAGAGTTCCTGCCAAAACTACTCCATCCTGCTTCACAAAAAGACAAACTTGCATGTGCGTGAGCGATCACCGATCAGAACTACCGAGTGTGTTGTTCTGAAGGTTGCAAGTGTGAACGTCGGCGGGGGGTGCATCAGCCTCTCTGGGACCCATCTCCATTCATCTGCTTGAAGATCCCTATGCGTCTGACTTGCATCACTCCTTTTAAACAATAACTAGCAATTACTTTTAGCCTTCGAGGGGCAATTGCTTTGGCTGTAGCTCACACAAACAATTACAGCACCATCATGATGTAATACATTCAGGACAAGAAGTTTATTTCATTATTCTAACCCAAGACAGAAGCTGAAATGTAATATTACTTTCCGCACTGCAAAGACACTCCATTAACGTCAAGGACGTTACACTGATGTAAAAACGAGTGATAATAAGAGAACTGGGCCTAGACATTTCTGCACATGGATATTCCTGTGATCAGCTCCGAGTATCAGCAAAGGAAAGGCCAGGAAGGCCCTGTTTCACAGCTTCAGCAAAGAGAAGTTCTCAAAGAGACAAAGTAGCTCAATTTGACAGGTAAATTTAATTCATCTTAAGAAAGGAGTTTGAACTGGATGCTCTGAGGTCTTTTCTGATCCATGTAAAGCATACCTAGAGCATCTGAAACCAGAGGCCTTTACAGAAGCAGCATATGGCTGTTTTCCAGTGTGTATTTATTGAACTGGCATTAAAGAATCACACAAGCCCCAGGCACTTCCTCACGTGCAGTAAGCGATTAGTTACTTAAGTGTCTGTAGGGGGTTAGCAAAGCTCTGTGCTTAACATCCAGCACACAAATCTGTGCAACAGGTCAGGTGTGCAGGGTCTCCACAGCTCCCTCACCGCTGGTGTGCCCAGGGACGGCAGCCACGAATGGCGGCACGCTCACTCATTCCCATTAACGTGGCAGTTAGACGGGTGTTAGCGTTACAGCCAGGGTGGCAGGAGCGGGGTAATCTGTATCTTAACTAGAATTTAAGAACCAAGAAGGAACAGGCACGTGCTCCTCCAAGACCATTCGGGGGGGGGGGGGGGGGAATTCGTGGAAGGTACTGTTGTGAGATCATGTGCAAGTGCCTTTCTTTGGGGATAAGTATTGATGCTTAATCAACAGAGCTCTGACTAAAGAGCGCAGGGCTCACCTGTGCAACATTCATGGCTTCCATCTACCCGGGAGGGGCCTAGGGTCTGTCCCTGTGAAACAGCCTGTGAGATTAGCATCTGACCTTTAGGAACGCAGGAACACTTTATTTAGAAGAGCTCCTATGCTGGTCCCACTATGACATTTCCTCCTAACCTGACTGTCTAAGATGAATTCCAGAATCAGCACCAATATCCATATTTATTCTGCAAAAATGTTATTGGTACGAAGATGTTCATACTCAGAATATCTCTTGTACTATCTTGCCTCCAAATAAATGCCATCCTTTAGCAAACCTCATTTCCTAGACCCACTGCTTTCAGACAAGCAGGAGTTGCTGGATCATTAAGTGAAGTAAGCATCTTAAAGAAAAAAAAAAATCACATTAGCACCCTTATGGTGAGCAACAAATTACCTGGAGCCACTTACCTCATCCACCTGGGCTTGTGTCTGCTGCAGCCGCTTGTTACTCGACACACTGGTAGCAGGAGGTAGCCCTGCAGCCCCAGCGCCGGTGGGACCTTGGGTAGGAGCTGGAGCAGACCTAGGCCAGAAAACAGAACATAACAAGTGACTGCAACCATCTTCACTTGTTCACCGTTCCTTTTCTGGAAAAAGTCAAAAGCGCGTATTTCTTAACAGGAGTTTCCCATTGTCTGACAGCCCATATTCTTCATGTCAGGATCACTACCCTTGTTCTAGAGACCTCTTCTGCCCCTTCCCTCCTAGCCTGCGTTATTTTTCACACTATTTCTTGATAGGACTATGTCAAACTCTTCCCCTCCCTTGTTGCCTCTTTCTCTCCAAACTGGAGCACTTCTTCCACCAGCAAGGCCTTCTGGTTTTGGATCCACCTGTAGGGCAGCAGTTTGGCTAATCACCAGGGAGGAAACAGCAAGCCAGTTTAGATTATCCACCCTAAGTTAGGCAAGTGACCTAATAAATCACAGGCCTGACTAGCCTAGGAAGAAGGCTCTGCTCAAGGTGTTTTGTGTCGATGCTCAAGGTGTTTGATGTCGAGCCAGGGCTGCGACCTGCCTTTCTCCGCAGTGTGGTGAATGACACGCTCCTGGGCTCCTCAGTGTCAGGCTGGAAGCTAACCAAGTAAAGATAAACTAAAGGAGAGGAAGAAACGGAGGAGGAACTGGGGGCGAGAATCGCACGCAGCATGGGGTTAGTCATTTCAGGCACTCGGCAATACTTAACCACCCCACCAGAGATCACCGAGTGCTCCAGCAGAACAGCTGGCCTGGCTTAAACATCTGCCACGGCCCCCGGATGAATGTTTGCAGCAATGCTGTGAACAGAACCCAGGTCTCCTGAGCATCAGCTCTTTTCTTAAGCATCAGCACTGGCCTCCCCCATGTTGCTTTAAAATAACAAAAAGCAAAACAAAAAGACAAGTCCCTTAGGATGCAACAGCAGATCTGGCAGCGACTGAGCTAAGCAGGCAAGTGACCCTGCTGGCCTGGCAGTGTCTAGTGACTCCAGCCAGCAATTCTTCTCACCGCACTTCCAACCTGTGAAACCTTACTTTTTCTTTCAGGGGGACCCCTGTCACTTCTTCCTGCAGGGAAATAAAACCCTTCCTGAAACTGCAGAGGAAATCCCTAAGCATTTGAACTGAAAAATATCACAAATCCCACTCATGCATCACCACTGCCTTCCCACAGTGACAGACTGAGGGAACATAGTGTTTCTCTATGAATCATTCCCTTCCACATCCTGGGGTCTGATTAATGCTTCTGGAATTATGGCCCCCTTAATACATTGTCGAAGTGCTTGGAGGTACCTTAAAGTTAGTTCCCTAAAGGCTCCTTAAGCTGCAAAATCTTTTTTGACAGTATTGCCTGTGGGCTGAGATCCCTTCAGATAACTCTGACCCCCCCAACACTCCCTTTGATGGAGCAGCTGTTCGCAGATTGGGAGCACTGCTGCATCTTGCACTTCTTTTTGCAGGGAGGCAGGGTAAGAAAGTCATTATCAAGCTTCAGTTGAAAGAAAAGAACTTGAGCTGTACAAAAACACCGCTTATCCTTTGAGGACCTCACAGCCACTGTTAAAAACGTAAAAGACCAGATGCTGGTGAGCCTACAAGAGAAGCACTCCGCTGAAGGGCCATGGGCCAGGACCCCAACAGCACTTATTCTGAGTTTACACTGTTGTCACAAAGGATCAAAATCTGACCGTCACATATCTTGGACTCAAATAATGCAAAACAAGATCTCCCTGGAGCATTAACAACTTCAAAAGGAGGTCCTAGTACAGCAACAGAGCTAAAATTGAAATTGGGAAATTTTCTTGCAGTCAGGGAAGTAAACAGACCTTTTTGCCATCGACACAAGCAGAACTTTATCTAGGGAAAGCGTGTCACGCTGTTTGCTAGTACAAGCGTAACGGAGAGCCCCTCTTGTGCTGTGTACTGTCTGCATCCCAGAGGCTGCAGCAGGGAAACACATAGGAGGAAGGGTTACTAGTCACATATTTGGGCTAGTAAGCATAGTCTGTAAGTGCAGTGCTGTTCTTGCCCAAATCTGCGCGATCACTACAAAGTTCAGTGCTCTGTCATACACCTTTTCTGCCTGGTATTCTTCATTTTCTTCTGGCATTTCCTAAGTTGTCCTTAAAATGAATTGGCATAAAGTAGATGCTTCCCAGTTTGTTCTTTAAGGTGCTCTTCCAGTGTCCTTGCTGCCAGCTAATTTGGTTTCAACTGTATTTCCTGGGGCTGCTCTGCTCCCTGTGTAGGATGGTCTTACAGCTGCCCTGACCATCACTGCAGGAGTTAGTGTAACTGCCAAAGAGAGATGGCAATCTTTATGCTAAGGTACAGCGAGCTTATAATTAACGAACACATCTTAATTTAATACTTGCATAAAATCTAATATAACCATAACCAGAGCTGGGTGCTGCCTGCCGTCCAGACCTATTCTTTCCAAACCTCTTGTCTCTGGAGTCGTGCTCTCTTGACACGATGACAGCAGCTCATCGCTCACGGCCTTGCGGCTCAGCGCAAGGAGCTGCAGAGCCCTGCGAGCTGCAAGCAGAGGGGCCTTCACCAGAAAAGACACAGCACCCAGCACAGAGCACGAAGCAAAAAGCACAGGTTCCCAAACAGGCTTTAGGAAGCCAGTCCTCGAGCATTTGGCTTTAATACCACTTGCAGGTCTCTTCTTAACAAGACAGAAGCCCTCTCATGCCATCAGGCAGCATGCAATATTTGCAACAGGCAAAACAGGCACAACGATCCCACCCTTCCCTCCTCCCAGAGCACTTCAGACCAGGACCGAGGGTCCCCAAGCCCCTGGCTCAGGCCTGTCAGTATCTGAGCTCTGTAGAAAAAAGCTCAAATGGCTGGGCAGCAGGAGAAAGTAGTACCTCAGTGAGCTAACGTGGCTCTGGTCCAACACGGCCTCCACTTAGAGTTTGTCTTTGAACCTAAGCTTTCTCTTAAAGAAGGGAAGTGAGGGCCCTATGTCACTGGAAAGCGTCACTGTTCTCTGGGATATCTTAGGCTAAAATGTTAAAATAAAAGTCCAACCCACGTCTAAATAATTCTTCTGTTATTACCTCTGTACTGCATCATATCAGCTTATGATTTCTGAGAAGCATGATTCAAAGGAACTTATGCAAAACACTAGCACAATGTTAGAGAGGCTTTCTTTTGAAATACATACAGTGTCACAACCTTAAGTCCAGTTTCTCATGGGCTAGCATGATTTTTAGGAGCTATAAATGAATGCAAAATCCATGTAGAAGTTCCCTTAGCCAGCAGACCATGCTGGGTTTTTTTCAGGAAGAGGAAAAAAAGCTACAATTGATTCTGAGAATTTTCATCCCCGAGAGCAGGTCAAATTAATTTTGAAGGGGGAACAAAGCTACATTATTGCAGGCAAAAAAGGGTATAATTCCCTACCAAACTGATTTATTCTTCAATTGCTACCACTCAAAGCACTAGTGGCGTCAGAGCACTGGAGTACTTCGTGGGGGAGTGACAAGTGACAAAGACGATGCCATGTGCAGGGCGAGCGCACTTACTCCAGGACAACAGCAGCGCATGCATGGAGCCTAGGCGCTTAGGTCATCCTTTTTATAATATTAGTTACATCCTTGCTCCCCAGCACACCAGATTTTGCTTTTGTTAACACATGAGCAATCTCATTGATTAAAAACAGATGCTGGATCTGCATACGCGCACAGCCACCCCCGAGGAAACATTTGGGGATTGTTCCAGTGATTCAGCAGAACGGTCTCGGCTGACTCAGACGTCCTCAGTTCTGCTGGTTACCTGCTGGGCCTGAAGGTGGTAGGTCACCAGCATGACTAAGAGATTTCCCATCCCCCATGGCTCAGTGTCAAAAAATTTTTTTTTTTTTAAAATCAATTTACCACTTAGCTCTAATGGTTAAATGGAGCTGTGACTCTAAGAGATTTGGAGACATCCAGTGTTACTGTCATTTCCATTTCCACTGGTTGAAGAAACATTAAGGACGAGCGGGTGCCTGATGTTTGGGAAGCTGCTTGATTTCTGCTCCTCTGCGTGAGCTACGCAGGAGAAATTTCTCGCGTTAGCCAGGCTCGGAGAGGGAGCTGCCGACGCAGGCAGCGGGAGGCGTCAGGCCATCGCTGTGCCCGCACGAGAGGCGCTGCTGCAGTTTGCGTTCGGACCTCAGGAGCTGTTTTCAGCAATGTGCTTTATCCATCCAGAGTGCTTTTAAAGCTGCCAGCTGTGGGACCTGATCGCTTCAAAGTCTTTACCCTAACACCACCGCAGCGAGCTAGGGAGAAGCTGTTATCCCCGGACACGGCCGCAAACGGAGGCGCAGGGAGGAGGTTAGGGGGCTCCCGCAGCGACGCGGGGAGCCCGGGGCACGGCGGGGCCTGGAGCCAGGCTGCTCCTCGCCACCCCCCGCTCCCTCTTTTCAGCGGCCGACTCCAAACCAAAGCTCACAAACTGTCTTCAAGAGCAGGAATTATCTTCTACCTCACAGGCTCAGCGAAGGGTGAGGGACATGCACAGCTAAAGGTTACAGCAGAGAGGAAAGTGCGAGCTGCATCAGACGGCTTTGGCTGGCATCAGCCGGCAAAGCCGGGTGGGCAGCGGAAACGCATCAGGAGAGCAGAAGGTTTGACTACGTGCCCCTCTAAGAAGCAAAACGAAGGAGGCAATTTTCTAAGAATCCCAGGCTAACTCCTCTTTCCTCAAACCCCTTCCCTGTTCTAATAAAATACAGGAAATTGCTCTGCTCCTCTCCCTCTCTACCTTTTTACTGTCTGGCTACCATGTTTCTATAGTAAATACCTATTACTATAACCAAACTTCAGCATATTTGAGATTCTGTTCCTGCATGGACTTTTCTGCTCAAGTGGGGTTTGATAGTCTGCAATCCCAAAGACATAACAACAAAAGCAACTGTCTGCATTTAATTGAAAAAAAAATTTTTTTTTTAAATCAGAGCACTTCCTTAGCACTGTGTTCTTGAGATTCAACCCTAAAACAATGATTAGAATTAGCTACAAGTGCAAATTCATACGCTATTTTAGTGGCTAAGGATGTCGGCAAAGATCCGGGACTTAACAGAAACTGTAGAAACAAACCACTCACAGCTTGTCCCTGGTGCATCATCTCTGGCTTCGGATGCACCTGAAAGCTTCCAGGCAGGGAGGATCACAAGGAAATAAAGGAGCTCTGCAGCACTGGGGCCTCTGCTGTTAGTTTTGAACTTGCTTTATTTGTTTGCATGCAGTAAGAGGTAAACAATTTTCCCACTGATAATTTGTGAGGGGGGACTTTTACTGTCAATATTTACAGTCTTCTGCTTCCTGGACAGATTTGTTAGTTCCCCATTTTACTTTAAGCAGCTTCTTCCAAAGGTGGGGTTTGGGGTTTTTTTATGCAGTAGGTAACTTTAACAGAAGAGTGAAAATTTGCCAACACAAGCACCAAAGCTCTTTAAACAAGCAGTTTGGCTACGTGCAGTTTGACACAGTCCTAACAAAATCCAGTCTAACCAAAAGAGCAGACTAAGATTATGTGCTAGCCTATTTATACACCAGCGCTCAGCGAAATTGGTACCTTTGATATCTAAACTCCTTGACGCTCTGGGCCTTCTGGACTTGTGGGCTTAAATGCACAAACTTAAGAGCAGTACAGGCCTAATACAGGTGCGTATGGACAATCGTGTCTCTGGGAATGTACAGATGTGTGTGTCTAGAAATCAGGAGACACTAACTATCCATCCCAACGCCTCCTCCCCACGTTTGCTTTCCCCATAGCCAGCTGGACAGTGTAAGACGGCAGGTCCTGCAACTCTTTCAAGACCACGCACTAATTCCATCAGGAGAGGTTCATAAAGATGACATCAGTTTTCTTCCAAATCAACAAAACCCAAAAGCGTCCTTCAGAATTAGGTGCCAGCCTTCTCACCGGTAGGCAGGCACGTTCGCTGCCGGTAAGGTTAGAGGACGCTTCGAAAGAAAAGCCCTGGCTGGAGAACACGACCTGCGTGCTTCTGAGACGGAGGCATTCCAGCAGGGGCTTTCTTCCCAGGTCAACCGCCCACTAATTTTACGTAAATCGGATTTTTATCTGATCTTCCCCCTTCCAGCTAACAACTAACCTATTTTTAGCAGGCTAAGTTTATTCTTGTTTTCTTTCAACTAATCACACTTTCACAAGGAAAAAAGCTACTCTGTGGGAGTAAAGAAGGTCACAGTATTATAAGCCTGGCTGGAGTGAACAGAGAGGCGTCACTGCTGGGTCAGCGGACCGCTGCGTACCTGGGGACGGGGGGTTTTCAGACTGGGAAGGTGCTTCCAGTGCTTCGAGACTTCACAGAGGGAGCAGAAGTAACTCCAGGAACAGCAGCCGGGTGTCCCTCGCTCCCAGGGAACAGGCCCTGCTTGACTGGAGACGCTGTTTCCGAACTCCACTTGTCAGCGTTCCTTCCGAGACCTCCAACGTTCCACAAAATGGGACTATCGCCATTAAATGGCTACAGATGGTAACTTAGACCCATTCCAGCCTACGACTATGAATTTCAAAACGGTTCTCATGCTATCTGTAGTAATGAATTGGGTAGCAATGAGTAAGAGTGAATTGGTGGTACGAAAAATATCACATATAAAAGGAACTGGCATTCTGAGATGTCTTAATTTTGTGAAGAAAGTTCAGCTTTGAACACATTTCTGTTCCCAAATGTGATTTTCACGTACTATCAGCAATATTCCACAAGGACTCTTCCTTATTACAAAATATTTACTCTGATCATCAGCCAAAAAATAATATTCCACATTTAATGTCCTGGGAACACATTTAATTAAATATTCCCACCAGTTTATTATGACTGTATTGACCATCTGGTGTGCTAAATATGCACACAGAGGAAAAATAGAGGAACTTTAAGACATTGTTTTTTATTTGATCATCACTTATTATGCCAGTAATGACTGACTGATTTATCTTCTCCAGTGTCTTCTATTCAAGCCAAATAAGTATTACTTACAAGGCCCAAAGCACCTGAATTTTATATCAGGCCAATTAGTTCAGCTGAATGATTTTTGTGACAAACAAAGAATTTGCCAGAAAGAGTTGCCTTATTTCCATAATTTCCCTAAATCACAGTCTGCACAACAGCCAGTCGCGGTGACTCAGGTGGGGCTCCTGCTAGCCAGGAAAGCAACACAAGGCAGCAGTCCTTTTCTGAAACATCAGCGCTCCAGACTTTTTTAGATCCTTCTTTCCCCTCACTGTCACCATTTGCAAAGGCTGTGGCTCAAGATAATGTCAGAACAACGCAGGGATATTGATTTACGTGTTAACCACGGGCCATGCTTTGCAGAGCAGTCTGATGGATTTGCTGAAAGGACGATTAAGGGTCAGATGAGGCAGGGTGTTGGCGCACACTTTTTAGGCTCACAAATCAGAAACTCAGAACTACGCTGTGGAAGCCAACTGGCTAAAACCCGCCAGTGTTAAGTGATGACCTGTCCAAAAACCAGCAACTGCACACGCAAGCTAATTCTACCACGTCTTTGGATCCGAGTCGACCAGTCTCATCTCCACTGCTAACTGCACAAAAGAAAGTTTCAACAAAAATGTAGGAAATTAACACAGCAGACAGCCGCCGTTATAACCTGCATCCCCCCTGCTCCGCTTGAAAGCGCTCAGTCTGTCACTTAAACCCCAGTTAGGAGTTCTGTTGACCCAGACCAGATTAACAAAATCTGGGCTCTGGTTGCACTGTGACAGGCGTTTTCTAAACCCCGCTCTTCCTCAGCACTCGCCTCTCCTAAAGCGGTGGCGGGGAAGAGGTGCCTCACCTCTTCCCGGAGAGGCAGAGCAGCAGGTCAGGCCTCCCTGGGAGCAGCTTCCAGGGGCAGGAACAGGCCAGTATCGGGGAGCACCCAGCGTACCCGCCGCGCCGCACGCGGGACCTCTGCTCGCCCGGCCAGCACGGCGCGCTGGAGCCGAGCGCCTCGCGCTACCCCGCTCACGACAGTGACCTGCTTTTGAGGTAATCTACCCGGACCGAACAGTGATTTTAGCTAATTTTAGTCCCACATTTGTGGGTTTTTTCTTGGAAAAGGGTTAATTCTCATTGTTTGCTGATTTGAAACAAACTGTAATCTTTATACTAAAAAAGGCTTGTTTTAACTAGGAAATTAAAGCAAATAAGTGTGTAAACAATTACACTGTAAAAAAATTGCTTTAGTTTCTTAATATTTACATTGACATGAACATTACATTGAAAAAAAAGAAATATCATTTGTTTTCTAAATTTTGTTTAAATTCTTAATTTGCATCAAGCAGCTTTTGTATAGAAATTACAGCTCAGCCAAAAATACAGAAAAACAGGTGAAACATTTATTACAGTTAATAACTAAAAAATATCTTCAATGCAATGTCTATATAGAAAAAGATACCAAAACACCATATTGCAATAAAAGTCACTTTTAAAAAGGAAATGCTATCTCTAGTCCTTAAGTAGTACCAACTGTACCTTCTACTACTTCCTAAAAGATTTTAGAATTAGCAGGCTTCAGGCTCTTACACTATTTCCACTTCATCAGCTGAAAAAACACAAGCATTTTTTGCTTTTTCTACTTTATCAATTTGTTAACTTTGAATGACTGAGTTACTGATGAGGTCTAAGAGGAATAAAACTGGCCCAGAGAAGATGGCCTCTCTGCACCTGGAAAGATGTTGCAGTCAGTTAGCAAGCTTTCCTCAAGAAAGCTCAGTGCCCGATTTTCCCCAGTTTTGTGGTCTGATTTTGCCACAGAATGGCTACTCTTTCAAGTTACTTGAAGATATTTCAATAAATTTAGCTTTCATCACGGGTTGCCAATTTCAAACAGATTCAAAGGTGTATGCAAATGAACATACTATTACAAAAAGTACCAGATTCTAGTTTAAAAAAAGTTCCTTATGCTCCGTCAGCCACATAGGTTTTTATGCTCATCTAACCCATTGGAGCTTATGTGCTTTTCAGCTCTTGTCTTTGAGAGTTCTTGGCCTTGCAAGGTGCAGTGGCAGCAGCCTTCCTCCCACTCCTACAGCTCTGCCTTGCACACTGAGGTTCCCTTACGCCCCTGGGGAAATAAAACTGAGAGAGACCAACCATCACAGGAAGGGTTGCATTTTCTCTCTAGAAACCTTCCAAAAAAAAAAAAAAAAGATTCAGCAGAGAACTCAAATCCTCAATAACACAAAATCTTTACTTTCCTCATGCTGAGTTACCAATCTGAAATTAGGGAAAGGGAAAACTGGTTGCAAACTGAAACAATATTGGGTTATAGCAGAAAATCTCCAGAGCACACTGGGCTGGGGGAGGAAGGAAACCTAACAGAACAAAGCCCAGCTCAGTGACTTGCTGAGATATGACTGAAACAACTCAAGAATAAAGTGACAAATATACTGAAAATGCAACCAAGACCATTGCTGTGGTTTTTCCCTCCATATCACAAGGAAAGGAGGAAACACAATCTGCCTTGGAAACTATGGGGGAAATACATAGACACCAAACAAATATTTTCCTGAAGACATGCTTCAGAAATTCAGAAGTCTAAAACCAGAGTATATTTGAACAGCTGATGAAGTAAACCACCCTAATCTGCCAGTAGATATGCCAGATTCACAAGCCTCTATTTTTCACCTCTAGAGCAGTCACTAAGGACCCAGTTCAGTGGAAACAGTCAGCTTCAAGCAAATTCCCAAGTCCTACTGCTGAACAGGGGCTGACGTACTTGGAGCCCATGCTGACGTGGTCCGTTACGGCTAGGCTTTGCTTCGCGCGCGGCCAATGAAGGACATCCACTATTCCTAATTTTCCATGCAGGCTGCCGGGCTCATGGGCTAAACCCAAAGGGAAACAACAGGCAGCAGCTGGGCAGGCTGTGGGGGGGATCAGGAGCGGGGCTGAGCTTGACTCAGCCGCCCCTGCTCACTGACTCATGCACCGGTGCAGAAGCAGCTGCCGTGACTTGCTGCTGGTTACAGTGAGTTATAAGCACCCCTGATGCAGAGGAGCCAGGAGGGCTCGCAAAGGCGCAGCAAGGCTCTGGTGCGCCTTCCCTGCTCTGAAGCGATGCTTTGCAGATAGGAGGATACTTCCTGCGCCTGCCTTCTGAGACACACAAATTAAAGCTCAGGAGGCTTTGGGGTTTTCTATTTGCCCGTAAACTACTTCACAGCATTCTTGCTGTGCTTTAGAAAGAATTTAACTATGAACACACTTCTCTTTTAATTAAAAATGCCCCAGCAACAACAGAACATCTAAAAGACAAAACTGCATTTCCATCAGCAGCAGTGAAACATTTTTGGCACCTCAAATGTTTTTGGAATAGTTCTGTCTATAAATGTCTGTTCTGTGGCTGTCAGTCTCATCACAAATTAACTTTCTAGGTTAATTACCAGCCTTACTTATTTCAAGCTTCACTCTCAGGAGGCTTATTAAGTTTAAATTCTCGCTAACCACTTGACCAAGATAGCTACACTGGACATCTTATCCCATCCACTCATTAGTTGGACAGCAATCACACAGCAATTACAAGTGTTAAGAAAGAGCAGTGAAAGTATCTGTACATAAAGCCCCAATTCCATGCTTTTTTCTCACAAAACGCCAGGTTCAGTTCTCAGCCAGCTGCCGCGAAACACAGCTACCATTTGCAAGCGCCCTCATCCTAATCAGAAGTGCTCCACCTTCCCAGAGCTTTATGATTCATCTGCAATGTTTTTTTCTCCCCAGTTTCAATATCCATCAATTACTGAAGCTAGATTCCATTTAACCAATCAAATACTTTAAATTAATTAAAGGAAACTTCACATTTCAAGCTCTCATCAAACAAAAAAAATCAGAACATTTTGAGTGCAAGAAAACCAGAGTGTCTCCCTTTTTTAAAAAGATTTTAAAGAGTATTTTGCCAAACCATTTGACAAACTACATGAATTCATGGTCACTGACTAACAGGAAATTCTACCATCTATATTGAATCATGTTCTGAGCACTTTAAGTCTATAAAATAGCACTTGCCTATATCATCACAGCCATCTCTTCTGCACTCTTGAGATTCCCATCCACACAGGATCACTGAGTGATCCTTGTAGTTTCTCCTTAGACTCCTTAGTTTCTCAAGACTCCCATCTTGATCTTAACCTCTCCTCTTTCTCTCAAAACCCTCTCAAAATTTTTTTGATGACCCAGCCCCATCTTTGCTTTACATAATTACAGTTTTACTTTTAAATCACGTTTCCTCCACACTTGGTGTGATTTGAGATGCTTATAGGAGTATTCTGTGGATCGAATGTGATGCTGAGGTGTGGTATCTCAGAAAGTTATTTTTTAAGTTACTTGAAATACTTAAATCAAAGTTATGTCTGTGTGTTCTCAAATTGCAGAAGTCCAGAAACTGAACTTCAGTTTCACCATTTACTCAATAAATCCATAAACTTCCACTAATCCAGTAAGCCCAGCTTATCTCGGTTCTACCTTTCAGCCTTGTCGCACTGAGAGGCTGCCCTTGCCGTTCGTTAAATTGCGTAGGCACTTTGCTGGAGATGTGCTGCGAGTGGCACCATTACAAGCAGCCTTTGGGGTTCGCTAGATAAACGGAAACAATCTCCTTCCTCCACGGCTGCTGAGCAAGTATGGCCATTTTGCTTAACATTCACCTGGAACTAGGAAGTTAATTACTATTACAGTACTTCATAAGTAACCATAAGTAACTTTATTCTTCCTTATCTCCTTTTTTCAAATCAAAAATTTCATTAGGATTAGGGAGAAATGTCTTAGATTTCGACCTGCTTGTTATGCTTTAAAAGTCAAAGGCTCAGCCAAAATTTGAACTGCCCATAAGTTATTCATGTGAGAAGAAGAAATTGGTGAGAGTCATATTTGGAGCGAAGCAATCCATTTGCAATCAAGCATGAAGTCCTGTCTTTATTAACACAGAAGAAAATTCAAATAACTGAAGCACTTCCCTTGCTAACAGCTCCTGCCCTCAAAGCCCCTCTTTAGGCTATTCTGAGGGCTTTCTTACTCTCAATTTTTCCATCTGTATTACATCCCTTGAAAGGCAAAGTATTATCCATCTGGTATTGTGACTGGGATACAGATACATACTTTATTTTGGAAACTAATGTTGTTTCTGGAGCTTGTTTCCATAAGCAAGTTGAATAATTTCCTACACCTACCCCAACTAAAAATTGGGAATTAAATCCACCTGTCCAAAACAAATTCAGCCTACGTACAGCAGGACTTAATGCATTAATAGAGCTACTACTTTCGTTTAATTCCTCTTTGGGTCCTGCTTCCCTTTAGATTTGAGTCATCACGCAGGTGCCAGCACTTTAACACAGGCTGGAACAGCAGGTTTCGGGTGTGCAGGTCTCCAGACGCTATCGGGAATCTTGTGCACGGCATACAGGAGCAGCGTGACACACCAAAGAGGAGAAAGGCGCAGGGCTGTAAGCAGTTCCCTAGGTAACAAAGAGGATATTAAAAGAGAAAGCGACACCGCAGTGGTACATAAATAAACGCGTACCGTACAGCCGCACTCACGACTAGCTTTCCTGGATACAGCAGGGAAGGGAAAGGGGCAGACACGGAATTCATGCACCTGGTGTCCGGGAGGAAACAGAAGAGTTCCTCCCAGCCAGGTGAAATACTACCTGCCGTTCCGAAGTTTTCCCACAGGCAGCCAGGGCAGGCAGCCAGGGCAGGCAGCCAGGAGCACCCTGCCTGCCAGCCCTCCTCCTCTCCTGCCACCTCACCTCCGCTCTCCAGCTCCCTTCCCCACTGCAAACAGCTACTAAGCAACAGGAGGTTTGCAGGGGGTGAGTCACTCCCACGCGGCTGGAAGTCCGAGCGCAGAATGGAGATTAGTGACCAGACAGTGCACAGCCCAGAATCACCGTGCTTCCAGATGACCAACACGGTCACTGAAGGCAGAAGAACTTAATAAATATAAAGCGCTTTAAAAAGACACAATTGTAAGTCATGTCTTATAACTTTCACAGAAGATGTGTTAGCCTGTCTTAGCTAGACAGAAGACTGGTATGCATTAGATGCACAGTTGATGTGCGTGGCACTAACCATTCCATACAAATGAGGTATTCCTTTAAAGTTAAGTAGCCAATATTTAAATTATATTTTATTTAGATGCCAGAATGAAAGACTTTGGACTGATATCAAAAGTAAAAATTATCGGGAACTAAGAAATAGGAAAGTGCGGCAGAACCACGCAAGGTCAGTCAGTTCCCAGTGTAAGCAACAGACCTGCCATTACTAGGAGATACCACTTTGACTGAGGTTTTACTTTTTTCTTTTTTTCCTTAACAGAATAGTGGAAAATAGAAGATATGTCTGGAAAAGGCTACAGGAGATCATCCTGACCATTGCCTTCTCAGGACTGACTTCTTCAGATCTGAAACAGGTTGGTCTACTCCAACCTCTTTTGCTTTTCCTGAAAGGTATTTGTATCAGGCACTTCAAGGGTTCGTTTAGCACTTCTAACCCAAGCAGTGCTCCTAGAGCACCAGACAGAGCCATCAATCCTTGCGAGACTGCTTTGGAATATTTGGTCTTGGGACTCTGAAGGGAGGACTGCCCAAAGCCGATCCATAGCACAGGCCCCTCTGTCACGAATCAGCTGCGGGACTAGAATTCCAAGAAAAAAATGAGCTGTCAGTCCAGGAATATGCAAATCTTAGTGCTTACGTGCATCACTGCTGTAAAACTCAGTGTGGGATGGTGGGATTTCTGGTTAGAAGCCTCACTTAGCATGCCGCTGGAAATCGGGAGCCAGAGCTGCCCTCCCCACTTCTTCCAAGTTGTTACACTCCGGCATTTTGAGTCATTGCTAATCTAAATATGACACAGGACTTGTGCCTTTGAAATGAAGCATCATTTTGTCCAGCACTAGTGTTGAGAAACTGAGTCGAAACTTTAATCTTATTAGCAAACGGTTTCAAAGCCTTTTCTGAATGTCTTATGCACAACTATTAGGATTCTTCCACATTCCCAGGATGGAAAGACAGTTCAGTTTTATTATTTACCTTCGGTTTTACTATTATTGGTTATCATTACTTCAACCAGTTAGTCAAAGCCCATATAATAATTCGGTGAGAACTTTTCTGTCAGCTTCAGTACAGGTTCAAGACGTCAGCAGACTCTCATCCTGCTCATGGTATTCCTCTGCTAAAGCCAAGAACCAAGCTGAGCTGCACGTACTGTACCGGTTCCACTGAGAACTGAGACTCTTGGAGGGACTTAGCTCCGACAACATCGTATGTTAAACACTGGAGGTGGTAAGATACAGCAAGATATTTATACTAAACCTTTGTAATAACAAGAGAAGTTAGAGGCACATGAAGAGGCTCATTTCATGGTTTTGAGCACTTTGACATTAAAACAACGTTCCGCTCTTCTTTTCAACACTCACATATATTTATTTACTGGATCATTTGAATACAGTCTCCTTTCTACCTAGAAAACCTTAACGGCAAGCTCTTTATTTGATCCATATCCTAAAGACAGAGTAGTGGAACATCTATGGAGCAGTTCAATATGGGGAAGGAGCAGAGGCAGTCATCTGCCTTGCCAACTTTGGCAGAAATCACCCTGACTCTATGGGAGGTTTCCGAGGTATCTCGTGCAGAGTACTTTTTAAACTGTGAAGGGACCTGTTCAAATGGAAGCAGAGTTCTCTCACTGCCAGTTTAAAACTTTTTTTTTTTTAATTAATTTTTAAATTTAAATTAAAAAAAAATCTGTTTTCTTTTAAAATGAGTTGATTCAGTTTCATGGTCTTAATTAAAACAGGCTGACTTCCTAAAAAAAAAAAAAATTAATAATATATTCCTAGAAACATTAAGCTTTGCACTGCCTGCTGCCTGTGAATATTTAAGTGATTAACTGAGACAAATATTATCAGAAAGATAAAAAAAACTACAATGTTTTGGGGAAAACAGACTTCAAATTCAAACATTTTCCCAGCACTCAGATTCCAGAGTGTTCAGATTGAGGAGAAAATTACAGAATTAATTCAGCCTAAATGAGCAGGCCACATTTCAGTTTTTCTGTTGGATTTCAAGTAAAAGCAACTAACAGCCTGTGAGTAATCTACTGAATAACAACGTTCAGAGAAATTACTTGCAAATGTTTTTTTCGAAACACGTTGTGTTAGAAACCCATACTTCTCATTGGCAATGCCAAGTTGAGACACCTAAGAAACTATCAGCCATGAAGTATTGATCCAGTTCGAAATCATAAGTTACTAGTGCAAGACTCTGTTATGCAGACTATTTAAAAGAGACTGAAGTAATTCAGTACATTCATCTTGAATAAAACCTCAAAAAAAGTGAGAACCAGAACCTGCTAGTATTTACATATAGAGAAGGTGCTACGTTAGATTATTTTCTAATCTAGCAAACAAAAACACGGCTGAAGATAGGGTCTTATCACTTTAACTACTCAAACACAGGCTAGAGTGCAAATCAAAAAACCCAAACACCGGAAAACCAATCCTTGCTGTAATTCAAACATAAGCTTGTAATAGCTTGAAAAGGGAACTAGAGGATGTAATACAGCCACTGTATTTGAGAAGTCAGAATTTAACGGCCTTTTGGCCTTAATCTGTGATTCAAGTAGTAGTTCTTTAAAAAAAAAAAAACTATTTGAATTCATTTGATTTTTATCAGTAATTGCTAAATTGAACTTCAGGATAAAGTATAGGGTTGGTAATTATGCCCCTGTCATCACACTGGTATATCCAAATATATTAAAGCTAATTGATAAATTGCATAAAAAACAATAATGTTAATAATCTTATCTTCTAGGACTTTGCCATTTTAAAAAAGGACTTTGTTATTTATGAGTCAAAAGAACAGCACAGAGCTTCCAATAATGAACCAGTGATTATAATGATCTCACCGACATTTATCCAACCAGAAGTAGCTAGAGCAGGCTTATTTTTACTTTGTGCCCACATAGGGAAGGAAGCAGGAAGAAAAAGTACGATCAGACTTCTTTTATCAAGGAAAAACCTGTCTAGTTTCAACTCCACTCTTGCATTCAGCTGTAATATTGCCTGAATACAGCTGTGCCAAATTCACAGTTTATCTCCAGTGAGTTTCTTGCAGAATCAGGACCTCAGAAATATCAAAACATCCGAGTTATTGCAAGGTAACACAGCTCTTTGGAAATAAATGCAAGTACTTACTAGTTGCAGCAACCGTGTTGTATTCACATGATTGTTGACAGCTGCCATATGTAATGTACCATCTGTGCATATATACATTAATAAAAATATTACCACAAGGAGCTTGAAACTACCGTAAGAAAACAGTTCGTAAGTGGTTACTGATATCTTGAGGTGACATAAGTATGTTTTATGGCAAAGTTCCAGAGAACCAGCTACATAATTCTATATATAATTTAACCAAACAATACTGCATGAACAAAAGAACCTCCTAGTAGTCTTTGCTGAGCATTTGTTTTTATTATTATTCCGATGAACGTTTTAGTAGATTCAACAGATTCAAATGGCACAGTTTTCTGAAAAACACTGCTTTAGAAGTCTTCCCTACCATTTGGGGTTTTTGAAAGAATTTCAACTCAGCCTTTAATCTTGCACAGGCAATTTTACATCTGGAACTAATGAGAGACATTATTTACCTACCTACCTGATGGCATATGCAGGTAGTTTAGAGATTTTTGTTGAATTCAACAAATTTTTTCTTTAGATAGTAGAAAGGAATTAAGTAGCTAATTTGACACAGGTATTTTACTTGTGAAAAATGTCTTGATGAATTGCATTTAATCTGAAGAGACTTCTAATCATGTAAATTCAGAGCATCCTGTCAAGTGAATATGCCTGGATCATGCATATTTGGTTTAACTCATACTGTAAAAAATGACAGCAATTGCAGTGGTCTGTCATAATCTTAAGAAAGCAATTATAGTAAAATATTACTGTCACAGCTCCACATTGTATCAGGGCATGTCCAAGGGGCTTCTCATGGTAGTACGGTATAGCTCCATCAAAAAAGGGAGACTAACCACTTACAGGGAGAGAGGCAGGTCCCTAAACAGGGGCTCTTATTACCATTTTAGGTGTCCAATGGTGCAGTTGGAAGCAATCGTCAATGTCCCAGAGGAAAGAACATTTTTGCTTGAGTTATAAGGGGGGGGCAAAAAATGTAGACATTAAACTATTCTGATTGTATCCATTAAACACATCCAGAACATCTAGCGGTGTATGAATGTATCGAACCAAACGAAAGAAGAAGCAGGTATGAGTCTGCTAATTCTTGCTTTTATTGACTTGTCAGTTATTACTTTGAAGATACGTATCGGATTCACTTAGAGATTGCTCTATGGTAAATACCACAGAATGAAGCATAGATTTCAGTAGCATTTGGAATTTATTTTCCAACACCTTCTCTTTGAAAAGCATATGTGGATACACATAAAGACACATACACACAGGTGTTTATTAACATGATCTATACTTAGCACCTGCAGCTAAGCATTTAAACAAGCACAAGTAACATTATCTGCCAACTGTCTGCATATCATTTCCCCGTTCCACTTTTCCTCTTTTGTTTTTAAATCTTTCAAGCATTTTAGAAGCCTAGAAAAGAATGGATGGCTCATTTATGAAAGTAAGATCTATAGCTGAAAAAACGTTTGTGACTTCATTGGTTCCAGAGCTATTTCAGTTTACAGCAGCTGAAGACCTGCCTCAGAATTTATCTAGCAAACATACCAATCCTCCAGCACCATTTCAAAGAGCTTTGTAATTTACTTAAAACAGAGTAATTGGTGCAAGAAAAAAAGCAGCTGACAGGACAGACAGAAATCGCGGTGGGGGAGACCACAAGCAATGAGTTACTTGTTACATGATTTCTCCAGCTTCATCCTCCACAAATTCTCCAAAAAACAAAGAGGGAGAACTAGTGATGATTTCATTGCAACTTTGGGGTACTCCCTGCAGCTAACAGTTTCCTTAGGAGAGCAGTTCGAGGTCAGCAGGCAGCAGCTCCACGCAGCAGGCGTCGCAGCGAGCCCCGGCGCTGCGCCGGGCAGCGGCACTGCCTGATGTGCGCCGCGCGGCGATGTCGGGCGCCCTAACTCACAGCGGCACGCAGGTCTAAACAAGCAGCCTCTGCAGCTAGGTCTGTACAGAAGATCGAAAGCAGAAAAACCTAGGCGGCTGTTTAAGAGCTTCTAATTGGATGAAAGACCCATAAAAGGCAACACATACCTTTTGCAAGAGGTTAAGAGGCTTGTAAATGAGTAAATGAGTTTAAAACAAATCAATGCAAGATTTCCTCTAAATGTTATCTCTTACTAGCTACTGGAGACTGCTCTCCAAACTGAACAGAGCTTTCCGAATTATTCATTACAAAGACTGGGAGCCACAAAATCTACGCATTACTCGGTGCTCGAGTAGTTCACACACTGAATTTCGCCTAACGTGTTTACTGCATAGAAAGCACAAGTGCATTTGAACCCATGGGTTATTTTCTGTTCACTATTAGGGACAAATCATCTTTGCAAATACTTAACTCCTGCCCAATCGGGCACAAATTTTGAACAGTAAGACGCCCCTGACTCATGGCATCTCCAGTGCAGATACATTTCTCTCCTCCTCGTTTGTTTACCTTGTTAGCGTATAGGGACAGGGAGCATCTCTTGCCATGCTTGTATGTGATTTAGTGCAGAAGGATATCTGAACTCTACTGTAATACTGTAAAATCAAACACTAACAGTTTTAATGTGGGTCTGTTGTTCCTTTCATGCAAATATGGAAATCAAAGAAACACCCAAAGCTCTATCTCAGCCACACTAATCCTGTGAAAGCAGTGACTCACCTACTGATGGTTTTCCATAAATTAGGCAGCTAAAAATGGGTAGGAAGCGTGAAGCCATTAACACTTCCTATAGTGTAAATTCTCTCACTGCATGTGAAGAAAACCCATGGCAGCAAAATAAGAGATGAAGGTGTCAGCCCCCATCATGTTTAGATATGTTGTTAATAATTCAAATCCTCCTCCTCTGGAGCGTATGGTTTTAGAATGAATCATTCTCTATTGCCTCTTCTCAAACAAAAACTGAGGCTTTGTTGCTCACTGATTCCATATGTTTTCTTCCCAGCTATTAAAAGAGAGAAAATTAATATGGCTGTTTGCATGCGTTGCCAGCACCACCTCCTAGTAGCACCCTACTGTACCAATGTTTTGTATGTTATTATCTTCCACACATCAGCACAGAAACGGAAGTAATTGGTGTAAAAGTGACAATATACGAAAGAAAAATAATACATTTGAGAAATGGAAAGAGAAGGAAGCGAATGGGACACTGCACCTTTGCACCTGCGAACAGACTCTGGGGGCGGCACTGCGTGGCACTCCACGGAGCAACGGCACGCGCCAGCAGGGCCCCGCCGCTGCCACCGCTTTGTACAAACGGAACGCGACGAAATACAGGTTGAAAACCAAATTCTCAGAACCAGCACCAAAACTCGGCTGCTGCACTAAGAGGGGTGACAGAAAATGCCCTTGTTCAATATCCTGTCCTACTGGTTTCAAAGAAATTAAGGAATTTGCTAACTACAGGGGGCCAGGCCTACCCGTACGTACAGACATCTGTGCAGGCCCAGGAGGCACTGGTAAACAGCAATTTTTTGCAGAGCTTGGTTAGGCTCCACAACTCCAAACATCTGTTTTAGATAATAAAAGCAAAAGATGCAACCAGGTGCCAGGGGTAAAATAAAGGGCCCAATTTTCTCATGACAGAGAAGGGACTACAGCAGAGCCACTCGGCTAGAAAAGGTGGGAGAAGCATGGGCCTCATATCCGGAGCTGGCAGAGGCCTCAATACCGTGACAGTTCTTGACATATTGTATAAATCACCCAGTGGCAGCTGTCTTTCAATCTATTGCTTCTAAATTTCATCGATATCCTATTATGAAGAACTTTGAATATCAAATATCCAGGTCAAGGCCTCCGTCTTCTCATTTCTAAATAGGTACAGTCCTAAGATTTCTAATCAAAACCATTTGTTCACTCCAACACCATCTTACCGCATCTAGTTCTCCTCACTTGTTATCTTTCTGTATCTTTTCTCTGGTCTACTGTACACCAAACTGAACAAGATCTTAAGAGAATTTTTTAGATTGACTTTCTCCATGAGAGAAAAGCCAGTTCTTGTGTTTTCTGGTCTGTTCAGAACCTCAAGTGGGTGAGATATGCAAATGTTTTAATATGTTAATATTTCCCTGTTCTTTTAATCCCAGGTCACTCTGTAGTCAGGGAATTTAATCCTTTATAAAAGTGGTTGCTGCAAGAAGAAACTTGAGCATTTGTCAACTGCCCTCCTCAAAACTCTCCTTTTTGCCTTTTGAACCTCTGTAGATATTTTAAGCCTGAATAAGCTTAAATAAGCTTTAATTGAAGAAGCATACATATATAAATACTTGAAAAAAACTTGGATTTTTTTCATAATTTGGCTAGTTTTTGCAATTTGCAGAGTCAATTGCCAACATTCAGTACAATATTACTTTTTCCCTATCCACTGGCAGCAGGAACTATTTCACTGTCGATATTAAAAGATCAAAGACACAGCAGGACCAAAATCAATCATTTTAGGTTCGTTCTTTATGTTTCTGGTCCACATCACTATAATTTGATCATCCAGATTTCCTGACAGGGACACCAACAAGCACTGCACCCCAAGTGCGCTGCAGCACCTGCTGGACATCCTGCTGACAGACAGGTACATGGCAGGGTCCACAGGCAAACACGTCATGGCTTAGATGTCGTGATCACACCTTATTAAATCCACTGGACTCCACTTGCTGTTTAAATGGTACAAATCTGATTACTCTCCAACATTTCCATGCAGTGATTCCAAGAGTACCTACAGAATTACAAGACTTGTTTCAACAGAAATAAGAGTATTTTCTCTCGAATATTCTGTGTTTTAACAGAGAACACAAGCGTTTTGCTATTAATAACTAAATTCTCTGCTTGCGTTGCTCTGTTGGCTGGACTGGCACTCACTGGCATTTATTGCTTTACTGTAATTCATTCTTGTCATGGGGACAGGCAAGAGAGGTGACTGGTCAGTCTTGTAGCTGCTGCGAAACAAGGAAAAAGAGTTTCTAGTTTAAAGTGAAGCTGTCTGACAAAAAGAAACACAATTTTACTTTTAATTATGTTTCAGTGCAAATCAAATAAACGGACACTTTGGAAGTTGCCTATGAACTGGAAGCTTCCCAGCTCCAGCATCGGTTCAGTCACTCCTGGCCAGTTAACCAGCCACAAGGCAGGGAAGTGCACACAACTCGTAGGCAGTATTAATGGGGAGAGAGGGTGGCGAGGGCAGGATTTGCCAAGACCTTAATTCCTCCCTCACCCCATCTAGTCACACCACCTCTGTCACAGAACATGATCACAGGCAAGCCAAAGGCACCGCATTTCTAGCTACGCTCCAGCATCGAGCGGCTCTCTGTTAAATCAATACAGAGGTGTCCCACATACGCAAACTCTTCTTGCCTCCAGTCACTCTGCATATTGATCGCTTTCTTCAAACTGAGCTTCTGTAGACAGGAAGACAAGAAGAGAGGCAGGCTGTTTCTTAACAACTGTGAGACCACAAATGGCAGTGACCCTTGGTAAAGGGCAAGCGGGTGTTTCTAAGAAGGATGGACAACAAACGTTGGGTTCTCAGGCAACGTAGGCTTCACTGTCAGGCAGGGAAGCAACCACCGGGGTTGTGGAGATAAAACTGCTTAAACACGTGCAGAGAAACAAGTGTGACAAACAGCATAAACAGAACACGTACAGGTAGATAGTTCTGGGTATTCCAAATGTCTAATTCCCACTGATTTGTATGAGAGAGAGAGATAAACGTCTTGGAGGATCTGTCTTTGTGCCTGAATGGTAGCTCTCTGTTTCTATTTCTGTAAATACACGATTGTGAAGCAGCAACGGAGGAGGCACGTAGATACCTAGAGCAGTACGGATATTTGATAATAAGAATCTAAGCAACGTTTTTTTCAGAGTTCCTCACCTGTGAACATTTCCTAGGTCACCAAGAAGATCCTTCCCTTTCGTTCTTTGACAAATAGCATATATTTTTGACCCTACCAGGAGCTTAACAGACTATTAAAGTGACTTTAAGAGTCATTACAATTGCACCAGTCTCACATCAATCTGAGACGGTCTGGACGTGCTACAGGACGCATTAGGCTGCAGTCCAGTGGTGGAGAGCACCTCATTGGAACAGGAACTCGGGACTACAACTCCAAGGCCGCCTCCACACAGCATTGCATTTCAGTGGAGATTGTGCAAGGTATGAGGAAAGAACCCACTATTCTCACTTACAGCCCTTTAGCTACAGCGTATAATCTAAAGTACTTAGCTAGCCATCTAATTAGCCTCTGTCTTCCAGAAAAACAACATTATTTTCTATTTCCCGCTTTTATGTTTGAATCTTTTTTTTTTTTAACCTGTCATAACCCATTAACCTCATGTGCTTTAATCTTTTCATAGGAATTTATTTTCTGTCTTCAAAGGTCTTTTCCAGTGAGAAGACATTTTCCCTGTAAGTCCATAGCTTCTACATTCCCTACACATGACTTTTTTTTTTAAATTAAGAAATCAAATTTCAAATTAGCAGTGAGCTGGGCACAAACTCCTTATGGCACAAGGTGAATTTGACCCCTGATGAAAAATCTAAAAGACATCTTGCACACACTGTTGCAGCAACTCTCTCCACAAGAGGTATTAAGAGGCCGAGTAGTCAGAGAAGAGCAAAGGTAGTCACAGTTAGTCACAGATCAAAGGTGAAGGAGGCAGCAAGGAGGAAAGAGCAAGGCAGAGATGGTTATATCTTACCCCAGCAACCCACTTCTCCCTACATGAACCTCACTGGACCTGAACATCCTTCCTTCTAACCACATCATGCTATTACAAGCAGTTGCTCCTCTGTTCTTCTCTCAAGGTACCTGGTATTTACTGCGTACCGCTGAATGCGAGCCACACTTACAGGGCTTACAAAAAAACATTTTTAGCAGAAGCCACCACCCTGAGGCCACCTTCCCAGCCGAACAGTGAGTAAGGGCTGCTGCAGGCTGTTTCCAAGTACTTGGAGAGAAGAAACATTCAGGAAAAGGACGGAAGCCTCAACTTCTTTTAAAAGCTCAGTTTCTGGGGTGTTGTGATGGAGACAGAACCCCACACTAACTTAACTCCATGAGCCAAATTGGGACGACATCAGCAAAGGGAAGGCATTCATTAAAGCTCTGGGACAATCACCAGCATTTAAGAGAACGACGTAAATCATTTTTACCCACTTATGCCTACTCAGTTTAAACCAGGATGTTCTATCTTCTCTCTTAATTCCCATTAAGCAGCTGCTAATTCTGAAGGAAAAAAAAAATCAGTAAAATATATACGATGGCTATAATTGTCTTAGTTTTACAACAAGATTTTAATTATTCTTTGGTCCACTTGTCAATGCTTATATGGTACAAATCTGTGCAGTGCCCAGGTTGCCAGTCCCACTGACTTTAAAATACAGAGGGGTATTTTGATTGATTTTAGCCTGATTATTAAAACCATTACCCTAATTAAAACTCACTGTTTATTCCCCCATTTAAAAATGCTGTCTGGCAAACAGGTGTTTTCAGAGGGAAACCTTTCACATTCTCTTCAAGGGGTCTTCAACCCGGTCCATTCACTCGAGTTTTCAAATCACCACCTTCTCCTCTGGCCCACGTTGCTGCTTTCCCTGGTGTACCAGACGTGGGAGACCTGGGGTCACTGGCCATCTACACATTTCTCTTGAATTCAGCTAACTATATATGGCTAATATATGGCTGCTACTATGGCTGTTCCAAGAGCCAGTTTACTCTACTTACCTGAATATTATAGTCTGGTGACAAGAAAGAATGAGAAAGATGCTTGGTGCATCCTCTTCCATCTAGCATGACAATATACAGTCCATAGCCTTCATCTTGTATGAGCAGGCCTAATTCCCATGCAGCCAATAGCCATACGTTGGCTCTCTATGAAATCTAGTCCATAGCATTGGAGAAACAGAGAAAAGTGTTTTAAAATACTTGTTACTGTTTTGTTGTCATTAAAGTTGCTACGAAGGATACCTCCAGATACAGCAGGTATGCACCAACAACACATCCTGTGTAAAGCAAAGCAGTATTGAGAAGAAACCAGTACTCTGCAAATCCAGGTCCTGTGCACTGGGACGAGAGTCCAGCCCAGTGGACCGGAGAGGCAGCCCTAAAATGGGAGGCTGAATTCCAACCTTTTAATTTGTCAACAACTTCTCTGTTTTAGATAGTCTGAAAAATAAACAAATGTAAACAAAACAAATTGCCTATCCCCAAACAAGCCATCTAATGCATGCGCATGGAAAAAATACCAGCCTCTCAGGATTTAATTTCTAAAGAAAAAGCAAAACACTGAGTTGTCAAGTAGAACATGCTTTGCATCATAACATCCATATGCAGAATAGCTCTTGCACGGCATCATGAAAACATCTAAATAGTGCCTATCTATACCCATTTGCACAAAGCAGCTGTCATTAAAAATTTTGACAATTTGAAGAAATCTGCATGCTCCTAGGGAGAGGTGTTTGTTCAAGCGCTGAATATCTTCTCACCTACGAATCTCGCATTTCTCACAGAGTATTAATATCTTCTCTCATAATCTTTGTAAGGTCAACTTATTTGTCTTTCTGATCTTTTTGAGTTAAACATCCTGAGCATCCATCTAAAGATACTCAAGAGCAGTTCAATATTAAGTCAGTGTTGTACTTGGAAATATAAAATACACTCTATTCTGGAAAAGTAAAGGACAGCCTTCCTGAGAATCACCTGATTTTGGCTATGGCAGTAGCTATCAGAATTCCCAGTTCCAAAGTCCCCCCCATTTACATGGGCAGAAAGGTCACAAAATGAAGTCCTTGGTCTTTTTTCTTTGTCTCCATTTTTTTCTGTTTCTTTTTTCTTTTTTAAGGAAAAGGAGAGCCAACTATATCCTCTCTTTATTCCACTTTGAAGACAGGAGGATAGAATCAGCACTAATTTCCTTCTTTGCGCAATTCAGTGAGACTGTGTGATGTGTAACATAGCAGTGGGTTGTGCTGTCCTACATCCCAGTTTATTCTTGCATCCTCTTGGCTCAATCACTGCAGTCATATTATAGTAAAAAGGAAGCAGAAACAACCTACTCCACCCCAAAGACATGTGATCCCTGATTCAGCCCCACTATAGGTCTCATTGACAGACTAGTGTTAGCAGTGAAATCAATGGTGTTGCCCAGGTAATGCTTCCTGCGTGAACACTACATAGGGACACTTTTCACATTGCTTCATTTTCAGTTCCCATTTCTTTTCACCGTACTCCCAGTGGATGTGTTCAGGCAAACAAAGCCAGTTGGCCTTGGTCCAGAGAGCTTTTCTGCTGGGAGCAGGGAAAGGACGGCTCAGCGTGACCATCTCTCTACCTCTGCATATTGATGACAAGAATACCTAGAGTCCTACTAGCTAATAAAGAGAGTTTTGGAGAGAGAAATCTTTAAGTAACATTTCAAGTCCCCATTAAGAAGAGTCAGTATAGGGCTGTCTGTTTGGACTGTTCAGAGGTCACACCATCTCTCATGTGCCATGCACGGTATTTTTGCATATGCTGAGGCATCTGTGATGCCACACTTTGAGATGTGAGGTGAGATCAAAGTAAAAGAAGCCTTCTCCACCTTGACAATCCCTGCTCCTGAGAGAAGGATTTATATGGTTGGAGCCAGGCAGCACAGAAAACGCAAGGGCTTTCCTGAAATTCAGAAGTTTTATTTGGCATAAGAAGGAGATGAGGTCCTCACCTTAATTCCTCAAATACTCTAACCATAAGTGAACTTGCTTCTGATCTCAGCCTACAACCAGTCTTATCCCTAATGAAAAAATGAAGCCAAGTTTGCGTAGTTTATTCTCTCAGAGAGACAGCCAGGAAGAATAGACACAGACTATTCTGCTTTGACCAGATTAAAAGAAATTGTAGCTCAGAGCAGAGGGATTCCCTTCGTTTATTTGATGACACCAGGGAGCTAAGCAGTCCTGTTTTCTGTCACCACTGACAGCCTCTGTTTGATATGGTGCTGCTGTCAGAGCCCAGAATAGCACACGACCATCCCGGTACAGGTTTGAAAGAAGGCTATTTCCAGGGGGCGGTGAGACTAATAGCTCTCCATCACTTGGAGCTGTAGCCGATACACTGTAGTTTGCTAACTGTAGTTAGTGAATCTGTATGTTGAAATCAAGCAGCCTCAGGAAGATGAAAGTCTCAAACACAGGCAGACAAGTCACATTCACCTCTGGGAAGTCACAGTGGAAGGCAGATTTCAAGACAGACCATCTGCAGGTCAACAAGGGACCTCAGTGAAAACAACAGAAAACTGTACTGAGTGTGTGAGTCACCGCCTAGGACACCTGGCTGCCGGAGACTTATGTCACCGGTGCTTTCAAGAGACTGCTGGCTCGAGGCAGCAGGCTGCAAGCGTAAACACTCACATTTGTCTCCCCTTCCCCATCCACTTGCCACGTTGCTATCCCTGTCCGGAGCTCACAGTACTTCCCCACCACCCTCTGAACGAGAGGAGTTTCTCATTCACTGCACCTTTTTTCATCCTGAATCCCAGGGGACATTTTTTTTTTTTTAAAGATACAGAGAAATCTTTACCAAGCCCCTTCTTCACTATTTGCATGCATAATCCCATAAGCAACCTGCACAGTTTTAGAACAAAAGAAAGATCACAGAAATAAATATAAGCCTTTGAGAAAATCCTTTCCACTAGAGTTGTCATCTATATTCAGACACCAAAGTACACCCACTCTGGTCCAGGTTAGGGGCAACAGCTGCCTATGCTGTAAACCAATTTCAGTCCTCTAGATGAGCAGCACTAGAACAAACCCAGACACAAGCACTATCACACACTCAGCAGAACAGAAGTAGTGCAGTTTTAACCAGTGACTAGCTGAATGTTCATTTAATTTAACTTGTTAAACGTTTTGCAACATTTTGGGATATTTTAAGTTTACTCAAAGTACATAGTGCTTAATTCACTTGGACGTACCTCCTGAACCACTACTTTTTTTTAGTTCGAGTTTTCCATCAAGTTATGCTACGCTATTGCAGCATCTCAGAGTGAAGCTATTTTGTACACATCAATTAAGCTCTCAGCCAGAACGAAGCATGAAATCATGGGCCTGATCTAGAGCCAGTGGTCATGTTGCCTCTGAGGATTCGAGATTTAGCTTCCTAAACAGGTATGACCTCTTGGACTCCTTTTCCCTTTGCTGGATAGCACTTAATCTTCTAAGGGTCTTCAATAGTAGCAATCATTCAGTGTAGTCAAACTTGAGGTTTCTGGAGTTCTTCTACTTCCTAAGAGAACTACAGGTTACTCCAAGGTTACAGCAAGTTACACCACGATCTCAGTACCTCTTGTTCACTGGCAGCACAGAGGAATGAGAGCATCTGAGAGAGGACCTCTGCTCCTCTCCATGGGAATGATATTCCCTTTACCAAGGTGCAGGTCCCCTCTTGATCCCTCCATGCTCACTGTCTGGCCCGTTAAGCGCCTCCAGCCCCCCACCCCGAGGATGGGCCATTCTGTAACTGTTATGCTGTACTCCAAGCCAAAGGGCCTGCCCCTCCAGTGGCACCATCCAGGCTGCTCATGAAGCAAAGAGGGTGGAGGGGAGAGGGCTGACGGTTGAAAACAGGCCTACTTCTAAAACCATGGTGAAGGAGATCCTCAGCAATTAACTTTCTAGGAGTCAGCAAAGAGAAAAATATCAACTTGCATAGTTCATAACTGGCTTTGCCAGCTAGGTGTTGAGGAAGAGAAGCACTTGTCAAACATGGCTTCTATTAGAAGACCATTCTACTGCTAAAGCATTTCAGTCTCAGCACAGAACTTAAAAACAAATCCATTTATTGTTCCTTAGAGCTAAGTGAGCATCAGAACAAAGGCAATGAACATGCTATTGCAAAGGTCTTAGCTTTAGCTAAGAATTTCCCTTTGTGCTGTAGCCACTCAGTTATGAAGATGAAATACAAGATGCCATGCTGCTTCATTTACATTAAGTAATTGGGAACTGACGTGAAAAATGTACAGTTCAGTGTCAACATGCCAATATATTCTCCCTTTCCATCCTCTTCTCCTAGTCTCCCTAAAATGTTCAGTGCAAAGACAGAACTGCACTAAAATGTTCAATGCAAAGATAGAATTGCATCAAAATGTTAAGTGACTTGAGATATTTCTGTATTTGTATCATCTAGTAAACAAAGTTGCTGAAAAACGTCACTGTGTGATCTTCATATATGTGTGGGAGACAATATCACAGTTGTCAGGGAATGATTGTACAGCTCCTTGTTGGAAAGAAGATGACAAACATTTCAGAACCAGACTTTTATAGCCAGGTGGGATCTCTGCTAAACGCTCGGGATATCCAGACTGTCGACTGCTTCCAGGAAGATATCCACTGACTCATCCTGGCAATATCCTCTCCCAAACCAAGCTCTCCCAGGCCCCAGTCAGCAGTGAGGCTCAGCAGCAGCTCTCCTACCAGCTCGGAAAATTTGGCCTTGAAGTCTCAGATGAGCTGATGGCCTATGAGTAATTGTCAAACACGGGTCCGCTTTAGAAGTGTAGGAAACAACGAGACACCCAAAGCCTGCTGGAAGGACTGCTTTCTCACTCAGTGCACTTGTGATAGAAACAAACAACGCCACATTTGCACACCG
This sequence comes from Apteryx mantelli, assembly GCF_036417845.1. Lineage (NCBI taxonomy): Eukaryota > Metazoa > Chordata > Aves > Apterygiformes > Apterygidae > Apteryx > Apteryx mantelli. The sequence goes on along the minus strand of NC_089986.1, from coordinate 24,989,706 downwards.
GCCTGTTGCCCTGCAACTTGCCCAGAGAATTACCTGCAACCAGTCCTAGCACATCAGGCCTGCAGCATCTACCACTCCCACCCCGTACAAGGGATGCAAGGTCACTCGGCCAGTCTTGTTTATTGATGCTCCACTTGATGCCTGTTTAGGGATTTTTGCATTTTTACCACGGAGCAAGTCCATATATCTCGTGGTACTGTTATGAAAAATTTGATCCCACTCGGGAGGTTCAGCTCCTCTGCACAAAGTGACAACCAGTTCAGCTGCTCAGTGATAGCACAAAGCGCTCTACACCTTTCCGGGTAGACGACAACTTTGCTTTTTCTGCAACTGATTAAAGTTGTTTGTTTCTATGCCTTCCTCCCCCTTTCCCCACCAGAACTGTCACCAAGGGTGACAGCTACTGGGTGCAGCTATTCCCTGTGCACACACTGGAAACTGATACTATTGGAGACACACGAAGGAAAAGAGAAGATGGAGCCATTTTGGAGTTACCAGTAAATCTAGCAAGAATTCAGGAAGCTTTCCCACAGATCAACCTAAAAACATGTGTGAGTGTGACTACCTGCGATTGTCTTTTTTTTTTCTTCTTCAGTGTTCAGGATTACAGAGAGCAGCAAGAAATGTCCAGCCTTATAATTCCCCTCTGAACTCCAAAACTGAGGTACTTTCCCACGCGACAGGAACCCTTCCATGCAACAGGCTGTGCTGACGGCTGGGGGATGACAGCAGATGAGGTTTGCACTGTCAAGCAGCAGTACCCTTTGCCTTATTGCAGCACACTGCAATTAAGACCCTGAGTAGGGCCAGGTTCACCAGCATGATAATGCAGAGCTATTTTTATATGTGAACTCAAATGAACAAATATAATTTCTAACCATTAACCTCCTGAAGTAGATAACAAGTGGATTTTGGAACAACTAATGAATTTCACAGTTTCTAGGAAAGCTTTACCAGGACCCATGTATTTCTAGAAAGCTGGCACGTGACCTGACTCTGGACCTAAGTGTCTAAAAGGGCAACTAGCTCATTACCAGTCTCCCCCTGGAGCCAGCACCCTGGCCTTTCTGCGGGTGCAGAGGAGGTGCTAAGAAGCATATAGAGTCAGTTCCCAAGCCCTTTCTCTCACAGATCTGCACGTGCTCTCACATAGGCACCCACGTTTCAGTAGGGCTCAGCACTTTGGATGTGTTGCTCCTTTTGAAGGTTGAACCATGAATTCAAGAATGCAATGAATGAATGAAGAAATGCATGGATGCAAGATCTGCAATTCACAAAGTTCACGGGGAAAACTCACTCCTCACCTCTTCTCCAGAGGCGCATGAAATTGGGGCTGAGGGAGGAGGCCTTGGAGGAGGGGGGAACAGGGAAGACGCTGGGCTATAGATTTGTCCTGCCTATGATAGCCCAGGGCGAAGAGGTAACAGCTACAGGCATGGATGTAAGGAGCACTATCTGTGGAGCTCCCGTACAGCTCCACAGCTGGGGGACCCACCTCCACAGCCTTTCCCTGAAGGAACACTACCATAGTGCACAGCACAGCTAATTCAACAGCTAGATAAACCGGAGATTAAACACACCATTGCCAGAACTAAAGGAAGGAGTTGTTGCAACCTGAGCTGCAAGAGCCACAGCTCTGCAGCAGTGGGCCACAACAGCTCCTGTCAGGGCCAGCCCACCACTCCTTGGTGGTGACCTTACACTTGCCCTACCACCTGTCCCTTTCAGGGCACTGCACGTGACATACTGAGATTTGCTTCTCCTCTGTCATGCAGCTGGACACAAGCACATATGGCTTTAATAAACATAGCCACACACACTCTGCATTAGCAAGACAGCATGAACAGGGGAACAGAATGAGAGATTTTTCCAAACTACCACTGCAAGATATGGTATAGAGAGATGGAGGCAGACATCAAGCTAGAGGAGATTGCATTGAATATAGAAGTTGAGGAAGCTAGCTTGCAGGGCATTTGGGTTTTGCTCTCTGTAGGAGTAATACAAGCATTTGCATTCATGCCAGATTTAATAATGGGTTCTGGGGGTAGTGATCTGCACTTCTTTTTTTTTTTTAATCTCCCACATTTTCTTTCTTCCCAAATACCGTATGTTTTTCCTTTCTATTACAGGTACCTATGTGGCATTCACTACCAAAGGGTTGAAGCCATAAATAAAAGTAAAAGGTCATGAGAGAGGCTGGTACCAATGAGAACAGTGAAAGACGGAAGTGCTACCAAGTTACCACGCGCAGCCTTTGGCAGGTTCCTTTCTACTGGACTCAGCTGTCCCATGCAGGTATAAGCCTGTTTCTGTGCTGTTGCTGGGCAGGAGATGAGTTTCCCATTCTACAGGAGTTGAAAATTTTGCGAAACAAAACCAAATCAATCCTTCCTCTCCCCCTGCCACATCAGTTCCATCCCAGATTGGATGAAAAGTTGAAATCTTGAATGTTTGGGAAGGAGTCAAATGTTAATGTCACTGACTTTAACATATTCATTTTTGACTGACCTTTTGAAACAGAAACACAAAATGGTTGGGGCTGGAAGGGACCTCTGGAGATAGTCTTGTCCAACCCTGCTGTTCAAAGCAGGGTCAGCTACAGCAGGTTGCTCAGGACATAGTCCAATTGGGTTTTGAATATCTCCAAAGTCGATTCTTCCAGCATCTCTCCTGAACATATGCACTACAGTCCCTTAAATTTAGAAGCTATTGAAAAACAAATTTTGCAACTTCATTTCAAAGAATTCAAAGAAGCCATTTTTATAATTTCCTAATTTAACACATTTTCCCCACCCAGAATAGGAAATTCACAGAAAAACCTTTTCCCTACAAAGATTACATTTTTAACACTGTTCAATTTTCCAATTAAATTTTGCAATTAAAATTTTAAAAGTTCACTCATGTAAATTGCCATCCAGTTCTGGTGTGAGCATCTTAAAAGAAAAATCAGCATCCATCCAGTATCATGCACCAAAAGCAGTTCAGTACAACATCTAACACTGTATTTCCAGGACAGAGACTGTCACTCTATTCAACTCTTGTAGATGACATAAGGAGTTTTTCATACTTAGACGCCATTTGATGAAGCAGGACACATCACAGCCTGTGGTATCTTTCCACTGCGCATCAATTCTTTTTTTTTTTTTTTTTTTTTTTTGTCTCCAGCTCCTTACAAAGCCTGTCTCAATTCTGCATGGTGTTTGGCATGTTTTATAATAATGAGAACTCTAAAGAAGTTCACAGCCCTAACTCTTCATAAACATGAATTGTCAACTATTTGATGCTTCCAAAACACAAGCAAACTAAATACGCAATGACAGCATTAGACTTAATATTGTTACTGGTTTACATATAGAGAACACTGCAATAGATTAGAATGTACTTAAAAATATATTCTTGAAACAATGTGGTTTTGATCTTCCAAATCATCATCACAGGAGACTATTTTCTGGAAGAGTTCACTATTGACCCAGTGATACTGAGTCTAGCAGACGTAAGTTGCCACCTCATAAATTAAATTTCTTTCTTATTTACTCTAAGATAGAAAGATTTTCCCTTTTCTGCATATTTCTCATTAAATTTTGCATCTGAAGAGATCAAGGAACTTGATCAGGTATTTCAGATCGTTTGGTCAGGAACCTCCATTCCAATTATTTGACCCAGTGCAGCAGCTGTGATGTAACTGCAAGTGACATAACACTCACAAGTGCACAGACACATCTATTTCCATCAGTTACTAATTCACACAGAAAAACATAAGGTTGCCGCAATTCAGCAGTTAAAAAAAAATACCTTGCGACCATTTTGTGGTTGTTCAAAGGATAATGGAAAAGAATTGAAAGGGCTCAAGTACAAGCATCAGGGAAAAAGCAATTGCATCATTAAAACACACCAGCCTCGTTAATTGCTGGTAATGGCTACGACTGATGACAGTAGAAAGCACTGAATGACGTTAGGTAGGAGGATATTCTCTCTGTAAGTTGTAATTGCCTAAGGTCAGCAGTTCAGTCAATTTGCACTTATTTGGGACAGTTTGTACTGCTCCTTCCAGGGCACTATGCACATTTGGATAAAGCTGTCCATGAGAACCTTCCACGCGTTCTGCATTCTCCACGTGTTGGTAGGAGGGTGGTGGAGAGACGGGGGGGAAAACAGGCTTAGGGCACAGTCTCCTTTCTTGAGCTTTGCCTCCTCATCCAGGAACATACATACACATGCACATGAACATGTATTTGCCTGGTGCTCTACGGCCTAAATATCCATTTTTCAACAAGATCTTAATTCGCTGAATCCTGTGCTTGTGTAAATAGCATCTAAAATGCGGAAATGCACCTTTGGCAGACTGATTCAGCTTCCACCACAGCCACTTTAAGTGTCCCATAAGTCATTCTGTAGCTAGAGCTATCGATACAGCTTGCCTGGAGGTCAACACTAACAAGTTACGGCTGATGCACAGCAGAATGCATAAGCACTAAGTCACAAAGAAAGGGACCACTGAACTAAATTTATTTGGATGTCACCTACCTCACATCAGCCTGTTTTCAAGAATGTTTCTAAAGAAACATAATAACTTTGTCTGTACTTGTCACAGACAACTCCCAGTTGTTCCCACTCCGGGACTATTTTCTTCGCTAAGGCCATGAAGACACCATTCAGTTTGATCTCTCACTCTTCTAAATACACATCATCCAAATTTCCGAAAGATTTCCAGCCTACTCAGGCCACCCTTGTTTCAAAAGGCAAGGGAGTGTATCAGGAATAATGCTTAACGTGAGCTGGAAGTCTTTATTTCTAATGCAACACATGAAGAAGATCCCTGACTGCATGGTACCACAAAGAGGAAATCAAGGGAAGCAAGCAATGAACCAAACACACACCTCCATCTGTTGATGTCTCCAAGCAGCAGGCTAAACAACAGTTCCTAAAGCCCTTAAGTTCAGGGCTCTTACTCAGAGCTGTGAACCTTAGAGCCAGCAAACAAGAGCCAGTATAAAACCATGGTGGAGATGGGGCCCTCTCCCCTTCTCGACACTCTCTTCTCACTTGCCCAGCTCCACTCCACTGAGTGCAGCCTGGTTATTTTCACTACACAGTCCATTATATCCCTTAAGTGAGAAAAAAACCCTACTCCTTTGTAGCTATGCTTGTGTGAATCATGGCTACAAAACCCTGAAACCATCAGAAAATGCCAAGACTGAATTTAGCTTCTCTGGGCCTGAGGCACCTGGCCCTGAGATATGAAACCCTGAGAACTCCCCTGGGCCCAAGTCTTCCTGCCACCACAGGTTTCTGTGACTCTTCTGGAACATATTTCTAAAGAAACAGACACTTATCAGCACCACGGAGCAGCTCTGCTACTTACAAAACTCACCCCTCCACTTATGCTCTGGGTGTCCCCCTTTCACCAGCCACTCAACTCCCCAAGTCTTGTGCAGCTAGCGGTACTGAGGTTTGGCTCAGCTGATCAGTACAAGCAGAGGCAAGGGAAGCGCAGGTTAAGGAAGGCAGCCCTACCTCCTCTTTTCTATCTCCTCTCTTTTTTGATCAGCAAAAGCTCCTTGACAAGTTTCATAAAATTATGCCCACACAAGGAGGTCTAAGAACTGCTTTACTAACAGCAGAAGTCCATAGCAACTCCGTTCCTTTCAGGGAAGCTGAACAGAAATTCAACCAAAACAGATTCATTACAACTGAATGGTGCAACCATTTTAATCCCATCCATCCCCTCCAGGATATACTCCTGGCTGCTCTTAAACAGGCAGAAGGGTTCTTTAGAAAGCACTACACAGCTACCCCTAGGAACGGGATACAGTCAGGCAACTCTGCCCCCCGGGAGAGCCAGGTGCCTTGCTTTGCTGCTTGTCTCACAAAAGTTGTACCCTACAATAGAGCTCATTCGTACTGGGTTAATGTAATCAAAGGCACCCTGCTGTCTGGTCACTGACCTATCTGTAAACAACAGATGACATGATGCCATGAGCCTCTATTATATATAATTACCCATTGAGATGTGACCATTATAATAGAAACAAAACCATGCACTTCACCTGCTGCTGTTAGAATATTTTCCACAGATAAACAAAGCTTGTAAGCACCTCCGCTTTGAGCACCATTTCCTTCTCAACTCCCTTCACTGCTCCTTGCATTTCCTCCAAATAGGTTTGGGCTCCTTTCCCTTACACCTGGAAAAACCTTCCCAGCTGCACAGCGAAGCAACCCTCCCTTTAGATCCTTCTTATGTCCCTCTCTTTTCATTCAATCTTTCTATACCCCAACTTTGTCTTATGTGCCTACAACCAAGGTGAAAGAAGTCTGTTGACCAAACGTATCGTACCAGCCTTGGATTGTACTCACTGTGATAGAGACCACAGGGACAGACTCCCACTTGATGTAAATCAGTGCAGCTTTGCTGGAATGATATACAATCGTGCATCACAGAGAAGACAGTGAATAAAGAACACTGTTCACTGGTTTGCAATACAAGGGTAAGAGATCAGGCAGAACTTGCCATCTCCTAGCTCAAAACCAACAGCAAATGGCTTTCACACTGTGCACAGCCCAGCTGTGGAGCTCCTTGCCACAAGACATTGCGCTTGGAGCAACTGGATACCTTCATGAAAGAATAACAGCAAAATCCATTGGGAGTCATGAAACACAAAAAAACCTCCTCTGGTTCAGAAACTCCCAAGCCTTGATTCACTGGAAGTGGGAAAAGTATTCTGGGAATATCAGTACATACTCACCGTGTTGTGGTGCTCTTCCCAAAGCACTCCCTATAAGCTGCGTTAGAAGACAGCGCACCCCGATAGAGGGAGCTGTCACTGGACCCAGCACCGGAGTTCCCACTGGCTCCAGTTCACACCAGCTGGAGACACAGCGTCCTGGCTCACGTACACGGCTGTATATGCACGTGAGAAGTGCCGGCGTTTACAATACTCTGTAGATGAGGGCAAGAGGAGAAGTAATCTCTACAGAGTATTTGGTGCTCACTAGCAATTACTTTCCATAGTCCAGTGAACTACAACTGTAGCTGCTGCTACAAGTCAGTAGCTAATACACATTTATCTCTGGTGTGCTCAGTAATTCAGAAGCTGATGGGACATGATATTCACGCAGAAGTTCCAGAAAAGTTTTCATTACGCCATTTGGCAACGAAACAGAAGCCAATTGACACTTCCAAGTTACAAGGTCTTCAGATGACCAGTGGCTTATTTGTCTTGGCTTTGTTTTGACTATCAAACTCAGAGTCTGTATCACCAAAACAGACAAAAACCTCCTTCCCTTTTTTTTTTCTAAATCCTATCAGAAGTCTGATGCAATTCCTCCACAGAAGAAGTAAGGCCAAGTCCTATTAGCATCAGATCACCCCTTCTGCTATTAATTACAAACATTCTCATGAAATATGGCAAGATTGAAATGCACATGGGTTAAGTTAAACATTGTCTGAATTACTGCCTTGTGTTTGAACAGCTTAGATTCTATAATACTGCAGCAGCAAACTCTTATATTAATCATTGAAGAACAGCTCACATACAAATAGAAGTATTTGATGTCATCATCTGGCTCTTGCTACATACACAACGAGGCACAGCAACAAAAGCATACAATGAATTGGCTCTTGCCAAATCAAGTTCAGTGTCTACATACGGCATCTTCTTTTATATGCTGGTTTTTGACTTCCAAACAGCTCTCTGCTTGGAAGCAATTTAGACAACATGGACTAAAGCTTATCGTCTAAAATGTTATATGGGAAACTGCATTAAAGAAAAAAACAGCTTTCAGAATGTGTGATAGTAGACTCTATTTTTAAAAACCCTTTAAGAAGAGGTTATTGGAAATATTTTAAAAGTCATTTAAAAATAGATTTCTGAGACTGGTTCCACTCCTTATCTCGTCTGAATCAACAGAGCTCTGATTCCTCCTACACCACACAATACCCGCAGGTATTTGGCCCCATTTTATGTTCTGCAGCACTCCATGTGAGTGACTGTTTGTTTTGGACATTTTCTCTGCCTATCCCTTAGGAGTTGCTGGGAATGAGCAATGAATTGAGATGATAGTAAAATCGTGCATTTAGCTACCTGAATTCTTAAACCCTTACGTGAATGAACGTGAGTCAGATGGACTCCTACTTACCCTAGCATATCCCCGATTTAAGGGGGGATACGCGACTTTGGGGGTTTTGTCACTGTCTAGCAGAGAAAGTTAATGCTTTCATTAATGCTGAGTAAAGACTCGGAAGAGGCATTTAAAGAGATGCAAACACCAAGTGACACACTAGTACCCAGCACTGCTGTCAGGAAGCCATCGGTACTGGATATGGCGAGGCTGAAGCGACCAGACAGCTAACAGCAGAGAGAACGTTTCACTAAACACCGAGAGCAGACAGACCCGCGGCCGCGCATCAGCGCCGCTGAGCGACTCAGGCCGCCGGGAACCTGTTGGGCATCTCGGCCCTGCGCTCCCCTTTGAGCGCTACCCCAAGCTGCCCCCGCCGCCGGGCGGGCGCCGCCGCGCTGCCGCCCCCAGCGGCTCCGCTCCGCGCCCCGCTCCGCGCCCCCCCCCCCGGGCCGCCTCGGAAGCGGCAGCGCGGCCCCTCCCGGCCCCGCGGGCGGCCCCGCTCGCGCCCGGCGCGGCTGCGGGAACTTCGCGCGGGCAGCGGCGGCCCCGCGGCCCCCCGCGCCCCGCCCGCACTCACATGGTTCCCCGCCGCCGGGCGCTCCGGCTGCGCGCTGCTGCCTCTGCTCGCCGGTCAAGACGGCTTCGCAGCCCTGCGCTGCTGCGGGCGCCGGCGCGGAGGCGGCAGGGCAGGGCAGGGCAGGGCAGGGGAGCGGCGCGGCGCGGTGCGGTGCGGAGCGGGGCGGAGGGCGGCCGCTGCCGAGCACGCCTGCGCCGCGCGGCGCGGGCGGCGGCAGGGGCGGGCGGCGGCAGGGGCGCCCCCTCCCCTCCCCTCCCCTCCGCTCCGCTCCGCTCCGCTCCGCTCCCCTCCGCGCCGGGCAGCCCCCGCCCGCCGCCGCCGCCGCCCCCGGCCGCAGCAAGCGTCGCGCCGGGGCGCGGTCGGGCCGGCTGGGCACAGGCGGACCCGCGGCGGGGCGTGCTCAGAAAACCCTCCTGTGTCTGTGCCACTGTCTTCCTCTGCCCCCCCTCCAAAGCGGAGAGGAACAAGAAAAAAAATATTAATAAAAAGAAAGGAAAGCAGGAGAGCTGTTACAGCCCAGGCTGTGCTGCCATGCGTGAGTGCTTGTGGCTGAAAAAAAGAAATCAACAGTTGTTGTCAGCACTGAAATCCCTACACATAACGTACAGGAAAATCAGGGGCAGATAAGCTACTAGACCGACCATTCGGTCTTATCTGATTGTCTCTCAGAGGGGAAATACAGTGGTTGCCAAGTCTCCATGCTCCTGGCTTTGATTTCTTGCAGCCTTCACCCCCCACCCAACCTAGATCCAGGTATCTCATCTCCTCCTTGAATCCCCTTCACTGATGTTAGCAACCCTCCTGCACACAGCAAAACTTCTCCTGAAGCAGAACATGCTCCTGTGTCCTTGAGCCAAGCCCACCAAGTTAAAACAGAGGCCACAGGAGAAGAAAGTCTACACAGCTGCTTTCTAAAGTAGCAGCAACTAATCTTACTGCCCCACACTGATACCTTGCTTCATTTTACTTAGAGGGGACCTCCGCAAGTCACAGCCTTCAATAACTTCCCATCAATTCCAAGGAGAGCTAACATAAGCCTTTAAAGAACAGGTATCTACCCAGGTAAGGGAAGGGTTTACCCAGAACACGGAGGAGCTTTTATGAGTATCTAGACCCCAAATCTTGGTTGTCTTGGAGATAAAATACATCAGCATCATCAAATCAAATCCTCTCTGTGTTTCCTGGGTGTTGGAAACAAAAGAAACAACAATTTGTTCCTCAAAGCAGCAGGCAGAGGTAGAGGTCTGCATGAGAGGCATGAGCAAAACATCAGTCTCAGCTGCTGAACTTGATGTCAGCTGAGGGTTTTCATGGAGAGAAAAAGCAAGTGGGGAGTGTGAGAACACCCACAGCAGTGGTACACAGCCCAGGTATTAGGACACACAGCTATCTCCTCAGGCCAGGTGCAGATGGGAACACAGCCTGATTCAGAGGTAAGCGCTCGACCATGAGCTCTCGAGGGGAACCAGCCCCTTGGGATCCATGGGACACGTCTCGGAGCAAGTCCATGCTGACAGCCTGCCGGGCCAGTCCCAGGCACCGCTCTTCCCCTTCCCTCTGCTCTCCACTAGTTTGTTCATTGTGTTAGATTCATTATTATCTACCATTAACTGAAGGCTGGTTCTGCCCGTCTCTCCTACTGGAGCTACTTATTTGCATGAATAAATAAATATCACGTAGGACAGGGCTTTCAGCCTTAGTCTTCTACATCTGGCCTCATCCCCCAGTCCCTAGAAACTGTGCATTTGATCACCTATGGTGTTCACACCTGTAACAGCCTGGTCCTGAGAAACCTTCCCCGATGTAAAAAACAGTTCAAACTGGACTGTCTCTATGAAAAGCTGGAGTTTCAACAAATTGACATACCCTAATGAAAAGCCATTTTGGCAGGATTCCTGACCAGCTTTAAGTTTTATCCATCCTCAGACCTGTCAGCTCAGCACTTCTCAACTCTAACTCCTCCGCTGCTCTTTCCTCCTGAGGAGAGTTTACTTTTCAGATACCTTAGATAAAGAAACAGTTATGTGATACCTCTATAGCGTATAGACACACCAACACATGTTTATAGGATTAAGCCCAATATTAGGACCGCCAGCCACATTGTCTTCTGACTCCTAAAACCCCAGACCTGTTCGGAAGCTGCGGAGCTGAAAGGCCATGCACAGCCAGTGCGGCCAGGAGCTCCTGGTACTCAAGGACCTGCTGTCTACATCTTCTTGCCCCTTCTATTGCATCCCTTCAAATTGCTACCATATGGAGAGTGGAGCAAGCAACTATTGAGGCTACACCACAAAGCTAGAAAGAGTCAAAACAAAATCCAGAACAACTCCCTGTGAAACACTAAACCCAACATAAAACAGTTTTAATATACAAACATTTTGTTGAGGATTGGCTGTAGGTCTGGGAGGATCTATGTTTCATTTCAACCCTTGAATTCATTTTCTAATACTATTAACACAAAGAAAACTCTCACCTAGACCATCTATTCCTTTTTTCCATTCCTCAAGTAGTTTCACATGGAAAAGGTTGCAGCAGCAGGGCTGTACTCCAGACAGAGGTAACTGTGTAAGTAACTACCAAGTTAAACACTACTTGATTAGTATATTAGGGGCAGTTAGAGAGGCAAACTAAAGTGTAATGAGCAAGGCTTTCATCTGCTCCAACAGCAGAGTTGTTATGCTCATGCATTTGTGGGGAACAGCAATACACAATCAACAACTTAACACCTATGCAAATGAAGCCTATTCCACTCTCAGATTTCTGAGGTTTTTCATCAGGAAGAGAGAATTAGGCAATAGGAATGGTCACATAATCTGGTAAACAAAATTTAATGCAGCCCTGTTTCATGAACTCTTAGTAGCCAACTTCATGTATTTCAAGTGTTTTTGAATTCTTGTACTGGTCTGGCCTTAATAATAGAGGAACTAGCTCGATCCACATTTGGTAGAAGCACACAGCTATATTTCTGTCAAATTATCCAGAGTGTATGATATAGTGTTTATGCTGACTTTATGCCAGCTTTATCCTGACTGAAGGAAGACAGAAGATACCTGTATAAGCATGAAGTTAAAAGGGGACAGGGAGATTGCCCCGTGGGCAGGGAGCGTGTCAGCCCAGGGGGAACACAACACTGCAGCAGCCCAGTGAGCTCATGCGAGATCACTGCTCCCCATCATGTGGCCACGGCTTTCCTGTACCTTGTAGGGGGGAGCGCTTAAAACCCAGCTGAACACATCATTAGGCTGTGGCCTTACTTGCTAGAGAAGAAATTCCCACCAGCTGATGGAGGCATCATCACTCCAATCCAAGCAGGCTCACGATCCTAGAGAAAATCCACAGCTGAGCTGGGGGACATTTTCCTTTAGCCCTACATTCCCTCAAAAGGGATTGCAGCTTGTCTTTCAAGGCTACCAAAGCCTTTTGGTGTATGAAGAGATGCAGAGACACCCTGTGGTGACAAAAAGAATATGATCAGAATTAGTCCAAACAGCTTAAAAAAAAAAAAGGCAGAATTTAAGACACAGAACAGGCTCAGAAAAGCTGGGTCCTGTGGATCCAGAGAAATCTGGCACAGACTTTCCCAGCTTGCTAGTCATGTCATTTCCTCTCTCCAGACCACCTTTCCCATCACACATCCTTTGCCCTGTGACTTTGCATGACAGTCCCTGGCACAAATTTTGCTCCTCGTTCTGTACGTGCTCTTCTTTCACCCCAGGGAATCTCAGCTGGGTCAGAGTTTATGGGTGCTGCTGCAATTAGAAGGATGGCTGCAGAGATGCTCTGCTTATGGAAAATAGTTTCTTGTGTTTTAAACCTGCCTGGGTAGCAGAAAGAGTCAGTCTCATCTCTAACTTGCTTTTTTAACCCCATCCGTAACTCATTTTTGGTGCCGAGATCAGATTTACAAATATGGCAGCAGTTACAGAGGGACCAATCGGCTGCTCCTGTAGTCCAGGGATAAAAGAATCATTGGCAAACAGCAGCGCAAGTTGCTTTTGACATGTGAAGTCCTGCATGTAGTGCACCTTCCTTCTGATTAACTAGAGACAACCTACAGACACAGCACCAAGGTTCTTGAAAATGCTGTCCACTGCTGTTATGGGATCTTCAGTTGTTTCATCTGAAGAAAAATCATTTTCTCCCAGATCTTCAAGTAGGATCCCTGTATTAAAGAGTCACTATGAAATGTGTAGGCTTATGGACTGACAATGTAATAAAGTAAGTCTTGGGACTAGCTCTGCTTTTGGTTACTTCAGCTCACAAAAACAAGCGCCATTATTGCTACTGCTAAGTATGAAAAAAAGGGCAATTAATCAGTATATTGAAAGTGATAGTAGCCAAATTTCACAAGATTTAAGCAGGGAAGAAAGAAAAGCAAGACAAAGAAATCAATTATTCATATTACCAGGTATTCAAATCTTCTGAACTGGTAACACATTTAAGCACCTACTTAGCTTAAAGTATAGAAGAAATTCCCTTGACATCATTAAAATTAATTGCACTGGACACCGAACATAGTCACACAACTACATCTATAAAAAGCAAACAAATTAAATAGTATACAATATATGACCAAAGCAGTTTTTCTTATTGACTAGCAGACTTTAGAAAAGACCCCTTCTGTGCATCTTCTATTCTTGATCACCAATTTCCATATACTTACATCTGTACTTTCAGTGTTACATTCTCCTTTCTTGATCCTTCAGACAAGAGGAATTAGTACTGAAAGATCCTGCAGTGAGAAGCCTTTGAAGCTCACTTCTGAAAGGTGAGGTAGATTCCTGCCTCCTCAGCTGCTGCTTTTTATTAGCCAAAGATTGATCTGTTCTGCAAAGCTTCACCTCAACACTACTGTATGCCCAAAATAGACCTTGAACTTGCAGATTATTTTGTCACAAATTAAGAACTGCAGGCAAGTCTCTTAATTTTGATGTGTGTCATTTCTTTTACTCAAAACTTTTGTTCATTCTTCAATAGTGAAGTAATTCTTCAGGGACTGCATCCTCATATGGGTCAGTGAACTGTTTGTAATCTTTCATAAAAAAGACTTTTCTTTTACCTTTGTGGGAGAAGTAGGTGCAACTTACTTAGGTTCTGCTAGAAAGCTGGGTCTTGCGTTACCAAGCACGAGCAGTGAGAGCAGGTCACACTTTGCCCCTTCTAGGTATTTTCAACTTCTTGTTAATATCTGTCAACTTATGTTTTTGGTAAAAAAAAAGAAAATAACACAGTGAAAGACTGTTTTAGGGTCCAATCCCATAAAGAATTTGCATAGCAAGATCCTACTGCCTGTGTATATCCTTCTGTAAGAACTAGTTATGGAGAACTGCACTCAAAAGACTGATTTAAAGGCAGGGGGAGGTGAGATGAGGGTAAAAATCAGAAGAGTGCACAGTTCAGAATGGTTGCCACATTTATTTTTTAATCCTACAAAATGTATTTGTGTGGCTTGTTTTAGAATATGATTCATGGAAAATATTTTGAACAAGAGATAGGTAGAAAGAGACCAAGTGCTTCCAGTGATCAGGAGGGGGTGAACACTACCCTCCAAGACAATCCACCAAAAGTTAATGCAATTACTAACTATCAAATGTAGAGCAGAGAGACTAATTCAATCAGAGAGGCCAAAGGGATAATGCTTGGAGACAGAGCAATGCAACGCGGAAATGCAGACTAATCAAACGCTTTATCAAAAGAAAGAGGAAACAATTTCCAAGCCTTAACTAAAATTCCCCAGTAGGTTCTTCATCTTCTGGGGTTTCTGGCTTTTGCTTTGTGATGTTTGTTCCATCTCACAACATTTGTTTGACTGTTTCTGTTCTCTGCACAAAACAGTTTCACTGGCTCCTGGTTCTTTTATCAAATGAGCCTCCTCCTTTCTGGTTTTTCGACAATTAGCCTAATCGTGAAAGAGAGCACATAGGAGAAAGTATTCATTATATTTAATGTCCAAGCCTACTTTCCATAATTACATGGAACAGTGATTGGAGTAAGAACATCCAGAGTCGCCTTGTGTCTGCAGGATTTTTCAAAGCAGGTATTTGCTTCATCTGATGGAAAGCGGCTGCTCACTGAACTCTTCTAAACCTCCTGCATAACCAGGACTTCCAGGTTTGTAGGGGATCAGATCCAGACTTTAGCAGGTGCAGTAAAGGAGATACTGTTTTGAAAAGCTACTCAGACTTCTGCTTTCATCTAAGCAGGTGCTGTTGTTATGACAGATAAGATGAGCTGGCACAAAGGAAAGAAAGACCTTAAAGAAGAAAGCAAAGGAGATGGGAAGCACAGCCGGAAAAAGAGAGAGCGGCTATTTAAAAAAAGATTTTCTGGACTGAGTCTCTTCTCTGGGTCTCCTAAGAATAAACTGTAAGTATACCTGAGATTATATTTTGTATACATTTTTAACCAAGAAGTTTGTTTATACATATTTCCAGAGCACCTCTCAAAGAGCCACAAACACCTTTTTTACCTCTGCGGTATTATCTATTTCACAAACAAGGAAACCGTTATGGGATAGTTAAACAACTTGACCTAAAAATTAGCAAGCTGCTGGTAGAAGTATGTATGAAATTAAGATTTTCCTGACCTTGCATGTCTGCATTTTTTTCTTTTAGCCATTTCCCTATGCTTCCTCCCACCGATCTAGGGGAGAAGGAGCAGCAGTGTCCCTATACTTCTGTGTGCTTACTAACCCTGCCAGATGGGACAACCCAGGACAGTGTTTCTAGGATGAATGCTGTTACGTTTTCAGTTGCACCAGTATCCCTAGCTCCAGGATATACCTGACAGTGTGGTGGCAACATAAAGGCAGCACCTGAAATCAGTGTTCAACACAGTTAGTCCTTGCCCCTTTCTTGAGTCATGAGATAATTATTGCTTATTTTCTATAATAGTGCCTTTACGCTTATTACTTTTCAGAAAAAGCAGCAATGCAAAACTCTTTCTTCTTTTACTGAAGTGAGTAAAGAAGTAAAACTGAGCTTGAGATTACTGCTTTGCACATGTGTTAGCTTTGAGGTATCTTCACCATTCTTATGGGGTCTGGAACTCTCTTCTCGGGTCTGCCTATTTGATGTTATTAGTATATGCATCATGACAAAATTAGGGGTGATCTTGAAAAAGCATCTTCCCTTAGCCACTACAAAAGCTGTTTTCTATGCAGATCTCCTGAAAAGAGTCTGTCTTTGGTAATTAGCAGAAAATTACCGTCTTAGCAGGAAGTGCATGCAAGTCTCAGCAATTACTCAGCTAACTATATTAAGCTTGATAGCCACAGCAGCTGGTCACAAGCTTGACACAGATTAAAGTACACTAGCCAGGAATGATACCAGGAGACAGATTCTTCTCTCAGTTACACTGATCCAGTTGCAGAATAACTGATACCAGGGGCTTTGCTTTGAAATATATGTTGCTGCACTGGAGGAAACTGGATTGGAAACACGGGCAAAGAACATCCACAAAGTTAGTGAATTATAGCTGTTTGTGAAGTTTCTTCTTTCTCCATAATTTCACTGGAGCACACATTCTGGATGCAGACAAGTTCAACTGAAGCAATAAAATCATGCTTTCTAGGCTTTGGTCTTTATTTGGAAGTGATAGATAAGGATTTTTCCCAGTTTGATCCAAAAAAAGCAAAACAGTAATGTAGCAACCTTCTCCCATGGGACTCTCACACTGATGGAAAGAGAGAGAGTCTTTAGACTTTACCAGATGTATTTCTACAGAGACACTGAATAGTAGTGTTTTTAAAAACATTCAGATGCTCAGGGTCTATACAATCTTGGCAGTAGTTA
Organism: Apteryx mantelli; assembly: GCF_036417845.1. Classification (NCBI taxonomy): domain Eukaryota; kingdom Metazoa; phylum Chordata; class Aves; order Apterygiformes; family Apterygidae; genus Apteryx; species Apteryx mantelli. Next base: position 24,973,215 of record NC_089986.1, on the reverse strand, counting down.
GTCATGCAATTCAGCACTGATTTGGGAGCTCCTGTAGGCAAACATCCAGGTTAGAGCCTTGATTTTTTAAGAACTATTCTACATAAAAATTTTAAAAAAGGTATAATTTGAACAGTGCTTTTTTTCCAGCCTTTCAATCTCTATTCAAAATCAGAGCAAAATAGTGCTTATCTACTAGCCAGCATAATATTAGTACATGCAAGCAGAAAAAGAATGTTTATGACAGTATAGGTGAACTCTGCTAGGTCTGAAGCCTGTAATTTAGATATACAAAATTGTCTTCTTGCAAATACCTGGGGCTTATGTCATGATCATCCTCAGAAAGCCTGCACAGGAAAGAACTGAGTAGAAAGCTCCTATCTACCTAGCTGACTTAGGAGTTTTTACAGTTTTGTTTAAAGTGACCAATCTTTGTATTAATTCCGGGTTCCCAAACTGAGGGCTGGTTACTGTCATCACAGCACCAGAGCGAGACTCACTCTCCTTTATCTGTCCACTCCTGTACCCTGCAGGTGACCATACATTGGACTTGCTCCTAGTGTGTCATAGGAAAAGTCTCAGAGAGGGTTCATAAATGAGACACTAATTGTTTCTGATCTCATTCAACTAGGAAATTTATAGGTTAAATTTGTCACCTTTCTTTCCTCTGATGGTTCTAGCCCTCAGGGAAGGAGTCAGATTTTTGAAGACAAGAGAAGATGTTTACACAGGAAAGGTTCCAAAAAGCTGAAGCCAGCACGGGAAGAAATATGTTCTTTAAGGCAACCACACTCTGGGAAAATGTGTCCAAAATGTGAAATCCTTGTCTGCCGAAAATGCGAGACACTGCATTCGGAAAGCAGCTTCATTGCCCACAGCCTGCTTGATCACTACGACAGAGGAGGACATGTCAGCTCTAGTACCTGGATCACAAAAAGCCACCAAGTACACAGAAGCGATTAAAGACTTTCTGTGGGTGCCTTGTTGGTACCTGACTGCAACCAAAATGCTAGTTTGGATCCAATCAGTCTGCACCATCTGTATGCAGCACCAGCAACTATAACCATACTGCAGTTCATGCTTACTATATGTAGCAGATGTGTATTCACTAATTTAACTAATATAAACTCTGCAAACAAAGATTTGTAAGTAGGAGCTAAAAGTTTTTCAGCTACTAAGAACAGGAATGGTTTCAGCAACAGCTTCAGAGAAATTTCTTTTTCTTCTAGGGGAACTAGATCATCATTCTGTAAGAGAAAGTGAATCCTAAATGCAGAACCACTGAGTGTATTACACTTGTTTGTGTAGGTATGTTTTAATGTTGTTTGTGGTCCGGAATATTAAAGTTTTTATTTCTTTTTAAACTGTTATGAGTGTGCAATTTGACTGGGGGGGAAGGGTTTCTAAATGCTGCCCTAGTCACAAAAATTGCAGAATGCACTCAAATTCTGTTCCGGAATTTCTTAATTTTTATAGACATTCAATGTCTAACTTATCACTCAGCACCTCTCCGTAAGAGAAGCAATAACAATAGCAACTCACAAAGTAGCTATTTAAGCCTCCTTCAGGTTTCAGATCTGTGTTGCAGCACTGAATAAAACAGTATTCACAGTTTAAGCACACTAGTGGACTGCACACCTTGAGATGCCTGCCTCTGTTCCCTTCACAGCGCGTGGAGGGACGGACCCAGCAGCAATGAGGAGAGCAGCAAGGCAACTAGCCAATATACAATGCTAGGTGGAGGGTGGCACTTGAGGTCCAGGCATGCTCAAAACTATCTGCCTTCATGGAATTCATAACTAAAGGCTATGGGTGGAGGAAGCCCCTGGAGCAGATCACCCCTGAGCCCAGCAGCACGCATCTTCTCCTCCCACGCCAACTGGCACAACCCTATACGCAGGATGAATAACTCACCATTTTGTGGGGAATGGACTACACATGCTTCCTGTCCTGCAGCCATTAACATTAGGGATTCTTTCATCTGGCCTAGCAGACACAACACGGCTGGAAAGTTAGGACCTCAGTTTCATCACCCCTCTTCCTCAGTTCCCAAGCCACCAGTCCATAGGGGAAAGGGTCTCTCTCTTGCAGTCTGTCCCTCCCTTCTCTCTCCTATTTTGGAGCTGTTCCATTTTCGTTCTGACAAATGTTTGATAAGGAGACCGGAATCTGGATTTTTTTCTATCCCTAGGGAGTACTTTAACTGTGGTATATCATCCATTCTACTTTTTTTCCTATGGAAAACAGCTTCAACAGGAGGGATTCAGCACCATGTACCCATCTTTCCCACACTCCAGAATATCCCAAGCTATAGCACTCATCTCTCTCATTGTGATATGCTAGACGAACCCTCCACAGCCCCTAAGCAGAGCAGGATAGAGATGACTTCAGAAACCAGGAATGAGCTGCTTTGCCTGTGTTGCATAGGCGACTAGATCAGGTATGTGCATTCAAATAATGCTCATGGGGCAAAGCCCAGCAGGTAGGATAAGCAGGAGAAAATCTTGGCCAGGATTCACAAATAGGAACGAACTACTACCTAGTTCCTCACCTCTGCCTGGGCTTCAGTGGTTCTGAGCACCCCCAGCAAGAGAAACATAGGCTTCTAAGACCAAAATGTAGACCTTATAAACATCCTTGCAATACAAGAGTTACAATCTCTCAGAAACCATGTTTCCATGGTGCCCAATTATCATTTCCGCTCATTTGCTTCATAAAAGCCAAATGATGCCTAGCAAATTAGAATTAACCTTTTATGTTTCTCTGAGACTGCCATTCCAGAAGTGTGATCCTTCACAGGCTTCCCAAGAGTAAACCACATAATTACTTAAGGAATAATATACTCATCCCAATCCCACTTCGTCAAGCAATCCCAGGGGAAACTTTTCTCCAAATAATTGCCTGAGGAAGAGCCAAGTGACAGGCTGGAGGAATGAAGGGCTGACTCATCACAACAGCATCATTTTAAATTTGATTGTTCAATACAGTAAAATCTGTTAAAGAGTTGAGCTGGCTGTAGCCAGATGTTCTAGAGGTGACATAAGACAATTTATGCCAGCACCTGACTGGTAGAATTTTCTTTGTGTTTTATTAGAGGACAGATGGTAAGTAAGTGATGGTAAGTTCCTCAAGCAGGCTATTAGGTTGGAAAAGCATCTAATAATAGTAGTATGCAAACCCAACTCATTAAAAGAAAACACTTTCTCTTCCCCTCACTTCCACCAACAGTTAATGGTATTTTGCCACATTGAAGAACAGATAGTAATAGGAACACTGTAAATAAATTCCCTAGCCAGCATTGGGAAACACATACCTTCTTCTTGATAGTAAAGAAGTCACACACAGAATAATTATAAATAACTACAAGATTTTTATTATGCACTGAGGCAGCATAAGCAGCATGGTACTCAAGTTTGTTCCATAGCACTAGATGTTAAAATTATCATGTATTTCCTGTTTTAGCTATTAAAATCTGCTTCAGAGATCTGCTTGCCATTGCATCTTCCTAAGGCCACATTCGTTCCTTCCACCCACAGTTTTAGATGAAAACTTCCCATGTGTTAAAGAATCCAGCTCTGCTGACTCTGCAGTGCCTGAACTAACTGATATTTATCTGTGCTCCTTAAGTGATCCACATGGGCAATAGGTTACGCATGCTGTTCCCATAGAACATGCTGGAGAAAGCTTTCACATCTACACAATCAAAACAAGTTTTCTAAGAAAAGGCAAAGCTAGTTTTCTGAACTGAGAAGCTGAGAGATGAAAGATCTGCAGTTCCTACATCCATTTAAATCTCTTGAGATCTTATTATGATTTTATTGTGACTGATTTGCAAAGATATTCCAGTTACAGAAATAATTTCACTACTAACCTTACCCCCCGAGTATATCCACCCATGATCTTTGGCTGACAGACATGGCCTGCATCAAGAAAGTAATCAGTGTGGTGTTGTGGTCAGGCAATTAAACCTCTACTTCGAGTTTGGCTTGTATCTGGTCAGCCCAGCCAGAATACGGCACACCTGCTACAGAAACAGACAGATGTCAACTGTGAGATCAAAAAGCAGTACAATGCTGCCATCTTATATGGCAGCATCTACTAATGCTTGCTTTCCATCAGAATAGTTCTACTTCCTTATCTTTCAGCAGCATTATCCCAGACAAACTATTTAAAGATTTTTCTAAAAATGTGCCAACAGCTGGGATGCAGTATGTGAGCACAGGACTTGTGCTTTTGATTTTAAAGCCAGCTCAGACACAATTATAACAATACAATATACTGTAAAAGAGTAAAAACAGAAATACTGATTACATACTTGAAGATTTAGGCTTGAAGTCATTCTTAAGGAATGACTGTGAAAAGCTGTGACCATAGCCTGATGTGTTAATTATTAAGAGCCTGTACTAGTTGATTATCTGTTTTCAATAACTCCAAGAGATTAAAGAGGAACACTGGGCTCTATTATATTAAATTTATGAATCAGCTCAGTCATAGGCATTCCTTAGAACATGAATGATTTAACAATCAACACACCACTGCCATCTAAAACCATGATAAAAGCGATAAAAGGGGAAGGGAATCAACTCCACTGGTGAGGCACAAATCAGTAAGAGCTCTTTCCTTGGAAAGCAGGTATAGAACAAGGAATCTAAGGCCAGCAGTTGTCATCATTTGTCACAAATCAAATAGTAAAAGGTAAACAAAGCAAACCTACTAAGTAATCATACAATCCCAAAAAGAGTGGAACAGACAAATATAGACAATATAAACTGCATACATCCAATTTCCAGGTTTTGCTTTCAAAAGCAGTGTCTAGGTGTCTTTTCCCCTGTCAGATACAATGAAGATCTGCACATGCAGGCTTGGTTTAAGGAAAGTCATATCCCCCATGTAAACATGCAAACAGGTTAGAAGTAGACTTGGAGGAGAGTAATTAACATAACAAGAGACCATCCGAACTGAAGGTATTTTATATCAAAACTGCCAGCTTGTGGTTAGTTTCTTCTACAGTTGCATAAAACTATCCTTCCTGAAGCTTTCACATTATTTAAAAAGATTGTTTTTACTCACTGTTATCATCAACAAAATCTTGAAACTCTTGCTATTATCTGATCCTGTGATACCTTCTGGATTCTGCAAACCATCTGAAATAACAGCTCTGAAGAAGAAAAAATAAGATCTCACTCAACACAAATTTAACTTACCTTTTTAACACTATAGCTGGATACTGGCAGATAAGTACAGAAATAACTAATGGACTGATGCCATAAAATTTCCACCAGCTTTCTCTTCTCGGATGGCAAAAAGGTGGGGTACAGACTGTCTCTCCTGTTACTTCTTCTAAAGCAGTTTTGCTTCTTTTAGATAAACACCTGCAAGCTACAAGAGGTAGCATAAATCATGGAAACCTGGGGAAAGTGGTCATCTACTCACTAGTATAATTCAGCAAACCTCTACTCCACTTTAAATTTTAATGAAGCTGTCGCAAAGTTCACTTCAGTTACCTGCTTAGCGTAAGGTTCTTCCCTGAGAAGTCAACCTGGAAAAGTAATCTTGGCGGGTGCGTTATCCTCTCAGCAATCTGAAGACCATGTGAGTTCAGCTTACATGAAGAAAATGCATTATTTTCTTTCACTGCTAAACATCAACACACACCATGGAACTAGTATCTAATTTCCTTCTCCCCCACTAATAAATTGGCAACAGTAAATGTAGTGAAGGCAAAGACAACCAAATACAAGGTATTTCTAAATTCCTATTCAAAGGCTACTAATCATTACAGATACTAAGCAGAGGTAGTATTTTCTGATCATCTCTAAATACTAGCTCTCTCAAAGATGTGGGGGAACAAATCACACTGTCTATCTGAAGTACTTATACAACCTGCATTAAAGTAACATCCAAAAATCCCATAACACAAAACATCCTTACTTCTCACAATATTCCAGGGGTGTGGCGGGGAGGGGGTTCCTGCATCTGGAGGTCATGCTGCTTCCTCCATTTTTATAGACGGGAATCCAAGGCACAGAAATTTGAATGATTTGTTCAAAGTCTCCCAAGAAGTCTGTGGTGAAGCATGGAACTGAGTTGTCTCTTTAGCTATAGGTGGAAGCATGGGATCATGCTTCCTCCTACCATACACCTGCACACCTAGCCCAAGCAGTCAGGATGAACTGGGCAACTATCAGGAGCTCTAGGCAAGGTTATGTCTCCCTGAACAGCAAGACATACCAGAGACATTTGTCTGAAATGGAGTACTCAAACGTAACATGTCCAGGAATGGTTTCGGATGCAAATTTATATGCTGTGAATTAGCTGAGGCTACGACATGACTTCTTTCAGAATTGTGAACTGTGAAGTAGTTTCTTTTTACCCTTCCTCCCACCTACCTCTAAAAAAATGGGGACATGGCACACTTTAAATGTTATTACATCATTAAAAATATAAAAGAATTTAAGCACTTGTTACTTTTACAATATTCTAGAAGCAGAGGTCTTTTCAGACAGATAAACCCCAAGAGTGTGGGCAAGAGAAACAAGACAGTATGTAAAATGCTATCTTGGCTCCAGATATGTCTTTGACCTTTAAAAGAGACCAAAAAATTCACTCTGAACAAAGTAAAACCACCTTTAATTAAACTCCTACATAAAACAAAATTTCTATGTAAAACAACTGTTTAGTCAAAAGGTAAATATATATGTTTAATTCTCTTTCAACGTCAACAAGAATTGAGAGCTACCAGTGTTCTTTGGAGAACAAGCAGTAGTTAAAGTCTACCTTGCTGATGTTCAGAAACAGTATGTTACATCTTTTAACCAGCAGTTCCTATTGCACGTAACAAATTTGCTCTCCATTTAAGCACCTAAAGGCCTGGTACCTCACTAAATAAATTAAAACAAATCCAGTTTCTTCAGCAACCATCTTAAACACAGATATATTTGTAAAGTAATATTACTGCAAATTTTAATAAATACAGAAAGAAAAGTTTAATGACTTCTCATTGGTGTCTTATGAATTGATCTTTTACCATAAAGACTTTCCCAAACACTTTCATTTTTGGTACATATGCTCAAATAATCACTATGTGTAATATACTCATGTAGAATTTTCCATAGATATTTATAACTCAGTAGATCTGCATGGCACAACTAATCTGAGATATGAATTTTAATGTCAGGCTTTAAGGAACTCCTTGCTGAACATGGAATAGATCTGTCTCTTACAGGAGTTGACAACAAAGCCCCAGAGGTTGAATGGAAAACCATTTCCTAGGAGGGATTTTCAGACATGTTTGGAATTGGCCTAACTTTCCTCTTACTAAAGGACTTGTTTTGCACGTGTTTGATGTCAGGGGAACAAAACTGTACAACCCAGAACACTTGGACACTGCATTATTTTCAAAGACCTCTCCCCCCACCCCCCAAATCTTACAAATACCTGTCTACTCTTCTTTTGGCAGCAGTATAAGACATTAAGCAGCTCCCTGTAGTACGATGATACTGTGGTTGCTATTTACAGTAGAATTAATGCATCTGTGCCAGTATGGCAGAATTCATATGAAAAATACACGCAATACAGTCATTTTTAGCTAAATTAGGATATCAAAAAAAACTTTTACTCTTCCTTCAACTTTTTACTCCTCTTTTTGAAACAAAAAACAGTTCTTTCAGAGGTCTTCAAACCTCAGTGTGTTATATTACCCTAACATATAAAAACAAATATTTACACCTCATTGAAGTACCAAAAAATTTTTAAAAATGCCTAGTAGCTCTCAGCGTGCAAAGTCAGCAGGAACTGATTATCCAGGATGTTTACTATCTGTATGGAAAGTCTTGGGATCAAGCATTCAGAAGCAGAGTGCAAAAGAATCAGGAATTATTTCAGGCCATTTCTTTTTGCTGCTGTTTTGTTTTCTTTCTTATTTAAAATAAGTTTCGTTGGTTCAGACTACAGGTCCCTTTTAAAAAAGGCTTATCAAAGTAATATTCAGATTAGTGCAAATTCAAAAATCTTCTAGGATCTGTAATCTTTTCGAACAGTGTGAGCCATCCAATTCACTTTAGTAGTCCAACTTTCCCGGAGCGCTTCATCAAACTTTTGCTTAAATTGTTTTAGTGCTTCTTCCTCACTCTTCCCTAAGGCGAGAGAGTCCTAAGACAGTAAGAAAACAAGTACTATTAAGGAATTTTACAACCATAGTTATTGTCCCCCTTCACATCTTAACACAGATCACATTCTGCATTTTTCTATTTTGGGGCTTTTCCCTATTATTCATTTATCAATCCATTAGTGATATTTTCTGGGTTTAAAGATAAAACTAAAGAGGAAAGCAGATGAATCAAAAGTTGTTTTGAAAATGTTGTCTAGTCTCTAGCTAACATTTACTGAAAACATTAAAAGAATTCCTGATGAACATGCTAGTAGTTTGCAGTTCGGCTGCCAGTAATGATGAGCAACATCATGCATACAGATGACAACTCATCTGATTACGGGAATCTGAAGATGGCCCCTGGCAAAATTTTGCATGAGTTGATCAAGTTGCAACATTCTATCCTGTTCTTTTTGTCTACAAATCTCATCAGATCTTTCACGTGGCACTAAACTGTCAATCCACAGATTGCTTTTTATGACCTATTTTTGGACCTGAATTAAGCAAACCATTTTCTTCTTTACAGTTCTGCGCTCCTGCATTGAGCTGCAAGGTAGAATGCCCCTAAACTGACTACATATAAGAGTGCAGGGACACCGCACTCATTACAGAACAATAGAGAGGAACACACATTCAGAGCTTCCTTTGATACCTAGGACAGAATACAGACTTGGTTCTATACTGCTAAAAAAGGAAAGCTTTGAGAACTATACGGAAATCCTGGGAAAACTGGCCTAGGAAAACAATTAAAATGTATTCTTCTTTGAATCTGAATTCATATTCTGGAAAAAACAGTATGTCCTGCTGAGCTATAAGTCTTATTTTTACCTTGAGATACTGGATGTCCTTGACAGAAGTCAGCTCTGGAAGCCCTGCAGTTAACATCAGTGCAAAGAGTGTAATAAATAGGTTCCCATGTTTTCGCAGAATCAAGTATGCATCTTCACAACACTGGCGGAACCTTTATAGGCAAAACACATACAATGAGCACAAGGCATGAGAATCTACATGATTGACATAAATATATCCAACCATTTCCAAATATTGTTATTTGGCCTAATACACATATCCTAGAAACTTAGTAATAGGAAAGACAACTTGTAATTGTAGGAAAAAGTAGCCCAGAGGTGTCCAAAGAACCTCCATTGCATTACCACAAAACGTTCCATACTTCTCTAACAAGACCTTAAAACATCGATAGAAAAGACTGAAAGCTTTAAGACTACACTGTTCTCCAGGAAGAGCAAAATAAGACAAAGGTAATACATCCGTCTCCCCTAATTTGTTAGGTAAAACGCCCTGATGATCCGACACAGTGGATATACAATGGAAAACAAGAACTCTTTAATAGCCCCTGCTAATCCAACCTATTCTTTCTTACTCACATACTCAAATTTGAACCAACTGTGAGACCATGCAGACACTTGAGAACTTGCTCAATGTCCCTGAAAGTGTCACCGCATTCTCCCAACACGTAATCCATACATTTCCACAGAAAACTGAAGATCCCTTCAGACCAAGAAGTTATACTTCAAAGACAAATAATTTCTCTTCTGAGGCATTTTTCAAATGAAGGCAGAATCCCATTGCCATTTTAAATGTTCCCTACTCTACAGCTCTTGCTCAGTCATCTAATAGTCTTTACTTCATGTTTTTAAATAGAGCTAGAGGTTGATTTGTTTACTCTCCAGGAAGGAAGGAATGGGTCTCCGGCAGTTGTCTTCCAGTCTACCTAGACACACATTACAAACATATTTACAGTTTCTTCTACCAGAAGCAGCCGTAAGATTTGCCAAGCTGTACCTAAACACTTAATCTCACATCTTTGTCAATAAATTCTTCCTGGGAAAACTGATAACAAAGTGAGTGCAAAACATCCAGAATGACTCTCCCATCAATTGGCAAGAATGATATAGAAGGGGAGGAACCAAACTATGACAAGTAGGATTACAGAGGGTAGTTTTCCCTCATTACCTATCTTTGTCTTCCATTGTAGCTATCTAACCCAAGAGGTGAAGGGACATGCAGAAGCACTGGATTATGAGCACATGGTTGTATATTCCTAAGCATCCAATTAAGGCTATGATTGATTAGCATATTGAACATGCATTGATGGACAGAAAGGACAACAGAGAATCCGTTGTTTAAGTCCAGTGCTTCATCTTTCTTCAACAATATTCTGTGGGGTCTCTCCCCAGTCCTGCTTAACATAAAACAACAACAACAAAAAAACCCAAACCCAAGAACAAAACAAAAAAAAGATGAGCAGAGGAGGATCTGCTATTTCCTGCTGCAGGAAGAAACTATATCCTTTCACTGCAGAGCTGCAGTTTGAGGTATGAAGGCATTTTGTACGTCTGTTCTATCTCAGGTAGGGAAGTAGACAGTATTGTAAACGCATGTTAGCACACTCGACATGTAGAAGCGAGCAACCAAACCAGACAGGTCACTGGGTATGCTGGAAGTAATCAAAGACGATCTCAGCTACAAAAGGAAGAAATCAAAATAATACTCACCGACCAAATTTTTCAGTGTTCCCTGTTTTTCCTTGTTGAATGACATGAATGAAATCATAGGTGAGAATGAAAGGTACCCGTTCCCTTTTAATTCCAAACTTGGACTTGAAGTTTCCAAGAATATGCCCAAAATCTATATGAAAGAGCTAAAAAGTAGAAGTGAAAATTAATTTCTCCAGTGAAATATTTCTCTTTTCTAATATTTGTAAAGGTTTCTGTTATCAAGAACACTTAATTCATAATGCTACACTCTAATCTCCAGCTCATGGTTTCAGCAGGTGCTTGCACAAGATGCAACTCTTTGGGAGTATTTAGTTTTACAATGTTTCAAGATTTATTTTAAAAAGTCAGTGACAACATCCAGGCTTTTATGCGCAACTATTGCTACAAAGCAATGTGGAAAAGATGATCTCAGCTTCAAACTTCTGATGTCTATCAATAGACATCACATTAGTAACATCAGACAGAAAAAATGAGCCCACTGTTGAGCTCATGAGGCTCAACATCATAGTATCCAAAAGGCTTCCTATAAAGTCAGGAGCAAAGTTAGTAGGAATTTATGTTAATCTCAAGGAATCTGTGACAGTTCTCTCATTTCAGAATCAAAGAGAAAGGTATATTAACATTTTTTTTAGTAGGTAAAAACTTAATTAAAAAAAGTGTCATGGACAAGAATACTGCAAATAAATCTATGAAATTCTCACTTTTATAATCTTGTCAGGCAGCATTTTATAGGCAGAATAATTTCACTAAAATCTGACAAAATAAAGTAGAAAAACAATTAAACAGGAAATACATTACCTCAGTTCTAGGTTTTGAGACTTAGAGTCACAAAGTCGCATTGTTACTGAGTTAGTTGCCTATTTAAAAATTTTGCAGTGCTGGGCTGTAGAGCCTAACTTCAGGAGAACTACATCATTCCAAACTGCAATTCATATAAAGGTTGGTCTCTTTCAAGATCTCTGAGACCCAACTATGACTTTTATCCAATTAATCTGAACACTAACAGGCCTTTTGGATGTTCTGAAACAGTAAGCTCTATAGAATGGTCTCACTTGTCTAATATCCTAAGCTATAACAGTTTAATAATAAAGTTTATTATAAATAATATCAAGACTAATAATATAAATATATATAGTATAATATATAGTATAATATAAATAAAAGTCTAATAATATAAAGTCTAATATAAATAAAAGTCTAATACTCTACGCTATAACTGCTTATGAAACATGCATTTGTTGTTCTTTCCACTGGTCTCTTGGATTTCAATCTATCTATTGAGACCTGAAAACAATTTTAAGGGAAGTCTGTTCAAACTAATTTAGATTTAGATTTAATTTTACTGAGACACTAAAGAAATTAAGATACTATAGTTATTTTACCTACTAACAGGATTTTTACCTGACCATTTTTTCTGACCATGATATTGTCACTGTGTCTGTCACCAATCCCCAGTACGTAAGTAGCTACACAGTAGCCAGCGCAAGACAGAGTAAATTCTTCAATGGCTCGATCCAAGTCATCTCTAAAAACAAAGACAAATAATTGGTGCATATTATTGGTTAGCCATCTCATGCCTTGACACGAAAAAAGATTGTTGCTTGCTTAAACCAGAAACCCATTGGGATGTTGCAAAATTAAACTTATTTGAAAGAAAATAATTTAAAAAGCAGTTATGGAGGATGGGAGAAATGCAAATATTAGAGACAACAGCATCAAGACACAAGAGCTTTTTAGTTTTCTAGAGTCCTCCAGCATTCAGGATTGGGTCATCGTTTGAATTCCAAAGGCAATTTGGATCTGAGCAAGACTTTGCATGCCAAGGAATTTTATATAGATAAGAAAAGTATTGTAGAAATTACCCTAAATTGTATTCCTTCAGCCAGTTTAAGAGAGCATCCTTGTTGAAGGCAGCAGCAGCAGCAACATTGCTACTATTTAACTGAATGTCAGCAATGGTTTCTGAACTAGAAACAGCCTCAATAAGGCCAGAGTGATCTCCAGTTGCTAAACAACCATATGGCAATATCCTGAAACAAAACAGAGATTAATGTTAAAAACAAAAATAATAAGAATGCTTTTTTCATATATCAATATTGTGAGAGGGCTGAATATTCATATTAATTTGAACACTAAACCCTCAGAAGTTAGCACACAGATATTGCTTGGAAAGGTTAAATGTTTTCAACTGATTGCTGGTGGGTTTTTTTCCCAGTTCCATAAATATATAAAGAAATAAATTCTGGGCAATAATTATTTTTCCCTTTTACTTGTAATGTCGTAGGAGAGACTATAGAGGGAGCTATTTCTTTTCATTTATTAATTTACCAGCTAAATGGACAATAAATTTTCATTCATGTTCATTCTAGATAGTAGGTTGTGTAAATGGAAAGCAGGCTCTTTTATGTTTTCTCCTATTTCAATGAAAAATGCTAGAAAATGCTTTTTAAGTATATACCTAAAAATAATATTTTCCAACACTTAATAACTTTAAACATAGAAACCTAATGAAAAACAGGAATGTATCTTGACTGATTTGTAAGAATTTTCTTGTGCATTTATATGCTATGCCTAGTAAAAATATTTACAACAATATATTTGCATTAAAATAAGGAAAGAAAAATAAGGAGAGACAAACATCAAGGAGAGATAATGTCTATATAGATAAGTATATTATTTTTCTAAAGCAGTTCTTTCACTTTTTGAAGAGGAAAAAACAGCAGATTTCCTGAAGGGGGGAAAAAAAAGTCTCCATGCAGTATCTCAGTCCAGATGCCCAAAATGCAAAATGGAGTATGAACTTAGATTTAACATCAATATATACAATGGAAACTTAAAGCAAACTCTTCAAAGGCACTGCATCAGAAGGTGAGGTCTCTGCACTTGTACTAGGCAGATCAGGTGAAGAATATTCCCTCAGTTGTTTGTGGATCCGTGTATAAAGAAATGGATGCCCACGCAAATCCGACTGTGGGATATGAGCAAAGGGGTTGGCATGAACTAACTCACAAGGCTGCACAAAAATTTGTAGGGCATCGTAAATTTGTGTGTGTATGTAGACAGACATGAAGAGAAAGCACAACTGACAACACCTTTGCCAGCATTTCTGTATGTAACAGATATTAATTTTGATTGCTATCCCTTCACTGACACAGTTTATTATCCCAAGCCCTATGGAAAAAAAAATCCAGATGACATTAATGAGAACTTTTTGACATAACAGCTATTAGATAACTGAACATTTTCTCAACAATGATGAAACTGTATTTCTTTAACACACAACTGGAGTGGTTTAAGTACTAATAAACATATAGTTGGGGATCCTTTTTCACTGGCAACAAGGTGAACTGAAAACTGGATTCAACAGGTTATTTAGAGAACACCCAACTTAAAAAAAAAAGTGCAGATTTGGATCCTTCTTTCTGTTTCTATCCTAATCTATTTCCCAGTTAAAAATCCCAACTCTCTAGGCCAAAGGTCCTCACCATGGACAGAAGAGTATCTGTAACAGCCTGCCAGCATTCATGATACAAGGAAGCACTGCCCATCCTTATCACGACATGACAAATGTGAGCCAAGTATTGCCAGGTTAAAGTGCATGCTGGCCCTCTTCCACAGCATTGCAGCCCATCCTACTTGCAGCTTAACTGGGCACATGTCCAACAACTTCCCCTTCAAAAGCAAGCAATGATGAAAGCCTTCAGCCCCTTGAGGACTGCATGCTTACAACTGGAGGAAAAAACATCCTTGTCAGAGAGACAGTTTGACAGGAGTCAAGTTAGGGACAAATCCTCAGGGTCCTTTCCATCTCATCCTGGTCTTTCCGACTTCAACATCTGTCACTGGGATACGTTCCCTGCTTTTTAATGCCACTGAAAGACCGCTGACAGATCAATATACCAATCAAGGGCAGGATATAAAGTTTTCTTTCTTCACTGTATTCTTCTCAAATATCATAAAGAACCTTTTTTCTCCCTCTAATACTGACCCTTATTTCAATAATTTAATTCTCTAAAGCAGTATCTTTCCAAATACAACACCAAGGTCTGGTGCTTTATCAACACACTCTGTAATTTCCAGTACAGTAATTTCAAAATGAAAGAGATTCTTTAGACTTGTAACAAAGGTATTTTTAAATGTTTTTGTAAACTCATTTCATTCATACAGCCCACAACATCAGACTTCACACATATTACAGCAGGTGAAAATGAAAATTCACTACAGACTGGCAATGAAATTAAGAAGTAGTTTGGAGAACTCCCTCTACCTGTCCCAAAAGTAACTGAGTACTGAATACTTTTACAACAGTTTACTACAGTAAACATGACTTGACATAGATCAAATTCCTCAAACTTACTTTTTTCTGTTGCTCTGTTACTTTACTAACTTCTCCTTTAGCACAACTGCAATAAAGCTAAAGCAATGAAGGTACCTCTTGGTGCAAGGATTACTCTCATAAGAGCTGCAACACCATAGACGCCACAAAACAGCATGCTTGGGAAAACAGATGTTATGCTCTTCTGCTGTGATATATTCTTAATATTTAAACATTCCTCATAAAAATAATGGCAAGTTATGTCATCTACTATGATTATGCACACACATGATTACAGGCCTTAAATTTTTTTCCAAGCAAAAATAGCTTGTGAAGTTGTGACTCTTCAGGGGATTTGATTCTCTGAAAGTCTCGTGTTGTCACTCTGCAGATGCAATCTCAATATAAATACTGTTTAACTGAAAAATTTTGTTCCATAATTGCCCATATTTGAAGTAAAAAAACACAACTAAAAGATAAAGTATACAAAGAACCTGAGGAAGTTCAGTTCCGCATTGTCACTAACTTCTTAGGCCAACTATTTCCTGCTGAATTTTAGGGTAACAGTTTGTCTTAGAAATGAATAGGTAGGGTTTTGTTTTTTGTTTTTTTAAGTACTGGGATTAATGAAGCAATGTGGGTTTTGTGGTTTTATAACTGCTCTCTGGTAATTGACTGACTAATGTCTAAGGTGACCTGAATTCTGACTCTAACTTTCTAATGTCAGCGTAATGTTGGTGGATTCGTTGCCATCTGATGGGCGGGTCTGTACTGAGAAGCAGATGCAATCTGCATCTGAAATTTTATTCAACTATGCACTCTGCAGTCCTGATCCAGTGAGAGCCCAGGATGAAGCACCTACTGGAGTATGCTCTTGCTTCCTCCTGTACACATGCATTTCCTTCTCTGATATGAACCCTGGTCTTGTTCCAATATCCACTCAGAATGCACACACAGGAATCTACACAACAGAACACACCACGCATGAAAAAGGCCAGCTTATCCATGAGACAAATTAACTGATCATTAAAAAAAAAAAAAAAAATTCCTCCCTCCCTCTTTAGCTTTGAAGAGCTCAAGAACGATACACACTTGGTGTCTCCCTCCAGATCAGAGAAATCTCACTGGCAATACTGTGCTTGCTTTCGAATCCTAGCAGAAGACACAAACTGGGATAAGATTTCATTTAAAATTACTACCAAAAAAACAACTGTGGATTGCAGTGCAGTTAGAAGGAAACTGATCCTATCTCAGACTCCCTGACAGCAGCATGATTAGTTCCCATTTGATCCATGCTTCACAGAAGCTGCAAAATCTACTGCAGCAAGATATTCCTGATTGGAGTAACTTCTCAGAGAACAGGCTGAGGCAAACGGCAAGTGTTTCTCTTCTTACAGTGGTTAAAGATGTTAGAAGTCCTGTTTTTACTGGAATGGGGTTATCAAACATTTTGTAGTGGAAAAAAGTTAAAAGGCAGAGAACCCATTATGCATCCACAAAAGGAAAAAAGGGAAACAACAGCTTCAGTGAAATCTAAGCCTCGAAGGATGGTATATGGCAAGAAGGAAAGACTCCACTCTTTGGAACGGATGGCTGAAGTTGTGTTTTTCAAGAAAACAGAACTATTTGACACTACTCTTTCTCCTGACACTGATGTCTCTTTCCCAAGCAAAGAGAAGCAAGCCAGAAAGCTCTGACTCATGAACAGTGCAACTCAACTGCAGTAATTCACAGATTTTTGGAGTCAGCTCTTCTTTAGATGCATGTAGACTGCAAACATGGATTAGAGATCACAGTCTTATCACTCCTAGCTGTATCCTTGTGCTTCAGGTGCTGGGAGTGCCTTTTGCCCAACTCTGTTGCCAGTTAGGGCTATTTCAGAGCCCTTCCTTGGCAACTGTCTGGTTGATATCTCTTTGATAGATGTAGAACTGTAGTCCTGCCTCAATCCCAAAGTTTCATTTTACAGTCATAACTAAAAAAAGATGAATAAAAGGAAGATGCTTCTAGTTAAGTAAGGAAATAGAAGAGGCCAATTATAGAAGTTCAATTCTCACTAGGAACTGCCTCTTTCTCCTTTTTTGTTCTTGAGAGAGTTTAAGGAAAATCCTTGGACACAATAGCCACTCAACTTTGTTGAGTTAAAAAAAAATGCATTAGTCAGGGAAAACATATTTAATAACTCCCAAACATCATTCCTGTTTGCCAGACACAGTGTGTGGGCCTGTCTGGAACCACAAACTCCGCTTTTGGGAAGGCAGCAACCAAAAGAATGCCTCATCTGGGATTCCACAGCTGCCAGAGGTTGTCCTTGCCCCTAAATGCTGGATCCGTCTCCTCACAGTCTATTTATAATGACATAAATTATCTAAGTTCCCTCAAATCAGTGTTCAACTTAACTGCAACTAAACACACATTCAGCTACCTCCTAGCAAATGTACACTTCCAGAAGCAATTTATTATTCCACATTCTAACTATATTCCATACTTCATTAAAAGGAATCTTTCTGTAAGTAGCATTTTTTCCTGATGGATAATTAGTTTATAATTTTGCTTATTTGTGTGAGCTGATGTTATGTGCCTTGTGAAACTAACACTATTATGCTTCAACAACAAAATTTGAAAAGATAAGCTCCAAGAATCCAACTGAAACATCTTAAAGATGAATACTGCTAGCCTTACAAACAGTATTTTAAAATCGCAAAGCACAAAGGATTAGAGCTCTATGTTTCACAGGCATACAAGACTGCCTTTATAGCCTACAAACGGCTGATTAAGAAAAAGTGAATTCCAGTATCTTCTTTAGAACTATATTTCTAAGAGAAATTAGATTTGAGAATAGTATTAGCTAAAAATTGTGCACAGGTTTGGCTGGAAAAGCTCCCTCCTTACTAGAGGTTTGTATTATAATGTTGAATAATGCCTGATGTTATTACTTTTTTGAATACTTTAGTATTCATACAAAGGAATCATGCTTATGTTAGTATACGAAGTTAAGAAAGCTGTTTTGTAAGAGACTTTGGAAGATAGAAAGCTATTTCTGCCTGAAAATTGTTTTCTGATATCCAAGTAGCGCTTTATCACGGAAAGAATGCTAAGTGGGATATCAAGATATATGTTGAAGATGCTCACATTGACTGTAGGTCTTTAGCTGTAAACAGAAACATGAGGACTACTCACAGGAGAGGGAAAAAAAGTGGCTATTACAAAAAGTAGTCAAGTTCACTGCTACTTGTACAACTGACTAAAAAATGATTAGCTTCCATGGGAGAACGCATAGCCCTAGAGGCTTAACGAAAGAATAAATGAAAATCCCACAACCCTCCTCATCATTATCTAACGAGTTCACAAATACTGGAAATTACTATGCTTGCAATACCTTGGAAAACTTAGCCACTTCATTTTAAAAGAACTCGTTTTGCAGAAGAAGCAGTGAAAATGAGAAGATTCTTACTGAACTGAGTACTTTTGCCCTAAGAGAATACTTAAATGATGAGTTTCCATTTCTACTATGAGTTTACATCCTCACACAACCTGCTCTGAGGAAAAAACACCCACACAGATCACTTCAATACTACAAAAGTCTCCTTAGTACTAAATACACTAGGAAATCATACTTATTCTCTGCTGATTTTATAACAGCTGGTTTAGAAATATATTCATTTAACTGGCATCTGAAAATACAATTTGAAGTCTGTCACAAACATACACTTATTTGACCAAGTCAAAACTCAGCAGTGATGCAAAAGGTGAAAAGTTAAGAATTATTAGAAAAGGAAAAGAAAACATAGTTACACCAATATAGAAGCATGGAACATAGAAGCCTGCAGTAATTAACGAGATTATCAGGTGGCAGGCATATTTTGGGAGATGGAGATAAAAACCTTGCTGAAGTCAAGGTAAGGACATCTGCTACTCTTCTCCTTCCTCAAATCCAGTCATTTTATCCTAGAAGGCAATCGGGCTAGTCAGGCATGATTCACCATGCTGACTATTCCTGACCATCATAATCTCCCTCATGCAGCCTCTTGCTGCAGTCCTCCTAGAACAGGAACAGCAGCTCTCTCTCTCCTCCTCTTCCAAGCCTCTTGCTTTCATGAAGCCTTTATGTATTTAATACGTAAAAGACAGACATTCCTCTATTAAATTTTCTTAGAAATAGATAGCAAGTATAAATTTTATTTGGACAGGAACACATTCATTTGTGGCCATGGCTGCAAAACTGTATTTTCGTATTAAAAAAAAGGGGGGGGGATGTCTGAGTCTTCCACAAATCTGGTAATTCTCAATGTGACAGTAAAATTCTGTTATAAGGAATCTCAAACCTCCCAGTCCTAGTTCCAGTCCCAGTGTCTCCCTCACCTCCCCCCCCCCCAAATTTACTAATACTTAAAACTACCTAATTTCTTGAGAGGTTTTTGCCTATTAGAGCTACCTATCAGAGAATCTAGATCATGAATTCAACAGCTAACTTTCGGGCAGTAGTGCTCAAACACCAGACAGACTACAAAATGTCTTTGCACAAAGGCCTCTTCACTGGCTGGCAGATTTGTGTTCTATATTTGTACCTCATCTGCATATGCGTATTAGAATCTAAAGAGCTGTAATTCCTCTGATCACTAAGTGAATCCCCATTTATGTTTATGGCAGAAAAATCAACGACAATTAATAGATAAGTTTGTTACATGAAGAGTTTATAAAACACCTCATTTTGAAAAGGTCACTCACAACAACAACAAAATTCACAAAGCCTGCCCGCTGGACCCTTAAGTCACAGAATCACAGAATCACAGAATGGCTGAGGTTGGAAGGGACCTTGGCAGATCATCTAGTCCAACCCCCCTGCTCAAGCAGGGTCACCTAGAGCACATTGCACAGGGTTGCATCCAGGCGCGTTTTGAATATCTCCAGAGAAGGAGACTCCACCACCTCTCTGGGCAACCTGTGCCAGTGCTCTGTCACCCTCACAGTGAAGAAGTTTTTCCTCATGTTAAGATGGAAGTGTCTGTGTTTCAGTTTGTGCCCGTTGCCTCGCATCCTGTCGCTGGGCACCACTGAAAAGAGTCTGGTCCCATCCTCTCGACACCCTCCCTTCACATACTTGTACACATTGATAAGATCTCCTCTCAGCCTTCTCTTCTCCAGGCTAAACAGGCCCAGCTCTCTCAGCCTTTCCTCATAAGAGAGATGCTTCAGTCCCCTAATCATCTTTGTGGCCCTTCGCTGGACTTGCTCCAGTAGTGCCACATCCCTCTTGTACTGGGGAGCCCAGAACTGGACACAGTACTCCAGATGTGGCCTCACCAGGGCTGAGTAGAGGGGGAGAATCAAGAATTATTTCTTTACCTCATACAAGGCTTTTTATCTGGATGACTTTCAAAAGAAGAAAATGGTATACTGAAAAGAACAGGGCAGTTAATAATCAATATGGCAACTTACAGGCACCATAAGAGATATGGTGCACCAGGACAAACATCCTTTTTGTACAATAAACAAAAAACCCAATGTTTCACTTCACATCTTCCACTATTTCTTTCCAAGGCTAAATTCTTTTGTAATGTGGGCCATTTGAAGAATGCACTGCAAAGAGAAGCCATCTGATTAGCTAAGGTGACCGTTTTCTATAGCCTGTTCACCTTGGCTATGACAACTGAAAGCTTTGTGCATCATTATAGAAGTTTAGAAAGGGGAGAGGTGGGAAGAGATACAAAAACAGAAAAACTTTACTGGTAGAAGCAGACTCTCCATCCAAATAAACCAGCCCTGAAGAGATCCTTACCGGAGATCCAAACCAGCTTCTTTCCAAAGTACATCCATCAAACGCAATATTTGGAGTGTCAACATGTCCTGCCGGAGATCTGTAATGGAAAGTTGAAAACGCTACATCAATTTCTGATTGTATTGTAGACAAACTGTGTACCATCTCTAAGGCTTTGAGAAACAGCTATCTAAAAACCCTTGTCAATCCTAAAAGTTAAAGGGCTGTTAACAATAATTATATCATCCCGACTGATAAAATTTATGCTTTGGAACACAATCAGTAGAAAATGCTTAATTTGCTTATCAGTGCTAGAGTAATGCATGTTTAAATTATGGCAATACAGAGCAACATAGCTTAAGTCCAAGTGTGGGAATGAAGGAGAAAGAATTATTTTAAATTGTCGACATTTCTTACCATCACCGTTTTTAAAGATGATCCCTACAAGATCTCCCCCAAACATTTTATTGTTGTATACTATCCACAGAGGTTTCATTTTAGAATCCATATATTTACACTTCTCGACACTAGAAGAAGATACAACAAACATTTTAGTCAAATAGAAATAATTCAATTGAGCAGGATTAAACATTGTTCAAAGCAGGACAGAAAACGTAGACTTCCTGTTTGGAAGTCCTTAAATGTTATCTCTGCTTTCATTGTGCTATTATTCTATCAGTGCTTACCAAGTAATGAACATATTTGTTATATATCAAATGAATTAGATACCATGATTGGCATACATACATCTTACATCTAAATTAAGCACCCACATTTTCAGAGAAAATATATAATCTTCCTTATATCCTCTCTCACCTATTTTTAGAGTTTTATGTTTAAGTGCTGTTAAATGTTTTAATGGTTTTTGTCCTTATTGTTGTAAACAGAAGCCAAGAACACAGTCTAATTCACTTTAGGGTTATATTTAAATATGATTATCTATGAGGTCAGATAATACCAAGGGTATTAAGTTTTAAGGCAAACTGCAAAAATCTTCAAACTTAACTGATATCTTAACCTTAAGACGGTGAAGGTTTGCTCAGTCAGCTAGGAAGATTCCCAACAGACTTTCTCTCACCCTAGAAAATGTATCTTGTTAGCACATCTGCTGAACAATATAGTCAAAAGAAGTTAACATACATGTACCTTCTGCTTTACTATTTCCCTAAAAAAGCTACAGTGAACTGTATTCATTCACTCATTCTTAACTTACTGTAGTTCTGAAAGTATAACAGAAGGATTCAGAGGAGACTGGAGGTCAGAAAGTGCTTCCCTGTAAGCATTTTGTTTCAAACACGTGTGCATTGCATCTTTTCCTTTTGCTTTGCTTTGTTTCATGGCATTCAGCTTAATTAGACTATTTAAAGTCTTCATTTTATTAAGGGCTTCCACCTGAAAGAAATACTTTAAAGTTATCCCACATAATACAATACACAGAATCCCATTTCAAAACCAATCTTAAAGTAGTTAACCACAGCATTAAGTAATTTTATAGCTTCTTTAAAAACAGTAACAATAGATGGCAATGAAGATTGCATTTCGAAAAATATATGAAAATAGCCTTTTCTAAAGCAGCCACGTCCCCGAAGTCCTAAATTTATAAGTAATAAGGATAAATAAAAATCCAATAAACTTCATGTCACTTGAAAGTGAGACTTAATATTTTCCAAAAATGTATGAGATACTTTAATGTATGATACATTTATACAAGTTCCTTCTTCAAAATACAAAGCCCTTTTTTGGCCACGTACAAATTCAAAAGAGCATATAACATAGGTGTTACTATCCATACTGAAGTCAACAGAAATATTGAGTGCTTCATACCTTTACAAAACCAAACACTATTTGAAGTAAAGTAGGGATGCCGGTATTTCATTCTATGTGCTCAGTTCTAAATGCACCGACTAATTGCACACAATATGATACAGCTATACACGCAGACAATTTTCACATACAAAACATCACATGCTTAAGTTTTGCAGAGCAGACTCTTAAATATCAGCTTATTAAAATCCTGCTGAAGTTGAGCATAAGCTTTAATACTCTAATCAATTAGGCCATTCATAATCATAATGTATTATCTAAGCAATACTTTCACAATGTGCAATAAGGCAATTATTTACAGCCATACAGGTGGGTTTAACCCTTTTTTCCCCCTTCTCCTGTTTTGGCAAGCTTTTTATTGGTACATACCACGTAAGAAAACAAGTAAACTAGCTGCAGAGACATAAACGTACATAACATTAACATGGCAAAGTCCCTTGGCAACAAACCTACAGCACATTTAAAAAAAAAATCATTTCTACGCTGCATCTACATCTAAGCCAGTTGTTAGCTGATCATAAAATAATTATAACCATAAGCCATATTTACAGGAGCCATAATTAACTTGCTCAGTAATATGCATATTCTCTATTAAATAGTATCAATTCAATACTTGCAAAAATTGATTTCTATACAAGGAAGCTTCAGTCTAACTTGTAAGGTGCTGAGTCAAAACTTACCGCTTTAACAGATAGACTGAACCCTGTCAGGCAGGATGCTGTGGAAATTGTATGCAGTTTGATTAGAAAAGTGAGGCAGTGGAGACCTGCCAGGTCAGCCATCTGTCAAAACCAAATGCACTCTGCTTTTCCACTATTCTAGGAGCTGTACAAACATCACTCACAAGGGAACAAAATGGAACCTGTGCTGTACAAACAGGAACTTTTTGAAGTATTTCTACTTTGAATTTCTTCCGTGTTTGCACAGTTGGGAATTTTTTTGCCCCTTCTTTGATTCTAGTGACATTTGTTTCCTGTGAAGTGCACAAAAACTTTACCGACCTCAGGTCTATTGCTTAAAGCATTTCATCACCTCATCTTTTTACGATTTTGACAATACTAACAAGCACGCTTTTGTAAGAGACAACTTTTCAATGCTCCGTGAACTACAGTAGTAAAGAGTACAATGGTACATTCCTGTCTCCTTTGCCCCTTGAGGCATAGTTTCAATGTAGACAGCATCAGAACTGTAATAAACAACTGTCAGACAACATCTACCGGGGGTTTTTTTGTGACTATTTTAGCTGATATAGCAAATATATTAATTTGAGAGAGATCTTTTCTCACAGATTTTAAAGCAGTAATCTAATCTAAATTAACTTGTTAAAATTATGTTAGAGCCTTCAATATTAGAGCCTTAGAGTGTCTCTGCAATGACCTGCCAATACGCTTATGTACTTAAGCATATTTAAAAAGCAAACCACTCTCCTCTTTTTTTTTTTTTTTTTTACTGGTACATCTATATTAGCACTAAAATGAATATCTGGTTTACTTCAACACGTTTATTTCCAGGGAATACTACATTACAGCACAACTTCAGTTTGTTTGCATCACTACTTTTTAACAAAAGCCAAAGCTGTAGGAAGTAATCCTGGAGTCACCTAGATAACGTTTACATAAAAAAGTAATAGCTTTTCTTGCTGAAAGAGCTCAAGCTGCTCTTGCTGAAAAGAAAAAAAGAAAAAAAAGTTTTAAGGGCACTTCTTCAGTTAATAATACAGACAGTCTACTGCCTTGCCCAGAGCATATGCATGCTGCTGGAAGTATCTTGCATGCTTCAGAAGACCATAGCTCCTGCTCTGAGGCCCAACAGAGCAGGCTGCTTTCTGTGCCAGAGATGGCTGCTCCATTACTATATCCATTTCCTTCTCTCTTTTTCCTTTTTATCCCCCTCAACAGTTGTACTTTTTCAAGGTAACCAATATGCCCCATAGGATCAATGGAATAGTTATTTAAGTTATAAACTAGAATAAGTCACGACTGAAAGCAAGGGGGAGTCTATACCTGTTTAGCAAGCACTTTCATGTGTGCAACGCTTCCTCGGCAGTAAGCTTCAAGTATCAAACCGAACTGTACTGAAACAGCAGGGATATGAACCTCTGACCTATAAGGGAACATAACAGGAGAAAAGCTTCTTGTTTATCAAGATAGACCACATCATTTTACATTTTACAGATCAGTATTCTATAAACCATTAACACAGAAAAAGTGCAACTGAAAACAAAACACCTCATTGTCAATTAGATAAAATAAAATAAAAAGCAGATTTAATAAGAAGCAACATAACACTTATGGACTGAATTCTCATGAGAAAGGGCTAGTTTCAATGCATACCACTTGTTTCAAGGTCTAGAACTGTTCCAGAGGCAATAGTTTAAGAGGTAGTGATTAGATATTTGTTTTCAGGAACCTCTTTTACTGCAAAAATTAGTACTGATAAGCTCTAGATGATCATATTGGGAGGCAGGGCTGTGTTAAACTGGGTAATCTCAAATATTCATAAGGGCAAAAACAAAATTTCCCTGAGGAGGAACAACTTGAAACAACCCCCCAGACATTAGAGCAAAGCTAGTTATCCTCCAACACATTTTTGTATAGTACTTGCTCTTTTAATTTAGAAAGATTAAAATAAGCAAGTTGGATTTTGAATACAGAATCAAGCTATAGCCCATGCCACAAGGTATCTGCCATTCATGGAACTGGTCCTCAAAAAGAAAAAGCTACACACTGAACTGCTCTGATTTTCTGTTAGTCTCTCAATATAATTTTTTCCCCCAGTTGTGAGGTATAAATATTGTATTTTCACTGCAAGCACAGCAAAAACATAAAGATTAAATTTATATACTAACCTAACTCATCAGTTAGGTAGGGCTGAATGCACTTTGGAATGCTTTCTTCAAACAATGGATGACAAAATACAATAATATATTTTTAATTATGGGCTTCCTTTGATCTATAAATGCCAAAGGTAAAGAAACACAAGGAAGAGGACTACAGTCATTTCTTATGGACAAAAATAGCTCATTTAGAAAAATCCTCAAGAAAGCATATTTGAAAGAAATCTCTTGATCTGCCTACTGCAACTCCAACAAGGCATGATAGGTTTAGAAAGAGGGAAGGGAGAAGTTCTTACCTTAGATGCCAAAACAACATCTGCCCTATTCTCCTATTAGCGAGTGCTCTCTCTAATAGAAATCTGGAGAGAGCACAATCAAGAAAAGGTTCATATTTCAGGACTTGCACAAGTTGAAGAAGATACTGAGAGAGCTCTTCATCACTAGAATGAGGCACATAAAAGCAGTTAACAACAGAGGACTTAGATTAACGATATTCTAGAAATCCACAGGCACATTGCAAATCCAGCTATAACAGACCTAGTTTCAATAGCAAAAGCGTCCCAATCTTTCAGTCACATGGAAAAGAAAAATAATGCACAACTGAGTGCAAAATTGCCAGGTGGATTGATTAATCAGTCAGTTATGACTCTGAAAGAATCTTAAGTATCACCTCTAGGCTGAGGTTTTTACCAGCTGTCTTCAGTAGACTTTTTAAAGAATTTGGAAATTGATTTTTGATACTCAGTTGAACACAACTTTGCTTCAGAGACAGAACTAAGAATACTAAGTCCAGATGTAACAATTCAACATTATTAGGCTAGCCCAACAGCTAAATTACTTGTTTACATTCGAAAGAAGTCAAAATATTTTTTTTTCCAAAAAATCTAGCCTTGACCATTAAAAAAAAATTAATCATTAAACTATTCACCACAGCAAATTTAGAATTCAAGGACAGGAAATAAGCAGTAATGCTGCAAATGATAAGGCTAAACAAATCTTGCCTCAGGTTACAGTGAACAGCAAAATTATATATGATAAAGTAAGAACTGCAGATAGCAAAGGCTACCCTGAAGAACAAACAAATCCATAGTTCTCATTTTTTTAATCATAAGTTACAGCTTACATTTCTATTAAATGATGCAGATAATACCCGACAGTGAGTGAGAGGTGGCTGGATAGCAGTCCTTATAGTATTTGACTCTTAATATTTTGTCCCCTCATTATGAAAAAGTTCTAACACTGTCTTGCTTTCCCTTTGTCCAAAAAAGATGAGAACACATATCCTCTCTTTGGGAAAAAGGACACTGGTTGTGTCCTCTTAATAGTATGGAACAGCAGAAAAACACGGTTTTATTTGGCTACCATTTTGCTTATCTAGAAAGGATGCTTTACTTGGGCACCTGTATGTGGCAGGCAGCCTGTTGAAATCGTCTGTCTTTGGGTCTTTTTTTTTTTCCTGTTGACAAACAGAATTAAGTTTTCCCCCCAGTAATTCTTGAACTAATACAACATACTCACCTCATTTGCTTTAAACAACCCACTGCATATTCTCTCACATACTGGTCTGGGTAATTGAAATCCAACAATTCTAAGGCTTCTCTAGGCGGCAGCTTGGGCCATATCTGAAGAAGAGCCTGAAGCTGTTTTAAAAAGAAGGCTATTAGGTTACATGTAAAGTAACTACTTTGAAAGCAGAAAGCATAGCTGCCTTTGGATAAAGTATTCATACTAACAGAAGGAGATTATGGACCGACCTGATTACAAAAAGAAAAATAATTGTGGGCAAACAGCCCCATTTCTGATGAAGTTTCTTGCCCTTTAAAGTTATCCAGATTATTTTTTGGCAACAGGTCTTGTTTACATTTAGTCAGAAAAATCTGTTTCTTCATACATAGACATGATGCACAGTAAACAAAAATTAGGTAACCCCAGATGCATATGTTTTATAAACAGTTTCAATAAAATTTAAAGAATGTTTTGTTAAAGCTTTCATAAATATACATAATATACATAATATACATAAATATTTTGGTAATGTTAAAAGCTTTTCACAAAAAAAATTATTGCAAGGTTTTTGTTTAGAGAAGTCTTTACCAAAAATATATAGCCACCTTAACTGGTATAGCATTTTCCCCACATGCACTGTGAATAGTTATGGGATTAAATTGCAGAAAGGATGAGTCAAGTTAGATATGTAAAAAAAAAATTCCTAATGCTCAAGACAGTGATGTGCTGGAAAAAACTACAAGAAACACTAGTGTATTTATTTCAGACTACTAAGAACAAAAATATGTGGAAGTCTCACAAGAAACTTTTTTTTACTGAATTATTAATGAAGCTACCCACTAAGGAGATGTATATATATACACATACATGTGTGTATACGTACACACACATACACACATAAATATACATGCATATTTAATAATATGCATATAGTCATATGACTGAAAGCAGTACACTAATAGTGGAAATAAACAAGTCTGAATGTGTAAATGTAATATCAACAGCATAAGATCTTTCCTCTCTTTAGCAACTAGTCATAATTCATGATAAAAATCTCCTTTCCTACAAATTCGATAATACAAATATTTCATAGTAAATTGAAAATTATAAAATCTGAATGATTAAAATGACCTTAGTTTTCTCCCAAGTTAGTGGCCCTTTTACATCCACAGTGAAAATCTCCATTTTCTGCTATATGTCATAGTACAATTAGGATTTTCAGTTCAAGTATGAGAAACAGGTATGAGTTCATAATATTAACCTTCATTTAATATGCAGTTTCCTAACACCATTTAAACACTATAGGGACCAAATTCTGAACTGGTTAATCTGTGCAGTTTTGTGAACTTCAGAAGACTAGAAAAAGGTACAAATCAATCAAAACGCAAATCCAGTGGCCATGCTACAATTCCAGAAGGGGGGAAAAAAAACAGTGCAACTGTTTTCATGAGCAAATACTTATTGCAGCAACACAGGCAAGATTCATAAAGATGTAAAATAAAATTAAAGATGTTTCTGAATATAGATGCCCTTTTATAGCCTGAAAGGATCAGTGACACCAGTCCTTATGTCAAGAAGTACTCACTACAGCCATCAGCACTTAAGTATCATGAATACTACTACTAAAAATCCAAAAACAAAAAACCCCTGACAGTCAATACCATAAAACAGATGCTGAAAATGCAAACAGCAACCATGCCTGTCAGAGACAGAATAAGAAACTTCAAAACAAATGTATCAGGACTCCTAGACAACCTACTTGAAATCAGGTGCAGAAAAAAAAGTACAGAAATATTCTGTTAATGATGGATGATAAAAATTAACTCATGTTTTCAGACTGCAGTTCTCGGTTAAAGTGGCATGACATGCCCCAAATTAGGCAATGAATTTTGAAAGTCACAGTCTACAGTAAGAACATTCATCGCGAAGCATATTAGAAGGTACAAACCTCATTTTGACTGTACCAGCCCTCAATTGTTAAAATTATTTCAGAGGTTATTAAAATGAGAAAACGTTAAGTGATATGACCTGTGAAACTGCCAAGAAAATCCCCCAAATACATACTGCTCTGTTTACATTCTTCCTTGGAGCTTTTATTAAGAGAGAAGTGCAGTCCAACTAGCTTCACATCCCAGGTGGGCAGCAAAGTGCTCAAATGCACAGGTCAAAGGATATTAGATATTAGATATACTCCTGCAATCATCTGGACTAAAGAAACATACATCAAAGTGCCCTCAGCTGCTTAGACAACAGAGGGACAGCTCTGAAGAGCTCCCAAGTACATCTAGTTTATAAAGAAATTTTACATTTCAAAATATCCACTAATATGCGTTTCAGGTTTTAAAAGTTATCTGCCTAACGGACATGTTAAAACCGTATATACATGAATTACTGCATCGTTCTCCTTACAGTCTGCAGCTCCTCACAAATTCAATTCTCGGCAATGAGCTAGAGATTTAAAGAAAGCTGAAGTCTAATTGGCCTTAGTCTATCAATTTATTTTCTGTCAGAAAAAAACAACCAAACAAAACCGAACAAAAACAAAAAAAAGCCACACCACACACAACCAAAAGCCATGATTTCTTCCCTAACAAGACAAGTTTACTATAACATAGAATAAAATACAGTTAAGCATAGATCAGGATTTTTATTCCAGTTATTTCAAACATTTCAAAAGTCAACTCTGAGCAGCTGTACTTTCTCTAGATCTAGTTAATGATGGTGCCACCTCACCAAAAGTTGGTTGTTTTTTTTTTTAAGGTTTAGTTTCTGTTTTGAGAATAAATATTGTTTACGTACTCTGCCAACAGGTTCTGCCATCCTACCACTGGGCTGAGTGAAAAGAATAAGGGTAAACACATAGGGAATTCATCCAGTGCAACTTTTCCATTATAACATTGCAATACAGTAAGAGATTGTATGAAATATATGTGGTAATTAATACAAGAAAGCTGCTTTGATCCATTGTACATAACTTTATGGACCACTGAAGTAATAGATTAAAGATGTTTTACCATCAAATATTTCCTCCTCCCCCCCAAAAAAATTACTTTTGAGATGTAATAACAGAAACAGAAACGTAGTTCATTTTTCTTCATTTTTCTTGACAACAGCTCTTTTTAAAACTTTTTGCCCTAAGTATCAGGTTTTCACTGAAATACTTGTTGTGAACAATAGGCTTTTCCAACACTTCTAGTACCAAGGCACATATGTTGTTATATTAGTGCAAGTATTACAATATATAGCTAGTATTCAACATATGTAATAATAACAAGGGATAAAATACGAGTCCCACTGATTTCGGAATCCATAAAAAAAAATTGCTGTCTTCCCTCACCAGGGAAAGTAAGTTAGTGGAAGTACTTAAATGTCGAAGTGCTACAGAATTATCTGGAGTGTTTCAGAATTCAGATATACTATCACTGCTGCCAAAAATCATACTCAAATACACCACACTACTGTCTTGACATAAGCAAACAGGAATACAACATACCTTCCAGAGAGTACACAATAATAAGCAAGATGACTATCTATTTTCAGCCACTAATTTAATAAAATCCTTTATGCCATTTTATCTGTATTTCTATATTCCCAAATTTAAAGCACCTTTTGAGCTGTAAAAGAATATCTATACTTCAAATCACTTTTCAAAACCTTAGTACCAAAGGCCAAACCTCAAAGGTCCCAGTAACTGATCAATATACCTTTTACATTTTTTAACAAGTAAACAAATACCTGCTCATATTTTTACAATTCATATTTCTGGATAACTTTTAATAATAAACAATCAATTCAGAAGCACATATTGGAATTAATGAAGAACAAGAGAATTCTTGCATATGAAAAACACAAGCGAGTGAGAAACGTGTGGGTGCTGCCTTTCGTTAGTGTAGTGCTCATTGCACAGACACTGAGCTAGGATGAAATTCCCATCATTTTGTAACTTCTCAGAGTATCTAACTGGTGGGAAGGATTTAGTAGAAAGTAGTCTCTATCCTGGAGGCATACTATGATTCTGTCTGACTGGACAGTCACAAAGATCATACGATGAACAGATGGAAGTTGGAGTTTTCATGGAACAGTTTCCTTTTCTTCCAAAGACAGCTAGCTTGTAAGAGGCAAAGGTCAGAATACTAATCAAGAACACAGATTTATACTATGAACCTTAACCTTTCATAGTAATTGCTTTTTAGCTCCTACTTTAAAAAATAACTTTCCTTTCAAATAATTAGTGTAAGAAATTATTATAAAAATGTCCAAATCACTTTCACACAAGAAAACAAATACTATCTTGGTGTAAGAATCTGCACGAACTTGTGTCATTCAAATGTGCAGTTGTGTCAAGAGTAAGCAGACGAACCACAGTGCCTGGATTCACCGTTACAGTCAGTACTGTGTGTGTTAATACCATCCAGATTTTTATAGCTTTGCTCAACTTGCTGTGTACACAGTCAGACTAAAGTTCCAATACAAATATAGGAATCTGTTAATTTGAGACTTTTAAGTCAGTCTATCAAGCAGGAACAGCCTCACATAAACTTCATATATTTTTCATACATCAAGTCTCCACCTATTCCCAAAAAGCATTACAAGATTTGGATTCTATTTGGGTCAATGAGGCAAAAACACAGACACGCCAAACTCTGTACAGTATAATGAAATAACTTTGCAGAGCTATGTAGCAAACCAATGATAGCTTTACTGTAAATGTAACCTTGTATCACAATTAACACAAATCTTTAAGTCCTTAATTACTTACACAGGCACTTCAAAGGGAACCTATTTGGTCAGACTGCCTCCCTGAGGAGAGCAAGGTACTTTGTCCCACTAGTGTGCACTGTAGCTTTTTGCAAAATCGGCTGCTTCAATGAGGTTTAATTACCCAGTCCAAGACTGGGATTTTCATGGCCTTCGAGCAGTTTAAAATTTTGAATAAAAAGCTTTATTTCAGATCTTGATGATCAGCAACTAAAAATTCCTTGCATGTAAGATCGAAGTTGAGCACAAGATTAAGTTTTGGTAAAGTCAAAGCCTAAGTTACAACCTGGGCAGAGGAGCCAGAGCTGTTGAGAGAACTTTACCAGACCCTTGCAACAGTGCTATAACCTTGCTGTAGCCCTGGACTGGTACTTGTACTTGCCGTCTTTCCAATTCAGAGGATTTCCAAATCAGCCTGTACGAGTACTTTGCATGCTTTTCTCATCGTTCAGAGGATTTCTGAAATGTATTTGGGGATTTTTTTTATTTTTATTTTTTAAAGCAGTAAGCTCTTGCTTATGTGTCCAAACTAAAGAAGTTGTACAATCTTATTTTTATAAACCAAAATTTATTGCACTATTTCAAAATTTCTATGCTTGGGTGGGAAACAAAAAAAACAAAAACAAAAAACAGATTACACAGCCCTCCTCCCAATTTACTCATGCTTGGCTACAGCATTTTTCTCCCACTCTATCATTTCCCTTACCTGAGCAACATCTTCAAGTTTGTTCCACTTTAAAGAGAGCAGCAGTTTTGGCAATGATTGTGGAAAATTTTCACGACAGTCATATCGCAAAGTCCAAATAAGATCCATTTCATTTTCGCAAAGTTGAGATAAGGGATCTCTTTCCATTATTTCTTTCAGCACAACATAAAACTTCTTACCACCTCGACCCTAGAAAATGAGAAACGTGTAACATTTTGATACATTTGGTAAGATTCTAATATTTTACCTCAAACACTGTAAATTCTATACCAGGAAAAACATCAGACAAAACTCATGGAACACAGGGCAATGCCTATTACGCCCTTCTGTCATATCTCAGATTTCTGGAGCCAGTTCTAACAAATGCAACTAATACAGTCAGATTCAAAATTCAGTGTACAGAAGTTTCTGAAAAAATAGCTAAACTTTAGAGTTTATGCCACTAGATGGCGATATTTCTATTTTCCAACTTAACATGAAGAACTTCCTTAGGATGCATATACTTTTTCCTTTTGGTTTTCAAATGAGCAAATTTTATAGCTATACAGATATATTAAGTGTTTTTTTGTTTTTTGTTTTTAAATCAAATGCCAAAAGATACTCTTCCAGCAATAACCAAATGGAAGTATATTTGCGACATGTATGAACACATTTTTTGTCTTCAATTCCAGACTTGTCTTTTCCAGACATTATTTTGGCCCATTTCCTCTCTGAAACATTAACACTAGTACTGATTCTATAAATCAGATTACATGAATGAATCTTCATTTTAAGGATCACAGTGACTTAGGTGCCGCCTTTTGCCTCCAGTCGTACCCTTACGCAAGCTACGAGGAAGGATATATAATTAAAGATATCAACATTAGAATTCCAAAAAGCATTGAAACATAACAGAAACTGCTCCTTCTGGATAATGATGTGGTAGTTGCACCAAATAAGTTAGTTTCAATATATATTTTGGAAGCTATACGGCAATCTTTAAATATCAAAGCCCCCTTTATCTTCACAAAGGCCAAGAAAGTTTCTAAATAATTTTTAAGAGGTAGACCAAAGATCTTTATGGTTTTTTTTTGCGGGGGTGGGAAGGAAAGTTCATGAGAAATGGTAGCTCAAGTCAGTTAGGACTGATAGCAGCAACACACAGCTCATTAAAATAAAATACTGCACAGGTTTCCCAGCTGACAAAATAATCCAACTGCTGCATGCATTAGCTCCCTCCAGGAAGAAGGAGTGCCTGAGCCATGCACTATCTATGCTGAAATCTTTTAAGTAAAAATTATCATGCAAAAATCTCATGTAAAAATTGTTTAAGACAGAAGAGACTTAAAACAGCTAGTTGAACTGAAATAGTTGTTTAGTAAACTAAGTACATACTCTATATCAAAATAAACAGTAAACAAAGTCATAAAAACAATGCGATTCTTGTATCTGAGAATGCTAAACTTTCAAATTAGAAGTCACAATACTAAGTTGACATTCTGCTAGGTAAGAATTCCAATTATTTGTATACTCAGTTGTTCATAACAGAAGTAGTAGCGAGTCTTCACTCTTCCTGAGCACTTTAAGCATCCACTATTATTTATAACTGACATGTTTTTCAAGTAACTGCTTTATTTTTATATATAATGCAATTACTGTTGCTCCTATTGTGTTTTCACCATCTTAAGCTATATTTGCAATCTTCTGTATACTTTTACAATATTTTCCTCAACATTAAGTATACGATATGAAGAAAACAACTTCAGATTTTGCAGATCATTTCAAAATTTGTCTTCAAGTTAGAACCATCCATTTCCTCAAGATCATATAATCATCACATTTAAGAAACTTCTCGTTAGAGACTAATGATCATTTTTGAAAGCACTTATCTGGAAACATCTGACAATCAAGCAAATCACTGTAAAATTGATAAAATTGAGCGCTGTCCCTGCAAATATTTTATGCAACCTGGGAATGCTTTCCAGTTCCAGTGCTAATGGAAATCCAAGCTGTGTCCCATATCTACACCGTAGTAACACCTCTCTCTTCCTCTGACATACAGAAGTGAACTCGCGCACACACACCACATGGCAGCCCTGGTACACTTCGGCCAAACATCCAAGCACACCATCCCATCCCCTGTAAGTGCATATGCAGCCAATAGCATCAAGGTTTGAATGCAGGTAATGCAGAATACATAAAACAATTGCGCTTTCTGACAAAGAAACAGCTACAGTCCTTCTGGAAGCCCAAAATATAATGCAGAAAGTGGATATATATCTGAATTTTGAAGCAGTCCCCAAAGTGGATTAAAGAGCATAAAGCAAGCAGAATTTTAGTTACTCAAGTATTACACTTATTTCTCCTTAGATTGATGCAGAACATAAGTAGCAGCTAATGTTGAAGATATTGCTTTTAGCAGCTGCTTACCGCCATTGCAGCATTGTCACTGCTTCTTGCAATCTCAGCTGCCTTTTCAAGTATCTGCAAAAGATGTTTGTAAATACATTAGATTTAAATTCAAATCTGACTACACTGAAGGCATAAATATCATAGAAATGAGGCAGTTAAGGAATTCTTGCTATCTTTTAGAGAATTACAACACTTATTGTGTATAAAATGATATAACATGGACTTTATACTGTGTTATAGAGAACTGTTAATCTGATATTCACAAATAAGCATTACATAAGAGCAATCCACTCGAGCAATTTGAGAACCAGAGCAATACACTGCAGCCACCTGACCTAAAACAAGGGATGGGGGTGAAGAGAAGGAGGGTCTCCATCTCTAGCATGTAAGCTGCAGAAACAAAAACACATTGGAATTTATGAACTCTTTGCTATTTTTTTATTTTTTAAATCATTCTCTGCAAGTTTTACAGGACAACTCAGCTTTCCTTTTAATGATTTTCATTTTTATCCTTTTACTTCTTCCCTGCCAAGAGGCAACCTTAAAAACAAACACCGACCACCACCCTGACACCGACCACCACTGGTCAGTATTCTTTTTCATTCCTTGGAGGTTTTCTGCTTTTTCCAGGTATCCCTTTTGAGGTAGCTGCCCAGTTAAGTCTGAAGTCCATTTCAGTCGATTTTATTTCCCTCACTCAGAAAACCAAATTCCATGTAGATATTTGGATCTTCAAGTTAAAGAAAATCCAGCCTTCAACCATATCCAATTCCCTGAATTCCTCAGTGACATCCCTAGCTAGTTGTTGCATTTATTAAAATCCCCTCCTCTGAAAATGAATGGATAATTTTCAGAACTCCTTTTCTATCCTCCCTGCTTATTTATCAACCAGCCGATCTGAAATTATGTTCTATGACCACGTCTTTTAAAGAGACTCACTCAAATCTGAAATACATCAGCTGTCATATTCAGAAATACCAAAGCTCCAGCTTCATTAAAAGGACTTCCCCTCAAATTTATCTCTGGGAAAGGCTTGTCTCATATAACAACAGTTTCCATCATATACGTACTGTACCTCTGTGTCTAATACTACTCCAAAGACTTCATGCATCCTCTGACTCTTCACAGTAGACTGATCCTTTCCCTTCTTTCTCAAAATGACTAACCCATGCAGGGTTTTTTTCTCCTTTAGTTTTTCCTTGTTATTTCTTTTCAGTCACCTGCTTCATTAACATTCAGTGCCATCTCACCACCAGTACTTCCATTTTATACTTTCAACCACACATTTCAGTCACAATTCCCATCATACATACCTATATCTTGCATCAATAGCTCATGTTCCTCTACTTGGTTACCAGAGTCTCTTTGCATTTATATACAAAGATTTCAATTCCTCTCACTACATCCCACTGTGTAGCCAGCACAGTCCTTTTTCTAATCTATAGGTCTTCCAAGTTCAGGAATACCAGTGTTCATGATTACCTCCATTTTCTTCTTCTTCATTTGTGGACCAACTACTCTTCTCTACAGCCCCATCTTCTGTTTCTCATTGCATTATTTTCCAGTACTGCAAATCAATTCCTCAGTTCTCAATTATCTTTTGTTTGCTCATCTCTGCCGCTGCTCTGTTCTCAGGAGTGTTGCTTCCATGAGTCATATTTGCTATCCACAGACCCACACTTCCAGCCCTCTTGTTCAGTACAAATCCACAAAACTTTCTCCTTTCTCACACCATGCTCTCACATCTCCTGAAAGATTTCAGTTATTGCGTGCAGTTACTCCTCTGTATCTACCGTCTTCTCTTGTATAACAGCATGAACAATCACCTTCCAGTGAGAACTCATGTAATGTTAATGTTCCACCAACAAACTCACAGCACCAGTTAAAATATAGTTACCCTCATGAAAAAAAGACTGTTCCTTTTGCTAACAGCAAAGCAACATTTCCCCAAAGTCTCAGTATTGAGTTTTCTGTGATCCTCTTGCTCCTTTTTTTTGGCCTTTTGAAGATTTTACTTATATTTAGCAGTTCATGCAGTAAATTATAATGGCTAGTTAAGTACAGATGTAAATACAGTTCCTCAAACTATACTCCTGCATACTACTGCAAGCAAGAGATGTGTTATAATGACACACTGCCTAAGCTAATTAGGCCAGCTGAACTGGCCAGCTAGACATATCCACAGCTGTTAGATGGTGCTGCTTTGAAGAAGAATTTATAAAATGAAATACCAATCAAGAAAAAAAGTCTAAATAACTACAGCATTTCCTTTTCCTCAGAGGTCTCTCTCTCCCATCACCCAGGAATACACCACCAGCCCCAGATTCAGCAACACAGTCACTTCATCTTTACTCAAGCAATATGAGAAACAAAAGACTACAATAATTAGAGCCTAAATATCCAGCAGTTAAAATCCTTAAAAGGTACTAGCCTGTTTTATTTTTTTCTTTGTATGAAATTAATATGTTGCATAACATCTGCTACTTTGCAACAAAGCCTGTTTACGTACTGGGCATGAAAACAGGCACAAACAAAACCCCAATGTCCTAATTCTAAGTTTGATACTTGCCTCCTTGTGCTTTTTTAGAGTTATTCTGTTTGCAAATAAACTTTGGAAGTTTCTGCAAGTCCAACTTTGTTCAACTGAACTACAAGCCTTGTTGGTCTGTCAGCAGCACCGATCATTAATCGGCCCAATAGACGGCTCCCGCATTAGGTAACAGCTTTCTTATCAGTTGTCACAGAAATTTTACTCAGTCAGCCTTAAACATCTGACTGATCACTGCAAGTGGATCCATGCAATGATCTAAAGATTCATCTACTTTACACATCATGTTTTTTAAAATAAAGACTGGGCATCTGATTCACTATCATCTTGGCAGAAACAAGTAAAAACTCTTAAAGTTAGAACCAGCCATACACTAGAGTTCATCTTAAAAAACAAAAAAAAAAACAACAAAAAAACCCAAAACATGCCCCAAACCAGATTCTTAGCTGATATAAACCAAGTAGCTGCAACGTTACTCTTTCTGATTCAACAGGACCTTCATCAAGACAATCTTTCTGAGATTGGTTATCTTATTTTCTTCAAGGGAAAAATTTCAGCTTACCCCAGAAATGGAATGAATTATCAAGTCAAAACATCTTTATGCTCTGAATTTTCCCAGTGATATTGCAAAACATTTTCTTAACTCTAGGGAGTTATAAGTACAAAAGTTACTGGAAAAAATTAAGTGCTGCTTAAAAAGTACCTTTTTTTTTTTTTTTTTAGTATTTTCTCAAAGTTGAATGCTTTCAATGAATGTTTCATTACCAGCTCTGGAATTACTTATAAAAATGCACTGGGATTTCCATGATTTCCCTCATCTGATGTGCAGGATTTCTGAAGTACAGTTTAAGAAGGGGGCAAAGTCACCAAATAAACAATGGCAGCAACCAAACGGAAGTTATGAGGGATGGGGAAGAACGTCATTCAGATGTCACCTTAATGTCAATACATAACCTAACTTACTCAGTAATATCTCTTGGCTTTATCAAAACATTAACCCTCAACATTTTAACATACTGAAAACTTAATATCTCAGGTACAGTTAAAAGGAGCAATAGAACCAGAACAAACGTGATTAGTTAAGATGTACTTCCCATTACGCTTCCATATTTAGGAGAAAAGCAGCTTTTATTTTTCTTTAGAACTTAAATACATGCAAAGTAATGAGCAAAAAACTCAAAACATTACAAATAAACCAATAATAAAATTAACTGAAATACATCTGGTATGAAGATTAAATTGGTTAACCAAAACCAAGACGGCAATTAGTCAATACTGTTCTGGCTCTGGAGATATTTCTAATGCTATGTTTTATTACAAGAACATGTGTAGGTACTACACTAACAGGGGAGAAACGCCTCCCCCCCCCCCAAAAAGCCCCACTATCTTAACTATCAGATTTCAATCTCATTTTTGATGAATTAACCCTTAAAAACTCCTCCTTGATCAAAATGACACAGCTTTTAAGTTTGAATGTTGATCTCCCCACCAAAGGTGCAAATTACTCAGAGAAAATGGTATTTGCTCTAAGCAGTTATGAGCTTTCCTACAAACAAAATTTAGATTAATTTATGTATGAGTTAAATCTTATCTTTAACACATCAATAACTGGCTGTTTTAACACTCATTTTGTTACTTGTTTCCTGGGTTTCGCTTTATTTGTCAGTCTGTGAACAGATCTGTCAATTAGCATTTACATCACAGACACTATCACATGTATTCTGAATATACACTTTCTCTCTAGACAGACATTCTTATTTGTATCTGTAGAAGCATGTGGGGCAACTTAAGGTGATTTAATTCAAAAGCAGACTTTGAGAATCCATTTTTGTACATCCTTAAGAGCCTATTTATCCTGAAAAGGTTTTTAGCTCATAGAAAAAAGAAGTGGTCTAAAGATAGAGTAAGATCTATTTTTTCAAAGAAATAACAGATCTGTGTAAAAGACAGGCAAGCACAGATTGAAAATTTCCAGAAGTGCAGCTAAGCTTCGTTTTTTGTGAGATCGCCAATACTGGAAATTGATTATACTTCTGACCTTCAAGGGACTATGTACAGAATATTTAAAATATATACATCTTCAAAATATTATCTGAAGAGCCTGAAGTCAGAGCACTGACAATGTTATGTAGCCCAAGTTTAAACAACTGCAGTATGTTAGCTAGAAGGCAGGAAGCGGGGAATTCAGTGGAAAAGGCAGTGCTGCAAGGAAAGAATGATCAGCTATTTACATATAAGCATTCATGAGTGCTCTTTATGTAATACCTTACCTTATCAAAGGGAGGGTAATTAATAGGTTGTTTTGAATATTCTTGAAATCTAATGTGCAAAGCTGTTGCATTTTCAGTGTAAGGGTTAGTCTGGACTGTTCCCATTGGATTTAACATTTCTTCAAGTTCATCTAAAATATTAGAACAATTAATATTATAGGACAGGAATCTACAAAAAGTAAAAAAACTCTGAAAGGCAATGATGCAATAAGAAATTGCTTCCTGTACGCAATGCACAGAAGCATATTTTGCTACAGAGAGCACTTTCTCCACAACGCACTGAATTTCTAGCATAAACTATCCTTCCCTCACATGCTCAGAAATGTTGAATTATCACCCAATGAGAAAGTGATTTTCTCTTTCCAAAAGAAATATAAAATAAAGGGAAGCTAAGTTATCCCTATACTGAGCCAAGCCCTTAATGCAGCTTCAATCCCAAAGAGATGTGAAGCTTCTGTAAATCGGCATATATTACCCCTATATCAAATAGTATGAAACAAAAGGAGTTTTAAGCCAGATTTCATTCAGCACTATAGCCAGGCTGACATGGTATTTCTTGTGGAGGGATGAAGCATGACATCTAGATTTCAGGCAGTCTTAGTAAGCAATCTGAATCTGAAGTGAATGAAGCCTTTTAAAAAAAAAAAAAAAAAAGAATTCTAATCCATGGTTTTTGCTGACTCAGATACTGTTAAATGTAATACAGCTTATCTGTTTGTCATAGCATAGGCAACCCCAAAAGAAGCAATAAAATCCAAACTGCATCATAAAACACAGGTGACAATACTCTGCTTTCATGCAATTTTCCTTCCACAATGAATGAAGCTTTTAGAACACTATTGCCAAACAGGTTCCCTTACAACACTTTTTGACTTTTATGAAAAAGATTAAGACTGTGTATATTTACCCACATAACACAAGTAAAGAGATGACAGACAATTTATGTGCTGCAATTAAATATTCCATTATCTTGTATTACTCTTTGGCCTCATGAGTAATTCAAGTCCAAGTCTTAAAAGTTAAACTTTACCAGGAAATGATGACCAGCTGTGCAGCATGAGTTCTCCATTCTTCAACTGTCCTTTATAATCAAATACCATGGTATTTACCCAGGCTACAGGATAGTGCTGTTCAAGGAAAGAATTTTTTAAATGGAAACTAAATTCCAGTGAACATTATAATGTAGCAACTACTACAAGATCAGTAAAATTAAGAGTTTTTTTTTTAAAAAAACAGTGCTGTCTTTCAGAAAAGCACATGCATAGCTTTCAGTACATGCTCAAGACCCACCAAAGACAACAGAACTTAATTTTAAGAGCGTCACACTGCCAGTGGCACACTAAAAATATACATTTCCCTGAATAAAAGCCTAGATGTTCATTTTTTAATTTTTAAAAAACCCTACCATATCTAGAGCTCAGAAGAAAACTAGCCTTTAAAATACGGTTCTTTAAATAGTCATTTTCAACTGGCTTACTAGCAAAATTTCAAGCCTTTTTCACCATCTGAAAAGTATGAGAAGGGTTTTTTTGTACTGGAGCATGTGACTCTTCATACATGCATTCTTTTTAAATACCATTTTTTTCAATTTTCACTCTTGAACACTAAAATGAGGACATGAAAGACTTCTGAATACTCAGCTCAATATAATTCAGAGGTACACTCAAGAAAAACAAATGAAATAATTACCACTTTTCCTGCTTTCCTAATGGTCTGGTATTTGGAAGGATTCATTGCCTTGGTTGACTTTTTAGTTTTCACCTTATCCATCACAGCATAAACTGCAAAGCAGAGCCTTGCCATTCTTGGTAGATCGCAGACATTTATTTCAAACTCCAGTATCTCATTCCAAACATGGTCACTTCTGCCAGATATTTCTGTGCTTACAATAGTCTTACAAAGGAGCTCTGTGCCATGGAAAAGACCAGCCCTAACATGAACCTGCAATAAAGAATTGAGAGGGGGGGGGGAAAAAAAATTTAAAGATTGCCACAAAATCCACCCACAGAACCTAGAGAATTCTGTACAGAAAATTCTACAGAACATATACATATATACCTTTAAGCAATATTTTTAACTTAAAAACAAACACTAAATTTGAGTTTTTAAAATAAAGCAAACCAAATCATTTTTGAAAACAAGTTCTTGGTTGTTTTGCTCTTAATGTTCCTGACCAGCATGTTATAGAAAAATAAATTACTTGTACACATTAAAATTAAATAGCATATTATATCTACTGCATGAAAATGGAAAACAGCTAACACTATTTAATAGCTGCTTCTTTTTTTACATAATGATGAGTAAGAGGTAATGTGAAAAATAAGAACTGTCTAAATATTATAGGTTAAAAAAATTTTAAACAATAACTTAAACAAATCATAAATTATTAAAATTAAAATGTAATTATAAATTAAAATAAATATCTTTTTCTTCTATACTATAGCAAATTCTTTCTGTAGAAATTATTTATGCTGAAAAACATAGCAAAATAGGTGTACTGAGTTATCCACCTTATTCATCATTAGTCAAAAAAAGCTGACTTTTTGACTTGTTCCCTCCAGAGTACTTCCTGAAAATAATTCATATCTAAATCAGTACTAACTTTAGATAAAGTCTGTCTAGAAAACAGAAGTGATGGTTCACACCTCAAACCAGTACGTCTTTCATTTCAAGGTTGAATTACCTATTCATCCTCTTTCTCCCTTCTCCTTCCACTCCTCTCCCCCATTAAAAAAAAAAAAAAAATTTAGCTTATAGATTCTCACCAAAATATTTCAGAAACACACAGAAATACTAGAGTCTACTTTAACTTATATTTAACTGTCCTTGGGCTGCAGCAAATTAAAAGCATGGTAATAACAGTGATAACTTCAGTAAACATAAGAAGGTCCAAATGCTAATTATGTTGCTAACGTACAAATTCTTTTATAATTCTAAAGTTTCCCTAGTAAAGTTTCCAGTCATTTCTTTTCTTCTGGTAAGAGACATGAGCATGAAAGAATCTCTCCCACAATATTATGCCACTCCCTTTTACAGCAGTTCCATATGAGGCGAAATATTTTACACTCACTAAAAAAAAAAAAAAAAAAGTCAGCCACACTTATTTGAACTTGAAATTCAGTTTGTTCTGAATATTGGTAAGATTTCTTTTCTTTTTTTTTTTTTGTCTGATGGAGTTTAATCATTTAAACCATTAAGTCTACAGCACTGGAAAATAAGATTTAAAAGCTCTCCACAGATTTTGGATCATTTCTTAATTTTTCCTGAGCAGCAAACCCAGGAAGATACTGATAAAGTCAGATCCAAAATGCTTCCAACTCATTTAAGATGCATATTAATATGATCTCAAAAAGTATGGTTGAGCATAAGATAAAATAAATTCTCTAGAGACTTGTACAAAGAATCCTGACGTTTCCTCTCGAATAACATTCAGTTTCTCTATGAAGTCAGGAAGGGAAAATGTAATGCATTTTCTGTCACCATGCTGTTAATTTGGGCGCGCTGCGGGGAAAGAGGAATAGAAGAATGGTTTGGTTTTTTGTTTTTCTGAAAGGGAATGGTTATTTGTAAAAGGCAATACTAGCTGGTAGATCAAATGTCATTCAATAGCAGAAGTGACTATGAATTATAAAGAAGGTTATTCTCCTCACATCTGAAAATGTATATAGATGAGAAAACTGCATTTTGATAGCCAATCCGAAAATATATTTGTTTAAATTATGCTACCTACCAAATTTTTCAGTTCTGAATTCCTTATATTATCACATACAACTAATAATCTCCTAACTGAAGGAACAAATACAAAATATCAATATACAAATACTTCTAACTCAATATACCTAACAGTGAAGGAAATTGTAGGAAACAGCCAACTAAGCAGAAACTGAGATTATTTTTCTGAATGTAAAGCCAAATCTCCAGGCAGAACAGATTTGAGCTCATCTAGTAGAGAAAAATCTTTGGTTTCTTCAGCTTAACAGGAAAATACACTTTTGATTTAAACTATATATAGAAATGCATGGACGGAAAGTTGTTGATCCTGACATCAGAAATCACCTGTAATAATAACAGTGTACATAATTCCCAGGAATTCTGTTTTGCCTGAAGCACCCAGAAACTGATGAGACCAGCTAGCCTGAACTACAAAAACAAGGAACAGGAAAGGAAAAGGGTGAGAAGCGAAGCCGCAGCTATTGACTCCAAAATTAAACACATTACAGGTCAATGCTAAGAAGTGGCTCACTTCTGCATTCCTACTTAATAACAGATGTACACAGAAAACTGCATGTTTCTAAGTTTCTAAATTCTTGAATAGTATCAGCAAGAATGACGACACATTAGTAGAGCACTATTAATCTGGCAGACGTTTCGCTTCTTACTACAAACACTGCATTTATGAATCTGTCGGTGGTTTCAGCAAAAAGGGA
The DNA here is from genome assembly GCF_036417845.1 of Apteryx mantelli. Taxonomy (NCBI): domain Eukaryota; kingdom Metazoa; phylum Chordata; class Aves; order Apterygiformes; family Apterygidae; genus Apteryx; species Apteryx mantelli. The sequence goes on along the minus strand of NC_089986.1, from coordinate 24,929,229 downwards.
TGAATATTGGCTTGATCCAAAGCACAGTGAAACTGAAAGAACAACAGCAGTGAATTCAACAGAATCAGGACTGGGGAAACAACTATGTTTTCAAGAGACAATGCAGGGAAACATGCACAAGCTTGCAAGGTTACTTCACACACCCTTATTTTGGGGTAACTACAGGACTTTCAGTTTCTAAGACATTAAGAAATCAAGAAATACATTTAAAATACTAAATACTGTTTAGATAGTCTCCACAAAGACCAATACTAAAGAAGAGCCAAATTTTGTTGTTCCTCCTCAAGCACAAGATAAACAGATTTTCTTTTTCCTCTAAAGGCATACTGAAATTAATCATAGCTCAATTTTTGTACATACAAAAAAAGAAACAAAAAACCCTTGACAGGTATGCTATCCACCCTCTTCCCCCACTCCCTTTCTTTAAGGGCTCCAAGACTCTACAGAATGTCAAATTAAAATAATAATACAACTAGCTAAACAATGGTTTAGACATAGGAAAGGCACACATCCATTTCCACAGTCATTGCCTCATGCAGTAAAATTGTAACTATGATTCCTTTAGCTATAATAATGTAGTATCCCTAATACTACATTAGCATGACAACAGCAAACCTCAATGGCTAATTTTGAATTTCTTTCTAATCTACATGACTATTTACTTAATTGTCTGCCAAACAAAATAAAGGAAATGAATGTTGTTCTATTTCAAGGGCTTTGTAAGGTCTTAAAAGTAATCGTGCAATAAATTCCCATGTGTTAACAACTTGTGGTCTGTAATACAGACAGAAGCCCAGTCATGTACATTTTACAGGAAGTGATAGCATATTTTTTTTTTGTGTTCAGCATGTTTAGAAAATAAAAGACAGACTATAGAAGCATGCAATCCATACTTAGACACACAGAATATAGTTTGGACTATACATAAATGTCATATTTCACTTTATGTTCCATCAAAAATAGTTTTATATTTAATCCACATTTGTTTTAGATGTTTATAGCACGACAGTTCAAATAGGCTTATTTCACACCAATATTAGTGCTTACAGATACCTTCCTAAAATCATGTACCATATTAGCAAATATGAACATAAGTGTCTGTAATTATATATATAAAATATATTATACTGTCTGTGATTATTAATAACACATAATACCCAACTTCAGACATATAAGCTATATACCAATATAACTGGGACTAGCTGAAAACGCCTACACTCTTTTGCTGAATTAAAACCTGTAGGATTTTGAGTTCAATAAACACTGAAAATCACCAGATAATGAACAGAATGTCTTCTGATACTAGGCGCTATTACTTACTTTGGCGTTTTCTTCTGTATTTAGTTTATAGCCCTTTAACAGAATAATCTTGAAAGGGTTGCAAATATCCCATACATTCTGAGAAGTGAAACAAAAAATACAAGTTTTCTCTTAATCAACGTAGCATACTGAGATCTATTTTACAAGCTAAACATCTTAGTGAAAGTCATCAATACAAACTAAAAAAAAGTATAATTTTAAAAATGAATAAGAGATCTTAAAAAAAAAAAATTTGGTTATCATAACTACTAGAGCACACTAGGTGCCCTAAATGGAAAGGGGTTAGGAAAAAATAACCATCTGAAAATACTGAGACAAAATAAGAAGATACATTGAGTAATATCTGCTGACAATTAAATATAACCCCTCAAATGTATTATTCATTCTGAATATATACCCGCTGTTTAAAACAAAAACTGTTTCATAGACTGTCCACATTTCTAAGAATGAAGTTATGCAAATTATAACAGTGTTACAAGGACATGACAAGTTTAACAACAAAGGATGTACCACCATATTAAAAGAAAAGTTAGACGGATACGATGGCAAGAGTTGCCATCATCCTATTTCCCATGCAATCCTTCAAGCAAGCAACAGCGAGCCCTGAGCAGACCCGGGAGGCCTACACTGGAAAAGAGAAGTAGTAGCAGACATTCAGGCATTGGTAGTTTATGTTGAACAAGTCACTGTTCCCTCTGAGCGTTAAATATTCTCCAGACGAACTCACAGTTGTTGTTCTTGTTTTTTTTGGTGGCAGAGGAAGAGGAAGGTTGGACGATTTTCGGTTTATGGCAGCTTCTATGGCAATCATCTCCTGCTCACACATTTTCTTTATGGTGCAACACTCGACGAGAGTCAGTTGAGGAAGAGTCCTGTTCATCACACAATTGCGGATGTACTAAAAACACGTGGAAAATAGTTGTTATAAACTAACTGAACATTCCTATAGCAAAGAATCAATAATATATTACAGGTATACAAAGGAATTGGGATATATGTTATATTTTATAATTGAATACACAGGGAAGCAGTGTGCAGACATGAGGAGGAAGCATAGTACTGCTCAGCAGGATCGCCTCCCAATGGCACACGGAGCAAGAAGAGACTGTGGCCAAGGCCCCAGAGTGTAACTGTTACAGTAAGTTCTAAAGAGTTTATGTACCTGAAATTGAATTAACGGGTGGTCACCAAAAACATATTCTAGCCTCCCACTAACTTGCAACACATAGTCAGCAGGATCAACTTCCTCATCTTCTTTTCCATGGATAGTCAAACGTTTTCGGATTGCCAGTTCATTCAGCTTGATGGGATTCATGTTAGGAGACACCTGAAAACTAAATACATCCTAACAAAACACAAACAGGAATACTGAATATCCATTTTTCATATCAGATATACAAGGCTTAAATTATAGCATGCACAATGAATACAATCTTTCAAGTCTGCCAAAATATCTACATAAATTAGAAGTTAAATAATTCAGATTCTTTTGAAAAACTGTTTCTAATATATTTGGATGAACCTCAAAAACAAGAGTTTCTAGGAAATACTTAACTATCACACAATTATGCAACTTTAAGCTATCTTCATCTGAATGTTCTTATACGTATCTCTTCAAATCTGAGCATTCAGTTTTGCCACTCAGGTAGAAATATGTTATTGTATTAAAAAGTCTTGTTCCGACACTTACAGTTAATCTACACATTGTCAATGCAAATGGAGCAGTAGTCATCCAAAAGCTGCAAAATGGTCAACCCCTAAGCTTTTATATTGCTTATACTTGTAAGAACACAGAACTTTATCCAAATTCAAGTAAAGCAAATCTAAGCAAACTTCATTTCAGATATTCCACAGAATCACAGAACAGTTGAGGTTGGAAGGGAGCTCTGGAGATCTAGTCCAACTCCCCTGCTCAACCAGGGTCACCTACAGCAGGTTGCCCAGGACCCTATCTAGATGGCTTTTGAATATATTTGAATATTTTTGTATTATTTTCAGAATTTCACTGAAACAGAATACATAGAGTAGCATATTTGGGGAGTTTCTAATAAAATGAAATTGATGTTTATTTAATTTTTCCATATTTGAACCAGTCTGGTTTTTGATTTGCGATTCTTTCAACTTTAAGTTAAGCTGCCAAGACTCGTTTCATGTGCATAAAATCAAAGATTCATTTGTTATCATCTTACCATAAACCACTGTCCATAGTGTTGAATGTATCAAGGAATAATTCAAGGTCCAATTTGCATGTGCTCATATATGTGTTTAATGAAGTCCTCAAAGCACAGATTTAAGCACATAAATCCATATTCACTGGATTGGGCGCAATTAGTTAAAAAGGCAATTGATTCAGCAGCTATTAAGAGAGTCTCCCTGAACTCTGAGCTTCAGGATACTGTACTAGAACTTTGCATTTTACAATGCAAATGGAGGAGACAACAAAACATGTACGTATTTCATGGTGTTTAGCAGTATTAAATGTGTTAATTTTTTTTTTTCTTTCTTACACTATCTTATTTGGAGAATTGGAGAGAAGAGGGGTAGCAGCCAGTACTAGTAGCATTCTGAATAAAACATTTTTCAAAGAAAATAGCCAGATCTTTTAGAAACTGTTTACATATTTCCATAGTTGCTCTAGTTTTGATTCTGTTCTAAACAGTTAAAGATAAGTTACTTTTTTTTTAATTAGCAAATAAAGGTTTAAATTAATTTAGAATTCCAAAAGTAAAAAAAAAAAAAACCTTCTGTTAAATCTTTTATCTCCCCTAATCTACCACATTATGTTCTACATACATTTATTTGCAAAGGTTCATTCAGAGGGTCTGTTTTTTGTTGTTTTTTTTTTAATTTAAACATTCACACACTGCTGAACATGTAAGAATTCTAAAAGCAATTATTTAGAAACAGAAAATGTGGTCTTGCTCGCATTCTTTTGTCTTGTGCTTTATTTATATAAAAGCTTATTGGTAAGAAGCCAAGCTGTCCAAATGGAAAAGCATAATCATAAATTCAGGCAAAATTAATTCAATATTTTCTCAGTTTCAAAACCGCATGGCTCACAACAGCTTCTTCCTTTCAAAATGCTGCCAAACTCTGAAGGCTTTCTTTTCCTATCATAACTGATACTGAGGAAGTCAGGGAATGCCACTCTTTCTTCCCAGAAAGCTGGCACTACGACAGCCGCTTTTTCCCCCCTCATTGCAGGCCCTCAGCTGTACGGCACAGCAGCAGGCACCAGTTTCATTCTCTTGCTCACAGAGCCCGTGAGGGAGCTTTGACAGCTCACCCATATATTCTAGGCAACAAGTATTTTAATCTTCTCCTCTCTGTCTTGTACAGCATTCCTACTGAAAGGACACAGCAGTCCCCATACTTTTCTTTAGTTCTCCTGTTACGATATTTAGTACTAAGTGCAAGTAGCAAAGTCTGGAGCAGAGTTCTTGCATTAAAACAGCTCAGATTTGAACTGCTCATAGCTTTGAAGGTCAGAACAGGCAGCAGAAGCATCTGAGGCATTTCAAGTGTCAGCCGTCCAAACTATTAAGGTGGCAGGCAAACACATTCTGCACCAGCAAGAACTTTTGTGCTGCTTTTGTGCCGTTTTCAAATGCACGTGACTGTAGTACTTTAAATCAAGAGCAGACCAAAACTCAGATATTTGAACTCACCTCTCATTCCCCCTGGACAATTACAAGTCCTTACTAAGCTGGAGATGGAATAAGGTGCTTCCAACCAACCATCCACGCATCCAACTTCAGCTAGTGTTGCTGGCTACCAAGTTTAATATTCACCCCTTCATTTAGCATTTCCAGAGTCAGACATGTTTTTACTACTTTGGATTTTTCTTCAGTTAATAAAGATGCTATCTGTAATACTATAGCTTTGTAAATAAAATTGGTTGAATCATCAATATCTAACAACTGGGTCAAAACACATACCAAATATAGTCAGATACATTACATGCTTCTGAGATTCTAAGTTTTCCCATTCTGATTCCTCGCTGTTATTAAAAAAGACTACAGTGTAAACAGGGGCATGAGGAATGCTGGACTCGAGCAGAATCATAGCAACTTCATCATCAGAAAAATAAAATAAAACTGTTATTCTAGGTGGAAATTGAAGTTTCCTTTTTCCTTTAAAAATAAGCTATGGGGTTTGTTTGCTGAACTATTAGGGTAATTTTAAGTCTCAGCCAATATTTTGTTTGTCTATATGTATGTCCAGTTTAGGGAATAGTAACTCCTTTTTTTTAACATATTTCTCAACCTAAATATTATCAGATTAACCCCAGGAATTTTCAGCAATGAATCACACACAAGTAGTGTGTTGAATACACTGTCTCCCAATCCCTAGTGAAGTAATGCAACAAAAATTGGCCCAAAAAAATTCTGCCAACTTTGAATTACATTTTACACTTAAATGAACAAGAACTAATACAGAAAATACGTTGTACAGTTAAGATAAAACATATAAACTATAATGGTAAAATTTTTCTGCTCCAGTTACACTGCTCTTGCTACATTCCCATTAGTACAGAACAACATACATATACAAACTATATGGTTATTGTCACATTATATACTGCATTATACAGTGGATTAGCATTGCCCTTCATCAGTTAATGTAATTTGACTTTAGAAGTTCAGTTCACTACTGCGAACTACTCTTCCTCACTTCCTTTCAAAAGTCAAGGACCCTGGTAAAAGAATCTGCATTTTAGAAACAAGTATCATAACATTAATGCTCTATTTCATTCACATCTTTGATCCATCACATGCTAACTCACACCAGAATCAAGAACAGTACAACTGGTCAAACATGACAATCATTCCTACCTGGCAGTTATCGAAATGAACGGCAACTACAAGATTTCCACTATAGAGCTTATCTTGGAAGCTCTCTTGGATAACAGGCTCCTGTTCTGGTGGGTAAGTGTGCTTTAACCAGTCCATCCAAGAGAGACCAACAAGCGACTGAATCCTCTCCTCACTGATTCTTCGCATTTTAGCTCGGAAGTCATTCACTTCAGGGTCTTGTAAGGCATCAAACTCATGGAGACCTACGAAAATTCAATCAAAAAGAATACCTAACTGCACAAATACTGCCTATCTATTCCATACCAGTCACACCTTTATTATCTTGAAGCTGCTCGAGTGATTTTCTTCATGAATCATCCCATCTAAAACAAGTGGTCAAAAGTGAGTTTAGCAAATAGCAAAAACCAATGTCTCTCTTAGGAAACATTAAATGGAAAAGCCAACCTCACCCTGATTTCAAGAGACTGAGAAAGCTCAAGTCTTCCCTTACAACAGCAAATGCAAGTAAAGCAAGGCAAATGCATTATGAAGACCATATATGGGAAGAAGTGTTTGCAAGTTATCCATTTTTCCCCCCAGAAAGATAACAACAGTTTTTAAAAGGCAAAAAAGGAGGAAAATAGGACTATAAATTAACAAATTACTCTTGGTTTTTCTTTGTGATTAAATCTTCTACTGAAGTCAAAATGAAAGGACTGAAAGTTAAACCAGCCCAAACCCAGTAAAGCTCCTTTTCTAAAATATGTAAAAAAAAAAAAAAGTATACACTGGATAGTCTACACAGCTGTGCTTCTTCAGTACTACATAAAGTATAGGTACCTGCAAGCGTTACATTTCTCCTGAACTTTGAAGGATATTGTCCAAATTAAACAAAGCACTAAACACCTTTTAAGAACAAAGCACATCAATTTTAGAAGCTTAGCCTGGAATGCTTTTTTCCCCACTGCTGAGGTACAGAATAGGGGCTAAATAAAGAAGCATCTTGCACAGCCATAATTAGCAAAATATTTATTAAAGAATGTGAATCTCAGAATCTGTCAAAAATCCTATGTCTGAATGGTTAAACTGGCAAACAGTTTCCATTGTCAGCTTTAACAAATAGGCAGACAGTGTACTGCTGAAATCTAAACAAAACCTGCAGTCTTTATAAAAGAGCTAACAATGGTTCATTGTTTTCAAACAAGAGGTATGACCTCACAGGACCCTGTCAATCTTTATTGTATAACGAAGCAGAGTAGATTTTAAAGCTGAAAATTCTGAAATAACATCAAGAACAAGTTACTGTGAAACCTTTAAAAATAGCTTTTCATTGTTTGCTGAAAATCACTGCCACAATTGAAAGCAAAAACAAGAATCATATTGTTAACCAACTCAGAAACCACATGCACCAAAACCAGAATAATTTCTAGTTTCTTCTGTATATTGAGTTTGCTGTTAAGCTTCTTAAGATATGGCTTTTCAAGTTATCATGCTTTCCTTCACTTAGCAATAACAGATTTTTTCCCACCATCTAATAAGATAAAATTTGCCCTCAAATTGTAGCAGCAAGGCAATAGAGTGCCGTAAAATAAAATGAAGTAAGAAATCCTTTCAAAGGCATTCTTATTTTGATTATGCAGTAACCCCTAAAAGAGCTATTTGGCCATCCCAATTCATTGCAGAGAGAAAAAGAGGATTAAGTAGTTATAACAAACGTAAAATCAGGTCACTGTTATAGAAACATATTTGCCATTTAACTTTTCAACCTTGTCTTGTAGACAAGTCAAAAGGTCATGCACAAGCTCTGAACTGGGATTTCACCTCCAGTCACATGATTTGTTTTTACTTGTAATAGCTCTACCAGATATGTTCCTTTGTTCAATTATTTAGATTTTTTTCTCTTCAAAATTACCTCCCATCAACTTTCAAATGCTTCACCTTGATGTGATAAATAGTAATTAAATTCTTTTAAATTATATCAATATTAGTTTAGAAAGGGAAGTTCTGGAAGACAGGATCAGAAATACTTCCTTTAATGTTTTTCCACTGTTACCTGCCCAAATAAGACCCTCAAGCAATATAAAGTTTCCCCTCCTTTTTCAAAAAAATGGAAAGTAAATGCAATTACCTTTGCCTATAAGGACACCTATTTTGGAATCCAACTTTTCTCCTGGATCACAATTCCTTGTCACTAGTTTAAGGACAGGAAGAAAGGGTCTAACATCACAAAGTCTCCGAGTTTCATCCTCTAATTCTTCATGTACAGCAGTCTGATTCACACATGAGAACATGTAAGAGTCAATTTCCATAAGGAGATGGAAGAGTGGATATGTATGCGCCTGCTTCCATAACAGCTGCAAAAAACACACACAGACATATCTTACAGCACTGAAGGCAACATGAATTTCCATTTATGTTCCCTGAAAAATATAAAAGTAAAGTGGCTTAAGAATAAAACGTTTGTTAAATTCTTCATTTTTATTGCTACATATCTTTAAACATTTGCTTTATCTTGTCTTTAGTCTTTGTTTTGAGGTTATTCTTAAACAGCAATTAATATGTATAAATATCCCTAAGGTAAAAAACACATAGGACAAGTACTGTGAGATGATGAGAGAAGGGCAGTGCTAACCCTCGTCCCGGGATTGACTCAGTCCATCTTGCATTGAACTCGCAGGCCCACAGGCTGCCGCTCACTACAGCGGCAGAGCGCGTACCGTCTCCCGGGAAGGGGTTCTCGTCTCCCGGGAAGGGGTTCTCGTCTCCCGGGAAGGGGTTCTCGTCTCCCGGGAAGGGGTTCTCGTCTCCCGGGAAGGGGTTCTCGTCTCCCGGGAAGGGGTTCTCGTCTCCCGGCTGGCAAAATGTCCCTCTCCTCCTTCCAGCCCTACAGCCTCCTGTCAAAGCCCTCCTCTCTCAAGACATCTGCACCTTAGTTTTTTTCTTATGTATTACCTAAATCTCAGTCAGGATGTGTAATTTAGAGGCTTGATACAGAGGATTTATATTGAAGAGTTTCGAGCAACAGAACTGATAAATGAGTGATCCATTTAAATATTTTGTAGTAGTGTGTCTCATCATTAAAGAATACTACAGAAGTAATACACGGAATAGTTGTACTTAAAAACTGACCATGTTAAGCACAAACCCCATGCACCTATTATCAGTAACTAAAAAAATATGAGTTCTTATTGGGATGAATAAAAGGGATCTTTACTTTTGTAAACTCATTTTAACATTCTTCTTTTCCTTAGAAAATACAAGTTATAGTTCTGCAGGTCCCAAATGCCCAATTTGCCTGCAATTAGTTTAAACGAGTTGTATGTCAAATCAAAATAAGGCACAAATTTCTAGATATTATTTTAGTTTTACTAATGCTAGAGTCATACTTAAAATGGCTCTAACACTAACACTTAACTCACGCACCTAAAATAACTTGAAAGCCCTAGAATAGGCTGGAACTATGCTTTCCAGTTTGTTCCTGAATATATATTTTTTTTTATGTAAATGCAAACAAACCCCCAAAATATGTTTTTGTTCATTACTGCAATACTGGCAACAAGCTCACTTCAGGCAAAGATTAGAACCAACTCCTGAATAAAAAATTCCCCTGTATGGAGATAACCTTTTACTAACACAACAGTGACATGCTTCCAGCCAGAATTATTTGAAGTATTTGAGTACACTCAACTTACTAAGTACACGAAACTTATTTGTTGCACCACTTCAATTATTAGAGGCACTCGTGTCTTCTAAAATATAAGTGGTCCACTTCATACAAAATATTTTAGCATCTACAAAAGTTTCATCTTACAAGAAATTATTTAAAACTACTACTGATATGAAGAAAAATACCCCTATAAACAAACAGCAGTGAAAAATGATGCACTTATTTGTTTACCAAGCAATGCAATGGAATGACAAATCACCCTTTTTATCTTCTTTTAGAAGTTTCCTATGCTCAAGGCGCAGATTACCTGGTGGTGTAATTCGCACAGTAGATCGCTCCAGAGTAACCTGCTGTTTGAATGCCCTCAAATGGTCATTATCTGATGAAAGTTCAGCAGAGTGTCACCTACTACTTAGTCCACAAAGCAAAAGGCTACACTACTGCATTAGATCTCCTCTAGACCAATCCATCCTGTACAAAAGGGAGGTTTCTCTCCTTTCCACCCTACCTCCATTTTAAATACCGCCTTGTGTTCTTTCATATTGCTGCCACCAGCTTGCAATGCTTACACAGCCACTAACACACAACTAATACTTCTCCTTTACTGAAGGAATTATTAGCTGTGGAGCAACATGATCTAATGGGTTAATGCACCATTTTTACGACTTCTAGCCTGGAGGAGGAATTAATTTCAACTTTAGAGATCTGCAGGATGCAAATGAAGGACACTATCTTTGAGCTGCAAAACACCAGTGCTAATCTTAATTTGTTTTCCTCATAAAGAGTGTTTCTAAACTTGCCTTCAGAAAGACAGCCTTCATAATATGAAGAAAATTAAGGCTGAAAAACTTCCACATTGAAAAATAACATGTTAAATAAAAATTATTTTTTAATATCTGTCATGATTTCCTTACATGTTCCCCTTCCTTCGCTTCCCTTAGACTATTCCCTCACTTTTTAAGAGATGGCTTTTGAGCCTACAGAACATGAGAAGTTCTGGGGAAGATGAATTTGGAGGAAATTCTTCAAGCAGTTTGCTTGTCATTTTGGCTACTGTCTTCAGTTTTAAAGAAATGCAATTCAGATCAAACCTAAATTGAGCTGTACCACAAGATGACCAAGTGTTGCTAGGGCTGATTTTTATTAAAAACAAACAAAACCCCCTAGAAACTGATACTTTTGTCTAGTTTTCAACTATGCTTTATAATGTTTAGTGAAGGTCCATTAATGTTTTTAAGTCTAAAGTCTAATGAATCAACCACCTTGATTACATTTTCCCCTAAAAGTATCTTTTTTAATTCTTGTAGCTATAGTCATACTGAATCTTGACTTTCCTATGCTGGATTTCCATCATTATGCTTATCAAGTCTAGAGACAGAATTTTCATACAGAATCTTACATCAAAGTGATTAAACTCACTTAATACTCTTCACAAGAAAAGCTGCAAAAAGGACTTCTATTTATTTTTATTTATTTATTTATTTATTAAGAAAACACTAAGTTCTTACAGAACAAAAATGACTGGTTTTGGTGCACACTGTACGTAACTGACCAACCAGCATAAGTTTGTAAGACTTCTCTGTATTTGTCAGGCACAAAAAAAAAATCGTATTATTAAGAGACTTTATGCAAACATTTTTTGCACATCAGACATGAATAATAAGCCTTTTTCAATTGATTTCATCACTTCATTACTGGATGACGTTACCTAATAACAAGCTTTACCCTCACTGAATATCAAAAGAAGTGGTTAAAGTTTTACAGTAAAATCTTATATTCAGGCAGCCAGATATTAAATTGTGTAAGAAAAAGAATTCCTTTTATTAAGGACTAAATTTGAACTTCCCAGCTGCAAGGACCTACACATGCTATGTATCACAGCAGGCCTAAAATCCCTCAACAGAAATTCGTACTAAAGAAGGAATGACAAGGATTTATATGCCTAAATTAAAGCAGACAGGAAAGGAATAGCAAAGAACCTGCAACTCATTCTGATGAAAAAGAGAAAGATGAGATTATCATTCATGAATGATACCTTTCATGGAAAAAAATAAGGATGAATACAAGGATGATACTCTGAATTTTCTGCCAGAAAGAAAGCAAAATGGAACCAGACTGAAAAAACAAGACATCAGTACACATCTAATTACTAAAAGCTAAGTGAATTATTTTAACACTACCTTCATATTACCAACGTTTTCCTGACAAAAGGGTGTTATATAGTTGTAAGAGAGCCTATTTTAGAATCACTGACTTCCGGATCTGAGAAGCTGCTGTCATACAAAGTCTTTCAAGATTTAGTTTAGAAGACTTTCTTTTACCCTTTTAAGTACTTTTACAACCCCAAAGCTGTCACACATACTGTCCAGAAAGGAAAGATGGGCTGAAGGGGTGCCACACTGGAGCTCCAAATGCGTGACTCTTTCTAGCAATGCCAATTCTCTTCGTGATCTGCAGCAAAGTTACATATCTAGCCTAGATACTCTATTGCTCCACGTTTTTGATCACAGAAGCAAATAATTTTAGGAACAACAACTGTGATAAAATGAGAAGAGTCTTTCTTCAAATAAAGCAAAAGGTCAATTAAAAAGGTTATAAACCACTAATTCAGCCTATGCCCCTCTGCTGTGACAGGCTTTTAGAACAGGAATATACACAGATTTATCCTTCAGTCTTGACTGGAAGCTTTATAAGCTCCCTGTTTATCCTGATCAATTTTATTTCCAACATTTTCACTGTGAGAGCAGCTTAAATTCACAGCAGAATTTTATGTGAACTTCAGATCTGTGTTACAGCACATCAGTATGAAGAACAGCGCAAAAGCAACTCTGGCTGGTCAGTTTTATGAACGTGGGCTTAGAGAATGAAGAATATTGTTTACTGTTATTGTATGTTATCCTCTAACTAGGCATTCAAAATTCTCCAAAAACAAGAACAGATCAAACCCATTGTTCTAATTTAAAAAACAAAATACGTTGGAATTTTAGAAATCAGATTTTATTAATTCCATCCTTTTACAATTACGTGAGATATTCCCTGGACAAACTGTTTGTAAGGCTGTCCTTCAAAACATAAAATCCATCATATCACATCCCTCCAAAATTAAAGACATTTTAAATAAAGAGTAAAAAAGAGCCCTTCTTTTAAACACAGGAACATTAAAGAAAATTGTTTTGAGAATAAACGGACAAGGATATTTCATACTCATTACGGAAAAACAAAACAAAAACAAGCACTTAACACTCTTAAAGTGATGCAGTAATAACGGGCTTATACACAAACTTAAAAAGTGGCACAGATAGTTCTTAAAGCATCCATCTTTGGTGGATAACAGAAGAAGCAGGAGCTAAACATGTAACTTGTATTTAAAATCGACTTGGACACAGTCTCTCCTATTTCCATATTAATCAGAGAAACACTAAACAAATGTATAGAATGTATTACTGATGCATTAAGAAAAAAGGTTTATTTGTAACAATACAGTATTAATATAGAGTCATTATGGTAATCTCAGCTGAAGTGCAACTCTCAGCAAGAAACAATTTCTCTGAACCTCACTCTATGCCCCCCAAAAAACAAATCAAAACCCCTGGATACATAAACACCTTAATGTTATACACCCACCTTTAATAAGTTATTTTGTTACGCCTACCCAAATTTATTACTTGATTTTCCAAAAGGCACATCAAAATCAGTAATAGAACTCATTCCGAATGTAAGTTAACCTGTAATTTAATTGTCCATTTGGTTTTACCTGTTTAATATGAGATATGGTGGCATCTCGAGGGACATCCAGGTTGATGTAGATTCCAGTGGGCAATAGGAAGTCCACAGATATTGAGCCATCAGCACCAATCTGTGAATCCACTGCCCAGATGTCAAGGCTGTCTGTCACGGCAGGAGGCATTATGGAATCTCAACAATATCATAACCACATGGCCTTAGGGGAAAAAAAATAAAATCAAAATTCAGTATACTTCACCTTCTACAATTAGACACACATTTTAAAGTCTTTGGAAAGTTTACGTAAGCCTGCTTGTGCAGCTCAGCTCACATGTCTGGGGTCTCAAATGCCAGTATTGCAAACAGGTATGTAAAGTTTCAGTCATTAATTCTATTTAGTATAGCAAGAGTACTTGCTCAGGTAAAGTACTTCTGTTCAGGTGTTTATATGATTAAGAATAAGTAATAATACAAAAAAAAAAAAAAAAAAAAAAAAAAGAAGCCTAGCCAACCCAATACACCAGCCTAACCATTTCTGTTTCAAATAATAGTCAGAAACTTCTATAGGAACCATTAAAACTTCCAGATGAACTGTAACACAAAACAATCAAAACTGTTTGTGAAAAGACAGATCATCTGCTACGAATTCAACTCATTGTGAAAACTACTTCCACTGCGGGGTGGAGGGAAAACCACTGTGCAATCTACTTCAATTCACTTTTCTTTGGCCTCTTGATTACTCGTCCCTTACATTTCAAATCATTTCTTAACTACTCTTAATACTACTTCTGGCTTTTCTGACCTTCTAAGTCTTCTATTACCACTCTACGGACATGTTTTCCCTCCAGCCACTGCTCACTGAAGTATTAACCTCCTTTTCATCCATCCAGTGCTTTTCAGCTGACAAAGCAATGAGAAGTGTTGTAGGAGACTACTGTAAACCACTTCTCCAGTAAAGACAGAGCAACTCACCTCTGCACCTTTTCTGTTCTTGGTGGACAATATGGGGTAAGGAAACTCACCATTTGTAAAAGATAAACCAAACTGTGCAACACTACTACAACTTCCCTCCTGCTTTTGTTTTTATCAGTCCTTCCCTTCTCTTCTGTTTCTCCTTCCCGCTCTGCCATCAGGCCTGGTCTGCTTTAACACAAGGTATTTCCCCTACTACAACATCAGCTGAAAAAGCAGAATTTAATCAATTCAGTGAGCTGCTGTCCTTTGTAGCATCCCATAGCAGATTCATACATGCTCTTTGATGCAACTGCTTATCAGGAAATGAAAAAAAGCACAAAAGCTTTCTGAAATCCAGTCACTCCTGGAGACTGCACTGCTAAAAAGTCAATATTTGACATAGCATAATTTTTCCCTGTGTTAAGACATCACGCAAAATTCGTTATTAAAAGGTAATCCTTTCTAGAAGTGATAACATCATAGGTATAGCCAAATACAATGCAGGATTCCTTAACTTGGTCATGCAGTAGAATTATAGATAATCATCATGCTGTGCAACAAAGTTAAACATATATGCAACACATTTATGAATAAAAGTTTTCAAAGCAATTTATTACTAGGTTTGGGCTCCCCCCTCCCAAAGCAAGCAACTCGGAAATCTTTTCCTAGCGCACTGTAGTTGAACCCACCACAGAAGTCCAGGAGATTGACTACATCATTTTTCACAAAGGTGCATCATCCCCCTCCCTCTCCAGCTTCTTATCCTTTTTGTTTATAAAATAGATTGGTTTAGGCTCATAACACCAGCTATTATATCCAAACACTATGATATGCAGCAGTTAATGCTTCATTTACAAGAAGTTAAATTAGTTGATATTCCAGTTTCACACAAATTCAACTCAATTTAAAACTATAAATCAAAAACTGGAAGACCTTTAAATCAAGTGATACACTGTCATATGAATCATCATCTTTACTGACAACAAGGATACTAAAGTGGTCCCTTGGAAAGTCTCTTTTGTAATCTTCTGCTTGATACTGAGAGTTTGCATTGAAATAAATAAATAAGCAAGCATAGGGCAAAGCTGAACATGCTTACAATGAATAATAATGTATGCCTGCAGCACAAAACCAATTACTATTTATTTACAGTTAAGCAAACTATTAATATTTTGTACACATTAAAGTCTGTCGAGTGCTAACTATTTTACTGATCATCTTTTTTTAAACAAATAGTACCATTTAAATCAGCATTTTAAAATATCCACAGTCCATTTTTGCCTCATTCCTAAATACTGGTTTCCATCCCTTCACTGAAAATATATTTTAAAAGGGTTCATTTGACATTCAGAAAAATTCAGGAAATTAAAATCTCCAGTAGAGAAAGAGCTTTGTAATAAGTGGCTAGAGAAACTTCCTAACGCTTATCAGTCACCAGTAGAACAGCAAGCCCGAACACCGCATGGAGCCCTGCTAAATACCCAAAGCTGCTATTTGGTACTGCAGCTGTGCTACTATCAGCTTGCCAGTTAAAAGCTGGCTTAGATACAAAACAACATCCTCAAGTCTCATCTTTAACTGCCATGTAAATACACTGACTAATAAGACCCAAGTAATTTCAAAGCCTTTCCATTCAGCCTTACAGAAGCTGTAAGGACCCAAACACGACTGCTGACAACCCATCCTGTTACCACACCAAAGATGTGGCTCTCTTTTTATTAATATTTTCCTTGTACTAGCTAAAAGAGAACAACAGAATTTTCTTTAAAAAAACAAAAAAAATCTTAACTTTCAGAAGACATTAACATGTAATGAAAAACATTTTTTAACTCTACTCAATAGAAGCAAAAAGTAGGGAGTTCCTATTATCATCATCATTATTGAATAATAGTTTCTTATCATTGGGTTCTCATTTACAATAAATCCACTCAGTTGCACCAGGCTGAACCAAAACAAGAACTTCTTTGGGCGGGGGGAAATAGAGCTGGTGACAAGAATAAGTCAGGCAGGAAAATATTTTATCTTAATTATCAGATCTTTACAAACCCTTCTCTTCACTCATCAATGGGTGTGGAGAGTTTACCACAGTGACTGGTATCTTAAATTCTGATGTAAATAAATAAATAAACAAAACCTAGTCTCTGTCATGCAACACAGACTACGCTATTAGTATAAGATGGCATCTGCTCGGAAAATCTTGAGAAAACAAGTAGTTACACATTACCAATCATTATATCTTTAGTAAGATATTATTTAAATGTGGTATCATTTGTTTTTGCTCATCCAGCTACTTCTACCCACAACATCTTGGCTGCAATTTTGTTGTAACTGACAATAGTAGTTACAGAAGAGTCACTTCAGTGATCTGAAACAAAAGCTTTTTCATATTTGTATGCAAACACCTGCATGCACACACACTAAGTCTATGCTGAGTTGCCTCCTTTAGCCATCATAGTAAACAGAAGTGGTATGTCCATTCCAAAGCATTAGTTTAATAGGTACAGTAGCAAGGAGAATAAAATTAATTGGTTCAATATGGTTATTTCATTCATAATTTCTATTTTAATTCACCATAATTCCTTTTTTATTTTCATCACCTTTTGGATGTTTTCCTACAACATATGCAATTGTTGAAACCAATTCAGTGCTTCAATGAGTTTAAGATGTTCAAAGAATTATGAGTGCTACTTATCTTCTAATGTAGAAAACGCAAAATATAGTTATAAAGTTCTTATTAGATATTCATTTACAACTGCTGACTTTCATAATAGACATCAGAAACCTTTTTAATCCCATCTGCATTTTCAGTAAGAAAAGGAAGAGTAATCATTAGCTAGTCTGAGCATGCTGGGAAGCAACTCTTGCTCTGAGGTACTTAACAGTCCCTTCCCCAGTGAAACAGGTTAGTGTCTCTTACAGTCAGTGTCCAGTCACAAATGTGGTTTCCACCAGCAGCCGACGTCACAGGGGTCAAGCGAGAGCAAGCATTTATACCGAGAACAGCACTGGCTGCCAACATGAGACGGCTGGGAGCATGAGTCATGGGCTGAACTGTAAAATGTGCAGCGGCGCTAGTGCCTAACCAGCAAGCTCACATCCAGTAACCGAAACAAAGGCAGAAAGCCATCTGGATCACGAGCCGTAACACAAGAGATTTTAAACAACTTCCAGCTAAAGGGAAAAAAACAACAATCAAAATAATAATAAAAAGCTATTTCAGGCTCTCAACCTCATGGCTATTCTTGTCTACTGTCATTGTGAAAACAACTTCTCATACAAAAGAAGGAAGTAATTAAAACAGTACTTAAGCTGGGCAATTCAAGTATCTAATCAATAATTATTTGATAGTGGTATAGCTCAATCCTAAATGCTTTTCTAAATTACAGGTATGTAGTTTTGATAGCACAAGAAACTTCCTATAAAGTGTAAATTTGCTCTGGACTTTGAGCTATGCATTTCAGATTTTTTATATATTGATATATCTATCTATCTCAAACTGCTCAATTTGTATTTTAATATGCTGCCAGTCCTGAAAGGGGTTGCTAAGATACACAGAAATAAATGAAAAACAGATTAGTAGAACATCTCTAGGAAAAGAAAGAGAGAAAGTCTAACTCTGATCTTTGTATTTACATGTTTAATGCACACAAACAAGGAGCCCTGCAGCCAGTTATATCAAACCGAGACAGCTAGTTTCAATTTTTCCATCCATAAAACTATGTAGCTGGTATGAGTATCAAGCATTAAGACTGAAGTGGAACAACTACCACTTCAAGTTTTCAGCATCTGGACCGTAAACCTCCACACAATGCCATAAAAGGGTTTTCATAACACCCTCAAAGTGAAGCTATGCAATACACCAGTCTCACGGGTTGCTAGAGAGAACGTCTCCAGCCTCTCTTCTGTTCACCCCACTCTGCGCTCCCCAGTTCTGTCTCCCTCCCTTGCACCCACGTCAGCACACATCAAGCCTCTTCATACACAGGTCCAGCTTATTATTGAAGTGAAAACAACATATACTTTTCTTTCAGGTTATTGAGTTGAATCAAGTCACAAAGGGATCTAATGAGTGCCTGAGCTTGCAAGAGAAGGAACGGAAGCAGGATCTTCTCTTCTCCTTAGCAGCAAGCCTCCAGATTGTGCCACAGCATTTCAGGCAACTAAAGCCTCAAGGTGCATGTTGACAGCTGGCTAAAACTGATGTAAGGTCATCCTGCCCTTTCTGTTCAAGAGGGCCTTCAGACCATGTAAACACTTAGGCAACCACACAGTCAGCAAAATTACAGAGCTCATCCAGCTGAGATCTTGGCATTTCTTTAAGTTATTTTTTCAGTGAAAACAGCTTTCTAAGCAGGCACGCTGCACGAACACAGAAAGGCGGTGGTGGGAACACCCAGTTGGGAACAGGGCAGGACCATCCCTTCTGAGAGCAGCCTGGAGTCTGAGTAATTAAGCCACACTTCAAAACACACTTTCAGGTGCTTTCAGTTGTGAGAAAAAACACCCAAATAAAAGACAATTAAAATATTAAATGCCTACATTAAAATGAATACCTTACAGTAACAGAATTTCAGCTAGGTAAAAGGGGAGGGAGGGAATCAAGTGAACCATACAGCAAGTTAAAGATCTTCATCACTTATTTCTTCTGTAAATACTCACTTCTCTTGTCACTGTTTAGCAACAGACCAGACTGTTTCATCGCAGAAGCAATATAAGCTATTTTTACCTTCATCATGGATTTCCACAGTATGTAAGAATTTCCTCTGTGAAATCAATGGGAAAGTCACAGAATTGAATTTTGTCATCTCTCTGCATTGCAACCTTTATCACATGATAATCAGACATTTAAAGTAGGAGAGACCAGCCAATGAACCATGGACTGTGTATGGCTTACCAGAACAGCCACGTGCTCACAGATTTTTTTGCTGCTGTTTTTAAAAGGACTTGC
This sequence comes from Apteryx mantelli, assembly GCF_036417845.1. Lineage (NCBI taxonomy): Eukaryota > Metazoa > Chordata > Aves > Apterygiformes > Apterygidae > Apteryx > Apteryx mantelli. The sequence continues at coordinate 24,909,821 of NC_089986.1, read as the reverse complement.
TATGTCTATGCAGACTGAATGAATTGCTCCAGTACTAACAGTTTAATTCCAGAAATCAAGAAATCTTGTAGCCTTTTCTTCCCTCACAAACAAAACCATACTTTAATCACCTAACCAAACAGGCCACAGGGAGGTTGGGAACAGCTACCAAGAGCAGGCGGCTTCCTACAGAAAAGTTAATCCAACATGCAGTACAGTGTTTGTCAATGTCTAAAAAGTTCCAAGAAAGATGACTGAAGTAAAATGCATGTGTTTTTGTGAACTGTAGTTCACTCCATTTTTTCCCCAAGCAAAACACCAGACTAGAAGCATGAGTGCCTGGGCTATATAGTATAGGTACAAACCATCACCTTTGTACATACAATGTAGCCAAAACTTCTGGCAAGTGTCAGTCACAGGCAGAACCGCTGGAACATTTCACAACGCTAATTAACAAAACGCATGCACTCAGTGTTCCAAGACTTATCTTTCAGACTAAAGGATCAGTAGGGTTTCTGAAGCTGTACGTATGAGTTGGGTTTATGTTCACATACTAAACCATCCACTCAGGAGTTCATCTGATTTGGCGGAGAAGGTAGGTGAGACCAGTTTGCGGCAAACTCCATTCTACGGTGACTACATCTGTGACTGGAACCTTGCAAAAGGGAGAGCAGGGGTTGTTCTGTAACTTGTGGTGGTCAGATACCGGAGCAGGCTGCCCAGAGAGGCTCTGGGGTCTTCATCCTCAGAGGTGGTCAAGACCAACTTGACAAAGGCCTGCGCAACTTGATGAGAGCTGCTTTGAGCAGGAGGGTAGACTAGATGACCTCTGCAGGTCCTTTCCAACCTAAATGAGTCTACGAGTCTACAACTGAGTTTTTAATGTTAATAGAAAAGGTCATTAAAATATAAGAATAACTGGTGATACATACCAGAAGTTAGTATTTCAAGGTACTGACTACATTCTGCTTATGGAGACATGAATGAATTCTCTGAAGCTAAAATTCAATCTATAAATTTAATAGTAATCCATGTATAACTCCAGCAAAGAGAGCAGAAAACAGTATTATTGTATACTGAAAAGTTATAACTACTTATTTAAAAGGAAGAAATTTACAGCCATCTCAAGTTCTGAACAGTAAGCTAAAATTAAAAGGAGTTGAATGTTTTTACACCGTTTTATATTGTTTTTCCTCTTTCCATCATCACCTCTTCTAATTTCTCCATCCCTCTTTACCCCTTAAATTGTATCTCAGAAAATACCACTGTACATTTTAAGTGATTTAGAAAGCTCCTGGCATTCATCCAACATAACTGTGTTAGAATGTCAACATCATTTAGTTATCTTCTAGGCAGGAAGAGAACTGTGTTGGTTTAGAGATATTGAAAGAAGAAAAAAATTAATACAATAGGAGGAGGAAGCAAATTAAATGTTTTTGTCTTTTTCCCCTCTGCACTGCCTTCCTTTTAGAAGCTAGATGAAAATTATTTTACATCCTTTAAAATAGTTTGTCATATTAGCAAAAGACTATAGGCATTAAAAAGCACTCACAAATTCACATGGATCATTAAAGTTATCAACACTCAATATTAATCTGCGTCAGGTAAGTTCTTCCAAAACCAACATACTGAAGAACAAGCACCAATTCTCAAATTTCATACTGTGTTACTAAGTTAGAAATTCTCCTTTACATGTGAACTTGCTACAAGTCCCCTATCATTTATCCTCTGATGTGTATTTTTCTGTTATTTTAAATTGAAAGAACAGTGTCAAATCCAATGCAACATTGATATATTATCCAAAAGAACTATCAAAAAGAATATTCAATAAAAGACAAGTAAAGGAAGCTGCAAGGAAGCTAGGAAATATAAACACCCATATAACATAAAATGTTAGAGGAAAATTCTGACATGCTCATTTATATCCCATAGCATCTAATCCCCTGGAAGCCTCATAGCACCACAACACTCTAGACTTCAGACAATTATTTAGAAAAGATTTTGTACATCTGAAATGATACCACCTATTCCTGAAACGTGATCGTGGTTCTCTCAAATGAAATATATTACCCCAAACGGATACCAAAAGGTTTTTTGCTGGGGGAGGGCTGAAACCAACACACACATGCACACACACACGCCCCTGCTGTGTATCAAAAGGTTAGTTCCCGTATGAAGTAAGTTACACTTAAGCCACCTCTTTCAAACAGATGCACATTTTAAGGCTGCATAAATATCTGTAACTCCTCTGGTTAAATGGCATTTGCATTTGTTAAGCTTTAGAATAGTCAAATTTTTGAACATGAAACTTGATTTATTCTTCTTTTCACTGAAAACATGAATATTTACATAAAGGACAAAGATATCGGGAACTAGCTTGTTTTGATTAACTAAAAGCAAAGGGGATTCTACTTACCCAGACTTTTACTTAGCTTTGTATAACAAGTTATTACAAGTGTTAAGCACCACATTCCAGGATGACCACCACTGCAATCAATACAGCTTTTTATTTACTGCTTGCTCTGTCATGTGGCAGTCAAGGGGCTAAAAAAAGTCTTGCAGCAGTGAAAGCAGTTGAAAAGGGCCACCCTATCCAGACACACAGGAATAGTCTTTAAACAATATCTTACTGTCCAGAACAGACTAGATGACAATCTGACCACAGTAATTTTCTAGGAAACAGCAGCAGCAGCATATCACATAGTCTAAGCAGGAGAAACACTAAGCACTTGCACAATATAATCTTTGTAATCATTTTTCTAACTACGTAAACATCTAGTACTATAAAAAGAAGAGCAAGACATGAAGGAAACATTTGAGAACAAATAAGGGAAAAGAATCTAGCAGCAAAGATGGAAAAGGAGTTGGGATATGCAGGAAGGGTTATGTTCTATGGAACTTAAAAGAATAAAAAAAGAACAAAGGGAAAACTATTCCTTCTTCACATTGGAAAAAAATTCAGATTTCTTTGAAGACCCTGATGAAGTCGAGTATATACAGTAGAGCAGCGTGCCAGCTGGTGGCTCTGTAGAACTATATCCTCTTCTATTCCTGAAATCACAGCAAGATCACAGCTGCTGCCCCAGCCTACAAGTTTCTAGGTCCAGAACGACTGTTCTACAGTCAGGAGACTAGCAGTGGTCTCAGCAGTTAAGCAGGACTCCCAGCCTGCTGACGTCCACTATATTCACACCAACTCTAACAGAATCACCTCAAACACTACCTTTTCTCTCCTAAGTCACCATTCCCTACATGCAATTTCATGTTATCCCTAGCTCACTCTGAGGGTGGTCAGTAGTCAGAAAAAGGCCTGCCCATGCTTTCTGCCCTCCTTCTCTATTCCCCACCTCCCTAGCCTCACAACAACAACAAAAAAAAGCAACACAAAAAAAACATTATTAGTTTTCCATCAAATTAGGGACCAGCCTGACTCACCCTGTGGGGTCAGGCAGGCACTAGGTCTGAAGGAAGGGTGGGGTGAGGTAAGAACACTACCATCCCCATTTGGCAGGAGCCACAGAGATGAAACCAGGTGTCATGTGAAACTGCAACCCCGACCTCTACAAAAGTATTGTTTAAAGGTTTAACATGACATGAAAAAACACCTAGGCCAGGCAATGCATAGTAAGAATCCCATTTGCTGTTCACTAGAACTCACAGGCCATGCAGGATAAATATTAGCAACTGTCTTTTAAAGATGAAGTCTAATGCATTGACAATTAAAGTTTATTCCATAGATTATTTCATACCATGCCACTGAACTTCCTATATACCCTAAAGGGTGAAGCCAGTCAGGATTCTGGCCTTCGACAACTGCGTAGGTGGATTTTAGTCTAAACCGCATACAAATTTAAATAGAAATACAAACAACTTGATTGTAAATACTAATGCTTAAATCAGCAAAGCTAAGATTTTTCCACTACAGGAATTATGGTTATTTTTGTAAAAAGCAAAGATTTTAAGTATTCAAGACATCTATAGTGCAGCCTGGGAAGTTATTTTTAAAAGATCATGAGTTACTATAAATATTTCCTAGCAGTTTATTTCAACTGCCACATGAGCTGGTCCTATGGAATGGAAAATTAAGTGTCCATTTAGTCAGGATTCCTCTAGAAATCAGAATAAAAATATCACCAGATATTTTTAGAAAACTAAATATCTATAGAAAACATGCAATGCCATATTTAAATGTCACTCCCTCACAGTGCTTAGACTGGTACCAAAACAGCAATCTCAGCTAACAAGTCTAGATTCTCTCATTCTCCTCATGAAATATAGCTATTTTTTCCACAGATAAAGATAATTGTTTGCATATTTTCCACAGCCCCTGATTATTTTGTCTCTCTTTTGTAGTTTTATTTCTGTGTATTACTCTGCTGTACTCATGGCAGTATGCACTAAGTTTTAAAAACTGAAGCCAAGACTTTTAAACCACAATGAATGAAGTTTCTACTTTGATATTAATGCCTCTAAACAAAAGTGGCCCAGTTTTCAAAAGATGCTGAGCCCCGAAATTTGCAGTTGACTTTAGCAGGACTTGAGACATCAAAAAACCCACAAACATATTAACTGGCTTCAAATTAAAATTTAATTTAAGCTACCTGCCTTGAGAAGGGGTTAGATGACCTCCAGAGGTCCCTTCTTAGGTAACTTACTCTATGATTGCATGAAAACAATTTAAAAATTAGCATGTAAATGAGATTATCGTCTTTAGAAACTTTTTCCTGCAAGAGAGGTCTACAGATAGAGAATAGCATTTTTTAAATAGTATTCTAGCCTTGGAAGTTTTATCAGAACTGGTTTGAACAATGAGGATAAAAGGAAATTACTTCTTACATATGCTTCTAAGATGTACAATTTAAAGGAGGTAGCGAAAAAATACAACAGTAGGAAGGCATCAGCCATTCTTCTCAGGCAAGTAAATTGAGTTCCCGCTCCCTCTAAAGGTTATTCACAATGAACCAAGCAAACAGATAAAACAAGTCTCAGGCTTTTGGTAGACTTTAGGTGTTTCACAGAGAGCACATCATTTCTAATGAAACAAAGTACAAAATTAGCACAACAGCTTCTCACAGCTATCATGAATACCCTTTGCCCTATCTTGAAATTTCTTCAGAGATCTTGGTAAGTTTTCAATAGCAGCAGGCAGAGTGGGATCTGGTGTGAGGACCAATTCTGCATCACATACTCTAGGATAGTGAAGTGGGGCTGAAGACCTAGGAAAAGACTAGACCTGGCTAATTCACAACCTAGATAATTTGCCTTTGATAATCTAGATCACTGCAGATATTTTATATACTTGGGAAAGTTTGGCATGAAGCGTTAGAATATGTCAAATTCTGTTTAAATGTCAAACTCTTCAGAGCTACCCTTTTTTTTTTTAATAAAAAGAATCTACTAAACATTTAAATACTGAGATGGTCATATATTTTTAACTAAAGAACTTTTCTTAATCAATCATTTGTAGTTGTTCCATTTAGTGCTTGAATTTAGTGCCTAATACCAGGTTCACAGCAAAGTCTCACAGCACTGCTTCAACATCACCACTGAAGTGGAGCAAGCCAAGGCTTTAGGAGGAGGTAGCTAGCTCCTGCTGAGAAAACTCTCCCCTTTCCTTCTGATCCCAGCTGCGCAGCCCCGTTGCTGCCCTTGCATTGAAAGCCCTGCTCCGACTTCAGGGTGAGCTACTTTCAGAAGCCAAAATGATGAAAAATGAAGTATAACAAAAAGGGTGAATGAAGTTGGCACAAAGGAGGAAGAAGTGGATGGCCAGGCAGTAGGGTGGGCAAAGGAAGAAGAAAGATAACCCAGAAGAAAGACTTCATTTGAACACAGGTAAATCTGAGATGGTTCTCTGTAGAGCTGCATAACTCCTTGGGCCAGCAAGGTGAAGATGTAAACAGAAGCAGGATGAGTGATGGAGGACATAGTGACAGTTTCTTCAGCCCCAGGGTCACCTTGACACTTTACAGCTCTTAAGCTCATTATAAAAAGTGTCAGTGAAACTACAGGCCTAAAAGTCTGGCTTTGTAACAGCCCAAGCCAATCTAAAATCAGTGCTGTAATCCCACCCACTGTCCTGCCAGCAGCCCAGCAAAAACAAAAGTGAGAGTTTTCTGCTGGTTCAGCTCACTGGGCTTGCTCTCCACGGGGAGAAAAATAGGTAGCAGCAGAGCTGCTGCCAGGGGGGAGCAGAAACACAGAGCACGGGAGAGGGCACAAGTGCTGCAGCTAAGCGAGATCTCTTCAAACAGATATTTGAACTGCTCAAACACCATAGTCAAGACAAGGAAACCCTGTTTTCATGAGACATGAAAAAAAACGTAACTTTCACTGATCCTTCAATGAAACATTTTTTTTTTGTCCCCTACAAAAGCACTCCTTCCTCCTTAAAAACAAGGAAAGCAAAACAAAAAACCCACCCTGACACTACCGGCGAACTATTGCTGCTGGATCTCTGTAGTTGCTCATTGTGCTTTTAACCCTTTTATTTTGATTTCTACATTACAAGAGGCAAAGCTGTGACAGAACCAGGTAAAAACAGTACTAAACAAGAATGAGTGCACAGTTTTAAATACAGGTTAGGATTTACAATTTTTATATATTTACTTACTTCAAGGATTTTAAAAGTTGGCTAAATCCAGTTTCTACTAAGATGCTTTTGTTATACCACCATTACTGGAAATTCTTCACCTAACTCTAGAAAAAACATTAACTAGCCTGGTACCTAATTCTTTCCACTACCATATACTTTTGCAGGATTTGGTATCCAGCTGTACTCACTTCTCCCACTGTCCAGACACAGACTGCCAACATCCAGTCCCTTGGCACAGTGAGGCACGTACCAAACGTGAACTACAAGGCAGGATATTAGGTCCCTGGTTTACAAGTGCTTGCACACTTCACTTTCTTCTGTGGGATTCTCAAGCTGATTTTGAAAAGCACACAAGGAGTCTACACCACGCCAGTCCTGGCAGAAGAACTCAACGGCAATGAAACTGCCTGGAATTAACTTTAAACATCTTGGCCTGGAAGTTGGCTCCGGGTTGACTGTGCTTCTTTAAAAAGTAGAAGCTGCACACGTGTACAGGTGCGCACACACACACTGCTTCATCATTCAAGTAAGTATACGGAGCAGCCAAAGTTTCATTTGCTTGATCCCCATCTTTAATAACCTAAGGATGCTTGACAAGATGTGTATTATGTGTGTTTCAAAGTAAGCAATTAGTACAGCTTCTCAAATTATTGGGAGAGGGCCCTCAGCACTGAGATTCAATTAAGCTTACTAAACAATACCAAGAAGTCTGAAGGATACTAATTTTAATTAAATGGCATGTATACAAAATACAGAAATTCAGCACTCAAACACACATTCCCTCCCACCCACCAAAAAACAAGCAAAACAGAATCTCAGGTTGCATATCTGAACATAAAAACTTGGGTTTTTGTTCCGATTTCAAAAAGTCCATATAATGTGCCCGTTGGGAATCTGAAAAGGTGCATTAAGATTTGGGGCTGTGATTTTATTGATTTATATTGCACTAAGTAAATTCTGGTTTGGGTTTTTTTTGTTTTTTTTTTTCCCCTCTCCATTTATCCTTTCACCATACAGGAATTGTACAAGACTATCTTTCATAGTCCAACAAAAAAATATCAGAAAATATTAAATCAGTACTAATTCTGCTCTCTGGTGTTTTCCTTGCCTTTTCTACCACTCACAGTAATTACTTGTTCCACTATAAACGAGGAAGAAAGAAGGAGTAAACATTTCACTTACAAGAAACTTAAAAGATGTAAATGGTTAATATTTAATCTCCTGTCAAATTGTAAAAATAGACCTATAACATTGAATTTCACCAGCAGCCAATTAAATGTTTCATTCAGCTATTAAAATGTTACGCCTCTAAATTATGAGCTAGATGAGCTTCTACTACAAAAAAGTAAGATCAGAAATTGAGGTTTTCCTATATATAGATACCTCTTCACACAGGGAGTAGGAGACTCACTTTTCAATTATTTCTGATAGTTCAATCAAAACCTTTAGGAGAGAGAGTTATTCTCCAGCACAGACAGATTTTAGGTATCTAGAAAGAGGAGTTAAAAATAATAATAATAACCACCAGTGAAAAATTAATTAGGGGTGAATTTTTCTCCTAAAAAGAGGGCACAGTACAAAATACAAAGCTATCACATAAGCAGACTATGCTTAAGTTTCATTAACAGATGCCATGGATTCTAAGAGTTAGAAAGATGCCCTTTAAGGAGAAAAGAAAAATCAAAATTTTAAACACATCATCAGACTGGACATTCTTCTTCATTGGGTCAGGTGCTTACAGAGAGCAATTTGGTCTGGATTTCTGATCTGCATTAAGATGTGCAATTAGTTTTCCTGCATAACCAGCTCCAAGGTCACCCACTATAGCGAGACTCAGAAAAGTGCTTGCTCACAGCCTTTTGTAGTACAAACAGGATTGTTCAATGCTGAACAAGCACTGAAAGAAATCCAACAATTCAAGTCTAATGCAAAATTCTGGATAAATTTTATGTACCATTTTCATGACGCTAACTTATATAGACAACTTGAAGTATAATGCCATTTGAGGAGGAAAAAAATAATCATAAAAACTGCTCACTGTGAATACTTTTGTCATGAAGTTAAAGGTAATAAAGCTAAAAGTAGTCCTGGTCATCCATTGTAAGGTTCAAAAATAATTAGATCATTTCAGAATCACAGAATAATTTAGGTTGAAAGGGACCTCCGGGAGTCATCTAGTCCCAAGCTTGGTTTCAACTCTGAATTAAAGCATATTGCTCAGGGGTTTGTCCAGTTAATTTTGAAAGTCTCCAAGGACGGAGATCCCACAGCCTCTCTGGGTAACCTGCTCCAGTGCTTAACCACCTTCACAGTGAAGAATTTTTTCCCTTATGTCCCTCTGGCTTTGAGACTTCATGAGAACATCACCTTGCAATTGCAAAATACTAACTTTGTCTATTGACTGAAATCTGTATGAGCGTACAGGAATCTCTAAACAAAATTTTAAAAACAGCTTTTAAAAATATTTTTCCAAAAAGGATAAACTGGAATCAATTTTGACAAGAATTAACTTGTCAAAGTTAAGTGTATAAATGGCAAATAGGTATTATTTTATACAGACATTGAAACAGCTACCTGTATTTATCTTATATTGTCTATTAAGTTAGTGCAAGACAAAGAGCTTCATATGAAAGAGTCGATGAAAACTTCAGAGGTCACAATTCAAATACCAGATAATATGAGAACCTTTCAAGATTATGTTTACTAGCCACTTGACATATGACCCAGATCAGTATCTGATATAAATTTCTATGTGCTGATGTAAAATAGTAGCATTGGTTAGAAAAAGGGAACTAACACACATAATAAACTCTAAATCTATATTTAATCGAAATTTAAATATAATTTATTTCCTGACTGATTACTTTTGTTTTAAAGGCAAAATAAAATGTGTTATTCTAGCAGTTAGAAGCACTTCACAAAATTTTCCAGGTAGGAATAGTTTAGCTGGTCTGACCAGCTTTCACAGACATTCTCCTACCCAAATTATGACACCATGTACACATCCCTTTTTTAAGGAGAAGCCAAGAAGAGTCATTTCCTTTTGGCAATAAAAGCAAAAAGTCAAAATACTCTTCTTGTAAACTACAATCATTTTCCTCTACCCTTTCAGTTCTAACGGTCAGATTTTTTCATTCCTAACTATGTGTTCAAGTATATTCCCAATGACTTCTGTGGAATTACATTCTCACATATCACATAGCAGAAGTAAAATCAGAGTCAGACAGAAAATTATGCAATTTTTCCCCATTTCTAACCTCTTTGTTCTGGAGTATGTTCTACTTGCCAAGTTAGAGGCTATTCTAGGATGGAAGGACTCTGCCTCCTCCCCATTCAAGCTGTAACACTTTGCAAATTAGAATACAAGGTTGCTCAGGCTAAGGAGCAACAAGAGAAAATAGTCGTAGTCCAGTGATTAAGGCAGCTAATGGAAAAAGGAAAGATTCGGATATTTAATTGCCATTTTGAGGCTTAGTAGTTCACACATTTTTAGTTCAAACATTGCAAAATCTAGTAGATTTTCTTGTGCATTTTTTCATTAAGAAAAATGGACCCAGTTTCACAAAACATGGAATGTTCGTTTACTCCTGCTGAACAATTTAACCTCTCAAAAAGGACATAATAATTACCCTGTATTTAGAAGACTGATAACTATAATATCAGCGAACACCACGCAGGAAGTGTCAGAAGTGCAAAGTTACCGTGGAAAAACAATCATAGTTTCAAATTCCCTGGAAGATACAGGCAAGGCTTCAACATTTACCAGCAACTCTAGGGTTACAAGTAATCACATCTACACTAGGCCACTTCCGGCTCAAAAGCATACCCACAATACACAGGCGCCCGGAGAAGAACCCAGAGCCTACCTACATTTCCTAACATACAATTACTACCAACATGGCAGATGCCTCGTAAGGATTCCAAAAGAGCGTCCTTTACCAACCGATTGACTGAAATGAATATGCAGTTATTGGGTTTTTTTAATTTAACCATAACAAAATTAAATACAATCTAGTAACTAGGCTACTGACTTCATAAAGAAAAAATAAATAAACAAACTAATACTTACTCCAGAGAACCTGCTCCTGTTTCAGTCCGACTGTTTAGTGAAGTTACTTTCATTAAACATCTTTTTCTTCCTATTACTCTCGTTTTGTTGGAAGGTTCCACAAGATGACCTGAATGTGACCTAAGAAAGCAAACACCACATGTTATCAACCAAATGAGAAATTAACCAATTCATAGTTGGTTTACTAACTCCATGAACTTTTTTGTGCAGAAATATCTGATTAACCACACATTTTCATTCTCTTTGAATACTACAGTACCATATTCACATCACAATCTAATGATTAAACGAATCCTACATCCTCAAACTGTAACAGGTCACCAGAAAGAAAGAAAAAATGAAAAATATGGAGAAGATGCCATTTCTTCTAACAAAGTAGGTATCAAACATGAAGAAGTGCACTCAAATAGTCAAAGTTAAAAACAGAAACATTTGTTAGCTGCTATAAACAGTTTTTAATTTCTGTATAATCAATTTGGATTAAATCAACAAACGCCTATTGGAATTTAGGACAACAGAAGAGGAAAACAGAGCTGCTTTTGTGTTTTTACTCTTGTCTGTAAGCTGACTGACTTAAAAATAAAAGAGTGTAATACCATACGTAGGTTTGTGAATTGTGGAAAACTGGACCTGATGACACCAATAATCCCATGTTGCTATTCATATTTCAACCTGCAAAACAGCAGGAGGATGGCTCAATGGGTCTACTCTTTGCAGCCTCCTGCAGATGTGCAGGAAAGGGATCGCCACAGAGCCAAGACATTCTCCATGTAGCTCTACTTTGCAAACCAAACTCTCACCAAAATGAAACCAAACAAATGAAAAACCCCTTGAGAACAAAGTAGTGCAATTAGTTTGCACTGATATTATCTGCATGTTTTTAGGGCAAGCCACAAAACACAAGACACAACTACCTTTCTCCTCCCATTAACACGTCTTCACTAAATAGTCCACATTGATCTTATAGGAACTCACATACAGCACAGAAATCAGGAATGAGGCAGTGGAAAGGGCTAGTGGGTGGTCATTCCCCTGTGCCACACAGAGCAGAACCCTTCTAGAAAGCAACTGTGAAACAACTTAATTTTTCTCAGATTTGTGTGGGTGGGCAGCAACTATTTTTGCCTCATAGCCATTGAGGAAAACTAAGTTACTGACCCACATGCTATTTTTTGACAACTGCCTGCTGTGCATAAGGGTGTGAACTAGTCCAGAAATTTCTCATGATTAAAGCCTAAGAGCCTACATTAGGCAGCAGCCAAAAAAGAAAGACTAGAGAAGAACGAAGGGAGGCCTAACTGGGTTTAGAACTTGCAAGGATCCACTTGCAAGGATTCCACTGCATGGGAACTTGCCCATGACCGGTGGCCCCTGAAAGCAGAAACTGCTTACACAGCATGTCTGAAGACCCATACTCTAGGGCAGAAGTAGGCTGTTATTTTAACTAAAAACTGGATTCCCCAGGCTTCTAGAGGTCTGTGGATAACTAGTCAGTTGTTGACAAATCAGGATGGTGTTTCAGGTTCCCACAATTTAAATTCATGGGAAACCTATCAGTACCAACATAGCAAAGAACAGTGTTTCAAAATTACACGTGCCACTGCTGGGACATATGACATTATTTATCCTAAAAACAACTCCTGTCTCTGTAGAGCTTGGCAAACCACAGAGAAGGCTCCCAAATACAACATGGGAATCACTGGCAGAATGCACAATACTAATTTTCTAATATTAACTTTGATACACTTGAATAAATCATGACCTTATTTCTTCCCGATATTATACAACCTTCCCATTCTATTAAGTTCGTAAACAGGAACAATGTGTAACACAGATGTGTTGTCAGATTTGCTGAAAACAAAGAAAACTAAGGCACTAAGTAAAATAAAATGCACTCAGAAGAGAAAACAGGCAGCAGTACTAGTGCTGCAATTTCTGCTCTCAGCCTTCTCCTGTCTTGTTCTTTCCTTTCTCTTCTCACTACATAGTCCAAATCATTATCTGCAATGAGGGGGGCTGCTTGGCTCCTATCACGCTCCAAATCATTCCCAGAGTCAACCTTTTGTACTGTCTTCAACTGTAAGACACTGGAAAGGCAAGAGGAACTAATATTCCTCATGTCTTATTCAGAACTTGGGCAGAAATAAGACTTACCTGTTTTTGCACAGCAGTCAATGCATTAGTAGTCAACTCAAGAGCTAGCACATGCATAAAGTCTGAGAAATATCTAGGGTCCATAAATTGCACACATTCAGCAACCCAGCACATTGTGAATAGCTCCTGTCAAAGTTTATCAATTCGTATCTTCCCCACAGTCTACTGCTTGCTAGATTTCATTTCCCTCCAGTCCCAATTGCTCACTGTCCTCTGTCCTTCTACTCTCATAGTAGCTTGGGGGATTTCATCCATCTCTGCTGCATTTCAGACCTGGTATTGACAATACGCTTCCTGCTGATCCTCTGCAAGCAGCTGCATGCTGAGGATAGCCAGGAGAACGGCTAGCCCTCTGAACCTTAAAACATTTATGATGTTTGCAAACAAACCATTCACTACTATTTTCAAGTGTTACAAACAACTCTTGCCTTCATCTTGGGATGACAGTGCAGCTTTCTTTTTCTACCTTACCATCCTTTCTCATTTTTCAGACCAGTAGAACAGAAGTTACAAGAGATGGTTATCAATGTAACTGCAGATCACATCACAGTCAGCCTTTCAAATATCACTACCCTTTCTATCTTCAAAGCACAAGTGGAAAATTTTTCAAAGGTGGTGACTATATGTTATCTAACAGACCAAAGTACAAACTCTGCTGCACTGTTAACTAACAAACAGCTAGCAAGAACCTCAACTACATAAGAAACATTCATGCATAACCTTCTGGAAACAGAGAAAGGATCAGGAAGACTGTTAATAAGATTTTAGTATCTGCCTCAAGCAGTGAACACAAACTAGACTCTGATGTGCACACACCTCCTCCCCACCACATCGCCCTGGGGAATGTGGAAAAAATAAAACTGCCATTTGGACTTTTCCACCGGGGGTCTCCGTCATGAACTTAGCCAAAAACACAAAACAAAACCCCCTCGGGTGCTCGCCCTTTGGTCTACACCCACACCACTTCTACAGAAAGTACCAGAGACGTAACAGAAATTCTATTCCATAGCCGCTTACTACTTGAGAATCACGAGACAGCCTGCAAAACAATCTTTTTAATGAATCCTTTTATTACGCCTTTATGACACAGATACGGCTTTTATCCTAAGCATAAAAGGTTGTTGTTGTTGGGTTTGGGGGGGGGGGGGGGGTTGTTTGTTTGGTTTTTTTTTTTTTTTTTTAGAAAAAGCCTTGCAGTCCTATGAAATAATTCAAGAATCAGATAACTATATGGTGGTAATCAAAACTTTTGTAACAATACTGTAAAATTTTCTAGAGTTTGAGCTCTTTTAATCTCCCCCCTGTACTCTTCTTTACGTCCACAGAAACACTGATAAGCGTATGACAAAAAAATGGCATGCAAGGGAGGAAAGGGAGAAAAAACGTGCCACAAACCATTGCCTAAGACTCCCACATGGCATCTAACCTAAACCAAAACAATCATAAGCCAGGCAAGCAGGCCACACACACACAAAAACAAAACAAAAAAATCCTTCAGAAATAATGTAAGATGCTGTACAGCAATTACTGGGCTCAGTTTCCAGCCCTATGGCCTTCTCCCCTATAACAATTTCTAGACCTATCAGGCAGGCTCCCCTACAAATTCTGCCAGAACCTGCAGAGACACTGTGAGCGAGACTGCTCCAGGTTTGCAGCAGGTTAAGGAACTGTGAGCGGGCTGAATCACACGATGCAGCAGTTTCCTGACCATCTTCCTCTTTGCAAATCCATTTCCCACTCTCACTGCCACTGAGGGAGGCATCAGGCTCAGGGCTGAGAGCATTTGCAGATGTTGTGGACAGCTATACAGAGAAGCAGACAGCTAGGGTATTTTACAGCTTTTGGTTCACATCTTCAGCTACCTCAAAGCTGTCTCATGCATTTCATGCTCTCAATAGCACTGAAGACTGGATAAGCACACGTCAAGCTAAATTAACTGCTGTAGCATCCAATTGGCTGTAATAAAACTCTCTGTTTTACTGAGTCTGAGACAAGAAGAGGATTACTCACCAGACAAAAACACCAAATACTTTCAAATTAACAAGATACGAATGCTGAGGAAAATAAAGCAGTATGTTTTTTCTTTGCTTTCTCAGTCCTAAATTCCAGCAATAACAGGCACAAAGGTCTTCCAGAACTTTCTCTCTAAGTAATTAAGCTATTATGACTAAAGTCCAGGAATTAAAACAGTGAGAAAAAGAATTTCCCACAGTGCACATCTGGTTAAATCACAGCCACCTCAGACTTCCAGATACCACACATTTTAGTGTGAGCATTAAAAATGCCAATTACAGCTTGAACTTTGAAAAAAATGAGTTCCTACCTATTGCACAGTATTGTGTACAAGGTGACCAAAACACTAGAGCTGCACCTCATCCTCCTAATTATGTAGTGCCCATGGTCACTTCAGCAGGACTAGCCAGGTTTGACCTTTTAAAGGTGGCACCTTTATTTCTGCACTACTATCAAGAGACAAAATATTTTATCAATAATGAAGAGAGTGTACTGTTATATACACAGCAATGTTATTCCTCGTGTTCTACACTCATAGGTGTTTAGGGATGTTCAAAGACAATAATATCCTGGGGGCGGGGGGGGGGGAGAGGAATCAAGTCTCAGCCTTTTCTGAAGCGTCTCACTTAAAAATCCAGAACACAGTCGCTCTGTGCAATCCATTTATCTCATACAAAATCTCTTCAACCAAAACAAAATAGGCATATAGCCACAAGCTCTCTTCACATAAAAATACCCACAGAAAGTAAAAAACAAGTAGAGACAGAAACTGCAGATTACCTCTAAGCCAAATGAGTTGCATAAAGGAGAGCTAAGTCAGAACTACAAGTCAGTTTACAGCCCTAATCTTTCTTCTTAAGAAGGACAAAACAAGGACCACAAAGCATTTTGATGAATAGCTTGAAGAACATCGCCCCACATATTTTAAAGTTAAATGGATAATAGCTAGAAACGTGATTTGAAGCGAGTTCAGTTACATTTCTTCATTTAAAAGAATTTCATAGCATAATTACCTTATTCCAGTGAGTGATTCAAAGCAGGAGTCTGTACTCACCCCACTATGAATCACCCTCTAAAGAAGCCACACTCACTCTAGAGAGCTAATATCACTAAGCTGTGGCTCACATCTTTGAAACCCCCTTTAGTGTCTGACAGATCTGTTTAAGAGAAGTTTGTGCTTACACATAGGTACCTACTAACATGCTTTGCCATAAAGCAGATTTTTTACTGGGTCACACTCTGATGAAGAATTCCTTTCAGTTTAGAACTGTAAGGCAATACTAAAAAGATCTTGCAAGTTTTCATCAGCTATTTATTTTGAAAATACTGATTTCTAATACGGTGTCAGTTAGTGAAATTTATATTTAATTTCCTGGGTTTTCTTCTCTGTCAGTGATATATCCTGATGGCAATAAGGGTTAAGTACCACAGTAACCCTCCTACCCACTGCCATTTAGAACTCGATAGGAGTGGAGGGGCAGATGGCAAACTTTTGTCCTTACAATGAAGTCAAAGAAGCAAAAGACTTGCGGTTCTTGCTGTCACTGCATAGCAAAGGACCTCAAGGAGCAAAAGCCAGAAACTTTCAGTTGACAAGGCATCACCTGCATGATTTAGGATTTCTAAACAAAAACAAACATAATGAAAAGGACTGTTTTTCAGAATGATCCAGCTGTTTTTCTTCTGTTGTTCCACCTTGAAAAGTGCCCTAGGCAGAGGAGAAGAGGAACAAATCACTGGTAATAAAGCTATAAGACTGGTAGACTGCAGGTTCTTTCTCTCTTGTTCTGTCAGTCAACCAACCGTTCTGTGAACCAGCCAGTAGCGCGCTGAAATCAAGGTTAGCAAAGTCTCCGTGAGAAGTGCGGGAGAGCCTGCAGATGTGTTCAATATAGGAGACGGTTGCCTGCGCTGATACCTTAAATAAGCACCCCAGATTGCCACAACATCCTAAGTGAGATTCTGGGATGGAGCATGTGCCAGATCTGAAGGTAGTCTACCGTTCAAAAACCACAAAGTTCTAGGCTGTGCATGACCATTTTATAAAAGCAGCAGTGCTTCTACGACTCTTCGTGACTCACAAATGCTTAGATCTGCTTTTTATTGATTCATAAGTAGCAAGTCAACCTAGTAATGTTTTCCAGCTCATTTCCAGTTCTAACCCAGTCTAGGGCACAAGTGATTACATGACTGGTTCAGCAGCAACAAAGCTGCTCACAAAAAAAACAGTTTAGACTGAACAGACTCCTCTGTGCGAAGACTTAAGTTCCCCCACCTCCCACCAGAGCCCACACATCACTTGCATCCCCAGTCCAGCGCTGCAACTTTGCTCCAGTTCCCTATGTCTAGTGTGTGGAAGTGAAGAATTAGAAATCATGCTCACTGCAGTCACACCGGGAATAATGCTCCTCCAGGAAATCCATACCTGCACGTGTGCGCGTATACACGCAGGGCACGAAGCTCAAGGCTCAGCTAACTGAACCACTGAGGAGTAGTTTAGGCAGGGGCAAAAAATCACCACCCTGCACAAGCCCTTGCAGCATCTACAGAGATGTTTGCAATAGTCAATGAACTGCTAATCTGCTGTCGGCTCTGCTATCATTTGTAGACCCCTCAGCAGTCACACAGTTCAAAATTCATCTTTCTGAGTACTAAAACAGATTCAATATGATAAAGAGTTGATTCCACATAGATTTTCACTACATCTAAGTCAATATTTGAGAACATGTAGAAAGTCACACTGCTTAGACACAGAAATCTCAGCGGGTGTCAGCAGCAGGGCAAATCCTGTATTTGTGAGCTTTAAGTGAAGCACTGGACCTCATGGTCCTATATCAAACCACAATTATGCCCCATAATTTTTTTTTCGTTTTGTTTTGAAGCCTATTTTTGAAAGTAAGTTAATTATTTGGCAGAAAAGAATACAAGGTCAGTTAGAATTGTTAAGGAACAAAGTTACCTCCCCATCCCCCCTTTTGACAAAGAAATCGTATACTACTTTATTAAACCCCAGGCCATTTTCAGACAGCCTAAATTTCATGAAGTCCTTCTCCATGATTTCCTTAAACGCCCTGAAAGACTTTTAGGGTGCATAACTCATCAGCTAGGTGTTTCTTTAGAGTTTTAGATACCTGAGTATGGCCCTTAATTGTTAATATATTTTTTCTGACTACTGTGTTCATATGCAAAAACGCATGGGGGGAGGGGGAACTCCTGTTGATCCCATCCACAATTTACAATATTTAATTGCATTTTAAGCACAGAAACAAAACAGTGAGCTTTCATCATGACTCTGCAAAGATCTTATCACAATTAATTAGTTACTTGTAAACATTAATGACTACTCTTGCTTTTTGTTTCTTGCGATCTCTTCCACATAGTCTATATTCTTCAGTGCTTTCACATGCTGATGTTTCACTTTGCCAATTATGTTCCGTTAAAAAACTAATATGGTGAAACTGTGAATTTACTTCTCTGTAGTTTCCAAATTATGCTTATGTGCATATTTAATTTTTACATAATTGAGCACACATTAGTAGAGTCAATAGCAAGACTAAATAATTTATTTCTTCAGTAATAAATTGTTCTGAGCTTTTTGTGAAGCTACTTCCAACTTTGCTCCAGATATCAGTTTTAAGGGGTTTTTTTTCTCTTTACAAACAAAACAACCTCCAAAATGTGGATTACAACAGATTTTGAACTAACACAGTAATGTCTAATTAACTTCTGCTTCAAAAATGCTTGTTGCTGCAATCCAACATACTGCTTAATCCCAAATACTACATGATAAATATCAACAGTATTTCATCATTCACATGTACATAGTGAATACTAACTGAAACTAAAAGCAATTGCTAATAATATTTGTTGTGATCAGGAAAAAATTTCAGGCATTTAACAAACAGCTCACCTTTAACAAACGCTATATTCAGCGTTCAAAAGCAAATCTATTAAGCTCTTTTGGATAATGTAACACTGCACATTTTAATTTGCTCTTACTCCCCCTTCTTTCATGTTGTGAGACTTCTATTGCCTCCCACTCTGGTGCTGAAAAATCAGGGTCTCAAAGAAGTTATATATGTTACATGCCAGAACGTACAAATTCATGGGGTGTGCATGCGTGTGCAGACCTTCAAGAACCTCAACTGTGCTACGAACCAGAAAGGGATATCACCGAGAGGAACCCGGAACTGAGATCAGCAGGGTTTGAAGAAATGCTCCTATCACGTTAGCAGTTCAACAGAGAACTTCTTAAGTATTTGAAGGGACAGAGGAAAACAGGCAAAACCAAACAGAAAACTAATAGCAAGCCTGAACACAGTTTTGGGCTTCTTCCACTTTCTCTGAAACATGGAAACGATGGCAGCTTATTCCTTTATTCCTTCTTCCACTTATTCCTTATTCCGTTATTCCTTCTATTCTTCATGTACAAATTTAAGACTGGCAGTACAGTTGAGTAGAAGGTAATCAGTGCACAATTTATGATAATTTATGTATCTGAGTGTGATTTTGAGACCCAGTTTCCTAACAAAAATGAAGACAATCACATTCCCAGGTCTCAATATAATTCTTTTTATGAATGGCTTTGTTTTACAGGAAGATGCTTTTATCCCTGTTGTTAAATATTTTTTCCCTCTATATAATAAAAGCTGCAATGCAGTATATATTGGTAGACTGTCTCCCCTAATGTCTCTTTCCATAAAAGATCTATAACCCTCTCAATCAACTAGCACATCCATTATTTAACAAAAAAGAAAAAAAGTGTGTGGCTATTAGAGATTCTGTCTTCTTAGAAGAAAACAGATAAGGCTTTGTTGGCACTGCTAGGAATTAAGATATATATATATATTTTTTTTTTAAACTACCCCCCCCCCAAATTAATAAATTTAATTGAGCAGGTTTCTTTCTGAAAGTTAAGCATCAAACATAGAAAGAATAGCTCAACAAGCAGGTATGTAAAGGCCCTGATCATACAAAGGCTTTTTTAGATTATTTCACAAAAACAAAAAAAATCTTGAAATGCCACACCCTTCAACATGACAATTCATAACAGTACATAATCTAAGAGTCACAAAACTTGAACTACTTTCAGGCTAGAAGCAGGTGGAGTGCTTGGTTTCAGAACAAAAAACAACCCTGCTCTGGTCAAATCAACAGTTCAAATCTAGATTTGGATCAGAAAGTCAGATTTCAAAACTGTTCATAGTTTTTCCACTGCTTTGAGATATATCACTGAGAATTTTAGAACACTTGATAAAAGAAACACTTTCTTCCTTTTTATTGTAACAGTTGCAGTGATCAGCATAGTAATTTAGACCATGTGGCACTTTTCAGCTTCCTTTATTAATGAAAAAGTTGGAATAAAGAACAATATTTTTCTACAGTATTATTTTTAACGAAAGTGAAAACATTTTGTGGTGTCCCAGGAACATTCCAGAAGAGAAATTTACTTCTATGTTCCGAGCATGAAAATCTGTAGTAGAGCTACACCTTGCTCAGAATAGCCTCTTTGGAGCGCTGCCATATTTATTCCTCTGTTAATCTCTACTGTCTGCAAAAAGAGTAGCAGCAACCATGACCCTGCGTGATGGAAACACCGGTACAGCACCGAACGCGTGGGAATACTCTTTCTTTGTATAAAGAGCAATCTTCATGGCAGAGCCCTAGCATAGGTGAATGACTTCTTATCAGTGTTTCAGATGCGATGTTGATTAGAGCTGCTCTAACCAGAGCAAAGACAATGCTACAGTATGGTCAACTTGTGATGCAACTCTTGATACTGAGATGAACCATGAACAATAAGACAGGAAGGACAAAATACAACCTTCTTAACTTTGTGTAACATGTCTAAAAATACCCCAAGACTAAAAGAAGAACCTGAGGAAAGCTGGACTGAAAACCACCTTCATGCACTGAGCCTTTTTGACAGGCAAAGCACAGAAGGACTGAGGAGAGGAGGCAGCAGATGCACTCCAGCAAACATCTTCAGCCTCCTTCTGCCTCTGGATTACAAGATAGGTATTTACATGGATTTCTGGCAATAGGCACATGAAAGCTCTGTAGTTCTCATCAGTGAGGAGGAGTTCCTTCTTCCAGAGCAGACCCCTGGAGAGCCCTTCTTCTGACAACCACCACTCCACTACTGGTTCCCCATCCTCCATCTTTGCACCCTCCTCCTGTCAGAACAACTTTCCCAGCTACAACACGTTGCTTCGCTTCCAAGTAACAGCAAAGATAGTGGTACGCAAGGGATGTCAATCTGTGAGCACAGAAGAGCACAGGAGCAGCAGCATGCATAACTAGAGAAAGAAGTTCTTAACACATGCAGTAAATTCAGTAATCAAGAAAACTGACTTTTGCAAAAGAAAGCAAAGGCTTCTCAGTTTTCATACAAAAGTTGTTTGGCCACGATTAAAATTTCACACCACCAAACTTGACAGTAAAAGCTTATTTACTGCAGGGTGCAAACCTTGAGGAATGACTCAAACTATTTCCCTTAATGCCTTTCAAGTTCTCTCCCATCATAAGTCAAAAAGAAAACACCAAAGTCCCTTGATATCCTATTCTACTTCTCACAAGAAAGCAAATCGCAGAACAACAGAAAATTAGAAAACACTCAGACCATTTCCTTTGCCACTGCATTCCAAAAGAAATTTTTCTTCATCTGGATCTATTAAACACTGAAATACGGGAGCTTGGGCTGAAAGTCTCAGCTATGCTGCCATTTCTGAAGACTCCTCCTTTTACAAGGAGTCTAAACAACCCTACTTCCAATCTTTTAAGAAAGCTGTCATTATGGAAGTAGAAATTCTTTATTACTCCATAAATACAGTTTTAAAAAAAACCCACAAACATGAAAAGTAGCACGCTACTTTCATGACCAACAAGCCGTGACAAACTAGCAATGAAGAATTACCTTTTGGCATCAAGAAGGTACAAAATTTTAACAATAATTGGTTTATAGGAGGCCTGGCTATGAGACTATTACCTTATTTCATTTTGTTAACCTACAGACTAATAGCCTTGTCTTTGGAGCTTTATCAGTCTGGCATGCGCATGCAGCATCTTTCACTCTCATCAGCCAATAACTCCAGAAGATCAGTCTTAAGCAGTGACGTACCAGTATTTTAAGATCAGCAAACAGTGATGGGAAAACAAAAAGAGCCATCAAATGCAGAAGGACTTTTCAAATCTTGTGCTTGCTTGCAATAAAAGTTAATGAGTTATCAAAGTATAAATAAAACTGAAAATACAGCAACCCAATTTGTGAAATTCACATCAAGAAGAAAGCAACTTAGGACACTAAGGGAAGAATTCCTCTGCCTTCTCATAAAATATACCTAGAAATTAACTGGAGCAGGCACATTAATCCAGGGAAAACAGCTATAAATAGAAGGGGGTTAATCACTCAAATTTCTATTCTCATGGAAATAGTACACCAAAGACTAATTTTTTAATATGGTGCTTTAAAAATACTTTAGCTGCTGTACTACAGTCTGCTTACTTTTTATGGATAATTTCTGCTTTACTCTCCTCCCCCCAAGAAAGCAGATATTCATTCACTGAAAGCATTTTCACAGCACCTACGCAAAGTTAAGATGTGTATCGGGGGGACATTTTATCTTATATACCACTTAAAAAAAAAAAATCATTCACAGTTTCTGCATCCTAATTTAAAACACATAACTATTTGCTATTCATTTCAACTACCACAGCTGCTACAAAGAAGCTTTTTCAGCTAAGTGTTTGCATGTGTCTTAAAGTAGCATCTCAAGTATTTAAGGTCTGTTATAGTAGACACTGTGCATGTTCACGGACATAAACATAAGTAAATTTTATCAAGCAAAGACACTAAAGAAAGAAAAAGAAGTCCCCTCATCCCCAATGCACAGATGAGAACACTCAATGATAACCAAATTTCTTCAAACTCATATAGTGGCTGTGTGACACAGTTGGAAACAGAATCTAATTATCCTTATTCCCTAGCCAGTGCTTTACCCACAGTATTTCTCACCCAAGAAAATTAACATTGAAGTTTAAGTTAAACAAAATGGAGTAAAGGAAAAATTACAGAGACAGTAGTTCTTCATTTAAAAAGTGGAAACAGATAAAGACTTTTATCATATTATGGTGAACAGCAAATTGAATATAAGGTGATTTGTAATCCAGTGTATTTGAGGTGACAAAAGTGATGAAAGCACCCAATATGTTCAAAATTCAAAAGACTTAAAGCTGCTGCAAATCTTGATGAAACTATTGAAGAATCCAGAGGAAAAATGATGAGAACAACCCTTGATTATGGCCTTAATAATTCTTCTAGCTTTTTTAGTTATGTCCTCAGATTCCTGTAAAACTATCTTCTTACTGAAGAACTCATTCCTACTAAATAACATTCCCTTTTTATGATGTATCTTTCAGCTATTCTAATCACTTTAGCTCTTAGTACACTAGATTTATTTTATAGTCCCCACAGGAATTAGAAAGTTAATGGATAATTATGATAGATACCAATACAAAGATTACTGTATGAAAATATTTTTTATGCACTGTTATCATCTGAACTCCAAGAACCTAGTATATAAAAAAATTAGTATCTAACACTTAAACCAACAATTCAGAAAAAAATGCTCTCATTTAGGTAATGAAGAGAGTCCGATCTTTCTCTTGAGTTTAGCAGTATTTTCAATATACTTTTGTCACCCAACTGAAGTGTAAGCAAACATTTTTAGTAAAAAAAAAAAAAAAAGACTCTAGTACATGACTGCCACTAATATGAGATTATAATTAATTGGGGGAAAAAAACTAGGAAAAACACTATTTTCAGAGTGCTAGGGAAGTAAAACTGGCCTAGGATGAAGACTTACCACATACTGTATGATCTAATACACATCTTAGTAATGCTGTTTCTTCATCTTTAAAATAACCCACAAAATTTTGCAGTTGTTACAAAGCTTTATTTGAAACTGTATAATCACACAAAAGTTATTATTAGAAGAAAAGTTAGTTATGTGGATGGATGCAGATCATCAGCATATTAGGAAAAGGTTTGGGGTTTTTTTATTGAATAAAAAAATTAAAGGACTTTTATCACAGGCTTAATGTCTCTCTTGCAGGGTTATTTCAAAGCAGCTTGCTGAGGACTGATAATGAGTCCCCCCCCGCCCTCCTTTTTATTATTAATACCAGAAAGGAAAGCCTCTTTTTTGCTAGCAAGAGCACTGTGCCAAAGATTAATGTATCATTTGCAGCTGACAATCTGCCAGACTAATGATGCTTTTCTTCATTCAAGTCAAGAGCGTTCAGAAATTACTACTCACTTCCCAGTCAGTATTTATCACACAACAGGAATAGTTCAGATTCCTAAACATTCTCCTTACATGAAAAGGAAAGCAGGACAGCTCTTCTCCACATACACCCCTTCACACTTAAATCATTACTAAGAATAAACAATTCATAATACTTCAGCAGATGAAGCCAAGTAGTCGTCACCTCCTGATGTTATGGCTCAATCCTAATGTCATGGTGCAAATAAAATGCACATGAAACTTCCATTCAAAATTGATATAGGAAAACTGAAAGAATAAAGCTACATTTGAAATTTTATTTCCTGCTATGTTTGGACTCACTTTTGTTATTTTTTGTTAAAGAGTTCAATAAATCAATTACAGGACTTGCCTTCTACTTTGTCTCATTGAAACTTGGCTATTTCACCTGCCTACACAGACTGCATACACATATGAGCACTACCTCCCTGTGCTCTACTGCTTTCCATATGTCAGGCACTGACCCTTTACCTACAGGATCCTTGGTTATGACTCCGCCACTCCCTCTTAAATAACTTATTTTACTGATATCTTGAATTGCTGCTTACAGCAAAGCATGTAAATACCTGGACAGTAAAATTCAAAATTACTGGCAATAAGCTTACTTTTCTAACACATGTATCAAGTTCTACTGTGTGACTTCTATCTTCCCTAAAATTTTAATCTAGTCCACTACTTCCACCCATATAGTTATTTTTGCTTCCTTTTCTGGAGCTTTCCCAAAGTCCAGCTAAGCTTATCTCTGAAGCATACTGTGTGAGCAAAATGCTTCAGCCAGGCTTCCTTTTAAAGCAGACATGAACAAATATCATTCCTAACATCTTACTACCTAGACACCAGGATCCATGAATTGTTCCCCTGTAGCAGGTACATGGGAGAACACAAAGGGTAGTTCCAGCCATGAAAACCTATAGGGCATCCTGCTGAAAGCCTGGCCCAAGCTGCCCAGGTTATTTTGCACCCAGGAATAACAGCCCTACTCTTAGTATCCTGGGTCAACATCCTCAAAGACCAAGTGTCGGACCGTAACGCACCAGTACTGGTCTCTGTCTGACAGCCACAGGTCACAAGCACACCAAGCAGCCATGAAGCGGACAAGGAGGAAGGAACAACGGTTTCAGTGGACACAGAGGCACACCTAAGGAAGACACTCAGCGCACATGGCTAGAAATGCAAATACTCCAAGCCCACACAGTTTTCAGCAGAACACTATGAAGGGCCCCCAAAGGTCTTACTTCCCTTATCACCACCCATGTAGGTCCAGAAGGGAGCTGAAGAAACAATCAGGAGAGAGGCAAGAACATCCCCAGCCATCTTCAAGCATTGAAAACTACCGGATCCAAGAGCAGCCCTCCCAGCATCATGTTTTCTACCACCAGCCTCCAAGTCTCTCCAGTATACCTCTAGTCCCAGACTGCTGAGCCCTTACTACAGCAGTCCCATTGCTCACTTCCTAGCCTGGACCCCATTCATGACTACTGGTTTCCTTCCCTCCCACAGCAGTCACCAAACAGTCCTTTCTTTTGCAGATTTCATCTTACAAAACATTACGCTTTGTAAAGCATAAATTATTTAAAGTACAGATCCCTGTGACAGGACCCCATGGCAACCGGCACTGTAGCAAGTGGACAAGACACAGAGTGAATGGTTAACACACAGGTCCTTATTTTCTTTTTTTTTTTTTTTTTGGGGGGGGGGCAGGGAGAAATGATGGGGGATTTGGGGAGGAAGAATTAGCCAAGAGTAGTAAGTTAAACCATAGACCACAAGAAAAAATAAGGAATATTGAAAGGCGGATGCTGCAAAAAAGTGTGTGCATGTTTAAAAAACAAACAAACAAAGAAAAAAACGAACTGCAGGCTACCACCAAGGCCCCTGGAAGATGCAATACAAAGCGCTGATACTGAGATCACGGTGTCACATACATGACACAATGTCTTGTGACAACAGAAAACCTACTCATCATGTTGAAATCTGAAAGCAGTCTCATTTGGGGTTACAAATGTAATAACTTTGTTTTAAAATTGGGTGTGCTATTAATAATGGATTCTATAGCCCTGAACAGCTAAATTGTTAAATGAAGATAAGGTAGTAATTTTGAACTAGCATTTTTCCTGGGAAATTAGATGCCACAACAATATCAAAATCCACCTCTCTCAAGCATTGCTTTTATTTAAAAAATGATTTTAAAGAGGCATTTTTCAATAAATAGCTACCACAAGAGCATGGTGCACCAGAAATGTTACCAACTATTTTCTAGAGATTTCTAGAGATGTTTACAATATTCTATAAAGCTATCTACCCACTCTGATTTTTGAATTGCTTCTAGTACTCCATTCATACAAGCACAACTTGTCAAAAAAGAGGGCATGTCTTCTTTATTTGATCTGTCACAAGAACATTTGACAGCAGGACTGCAAGCTTCTTACAGTCTCAGGTCCATCCCGCAGAACACCAACCACCGCACACGCCAGACAGAAGCTCTAATAAGCATCTGACAATTCTTATGCATATTTTTGAAATAAGTATTTCATTCCTTTGCTTAAAGATACCTTCTGTACATTCAAAGAGACACAGAAAAGACTTTGAAAAAAACACTGAAAATTAACAAATGCTTCATAAAAATACTAAATACTTAGTATCCTAAAACCAAAGACATGCTAATATTCTTATTTAAGTGACAACATCCATAAGTGGAAACACTCTCACTGGCTTCAATATTAAGCTACCTCTACTATCCAAACAAATTATTTTGCACATGCTGCCATTTGATGCAAATCCAAAGCTTTTATCAGTATGTATTAACTCATTTTTGAACCCATTCATAGTCTTTTAAATACAGTGGATATATGGTGTCTGGGGGCAAGGGGAGGACAGGAATGACCCAAAGTGAGAAGAAAGTCTCCTAATGGACTCCACCCCACTTATTTTCATCAGTTCCAAATCAAAGCATGAACAGAACCATCTGTCACCTGCACTGGATACAAGAAACAAGAGAAAAGCCTCAGGGGAGCACTGTGAAAAGAAGTTTGGAATCTTTACTCATGCTATTCCCCCGAGCTTTTTATTGCTATAAGGTGACAACATAAATGCACTTATTACTTAGATCTCACAAAGACATTAAAAGAAAGAAGAGGCTCTTCCAGGCAAACTTATGCAAGGAAGAAAGATACTATCATATACGTGTACAAAAAATTAAACCCATAGGATAATTTTTTTTCCATTACAGGACCTATCTTTCCCATAGAATCAACATAGTTTCTGCAGAGAAGTATATTTACACAGCTATTTTACATGCAAGAGTCACAATTCTCCATGAACTCTTAGAAGTAGTTTATTTTCAGAGCAGACTCTATCCCATCAGATCAACTCACTTCACTTCTGCCTCAAGGAACTATACCCTACTTGTTCAAAAGTTTGTTTAAAAAAAAATAGGAAGAAAATCTGGGGATAACCTTTGTTGCTAATTTGATAAATTAAACTGTTTAGCATTACAGCAACACATAGAATAAGTTATGCAAGCATAAAACTAGACACTGACACCTATGACAGTTTATTATGATATTTTCTGGTGCAAAATACAGAAAATTATTTTGCCTATCAGAATAAGTAACTTTTGGAAATAACAACATGAATGGAAGCAGAAAAGCACCCTATACCATTTAGTTACATAGTGTACATTTAACATGACCCTACTCCTCAAAAGTATGCAAGCTTGACAATTTTGAAAGAAACATAAGAAAGCTGTGAATAGCAAAGTTTACATTTAGCTAATTTTGTATCAAGAGAATTATTATAGTACTCATAGTTTTTATGTTTTTTAAAATGAATAGAAAGAAAATGTTTCTACACATACAAATTTGGCACAAATGACACAAAATTAATCCTGAGTTCAATTAACTCACAATTGCAAGTCAAGAGTATTTAAGATAAGAAACTGGATGACTGAAGTTAGCACAGCTGCACCTTCCCCCCCCCCCACCCCTTTTAATGCAACTCAAAAAGCCTTTGGGGCATTTCCCCCCCTTATGGCCAACAGGCAAAGCCAGGACGCAAAAGTAGCAAAGTGCCTAAGGACAACCTGAGCCTGCCATTTGCATACAACCAGTCTTAAGAAAGGCCACATTATGTAGTATTCTGGCAATTAAACTCTGGCTACCTAAAACTGACCCCCCCCCCCTTCTACCCCTCAATGAATGGGAGGCAGTATAATTGCTCCAATCTTAATCCTTATTAAAAGCAGCTTTTTTTGACATATGAACTTCACTATTTATTTCCTTAATCTTCTGAAACTATTATGTAAATTCAACTATTTGGTTAGCTACATATCCACAAGTGTTTGCATATTAGGGCCTCACTCTGCAACTGCAGTAAGTATAAATAGAACCACACTCCTGAATGTATTTCCACTGAAGCTTGAGATATAAAGATTTACCCATGTAAATTTGATAGATTGATCAATCTGTTTTACAGTGTTGTGCATAAACCAATTGACACTTCAAGCCTTATACAAATACATGTAACCTTAACCTTATCAATTCTGCAGAATTTCCTATTTGTGATAGTTGTCAGAACCCTCTATTGTTACTTGCTGTTTATTCTGGATTAGAAGTATATACACCTTACTAATTCAAAGCAAAACTACATGTTTACAAGTTATTTTCAGTCTATCTTAAATAAACAAACAAATTTAAAAACTGGTAAGTTTCTAATGTAAAATGATTTTTGCCACCAGATCCGATTCAGTTAAGTTATTAACACAAAACACATTAACCATAAGACTTTCACGTGGTGAGTGAGTCTGTGAGGACTAACAGCATTGCCACAAAACAAACTGTTTAATACACTCAGACGCTGATGCCTTTTTTTTTTTTTTTTTTAAGCTGTCAATGATTTCAGGCACTCACATTTTGGGGCAGGAGAACTGAGGTTTGAGATGCACCATGTAATCTCTGAGTGTCAATAACAAACAAATAGATGTTTATTAAAAAACCCTCATAACTTTTTTATGCAACTGTACAAATAATGTTTATTTCAGATTTTTCTCTCCATACCTCAGATTTCTCTCTCGATTGCTTTTGCAGGAACTGCCAGTTGCAAGAAAGAGTCAATTTAGTAACTTGCATTCAGTTGCTACCAAGTGCTGAGAGTCAGAAAGTCCATTTTAAACCTAAGCAGCCCCATGGACTTTGCAGAAAATATAGCGCCAGATTTTACAGCCCAACAACCCATGTGGACAGGTACCTATTTTCAGATAAGTTAACCGGAGGCAACTTCTAGAGAACCTAGAGCAAAGCTTCCACGTGTATCTCTAGATCCATGAAAAAGCACTTTAACTACTTTAACTCTGTGCCCCTGGTCACTGAAACACTTTCACTAAATTAATTTTCTTTTTTAATCAGTTATGATGCCAGCTTTTTAGCTAAACAAACACTAGCATGTGTTTCCACCTATCTTCCAAAGTAAAAAAGGATACCTTTTTTCCTACACCCTCCTAGCATGTTCTGACAGCTTATTTTTTACTGGATTTTGTTTTTAAATTTCACATCTCCTTAGTAAGAGCATATTGCAGACACATGCATACTTTAAAGAAAGTCTGCAACACTTCGCATGCCTATTGACCTTAAGTACAACTTGCAAGATAGGGAAAGGAGTAGTGGGATGAGGGAGAAGAGGGAGGATACATTCCCTTCTTACTACATCATAAAGAAGAAAAAAACCAAACTTTTTTTTTTAAGGAAGGCTTTCCTACACTAAAATTTGAAGTTCTGCCAAAACTCTGTAGACAATTGGAGAACCAGAAAGTTTATGACATCAGATATTCCAAGGAAGTGAAACCTGCCTTAACAGAAGTGATTCTTATTCTTCTTCTTCAAAAAAACCCAGATATTTAAATAGAAGTTAAAAAATACTTTAAGACCATATTTGGAAGAACTTATTTTTTTTTAATTAAAAAAAATTAATCATAGGCTAAAACCCTGCCCACAAAAACATGTTTCCAAGTCAAACAACAAAATACTCACCATATTCTGATATTCTTTAAAAAAGGCTGAAAAAGCAGTTACTGGAGAACTTTTGTTCAAGCATACTTTTATGGCTCTCACCCTCTGAAAAGCTCTACCTGCTGGCATGAAAATTCCAAAGCCTGGAAAACTATCACCAGTCTGAAGAAAAGATGAGCGTGAAACTTCTGGGTGACCTGGTGACCGATTCCCTAAACACCTTAGTGTGTTCTACTAGACTTCAGAAGCCTTTGCCCAGAGGGCAGATATGCAATATTTCTGCCTATGCATTTTTAAAGCAATAAGTGTATTAAAAAGTTCTTTTTCACCTTTTAATTAATCTCTGAAGACCTACAGTTGCGGGAGTCTGTAGCTAATACTACGAAGCACAGGAAGATCAAAGCTCTCCCTGTGACATTTTTACTCATTTGTAAAACTTTTAACCCTAACCAACAGCCCTGAAAGCATATATAACGTGTTACTCAGGTTTCTAGGAATGCTCCACTCCAACAACTTCCTAAGCCTGAATTAAGTTCAGCATCAAAAGTACAATTGACCAGTGGCTCACAGAGAGCATATGCAACCTTTACTGTGGCTATGTTCGATGAGCAGAACTCATCAAAATATCCGGTGACAAAAACTCTGCAAATGCAGGAATTTCTGTAAGAAAAAAGTGACTTTTCTTGATACTGGAAAGTGTCCAGCATTAGACTGCACGCACTTGTGCTTCGGAGCCGGACAGACCAGCGATCCCGGCGTGAAAGGCTCCCACTGCTCTTGCAGGAGCGCTCCGGAGCTAGCGCAGGTCCAGGCCGCCCCGCGCAGCGGCGGCTCCCCGTGCGGGGGCCCTGCAGAGAGCACGCGCGCCGGGGCAGCGCTCCGCCGAGCGAGCAGCCCGCGCACTGCCGGCCCGGGCCGGCCTCTGCGGGCAACGAGCCGCAGCATCCCACTCGGAACGCGCGGCATTAAACACTGCTTTCTCCATACAAATTCCTGCGGCTCAGAAGGAAAACAGCGTTCAGAAACCGAGCCGAAGGCAGCCGGGAAAATCGAATAATCCGAACGTTATCTAGAAGTCACAAAACAATCATTAAGAGTTCTCAGTTGGGGGGGGGGGAAGGGGGGGAAGCCCCGCGGGGAGTACAGCAAAGGCCAGGGTACCCGGGAAACCTGCGGGGAGAGGAGGCGCCGCGCACCTAGGGGCTGCGGAGCTCCTGCAGCGCCGCTCGGCGCGCCCGAGGCCGCGCCCGCCGCCGCCGCGGCTTGGGCCGCCCGAGAGCCCCTCGCCGCCGCCGCCGCCGGACAAAGCCCCGGGGCCGCGGCGGGGACCGGCCGCACCCCCCCCCCCGCCGCGGACCAACGGCCGCCGCCAGCCGAAACCGCCGCGGTGCCGGCGCGCAGTTGAGTAACGCGCGTGTCGCAACGAGCCGCAGGCGAGAAGCGCCCTTTTCCTGCGGAGCTCGCCGCCGCGGGGCGGGCACGGGGCAGGGGGGGGACCCCGCCGCCCCGAGCCGGCAACGCGAGGCGCCCAGCACCGCCGCCCGCTCGGGTTCACCCACCTGCCCGGGCAGCAGCGGCCGCCGCCGTCTCCTGCGCCGCCTCCCAGCCAGCGCGGCGGCGGCTGGCGCGAGCGAGGAGCCTGCTCCCTCCGGCCCGTGACCGGTAACGGCCGCGCCGCGCGCCGCTGCCGCCGCCTCCACCGCGGGGCGGGGGGAGGGGGCGGCGTTACCTAGGCAATGGCTTCGCCCTCCGGTCCCGCCCCGCCCCCCTCGCCGCGGCCGCCCAATCCGCGCGCGGCTTTCAATATCAACTGCAGACGGCGGCCAATCCCGCAGCGCGTCTCCGCCCCCGCTGGGCGCGTCCGGGTCCATTTTCCCCTGGGGGCCGGAGCCGGGGGCGACGCCGCGGAGGGGGAGCGGCGCGACCGAAACCCGGCCCCGGCCCCCTCGGGACCGCGGCAGCAGCCCTGGCCGTTTGCGAGTATCTTTATTTTTCCCCGGGTTCTGGCACTCTCAGTTGACTTTCCTTATTCGTAGCAGCACGCAGGGCGGTAAAGAAACACATAAAGCTGCTACTGTTTTTCTCCGTTCCTTTTTTTCCTGGTTTGAAAACAAAAAGGTGAATTTTCCTCCTCGCAACTTCCCTGCACAATTCTCAAGGCACTAACAAAGTCATTACATCGGGATTAGAAAACACCTAAGGGGGGGGTTGGTTGTTTGCTGGTTCAGACAGACAACATCGAAGCAATGTTTCCAGCGCACGGACCAACCGCAACATGTTTGCCTGGAAATTTTGGGGAAGGACAGTGCTCGCCCCGCTTATTCCACGGAGCAAGTTTTTACCGGGAAGGTGAGGAGGGAACCCCCTGCCCGCGCCCTCGGGCGCGCCGCAGCCGCTCTGCGGCGGGCCTCGACGCACGCTCCCCCCGCGTGCCAGCGACCAGCTCCGCCGGCCTGCGCGGTGCCATCGCGTCCCAACGTCTCCGCACGCCGGGAACACCACGTGCCACCTGCGCTTCGCTTCCTGCTTCCCGGAAGGAAATGGGAACGTTTGCCACTAGATTTCAAATGAAAATAATCGGTTTATCAGGCAAAAGTACAGATCGTACAGAGAGCGCATCATCTCTCTGGGTCACGACCTGTACAGTGAAGTTTAGTTCATCCCATTAAGTGAGGCAGTTACGTCCTTTTTTTTGTTTAAAGTTTATATTGCTACTAAAATACATTTCTGGAAAATGAGCTGTTAATGAAATCCAAGAGCGTAAAAAGACCCAGATATGTAACTTTTCAAACCATTCTAATACTTGTGGTTTTTGACAGTAAATATTCCAGATAGTCTTGGCGTAGATATCCAACCCTTGGCTTGTTAGTTGCCTGCATTGATTAGAAAGGGTTTTGTGCCTTTGACTATTCTTGGAAAGGCTTTTTTTTTTTTTAATTAGAAAAGTGTGTTTACTCTGGATTTTGCAGCCTTAGGTTGCTGTCCTACAGGATCCAGTGCAGGCTCTGTAAAGTGCAAGTCAACTACAATGCGACTGATTTACTAGACCAAGCGGAGGGCAACAAGCCAGAAACTCGC
The DNA here is from genome assembly GCF_036417845.1 of Apteryx mantelli. Taxonomy (NCBI): domain Eukaryota; kingdom Metazoa; phylum Chordata; class Aves; order Apterygiformes; family Apterygidae; genus Apteryx; species Apteryx mantelli. Next base: position 24,876,608 of record NC_089986.1, on the reverse strand, counting down.
ACATGTTTACTGTGCTGCCATCTTTGGAACCAAATAATGACACCTTGAAGTACCTGTCATGCATAAGGCCTCAAGCATCGAAAAATTATCTTGTACAGACAATTTCCGCTATATCTATGAATGGACTTCAATGAAATCTGACCGCAGATATTTTTTTTCTCTGCAGGGTTGTAATCTCCAACTTCAAATTTCTTTTCATTTTGTGCTTTAATGCCTCCAAATGTAACATCAGCATTTAGTAATGGGAGCGATGAGAGCTCAATCAGTAGTTATCCCCATATTTCAGATTACAGTTGATCAGCTTTCTAGGATACTTGTGTTTGCATCATGAAGTTGTTATGGGCAGCACATGCAATATGGATAAGGAATTTGTCTGAAGCATCTTAAATACACTTTTCTATACGCTGCATAGCAGTGAAAAAACAGAGGTTTTAAATAAAATTTTAATTTTCAACTTCCTTATCTTCAGATTCTCTTCCCACATCCCTCCACAAAACAACAAATATTCTATTATTCTCCCCCCCAGGCTATTGTTACATATGTTCTCAGTATAACAAAAGGTTTTTGTCTAAAAAGTCTGTATCTGAGTCATGTCTTTGCATGTGAAACAGCTGTACACCTAGGGCACATTCTTGGTCACTAGGAAAATGTGTCCGCTTCAGCATTCTGGCTTTCCATTATTTTCGCCTTGTGTAACCGCCACGACCGGAATAAAGGAAGTAACGCACAAGCTGCCTGAACATCTGCAGACGGCATAAAACTGGAGAAGCAGACCCTGACAAAGTGAGAAAGAAAATGCAAACGGAGACACAGTGTGAAGGATGTTTGGCCTAAAGTAGAAAAAAATGGTTGGAAAAAGTGCAACGCAGTGAGTCTAAAGGACCATGATCCAAAAGGCAGCTGAATACTGGGTGAGGAAGATGCTTAAAAAGCATTTATTACAAAACTTTAATGCTGACGGCAACTTGATAGTGTCTTATAACATGATACAATAGCAACACCTACAAAATACAGTCAGCTTTGGGTAGTTGATGCACAGGAACTCTTTTCTGGCAAATTCCGAGGAACACCAGAATCTCGGAGAATATTTCTTTTATTGAAAAAAAGCAGTTCTATTCAAAACTGTGTGAGCGATAGTAGAGAGTATAATGGCCACTCTGTACTGCACAGGCGTTCCTTTGTCCGCCTGCTGCCTACTGTCATCCGAATAAAGGGCTTTACAACACCTTGTATACGAAAAATAACATGACAGTCTCCTAACTGGTAACTAGAGGAAAGCCAGTTTGGATTCCAGCCTTCAAAAATAGCTTTTCTGGAATTAACAAAACTTCCATTCCCCATTTTAAGTCCCTCCTTCATCTATACTAGAAAAAACTCTCTTGTTGCCTAAGGTGATAAGTTGTTACTGTTTGTGGAAAAGAATATGTTAGTCACTGAAATTTAAAACCTGTTAATAGTAAGCAAAGCATTTTGGTGTGACAGTTTCAGGCACTGTGTTTAGAAAAATTAGATCAGAAGAATCAGGCCTGACTGCCAAAATCTATATTTAATAATCCAGGAAGGAAACACTAAGAGATTCCTAAGGAATGCTGTATGCGAGGAGAACGTGTACTAATGACCTAATGCACGATACCATCTACAGAAAGTACTGCACCACAGTGCAGCACAGCAAGAGCTTACAAACGGCACGGCGGAGACGCGGCAGGTGGAGAGCTGAAGTGCTCCCGGCCGCGGCAGGGACCGTGGTGGGGACCTCAGCAGGCCAGGCCGGCTCAGTCCAGCGGCGTCACCTGCGCTCGGAAGGTGCCTGTGCAGCCGTGTGGTCTCTTCTCCCCCCTTGCGCCAGCGCACGCGGCTGTAATAAGCTTCGCTGTGTGTCTCTCACTGACTCCGGTCAAGGGGGAGGCGATGGCAAATAATGGACTGAGCGACATTCAGTACCAGACTGCAAATGCAGATGTCGGACAAAATGGATGCTGGATTTCGCTAACAAAGCTACGGCCTGCCCGCCGCAAGAATAAGTGGCTCTTAACAGTGCTTTGCTATACTGACTTATTTCACGAGTGTAAAATTCAGTGGAAAAGCAGGAGGCGGCCTGCAAAGCGGCTCCGAGACAGGGAGAGGCTTCACCCACCAAAGCTCCCCGGCTGGAGCTGGCAGAGCCCAGCTGCTCCTCTGGCTCCCAAATCCGCAACACAGAGCACGGGAACGGGAAAGGAGAGGCCCGCTGTGCCGAGGCTGCCAGTACGAGCTGGGAGCTGAACCCTCTTATGCCTGTCCTGAAATCCACATCCGGAAGACACGTCAGAGCACTCCTCCCAAATCACTGAAACTCCATAGCCAGGAGCTCTGAGACACTTTTTAACTGGTGGCATTTTTGACTGATTTATGCCAGTTCTATTGCATTAAGGCAGCAGTCATTTGATATAATTTATCTCTAGGGAAACTGGCAAAAGTGCTTACTTGTCACTGATCCTCTACATGTGCATATCCATACGGCTGCTTATTTTTTGCATTTGCTCATGGGAAACAGAGGTTTCTGGACGTGGCCACACTTTACAGGACAGCTTGTTCATGAGATACATGGATGTCCACATTACATCAGTCAGTGGAGATAACCGGATACTAATGAACTTGCCGACAAGTCCCCCTGTACGGAGCACTCAAAAGCACTGCTGTGCCTCAGCATCAAACATGGGAACCCAGAGCAGAAAACTGGTAAGCTAATACTAGTGGGAAAAGACAGGAGGGACAATGAAAAGGAAGGGCAGTAACTTCTTAAAATATTGCTACCGATTCTGCAGTATCAGGAGATGGTGTCTTGAAGAGGACATAGATTCCACCAACAAAGAGCAAGTTCACATGGGTCCCATACACATGGATTATTGACAATGTCTTTCAATATTGCCATTTTGGTTGCACCTCTCATCTCAATATATCAGCCGAGGATCAAGATCAGAAGACCACAGAAGACCAGACACCTTTGTCAGAAACCAGATCATATGTTAGATTTAAAAAAATAAGTACTCATACTAAGCGGGAGAAAACATCCCAGCACATAGATTACACCCATGGCTACCACTGTAACTAAATATTTAGAACAATTAATAAAAGTAAGCTGAGAACAAGATCTCCTTCCAGCAGGTGCAGGAGTTACAAGGTGAAGCACTTTGGAATATGCAGACTGTAGAACAAGCCAAAATGCTCCGCAGCTGGTTCCTTTTGGAGTCTGTAGCCAGGGACAAGTATCATTTCTTGGCTAAAGTTAACTCTTCTGCGTGCTTCTTTCAAACTCTGAGGAGCTTTTATGCTTAATCCCATCCTGCCCACCTGCCAGCAAATTCAGCTCTTGAAGATCACTGTTAATACGTTAGCCCTGCACTGTTCTAACACTTTGTCAGAGGTGCAAGTCATGGAAACTAGCCCACAATGTGGGAGCCCAGGAACGATTTCCTGCCTGAATTTCAGTGAGATTAAAAAAATTGCTCACAAATCAGGAAGAGTAAGATCTTTATACAGGTAACAGCATCCTGAAGTGGCAGTCTGACTTTGCTGCTACCTTCTCTATTTATATATAAATATATCTCTACCTATTTTTTTTTCCAGCTTCCTAACACAGATTTTGCAAAAATAGTTCCATTCATCCATACAAAATAACATCTTGCATTAAAAGCATCTTGAATAGCTAGTGCCTAACAGAGTCAGGGCTTTTGTCTACATATAACCTCACACATCACTGACACAAGTTTCCCACCAGCTATTATCGCACCTGCCTACTTTATGGGTCTGACCTCATACTCAAGATTAACATTTCTTTGCAATAAGCAGCAGAACGGGATTGTTAGAATTGCCACTTTTAGATAAGACACTGAGTACTCTTGTGTTATTTCTGCTGATTTTTCTAATCAAATATAAGGATCCCATGACACATTTTGACAGAAAGTAGGGCACAACCAGCTTATTTATTCTTTTACTAAAAATAGACTCCAATGTCCAGCAGGTTTTAATGTATTAGACAGTGCTCAAAGTAACAGCTGCCATACCTGCCTTCATACAGTTATATTACCAGTGTCAAGCTCATCATCTTTGCAACATGCTGATTAGGAAAATCAAACATCAGGCTTCAGAATTACTTTAGTAGTTATGTTTTGCTCACTGGGATTAGATTGCCCAGCAATTGAAAAGGTAATAGAACAGTTTCTTATTCTTGCAGGAGGAGTTTCTGACACCCTCCCAAGCACAGCACACAGCCTGTTTTGAATCCCTCAGGTTAATGGTATATTACTATTCTCAGCCAGAGGCAAAGACTAGGCAAGAGATTAATTAAAGGAACTAGAACACAACTTAAATGGTTTAAAGAAACCCATACTTCTCCAATCTTCTTTAGACACTTATGTCCTAGATGGTCTTCTTGTTAGGGCCATTCTGATCACAGAAAGGATACAACAACTGTAGAAATGAATGGAGTCATGATCACTAATACTATTGAGTGTATCACACTGTTTTAGTGACTATGGAAATCAGACATGAAATACGCTACAATAGGCTTATTTCTGAATTTGGCTTGCATAAAAATTTCAACTGATGTTTCATCAAGTCTGCTTTCAGAAGCTCACTGTCCAGTCACTTATGTCAGGGTTGTAAGTCAGAGTTAGCAAAGCTTCATTTTGTGCAGAAGTGCTGTAAGAGAGAAAGTGCAGTCTAGCCCTTAAATTACACAAATGTAGTTTCCCTTAGAAGCAAAGGCACTTACTGACCTGCAGTTCACAGTGAACCTCACTTCTGAATTCGGTCATGCATCATTTATGAATTACCAAAGACTTTCTCAAAAACAAATCTTTTTTTATCTCTCAGAAGTTTTATGTCATGTGCAAACCCAAGAAAGAGATAAAAGCAACTTCAACATATTACTGTTACCATAAAACACAGGTACCACATTAACATTCCTCTAGCCCATGGCAAAACATGATTCCTTTAATCTCATTGATCATGACACGCTACTAGAAAGCTAGTGCATCTCTATCTATCTATACCTATATATCAGGGCAAACCAAAAGTTTGTGAAACTGTAACATCAATAAGCACAAGAAAAATAACAAATATTACATGCAACATTTTTTCTCTAAAAATACCAATTCTTAGCTACAAATGGACTGCTCTTTTGAACTTCCATTTAAAATCTCAGATTTGAACTTCTTTGCTTTTGTGAATGTGTCACAATTTTAATGCTACTGATGACTTTCTATTTGTAAAAGGACTATCAGAAATACGTATAACTAGCAGTTAGGCATTCAAAAGGCATTTATAGATTTCTTATTAAGGATGTTTCAAGTGTCTAGAAAACTCTCTAATACTAATTTATGAGTACCTATTCATATCAGTGTTTCTTCAGCTATAAAACTGTTCTTCCACACTAAGGTCAGGGCAAACAGTCACCAAGACCCACCGAATTCAGACCCACGAACATTCAGTGCTCTGCTGGAACAAACTCATACCCTTTCGCTTCATGGTTTTGTTAATTTAACTTCTCACAATCAGCAGCTATGAATCCTACCCTCAGAAAAAACATCATTCTAATACGTTTCAGAACAGCGTCCACAACGTGTTATTAACGGTCCCTGCACAAACAACACAGCAGAGGTTCTGGGAATACTCCTCAAATGCCAGTACACATTTCAAAACACTCCTCCACACTGACTTCTGTGGCTAGACGATCTAGTCATCCTGAACCAGGAAGACCTATGCTATTTCTAAGAATTATATTTTGAACAGTCTCTTTGAGCTACATATGTAGCTAAACAGCCAACATTACTAAATCTGACTAGATGCCATTAGGAAAAGATCTTTTTGCAGCTTAAGGGGAAACATGTATTATTACTTTTTTTGAACTAATGAATCACACCAGCCTTACTACTTCAAAAATTCCATGCCTTGTGTTAAATCTGTTTTTACAACAATACTCCCAGGTATTGATTAATCAAATCAAAGTATCTGTCTCTTTCACCCACTCTGTCTGGCAATCTATCACAAGTCTGAAAACCTCATTTATACGAATCATACCTGTTTAGATTAAACAACTATGCAAATGATGCCAATTCTCTATTTATCCTAGCTTTGTCCGTGAAACATTATGCAGCAGGTGAATCATGAAATGACTGTTTGGATGCTAAATAAACACAGAGACAAGCAGAGAGATGCCAGCTTAACTTCACGCTTCTCAGTCTATTTCTCCTTCGCATCCCCTTCTCTGTATTGCTGTGACATTGCTAACGTGAGCCGACAAACTGTTTCATCTTTTTCCCAACACACAACCCATTTGGCTCCAGCTCAGGAAGCCCTTTAGGCGCTCACATCAGGAAGGCTGAAGCACATGCTTAAGTGGTTTGCTCAGGAGAGAAAGCTTGCTGCGTAAGGCTCTGAGAGGGAAAGTGGGGTTTCATTTCCAATAAGAAAACCACATCCATTTAAGTAGCTCCACCATTTACTGCGCAGCTCTCCTGCTTGGAGTGGGTTCATAGAGGTCTTTTGTTAAAACTCTGCTCTATACTGGAGGCAGACTGGCTCAGAGAAGTGCTGCCTTTCAAGCTAAGGTTATGTCCCTTTGCAAGAGAAAATATTCCAGCACTTCATAAAAATGCATCTTTTTTTTTTATTTATTTATTCCTGGAATGTATCTGATTGCCCCAAATGGCAGATATGTTCAGGAAAACATTCCATGGGGAGGAAGCAAATTGTGCAAAGCCATTCCTCCCTGCTCCACCCCAGCTGACATTACACAAGTTGAATAATGCATTCAAGGTATTAAGTAACGTGTAAACATTTCCAGTAAGTGTTCTGCTGCAGTCTTGGCTTAACTGGTATTGCTTCCCTCTGTGATAGTGGGAGAAATAGTTTCCTCAGTTCTTTTGTACCCAAAGCTTAATATTAATGAAGCATTTCTTACCAATCCCTGACTGGAATCCTTCTCCTTCCCTATCTTCCAATATAGATTTTAAAACCCTTGAAAACTTACCAAATGAAGCTTTACTCAGAGATGTTTTTCTAAAAGTCTCTGGTTGGCCTTACAGCCTATGTTCATTTTGCACAAAACTAGAATTCTGAGAATGCATTCAAGGACAAATGACAAATCTCAGTCTGAAGCATGTTGGGTTCTTCTCGTAATGTCAAAGATGTTTTATATGAACCTCTGGCTTCCCATCATGAATTGTCCTTTTTTTTTTCAACGTTGAGTCTATGTATTTTCACATATTTTTTTCCCCGGGGTGTGAGAACACAGTGTTGCAAAGCCACAGCCCTCTTCTGACTGGTAGAGGAAATCCCCTTGGAATTCGGTATCGCTCCAGGCACGCATACGAACTGTTTGCCCTGTGTATACCAGTAATTCCTTCTCCTTTGCCTGCTGTGGAGTGTCTGTGGCACTGCGCAACAGCGCCCGACGCAGTTCGCAGTGGACTCACCAGAAGGGAGCTAGCGCAGAAAGGCAGAAACATCCCCTGATGAAGGGGATGAAGATGGGCTCTCAAATCACCTCAGTGAGGCTGAAATCCATTAGTTGTAGAGGAGAACTGCCCATGGAAATTTCTGGGATTTTCCACAGGAGTTTGTACTTTCCCAAAGGGTTTTCTGTAGGAGAGACCAACCCAGGGTCAGCTATCGGAGGAACTCCCAGGAGACAATACCACGTTCCGCTCTGAGAAGTGTTTGCCTAAAATCTTCACTTTCATACTCAACAGCTCTGTCCAAAGTCATGTATTCTCTATAACATTTTCCAAATATAGATTATTTCTTTTAACATCTGTTAGTTGCACGAGGTTGGACTGTTCTCTTTTGCATAAATGAATAGTTTCCATGAAATCAATCTTATGGCCCAAACTGCACCGAGAACCTGACACTGCCACCAGTAAGCATTACCTAGAACCAAGGGTCTCACTGATCCCGCTGAACCTCGCTTAATAGGCAAAGATGCTCAAAGAGAAAAAAACTCAGCTGATCATCCGAGTTGAAAGCATGGCAAACACTAATGCTGGGTTTTAATGTGGTTTTGATAGGGGCTCATAAGCAGCAGCACACACGGAGTCTTCTGGCATAGCAAAGCATATTACGTACTAGCATTTTGCTGTTTTCTGAAAAGGTGATCTAGCTCTGATCTAACTTTTTGAAAGACTGTCTTAAAGTGAAATTAATCTCCCTAGACTTCATTACTGAGTTGCAACACGACTGTCGCCAGAGGCAGAGATAAACTGCAAGTAATACGAAAAGTACTCCTGTTTGGGCAACATACAGAAAGCAGAAATACCAGAAAACAACCCCCTTCAAGCCCTCTCCTTCCTCTGTGCTTACAGCAGCAGCTTTTTTCACCCATTCTCCCACATTTGGACGATAAGCAACAGGTTTGAGGTACCGAATATCACAGCTCCCAACCCCAAGGCCAGCAGCCCTTAGTAGGCTTCCTACCTTTGTACAATAACTGCAACACCATAGCAATAATTGTTTAAAGAAAATAAAGCACAGAGAAAGAGAAATTGAGGCTATCAGGGCAAAATCAGATCACAATACAACCCAGTAACTGATGTGGGCTACCTTTATATATGAACCGATCAGGAGAGGCACGAAGCAAAATCATGGCAGAACGAGCCTGTCTTTGAATGCTACTTCCCCACTGCTTTTAGTTCCTCCTTAGAAGACGAACTGTTAGAAAGGCCAAACCATCCACAAACACCTTTGGAGAAAGCTCTGGCTAGCCACTGCTGTTTTCCGAAGAATGAGTAACTCGCTGCATTCTTAGTTGGTCTTTACACTGTCAAATGACCTCTTTTGGCAAAAGAATGATCAAACTTCTGACTTCCAGATTTCAAAGACCTTTACTGCCAGGGCCAAACAGACTCTCAGAAAGACCTGTGGCTTCTAGGCTTTTGAAGGAATTATATTCACCTGACAAGCTGCTTATCTTTAAGTCAGGGTATTGAGGGCACCAGAGTCCAGGTATATAAACCCCCCATGCAGGGAGGAGGGTGACAACAGCAAAAGCGATGCACTTGCACTCTCCTCCCCAAGACCTGCAAGAAACGACGGCGCCCAGCCTGACACTCACCATAACCCTGTTGCTACACATCGGCGACCGCACTAGACAGGACGACGCTGGCCCCGCGCAGCAGCGCTGCTGGGGCGAGTGCTGCGTGCCGCACGCGGCCAGGCAGCTGCGAGCACACTCACTATCGGGTAGATAACGAGACCAGAGAAGGCCAAGCCCAGGCAGCAATGACAGCCCATTTGGCACGGGGAAATGTTTACATACCTGTCTACCCATAGATCTGGATCCTTACCGTGCACTCACGCACAGAGCTGGGAGCAGGGAGGACTTTGGCAAGCCTACTTCAGCTGCAGTGATCCGTATCTTAAACTACACTGAGCTGTTAAAGCAAAGCAGTGATGTAATTCCATTAAAAGAGAACACACTGCCTTTAACTATTCCATGGGAATCTAACAGCGTTTCTAATACCACCATACAACTGGTATAAACACAGGATCATTTAAGCTGAAGCTTCAAACACCCCCTTACCTTGTTATTAAACTACATTTAAAAATTCCTTTGAGGAGTACAGCTTCCAGTTAGGGCCCAACGATTGTAGTGCGGATGGGAGAGAAGCTTCACAATGGCCAAAAGGGGTCGAGTATCAGCTCTCAGGTACCTTAAAAATGCTACCTTTGTCCTCCAGCACCTTTAACAATGAATGGATCCAGTACCTAGACCAGCCACAATAGAGGAAATCTTTTCCACTTTCTAATGCAAAATCTATCTTTCCATTTGCCAAATAATTCCTGTAAACTAACAAAAATATCCTATACCTATTTGCTCATATAATGAATTCAAATCATCTCTTAAAACTCTACTATGATTTAACATTCATGTGTTCCTCTAGTAATTTAACATAAAATTGCATACTTAAGCTTTTAATCTTGAATTTAATGCAAAATATACCTTTGAGAAAAAAACCTTGAGTGAGGCATATATATTTGGTGTAACATTACCATACATGCTGTTAAAGCAGTGTTTATTTTCAATAATTTCATTTGAAATTTTTAGACAGCATTATGTGTGCTGCCATCTCTTATAACCTATTCATATCTCAAACCACCATTTTTTGCAGATATTTCTGAACCTAAAAAGAAACATGCATTTATATGAAAAACAAGGCAGTGTTATAGGATGTCAGGTTTTCTCTCAGAGAATATATTATTCTCTGTCGCTTAGTCATTCTACACAAACCTAAAAATTGAATGATGCTCTGCTAAAGTATTGCTTACCATGAACATATCTTGCAAAGCTGACCTTGGTTTTCTTCTGTTGTTTTCTCTCCTTCGCTCACAACGACAGCTCAGGGAATAGACATGCAGCTCTGCAGTGGGTTGGCCATATGAACTCTATTAAAAAACTGATTATTTCAAGTTGTTAAAGATCAGGTGATAACCTCCCTCAAAAGAGGATGAAAAAATATGAAAAGACCCTAATTAGCATCTAGTAAAGAAGCGGGGCTGCTGCACTGTGTAAACCCTAAATTAGAATAATAATGTAGAGAGACTCAACAAAAGATGCTCTGTGCTTCCCATTACAGGCAGTAATAAGTCCTCTGGGGCCCCATCCCCTTCCAGCGCTGTAACCACACAGAATCTCGTAATAGTGTAATCCTGTTCTGCCATGCCCTGCTAGGATACACCTGCAAGGTGCTTTTGTAGTGTAGTTTAAAAGGGCAAACTGGTGTCCTGTTCTACACATCTCGCCTGAAATAAAACATTTCAAAAAAAGCCCTCTGGACAAACTCTGAATGAATCACACCCCTGTCAGATAACTCTTGACATAACATATGTCTGAATGTGTGTGCAAGTTTGACTGCATCCTGGGCGCCCCTGCGGCATTACCTGCAGACTGGCAGAGCCTCAGCTATCATAACACTGCTCCTCCCAGTCTTCACATGAAGAATGAACCCTAATTCTTTCCCTACCTGTGTTTCGTACTGCTGGGAACATCACGCTGTTGCAGCCGATACACTTGACTGACTCACTCAGCAGCAAACAAGCGATCTGCATATCAGCAAAGTGCTTTGCACTCAGCAAATGCTATCATGTAAACACAGGAGGACTAGATCTAAGGCTACTAAAATCAGGTGACTAAGAACGAATGCCTGTATAACAAGTTTATTACCATTCTGCATTACTGTAATGGTTGCTTAATCAATTTCTTTGACAGATAAATATTCTGGATCCCAAACATCTCAGTCAGCAGCCTGCCTTCTTAACGCACAGAACAAATACAAGCTGCCTCTCACTCTGGGTCTGCAAGGACCAGGTCCGCGTCCCCCCCCCCCCCCCACCCGGGAGCAGTGCTCCCGAGCTCAGTGGTCTTTCCAAACGGATACGCGCTCAGGGCGCATCAGCCTCTGCACCTTGTGCCCTTTTGCAATTCATTCCATCTGTTTATACCCTTTCCATCTAGTTGACTACAATTTTCCAAGGTTTCAAACTCATCCTTTTTCCTTTCAGTTTTTCCTATCTGATGTACATTGTAATGATATTAAGGGGACTTTTAATAAAGAACTAACTTAACTCAGTTTCTTTCCACAGCATTTCTCCAAACTGGCTGGCTGAGGGTGACCTTTTCAAAGGTATTTGGCAGAAGCCTGTCATTTGTCAAATTACTTTCCCAATTTTCATTGGTGCTGGTTTTAAAACTGGTATCAAATGATTTTTGTTACGTCAGATCAAAAATACTCTCTAACTGAGCTGACATCCTTTAGTCTAACCCCTTAGAAGTGCATGAGACAAACCACATACTTGGTGGAGAAGACACACCCGGCTCTGGTTCACGGCCAAAGTTCCACCTAGACGTGGTACAGCAGGGGGAGGACATCAGATCTCTTGATCAGTATTTCCCAACTCTTTGTTAGGTATGATTTTTTTTTTCCCCCCTTAATCAAAGTAGTCTCAAAGCTACAATACTAGATCTGGGCTTGATGAGCTGCACTGAAACTGCTAAGGCATGGTATCTCATTCTGCTGCTCTGACACCTCCAGCAAGATGCTTATTTCTTACAGCTTTTATTAATCACCGATTGGTATGTTGATTCTGGATGCTAGGGTGGAATCAGGAGTCCAGTTCAAATATCTTCTTACAGCTGCTGCTAAACCATAATTATTTTAAAAGATTGAATATGACAGGTCAGAGAGAAGAACACAGTTTTATTCATGGAAAATCTTAATAGCCTTGCAAGCAAGTCATATGAGAGATACACTAATACATATATTTTTATAGCTTGTGCTTAAATTAGAAACTAGATTAAAAACAATGTCCCTCACCAACTCCTTTCTTCCCATGTTATTCTGTTCATTTTGGATAACTGTGTTCCTTAATTTTTTCTTCTCTTACCCCTTCTTGTCTCTTGCCCCTGCACTCTTCCCACCATATTGCTTCTTGATTTCACGTTCGCTTATAACCACAATACTAATGGACAGTAAGAAGGCAGAATATAGGCCTTGGATTCAGAGATGTGATGTGCTGAGTGCATTCGGGCAATCTGCAGCTGTGAAAAGACCTTCCCTTTCTTCCCTCCCCCAAACAAGCCATTAATAGCAAGCACACACAAAAAAACATGCCAAGACTGCTTTAAATTATGCTGTTATCTGTCCTGATTCTTCTCAGAAGCCAGTAACAGGTGCAGCTTAAGCAGTCTAGGATTAATTATAACATTTTAGTTCCAGGAAGAACCCAGAAACCATAGTAATTAGCGCACACAACTGTGCCAGAAAGCCCGAGACGAGGCTGCCTTCTCAGGGAGCATCCAAAAGCAAACCCGTGCCCCAAAGCCATCAGCCTTGCTGCGGGTCCTGCGCCTCACGCACTGTCCCGGCGCTGGCAGCCGCACTACGGTACTGGCAGCGCACCTCCGGGTTGCAAGGGCGGATGGAGAGCATGCTCCCACGTGTCCATGTGCAAACCAAGCAGCACAGCGCAGGAGACGGGCAAATAATTCAGTGACAAGCCAAGGTGAGCCTGAAGATGAATCTAGTTCTCCTAAGCAAGCTGGGTTCAAACACACTTCGTAACAAGGTAAGAAATGTGTCAAATGCAGCAGACAAATGAAAAAAATAGCCAGAGGCAAAATTCCCTAGGAAAAAGGCCATTTCCTCACCCTCTAACTTTTGGATCTAGACCAGAGCAAGCTAACTGGGCGAGGCAAAAGCGCCAGCCCTGCCGGCAGCTGAACAGGGAGAAGAACAAACAGGAGCGCAGGCTGTTTCCACATGAACACGCAGAGACATCGAAACTCGGCAGCTGTGCTGGAAACCACTTTTGTGCTCTTGCAGGATGCAAGTTTTGAAGTCATCCTGGGCAGCTGCTTTTTGAGATCCAGTAAAATACTGACAGCAACTTTCATGACTTTGAAAGAAGAGATAATGAGAGCAAGAGGCAAACTTCTAGCTGGGGGGAAAAAAAAGCCTCTGGCTACAAGGAAAATGGGACAATAACCTCCGAAAGAGGTAAAGGCAGTCACTGCAGCTACTTGCATTTACATCCATGCAACAGAACAGAATTCAACCCAGAGCGTTAGGTAGCTCTCGAATGGTACCTACTGCTTTATTAGTAGCTATAAACAAGTTTACAGCCTCAGAAGATTGCAATCGGCCTTGCCATACAGGAAAGGAAAATCGTTTCTTTTAGAGGAACTCAGAGTTACTCAACAAAATTAATCTTCTAAAACAGGAAACCCCTGCCAGCACAGGTGGAACTATAATACGCTGTGCAGCTGGGGAATGTGAAAAAATGGGATTTCCGTGTTCCCATGTTAAGCAAAGTCAGAGCACAGATACTGTATGTCAAACTTGCAGCTGAAAAATATGCAAAAAACAAGCAAGTAAAAAAGTTAAAAGGAGAACTATAGAAGTCATTTAAGCCATTCACAAAAAAGTTCACCACAGCATTAATTAAGGTTTGAGCCCTTCTAAGGAAGCCACCATCATTTTGAAAGCTCAGCTACAGGGCAAGAGAAATTCATTTGAATGGGTATTTTAGGAAACAAAATTGAGAAGACACTTTAGTGATTTCTGACATAATCTAGACTCCTGCAGGAGTCCTGTAATAATATCTACTGACAACACCGGCTTCTCTCTGTAACCTCTTTATTCTGCATAATTGGTATTTTTAAATACAGCTTACACAACTATTACTCCCTGAGACCACAGGTCACCCAAGGGGTATACAATGAACGGCAGGACGGCAATCTCTTTGCAATTGAAATGTCCTTGGTTTAAAAGTCAAGACAAGGAATAGATGCCTATTTAAAATCTGCTTGTCTGCACTACTTTAATTGGGGATGCATATGGAAAAGAAACAGATATAAGTGGTCATTTACATTGGTTCATGTTTCTGCGTTTCTAATTGGAAAGGAAAGGAATGAGGGACGTGGAGTTGAGGCACGTCAGCACTGTTTGTAGGGGATGCGCTGGATTCTCTGCTCTGAGGCTGTACCTAAGTTCAGTTTGGAATAAATAGTATTTTCATGACAGCTTATTTCAAGCTATACAAATGCCTCTGTATTAAAACAGGGAGCAGAATTCAGTGGAACTAAAATAAAATCCTGTCTACAATGAGAGCATCTAACAAAATAGGCTGTCCTAAAGCTGTATTTAGACCAGAGAAAGTTCAGTAAGTCACTGATAAAGATCTGTGAGGGTGTGACGCTGAAAGGCAGGTTTCCATCAGAGCAGTAGTGCTCCCACTACAGAACAATTTCAGTATTTCTAACTGTATGAAGCGTCCTCCTCCCATCTGATACCCACAAGTAAGTGAGCAACTAAACCAAGAACAGATGAATTTCCTTTAACCACAGACACACCATCACTATACTTTCTCACTGCAGAAAAAGATACAGACAGACATTTACTACTAATAAAAATAACCCTGGCTACTGGTAAGGTGGCTAAAGGAGAGAAGAATGGAAGGGAAAGGAGAAGTTTAAGGAAAAAGTGTCACAGTCCCACAAACCTGGGACATTTTGAGGGGGTGACTTTTTTCTTCCCTACAGATGTATGTTAGCAGCCCTCTCTTTAGACTATTAGAAGGGGAACTTTTCTCACAAATCTCTTTTAGTTGATACAATAGATGGGTATTCACATGATTATGTCATTTTTTCATGTATTTAAGTTTTATTGATCTGTCTTCAAAAGACACGGAGCCATAGGACACACCAGCAGGCAATATAACGCAGTACCATGTAACAAGTACGCGCTTGGCACTGACTTGAGCGCTCGCACTGGAGGCAGCATGATGAATAGGGTTACAGAGCTGGTCTTTCATTTCACCCCGGGTACTGCTTCCAGCAAGCAACTAAAATACATCCTCCAAAACAGATGTCCATCAAAGCTACAAGTGCAAGTTAATGCTCACACGTACACCAAGAGTATTATGCCAGAGCTGTAAGCTGACAAGGGAGGTTTCAGGTAGATAAGAGGTGTAGGCTGGTCCTAAACATACATATCCTCTTCCCCAACATTACTTCCATTCTCAGGCCTGCCTGAGACTCTGGCTGCTACATGCTGTACTGGAAATAGATACATAGGACCCCCATGAAAGAATTTTCTTCCTGGACATATGAGTGAGAGAAGGTGTTAATTGAAGCAGGAGACAAAAGTTACCCTGTGATTTAACAGGTATGTTCTTCCCCTTAAGATGGAGTGGTAAGACACAGGATTTAAATGTAAAGTAACTTTGCAGTACTGAGATAATGTTATAATACCTTGCTTTGCACAAGACAGAATGAAAGCCCTGCTTTTGGTGGCCCAGTTCAGAAAACTGGATTTTAAATAGTCTTCCTGAATCTTGGCAAAACACAAGCTTTAGGTCAGTTCTAAAAGGTATTTGTGCCAGTTGGAGGAGAGCTTCCATGTGAAAGATTAATAATAACAAAAAGCAACCTCTAAGAAGCAGAAATAATGCTTGTTGAATTTATCACTACTTGCAAGACTGGTTATGTTAATCATCCTTCACATTATGCCAAGTAGACTGAAAGTAATAGTTCACAAACAACCTTCCTACATAAGTTTCAATGCCAATGTTGTTTTGACTGATTCAGTAAGTTAAAAATACAATCCCAAGTATTCAGGTCTTGAACACAAACGCCTTATATCTGGAGGCACTTCCATGAAAAACAACAAGAAGCCTGTCTCTCATAGCATTACCCTGGCAAGGGTACCCGAGCTCCCGGGCCGCAGCATCACTGGGGAACTACAGTCTCGCCGCTCACAACTCTGAATTCGAGTCCGTGCTGTTTACAAAACGGACAAGCTGACTTCGATTTACTCACGAGGGGTTTCCGAGACGGAGCTCTGCTGAGCCCCCACAGAGCCTCGGGGGTCAGAGGGAGCTGAGCGCGCTCTGGTACTGCGATGCCCTTGAGGAAGCGGAGCTTAGCCGAGGCGACGTTTCGGGGGCCTCGGTAGAGGCAGCAGGCCGGCTCCCTCCCGCCCGGGCCGAGGCGCCGCGGAACAATGGTCGGGAGGCAGCGCGTCTCCAGACGGCTGTTAGGAATGCCGGCCGGGACAAAGGGCTGCAGGAGGATGAGGAGGAAGAGAAGGAAACGGAGCAAAAGATGGAAGTGAGGAAGGTCAGAGGGTTATTTATACATTTACAGTATCCGTAAAATAAAGTTACACCCCAGAGGGAGGCAGGTGTCAAACTGATCTCATTAGAAAAACCACAATAGTTCAGAGACAAGGTTCATTCTAGCCAAGTATCCTGTTTCCAGCACTGCTCATACCCAGATGTTGCAGAGGAAGGTTCCCAGCCACACTGCTGTTTAACAGGTTTAAATGTAATTCCTGCTGGATAGACCTGAAAAGTTTCCTTAAAATCCACCACCAAATTAGAGAAATATTATATAAAGCAGAAAATAAGATCTGCTATTAGGAGCACAGCAGCCAAGGTCATAAAGTTTAGAACCTGCTCATGAAATTTTCCCCTGAAAACAGCACTTGGTACAGCACATAGCATCTCAGCAGAACTCCCAGGTCCTAAAGTTTCATATATGCCTCAGAAGCACAGAAAATAAATCCAGATACTCACTGCTCTGTCAGCCCAAGAACTGGCAACGAGTGCACAAACAGTACAAAAACGACGAAGGCATGAAAGGGGTTAGTATTACTACATGCCGCGCAGCCTTCTGGAGCAAAGCGTTAAGAGGTATGCAGGCCTCCTACTCTCGCGGCAGAAAGCGCCACACCAGCATGACGTGGCAGTAGGAGTTTCGCTCCTGGATGCTGTTGAGGCGACAGACAGACAAGACCAACTGCATTCATCTCTCATCCCTCTGTTAGCCTTGGATCTGACTAGCTCCTGCCTGGCACCGCTCAAAAGAACTGCCTTCAGGATGTTTTTCTACTGGAAATTGAGGCTTTCACCAGGAAAAAAAAAAAAGCTTTCTACAGAAAGCACTCACTCCACCTAGTATTTTATTTTTTAAGACACCAACAAACACTAAAAGACAAGATCTACTTTCTTTTCCTTGTTTTTCAACAAAACCAAACTTTTTGGGAAGGGGTGCCTCCCTGGCGCGGTGGTTCTGTGCTCAGACTCACCAGCCAGAGCACGTGTCCCATGACGCCGTCGCGGTGAGATCACCGACACGGGGGACTATGAAGCATTGGGGCAGGCACCATCCAGCCAGGGAGGTCAGTTTGCGGTTGAATCAAAACTGTCAATCGCAATTATTCAAAACTCAAATTTCTACTGCAAGTGGTGAGAAAAACAATGTTTTGTTTTAAAATGTTGTGCAAAATAATACATTTTATGACTGGGTCTCCCCATGGCCGTTTCTGGGGACCCTGAAGACTGCCACTGCTAATGAAGAAGCCCATTACACGAGGACACAGGAGGTCCCACCAATGGAGCCAGACCCAGAGCTGCCTGTGGGGTTTGCAAACACTGACCTGTCCCATCTCCATTTC
The DNA here is from genome assembly GCF_036417845.1 of Apteryx mantelli. Lineage (NCBI taxonomy): Eukaryota > Metazoa > Chordata > Aves > Apterygiformes > Apterygidae > Apteryx > Apteryx mantelli. The sequence goes on along the minus strand of NC_089986.1, from coordinate 24,858,615 downwards.
TTCCCCCCACCCAAGCACCTCCGTTCCAGTACGCACCCACCCTTACTGCCAAAACGTACTGAGCTCAACTGGGAATGCTGCGAACTGTCCTGACAACACCAAAGATCATCTCACTCGACTTTGCATTTAACATACAAAACCTTTCACTGGAACATCACATACAAGCATTTAATATACGCTCTGACCTGAGGCAACGTACAACCTGCAGATAGTGCCTCAGCAGTTTTCTGAGCCCTCTCGCAGGATATAACGTCCGCGAGAAGTGAAGCCAAGGGCACACGGACAACCAGGGCTCCCCTGCCAGCAGACCCCTCCCAGTCTGCTCACGCTTTAATGGGTCATTGACTCGGGTAACCTCCAGCACGCTACAATTGCCAGTAAAATGCAACAGCCCAAACTGAAAATGCTTCTGGCCCACAAAGAATCTGATCGGAGGGACAAACTCAGCAGCAGCTTTGATACTGGCTTGTGCGAGACACTGATTGACTCAGTGCTCCAAGTGAGCAGCTTAACTGGAATGGAAAAACATGGTGATTAATCACATCTACGGAAAACACCTTGCTACAGAAGGCAGACAACATTAAACGCTTTGTATTACTAAAGAATGTGAGGTTACAGTTCAGGACAGCACACTCGGAAAATATTTAAAGAAAAAAAGATGAAATGTTGTTTAATTGCCAGATTCTTCTCATTAACACCCTAAATGGTCTGACACATGCTGGCAGGCAGAAGGCGTCAGCCTCAGCCATGCTGCCAGCCACGCTTCCCCGCTCCCGGCAGTGGCCGGGAGGTTTCAGTGTCCCTGATGGTGGCCCTGTTCCCATCACTTTCTGGCAAATTAGCCTCACAGCTCCTTGGAGCTTTTGATCCCCCCCCCCCCCCATTTCTTTTTGGTGCAGCACGTCCGATCTTATTTAATCTCACCTTCCCTTCTCATCCTCCCTCACCCTCCCAGAAAAGCAATGTGGGGATGCAGGAGCACCTCACCTCCAGGGAGGGGGAGTTTTCCTCCCCCAGGAGGTACCACCCTGAAGAAGGGGGAAGCCCCTCCACCAGCACCCAAAGGGGACGGAGCAGCTCCTCACCAGGTGGGACGGCACCAGAGCCAACCGGTGGGAGGGAACCAGACCACAGCCCACGTACACAGGAGCAAGGATGAAGCAGGCTGTTAATAAGTTAAAGCAAACAGGAGCTGGGCTCTCCCCCAGGAAACATTGCCTCTTTGGCCACAGGCATGGAAAAGCATCAGACTGCCTGCCTGCCTCTGCTCGCAGCGTTACAGCTGCTCCTGAAATTTGGGGGCTGCCCTTGGGCTAAATAAGAAATAACTGACAAGTAAGGGGGGAAAAAATCACGCCATGCGTGTGTTCCCAGCAGCCACGCTCGGCCACGAGCTGCCTCCCCTAGCGCGCGGCTGCACGGCCCCGCCTGGAAGGGACCGAGGGTTAAAAATAAATGAGCGAAACACAGCTAAAGCGCCGCTCTCCTACCCGGCTCTGTCGGCGGGGCCCCTTCACCGGCCGGCAGCGAGAAGCCCTCGGGTGCCGCGGGTACCGCGTGCCGAGGCCCGGAGCAGCCCGCCAGGCGGCAGCCCCCCGCGGGGCGCCCCAGGCAGGGCACAGTCGGGCTGCCCCGCGCGGGTGCCGCCCCTGCCCAGCCCGCGCTGGGGCCCGCACCCCAGCCCGCGCTGGCAGCGGGGAGCGACCGACGGCCAGGAGCACACCCTGACCCGCGCCAGTTCACTGCCACGCTTCTGCTCCCCAAGTCCTCCGTGTGACCCTGTCTCCCCCAGGCACCCATGTCTCCTGCAGGAGCCCCCCGCCAGCCCCCCGGCTGACACGCGCCATCCCGCAGCACCACCGCACAGGCCCTGGAGGACACGCTGGCCTGTCTTGGCCAACTTAGTGCTGGTTCATTTTTCAGGCACCAGCAGGAACCAGCCACCCCCAGCTGACAGACATCTGCTCACCTCCAGCCATTCCTCAAAACACCTTTGCCCAAACCACCCAACACTTCCCAGCAGCATCCCATCCTGCTCTCCAACAAAACAGCCACCAGTTCAGGGCTACCATCCGGGAAAAGGTGTTACAGCAATAAGGTCAAGGCTGTGGATTCAGGTGCAGTATCGCGAGGTGCAAACACAGTCGTCACACTCCGCAATGCTTCCGGCAGCGGAGCACAGAGCCCTGCTGCGGCGGGCTGCGGGCCAGAGCCAGGGCACAGAGGCAGCTGTTAAAGCCGAGAGGGCAACAGCAAGCAGCCCCTACAGGACAGGGGACCTCAGTCGCCAGGACCAGAGGCAGATGTGGCTTCTAAAAAAAGCCTGGATCTGAAAAATGCCCCTAGCAGGCAGCCTGCGAAGCACCATAGGGCAAGTTGCACCTTGCATTCCTGTCCTGTGGGGTTGTCATGGGTGGCAAGAAGGGCGTTCATCATCAGGGGAGCAAGTTAACACTCTTGTAAAATTTTAGTCCTTGCAGAATCAGAGGAAAGGTTTAACAAGAATTTTCAAAAATGCAATATTGAAAACTGTGCTAAAAATGCAACAATACTGTATTTTTGAAGCCCCATGTTACTTTTTTAGTGCTTGGTATGGGTAATAGCATGCAGTGAACAACAGCAACCCCAAACCACCTCCCGTAGCTGTGCTAGTCAAAGTGGGGTCCGAAAGGGGCAGGAAAGCCAGCAGCACTACAGGTATTTTCGGGACAGAGACCATGAGCTTCCTTCGCCAGGCGTTCCCCTTCCAGGCTCTCCTGGAGGGCACAGTGGACACTCAGGGGTTGGCTTTGAGGCTCCTCAGAGCCAGAGCTCTTCCTTCCTCCTTCCCCCTCCCTCCCCGCAGACAGGCAGCAAAATCCAGCTCATAGCAGCTTCCTTGCCATTTCTTCCAGCCCGCTGGTCTCCCTCCCCATGAACAAACATTCCTGTCTCCCAGTTAAATTTACTATATTGTGGTGTAACCATTCAATAAGGAGAAGGGGTTCAGCCCACTCGGTACCTGCAGCTGCCATTTGGAGTCATAGAAAGCACAAAGTCAGAGTTAAGGCAATACTTTTAAGGTGCATGAATCCACACTGCTGCCATAAGACAACATCACCTTCCCCCTGCCGCGCGTTCTGCTCTCTGCATTGCCCCCTCCTTGCCACCGCTACGAGCTGCTTAGTCACAGCACAAGGGGGATGAGCAAACTAATCCAGGCTAAAACAGAGCTTTTTGCTTCTTTTCCAGACGTGCTTGTGACCTCCCCTTACCAAATACCTTCTTAAAGGCAAAAGAAGGCATATTGTTGGTTCCTTTCAGCACTGAAGTGCCAGTACTCACTTCTGTATCTGGAAGCAGTCCTTTACAAGCCTAAATTCAGCCACCTATTCTAGCAGCTATATAAATCAAAAGCAGACATGATGAAAACAGTATAGGAGCTGAGAAGAAACAAGAAGAAACATAATTGGTTCAGGACCTTATGAGATGATTTCCACCAGTCACTCACTTCAGGGACTGCCAGGGCTTTTGAGTTTATATCCATATCAAAACTCACTGATTTTGAGTGAGGTAGCTCTCCCTGACTGACTTTTGACAACACTTTGCCAGCAGCTGTTACAGTATCTGCAGGTCAAGCCATGCTTTGAAAGGACTCCACTTCCCTTCAGCACCCTGCTATGAATCAGAACGATCCCACCTACACCAAGGCAGCTCAAGTGCCAAATTAAAAAAGCCAGAGACCAATCAGCAGTTAAGGCACTTCAGGAGGCTGCCTGTAGCTGCCAGCTAAGCGTCCCCAAGAAAGCTGCTTTATCCAGACTCCTGATTTCCCCCTTTACCATGACTAATCCTTCCTTTCTTCCACCCTCCATCAGCCATCCCGGTGCAGATGACACTAAGTATGGCTTGCTCCCCATGTAGCCACCACAGGTGGCTCTGCTGTAAGAGTAGAAATACATACTAAGCTCCTGGGGAGACAAGTCATACTTGCTCAGTTTCTTGCCCTTAGAGCTGCGAAGAAACCTTCACCGACCGTGCACTAACATAGCGGGGGCTCTCAGCCTGCAGACAGCCTGTCTGCCTGTCCGGACGTTTATCCTCCCGGCCACATCTTCGCCTTACCTATGTGTCACTGCTTTATCAGCGTGTTTAGCATTCCTCAGATCCTGACAACATTGTGTCTCTCACCACTTCCAAGTATCTTTTGTGTCTTTGCCACTATCTAGCACTGCCCTTGTTCTTCTTCCTTTTTCTTTGTACTGTTCTCTTTCATTAGATACCTGAGGAGGGTGATTTTCCTGGAAGAAGGCTCATCAAAAAAGCAGACCTTGCCTCATTATCTGACCAAGTAAAGGAGCTATTTACGTATTTGCGATAAGAAATTAGAACATCCTGAGGGCCCTGTGAAGTCCGTAAGGAGCTGGCTTTGTGCTGTTCCTTATTTCTTGTTTGTCTGTACTTGCCTCATTCTAATCATGTAACAGTATTAAACATACTGTTACAATATTATTTAGGGGGAAAAGCAGTATTGTATTCTTGAATTTAGACACTCTAGAGACTATATTGCCAATACCTAACATTTTAAAATCAGGCAAATGGCTTTACAAGTATGACTTTTTCATATTCATTACAAGTTAATTTCTGCCTGAACCGTTAGATTATAGCCAAATCTAATTTCTATGTTTTTTCAGGCAACCATTAAGGCAAAGATTATATTTTATATTTTTATAAAATAATTAGAAGTTAAAGATTATAATTTCTTATATATTTAAGGTTGACATGTTGACATTCATGTAACTTCAAAGTCCGGAATCACATAAGGAAACCTAAAAACAGAGACCACCAGCCCCCAGTCTTGCAGAAGGCGTGACAGAGCTATAGTGCATGGCAATGCCACCGAGAGCTCCTATCCTCGCCTCCAGCGAACGCATTATTGCTCGGGGTGCGGGGACCCTCCACACTAATCTCATTCTTTAATTTTTCATTAGATACCCAACCTGTTCTTACTTTCAAAGTGCCTAATTCAAAGTTCCATCTTACTAACAGCATTCACCAAGCCCTAGCATTTTGTAAATGTCTCTAACATACTTGCTTTGAAGATCAGTCTATATTATAGTATTAAAAATACAACACTGGTCAATTAAAGATATCAAGTCCTTGGCAGTCCCACTCGCGTGGGGACAGTCTGTGACGTTCACATGGTGCAGGCCTCCCAGCTTCTGTTACAAGCAGTTTAAAGGAATATCTATTCATCTAGGTTTCTTCTAATCAAAATTAAACCCTGCTCTGGACACATTTCCTGAATTTTGAAAAGGCCTGTCTAGGTCCTGTCTGGACCCAACACTGACTTTACAGCAGCAATATATACATCATTTGCATGAAAAGTACACCAGCACAGCAAGCAAGTGGAGAGCAAGCTCCCTGTCAAGGAGCAAAGTCCATCATCTTGCCCCAAAGGAGCTTGAGACTCATGCAGTACCATGAAGAGTGTAAAGTACAGGCCTAAAACACGTGACTCCACGTGTACCACATCTGCAGTTGTACCAAATCGCAGTCCAAAGGCTCCCATGTAAAAATCCTTTTTCCTAATTTGGTTTTCGAACACTTGTACTCACCAGTATTCTGGTAAGCTGCTGATGGAAGTGATTTGCGTTGTGTGTGTGCAGCTGTGTGAGATACTTCATTAAACTAAACATCATCGAGCTCTTCATCTCACTACACCTCACTCAAATAGCGTTGCGAGGGGAAGAAACCCCGCAGAACGCGGCAAGCATGGCTGAGGAAGCAGCGAGGCATCCTCTGCGTCACGGAGGCGGGAGAGGGAAGAACAGGAAACGAGAGACGAAAAGGTGTCGAGAGGGAGACCTGGCGATGGCTAAGGCTGCGAGAAGTGCTCCGGGGCGCTGGCGGGGCTGGGAGGTGGGTGCTCACTTGCTGCCTGCGTGAAAGGGAAGGGGTGGCTGAAGGAAGCCTCCGATGCCGGCCTTCATTCCCGGCACCGAGCCCTCCAGCTGCTCCCCGGGGACAGGATCAGGCGCGAGCCCCAAGGCCAGGGCTCGACAGGGAAGCGTCCGCAAGCGTGCTGCGGGCAGAACTGCCGGCCAGCCTCCGGCGCCTGCCCTGGCCCTAAGCCGCCTGGCCGGGACCTGCGGGACAGGCCGCGGGGCTGGCAGGTGCATGGCAAGCACAAGGACCGCGTGGCTCCTGGGCAGGCTGCGGGCGCCGAGGCGGAGAACGACGTTTCAATGCACTAGACGCTGCACAAGCGTATAGTAAACACACACCCCACACCGCAGACCTCAGGCGAAGAGGAAGCTTTGCGCTCACAGCCCCGTAAACAGCCCTGACCTTGAAACGGCCCCGCAAGCAGGGCTGCAGAGGAACCAGGCGGCACAACGGTTGCGAGCAGCCGTGCTCAAGCAGAAAGACAACCCCCGCACACCCGACAGGGGATCTCCGGCTGCTGCACAGTCCTGCCCGCCGCGCAGCCGAGCGCGGCGCCGCGGGGAGGGCGGCTCGCGCGGGGCTGTCGCGCGCACCAGCTCGCCTCCCCACGACCCCGAGGCTCAGCCAAGCAGCCCTGCAAACTTGAAATCGCGCTGCACTTGCACTGCGGAAGGAGCCCAGCAGCCTACTCACCTGGAAGCCTTCTGCGCGCAGCATCGAGACACCTTCACTACCAGCATTTTCTGGATGCAAAATGGCATTCATCCTGACAGATGCTGACAAAGTGCTTTTCCCCTGTGAAAAAGCAAGGACACCCGTGGGTTTATTTTACAGCAGTCATTGTCTGCACAGTCCACACAGTGCTCTCTAGAGTCCCTGGCATATTCTTCTACTTCTTCATTGTAAAGTCTACCAACTGTTAAAAAATTGCAAGAGCTGTAATGACAGCATTGCGCATGAAGGATGGCTTCAATTACATACACAATATCTATGCAAATGCCAGATAGCATCTTCAGCATGAAAGGCAGGGTGGTTTGTTTGCTTCTTATCCTCACAGCATGGAATCTTATTGCTTCTTATGATGTAATATTAATTTGGTTATACTTTAACTACACAGGCTGGTAATTAAATTAGCCTTGCTTAAATTAAAAAAAACAGTATCATCATGAAGTATTTCTATCCTGATGGCTCCTAAAGCACCTCCATCATGACTGGATCCCTATTTTTCAAGATGCTGTAAAAAAAAACAACCCCCCCCCCACACACACACACAAGAAAAACAGGGCCAGACAACCCCAAGTGCCTTATAATGCAAGGAAGCCACTGATGACTGACAGGTGCTCAGCGTCTCTGGAAAGGAAGTGCAGGTGCCTGTTTGGGTACCCAAAAGCAGAGTTGTTCTAGATCAGACATCAGTTTGAAAACCTCGGCCTGAGTGCCATGCCCGAGATTGTACCAGAAGTCAGTACAGCAGTTATTTCACAGGTTTTCTTTAGCAATTTCAGCCTGCTTTACAGCTGTTGGCTGGTTAAATCTTCAAGCACTGGAGAGGAAGCTCATCATGATGGTGCTCCCACATAACTCAAGCCACTACAAGGTTAAATAGCTGGGCCCAGGTAGTGGCTAACTCAGTGGTGTGCCTTTAACTGTATTGCTGTCGTAACCGTGTAAGTAGTCACCGGCTCCTGTTTGAGTAAGAGTAACAGATCAGGCCCTTACTGAGTCACTGGCACAGTCATGACAATAACTCCAACATCCCGCCACCAAAGGCGGTGCTTAAGGCACAACACAAAAGGGAACAGGAGTCTCCAGCTTTGACAGGACCTGCTCAAAGGAGCTGCTCTCTGTGATGTGGTCTGGCCAGCCAGGCTTGACTGCGGTTTGAGCCACAGCACACGTTAACTGGAGATTAACACAGCGGTCACAGGACAAAACTGTTTGCATGATTATGAGTATTCCAGAATACTGTGCGTAAAAAAATATTGTGCAGTGGGACAGTCTTCAATTCTTATTTTTCCCACCTGGATTCACAGTGCAGCTTGAGGCCAGACTCTCTCCCTTGTACTTCCCAGGAGGAGAGCTCCCAGGCTCCCCCTTCCAGCTGAACTACAGGAGAAGCACGTAGTGTGGGCCAGGACACATACTCTGCGGTGGACACATACTTACACAGGCGTTTGAGACAGCCCAGGAATGCCAGCAAACTGGATCTTTGGGTCTAACCCCAGCTCTGGAGGCAGAGAGCAGCCTAAGTGATCATGGGCAAGAGGCCAATCACACTGGCAGGTAGATTTGTTTTGAAAGGCACCACAGCAAAGCAGATAAACCACATCATTTTAAAAGCCACAGGTTCTGTTTGCAGCTCTGCACGAGGCCCAGGTGCTGGCAGTTTATCTGCACACTAGGCAAATGACCATTGGCTCCCTACAGGAAGGATAACTTGCTTTTAGGAGTGCACATGCTAACAGGAGCCAGCAGGAGATGCAGGACTAGGCATCATGGTCTTCTGATGTGTATCCCAGGCCACGGAGAAACTGTTATGGGTATTTTATCTCCCTCCCTACTCTCCCTCTTCACCTGCCGTTCTGTGGGCTAGCAGGAGACTTGCCAAATGTGTCAGAGCCACATGAAATGTGTGAGGCTTGTGAGCCACAACCTTTTGTTGTCCCCCCAGGCTGATGGTCAACTCCAAGACAGAAACCAGCCCAAAAGGAAACAATGAAGGTCCTGCCCAGGCCATGAAGGACTGTAGTACTAATCCCAGTATATTTATTCTGTTATTTTTAACTGAAAAGAAAAAGTAGTAATAACAATCTATGCTTTTGAATTCTCTGTGTATAGCAATTCTCTTATCTCTGGGCACTGCATGTGCTTGTTGATGCCAATGCCCTGCAACTGAAAGCCACGGCCCATCCATCACACACAAGTCCTCATTATGCTGCATAACAAGTTACCTTTGTTGCCCCACAGAAGGGCACAGTGCATTGTGCTGCTGCCTCTCCTAAACTTTAGTCTTGAGAATCGCATTTTGCACTGACGCATTGCTTCTGCCTGACAAGTGCTTTATTGCTGTTGTTAAGAGGCAAGCTTCATGATACAGCCGCAGATCCTGAAAAACAAGTTGAGAGATACATAAATACGCCACCATTACGTCTGCAAAACAGTCGGCCGCGTGGGTTCTGACCGCTGCTGTACCGCTGGTTTTGGAAGCAACGGCTACACGTCCTGGGAGACGGCTCCTCTGCATAGCCATTGCTAGTGCTCACCTGACACTTGCATTTGAAAGAAAAAACAGTGTCATAAAGAAACAAAGAAAGTGGCAGAACCGCAAAGTAATTTTAAACTAATAAAGATTTCATGGTGTTTTCATTTTAGTGTTATACTATTGCCTTTTTATGGGTTTGTCCAACTGCATTACATTATTCATTGCTTTCAGTGTTCAATTACTGTTTTCTTAACTGTACAGGATTAATTAAAAACCTCATCTATTAAAGAACAAAGCATAGAAAATGTTAACAAATCCATCCATACAACTACAGGATGTTAAACCTCAGACACTTCTCCAGAGTCTTTTTTACGTATGTTCAGCACATTTCAGGGCAGAGAAAGAAAAACATTTGTTGCTAGGCTTCAAACAGTGTTTCCTTTCTTAAAACTCTCTAGTTGGCAGCTTTTTCTATTGGCACCTGACCAACACTCTATATAAGCAGAAAAACAGTGGTGATACCTACGGGCCAGATTTTGCCACTTCTACTAATGAGAAATGCTATCTTATTTTCATATGGGCTGGCCACACACTCAGAGCAAGATGTAGGCGACTGGGAATTCACTGATAGCCACTCCCTACTTCCTCTGAGGAAAATCTGGAGAGGAAAAAAACCCCAGCCATTACATAAGCAAAATTCAGTAAAGTCTATGAGTTGGCCTGTTGGGATAACCTTAAATAAGGATAACAAAATCCACATGCTGGCTTGAAGATGCACATATTTTGCTTTACCCTACAAATCCTTAAGGAAACATACATTTCACTTTCCAAAACAGAGTTGTCTCCTGTACGCTCGCCAAAGATGAAAAGCAGCTTGTACCTGCTTTTCCATCAGTGATCCAATCTATCCTAATAAATATCATTTCTACTGTTCACCCCATCTTGTCCATGGCCAAATAACAGTCATCAAATAAATCATTTGAGACATTGTTGGGCAATGGGTGAATAGGTTCTTGCTGAGGGATTGGTTTTTGTCCTTATTTACTGACTTCAAGCCAAATTACAATTACAGGGGATAAAATAAAGGCTAGCCCCCCCTTTTTTTTTTTAAACAAATAATTGTAGTTCAAGTAACAAGACATGGTCATTTTCAGATATTGCTGCTCACAATTCATTATATTAATGCAAAAGTTACCTGGGTATGCTACTGCTATTGCAGTAGCAAACAGCTCAGGAAAGACTTCACAGGAGTGCATAGCTACGGTCAAAAAAGCCAACAGGATGCCTGGATGCTTAAGTATGGGACAGTGAAAAATCACAAGTAGTACGACAATATTTTTGTAGGAATTGAGGTATTTAAGCACTATTCAGTGCTGAACATAGCTGTGGTATATGTGAAAGTGTACAGCTGCTCTTCCACCAAATGGGGGGAAAAAAAAGGCACGAGCCATGCTAAATGGCACTGGGACAGACCAGCGATTGCAGCCCTGCCGGCTCCAGGGTAAAACCTCATCCCCAAACCGTTGGCTACTTCATTGCAGCAAAGACACTGATGATAACAGGGCCTGGGAAAACCCAGAGACCAGGACTCTCTAGCGCAGAGGAGGGGTGCATAAGAGGCCTGACAGAAGCATGCCCGGGAATGAACGGGGTAGATACAGCAGATAGGAACTTAGTTCTTTCCTGTATGGGTATAAAAACACAGATATTAAGTGAAATTAAAAGGGTGGAAAACTCAAATCTAAGGAAAGGAAATACTTTTTCACACAATGTGCAATTAAGCTACAGAGTTCATTATCAAAAGTTGCTGAAGCCAGAAACATAACAAGAGTTTAGAGAAAGACTGGACATTAACACGAGTGAATATTAACACAAGTCATGTTTATGCTTAACGTATTTTGAGGCTGACACTAAAAGACACTAACTTACTGTGGTGAGCACTGGGCGGTGAAAGCAGCACATCCCACCGCTGCCTTCTTGCATGTTCCCTTCAGACACTCAAATACGGCCTTAGGTAAACAGCAAACTCCTATGGGAAGAGGTCACAAAGTCCAGTACTGATCACAACTATGTAAGAAGGACCAAGATAAAAATGTTTAGAAGAGGGTTCAGTGATGGTAGTTAACTAGTTGCCCTCTTTCAATAATCCAAGAACAAGGAGACTCCATACAGTTCGAAAGGCATGTTTTAAATGGTAAAAATCCCCTTCTGTACAGCACATGGTTAACCTGCAGAAGTCACTGCCACAGGTTGAACTGAGCCGAGACTCCTGCTGTGTGCAGAAAGGAGGGCATGTGTATTTTACAAGCTGGCCTGATTCTGCTTGGGGTGAGGGCAGTAAATGCTCAATTATGGATTTGTAAGTGACCTTTCAAAGCCCCTTGGAGGACATGACAGAAGGTGCAAGGACTTGAGCAGTGGGCAAACCCAGCATGACGTACCCAGGGGGAAGTAAATCGCAAGTGCCGTAGGTTCACGCTCGATTTCTCTCCAATAAATGACCTAGCGGAAATCTTAGCTCCACGGTGTGGGTGCCAGGTCCTCGGGGCTCACCTGCAGCGCGGGGTACGGCGATGCCCGGCATTGGGCACGGGCCTGTGCTCTGCACGAAGGGAAAGTGGACAGGGTGGGACTGGACCTCAGAGAGGAGCGACACATCCCATCCAGCTCAGTCACAGGGCAGGGGAGCACCAGAAAACCGCAAGGTCAAACTGCAATGGGAGCCACTGGGAGCTGCAGCCTTGTCTAAGATGCTTGAGTCAGCTTCTCCCAAAGCAAGAAGTCTGAGAGCCTTTTGTAAGAAGGGAAAGGGATACACCCCTGCACTTCCTTGGAAGCCTGCTAACTGTACACGCAGGCTTAGCAGCCTCTGCTGGAAGTAGAAAACACTCCCAGCAAAGCATAGGTGATTGAAGAAGCAGCAAAGGAGACCTGAAAGCTGATGCTGCTCTTAAAGAGACAAGGCAGAGTTGAGGCAGGAGGGAGACAGGAGAGGCAACATTCAGATAAACAAACTGAGGATAAGCGTTGGATGACAGAGGGGGAGAGGAAGGACTTTTTTTAAAGCCTTTTTTGTCTCTGTAATTCCTCTCTGCCTTCTAGGATACACTGACCCTGCACAAATCCACCAGCAAGGAGCCTTCAGACCTTACACAGAAGGTTGTCTTTGCCCCCAGACATGATTCACTTGCTCTTCACAAGGACGGGGGGAGGCCAAACAGCAGGCCCATCTCACAAGGCTCATCTCCCACACCAAAAGGCAGCCTGGTGGCTCATACCTCACCACTTCAGCAAAGCACTGCCCTTGGAGGGCTTCAGGGAAGATGCACTGCTCCACAGCTGGCAAGTCACACTGTTACTCAAGGCCACGCTCACAAGGAAAAGAGGTGGACATTTCATTTGAAAAGAACAACAGTCTCCTTCCCACCATCAGGGTGCAGCCAGAGCCAGCTGCTCCCTAAAGGCTGGGGAGCTGAGGGTGACAACCCAGCCAGCAGGGCAGGCTCTCGCCAGCCAGGGCCCAGCCCCACCGTACCTGAGCGAGACCTGCAGGGCAGGCCAAGGGATGGTAGCTAGGTTCGGCCAAGAACCTGGACCAGCAGGCAAGTTGGTGGTGGTGAGGCAGGTCTGAGGTCAACCTGGGAAGTCAGTCCACAGGTCAGGGTCAGGTCTGATAAGGTTAACCAGGGTCAGACACAGCCCAGTGATCACCAGGCAGGTCCACAGTGACAAGACAGGTCCAAGGTCAGCCCAGGAAGTCAGGCTGCAGGGTCCATGGCCAGGCATGGACATTGCTGGGGGCTGAGCTGGAGACCCCTACTCCTATGATACAGCTCAGGCAGGGAGTGATGGCTCCAGGTTGACCTTAAGTGGGCTCCTTGGCCCATGGGCAGGGGCTGGGTGGGGGCCCCAGGTGAGGCTGGTCAGGGCCATTAGGGCCTCAGGGCCCTGACATCTACAACAGAAGACCACCTTTGGTGGTGACTCCAGAGACTTCACTGACAAGTGAGAAGAGATCTAACAGAAAACAGTTGGGACAAAAGTATGGGGAGAAATTGTTGCTGATATGAAGTAACGTGACTGTAGCAAGGCAGTACTGCGTCATGGCCCCTCCAGACCTCAGCAGCAGAAGCCAGGCTTCCCTAAAAATAGCACCTGAAATGACGAAGGCTTCCTGCTGAGGTGACTAGACAGAGGGCCAGTCTCCATCACTGATGGAGATAAAATTGAGGAATAACGTATTTGGAGAGTAGCTGCAAAAAAAATCAAAAACATTGTTTCAGTGTCTTACTGTCGTATCCGTGATCCCACAGTTAAGTAGGGTTTGGAGAAGCAGTTATGAATTTCTACAGTTTTCGCTTCCATCTCAAAGCTGATACGTGCTCTATCTCCCTCCATCAGCAGCCTGCAGTTTCAAGACAGCTCCAGCTTCATTGTGTTGGATTTCCTCAGCCCCAGCCCCTCTGGAAAACATTCAACGTGCACACTGCATCTCTCCAGATTTTATCCTCATTTCAAATCTGCAAGTACAGATTTAGCAGCATTCCACTTTCCTAATGCACTGTTACAAGCTGTGCCGAAATGTCAGCTGCTAAACAGTAAAAAAAAACGCTTCACCAAATTCCTGTTGATGTGCACTGCAACAGAGAAGGCAGAGACTGCTTCGGCTTCTGCCGATTTATTAGATTTGAGTACTCCCCTTCTTTCACGTGCAGCAGTAGAGCTGCTGCAAAGCTGCATCAGTTCCCGCAGAGCCTGCAGCGGCGCACTGGCAAGAACAGACCTTGAGAGCAATCCCCTTTCTGCAGGATTTTGAACATGACTCCTTCTCTCCAAACCAGAGCTGCCAAAGCCCAGGATTAAAGGTGAACCTAGCGGAGAGAGGCAAACAAGCAGGTAAAACCCCTAGAGCAGAGAGGAAGCAGGGGTGAGGCTAGAGAGCTTCCTACCACCGTAGCTATTGTCTCACTGCTTCCTTTGCTCCATAACTAGGGAAACCATGGATGACGCAGCCGGTGTGATTGAACTAACTCAGAAACAGTTGTAAGATCTGATCTTGCAACATGATCAGAATCAGTTCTTGACCATTCGTATTGCTGAGTCATAAAAATTAAAGAGATGCAGGCTCATTCCCTATGTCTGGTATTGTTTCTCATGTTGCTAAAAATGGCCAATTGGCGATACTCCTTCTACACATTTGTGTTATCCACAAAACTCAACACAGCCAGAAATTTTGAGATACCAAGATTTTTTCTCCTCCTGGATGGCAAACAGAATATTTTAACATACTGTAAGTCTTCAAAATTAAAAAAATGAAGTTCTTCTTCTTATAAATTTGCATTTCCTCAGGGAGTGAAAGGCCAGGGAATCACTTTGTTAACATTTCCCAGTGAGCTTGAATAATAAGGATATGACCTCAAAGAAGTCAACTGTGACATGAGCATTTTCTCATAACAGAAGATACAATCATTATCTTACTGCGCGCCTTAGGCAATGTGGCTGATATGTTGAATGCTGTCCAAAGGAGAAAATGTGTGTACGAACAGCAGCATCTTGTCCAAAACCAAAACTCAGTGTAAAAGCAGTTCACATGTCTTCAAACTACCACTGGTTTTGCACTGTTGCAAGATACCTAAGAAGCCAGTTGGATCTTTCTCCCAGTGAGGGACACCACCTACCTCCCCTTAGAGGAGATTTAAGAAGAGCAATAGCTGTCCTGGATTGTTGGGTTGTTATCATGGGTTGTTGTCATGTTGTCAAGGGCTTTTGCAAGGGTGTCTGTCATGTCCTCCAGACTGGCCCATTGCTCCCTTGCCTTCCAAGGGCATGGCCGCAAGCTCACACTGGTCATTGATTAGCAGTTGTAGCTACAGCAGCTGTTAAGATTCTTAAGCTGAAAAAACTGGGGGGACAAATGTGTTTGGCATCAAATTAGAACTCGACTGTGGGGTGAGCACCAGATTAAGCCTAGGCCAAACCACCTCAGCAGTGTCCTTTGAACAAGCAGTCCTCAGTTCTCCTCTGCTGGCAGAGCGCCCCTTGACTTCAGCGTATCACTTTACTCAAATACTCTCACATTTTCCTAATGTTGAAATTATAAACTGCCAGAGCAGCTAAATATAGGAACAAAGTAAACTAAGTATATGAGAAGGAAAAGCCCATTTTGTATTTCTTCTGATTTTATTAGTAGTACTTCTTTCCTTTTTCTAGTATTCTTTGTTGAGCTGGAAAACACTTTCTTATTGCCAAATCTGTACTTAATCTGATGTTTTGTTATATGCAGTTGTTATATATTCTTTCCATTTTTAGTCAGTAAATACAAGTAAATAAAGTAAATAAGTAAATAAGTAAACAAAAGTACTCTGTAAATACAAGTTCTCCACTCTGCCATAGCCAAAATACATCTTATATTTGCAGGAGCTGACCTCTTTGGTGCCCAAGGAGTGCGACTCAAGAATTTTCTTATGTTCAGCATAAGTCTTGTAACACTATGAACACTAACAAACACTGCAGTTCAGGTCTCTCTTATTTTAAGTACCAAATTTAAACTTCACCCACCTGCGTTTCTGGTTCTGATCTCCATGGAGACGTACTAACACTTTCTCCCCCTGCAAAGGGAAACGTGCAGCCTCAGCCGGGACAGTATTGCCTTGCCCCTATAGCACAGCCACGCTGCTGCGGAGCAGCCCCGTCTGCCGCTGCAACGCCGCATTTCACCCTGCGCACTGCGACGCAAACGCCTTTTTGTCAAGCTTTAACTAATTGCTCCAAACAACCAATTGTTTCAGCGGGTTTGGGGTCAATACTTGCATCTGTAGCATCAGACAAGCGGTGATCTGAAAATGGAGTATAGCACGAACAGTTCTGAAGCACGTTTCTCCCTCTGTCCATGTGAAGTCCAGCTAACTTTTGCCATCTTCTGGAGGAAGGGAATAAAAGTAGCACTCTCAGTTCTGCTTGTGCTTTATCAAACCCAGGGCATTAAATCTACTACCAACCTTTTCTCTGTTCATGCAAAGAGATAGATATCACAAATACCCCTAAGAAAGCCCCTCCGTGATGATGCTACACACACTTTTGTTATTCACTTGAGGCTCTAAAACTGAGTATAGCAATTCCCTTTCTGCATTAGGCAATAGTGACCATAATTTTGCACTTTATTTAGCTGTTTGCCATTTATTTGCTATTCTCTAGGTCACCAACTTTGTTGGCTTTTTTTGTTTTTTAACCATTTCATCTCCCATTCTCCAATGATGTTTTGGTTCAGGCTCAGACTCTAGAAGCAGATTTTATCTGGTTGGTTTGCTTGGATCAGTCTCTTTTTTTCCTCTTCTTTCATTAAAACTTTTTTTTTTTCTTTTACACCATCCCCTTAACCTCCTCAGGAGTTTTAAGTTATATTTTTTTCCCTATATTTTGTGATCACAGCTCTGACCTCCAGTGACTTGAGGGTGCCTAGCCCTTGACCTATGGGGTCCCAGATTGTTAAATGCCCAGGGGCAGGGCAGCAACGAGGACAAGGTAAAGGAATACCCAAGATATGGATGAGGGAGGGAAGGGGACTCTGAAGAGGCCAAGGTTTGGAAGCAGCGGAGGGGGGAACCATGGACTAGAAGAGGTAGGATTCTGGCGCTGGACCTCTCTGGAAAAGGAAGGATATGATATTGCTTTCTTCCTAGCAGGTCCAAGTGTGCAACACTGAACTCAATATAAACTTTGCCATTGACTTCCCTCTTTGCAGACTATGGGTCATCTTCATCACCATCTTCATCAGAAACACTCCAAAGATGCACAGAGGACGCTAAGGGCACATCTGGAGTTTCCTGACACAACTTTAGGCTTTGCAGCCTGGTGAAAAGAACTGCTCAGTAATAAAGCAGTGGTGCATTTCCCCACAACTGAAATAAAAATCTCCTCCATGGGAGCGCTGTGCTTTCCCGTGGATAGTGAACTCACTTCCTTCTACTTTGTTTACAGCTGTATGGGAGGCTTTTCCTCTTCCATTCCCTTTTCCAAGAGCAACGAGACAATAAGACATTGTTAAATGTTAAACATCCAGATTTCTGTTTCTTGTCTTACAGCATAACAGAACTAGTCAAAAATTATGCGAAATGAATCAGAGGTTGAGGGGAAATGGCAAAATTTCACTCAGATTTTTATCCAAAGCAGCAGAAAAGACATTCGGAAATGGTCCGGACAACTCTGGAAGCCATTTTTTTTTCCAGAAAAATACAAATTCACCATGAAACATTTAACAAAGGTGTATGGACCTGTGAATCACACTGAAAACAGAAAATCTTAGTAAAAGTGATTTGGACAATGCCAGCTGCAGCAGGGAGAATGAACTAAACATACAGGTCACTAGCGAATTGCAGAGATTCATTTCTAGCAGTACCAGCAAATAAAGTTTTCCTCACTGAGCTACAAACAGATGAGTCCATCCGTACCATCAAAAAGGTGCCCTCCCTGGAGGGACAAGGAACCCAGGCAATCATGGGAGGATCTGAGGATGCTCTTTGGAGAAGAGGGAAGCTCTCCACAGTGTATGGGAGAAAACTGAAGGAGTCTGATCACAACCTGGGGAGGACCTCTAAGGCAAGGACAAAAAAGGAGCTGGAATGGCTCTCGGAAAACTGGGAAACAGTGCAAGCCCAGGAACTGGCTGCATGGGTACACGCAGCCATGTAGGCACCTAACAACAAATAAACCAATGTGTAAGATGAGGAAATTTTCCACTATCCACAGCATACTGGTTGTGGAGAGATGACTGATGCCAAATATTTTTCTGTGCTTGTGTCAGCAGCATTCTGGCAAACAGCCTTAGACAAACACGGCTCCTGTCTGGGTACATATCTGGGAGATACTGTTTCCTCAGACTGCTATTGCAGTGGAGGTATTTCACTAAAAATACAACCAAATTGAGAGGACACTGAGGTCAACAGGCAGAGTGGTTTGACCTGCAACAAGAGAAGAACACAGTCAAGGACCTTGGGCAACTTTGAAATGAACCTTGGGATACAGCTAAGAAAATCCAGCAAAGGTACATTTGGGTTTAACAGAAGAGTCAGCCCAGCATGATGGACAGGTAGATGCAGGAAGGTTTGGCAGCAGGCCTACTCCAGCCGTGAACAGCAATCCCTGGGTTGCCCGGCTCCCCAGAGAAATGTATGCCACAGCAACCTTCCCAAGCCAGAAACCTGATCTACGGCTCCCATTTCCCTGAGGCAGCCTTCCTAAAGCCAAATGGACGATCATGTCAAATCCATTTTTGCTAGCCGAGCGTGTTGTTTCTGGCACAGTAACAGACCACAGTTTTCTGGGCATGAGTATAAATAATCTTAGTCAAAGACAGGTAGCTGATGGTCACAGTAGTCCCCAATACAAAGGGGGAAGAGAGTGCTGAACTAACGATGGATCTGTTTGAAAGGAGGCAGAGTTAGATTCTGACGCACAGTTAGCACTATTACAATATCAAAGCATTACCTTAGATTAAATTACCACTCAGTGCCTTTTTAATCAACAAAAAATTGAAAATTGATGCCAGTGCTACCGGCAGGACAATGCAAAAACAATAAAAATAACAACTAATTCAACAAGAAAACATTTGACATGATCGGATCAGCCAGTGTCTAATGAAAATGTTGCCATGACTATCAACACAGGGAAAGAGCAACTAAAAGCAGCAGTGGTGCCACAGCAGAGAGCCCTGAGGCTGTCTCAGGTTGTCGTCTCAGAGCCGCCACAGAGCAGGGAGGCACCGGCACAACTGCCCGGCCTGAGCAAGCAGGACAGACGCGAGCAGCAAACCGAGCCACAAAGCCCTGGGTCACACTACCACAAATCGGACGGGACCTGCGGCTGCCTGACACGCTGCAGCGGTGGGGAAAACTGTGAGTCCAGGGGGCAGTGCAAGATGCTCAGAGACTGACTGCAATTAATACGGAATTTTATTTACAGAACCATATGTATATAAATATATAACCATTAAAGGAAGACCCTGCCACACACTGCTAACGGGTAAGTAGGAGCCCCTTGGTCTGCTCCAGCCCTTTGTGCTCCTAAGGTGAAAGCTGCCAGATCACACAACAAAATGTCATAATTTTTCCTGCTACTCCCCTTCTCTTTCCTACCTCTTATCCTTTCTTCATTTCTTTCTCTCTCCTTTTTTACTCCTTTCCTTCTCCCTGCTCTGTTTCTGGCTCTTCCTAACCTCTTTTATTAGCATTTCTTCTCTCCACTCATTCTTGGTTCTCTCCCACTGTTTATCCTCTTCTCCCTCATTCCCAGTCACTCATTTCTTTCATACTGAATTAACTCTAACCTTGGTCTATGTGTCCTGACAATCTATCTGTTTTTAATTGTTCCACTAAACTTAGCTGGACGTTTCAGAGAGACGTGTGCATTTAAACTGAGGACCTTTTCAAGTCTTTATAATTCAACTTGATTCCATGTATTTGATACAAGAGCCATATGTTTTTGTGGATCACGTATTATTTTGCACATGTGAATACTTACAGAACAGACGTGTTTGGGTATCAGTTGCTTTTGCTTTCTGAGCTGTCAATGAGTTCTGTGTTATGCACTAGCACTGATACTTTGAAAGGCACAGAGATTTTCCCCATCCTTTCTCCATGCTTCTAAAAACGCTCTGTATGGTTTAATTAAGGCCCACAGTGGACAGTGAGCATCCCTTGACTTCCTTTCACAGGTGAAGACAAAGTCCTCCCAGGTCAACTACCTACCAA
This sequence comes from Apteryx mantelli, assembly GCF_036417845.1. Taxonomy (NCBI): domain Eukaryota; kingdom Metazoa; phylum Chordata; class Aves; order Apterygiformes; family Apterygidae; genus Apteryx; species Apteryx mantelli. The sequence continues at coordinate 24,838,740 of NC_089986.1, read as the reverse complement.
GATTAACATGGTGCTAGAGGTTGAGCATCATCAAGATCCATTCCTTCTTCTCAGTCACCATCAACCTTCTAAATGGCTCTTTACAGACATCTCCAGTATTTCTAAGGTTCACTGATTCACCCCAACAAATTCACTGGAAATTATCAATTATTCTATTGTCTTCTCAGTGCAGATCTAGTCGTCATTACTCAGACAAAACTCTCCTGTGTCATACCCTGGTGCTAAGTCTATGAAGAAGGGTAGAGAAGAGGGAGAAATCGTAATGGATTCTGGAAAACGAGTGTAAGAATTGACATTTCCTTTTCAGGAGTTAAAGCATTAAACCAAATGTTAAAAACCTACCCAAGGTGTGGGCGTCCCCTGCACATCTCTGTATTAAATGAGTGCATCTCCAGGGAAAAGTGGACAGAGACTAGCAGAGATTTAAGCGGAGGGGAAAAGTTCTCACACTGATTCAATTAGGGTAGTAGATGTTGTAATATAGCTTCAAGGGATAATTGAAACTTTTGGAGAGTACTTCTTTTATTCTTTCCCTTTTTCTTTCCCTTGGCTGCTGCCACATGGAGCTCATTTCACATTTTGACTATAATATAAGTGATACACAAAAATATTTCTCACTTTGTGTCTAATCCACTGGTGCAGAGTCCGCAGACTCTCCCCTCCCAGCAGTTTGAGGATACAGCCGTGCTTATGGCTTTATATCTTTCCCACTCTCTTTCTCCCCCATCCGGGTTTCAAGTAGATTGGCCTTCTTTCGACTGCTAGCCAGAAAATAGCAAGTGACTACCAGAAAACGATCCATTTCATTCAACTGTCTGGGAAAAGCACAAAAGTTAAATCATGACAGTTGTTCCATTCTGCACCACAGTGACCTGAAGCATAGTATAAAGAAAAAAGAAGTACTATTAAGCAAATAGTCCAACAGAAGGAGAAATCCACACCTAATATAACAAAGCTGCACTAACTTTGTTATACCTGTGCTGATTTACACCAGGGAAATTGCAGTGCTAGCAAGTTCTTCATGAGCAAGGCTCCCTTTCCTTTAATGTGGGCAATAGTCTGAAAACGTTACAGAACTTTTCTGTGTTGTTACAGCAAAGCCCAAATCGTGCTCAGCACCGAGGCCGAGCACCTGAAGACTCAGGGGCCTTTGGTGCCGTTGTGGTCCGTGTTTCCATGTTGACAGTGGAGGCAGCGTAGCACAGCTCACCCCCCGGCTGAAGCGTGAAGACTGGAGTCATATTTGCAATCCTTCTCTGCCATCTAAGTGCAATGTTTAAGACACCGCATCTACAAAGAAATGGGTCCCGTAGCTCTTCCCCAGACTGCTCCCTCCCGTTCCCGCTGTGACCCTCCAGGCAGTCCCTGGAGTCACGCCGCCAGCGACAAGGAGCCTCTGCCCCGTCCGACGCAGAACTGAAACAGGGAAGGCCCAGTACCAGGCCTCAGCAAGGGAACTGATGTCAGCACAAATAAAACAGGACTTCCTTCTTACTTCTGCATGTATATATTCAGCTCTTTTTTAAGTAAATGGCAATAGCTAATCATGCATGAGGAATGTTAGAATTCATGTAGGACCTGACAAACTATGAGCACCTTCTAGGACTACAGCATCTAGTGACTTTGTTGCACGAATTACAAACTGCTGCTATAAACCAGCAGCTATTTTGTATCTGTACATTAACGAATGCCAGTACTGTATGGAAAGGAATATATCCTTAACCATATCTTGTTTTCTTTCTTTCTCATCTCGTGGCATTTTGCAACCCCAAATGCTAATTTGCTCATGATCAGTGGACCACATGATTTTTTGGATCCAAGAAATATAAAATGAAGGTTGATCACTAAAAACTTCACCATGTTCACAAAGCTGTTTTTAAAAATCTGAACAGGACCTGCTGTGGTTGCAATGACTCAGTTACGAAAGCAAGATTTTTAGAAAACATGCATTGTATCCTGCACGTGCTGCAAGACAATTTGTCTATGGAGACTACCTGACCCCTTGTAACTCTCGTAGCAAGCGCTGCCCCGCGCACTGCTTCGCTCGTCTTTGCTGCGTGCCCACACACAGGGATTCCGAGTGGCTCATGACGCAAAGGACATTTTTCTTAAAAGAGCGCGTGGTGATTACTAATACGGAGCAATGGCAAAAGTGTGCTGGCCAGATGCAGCGCCGGGCCCGAGGTCCTGCGCATCACACGCAGGACGAGCCCAGCGGCGAGAGCCACGGCGAAGGAGCAGCGGCGAGGTCCAGCCGCCGCCAGGCACCGGCCCGACGCCAGGGGGCAGCGCGGCGCCGGCAGCGCCCGCCCGCCCGCCCGCCCGGCGCGGAACGGAGCGGAACGGAGCGGAGCGGAGCGGAGCGGTGCGGTGCGATGCGCAGCGGTGCGGAGCGGTGCGGTGCGGAGCGGTGCGGCGCCGCCGGGGGCTGCGGGGCCGGACCGGGGCCGGGCGGGCAGCGGTGCAGCTCGGGGTCTCCCCCCCCCCCCCTTCTCCTCCCCGCTCCAGCGGCTGGGTCGGAACTGCTCGGAAGGATGAAGAAATCAGGGCTTTACACATCGGGCCGACTGCAACTACTTAGTCCCTATTTCTGCTTTAAACTCCCAAGACGTGTAATGTGGAACATCAGAAAGACACATTGGTGAACTCTGCCTCTAATGGGAAACAGTCGAGAGCTCTACCAAATCTGTCACTTTTTAAATGAAAACATGAAGAAGGGCTAAGATAAAACAAAACAAAAAAAGTTGGAATAATGCACTTTGATTCAGATACTGAAAAATTTTCCTCAAGGAATGGAAAAACTGATGAAAAAAAAAAAAGTAAACCGAAATCTTATGGTGCTTGTAGCCGCCTGAGCAGACATTCCTCCCTATAATCCCCTTACTCCCTCCCCGCTCCGGGAAGGGAAAAAAAAAAAAAAAAAAAAAGAACTTCTGTGATGGCTCGTAGAGATTTTGGGACCTTAGGATGTTTGAACAAGTGGTTCCCATTTCTATTCCAGGGTAACTGGTGACTGTCCCAGACAGCACTTTGCTCCTCTGGGCTGAACTGAACGGTAGTTTATAGAAAAGGCAAACCAAAAGACTTCCAAACCGAGATTACAGACTTGGTAAAATAGTAAAAAGGAAAAAAAAAAAAGAATTATTTTTCTGCGGAACTGCAAACTATGGCAAAAAGGGAAAAGATACTGCTGCAAAGGAAATACAGTCAATGATGTGAAATTAAAAATATCTTACAAATTCTTCTAAGTTTAAACCCCTCCTCCGATTTTGTTTTCTTTAATGCTGCAGTATCTCGGCGGCATGCTGGGGGGCAGGAGGGCGGCTGCCCCCGTTTGGAGGCTCGCCGGTGCCGGTGCCGGTGCGGCCGCCGCGGGTCGCCGTGCGCGCAGGTGAGCGCGTAGCAGCCGCGCCCCGGGCCGCTTCTGCTGCTGCCCGAGGGGCAACGGCGCCGCGCCCCCGCCGCGCCGGGACCTTGCGGGCCGCGGGGGCCTCGCAGCGCGGCGCAGCGCAGCGCGGCGCGGCCGGCGGCGTGGCCCGAAGGCGCCGCGGGCTGCCGGCGCCCCAGCGTCTTCGGACGAACGGCAGCTGGCGCCCGGGGCGGCCGCGAGGGGCTGCCGGGCGGGCGGCGCGCGAGCAGCCCGCAGAGCCGCCGCGCACAGCGAGCGGCGCAGGGCGTCCCGCGGCCTCCCGCCAGGAGCACCGCCTGGGAAGGACAGCCACCCAGTTACTCCCTCTTGTTTTCTCTCCCCTTCTGATAATTCAGGACATTGCACCGCGCGTTGTGTTCGGCTTCCCACTGTCCTTTATTGACTGTTTGGGTTTTCACAGAGCACAACGATAATAACAAAATGGGGCTGAAAATCACACTTATCGTTGGGAAAAACGGGGAAACAGGCGTCGTACCTTAAACAACATTTCACTAACTTTTCTAACTGGCAGAACTGGCAGTGCGATTTTACAGCGTCTTTGACAGCGTCGCTTTCCCGACAAACGGAAAACTCTCCTGCGAGCTTAGCAATTACGGACCGCTACTCCACGGTCTTCCAGACACATTTTACGATTGCTTCGATTTTTTTTCACACCCCCACCCGACACGTGCCAACGAATTAGCATCATTTGCTAGCGAAATGCTCTCCAAAGGGCCAGAACAAAAGTTGGTGCAGTTCCTGCTACTTCACTTGCATTACAGCATTAACACCGTACTCTCTGATTTAATCGAAAATAGTGTGGAGGAGAATACAATATTCCATTTCATTGCTTTGTAATTGCCCTGAATGTATTACTCGTATTCTGTGTGTGGATTTTTTTTTTAATATATATACATACAGGCGCACAACGAAATTAAACGAAGGTAGACGATAAATTAATTTGTCAGCGAAACGGCAGCATTGACACCGACGCGATTCAAAGTCCCCGCTGTCCGCAGGAGGCTGCCCACTCGGGCAGGCTCGGGGCAGGCGCCGTGCCCACGCGGGCTGCGGACTGCACCTGCCCGCGGGCCCCCTCGGGGACACAAATCCGGGGCTCCCGGAGGTCGGAGCGGCCTTTCGCTCCCAGAAGCGCGGCGGGGAGATCCCGTGCTCCCCTTCAAGATGCCACAAGACCAGATTCCCTGAGCGGGGGGGCTGGCGCTTGCCCCAGGCTGCGCAACTGGAAGGCGAGCGGGGCTCTCCGCCGCCGTGCGCTGCCTGCGTGCTCGGCGCTGCGTGCTCGGCCCCGCGCCCCGCCCCGGCGCCCCCCGCACCGCCGCGGGGCTTCGCCGAAAGCCCGGTCCCCCTTCAGGCAGCCCGCAGCTGAATTTGGACGGACTGCCACCAGCCCACCAAGCCCTGCAGCTGCTGGTTTGGCTAATAACGCCCCATATGGTTTCTAAACTTTAAGAAAGAAAAAGGAAAAAGATGTTCGCCCAAGTAAACTGTGAGTGAAAACCCATTGATTACCTCCGCCTTCCTGTCTCTGATCTGATTAATCATTTGCCATCGTGCTTTTCGAGTCACTTCTGTGTCGGTTTTCCTTTGACTGCATTCCGTAAGACTCTTCCAGAAGGGCGGCTGTGATGTTGCGACCAACAGACTGTAAACAACCACAAGAAGCAGAGCTAATGTTTTCAATACAGCTCAAGGACTAAAACAAACTCATTGGATTAGGGCAGCCCGAGCGGTTGTTTTGGTGGGAGCTTCCCAGGATCGTTACTGCAACGCATCCCCGGGGGCTCCGTCCGGCGGCGCCCGGGCCGGGCCGGGCCGCCCCCCTCCCGTGCCCGAGCCCTCCGTCTAGGGCCAATATTACGCCGGTCCCGAGGCCGCCGGCCGGCAGTGGCGACGCCCTAGAGACACGGGGAGGGACGCCGCGAGCGGATGGCCACGGCGCGGGGGAAGCCCGAGCCCCCGGACGGGCCGGAGCCGCCGGGCGGGCCGAGCCCCGCGGGGGCAGCGGGGACCGCTCGGGCCGGGCCGGGCCGGGCCGGGCCGCAGCGGGGCCGGCGGCGCGGGGCTGAGCGTCCCCCTGTCCGTCAGACACGCAGAGCGGAGATTTTTTTAAGTAACAAACGTACTTTTTTATTTTAGAAACAAAAATATCGTTTTCGGCTTAACAATAGCCGGATCTCGCTGAATGAAGCCTTTGCATATTTTCCTGTTTTAATTGGTTGTATAATAAACAGTCCTGACCCCGCACTCTCTTTTCAATGAGTTCAGGGTGAAACGCGGACCATGGGACTGGAAATGACTTTTTCACCACTTAAAACACGGACAAGAATACCAGGAATCCGGCGGCACTAAACAGCCGCACCGGCGGGGCGGGGGAGGCCGGGGCAAGGTGCGACCTGCGTGCGCGCTCCCGCCGCAGCGCGGCTCCGCGCAGCCCGCGGCCCCGGCGCCCCGGGGTCCGCGCCCGCGCTCCCGCCGCGCCGCAGGCACGGGGCGGCTGTGCCGTGCCGTCGGGGAGCGCGCCCGGCGCCGCGGCCGGGACAGGGGGGGTCGGAGCAAACCCGGCCCTTCCTCCCGCGGGGTCCCGGCTCCCTCCCTGGCCAAGGCGAGGGGAGACTCCTTCCACGCCCGCTGCGTGCAGGGAGAAAAAAAATCCCCGCTCGCCGGCTTTCATCTCCCGCCAGCGTTACATAAGCCCGGGGCTGCGCCGGCAGCGCAGCGGCGGCAGCTCCGCCGGGCCGGCGGCCGCCGCGGCTCCGGCTCCGGCCCCGCAGCGGCCCGGGCGGGCGCGGGGGCGGCGGGCGGCGGGCAGCGCGCCCCGCTCCGCCGGGGCCTTCCTCGCCGCTGTGGTTGATATAACGGGGAAAGGCCTTGCACAACACGCCCGGCCCCGGCTGCTGCCGAGACACCGTCCCTCGGCCCCCCGCTCTGGCAAGGGCCGGCGGCGCTGGGGGGGCGGCGGCGCAGGTGGGAGCCGCCGGGAGGAGGCGGGCGGCGCGGCGGCCCCGGCGAGGAAGCGCCGTCGAGCAGCGCGGCCGGGCAGGGCCGGGCCGCCGTGCGCATCCCGCTGCCCTGCGGCGCAGCGCGCTCGGGGCACGGCGACCCCGGGGCTGCTCTGCTCGCCGGCTCGGATGCAGCCTCCCTCCGCCCGGCCCGAGTGCCGCGGTGCCGCGGTGCGGGCCCGACCCTGCACAGCAGCGACGCAGTCCGTCAGCCGGGGGGGCGGTGTGTGTGTTAAGTCTTCAAACGGGAGACGCAGCCCCGCGCACCAAAGCCCGCGTGTCCGCCGCCGCGGGGTGCGCACCGCGGGGTCCCCCGGTCCAGGCTGCCAGCAGCGAGCCAGGATGCGACCGCCGCCCCCTCGCCAGCCCGGGGCCTGACGAGAAGCCCGGCCGGCACCGACGGCGGCGGAGGCCGCGCTGCTGCCGGCAGGGCGAGTCCTGCCCGCCCGGCGGCGCACGGCGGGCACGGGCAGGCCGGCCCGGGGCCGTCGGGCTCGGGCTGCGGCTCTCCCGGCTCTGTGCGGCGGCCCAAGGGCAGGGCGAGGCAGGGCCCCGACGGGCGCGGGCGGGGGCAGCGCCCCGCGCAGGGGCTGCCCGGGCGGCGCGGAGGGAGGGAGCGAGGGAGCGAGGGAAGGATGGAGGGATGGGGCGAGGGGGCGTTGTAGCCGTGCCCAGGACGCGGTGGCTGTTGAATAACCACACGAGTTTACATTCAGTGCGGCCTCTGTTTATAAAATAGAGAAAACGATCGCGAAAACATTCTACTGCCGCGACGGCGGCACCGGCACAGGCAGCGCGGCGGGGCCGCACAGCGCAGACGGACGCGCCTCGGCCCGGCCGCGGCGGCGCTGCCCCCGGGCTGCCCGCACGGCAGGGCGAGGGGCTCCGCGGCCGCGGAGGCGCCTTCCCCCGGGCTGCCCGCACGGCAGGGCGAGGGGCTCCGCGGCCGCGGAGGCGCCTTCCCCCGGGCTGCCCGCACGGCAGGGCGAGGGGCTCCGCGGCCGCGGAGGCGCCTTCCCCCGGGCTGCCCGCACGCCAGGGCGAGCGGCTCCGCGGCCGCGGAGGCGCCTTCCCCCGGGCTGCCCGCACGCCAGGGCGAGCGGCTCCGCGGCCGCGGCCTCCCGGACGGGGCCGGGTTGCGGGGAGCCGCAGCGCGGAGCGCCCCGGTGGGTCTCGGGGCAGGCTGGGACCCTCAGGCCGCCTCTGCCTGCTCCCGCCGCCGCAGGCAGCCCAGGCGCGGGCAGGCAGCAGCGGAGCCCTTGGGAAAGGAGGCCCTCGGCCAGGGGCAGCGCTTGCAAATCCCCAAACGGCGGCCAAAGGCGCTGCCGCTGCCAGCGGGGCTGTGCGCGCCCCTGCCCGCGCTCGCCGCGCGGCCCCCGCGGCTCCCACGGCGCTGCCGGCACCACGGGGCTGCACGGACACGCGGCGGGGCCCGGCCCGGCCCGGCCGGCTCGGCGAGCCGGAGGCTCAGCGCCCGCGCCCGCGGGGAAGCGGGCCGAGGCCCCGCCAAAGCCGGGCCTCCCCGGACACGGGGCGTCGAGCCCGGGTGCCACGGGCACTGCCGGCTGCGCTGCCCCGTGCCCGAGGCACGGCCCAGCCCCGGGGGCCCCCGGGGAGAGGCCCGATCCTCCCCGGGGCGCAGTGCGGCGCGAAGGGCGCGTTGCGGGGCGCCGCCTCCCCTCGCCCCCGCCGCGCCTCGGCCGGCGGCGGGACGTTTTCGTTTGGGAGCTCGCCATGGCCCCGACGTGTTTCAGGGGAAACCAGCGGGGACGAGCCGGCACCCACTGAATAAGCAACAAACGCGCAAGGCCCCAAGCCACGGGCGCGGGCGCCGCGCTGCCGCTGCGCTGCCGCGGCGTCTGCCAAGTGCAGCCTCCCCCGCGCTGCCATCCGCACCCGAGGCAGGACAGAGACCCGGTGGCAGCTTCCCACCCCACGCGGTGGCCGGGAGAGCCGCGCCGCGCCGCTGCCCGGGGCCGCCGGCTTCGCCAGGGCGCGGAGGAGCGGGCGCGCAGCGGGACGGCGCCGCCGCCCCGAGCCGCGGGCCTGCCGCAGCGCAGCGCCGCGCACCGCCGGCGGACGGGCAGGGCCCGGGGCCGTGTCTCGTGTGCGCCGGCAGCCCCGGGCCTGCCCGGCACTTGCACCGGGATTTGGGTAAAGGCTCGCGTCGCCTGTTCCCCCTCTGCAGCCCGGGCGGGAGCTCGGCCCCGCAGCCCCGGTGCAGGCCCAGCCTTGGCGCGGGGGCCGCGCAGCCAGCGCAGAGCTGCAACGCCACCGCGGCCCCCGGCTCGGCCCAGGCCCGCGCCCCGGGGGGGGACCCCGGCCGGCGGCGAGGCCGGGCTGGCGCGGCGCTGCCCGCGGCCTCCCGGGCTGCGGGAGGGGCCGGGGGAGCGGGCCGGGGCCAGGGAGCAGCCGCTCCCTCGGGGCAGGCGCCACGGGGGCCGAGGCCGCGGTGCCGCGGTGCCGCCAGCCGCCCGGCCCGCTGCCCCGGCCCGGCCCCGCGCAGCGGGAGCCCGGCGCGGCGCTGACCCCGGCCCCGGCCCCGGCCCGGGCAGGAAGCCTGCAAAGCTGCACGACTCCTTGGGCGAAAGGCGTCCGGGAGCCGCGAGAGCCTCTGTGCGCCCGCGGCGCCCGCGGGGTCCCGTCCCGCGTGGGCCCTCGGGAGCCGGGGGGGGGAGGAAAGGGTCACCCCCCACGCCACCCCCGGCTTTCGGCCGTGTTGCGAGAGGCGCAGCGGCTGCAGGCCGCCACCCGCGGGGGCACCGGCCCGGCCAGGCGCCGCTCTGCCCCGCCGCGCTGCCGCCCCGCAGCCCCTTCCCCTCTTCGCCGCCTACGCGCCCGCGCAAGCCGCGCAGGGGCGGCGGGCCGCGCGGGCGGGCGGGCAGGCTGGGGAGCAAGGCCGAGGCCTAGGCAGCGCTGCCCCCGGAGCCGCGACGCGGCGAGCACAGAAACTCGCAGCCCCGGCGCAGCGCAGTGCGGCCCGGCGGCGGAGAGCCGCGGCGGAGCGGCCGGGGCGGCCGTGGGCCCGACCAAACGCCCGAGGAGCCGCCGCAGGCTGCGATGCAGGTTTGGGGCAGCCGGAGAAGGCGCCTCGGGCCCCCATCGCCCTGCCGGACGCGCCCTGCCCTCGGACACGCCGCCGCGGCGCTCACCGGGGCCGACACGGAGCCCGGCCCGGCCCGGGCAGCCCGCGGCGGCGGGCGGGGGCCGTGCGGGCCCCCCGCAGCCCCCCGCCGCTCCGCTCCGCTCCGCCGGGCCGCGCTCGGGCAGCGCGGAGCGGCCGCGGCCCGCGGCGCCGGCCCCGCTCTCCCGCAGCCGCCGCTCGGGCCCGAGCCCGCAGCAGCGCCGCGAAATGAAACGATATTAAAAGAGAGAAAGGCATTTTATTGGAGACGTTACAATGCTAGAAAGTACAATAAAAGTGCTAGTTCACTCTAGAAAAGTTGGTCCCAAAATGGTACTATGCCACAGCATCTATCAGCTTACACAAACATTTATAAAATCGCTATCAACTGGCCCCTGTATTATAAACGCTATTTTTTTTTCACATTTATCTATTTAAAATTGGAGGATCAAAACGTTTTAAGAAAAAGGGCAAGCATTCAAAAGCAGAACCTACCAGAAAATCCATTTTGGGCCAGGTTTTGGGTCAAAAATATGAAGATAGTTTAAAGTTTCATTATTAATATGCGCACGGAAAAATATTCAAATTTTATAGGAAACTGCCTTTTTTTATAACATCAAAATATTTTTTTTGACTTGTATAAAATTACTTTTAAGACCTCAGAGGACATTGTTTACTTTTAAAAATATATCTACTGCTGCCGAAACGTTTCACGAGTGACCCTGACGGGTTTTGCTTGTTGGTTTCTAATAACCAGCAACATCGCACATCTCCTGCTTTTACAACAGTCCCCACATAAGTACTATTTTGACAAAAAGCCACAGCTGTGAAGAAGTGCAGTGCTTTGCAGACCGAGGAAGAAGAAAGGAAAACGAAGAGGAGGAGGAGGAGGAGAGCGGGCGCCGCGGCCACCGGCAGTGCCGAGGCCCGGCAGCAGCGCGGCCGCCACGCGTGGAAACGCCTCCGCTATGTACAAGCTCCGCTTTTCTCTCCCCAAGGCTCAGCCCCGCAGTTTAAGGCCGAATTGTGAAGGAGCGGAATTTTGGGGGCTAAACCGCCTGTTTTTAGTTGCATGCTCTGCCGCCTGCCCCCCTCAAAGCCCTCACAAACAGACAGACAGACAGAGACAAACCGGCGGTGCCTCCGTGCTGGCTACGGACGGACAGACGGGCACGGCCGCGGCCGGGAAAGCTCGCCGCGCTCACACCGCCTTCAGCACCCGCGGAGCACGGCGAGCGTTTCCCCGCCGCCACCGTTTGGGCACCGAGAGAGAAAACTCCGCGGTTCGCGAGAGGAGGAGGAGGCGGCGGCGGCGGCGGCGGAGGAAGACCAGGAGCGCCCGGCCGCGCGGGCAGCGGGCGCCGCGGCGCGGCTAGATGTCTATGCGGGAGTGCAGGGCGCTGTGTTTGCTGTCGTGCTCCCAGTAGGAACAGTGCATCATGGACAGCTCGGCGGGCTGGCGGGCGCAGGCGAACTGGAGGCCGGCGCCGTTGGCGGCGGGGGCCGCGGGCGGCGCGGGGCTGGCCGGGCTGAGCTGCTGCGGGTGGTGGGCGTGCGGGTGGTGGTGGTGGCCCATGCCGTTGTAGGAGTTCACCATGCCGGGCAGCGCCATGCTCTGCACCCGCGAGTAGGGGCCGTAGGAGGCCGGGCCCGAGAGTCCTTTCACATTGACGGGGCTGACGTTGCCGCCAGACATCTGGCAGGAGGTGTAGGGCATGGGCGCGGGGGGCTGCGCCAGCGGCCACGAGTTGTTCATGAAGGTGGACTGCAAGTACTTGGGCGGGGAGAGGTAGCCGTAGCTGTCGGGGCTGAAGAGGGTCTTGCCGGGCTGGAAGTGGGTCGGGGGCGGCCGGAAGGGCCGCTTCATCCTCCGCCGGCGGCGGTAGTTGCCCTTCTCGAACATGTCCTCGCAGGCGGGGTCCAGCGTCCAGTAGTTGCCCTTGCGCTCGCCGCCGCCCTCGCGGGGCACCTTGATGAAGCACTCGTTGAGGCTGAGGTTGTGGCGGATGCTGTTCTGCCAGCCCTTCTTGTTCTTCTCGTAGAAAGGGAACTTGCTGATGATGTACTGGTAGATCCCGGACAGGGTGAGCCTCTTCTCGGCGCTCTCCCGGATGGCCATGGCGATGAGGGCCACGTAGGAGTAGGGGGGCTTCTGCGAGGGGTCCGGTTTCTCGGGGCCCTTGTCGGCGCTCAGCTCCTCCTTGCCCCGCTCCGGCTCCTTGCTGCCGCTGGTGTCATGAGCCAGCAGAGCCACCGTGTCCTCCCCGGCGTCCGCGTAGCTGCTCATCATGGTGCCCCGCGTCCGCCGCGCGGGCGTGCGGTGCGGTGCGGAGCGGTGCCCGGTGCGCGGTGCTGGCGGCCGCCCCGCGCCGCGCCGCTCCGCGCTCGCCGGGGCCGCGGCCGGGAGCGGGATCGGGAGGCGGCTCTCGCGGCGCCGCTGCTCCGTGCAGCGCGGCGGCGGCGGCGGCGTGCCTGCCCCCGCGGCTCCGCTCCCCTCTGCCGCGGCGGACGGGCTCTTTTCTGATTTGTATGGGCCCGGCCGAGTTCCGCTTTCGTCAGGAGCCCGCTCCCCTATCGCCGCCGAGCCGCTGGGCACGGCCGAGTTCACCCCGCAGTCACGGCGCGGCGCTCAGCCCTGCGCACACGCGGCCGCGCCGCGCGGGACCGCCCCGGCCCGGCCCGGCCCGGCCCGGTGGCGCCGGGGCGGGGGGCGCTGCGCCCGCCGCGGCTGGGCGCGGGCAGCCCCGCGCTGCCGCTGCCGCTGCTGCCGCCCCCGAGGGGCCGCGCACCGGGGGCGCTGGGTGCGAGCGGCGGCGCGGCGCTCGCCCCTGCCCGCTGGCTGCCCGCACGCCCAGCCGCGCCCGCGGCCGCGTTTATACGCCTCGGCCCGGGGCCCCGCCGACCGAGCGCGCTCGGGGAGCAAAAAGAGGCTGTTAGCGCTCCTGCAAGTCGGTTCTTGCAAGCCCTTATTTGCAGGATGCAAAGAGCGAGAGGTGTCGGATCGCTCCTGCTCCCTCCCCGCAAAGCACACTCGTGCCCCCAGCGCGCCCGCAGAGCTGCAGGACACCTCGGCGGCAGGGCAGGGTGGCGAGGCGGGGGTGACACACGGGGCAATTTTCCTGCTCGTTTCCTTGGAGGGCTCCGGCTCATTTCACACGCTTCCTGGAGCAGTACATGTGGCAGTGACACCCCCCTTCTCCTTCCCCCTTTCTGCCTTCAGGTAAAGCCTCGCCGAGCAGCAGAGCGGCGGGCTGAGCTGCCCGGGCACCCAGGGGCCGGGTGGTGATAAACACTTCCCCGGGCTCTCTGCGCCCGCACAGAAGCGGGCTCGGGCACGGATGTAGGAGGACGCCGTGCAGTGATTTCTGAGCGAGCCCCCGGCCGGGCCCCAGGAGCGAGGCCATGAGCCGTGTGTGTGTCCCGAGCCGCGGAGCCGGGCCGCGGCCGCGTTCCGTGCGCGCCCCGCGCTGCCGGGCAGAGGCTGCTGCCGGCACAGCCCCGCTCCGCGCGCTGCCTGCGCGGGCCCGGCCTCGCCGTCCCCCCTCAGCACAGCTCTCTGGGCTTCCTCTCTTGGGCAAGGGCTGCCCAGAAGTGCACCCTGGAGGAGCCACACGGACAGCCGCGGGTCCCCGCAGGCCGGCGGGTCCCGCTCCTCACACGCTCACTTCTGCCTTCCTTGAACGTAAATCACTGCAAAGCGCTATTCCCCGCCCCGCGGATTTTACGTGCTACATCATTTTTCGTAACCAAGCCCAAGCCCAGGGGGGTGGCAGGTCTCTAACAGCATGCACGGTGCAGCCAGCATCTCCCGTCGGCGTGCCCAGTTATTTCGGTATCGCCCGCACGGTCTCTAGTTCCTCTGCCCGGCGGGGCGCACACGGGTCCCTGCTCGCCCGCCCGAGAGGCTATTTGTGGGTGAAGGCAGTCGAAGATGCACAAGCGTATTTTACCCGAGAAATAAAACAACCTTTCAGGGCGCTGTTTTATTTCTCGTTTAAAATACATTTCTGCATCTTCGACTATAGCCCTATAAAGCGTAAGTCATCTCGCATCGGCAGAGAAAAGCACACCCTAAAATCCGAGCTGGGTTCATTCGGACACACAAATGAGTCAGCTACTTTTTCCGCTCGCAGACACGGGAATTGTGTGCAACGCTTCTGACCCCCCGTCCCACAGGCAAACTAAGCCGCAGGCGCCTCAGCGCCGCGGAGCAGAGTCTCTCGGCGCTCTTCCTCGCCGGCGCGGTGCCCGGCGCCGCTGCGGGGCGGCGGCGGAGCCGGCCGGGGCTGGCGAGCTCGGCGCCGCCGCTCCCACCTCTGCCGACCACCCAGGGCGGCTCGGCGCTCTCCCTCGCAGGCATTTCCGCGGCGGCGGCCGGGGCAGGTGCAACAGCACTGCTGCGTGTGTCATCACCTCCTCCAAATGGCACATGCCGCCCTTCTCGGCTCCCCAACTGCGCGCACCGCTCCTTTCTGGGGCTCGCTCGCTCACACAGGACGCTTGACATCCTGGGGCGTTGGGGGCTGTTCGGGGGGTTTTGACAGTCCCCACCAAGGGGGATTTCGGACCAACTCGAGGGCAGAAGCTTAGCGCAGCCTGGGAGCGGCGATCGGGGCCGAGCAGCAGACAAGGTGAGCGCACGGCCCCGTATGCGGCGACTTGCACGTTTGACCCAAACGCAGGCACAAGGCGAGGCGCAAGGCAGGCGTTTGGGGCTTTCTCCGTTTACATCTCCCCAGTACCGATTAAGCCCTTCTTGGGACACTAAACATCCACCTGAAAGCGTAGGAGCGCGCGACTAAGCACTGCCCCTGGCCGCTGCAAGTGCACTTCGGCGGCGATGTGGGACCTTACGGCGCTGCCGGCAGCGCTGCGGCGGCAGGACCGCCAGGACCGGGGGCAGGCAGCGAGCAGCGGGGCGCGGCGGGCCCTGCCCGGCCCGGCCCGGCCCGGCCCGCGGCCCCGGCGGCCCCGCAACCAGCTCCACCGCCCGCAGCGCGGGGCTCGCCCCGGCGCCGGACCCGGCCCGCAGCCGCCCTCGCCGCGGAGGGATGCGGGAGGGGAGCGCGGCGAGCTGGCGGCGGCGCGGCGGGCTCACGGCGCCGCCGCCCCGGCCCCGCTCCGCGCCCGCGGGGGGCGGATCCCACCGCGGGTCCCCGCGGCGGAGCGGGGAAGGGGCTCTCGCTCCCCTCACACGAGGGAACGGCCCGGGCCCGGTCCGGGAAAGCCGGGAAAGAGCAGGCGGAGCGGGGCTCAGCCCGGAGCGCCCGGAGAGGGGCTGCAAGCCGGGGCTTCGTCCTCCTGCTCCGGCAGCGAGCCGGGAGCGGGGCCCCTTCCCGAGAGGAGCGCGGGACCCTCCGCCGCGGCCCCCCATCGCTGCGGCTGGGCGGCGCCGAGGCGGCGCGCAGGGCTGGAGCCGCCGGCCGCAGCGGGGCAGAGAGAGCGCGGCGGGCGCCCCTGGCCCGGCCCGGCCCGGCCCGGCCCGGCCCGGCGGGAGCCCCTGGCCCGGCCCGGGCTGCCCGCGCACGGGCGGCCGCGGGGCTGGGGCGGGCGCCGCCCCGGCTGCCCCGGCCGCCGGCTGCCCCGGCCGCCCGCAGCCCGCTCCCCGGCCGCAGCACCGAGGCGGCTCGACCAGCCCGAGGTTTTTCCGTCTACTCACCCCGTGCGCGCAGCAGAGCCGCTTCCTACCTGCGAGGCCCGGGCTGCTCCGTTTGAAGCTGTGGCAGACTCGCTCCCCCAGCACTGTTTTTTTCTCTCGGAAAACGCGTCTGCGGCGGGGAGCGAGGTGACGCGCCGCTCCCGCTCGGCCGGCGGCACCGGGCAGGGCCCCCACCTCCCGCAGGGGCCCGGACGGGGACGGGGACGGGCGCCGCAGCCCCTTCGCTTGTCCGCCAGCTCCCAATGCGCCGCGGGTGCCGCGTCCCGGGACACGCGGCTGGTCCGGGAGCGCCGCCGCAAGGAAACGGCCCTCGGGACGGCTCTGCCCGCAGCACGCCGAGAAGGTAACTAGCTTAACTCTAATTAAGCAGTCCCTCGGAAGAACGGCACGGGTCCGGGTCTAAAAGCGGGCGCAGGCGCCCCTCGTTTCGAGGCCCGTTTCTCCGCCACTTAGGACCCGCCGCCGCGGCCGCCCGGCGCTCGGCCCCGGGAGCCTGGCGGGGCCGGACCGGGGCCGCCGCCGCCGCCCACCCCCGCGCGGGTCCCCGGGCGCCCGCGGCGCGTTTCCCTTCCGCAGCAGTTCCCAAAGCATCCGGGAAATGGGAGTCGCCGCGCTACCGTTTTAAATTTTATTAGTTTTTAAGATCGTGGATTATTTATTCCCATAATGAATATAGGAAAATAAGGCAACATGTAAACATGACTTTTTATAGTCTGTTCCTTCACCCCCGCGTTTTTGAGAATTAAGAAAATGTACTGTGGGAAATAAAATATTTCTAGTACTGAATGGGAGCTCACCCGATTTTGTCCGTTAAAAGAAGGGAAGCAGAAGGAGTTTTCCCGTGTCACCTGCAAGCAGGGAGCCGCGAGGCAGCGCGGAGGCGCCCGCGGCACCCGGCGCGCCGCAGCCGCAGCCGCGCCCGCCCCGGCCCCGCTGCGCGCTGCGCACTGCCGCCGCCCGGCTGCGGCTGCGGCGCCCCTTTCGCTCCCTTGCTAAGTGACACCTGAGAGCAGGCCCCGATCCTGGAAAGGCTCATGAGCCGGCACCGCACCGGCTACCAGGAATAATCATCTTCGCGACTTCGACGGAACCATTACACGAGAAAAATTGCACGCCTTTAGACTGTAAACTCGGGTCTGAACGAGCTTTAATGGTCAGCGCCTCACCTCCTCGCTTGCCCTGCAGATCACCTCGCTCACGCAGGGACATCGCAAGCACACACAGCCCTACTTTCCCGTCTGTTCAGAACTCCCAGCGCTCCCAGCAGCACGTTTAACATTTAACAAACGCTCTTTAATTACATTACTTGGTGTGCGACGCTAGAACAAGGAAATATTCACCTGGAAAGTGTCTTCTTCGCATGAATAAGTCTCATTGTCAAAAACTTGAGCGTATGTAGGTCCATGTATGTTCTGAAGTGGAGAATTTAGTTTCTCGTTTATACTGTAAAGCTAAAAATTCTGGTAGCTTCAGGCTTGTTTTTACAAGCTCCCAGCCGTACAAAGATTTCTGTTTTTACAGGAAAAACTAAGCAGTCCATAGACCATGATGGCTGTACATCCATAATGTGAGCTTCATGAGGAACAGAGTAACTTTATTATGATCTAGACTGAAATCGTATTGAATAAAAGCCGATTTAACAGAGCCTGAGGGAAAAGTCACAAACGGGCTCAATTCTATACTGATTCTAATGGGAATTTTAGAGACAAGGGTTTTAGGATCAGGAGAGTAGATTTTACTTTTCAGCTGATCCTGTGAAGATACTTTTCACTGTCCCATTTCTTTTTGAGCCTGTTCCTGCTCCCTTGATATCACAGAAAGGCAGCTTCAATCTTTCTGTCCTTATATTCCTATTTTCCATCTCTTCTCTACTCAGTTTCTTCTCCTGTAGCCTGAGCGGGAATCTTCACTACAGTATATTTGCTTATGCTTAGAGGATAGGCCTACAGGAAAACAAACTATATATTTCAGTCTACCATTTGGTAGTTTCTTTCTTTCATCTGAAAACACAGCCTGATCCAGGGAAGGTTCTTGAATTCACACGCCCGGTTACATGATGAAACGCAAACAGTTTCTCGTGGTATTAAATGGCAGCCCGCAGCAGAGGCCAGGTTGGCTGTTATGGATTCACTAGTTACGGCTCTGCAGGATAATCCTGTGTTACTGCCGTCCTGCAGTTAGTGGCCTACAGCAATGCTGCCGAATGCGGCAAATAAAAACAAACAAGCCAGCCTCCTCTTTTTAGACAAAGTAGAAATTATGTCTCTTTAGGAAGCTCTAAGCAAAGATCGTTTGTACCAGAGCCTGACAACTTCCAAGGCGAGCTGCTCTTTTTAACACTTAGAAATTGATGCTTATTTTTCTTCAAAGCTCGGGTATAGAAAAAGGAACCATACAAGCCCGCTCACATCCAAATCATCTTGAAGTTGCAAAATAATAGTGCTTTTTGTGCAACAGAATTAGAGTCAAGTCAGGTAGTACTTCTCCCCTTGTTACTACAGAAATATATTATTTAACAGACCACTGTTTTAGGTAATCAAAAATCTACATCCTCGCTTAGACTGTTTCAAAAATTGCAGTGTTTGATAAAGATGCAACTAGAAAAAATGCTACAAATATACGATTATTTGAAAAGGGAAGCTTCAAGAAAAAGTCTTCCAGCCAGTGTAAGGACATCAAAGAAAATTTATGCCTTCTATCATTTCTTTGAGCACATGGGTCCCAAACTGTAGCTGTGATCCTCTCTGAACTCATGTAACCTACGAAAGTCTGTTTTCATCCAGGTCTAGGACATTATTGCTTTGAGGAAACAATATTTGAAAAGGTTATTCATGTTACAAGTTGAAACTCTTGAGTTTAGGAGACAGAGATCTGCCAACTTAATATAACAACTTAACTGCGATGTTAGCGACTGGGAGAAGAGCAATTCCTCACCTGATAAAACTTTGCTGACAAAAGCCCTTCTAGAGGCACGGTCACACCGGCAAAGCTGTTTTGATCTCGAGAGCCTGTAAAACAGGCTCGAGGCTGAACTAAGCTACGGCAGTCGAGAGTTAACTGTGCGCACGCTAGGAGGGCTTTGCTCTTACAGCGCACGGGGACAGCCGCTCCGAATCTCCTGCCGCCGCCGCCGCTGCCGCCGCCGCTGCCGCCGCCGCTGCCGCCGCGAGACCTGGCCAGCCGGGGCCGCGTACGCGCGTGGCGGCAGCTGCGCTGGTTTTAGAAGCAGCTCGCGGTGACTTACTCAGGCCGCTGAATCTGGGCACCGGACCTGTACTGCGAATCCAAGTTTTGTCTTTAGCAGCTTCTTGAGAATTTGTCGTGGGCACGCTAGCTGCTCTCTGTCCACGCTCTGCGGGCTCCTTGGGGAAAAGCTGCCCTGGGAGCACAGCTATACAGATCTATCAGCACACTGTAAAATCCACATGCATGCTCAGATTACTGTCTGCATTATGACCGTGTAAGTCATGCTCGTTTCCCATTACTGAACAACTAGAAGCACTTGGTGTTGGTTAAGGCTAACTAGTGATGTCCCAAACTCTTCCAGAACTTGTAGAATAGGTTAGGTTAGCCAGGAACAGGGTGCTTTTGTTTTAAAATAAGACTGTCCACATGTGGAGTTTCTGTACACGTTACCTATCTGAACAACTTCTGAATAACTCCACAGGCAGACGAGCTTCTGCCCCCATCTGCTCATTAAACAGCAGCCCTGGCTGTAACACTCAGAGAATCTCTTGCTAGGTCCAGAGAGCAGGGTTAAAGGGAGAGGGGATTACTGTGCACCTTCGAACTGCATTCACCTCCCCTTGAAGACTTGAAGCGTTGGATGTGTTCCACGTTCAGGAGGAGCATGTGGCAGTGCATGATGTACATGCAACCTGCAGGAACTGAGGACTGGACCAGCAAAGCCATTTCTGTTCTCTAAGCCCCCAGCCAGAACTGGCACAGCTTGACAGTCTCACCACCCCCAAGCTCTAACTATGCCCCTACTAGGTATATGCTGCACTTGAAAACAATCGGAAGCACAAGTTTGTTTCCTTTTAAATGCAGCTACTGTGTTCCTAAAAAGATTGTAAGATTTCAAATTATATAACTAGTTTTGATCTGAGAGCAAATCTCTGCTTTGCTGGATCAAACCACATACAATCTTAGAGAATCAGGTTGGAAGTGATGTGGTGGAAGTTATTTTCTTCATTCTGGAGGAAAAAAAGCTAAGCTTTGGCCAAAGTCAACTTTAGATTACATACAGTTCCCCCCAAACTTAAATGTGTAACTTTAAAGCATGCAATCTTTGGAAACCTAGGTCCTGATGTCAGTGGAAAACAGCTCGGACCCTTGGAAGTCTTCTAGGTCCCTGCACTGCCCCAAAGAACCAGTTGGCTTAGAAGCACAATGCAATCCCAAAACATTCAAATTCCCTTCATAGCAAGAATACAAACGTTGAAAAACATGAATATTTCAGTTTAAGTTCAGCCTCCTCAGTTGTGGAAGTTCAGTTTTGTCTGTATAGCCACCCTGAGGTCTTTTTGTTTATCTCAATCTTATTCCAAGTTTCTGAGTGTGTAAACCTGAGCTGGAGATCTACCAAACAGGAGCTTGCATGACATTTCCAGCCTGTCCTGCTTTTGACCTGGCCAGAAACATCAGCATATCAGACTCGCTCACAGCGTTTCTACTCTTAGTCCTGGAGAGAGCAAGGAAATGCAGATCAAACACAAAAAAATAATTAACCAAACTTTCTTGGAATCTCAGAAGGGGCTTGGTTCAAATCCAGTTTGAGATGTAGATGCAAGCTCAGACCATTCATTTTATCACAGTTCACTTACTTACATTTAATTCCATTTTAACTTGTTTTCTTTTCTTCATCCATTTTGTAGCTATCCCTCACAACAAATAAAGGAAATATACCCATTGTAAGAATAGCTACCAGGAGGAGTTACGCTCCAGAGGCAAATCAAACCTATGTCAAACACAAATAATTCCATTCCGCGACCCAAGGGTTCAGGTCAAAGCCAGCCAGCAGAACCTGGTCAGGCAGCAACAAAACCACTTGGAGGTCAGGACACATTAAAATCATTTCTTTCCTATGGTGTGATTCAGAGTTGGCTGGCCCAGCCTGCGAAGCTGATGCCGATGGGGAAGCGGAAGAGGCAGCACTGCCGTAAGCTTCAGCGATTCAGCCCGTCCCCTGGAACCCTTTGCCAGCACAGCTGGTGCAAAACCCTGGCCAAGGAGCAGCTTTCAAGGGGGATAAATGCCCTCAGTACTTACAGGAATCACTGCAATGCCCATAGGAGGTTCAGAAGATAAATGTCGCTTACACTACTCAATAGCAAGTTGTATTTATTTTCAAAATCTTACCTATTTTGGTAATATCTTGATAAAGCATAAAAAGTGGCTGAAAACAGTCCGTGGGCCTAAATGACACAAACAAGGCACAGGGCACAAGCAAGGAGGCACCTGTAAATTAACTACAACTCCCCTCTTTTATTAAGCAACAACTGGGATCAATAATACATAACCTACTCAAATGATAGAAAAATACAAGATCAAGCCGACTCCTGACGTCAGGGGGGCGGCTATGCAACCATAAAATCACAGTCACGTTACAGAATGGGTATTGCACTGGAAAGAAAAGGACGCCGCAGCTCCTTAGCACCCCCTTCTCTGTTTCTCATTTCCTCCTCATCCTTAGATACCTAGTTATAGCTCTATATATAGCGCGCGTGCTCACTCTCTCTATAGCTTTATAACTATATATAGTTATATAGCTCTATACCATCCATTTTCATCTCCCTGGAGTCATAGGTGTCTAATGTTAAGCAGGAATAACAACTATTTGCATGGAAAACCTAATAGCCCCTATGCCACATGACTGAATATTGAGCCAGTTCCGTGCAATGGCTTGATGTTTGGAGTAGTGTTGCAATGCCCACTAAAAACGGGAGCACGACTTGCACTCAACATACGCTCGCTTCTTCAGCAGATGTTTGGCATAATTTTCAAGTTCCAAAAAGTTAAAATTTGTTCTTCTCTTGTGGTTCTTTCTTAATGGGCAGGGTGAAAGGCTGGCTTTTTTTTTTTTTTTAAACCTTGATGTTATCTGACTCAAATAAGCAGGAGAGGAAATGAAGGGGTTTGGCTTTTTTTGGGAAGCTTTTTGCCTTGAGTGATGTGTTAGCTTTTAGTGCTTTGTGTATCCCAGCATCTATACAGAGAGCCGCTCTGAAAATGTGCAGTGCGTATCAAGAAACAAATGCAGCCCTGTATATGGCTTAAACTCTGATGAAGAAAAATAGGCTCAGTTTGACCCGATAGCTTCATTCCTTAACAATTACAAGTCTGCTTAGAGCCTGAGTCTCTACTAGCTGATGTTAAACAGGCTGGAATAAAATACCTGGCATTTAAACAGCCCATCACATTTTGGGGCCTTCAAGTATTTACAGACAGAATCATCTTTGGAAGGTAGGTAGCCAAGTTTTACTTGCTATCAGGTTCTCCAGTGATCACTCAGTGTCTGATTTTTCTAAATGTGGTTCCTTAGAACTAAGCAATACACAATATCCTTAAAGGTACCTGTGAATTCATGGGTCTAAATACTGATCATGATTACTAATTTCAGACATCTCAGTTTAAAAAGGCGCTGTTTAGAGCTTGACCATAAGAGGCACTGAAAATCATGAGTTAAGGGCATTCTGGCCCAGGCCTTCAAAGATGACATCACTCCCACTGAAACCAAAAAAAGAAAGAGAAAAAGAGCAATCATTTAATACTACGTGCCTTTGAAGAAGTGTTCCTGAAGGCCTTCCAGGACCAAACCCTTCACTGACCTGTACAAATGATATAAGAGATGTATCACTTTTCCCTGCTTATGGGAAAATTGCAGGGGAATAGAAATGCCTGGGCTTTTTAACAGGCTCTCAGAACAACACAGAGCAAAATTTGGGGTTTTTTTGGAGCTAAGAAGAAATTACCCTGCTGATCTCAATGGGAGCAGGATTTCCCCTACTGTTTAAGCTCTTCATAATGAAAAGGTGTGTGTTGTTGTTTCAGTTCTTTCTGTTGGGCGAGATGTTCAGCCCAGGACTGTCATACCTTAACCTTACTAGCAAGCACACAAGGGCAGATTCACATCCGGGCCTTGTGGCAGTTCTGCACATTTGCTGGGAATTAACAAAAGGAGAAACCACCCCTTATGCAACATTTGCAGCCTAGCTTTTCTAGAAAACTCTACATTTAC
The DNA here is from genome assembly GCF_036417845.1 of Apteryx mantelli. Lineage (NCBI taxonomy): Eukaryota > Metazoa > Chordata > Aves > Apterygiformes > Apterygidae > Apteryx > Apteryx mantelli. The sequence continues at coordinate 24,816,285 of NC_089986.1, read as the reverse complement.
AAAGCAAGCTTTTATAGCCAGTTTTGGAGTGAAAAAAATGAGAGGGTGCCTATCTTTCTTGCTCAAGCGCTTATGCCTAGGACCGTGTCCAAGTCACAGGCCTACCCCTTAACATTACCCATGTAAAGGGACAAGCACATATCTCATTTATTTGTAATTAAGGAAGCTGGCATTAGTCTGTGTTTTGAGAAACAATTTGCTAGAAGCTCCCCCCTTTCCAGAGTAACTATTTGATTTTGAATCTTTGCTGTAGAAGTGCTTCTTCCCTGAAGCTAGTAAAGCACTTTGGTTCTCAAATAGAAAGGGTGTTTTTGAAAACATATTTTCAACTGAAAAATGTAACCAAAAGTCCCAGCTTGGCTTCAGTTTTTCGTTAGAAATACTCTTGATTTTTGACAAAAAGTGAAGCTGACTTAAACTATTCCAGCGGACAAAGGTCAATTTCTCATTTAAAAGTGTTTTGGTAAAAGAGTTTTGATTAGTGCAGCCCTGGGCCTCTGAAACGTCCCCTTGAAACATAGCTGGGGCTGCAGCACGGGCCGGATCGGTAGGGTCTGCGCGATGCACGGGCCGCCCGGAGCCCGCGGGCCGAGCCGAGCTTCGCCCCTCGCCTGCGGACGGCGGCTGTGCCCCTGTGCCGCTCTGCTGCGGCGCGCTCCCCGTACTCACGCCACCGCCACGAATCAGCCGTCATGTGCCGTGTTTCGGTTCCACTGCTGCCTTTCCCCTGAATTTTGATCTTTCAATGTTTCTGCAGATTAGCAGAGCAGCTATTTATCAGTATCACACGCCTATCACATCAGGGCCACTGCATCACCACCTTCCTGACTAGAGCAAAAAAAGAAAAACCGGGCAAATGTAGCTCTTCCTAAACTGCAGTAACTGTAGTCAGTCAACAAGACTGCTGCTCAGATGACAGAAATCAGCTTGCTTCTGTGTCATTTCTTCCAACAGAACTATTGTATTCTCAGATCCTTAGGGGCAGGGTGGCTGCTCCTTCTTAACTCCTTGTATAAATAACAACCTACTGTGTTCTCCCACTCGCCTTCCCCCTTTCTTAAGATTTTATTTGTAGAGTCCCATTATGCAGAGGCAGAAGGGCTTATTGCAGTACTTTAACGGTTGCATTAGTCAAACACACAGCAGATGTCAGTGCATTACAAATCTTGGTCTGAGAATAATAAAATAACTTATGAGAAAGTTAAAAAGAAAGCAAAAAATGCAGAGAACTGCAAAACTCCAAAGCTATCTAGACATTCACCCCGCTGTGTTTGACGCTGTCTTGCTAACTACTAACACTTGGAATGTTATTGCAACTTTTACAGCTTCTCCCATTAAACCCTTCTAAGGTTTTAAACCTCTTACCCACCCAGGCTTTTGGGGAACTGCAGCACACACTTCCCAGCTGCTGCGGGAAAGTGGCGACTGGGGACTTTTTTCCCTTTTGCACAATTCAGTATGTAAAAGCGCATTAGTGAGTGGCACAAACCGAAAAGTGCTGCTGCTGCTTGCTTTGTTCTGTAACTGGAGATTCGCTCCCTACTTTAGGAAAGCCACTCTAAGCAAAATATTTCCCTGGCCCGGGTGTCACGGCTGAAACAGAGGTGGGTCATCTAGAGTCAAGCCACGCATACCCTAAACCAGACCGCGGTCCTGCTCCTGCTCCTCCTGGTTTAGCTGGAGCAGCAGCAGTCGTGGAGCACGAGAGCTCCCAGTAAAGGCACCCTTGTTTCCCAGAACAGAGCGCGCCCTGCAAAAACAAACAGCTCCGCTGCCGCCCCGGAGCCGCGCAGGCAGAGCAGCGGGAGTCACGGGGACGCGGCCCAGATAAGCGGCCGTCGCAGGAAGCCAAGGACACGCACCTCGGGCCGGCGCTTCCTCGCTTTGTGCGCCCAGCTGCCCCGCGCGCCGCAGCATTGTCTGCGAGCGAAGAGCCCCGGCTACGGACACCGCCGGCATCCAACCGCCTCGCAGGAAACCGCAGCCGAGGGGGGTTTTTCTGCCTGGAGAAGCAGAGGCGAATGTTTATCTTTCTTATCTCAGAAAGGAAACCTATGGGAAATGGTATGCCACATTCTCCACTGTTCTCCTGTCACATAATTATAATGCATTGCATGAAGCAAATCTTTTGGAAAATCAGTAAGTCTAACGACAATTCCTTATTAGAAGGTGCTTTCATTTTCTCTCCAAATGCTACAAGTCTCACCTGAGTATCTGTTGGTATAAAAGCAAAAGATGAGCTAAATGTTTATATTAGGAAAACACAACGCACCCTAAGTGTCCCGTGGCATTAGGCAAATAACTGTTGCACAAAGCAAATCTCCTGTCCCCAAGTAACAAAGCGAGGCCAGATTTTTTTCAGACTTCAAAGAAAGAACACAGTAGGGCCTTTCCACTGCCAAATTGCTAAGTGGAATCAAAAATTGCGATATTGCCATTAAACACTTGGTATAAAGTCAAGAGTTTTTTTTAAAAACAGTGACACCATTACATTCTAGATAGAAAAAGGATAAACTAGAATTTAAGAGGCTCTCAGTGGTTACTTGAGAAGAAACCACGTGTATGAACTATTGCATTACAACATACAGCTTGCACAGCTTTTATGATCACATAGCTAGCTGCTAAGCCATGTGCTGTGTGTTATTAAGGTCAGCACAGATTATACCGAAGACGCATCTAGCACTGATGACCAGTATGTGCCTTGTGCTCTGCCAGCAGAATTTTCCCTTGAAGATTTAACACGAAGCTCTCAGTATTTCTCTAAATTCCACTGCACTGCATCAGGAAAAAAAAAAAAAAAAAAGACCGACTCCTAGAAACAGTTGAGAAGGCTGACATGAGCGACACCTCGAATGAACTTTAATTTGCTCAGTGAAATGATTAATGAAAGTCTGATGAAGAGGATGCAGGGACTCTCTAGGAAGATGGTAACAAACCCAGCTGTCCAACAGAGCAGCAACTGCAGAAAGTTTAAAGAGCTCAGGACTGGATTTTAAAGCACTGAGCACACGCCGATAGGAACAAGTACATATTTTAAGGAGCGCTCAGCACCCAGCTGGTATCACTGTGACTCTGCAAAACGGATCTTCATAAGAATCAAATCCAAAATGCTGAGCTCTTTTCAAATGTATCTGCTTGCTGTGGGGCCTGGGTGGGAACCAAAGTCCTTTGGAAGAAAGGATGAGCCACGTTAGTTTCTGTTCTGCAGCCTGTAGCTCTCAGGACTGCATACACTTAGGAAATTAATCTGAATTAACGTTTAAAGTGGATTAGTTAACTGGCTTCAGTCCCCAACTTATTCACAATTGAGTGACTTTCAAGTTAACTCAGCTAAAGCTGATTTAAAGCTCTCAAATTCTAAAAAATAATTTCTACACAGGATTTAAATGCAGTTAATTTTTTAAAAAATTCACATCTTCACTTAATTTGGATTTTTTAAAAGTTTTCCTGTGTAAGGTAACATAGAAAAAGGAGCTTGGATAAGTAAACTTTTCATGTTGAAAGGAAAAAAAGAAAATATGTGTAATATCAGCAGGTGTTACCACATTATCTTACGAGGGCTCTACATTCTCATGCGAGTTTTGAAAATATTCTGATTTTTTTTTAAGCAAATGCCAGCACAACAGCAAGAACCAGTTGTCAAATTAGACCAACTCCCTCATGTACTTTGCATCCAGTGTAATCTGTGCAAGTGACCTAAAACATTTGCTTCTGAAATGCCGTATTCAAGGCTGCTCAGCAGTTTAAGTAAATCAATGTTGTCACCCAAAAAATCAGAAAGCAGGCTTGACTCCAAGAGCCTTTCGGCCCCGTGCAGGGCCAGAAGGGGACTCGGGGCCACCGAGCCCGCGCCCCGCGCTCGAGGAGCTGGAGCGGAGCGCAGGGCCAGCGGGAGAGCGCCACGGCTGCAAGCGGGTCGCGGGTCTGCTCCTGGCGAACACGAAGCCGCGCGAGGCGGGCTCAGACCGCCGGCAGGGCCCGCGGCCCCCAGCCTGCCCGCCGGGGCTACGACTACAGCTCCTCCAGGCTGGCCTTCCTGGTTCTCACACGACAGCAGGCGCAAACCTGCGCGCTTGCACCTGGTGACACCCGCGGTGCGGGCAGCGCTGCCAGCCTGCCCAGCACCCAGTCTGGGCAAACCAGGCCCGCCAGCCGGGGTCCTGCGAGGCTTACTGAGAGGTACTAAATTCACTGCTATCAGCTTTGCTTTTCTCTCGGTTGGAATTTTTCCTGAGTATAAAAATACCTCTCTCCTATTGCTTCTCTCTTCTCAGGTGTTGCTTAAAAATAAGTGGCTCACGTTGATTAAGATCTGTTATATATCAGCTAGCTTCAAGTTTAGGTGGCTCGTGATACCTAAAGGTAACATGAGAACCCTCAACCCTTTTGTGAAATATTGCAAAAGTAAAAGCAGAAGTAAGGTATATGGGAGAGAAACTATTTATTTAGACTTCAGTATTTGTCATAATTGCTTGTATCAAGAACATTAAAATGCAAAAGCAAACAGCAAACAACCAGCGCAATAGGTGGCAAAGCTGCTCTGCAGACTTTGAAAACAGACAGAAGGCAGTATGAAGGGCAGTTTCGCTTATAATGCTGCATAGTCCTGCAGTCTTCTTTAGATTAAAATGCAATCAAAGCAAATGCAGATCAGACCTCAAAAGGGGCTAAACTTTACGTTCCTTTACATGGAACTGCTATCAGTATCTGAAGCATAATGAATTACATGTAGAGAACAACACAGTCTGGATGTTGCTCTCTAAACCAGCTTATCTCCCACTTTCCACTTTAAGAACAGAGATGTGGTGCCTTTCATTTCATATTACTGCTGTCCTAAGTACTGCGGGAACAGTCTTACCCTCCTTATTCCAGCGGATCTGCCAGTACTTTCACCAGTCGCCGTCTATTCACACAGAAAAACAACTCCAAAACAAAATGCACTTTTTTTTCTGTGAGATTCTAACTTGCTTATTGCCTTATAATAGCTAGAAAAGTATCCAGACTTACATATCCTTTAGAAATAATCATAGAAAAAGGAAGCACATCTATTACTGACTTGATATTCTGTTGCCTTTGCAGTCCACTGAATTCAGTGTACAACTGAGCTGCCTAAAGCCCGTTTACAGTGTACTGCAGAGGAGTGAAAAAGGAGGACCTCCACGCTAGCGCTGTATATTAGATTTCATCTGCCTATTCTTCATTTGAGAACAGGGCTACATACAGACACAACTCTGGAATAAATAATTACAACAGAAAATGCTTGTCCTACAGCCTGCACTTGTCAGTTAAAACAACAAAATGTTATAGCACAGTTCAGTTTAGTACATGAATGAAGGATGTGATTCAGAGAAAGCCACTTTTTAATTAGCCATATTTTTTAGCTAGACAAGCTTTTTTAAAAAATAGCCTAACTAGATTGGAAATCAGTAGAGAAGGCATACCGCATTTCACAGGTATGCAGTAGTCTACAGAAAGGTTTCACTGGGAAAAAAAGCAGTATTTTTGAAGTACTATTAAGACAAACTAAAACCTTTAAAGTCATATTAAGACAAACTATAACAAAAGCCTCTGTAATAAGAAGCAGTATAAAATTTCTTTCATCTGAAATAAATTAACCTGATCAAATAGCCATTTAAATTACAACAAATTATTATGGAAATGCTATTTGTTACTTATATGATAATGAAAATATTATTTGTTGCCTCTGAGTGCTTTGTATACATCATGGGATCATCACGGAGCTATCAAAATATGGAAAACAGAAGCACCGAGTTTCTTTGTCAAAAATTGACTCCTATTCAAAGCAGGGACTTCATTACACAGCTATTTGCAGCGGCTTGAGTACAAGCAAGTGAATACCCTGTTCACGGCAGAGCCACACGTGGGAGTGCAGAAGACAGCAGAGAGGAGGCGGCTGGGGACACCCTTGTAACTTCAAAGCCCTCACAGCCACCTAAGTTTGAGATTAAACGTGCTCTGCTGCAAAACCCGCTCTGCAACGTCAGCTTTTTAAAAGCACGTAGCTCTTGCCTAGATACACATGCACTCGGCGCGGGGACCAGAGCCGGGCAGCACGGACTGCTTTGGAAATCCCACCCCTCACATGTGTATACTGCAACCGCCTTTTAAGGATTAAAATAATTGAGTGCGTGTGTGTGTAGGTCCCGAGCACGTGGATTTTCAGATAGGGACAAAAAAGCAAAACGAGAAGAAAGAGATTCTTTTCCTGGCGCGAGGTTCCCCAGACCCCTGCCCGTGCCGGCGGCCGAGCCGAGCCAGCCGGCCGGTGTTCCCAGGCAGCGCTGGGGTGGGCGGCAGGACCGCAAAGCCGCTCTGCGGGGGCACCGCACTTCTCTCACTCCTGCTGTAACTGTTACTGCATCTGAATGTGTTAAACTCGTCTGAGGTCTTTTGCTACCTCTGGCTTTTGCACGGGTCTGAAATCACTGGGTGAGAGAAACCTCAGCTTCACTAAAGCAAATGGAATTTTACCATTGACTTTACAGGGTTAACAACACATCTCAAGGTTAGGAAGGGTCTTAAGAGCAACTAAAATTACAAGAAATTACTACTGCTACAAAGCTAAGAATAATTCACTGAAGTGCAGTAGTTTTTGCAGTTAAAGCCTAATCAGATGCTTACAAGAATGTATGACAAGTGTTGTGAAAAGGCTGTACCGTTTTCTTAGAAAAAGAAAAAAAAATCATCAATGTCACAAAATGCTGTTCCTTTTAAGAGTTTTTTTTTTTTTAAGAACATAAGTCATTCTGGAGCACAAATACTATTTGAAGTTAATAGAATTTGTGCATGGCACTTAAAAACACAATTATCAGATTTTTCCTATTGAAAAATGCAATCTGTATTACTAGATAATGAAGAAACTAGCATTTATATACATATAATGTATTCAGTTTCTGCTTCTCTGAGCACACTATTTTCAGGAGCAGAGACAAACCACTTCATTCTCCACTTTTCAAATAAAAAGTTTGTCATCTATATAATTTTTAAAAAGCCATACAAAAGAGGCTGTCAAAATAAACGGAGAAGAATTGCCTGTTGGTAATACTCACTGAGGTGAGAAAGTATTTCTGTAGCTTTTTAAAATTTTAAAACTGGGCATGGTTTTGGATTTCCTCGCACACTCTCCAGCTGCCTTCTCCTGCTCTGGTGTTTCCTAAAGAGACCCAATTATCATCACCTAATTAGTGCCGGAGGAGAAAAAGAGCTTCTGTCAGACAGAACCCTTTAAACAACTCAGTACAGGTCCTTCAAGACACGAATCCAGGGTTTACTATCTATTGTACCGATTCATGCATCAAATACATTCAAATTTGCGAGACAAAAGGAGTGGAAAAGAAATTAAAATTATTTAACACTGAATATACCGAGGTTTGTGAAAATATTGGCAGTAAAAGTGTATAGTAGAGATCCTTATCACAGCAGTTCAATCACAGGTGTTTCCCCATATTACTAGATTATACTTATCCAGAATAAATATTTAATGTTAGTATTAACAGAGAAAATCTGTAGCTCCAACAATAATGTCTGTGTATTTAAAGCTCAGTGATGATTACCCACTTTAAAATCAATTGAAAAGTATTAAACAATTTTACACAATACAGTTTTTCAAAATCGTAAAGAAAAAACTTCCCGTCCCCAGAGACCGCTTGTTCACAAGCCAAGACACAAAGCCCCAGTTTTCCCTGTTGGGAAGCAATCTTTCCAGAGCAACGCTATTTGCCTTGAATGATTTTTCTTCCACAGCTGTCCCCACCACATGCAACTAATGTACAAAATACATCCACCCCGCACAGAGGCCAGGAGCCCTGCCAGGAATTCACTCCCTGCACCTTGCACGAGCCTCGCACTCCAGCTCTCAGGCTTCCCCCTGCCTCCAATGCGCCTTCCTAAATCCCCTCCCTTTCTTGGCTTTGTGCAGATTTTATCTTCGGTATAAACAGCAGTGCCGAACAAAGGTAGGATAATTTTAATAAAATCATTTGAGTATAGTAGTAGTGATTAATATTTGATGAATTACATGTTAAGGCCTGATCTTGCCACGAATGGGAACTGAGACCAGCATGACCCAAGCCCAACACCAATAAAGCCTGTGGCAATCTTTCTGCCAACTTCAGTGCTTTTTTGGGGGTGAGGGGGTTTCAAGAAACCTCCTCACAACCCTAAAATATCTGACTATTAGAAAGACGCAGCAGATTGACAGCACGGTGCTTCTGGCACTCAAGGTCTGAAGCCCTCCTTCGTGACGCAGGACATCCCACGGAAGGATTCGTGTGCGATTGTGGATGTCCAAAGAACAGAGACTCCCGGGTGGGCAGTGCCATGTGTGTATGCTGAAAATATTGCACCAAATTTACTGAATGAAAGGAGAAAATGGGTTTTCTGCTACAATGGTGTCTGAGATGGCACAGGAGTGCAAAATGGACGTGATTATTTTAGCAGCAGTTTACATACTATTTGTTTTTTCCCTCAGCTTTAAAACAAATAGTCCCAGTACACAGCTAAACACAAATTCAGCTCGCATACAAACCTCACATCCTTCTCTAACGCACAAGAGAAGAGTATGAAGAAAGAAAGGGTAGTGGAGCTACAGGCTTCTTCTGCAACACTTCTCTACTTCTTTATTCCTTTTTTTTTTTTTTTTTAAATCTTTCAAGCTTTCAGGGTGTCACTCGATTTCGGTGACAAGGGCTCTTCATAGTCTAATTTTTCTAATTTTATCCTCTTTCTCATGAGTTGTTTCTTCTCACTGGTCTTTCATCATCAGTCTGTTCAGGCTTCACTTTCCATCTCTTCTCTCCCCCTTCCGTATCTCGCATGCACTGCCACCGTAGCACCCAACCGCTTCCGCATAAAGGTCTTTCCTTCAACCACGGAAACAACATAGATCCATATCCCTCCTTTCCTGAGGGACTTTGCCTCTTTCTTTTCCCCTCCTGCCTTCCTCTCTCTTTGTTTTTAACCACCCAGCCTTTGAGCCTTACTGATCTCTTCCTTTACTCTCTCCTTTATGTATTATTTTTTCCTTAATTTTAGGTGTGTTTTGGGGAAGATGAAAAACTTCTCTCCCATTGGAGTAGCTTTGTTAGGGAACTTCAGGAGGCAGAAGGAGAGAGTGTCAATGCATAATCCACATTTTGTACCTCGGAGTCCCTCAGAAAACACTTCTTCCACCTCTGCTCGGTCTCTATGACCCTTCACGCTCTGACCACCTTCCCTTTCCCAGTTTTCTCCCTTGCTGTTTCTTCTCCCCTAATATTTCTCATCATTCCCTCTCTCTAAGCCAACAACTCTGCTCCCTCCAAAAAGTCTCTTTTTCTGCAAAAACATATTACAAGTTGTTTTGTTTTTTCCTTTCCTTTTTCAAAGGAAAAGTAGATCTGCCTGGGTTTGGTTGTTTCCTAGAACTTTCTTTTTGTTTTTTTGTTTTTTTGCTTTGGGAGAAAAAGGATGAGCGTTTCTGATGTCTTTCACACCACTTGGAAATTAAAGTTTAGAAAATCAAGGTAAAAGTTAAGATTCTAATGAAAATAGAATCTATTTTTAACAAAATGCTATTATTTGATTTGAAAAGAACTTTCTCAGCACTTTCTTTCGAGTGGCCTGCATTAGTCTGTTGTGGGGAAAGAGAGTGGCCAGGAGGCTGATGAAGAGGTATGTGGAGCAGGACGGAGATGGAGAGGTGGCAAACCTTTGCCAGCAAACCCTCCTGCCCCGAGTGCAGCGAGAGGAGGGCGTCCGCTCTGCAAGCACCAACAGCAACATAAGGCACGAAGCAAGAGCAAAATACCGCGCCAGAACCTGCTTCTGTGGGCTCTTTCAGTAGCGCTAGTTTCTTTTGAATATAATCACTTTATCTTGTGGTTTTACATCTAGGCCTGCTTCCAAATAGCAGCAATCTTTATCAAAGATAACTGCTTTTGGCTAGAAGCGATTGGTAAAGACGACCGATAAAGGTGGTGCAGTTGTTGTTTAAATGATTATTGCTAATTAGCAAACACCAATATGCCGGCTGTATCACTTCTCAGGCACACGCTTGCGCCGTCTGCAAGCGGACCCTCCCCGGCTGCTCCGCGGGGCTCCACGGAGGGTGCTGCTCACCCGCGGGGCCGTACAGCGCCGCAGGCCCCCGGGGAGGCAGGGCCCGGTGGTGGCCCGGGGACCGCGGCCGCGCGGGCACCCCTGGCCGGGCAGGGCCCCGCGTGCGGAGCGCAGGCCCAGGCCGGGCGCGCGTTTCTCCGGCTGCCGCCCCCGCTCCTTGCCCTGCACGCCGCCTCCACCGCAGCCTCTCTGGCGGGGCGCAGGGCGCCAGGAGCACCTTTCCCCTGGGGTGTGCGGGGTGATCAGCAGGAGGGGCTGCTGGTCCGGGTGCCGGGTGCCGGGCGCCCTCTGCGCCAGGCCAGGAGTGCGGTGGCAGCCCCGGCCGGCAGCCAGGGCTCCCGGGGCAGCGAGCGGTGGCCCTGGGGGCTCCCAGCCACCCGCAGCTCTGAAGGCCACCCCAAAGACCGGAGCATCCCCGCTCCTGCCCGCCCGTGCGGGAAGCCGGGGAAAGCCCGCGCGGCCCACGTACAGCTGCGCCGGCAAGAGCGGACAGAGCCCGGCACATTGCTTCCATGCCCAGCCCAGGCACCCTCGGCCGGCCAGATCCGCTATTCTTAATTGGAGTTATTTACAAATGCATTGGGTTTCTTTTTCTCTTGTTTTAGTTAGTTCCAGGAGCTATGGCCTAGGTTCAAAAAATAAAAAGCCCGGGGCTTTTTGGTTGGTTGGAGCTTTTCTTCTTACTGGATAAATCAAATAGGGAGATTAAAAGCATCTCCGAGCTCCCTGCTCCTGGGAAGCATAATCCCTATTAACACTATTGATGGAATCACCTCACGGAATCAAAACTGTTTATACAGGCAACAGTTAGGGGGCTGGTACTACACAAACGGACGAAAACGGTGCTAAATTCAACCTCCTTTTCAGTAGCCACAGCAGCATGTGACCAGTCATTTTCATACTTTACTTAAACTCGAAAGTCCAGTTAGTCTTCACTTATGGCATAACTGTGTTACATTAAAAAAATAAGAATTTAAAGGGAAACACTTGGCCCTACTGACTCACGATGCCTATGTTATAGGGTAAAATGAGAGCCTCTTTTCAAGGTCTCGCACAAGTAACGATGTAAAGCTGTGCCTTATTTGTGCTAAGGAATGCAGCATTAAAACCAGGCTTCTCTGTGGGACATCTCTGGGAGACCCAGAGGAAGCACTGTGCAAAGTGCTTCCTGCATTTGCTGCTTCTCCTGGGAGGGGATTAAGATTAGGGACCTAATTCCACTGAACTTTTTTTTCTTTTTTTCTTTTCTTCTTTTTTTTTTTTTTAACTGTCCACAGCTTCCTGCAAAGGACTTCATCTAATTAACTTAGACTCAGGATTTATTCATGCTGTGTTATGAAATACAGATATGATGGCATGTTTTCATACTGCATAGCTGAACTGTCCTTCCCCACAGTGCCATCAGGATGGCACTGTGAGCAATATGTTTAATATAGGCATGCTGCCAGCAAATATAGATGTTTCCTGTCCCTTCATGGATCCCTCTGTCTTGCCTAAAAGACTGAACCTACTCCACCGTTCTAATAACAAACATTGTAACCTTGCAAATAGCAACACTTGGAGTTTTCTTTAATATTTATATTTTTTGACCCCAAAAGGGAAAAGAATTTACCATACATAGAATGGAAAAACAGTGTGCTAATTTCACTTATCAAAGCCTTTCAAACCAGAGTCTGCCACTAATAATAGTGTGTTAAGAAAATACGCTTGAACAAAACATACATTACTGTATTTTAGCACATGCTGGTACCTAGCTTAAAATGTCAGTATTTTCACAGCGTAATTTGTATCAGCCCCCAGCTCGCAGCTAGCATGACATCAGAGGATGAGTTCAAAGCAAATTAGTTTTCTGCTTTACAAAAACAGTTTAAAGATAAAAGCCAATTTCAACTTAAAAAAAATGAGAAAATGAAACTAATAAGCACTACAGTAGGCAAACAATTCTATGAAAGGAAAACGCCAATCAAAAGATGACAGTATTTTATAGCAAAACCATATTAATACAAGTGATCGACACTATCCTTGCTTAGTACCTTAAACAAGGCTCGGTGCCTTTCCTGCTAAATCATGCATCCAAGAAAATGGTAAAAATCCTATCAACTATTGTGCAGAGAAGACTGAAACAGTAGAATTATCCTCCTTCATCTCTGGCCAATTTTTAGTAGGTCTAATTAATCTACTATAAATGCAATACCTTTTTCTATCTATCTAAAAAACTATGCAGAAGAGAGAAGAGAAAATGACAGAGTATTTTCTATATTTGCAATTAAAATAAATAAATACCAATCACATGGCTTTAAGCACTTAGTTTTCTGTAAATCGTTCAAAATTTTTTGACCCAGCACTTGGTGCTCTGGAGCTTATCAATGACACCAGGGGTCAAAAGTGTTAGTGCGACTAAAATTACTTGGACAAAGCCAGAACCAGGTCAGATCGCCATGGGATAGTCCCATAAGGCCTCCCGTAGGCTGCTGCCACCAAGGAGTTCTAAGGAAAAGAAAGGAAAGACCATGAATCAAACATCCCAGAAAATTCACAAGCAAATGTGTTATTAATCAAGGAAAATAAAAACAAAGTTTATTAAAATGCCTTGTAATAGTACATTTCAAAACAACACAAAGACATCCTATGTGATGACCATTTTATCACTGAGGCTCATTCCAATTGAGTTACATTCTTCAAACCCAAAGAGCCACAAGTGCGCCAGAAAGGAAAATAAACACTGGAACGATGTGTGCAGTCACACATCTAATTTGACGATTGATCTCACAATTTAAATAGACACTTTCCACCCCAAATAAATGCAGGAATATATATCCATGGCACTTCTGCAAAGTGAAGCTAATGGCAGCGCTGGTATGATTTACACATTTCTTTCCATATTTAGGGGAGAACTTCAAATTAGGACCCAAATGAAGTCAGAGGATAAGAAAACAAAGGAGAAGGAGTTTGTGTTTGTAAGATACGGAACATTATATTAAAATATTTTTTAAATTACTGTAACATTTCTCATTTATTGCATAAATATTTAAGAAGGGGACAGATCCTCCTATGGTGTAAACTATCATACATCTATTGGTTTCAGTGAGTCAAAGTCAAAGAAGTTGCAACAATTTACATCAAATGTGAATTTGCCCCAGCATGTTTACATAGGACTTTTGAATCGAATTCTCCGCTGCTCTGACTCGGGGCAATCGGTGGAACTGTGACAGCGTATGACACAGTCTTTTACGCTCTAAACCAACATCAAAAGATGGATCCTGTTTCTCCCCTCCCACCAGCTCTTGTTTACACGAGTGTTGCCTCTGAAGTGACTCATGGGAGCGGCGATTGAACTATTAGGCCCATTTTTGCACTAACAAGGCTAATATAGAGCGATATTTGAACTGTATCAAGTTTTTACGCTAAAGACGAAGGTCAAAGCTACAATTTTATCAGTTACATTTTGGAGCCCTTCACTTGATCATGACAATACCATGTTCATAATACAATTATTGTAATCATATTTCCAGTATTGCTTGCCTTCAGTGGAAACAGATTGCATTAAACTGAAAAGCCGCCTGAAATCGTGTGCACATTTCAAAGTCAAATAAAGGTTATAAAACACGACTTTGGAATTCATATGCAGCGCATAATCAGTACTTGATCACTAGCGATATTTTTGAGGCTTTGGGGAACTCAGCAATTTGTGCTAAATACAGGCTTTACATGAGAAGAGACATAATAGTTGTTAACAGGTAATAAGCAGATCACTGATTGTACCAGCATTAATAAGGCTATGGGTAGAGCTGAGGGCTTTACATCATGGCCGGGTTGTTATGATTTATTCATGCCTACAATTAATTTGCTTAGAATTTATACCAGCGAGTGGCTCGTCTCCCTTTTGTTGCAGGAGGAAGAGCTCTGAAGATCTCAGGAGCTCGTCACACAGTGGCAATCAGCATATCTTCATTACAGTCAGTGCCAGTTCCTGTCAGAATAGAGCTTATTTTGGTTTGTAGTTTCTGTTCAAATCTCTATTCTATTAATACTTATTAATGAAAGCAATTGAAAAAAAATCCTTTTAGTGTATTCTTTCTGTCCTTGTTTTTTTAAAGATCTTTATCTGTTTCTCTGTGTGGTTACTGAAGGTCACCAGTTGCTAACTAATAATTATATTAGAATTAATTGCCTCCAGTCTTATAAATCCTGAAGTAGCATTATGTAAAAATGGAACTATCATATTACTAGAAAATATAACATATAGAAAGTGTGCCTTAATTATTTGAACAGAAACTGGGTGAAGATTTATCACCTTACTAACTCCAAAGAGCAATGACTGGAACAAAAGAAATTTTGTTATTACTGCTGTTCACTGACCAAAACAAAAGTTTTGCAATAATTTTCTGTTTGAGTCGATCCAAAATGCACATTTTTTCAGCCCTCCTAGAAGTGAATTTCTGTTTCTCAGCATTTTCTCCTGGATTAAAGTAATCATTTTGTCTGATCCAAAGTGAAGCTTTGATTATATTTCGTAGCTTTTGCCACTTTATAAAATTGTATAAATTTAAATTCTGAGTTTTAAAATAAAAAATGGCTTTTCAAAAATTTAAATTTTAAATATTTAGAGATGACTTTTGAAAATCCATCCCCTTACTAATATAGGAACTTCAAATTTGGTCAGGGATTTTGGAGCCCACGTTTTTGGTGACTAATAGGAAGCTGAAAAGCATCACCCAGTTCTGGTTATAATACTGCCCGTTCCCCAGGAAGGAACCACAAACATCTCTTCTCCCTGCTACAGCTCCAGACGAGGGACTGACGATGGAGCGAGGCAGAGCACTGAGTCTGTCTGGCGAAGGAACTGGTGTATTAGAAGGGATTTTCATTCCTACGAAAAGAGCTCTTAACCAGCCGCAGGGGCAACTCGGGGGCTGAAAATAAAGGCAAAATCCTAGTCTTGCTGGCCCCACAGGAACTCGGTACCGGCAATGCAGGGCTCATTCATGGCAGTTCTCCTTATTCACGGCTCACTACCGGGTATCGCTGCGTCTCCTCCCTGCCGCGTGTCTCCCATCCACACGGCCGAGTGCTCCCAGAGGCTCCAGAGCTGGTTGCTCCTGGCGCCTGCCAGCACTCACATGAAAGCTGAACTTGACCCCCCGCCAAGCACTTCCAGGGAAGCTCCCCCGGCTCCACGCACACAGTTAACAGGGAGCACGGGAACATGAGAAAGACTAAAGCCTAATCAGAGGCACAGCAAAACGGGACACTCGAGTAACAGTGAAGATAACAGTTCTCTTAAAAAAAGACATATATGCATTCAAGCTTATTAAACACACACTTTTATAGTCCTAATATATATGTGACCCAGAGTAAGCTCCCACGAGCCCTAGTGCTTTATTTAATTTTTCCTAGATTGTAAGGTGATCACGTAACATGTAGTCTGACTTCCTAAATAACACAGGCCAAAATAACCTCACACGATATTTTCCCTTTCTATAGTACAGACTGTCTTCACCTTGGAAAATATCGCTAATGCAACCGCTCAGAAGAATGAGGAGAATGCCGTTTCCAGGCCGGTGTCTTTGCCAGCGCGCGCTGGCTCCTGCTGAAGCCAACCCAGCCGTTGTGTGTGCATCAGAGGGCAGATCAGAGCTCCAGCCGGCTAAAAGGAAGCTTTGCAGAGGGTATCATGTTCCTTTTGCAGGCAGAGCTCAGGGTTTATTTTCAGAAACTGCAGGCTAGGGTCTAGAGGCATTTAGTCGTCTCAGCCTGCAGCAGTTTAGCACCAAATACCTTGAGAAACCTAGCTCTGATGTTCTGAGGTCCCAATCTCAAAATGAGAGCGTGTGCTCCAAGCGCAGCCCTAGCAGAGGGCCGCGGAGGCTTGCGGCACTTCACAACAGCCTGATCACAGGACTGGAGCCTTGGATTGCAACTGCTTTGGGGCAAGAATCACGGCTTTGTTATTTGCTTAAGAGATATATAGCTCCACAGCCCTCAATCTCTGGCAGTACAAAAACACCAGGCAAGACATTCGGAAATGGGTCTAGCCAGCTTGTAAGAATACCGGTACTTCTTTCACGTCTCCTAGCTTGCAAGCTCTCACACACCATCAGATCCTGCTCCGGCAGGCAGAGCTGATATTGAAAGACCAGATACGCTGGGGACCTCCAGAAACCAAGCCTTCTTGCCAAGTACCTCTCAGAAACGCTGACGGGGGCAGCCAGGGTGGAGCTTTGGCGCCCTGGCGAGCCCGGCGGGGTGTCGCTCTGAGCCGTCCCACTGCAGGCTGCCCCCGGGAAGCGCCCTGGCTGCCCGGCGCGTAGCGCTGGACGTTGCCCTTGCTCGGCACGGCAGGTGGCGGCTGCCTGCGTCGGCCCTGCCTCGAGTCCGGTAATGCTCCGGGAATTTTCCCAGCCCGTAAAGATCACATCCAATCTATTTATCAAAGTGGGACTTTACGAGATCCTTGGTTTTCTGAAATGTTAATATTGACACAGTTTTGTTTTATATCAGATGTAAATAGAACTTTGTTTCAAAGTTTGCTTTTTTGTTGTTGTTTTTAAGCTAACAGTCTCTGAAGAAAGAGATTAAATGTTGTCCACACTTAGTAAACATTTTCCATGATGCAAAGATTAAAGCAGAAATGAGTAGTGGTCTGTACTGCAACCTGAACCCCACTAAATAAACTAAAATATTCACTTACTTGAACATTTAATGAAGGTTAAATATAACCCTTAAAGCATGAAAACAACTAATGCAAGTTTCCAAGAGTCTCTTCACCACCACCACCACTCCACTTGGATTTTGGAGCAGTGATGAGTGATAGTTTTTAGCTGCTTCAGCAGTGAGAGATTTAGAAGGGAAGTCGCTTTCTGTGATTTTCCCCCTTCACTAATGACTCTCAAGCATGGACTGCAAGAGAAGCATTCTCCCTGGAGCTTACACAGGTGTCATTTGTATGAGCCCTCAGTGGCTTTATATAAGTGATCGCTCCAGGATTCTTAATGAAGCAAGCCAAATGGTCTCCTTCATTTAATATATTATTTAAGCAATAACCTCACTCCAGCCTCAGGCATGCAGTGCGGTAATTGTAACCAAATTAGCACTTACCCACAGAGGTGCATCTGAAGTATTTAAATATAATGGCAGTGTATGTAAGCCAATTCTAATTCAGAGAATAAATAATAGAAGTATCAGAAGAAAACACTTAAGACATGTTAAGGACTTATATCTATGTTAAGGTTAATCAAGAAGTCAGATTGGCATATATTATGACTAATAATATAAACAATATAATAGCAGAGGAACAACTGTTCACATTAAATGTTGCATGCCTACAATAATTAAAAGATAACAGAGTAGATGCTCTGCTTTGCAAGACAGTAAAATTAGATAAACTATCTGGATAAAGCTGGCTAGCCTGTTTCTGAGAAAGAAGTTCATTACCACGGGCAAAAAACAGACCTTATTTTAACACTCAGACTTACTCGATGACACTCTCTTCTCTCCCCCTGAAGTTGAAGTTTCCCCTCCTCACTTAAAACTCTAGTAAGACAAAGTTTCCACTTGAAAATGAGACAACATTCCTGCTATATGAGGAATTCGGTAATAAAATAACACATGCTATTAAGTAACAAACATCAGAGATAAAATCAAATTTTGTAATGTAGGCCTGAGCTCAAGCCCATGTTTCTGCTCCCTTTCCAGAAGGACGGGGTAGGGTCGCTACGCACCACACCGGGCCGGGTACCGGAGCCGCTCGCAGGAGGAAGCGTGCCGGGGCGCAGAGGCAGAGAGGGGCGCCCGGCGCGTACGGCTGCAGCAGCGGTGCCAACCGGCCTAAGGGGAAAGTTGTGGCTGTGTCAACATTCACGAAAGAATTT
The DNA here is from genome assembly GCF_036417845.1 of Apteryx mantelli. Classification (NCBI taxonomy): domain Eukaryota; kingdom Metazoa; phylum Chordata; class Aves; order Apterygiformes; family Apterygidae; genus Apteryx; species Apteryx mantelli. The sequence goes on along the minus strand of NC_089986.1, from coordinate 24,798,295 downwards.
CCTATCCGTTGTGCACTCGTACAGGGTGAATAGCAGCAAAGAATTAGGCCTTGGAAAAATAAGGAACTTGCTCAAAATTGCAATCCTATTTTACCGATTTGTTCTTTCTTATGCAACACTTTACAGAGTAGGCAAGATTACGTCAGTTTGCTCACATAAAGCAGTTATGCACGGATGGAAAGTAAATCTTGACTGGCCTTACTAGCAGAAACAAGAACCTGCACAGCTTGCCTACAGAGTCACTGTCAGGCGGTTTCTGGCTGAGCCACATAACGACTATTTCCTGATTTTAACCATTGTTGCAGTCTTACTCGAGACAGCAGCTGTTTTAATCCATCTTAGCTATTCAAAGTAAATAAACCCATTTAGAAAAAAAACAAACAAACTGATCTGTGTTAAGCTTAAGTCTTTTGGAACAGTTTGGTGAGACATCTAAACCATCTTTCTCCTAATGAGGACAAGACCTGCGTATCTAGCTCTGAGCACAGCAGTCTCTTGATCTTTACTGGGGACAGTAGGAACCAAATACAAATAATAAGCATTAGAGGTGTTTCTAGCTAGAAAGAGGCTTCTACAGCCAACTCGCGTTGCTAATTAGAAGCAGGAAGTTGTCTTCCCCAAGCACACAGAAAGAAGGTGCTCCAGGCTGGGCAGGGCGAGCATTCACAAGCAAAGCCACAAGCAGCAGTTGGAAAAATATATGAAGTTATAGTGAAAAATGGGCCCTTAGGAAACGAAGGAAAACAGTAAACAGTCAGTAAAAACCATGCTGGATGCAAGCACCTGGAAGGCCCTTGTGCTCTCCATGATATGTTTCAGAGGAACAGAAACGTGGTTCTCTCTCCCTCCCCACCAAGGAGATTCGCATGGACCTCATTAGAAGCTGGTTCTCACCTGCTCTTTGGCTGCCACACTCACTTGAGTAAAATTACCTCTAACCATGCTGAAGCCTGAAAGTCTGTCCAGCATTACTTTGTCTCTGGTCCTGCTACAGCCACTGCCAGAGAGTACTGCAGGGAAAATACTTTATTTAAGAACTAAATTGCAAAGCGTGTCCCATGTCCTGCTGGGATGCACTACGGGAGAACTAATCAACATGGGACAGTGGATTTAAAGCAATGCTTCAGGTACATTTCAGCAGTGCAGAACTGTGAGCTAGCACAAAGTCAGTCCTACCAACCCTTCTAGTACTGGTGGATTTTTAACTTTATCTCCACTTGAAGAGTCATTTTTCTGTCCTACCCTAACACACACCTATTCTCAACTTGCTTATCAAAAACCTGGAATTTATGGGAACATAAGGACAATAAATCAATACACAAACCAAGAGTGTTTTATTTGCATTGACACTCTATATTTTTTTGTACTATGGTATTTGCCAGACAGAGGTAATTCGTTAAGGTCTGATTTTATTCTTGTTACCTCTAGGATCAAAAATAGCCAACATGTGATAATGTGTGTGGGGTCCTCCTCCTGTTTGTTTTTAGTGGCCAACCTTTTTACTTTAGGCAGGTTAGAGAAATAATTACTGAACCCTCTTTGGGTAACAGCCAGAGGTTGTTTTCCTTAAGCTGCTCCAGACTGCGACAAGGCAAGGTTGAAACTATAGGCTTTCACATGGCATTTGAAAAGTAGGTGGTGAGTCAGAAAGGCAGCGAGACAGAGGAAGGCTGCTCCAGGTGGCAGAGCAACAGGGTCAGAGAGAAGGCCACTGCTGGCTGAAGAGAGGAGAGCAAAGAGGGGAGGTTACTTAGCGCAGATGGAGTTAGCCCGAGAAATCCTGGGGAGATGCCTACAAACAGGGAGGGCACTTCTGGACTGCAACAGGGAATAGTGGAACTACGCGAAGCTGGGAGCTCTGCGCCTGTGCTGCTTCCTCTAGGAGACACTGGGTGGGAAAACGCGCGCGCCCTGCGACGCTAGAGGGAGCAGAGAGGGGCTGAAAGTCGGGCCTTGACAAGCCATCAGCAGAACCGCAGACTCGAGCAACGGGAGGGACCAATAACACTTCGGCATCTAATGTTGAATGCCAGTCACCACCTCTCTCAGCACGGCCCAAAGAAACAGCAGCTCTTCCAGAGCGCAATTCATAGCCCAACAGAAACTAAGCCTCAACTCCACATGTGCAGGTAGGTGGTAGGACTGCTCTGAAAAGAGAACAGATGAGAAGAGGCCAGAGGACGCTCAGAAGTAAGGGCAAGGGAGATGCTCTCACTTGTTCAGAAAAATCATTCCTCCTTTCAGATATTTCTATTAAACTCCTCTGCTGATGCTACAGGTCCACTTTACCAAGACTGGCAGAGAAGGTGGGAAAAAGGGATTTTGGTCAGTATTTCACAGCTCAGTATCAACTTAGAGATCTAATGAAAAGAAGAACAAAAATTATTAGTCACCACATGGTAGAGTTTTAGCACAGAGAAGGACTAACCCGAAAAAGAGACTTTGGCACCTGGACGTGGAACCAAAGGAGCAGGGAACCTGACAGTTGTGCAGGCACAGGTACAACTCACAACAGATTTGGATGGAGGGTCACAACTTGCACTGAGATCAAGGAGAATGACAATGGAGGAGAAGCCACAGCAAAAAGGGAACAAAAGGAACAGGATTCCCATCCAGAAGAAGACAGGGTCTGTGATGTGGCCAGAAACCCGGCTCTGTATACGAAATGTGCTTACTTCCTTTCTGAAAGTGTTAGATTTCTGAAGAGCCACATTTGCAGATATTGCTGTAAATACATATGCATTTTTATATGCTCATGTACTTCTGTGGTATCAAAAATCTGACACAAAACATTAAAAAACAGCAATAAGAAAAGAACTGAGGGCTCTGGAGATTTTTTTTCCCTCCCAAAGAGGCTGATGTTAAAATCCTTGCAACAATATTAAGAAACCCAAAATTTTATAAATAAGGAAAAACACAAGCATTCTTCAGTGAGAAGAATGCCAGGCACATGCCAGGCACATTTTGAGAGTTTCTTGTTGGACATCACAGCAAATATCTTATAAACCAGGAATAGATACTGGAAGAATTTCAGATATTCCACTAGCCTATGTGACTGACGCTTTAGCAGAATTAATTTGCATTTTAGAGACTGATCAAAAAGTTAGATTTTCCTCCCTTGATTGACATTCACTTTGCTAGCAAGCATCTTTCTGCGTGTACAACCAGGGAGGGAAATTCAGTGTTTTTGTTATTCAACAGGATTAGCAACCTAGATTCAGGTTAAAGTGATTCAGAAGGGCATTAACTAGTTCTAAATGACTTAATTTCCAGAAAACAGTATTTTTTAATGTGCTGCTAATTAAAATATTTAAGAACTCACTGTAACAACATTTTGAAAACAAACCAGAAGAACCAATGTAAACAAAATATCATTTTACAAACCAAACGGAATCACTTAAAATTCACTTAAAATCCAATGTAATTCTATGTTCCAATAAAAATAAATATATATACAGGTGTCAAGTTAAGATTGTCAAGCATGCTCCCAAGATACCATCTAAGAATGAGGCAAGAAATTCAGATTAACCCCTCTTGTACTTGCTCTTTCTTTTCAGGACAGGGAATATAGTTTCCTGTGTAGTGCCTGTCTCTGTGAGGCCCACGACACTGCTCAAGAACATATTAAACGGAGGAGTAGGAAAGTCTGCAAAAAATGCTTTGGTGGAAACTCACCAGAACAGTACCTGTAGAACTGCACTGCACTACCACTAAACATTGTATTTTCAGGTTTTTACTCAGCATTCCTAAAAACTAAGAGATTCTCTTTGCAATATTTATTTAACATATTGATAGAAATCTCATTACGGCAGATATGGATTTAAGGAATGTGTGCTGTGTGACAAGACAGTATTCAACAGCGTTGGTCCTCTTAACATTCAGCTTTTCTGGCAGAAAATTATTCTCTCTCTTCCTCAGTACATTGTATTGACCCAAAATTAAATAAAGAGTGGAAAGCCTGAAAACATTGCTCTGCACTCTACAACAAATGTTTGCCCCTTAAATTCAAGCTTATTTTTAATGTTCATTAATTTCTTAATCCTGGAATATTTTAAGTGCTGCTTAACTGCAGTGTGGGCAGGATAACAGCAAAACATTGAGAAATAACCATTCAAGGCCAGGGGCATGAAACAAACCTTGTGCCTCTGAACAGACTGATCCCTCCACCTGGAAATAGTTGCTCTACAGAGTGTGGTGTTTGCACTACTCTCTGTCTCTTCTTGCATTCAACTCCTCCAATGCGGCTAACCAGCTCTGGCAGTCTGGGAGAAAGATGGAGCCATATTGCTGCTCTTCTCCATTCTCTGGCATTTCCCAATTGCTTTTGAGTCTTCAGTTTTTAGGTAGGGAGATGTGTCCTTGGCTACAAACGTGTGGAGTGCAATTCTATGACTCCATTCATCAGCCAGAATATCACGTTCCATGCTCAGATTCAGACTCATTCTTTCCCCAGTATCCTAGTGTGCTGTTCAGGAAATACTTTTCTTTGTCTATATAAAAAAAAGTTACAAGACAGCATGGCTTCATCTATCTCCTAAGATAACATCTTACAATTATCCATGAAAAAGAGAGGTGCTCAGCATCTAGGTGATAGACAAGTGGAGAGCATCACATTGTAGATGTAGTGCTTCACTCCAGCCTTTCTGGAAAGCCACTGTTTACTATGTGCAAGTCAACATCATGTTGCTTGCCACATATTTATGTTCTTCCTCTGAGATTTATTTTGGTTCCAAATTAAAAAAAAAAAAAGGTGCTATTTCACAGTTGAAAAAAAATCATCCTATATCAGCAGCCTATTTTTTTCCATGAACAAAATACAGCTGAATAGCTTCAGGACAGCAAAAAATAAGTTGGTGCATGTCTGTCCCAAGCAGTCTAGTTCAGCTGGCTCTTGCCTTTGGGATGTTGGCAGGGTCCAGTACTACTACAGATGGGCAACCTCAGAAGACAGCAATGTTCTCCAAGATGATCTAATAAAGTTAGAAAAACCTTTTAATGATCAACAGTACTGAGGTAAGCCGTTGCTATAATCTCTGATCTTTCTCGAATGTCTCTCATATTCCAGAAGACAACTGTTCGTTCCCCTCCTCTGCCCCCCCCCCCCCAAAAAAAAGAGAGAGAGATCTTGACCACATGATCCATATTATGGATAAACTCAGTACTGTATTTTGAAATGCCTTAAATTAGACAAATTTAGGGTGATGAAAAGGAAGACACTTCACTTGCAGTTGCTTGCCTCTTCTTTATATCCAGTTCACAACCATCATCTTTGTTTGATGGAAAGGCACAGACAGCCGTTAGCTCCCAGGGATTGTCTTTTTCTGAAGACTGGAGTAAGCATCCCCAAGCATTGGCTTAAGAAAGCCAATGTCACCCCAGTCTTCAAAAAGGGCAAGAAGGAGGACCCAGGGAACTACAGGCCAGTCAGCCTCACCTGCATCCCTGGAAAGGTGATGGAGCAGCTCATCCTGGAGGACATCTCCAAGCATGTGGAGGACAAGAAAGTGATCAGGAGTAGTCAGCATGGCTTCACCAAGGGGAAATCATGCCTAACCAATCTGATAGCCTTCTATGATGGAATGACTGGCTGGGTAGATGAGGGGAGAGCAGTGGATGTTGTCTACCTAGACTTCAGCAAGGCTTTTGACACTGTCTCCCATAACATCCTCATAGGTAAGCTCAGGAAGTGTGGGCTGGATGAGTGGACAGTGAGGTGGATTGAGAACTGGCTGAATGGCAGAGCTCAGAGAGTTGTGATCAGCGGTGCAGAGTCTAGTTGGAGGCCTGTAGCTAGCGGTGTCCCCCAGGGGTCAGTCCTGGGTCCAGTCTTCTTCAACTTCTTCATCAATGACCTGGATGAAGGGACAGAGTGCACCCTCAGCAAGTTTGCTGAGGATACAAAAGTGGGAGGAGTGGCGGATACGCCAGAGGGCTGTGCTGCCATTCAGAGAGACCTGGACAGGCTGGAGAGGTGGGCGGAGAGGAACCTCATGAAGTTCAACAAAGGCAAGTGCAGGGTCCTGCACCTAGGGAGGAATAACCCCATGCACCAGTACAGGCTGGGGGCTGACCTGCTGGAAAGCAGCTCTGCTGAGAAGGACCTGGGAGTGCTGGTGAACACCAAGTTAAGCATGAGGCAGCAATGTGCCCTTGTGGCCAAGAAGGCCAATGGTATCCTGGGGTGCATCAGAAAGAGTGTTGCCAGCAGGTCGAGGGGGGTGATTCTCCCCCTCTCCTCAGCCCTGGTGAGGCCCCATCTGGAGTACTGCGTCCAGTTCTGGGCTCCCCAGTACAAGAGGGATGTGGCACTACTGGAGTGAGTCCAGCGAAGGGCTACAAAGATGATTAGGGGACTGGAGCATCTCTCTTATGAGGAAAGGCTGAGAGAGCTGGGCCTGTTTAGCCTGGAGAAGAGAAGGCTGAGAGGAGATCTTATCAATGTGTACAAGTATCTGAAGGGAGGGTGTCGAGAGGATGGAGCCAGACTCTTTTCAGTGGTGCCCAGCAACAGGACGCGAGGCAACGGGCACAAACTGAAACACAGGAAGTTCCATCTGAACATGAGGAAAAACTTTTTCATTGTGAGGGTGACAGCGCACTGGAACAGGTTGCCCAGAGAGGTGGTGGAGTCTCCTTCTCTGGAGATATTCCAAACCCGCCTGGATGCAATCCTGTGCAATATGCTCTAGGTGACCCTGCTTGAGCAGGGGGGTTGGACTAGATGATCTGCCAAGGTCCCTTCCAACCTCAGCGATTCTGTGATTCTGTGATCCCCAAGAGCCCTCTAAAGGAGGAAGTCAGCACAGACCACTTCCTCTCCAGAGCTGTTCAGAGATAGACCAAGGTTAAAGAACAAGAAAGAAGGCATAGCCTGGATTCTTTCTTCAAGTCTTTTCCACCCTCCTCACACAGTGGCTACAAAAAGCAGAAGTATTAGTGATCCTGCCAGAACAACTGGCAGTGTACTGTCATTGTGACTGTAATATTGTTGAAGAGAAAGAGGACAAGATTGTCTCTTCCAAGGCTTCCCGCAACAAACCCAACTCATCATGACTTTTGGAGCAGGAAATTTGCCACAATTTTCTTTGCAGTCCTTACAGTCATTGACAATTTTCATGCGGGTACAAGATTCTCTGCAGATCAAAGATCAAACTGAAAGGTCAGCATGAAAAAAATAATATATTACCCTCATGAAAGGATCTTGAGGAGCTCCTCAAAAATAAAATTAAACCCAAATATTATTTTGTGTTTCTACTGCAGAAATGAGCACTGCAGTCAACTAAGTGCCAGCTCTTAACCAGCCGGGCAGCCAGCCAGAGGGGCAAGAGGGTGTCGGATGGAATTTAGGCCAGGCAGGCAGGAAGCACCAAGAGGAAACACCAGCAGCAGCTGTAGAAGCAAAAGAATGGGCAGAGGCTCTAAGACAAATAATAACAGGCAGAGCAGCAGCAGTAGCAGATGTCAGAGCAACGCTTTGGGGAGGGGGAGGGGATGGCACTTGTGAAGAAAGGGGATTTTTTTTTTCTTTAAACACTTTGTATTAGTTATCTGAAAAGTGATCCTCCAATACACTTTGAAATACTGTTATTTTGGATTCGCTTGTGAGGACAGACTCAACTGAACATGCACTTAACATGTGCAACACCTAGGACCAACACTGCTACAAATCCTAGTTTCATGTATGGGTTTGAATTCTCCCAATGGCTTGAGAAGATGATGTTACAAATAATTCTGCAAGTGAGTTTGGTAGAGAGATCCTTTATTTCAGTAGTGGTTTACTGAATGTTTTTTTGGTCTTTAAGATTCTGTAAAGTGGAAGTACCAGAGCAAAAGAAGAAGTTCTGCTCTTCCAAAGGACGCTGCAATGTTGCTTTTGTCAGGATTGTAGTTTGCAGGCTAGTTCATGTATTTCAGACCTGTTGATCACATGCATCAGATAACTGATTCACTGGCTAGTGAGATGTAGCAGTGAGGCCACTCGGCCCAGCTAGGAGTGCAGCTGAACTGAAGTCATGCCTCGAGAGGAAGAGAGTTGATATCACATCTCCTGATTCAAACTGAATCAAAGGATGATCAAAATCACTCAGCTGACCAGAGCATTGCACCTAACCTTGCTACCCATTGAAGACTCTTCTGGAGTTGCCAAGTACAGTTTCAGTTTCATTTTGGCTCACAGGTAGAAATTTCAGAGTGGTCCATACCAACCATTCAATCCGTGCTGCATGCACAAGGGGAGTCATTCACTCCCACTCCTGCAGCATCTGGAAGCACTGCTGTGCTGGGGATGTGCAGCATCATGACAACAGCCTCTGCATGTCACAGTGATGGTTGTCACTGAGTTCTGTTGTTCCCAAGAAACTCCTCCTCCTCCATGCAATATAAGAGGCACTTTGCAGAAAGGATGCTACACTACTTGAACTGCATTTATCCAATGCTGTATTCAAGGGGTGAGAGATAAAAGAGCTATTCAACCACTTTCCTTCAAACACTAAAAAAAGTAAGTGCACATGCTTGACTTTAACCAATAGAGTATTAACTCAGGAACTAGAGAATGTGACTGGATTGCCGTATGAATTAAAAAATATAAACTCCAAGAGTAAATGTTCTACACTAATTATATTATCTTTGCTTCAATCAGAACAAGCAGAGTCATTATTTCAGTAAAGGAAGCATAGATAATACTCAGCTAGATGAATTGAAAGAAGGGAAACAGGCTTTGGTAAGCAAGTAACCACAAGTAGGATGTGCTGAAGTTGCACATTAATAGCACTAACCCAGCAGCTACTCACACACATGCGCACACTATAAGCAATGGTTGGACCACCAGCTCCCCAGATAATTAGGAACGATAAGGTGGTTCACCTTCTGGTTGGTCACTGTGTGGCAACATCTTGCATCGTGCAGGCCTCTGCAGCGGTCTCCGGGGCACTGAGACAAGGCTTGGCGCGGCTCCCACGGGAGTGCACTTGCCAAGGGCAGGCAGTCGCCTTCTGCCCACACGTGAGGCTGGCAGCCGGCTGCCTGGCAGCAGTGCGGGAGCCACCGCCTGCTTCGAAGGAGTGGAGCTAATAGTGACATTTGAACTTTTTTAATCTCTGCCAGAAATTAAGAAAGGCTTGAAGTAAGTAACTTCAATTAGATATGGATTACATTTGGGTGAGGGGAAAGAAAGCAAAAGGGCAAAACTACAAGTTCAGTGGCAACAAAAAGAATTTTCATGAATTTGTGGGGATTTCACTTAATTGTTCATGCCAAAAAGGTAAAAAGATTCTAAATACTCAATATTTCATTTCAACTTTAACTGAAAACTTTGGATTCAAATTACCTTTTCATCTCAAAATTATCCTCAATTTTATCTTCAAGGAAAAAAAGATTGAAATGAAAACTGAGCATTTTGTTTCACAAGAAATCATTTGGTCTCGCTTTCGTGAAATCTTTTTCAAAATTTTATTTTTCCCAATTAAAAGAAAAAAAATCTGGTCCAAGCAAGATGATTTCCTCACCCAGTTTCTCAGGACCCTCATTGAACTTCACCTCGTATTTCTAGTTACAGCATTTCCAAATGTTCCTATAACTAGTATTATAATAAAAAGAAATAAAAAGCTATAGAGTGGTTTCCTAAGCCCTTCAACTGATACATATATTACTACATGAGTAATGCCCTTGTATAGATCGGGTACATGCCTACGGGAATATCACGCTGAGACTAATCTTAAACACCAAAAATAGCCATTTCATGGAGTGGTTGGTTAAAAAATACCTAACAAAAGAAGCAACTCTTTACTTGTTTCTGAGCCACGTAGAGCACCTGGTTCAAAATGTTCCTATCAAAGAGCATTAGCAACCTTAAAACATGGAGATTCAACATCCTTGTAGGAGCAACACATCCATTATAGCAGTGCTTAAACTAGAAAAGGGGAATTGCAGGGCATGGAGCAGCTTGCTAAAAGAAAATTAAGATCAGCAGGTAAAAGGAAAAGATGCTTGTAAGTGATATGGAGATTATAAGGATATTTAGAGACGCCATGTCAATGGGACAGAGAAAATGTACTTCTATGAAAAAAAGACTTTAGGGAGACAAAAATATTGTAGTGGCTAACTAATGGGATAAAGTAGCTTATTAGAAATACAGACTTTCCACAAAAGGATAAAGTTGTGTCCAAATGAGGAAAATAAAGAGTGGTGGTGAACTTCTCTCAAAACTGCTCCAGGATTCAAGGACTGGAAGTTGGCAAAAATCGTACCCATTTTAAAGTATTCTGGGGAATGAATGAAAATACAGCAAGCTACAGACCTGTAAACCTGACATCCATACTGGAAAACTGTTAGAAATAATACTAAAGAATGGAATTGAGACACATGGGGACAGTGAGACATACAGGGAAAGATTTGCCTCTGAGGAGGAGTCCCACCCCCAAAATTTGTGTTCAAGAGTCAGTGAGCTCATGTATGTGAGCAATCTGATTAATACAGCCTGCTTGTATCTCCAAAGGCTTTTGACAAGTTTCCTCCCTCTAGGCTTTAAGTTATTCATAAATAATTTGTTAAAAATAGGGTAGGAGTCATATTTCACGCATAGGAACCTAGAGCATTCCACAGGAGCATGATTATTCATAAATAATTTAAAAAATGAGGTGGAGAGTGAGATGACAAAGTTCCCTGATGATACTTGATTTTCCATATAGTAAAAACTAGAGCCAGCCATGGAGAATTGCAGAAAAATATTATAATTTGTGACAAAATGTCAAATGAAATTCAAGTTTTGTAAGTGCAAAGTGATGCATATGAGGAAAAAACAGTCCTAATTTTACATATGTTGTGATGGGCCCTGGCTATTACTGCTCACAAGAGGTATCTTTAAATTATTATAGATGGTTCTATGAAAATACCAGTTCAGGACCAGCAGTGGTCAAAATAGCAAGCAGAATATATGAATTATTAGGAAGAGAGTAAAGAACATAACAGAAAACATCGCTGTCATGATATAAGTCCTTGGTTCAACCATATCTTGAATATAACATCTTGCTTGGCCCCATCTCGGAAAGGATTTAAGAGACTAGAGAAGGCACAAAAAATGGCAAAAGGAATGATCAAAGGTACGGAACATCTTTCACACAAGAAATCACAAAACAGGATAGGACTTTCCAGGAAGGAAAAAGAGACCATTGAGCAGGACACAACAGGGAGCACATAAAACCGAGCTGCAGGGAGAAAACAAATGATTATTCACAGTCTCTCAAAACACAAGAACTTAAGGGGCATCAGTAGAAATAGCAAGTTAAAAACAAATAAGGGAGGCACTACACTTACAGTTAAGCTAAGGGACTTGCTGATACAGGTGTTATGAATAGCCAAGCTTACATGGTTTAAAAAAGCAATTAGGCAAATCCATGGAAATCTACCAAGGACTATTAAACACAAAGATGCAACATCTAGGAAGTCCCTGCTCAAGGTTGCTAGAAGAGAATTGGAGATTTCAGGGGAAGTACTGCTACGGGCTTGCCCTATTTGTGTACTCTTTCCTAGGTACTGGCTACTGAGGATTGCTGGAGGCAGAATACTTGTCTGGATGAGCTTTCAAGTCAGACCCACTATGGCTGCAGTTATGTTTACATTTTGATACACATGCTAGGCCAGTGGCAAATCTGAGCAATCTAAAGTGAAAAAATGCCCTTAGTAGGATTGTTTATACAGACCCGGTTTCCCTGAACTTCCAACCTCCTTCACCTCAACGCAGATATTTTTCTTCAAATCCAGACTTCTTTTCCAGTCCTTTTTCAGTTTTCCTTTCAAGCTGTCTGTTTAAATCTGTATGGCTCCAAGTTCCTTCCTCTCCCTTCTTTCTCCAGCCATCAGTGGCCTCCAGTTTTCCTCTACACTAGATCAGAGTCCCAGGTTCTCTCCTCAGACTCTTTAAATGTCACTGTCTGAACTGCCTAGATCCCTGTGCTAGCATTTTTCTTCCTCAACTCTTTGTCAGTCTGTTTGTCCAGCTACACCCAGTTCTAGACCTACAGTTTCTCATAATAACAGATTTTAATCTGCCACCTTTATTTCTCTGCATCCTGATCTCCTTGCCCAGAAACTTCCAACTTCAGTTTTTTCTCCTCCTTATTCCCTTTTCTGATTTAAACTTTCTATACAAGTTACCGGTGGTAGTGTAACTCTCCCTGCCCACCGAGACTGAGCCGCCTCATTGTTTTTTCTCATCTTGCCCATCCAAACATTTGCCACGTGGCTCACTGCACTCTTCTATGCTTCCCCAGGAATCACGTGCTAACCTACACCTTGCCTTCAAGCACAGCTCACAACCTTTATGAATTTAACTCCAGCAAGTTTCTTTTCTGTGCTGCCCAGCTATCAGAAAAGACCCTTCTCCTCTGCTCCTGAAGCTCTTACAATGCAAGGAGCATCTCTAATGGTGAAAATGGCCCAAAGGATTGGATATAATGCTATTTCTACATCTCCAGAGAATGCGTGTACAGCGTAATCAGCCTTCTCCCAGAAACATACTGAAACTTTGCTGTGTGAAGATGCACTCTCAAACCTGGTGACATCTACCTAAGTCTGAAACACACCATCAGAACAGCTCCAGTCACACCTTTACATGCCTTGGTATGACAGGAAAAGTTTATGCTGTCCCTCCAAAGGGCTGTGTAGGGTTGTGGGCTTCCTGCGAGGCGGTGAACTTAGTCACCACTCTTCCTCTGCTTTTAACACCCTTGTCTTTTAAGTCATCCATCAGCAAAAGCATCCTGTATCAATGTGAGGGACAAGGGAATATCTAAGGGCCATGATCTAAGGGTCATGGTCTACAGTGTCTGTAATCTTCCGCTGGCTTAGGAGGCAGAAAAGGACAACTCATGCAGTTTGGGACTTTTCCAGATCCATCTCTCAGAACAAACCATAGGCTCACATTTGCTTTTCTAAAAGAGTAAGCAACCTCAGATGAAAATGATAGTGAGCAGACCACTATAGGCAACATCTTCACTGATGTCAACCATTTCCTCTCCTCCACACATGCCAAACTGATATGTTCAGTCTAAATAGACAGGGCCAGCAAACATCTGGTTGACACAAGAATCAAGAAGTCCCAGCCCACAGTGTTTTGTGTTTTTACTTTTGTTATATGCTTTTAAGTACACCACAGATAGCAGTGCAACAAATTAAATCAATCCATTCTCCCACAGGCTCATTTCTTTGTCAGGTGCGATTCATTACAAAGATGCAAAAACTCTGTCACCCTTGCTGAATTTGTCAGATACGTGACTGAATTGTCTGTCCTGGTAGTATCCTATGAGTTGATTTCAGCTTACTATTATATTAGCCATTTGTAGCACACAAAGAAAGGCTGGGGTGAAGCCCTGTGGAATTTAGTTATTGGCTGCATGTCAAAGGAGCATAAGAACTTCAAGTACTTAAATGAGTCAGTTTATACTTAACTGACAAAAAAACCTCACTGAAATCATGCTATGAGTTTAACGCTCCTTTAATATTTGTTGAATATTTACACCTACAATAGCTGCAAGAAAAAAATGAATTTGAGAAGCTGAGTAAAATTGCAGGTTGTGTTTTTTCTTGTATTTACCTACAATCTAAAATTGAATTTATTAAAAATAAAGATTAAAATATAATGTGCAGCCATGCACACGGTACATAGGATTTTTCATATTTTTCTTATGCATCTTGCTTCAGCTTTGAGGAAGGATAGAAATGCACAATAGTTATCTTCTTGAAGCACAAAATTTCAAATTTGACAGGGTTTTTATCCCCTTTATCATTTTACACTCTTTCACAATCTCCTCCAATTCCTCAATGCGAACCAAGAAAGTTAATCAAGTGCCTTTCAAATGCTTTCCTTTCCACTTCCAATGTACATGGCTTTGCATTTATCAGCACTGAGTCCATTTATTTTTGTATTGCTCATTTATGTATTTTAAATAACCATCTCTGATACATGTAATTGCATCAGTTCTATTTCCTGATTTGACATGTTTCATCATGCAACCAACCTTCATATGTCATCTTCAACTAAAATTTAACTTAATGAATGCAGATTTGCTGACTACTTGCAACATCACATATACAGGGTCAAATTCACCTCCACATTAAATCAATGGCAATACTGTAATAATTATGCATACTTTTTTAGGAGAAATGCAGTAGAATAAATGTTTTTATATTAAAATTATTGATGCATATTAATATTACTGACAGACTGCTAAATCATAGATTCTCTTCTACTTACGGCTATTCCAGAATGTTAATCTGGATTGTACTTTAAAATGTGCTTTTTAAATTATATAGTTAAACTATATGAAGTCCTGCATGAACTGAATTTTCCTGAACATCCTACTAGCCGCCAATCCCGCAAGAGTTACCACAGCTGTACTTTATAACAACACTATCCTACTAGTATTCTACATTGCTTAATTTATGTATTATATATTGTTCAGTTTTCATAAGAGGGACTATCATGGACTACTTTTGTCTGGTATACTACAAGATAAAGCTACAGAAAATACACTGCAAATCAGAATGCAATTTGAAGTAATTAATTTACTGTACTAATGGACCCTCAAAAAGAAATACAATCAAGTTAACATCACAATTTACAACTTCTTAAGATGTTTGTGTTTCTAATTATTTAAACCTGAATATGGTTATTTTAAAGGAATATCTCCAGCCTTCTGTTTGTTTTCAGACCTGTAAAATAGGCCAAATAAAACATATTAGCATCCACAATGTCTTTTCCACTGACAGATCATGAAGTACTTGACAAACATAATTAAGAAGTCTAAGTATCACTGTTACATAAAGAGTGTAACTTCACAGAAGGATGAAGCAATCTCAATACATCAAATAGGCAAAACCAGAATATCAGAACTCGGGGAGCCTTAGCTTTATGAATTTGGACAGGTTAGGTGAAATTTGTGCTTAATGTACCTCATCTATAAATGGCAAGTAGTATTTCCTTCCCTTTGAGAGGTTAAGTGACAAGCTGTTTAACACGCATAAAGCTAACAGCAGTCAGTTTGAGGTAGAAAATAGGCAATTAGAGGAAATGAGAACGTGGTACAGCATCTTCTGATCCTCAGCCTTACACCTGTTAATGACGTGCTGACACTGAAGAAAACAAAAAACCGAAGTGTCCAGTTTATCAGACAGTCCTCTCTTTCTCCACTCCAAGGAGGAAGCTGAGCATTCTGGCACTAATAAGGATGAAACACTTCCATTACTCTAAGGTTTGGGAGAATAACCGCACAAAGCATAAACTGAATATAGAGTATCCCTTTCATAGCGATTGTCATGAACTACAATTGCCAAAACCCTATTCCCAGGAGCCAACAATATTCACTTATCGTCAAGAGTATTTATTTTTTTATAGCCATTTGGGCAGGGGGGAGAAGAAGTAGAAAAAGGTTCTTCTCCCTTTAAGATGTACTTTGAGGCCAGGTGGCTGGGCTGCAGTGTCTAGCACAGCTGTACTCCCAGAGCGAGAAAGATTTGGTATGTTCAAGAGCAACCCGAATCTCTGGTTTCAGTGGAGTGCTGAGTTTTTATCTTACATCACTCTGGTGAGATGAAAGCAGTACATTTATAATGCTCTTGTCTGTTTGTATGTAGGATTATGAAAGCATGAAATATTTTCAATTCTACTTTGTAAGAATAGTGAATATTGCACTTTTGAAAAGATGGTGTCTATGGGGGGAAAGCAGTTGTGATAAGAAGAGAAAACAATCCATCTGTGCAGGAATGGGAACAAGCCGAGGCCTAGAGAGTCCGGCTTTGGGAGGCTTGCAACCCAGGCAGCTCCGCAGGGCTGGGAGCTAACAGACAGCACTGCAGAGAAAACCAGCTACCTTCCTCCATCGCATTATTTACTGACAAATAACAAGAACTGCCAAAAGGCTTCCTTGACTATTTCATTTCAGAGGACTACTAAGAACATGAGAACTTATTTCAAGGTAGTGACTCTATTAGAAGATACCCTGAATGACTTTTCGCAATTTTTTTTAACCTCCATTTCCTGTACAGTATGCAATTACTAGAAGGGTGGAAACTTCTGAACTCCCTGGGAGAGTTTGCTGTGTCTCTCATTTCAGCTTAATAAAATATAATCTGAATTGCAGCATCTGTAAGACAGAGTTGTTCCATATCCAGCTGTTATAACCCAGGTTATTCAGAGGATGAGGAGGAAAAGAGATTTGCAAGAGGGATGCTGCATTTATCAGATAAGAGCAGCATTCCTAGATCTTCAGTATTTCAGAACATTTCACCTGTCAGATAAGTTCTTTTTTGGCTAACAGCTCAAGTTAAAGGGAAGGGAAACCTGGCTGATTCCCTCTGAATGTGCAGAGTTGTACAGTGCAATTTTTCTCTTACTTCTTATCATAAAGCATCAAAATTACTTAAAAAAAAAAAAAAGAGAGCCAACTTCAAGCTTCGTATGAGAAGATCCAACATCACCAGCTTCCACAGAGATACGTTTGTCCATGTGGGATTTCACAGGAGTTGCTCTAAACAAGCACATCTGAGATCCAAACCTTTCTGGAAAGTAGTCAAACCTTGCTTTCGCCTAAAGTTCCTTCTATTCAACATTTGCTTTAATTTCTTTTTGGTAAACTGTATAGTTTTACATTGCCTACAATAAATAAAACAGAGGTTTATCTAGCACAGAGCATATTTCAAAGAAAAACAGGGTGATGGGGGAGGAGGGAGTTATGTATTTGTATATATGGACAGACACTAAGATCAGCCACTAGGAAAATAGTTATTTCTTCACTGCTGATCATTCCACTTTTGTCTAATCCATAGTTAAGATAGGAATAAAACATATGAAACATTTTTGAGCCATTTTTAGTCTTAGGAACTCCTCAAAACTTCACAGTTATAAATACAATCTGCATATCAAATACACTCCCACAACCAGTCACCGCAAGGTCTATTTTCCTGCTATTACAGAGTGACATAAGCGCATTAGTCCAAAAGCAGCACTTGCACTCAGGAAATGCCTCTCAACTGCGCAGGGTAAAAGAAAGGTCTTCAGGCAACATAGAAAAGGCTGCAGATTAGGAGACAGGGACTCCTTTATTTCCTGCTTTACACTTCCTAAAGGCATTTGCTGACAAGGAATTTGCAAATCTTGTCTTGTTAACGAGCGTAATGCTCCTTGATATTACTCAGATACAATCATCTATGTACCTGTCCAAATACAGCTTAGGAACTGCCAGTGTGGAGCTCTGAATTTCCCTCCCCGTCTTTTCACCAGCGATCAGATAGCACAAGTTTCCCCGCAGTAACCTTCTCCCCAGTATCCTTGCAGGCGCCCCCCGCCGCCTCCTCCCGAAGGCTGGCCTGCAGGGAACATGCAGTTCCAGGGTGACTCATACCCACACACGCCGTCCCTTACTCGCTCAAATAGTTTCATTAAAG
Organism: Apteryx mantelli; assembly: GCF_036417845.1. Classification (NCBI taxonomy): domain Eukaryota; kingdom Metazoa; phylum Chordata; class Aves; order Apterygiformes; family Apterygidae; genus Apteryx; species Apteryx mantelli. The sequence continues at coordinate 24,780,859 of NC_089986.1, read as the reverse complement.
GCACTGGACCACAATAGATAATCACTCATTTCATTATGACCCTGCTTCAGTAAGAACTGGTAGTTACATCCTAGATGAGAAAAAAAGAGCAAGACAAGGGACCTGGGATGATCGCCATGGATCAAGGGCAGGGCTCAGCTGGGGTACTGCTGACGAGGAAAAAGTATGTTCGATCACAGTCCCCATTAGTCAAGCATTTACAAAGGTGTTATTCACTTCTACATCACAGAACTGGTGCAAATATCTACCTCCTCCCTCCCCAGCAATGTGGATGCTTGCTATTTTGCTTATTTAACATTTCAATTCTTCAGGAAAAAGTGAAACGGAACGTACTTCCCCCTAATTCACTCCCTTCTTTGTGAAAGCCAGTAAGTGCACAGAGCCCTGTGAGTTCTCCAAGGATTTTTAGGGGATCCTAAAGTCCGTGAAGCATGGATGGAATTTATCATCAAAATGATACCCTATATTTTAATTGATCTTTAGATTATTTTGAAATTAGAGTCTTTGGTTTCCACATTTCAGAGCAGTTACCTTAAAAGTACAGTGTAGTCCTACTTCTTGGAGTATAAACTGCAAACCCACAGAATGGGAAGGCCACTAACTGTGCAAGAACATTTCAGGAACATTTCAGGCAACAACTGAGCCTCCTGTGGGCTGAAAGCTGGTTAAGAAAGACCACAGGAGAGAGGAAAAAGACAGGAGCAAAGATAAAAGAAGAACAGAACAAGGTAGCATGGTGGCAAATCTGGCCAAAGAAAGATTAAGAGGAAAGAATCACACTGAGAGGAGAGCAATCAGTGAGGTCTGTTTCTGCAAAGCATAAAGCCCATGCAAAGCTTATAGCAATTCTCAGTGCTGGAACTGCAAAAGAGTTCATTTAAAAAACATCAGTCACATTCATGTTCTTTTTCTTCATTCGCTGCAAACATGAATGAGAAAATGCATGAGCACATTTTAATTGAATATTGAAAAAGATGAATTTTCAAGGAGGCTCTTCACACTGGTAATCTTATTTTAAGAGTAACACTGATCTAACTTAGGAGAGAGAAGTATAAGATACCCATCCCTACAAGTAGGCAATTCTTACAGTGATCTTCTAGTACAAGTCATGAAAGAGCAGTTAATATTTGCAGAAGTTGTCAGACAACCCAGAAACAAAGCAGAAACAAATTCATAGAAAAAGTGATTTGCTGAGAATTTTGGTCTTGCCAATATCGAGAATTCTGTGAGAGCCATAGCCACCCCCCACCCCCTAAAAATATTCCTTTCTCAAAATAAATCTGCTGTACAACAGCTCACAATGCTGGATCCTGTCCGCTTACCTTTGTGTTTACAGCCAGAGCTGCAAGAGCTTTGTTTGGTTTGGAAACTTTCGTTTAGAGAGCCTGCTACAATGTTTGAGGTCATATGAAAACTAAAATAGCATGAAAATTATTTTTTAACCTCGGAAGTGTTAATTTCCTAATAAGCTCGTTTGATTAACCAAGAAAAAATGAAGGACGTGCTGATTTTTTCTTCCTTTCCCCACCCCCCACCAAATGCATTTTACAAAAATCCAGTAGAGTCATAACCAAAACAACGTGCTGATATGAGAAGCTGTCTGCATTCCTCTTTTGCAATTCACCTTACACTCTACATGTTACTTGAAGATAAAGTCTTTTTGATGCCAAAAAACTGCAGCAACAGGTGAGGGCTTCCTTGCGTTGGGTAGAGCACTGTACAATTTTGTCAAGTTATTCATTGCATTCTTGTCAGTGTATCCCCACCCTTAGTGTAATCCCTGCAGTCACTCTTCTTCCAAGTGATCCCAGCAATCCTTCGGGGTGAGAACAGGCTATTTCAAACTTGATTATTAGACAGCCAGCATTAGATACTGATTTAACTTCTGTATTTTCACTCTCATCTTCCTTAAGGAAAGGAACAGTCCATTCATTTGAAACCTGCAATAGGCCTCCTCCCATAAGGGAAGCAATATTCAGGGAGTTTTACTCCTTCGCAGGAAAGTATCCTGGTGTTCTGGGGTCTTTTGAGAGGGAAGGGAAGGGGAGGAGAGACTAACACTTTTCTATTTGTGTTAATTCAGCTGTGACAGAGAGAGGGACAGAGAGAGGGACAAGCACTCTCCATATTAGCAGATTAAAACCAACTTAAGAATAGTAGAAGAAAAATGCTTTCTACTGAACATATTTATATGCTTGCCCACATGATAAGTAGGGAAAAACTGCAAAAAATACACAGACACGTTGAAAATTGCCCTACCAAAACTGGGGACTTGCAGAACAAAGGACAGTGAAAAGAAGAAATCCATGAATTTCAGAACAAAATTTGAAAAAGCATTAGGAAAGGGAATTACATTTACTCCTACTGCAACTCTTCAATATCTCCAAAACAAGGTTGCCTGGAGCTCATTGTGAAAACAGAAAATACAAGCCAAATGAAGAGAAAATTTGAGATAGATGTTCTGATGGATGATCCTATCAAAGAATATATTCTTAACCAAATTTATAATAATAAAAAAATATTTAGAATGGGACTGTCAAAGTTGCCTACGTGATTGCTGGGCACAATTCCATTTGTTTTCTGCTTGCATCCTACACCCAAATTACTTAGACCCTTTTGAAATACCCAGTTCAGATATCACTGTAAGCTGTTCAGGGCAAGGATGACCATGTGTATGTACACTCTGCGTTGGACAGTAGGATCCTGACCCTATCTTGAGGTTTACTGCAATATTACGAATATTCTCTGACCTGAGAAACAGAGGTCTAATGCCTCACATTTAGAAACAGCAGTTAGTGAAAAAAACGCTTCAAGGGAGAAGGTAAAGATAAGGTGAAAACATCCAGTGGATAAACATGTAGAAACCAAACGACACGGATGAGATGGCCTTGTGGAATGCAAGTCCTTTAAGTGCTAACATGAAATCGAAACAGATTCCACTGCTTCTGCCTTTTTTTAAGGGATGCACATAACTGATGAGTCATACTGGCAACAACATTTCCTAATGAGCCATCTGATTCTGAAGTGTAACAGAAATGACTGCATTAGGGTATCGGAGATAAATAATAGCTAATGGCTCTGATCTAAGTCGTGCAAATCTTCAAACATAGGGAAACAAAAAGATATCCTAGAGCTAAAATTAGTGAAATGCTAATGCTCTTTAAGCCTATAACAATATTTCTTCTGGCCATTTCAAACAAACAAACGTTAATTCATAAAATCTGAGGCAGGTAAAGCTTGGAAAGGGTACTGTCACCCAAAAGCACACTTTTGCAGTGGAATCCAAAAGCTGCTTAGAAAGAAAAGGAACACTGTAAACCAATTTGTTTTTTTATCATGCTATTTTTTTTGCTACCTTTAATCTAATCATTCAGTTGTTTTCTCTAGGAAAAGATTAAAATATCTCTAAGTCACTTCAAGATAGGGAAATAACTAAGTCAAACAATTTCTTTTGGGCCAGTTCAAGGGCTGCTTCAAGAGAGCCGGACGGCAGAGTCTGAAACTGAATTTGCTCATTTCCTCCTTTACTAACTGGTGAAGTCACCTTAGAAGTCTTACAGTCCTGTGTTAGCACATTTTATATAACCTCCCCTGCTTTTCAGTTGTGTTGGACAAGCTAACGTTTTCTCCAACATTACTTGAAAATGTAAAGCTCTTGCATGTAGTATAATGAAAGTCACAAGGATAAAAACAAGCAAATATTTATTAGATAAAGGGACTGAATATCACACCTTTTTATTTTTTAACATTGCAAGAAGCATAGTGACATTGCTCATTTAATCTAGGCTCTGCTAATTGGTCTATAGCACAAGGAAAAATCTTTGGGAGTCCTTCTGGGAATGTCTCACATCATTCCCTATCAGCTGTTGACATACAAATACTCTGGTAATGAAAATATTTTCATTCTTTCATAACAGCATTCCCTGTCCTGTTTAATCTTATTTTCTCTCTTTCTGAAAACAAGCTTCTGTGTGGGATTTCTGAACTAATGGACCTGATACCATATATCAAAAATGTCCAGTGCTCCTGTCAAACTTGTTAGGAGTCCACCCAAAAGTGAGTGAATGGAAAAAACCCCCAAGGATTTATAGCAATAACATGGGGTTTTAAACACCATTGGCAGTTCATTTCTGGTCTGCATCATTTCAAAGGGCTGTGAATGCAACCAGACTAGAACTACGCAGTACTCGTGCTGCCTTAAAGTCTCCATCCCCAGTAATAAAGTACTGGATGTCGGACCCAGCTATAAGCAAACAGAAAAGGGCAGATTTGCAAGTTTTCAGAAACATTGCAAAGCGGAGCATTTCAGCTAATTTTCACAAGTGTATCATTGTAATGAAAGAGAAGGCTGAGGAACGAACAGCTGGAAATCCAGGTTGTCTTCCTGGACTCCAACGAGAGTCTCTTCTGAAGCATGGGCTCAGGCTCACTAACCATGAGGGCATTAGTGATGTACAAGCGGAGATGAATAAAATGGTGTTGAAAAGCTACCAGCAACTCCCCCCACGCCCACTCCCCGTCTCTAACAAGGGATCGGCTTCTTCATAGCACACTGCTCTGCAGAGGCTGCACTATCTACTTCTGACCTAACACCAAATCCTTCCTAGGACAAATCTTATTTTCAGCCAACTACATTTACCTACTTAGAACTCAGCTTTGTGCACAAGCCGTTATCTCTGGAGGTAAGATCACCTTGTGCTATGCATGAAACCCACCTACCAGAGTCGTTACTACAATCTCAGAGTAACACCTTTGAGAAATTAAATGATTTCAAAAGCTGATGCATTCATAGTGGGGGCTGGTGCATGTCAATCCCTCTCTCCTCCTGCTAAACCCCTCCCCTAAGTACTACTCTTTAATTATTTGACATATGTCTTCAATACCATGGTTCTTCCAAATTCAAGGTCTGAAATATGATGCCAACTCCTGCTCCCCCCTCCTTTCCCCTTGGGACTTCTGCCTCCACTCACATCCTGCTGCCCAGGTTGTAACATTCCTTTCTGCACCCAATCACTCTCGCACTTCCATCCTGGAAACAGGTGCAAGAAGATTAAAAACTCACTCATTCAGCTGGGATTTTCATCTGTTTGCACCTTCCTCTTTGCCACTCCCATACGTCAACATCTCTTGAGCAGAAGGCAGTGGGAAGCTGCTCTCTCTTTCAGTTCATTTTATGTTGTTTGCTGTTTACCGTGAGGAGTAGGAGTTTTATTCTGAGGGACAGCTATGCTAGGAGCTAGGAGAAAACTTAAGATACAAAAGTTCTATTGAACTTTGGTTGGAAATTTTTGCTGTTATCTTTCTTTGTTGAAAAGCAAATGCATGTTTTGTTGAAACTAAAGTTTCATTCGAAATGTGTTAACAGGTCCCGGAGGGGGAGGATTATTTTAATGGCTTTTAAACAAAAATTATTAATATTTTTCATTTCTAAATTGCTCATTTTTCATATTAGTATTGCCAGCAACCCAACATGATAAGGATTGAAATATTGTACCATTTTTGGTTTTAGTCATTAAGTCATTTTTTGTCAAAATATCATTGCAGTGCAAGCAGAAGACTTTGACCTAGAAGAGAGATTATTCCATGCTAAGTGGTCACTATACTTAATTTAAAAACAAAAAGACAGTGTAGTGACTAAAATATTCTTCCACAATAGTACTGTACCACTGCAACCGACGTCAGGAAACAGTGTTACAATCTTTGCATTAAATTTGAAAAAACCATAAACATCTGCAGCCATCTTTTTTCCTTCAAAATTTTTCTTGAGGAAATTGATTTTTTTTTCTTTTCATTCTGAATCAAAGCAGCCTTCATCCTCTCACCCCTCTTTGGAATTGGCAGAGTATCCTGCAAGCAGAAATGCTGATTTTTGATCACCCAAGCACCTGCACTCTTTGGACTTGAGGTCTTTGTTATACTTTGTCACACTTTGAGTGAACTCTTAGTTATCTGCACAGAGGAGAGGCTTTCAGGAATTCCCCAAGGGATGACAGACCTCAGAAAGTGAGGACTTATCTGCATGTGGACTTTTCCCAGAATGGCTATTCCTGACCCATGCTAGAGTAGCCCCAGTGTGCTATATACAATAAGAGTATTCACACAGGGGTTCCTAGCAGAATAGCCATTCCTGCACAGGTTTCTAAGGGCAGGCACACACCTTCAGATCTGAAGTCATTTAGTGCCATGGTCACATCCCAAAACCAGTTAAAAATTGGTGATTTATGAGACAAACTGATGGTTTCACTTATTTCCTAGCAGAGCGTGGGCTGCAAAAATGCAGCCAACAAGACCTGATTGCTCAAGGGCAGCACCGGCGGAGAGCGCAGATCGGAGTAGTTTTCTCATCTCTCCAGCTGGATTTCTCTGGCAAGATAGAGACGCGTGTCTGGGAAACCTCTCTTTCTGCTGCATGCTGTAGGAAAAGCATGGCACGGACACAGGCCAGGAAACAAAAGCTCTCAGAGTGAAAAGGGTATGTGCACTCTTGCACTGTATTAAAGGGTTTGGTGGAAAAGGAAGTATTATGTGAGCAAGAAGAACCATAGAGACTGGTCTAAACTTTGCAAAGCTATCTTTTTTTTGGGGGGGGGGGGGCAAGGAGAAGTTTATTTCAGATATGGTACTTTAAATAAAAATTCACCAGTGAGCACACAATTAAAAGAAACAAGTGTAGCAAAATGTTCTTTTTAGAGTTGGTTTGGTCATACTTTACATACAAGGAATAGATAAATTGCACATTCTTTATTGAGTGTATTTCTAGTGCATCCATAGGGTTCCTACTTGCAGAAAGTGTTAATGGTTTAAACATGAAGGAAACACCAGTACAAAAACAATAGGGATGGACCTGTCCCAGAAAGTACCAAGCAGTAACGAAACCCAGATTCAACTTCCCAGGCCATACAGTGTCTGGGTAGTCCTGAAATAAGATTTTCCCTGATATGAGGCAAGAAGGGCAGAAGGGGGCATCAGTGAAACAGTGAGAATGGAAGAGGGCCTGAAAAGAGCCAGGAGGGAACTGCATCTGAGGGACGGGGAAGAGGTGCCTAGTGAGACAGTTCTGTAAGAGCCCACGCTTTTACCGGTCCTTCCGAAGAACTTACATATCTTCTATAAACAAAGTGAATGCATTAAGAGAATTCCAAACTCGGAGATACTTTCTGTTTCAAACAGGAAAAGGAGCTATACAGCCAGAAAAATCTACCAGCATCAACAAAGAGGAAATAATATACTTGTAATGCTGCGAGAGGTTTTGCATAGCTTTATCCAAATGCAGCCAATGCTGAGGGAAAAAGCGTGTTATTTTCCCCCTTCAATCTTATATGCCAAGAAAAAAGAAATGCATTCTATTTAAAAGGAAATGATTATTTCAAGATTTAGTCTTTCAAAAATAAGCCAAGAAATTTGGAAAGTGTAAAATATTGTTCCTAGCAGATATCAATTTATAAGAAGCTCTGGCTTTGTTAGATGGGAGGAAAGGAGTGAGAAAATATAACTAATGGTTTTCCAATTGCATGTGCATGTATTAAAAATACCACTACTTTTATAAACAATTCAGTGGTGGTTTCAAATGAGGGCTTACAAAATCTCCAAAGCCTCTCTCTCAATGTTTCTTAAAAATAACAGGGGAAACATTAAGTCAAGAAAAACCTGCAGTACTGTAGCCCCTCCAGCTCTTGGTATGGACCGCTGTAGTAAACATGTTGTCAGATGTATGTGTTTGCAAGCATTTGTCGTTATGCCTCCCTCAGGTACTACCGAATATCATGACCTGGCCATGAAACACGGAGCATACCCTCCTCGCCCATGCTCTTCCCAAGCCCCACGCAGAATTTCTGCCCTGAAATTTCAGACTCTGCCAAACCAGGGCCCTAAGGAAATTTTCTGTTCCACCGCTCGCCCTCTCCCTTTCCACATGCTTCAGGTGCTTGCTCCTCCATCCCTTCCGCGTCAGCGAGAACTGCGTGAGGTCAAGCGGAGCAGGCCACCACGCTGCTGTCTGCTGGGTGGCCAGAACGCCCCGCAGCACGCTGCTGCTACCGGGAGGGGAGGCAGCCACAAAGGTGCTGCGCGGCCTCCCCCGTGTTAGCTGCTTCCGGCCCACCTCCCCTTCAGCTTTTGTCCTGCTACTCCTAATCTGACCCTGCTTTAAGCTCTCCTGCGCTGCAAATCGCGCGCCAGCCCCAGCCAGCCCCTGGGGCTTCCCTAGGGGCACCCGCTCCCCGGCCTGAAGCAGCTCTCCCCCTGCAGCCTCGCGTCGGCCCGTCCCCAGGCTGGAACAGGGCCGGCGAGCAGGACCCAGGCCTCAGCCCCATCACCGGGGCCAGCCCGGGGGGGCTCTCGCACACAGGCAGGAAAGAAAAATAAAAAAAATGGGAAGAGACTCCCCTTTCTCCCTTTAGTCCCGCTCACGTGCAGGACTGCTTCATCTGTATTTCAACTTGGTCTTACAGAAGAGCAATGTGTTTTCTCAGAGGGGAAGATTTTAAGAAGTTGGGCAGTTCTTCAGAACACACAGTCCTACTAATTTTAATAAGAAATATGTGTCATTTATGCTTCCACAAAGTCTGAAAATTTACTCCTGCTTGAAAAGTCACATTTTCCCTTTAAAGGAAAGAGGAAAAAAATACATTTGTCCTTCAGAATCCTTAGATGTTTTTACTGATCTTTTGTTGACCATTTTGTGAACTCAGAAGTCTGATGTCAGTTACTCTATAGAAAGGATACAGGCTGTTCTAGCATAACTGCAATTATTTTTAAACTTCCCCCTCACAGACTAAATCCTTGGAGGCTAAGGGGGAAGACAGACCAAGTGGGTTTATACTGAGAGCAGAACAACTCACACGAATATAGTTCAGGAAAAAATAAGGAAAGTGTGGTGAAAAAACACAGATTATACATACTCTTAATTGAAATATTTTGACAGTGTCGTGCGAGACAATCAACAACCTATTTCCAGATACAAAAACGCAGCACAGACATTTCAATACACATGCATGCATACATGTGTCCCACTCAAATTATTGGCAGACTGATACATCTTCATGATTATTAATTACGTCCTTGCTGGAATAGTGAAAATCACAGCTACTTGAAATACCAACTCAAACCCTTGCAATCTGAAATTGAAGTCTCTCTTCTTTATGTAAACTTTCCTTTGCTTTGAAATTCCAGGCAGAGCATCTAAAGAACCAAGCAAAATAAAAAAAGCAAACAAGCCCCCCCGCAACGCCTGCGTAGCTCAGCCACAACAAAGAACAGGGGGAGAAAAGTTACCGCAGTGATTTGGGACAAATTGCAAAGGACCAGTCTATAACTTGTGAACAGAATATTCATGGCAGTTTATAAAAGCAGGCAACAGAAATAGGCTCAGCAGGATTTTATTTTAATTGATAAATGTTGATTTTTGAGCTGCTTTTCCCCCTCAATTTGCAGGTTATAATTTCAGGTCCTCTCAGACAGAGAGAGGTAACCATAGGCCTACGGTGCTTACAAACAGAAGAAGCTGAACCCAAGCAAAAATTACAAATCAGTGATAAAAATACCAGAAACAACAGAAGAATAACGCTTTCTTTTAACTCACTTTCAAAGCAGTCATAAGCAAAACAGAGTACCAAACAAAACTGCCCAGCATTTGTAGCCAGCTGTATTCTCAATGTCAGGCTGCAGATACTTGTTTTTAAAAAGATACTCTCTCACTTGTCCCTCCTGCAGTTCTCCTGAGGACACAGTCAGGGACAGAACAGTGAAACTGGAATTGGCTTTTAATGTATTGATGACCAATTCGCATTCCTGTCCTCCATGGCACATACCTGTACTATATACCCTCTTCTCCAACTGTATAGTCCTGCCGCCAGCTTAAACTGCAAGGATTGTCTCATAGTTTCAGTCTTACTAAAGAATACGTCTGAACTTTTTTAAACTCAAAATTTTTCTTCATTTTTGCAATTTCTAGTACTTCTGAGAAATTCTGCAGTCACAGAAGGTTGCAACTTCTATGTTGCAAATCCTCAATTATTTCATTTAAAAGGTGAGGGTTTTTAGCTCTTGTGGCTTCAGATAAAACTTAAAAGTAGAGAACAATAAAAACACAATAAATATATGTTGCATTGAAACACGTTTTAGGTGACTGTCATGATTTTGGGGATATTTGGTTTTCTTAACTTGTGGCCAGCTGCAGAATAGAAATGTAGATATGTAGGACTATGACAATAAATGCGCTCATTTTAAATCTAAAGGTAGAAGGAAGAGGAGACTGGGTTGATGACAACTGTTCTGGAAAGCAGAAAGAGAGTATAGTTCAGGGATATTCACTGCCTCCTTGAAGTACTAAATTTCTCTTTCAGATTTTGAAGAAAACAACTTCTCCTGTAATCCATTAACTTTGTCAAGTGACAATTAGCAACATTAAACTAGAATCGTCTGTGCCACCCATTACAGCACAGAAAAGTTAAAACCCAAAAGGGACAAAGCTGCCAATTCCAGATTTTGATCAATTCACCTGAAATTTGTTACAGATCTCGATAAAACTGAACTCATTGCCATACCTGACAGGGTCTCAGGGTCACCAGAGGCGGCCAGTCTAGCAGATTGCACGTCTTGCAGAACATTGTCACATCCTTCCTCGAGACCCTCCAGAACTGTTGTGCTTTCTGAGGGGTTTCTCAGCTGAGGATATCTGCTCAAGAAACAAAACCACACTTCTTTCAGAAAACAGAAATTCTAGATCTTTAGTAAGTAATTTGCCTTCAGGTGTTTAACAATCCAGTTTATATACTTGGAAGCACAGCCAAGGTTAGGTTTTTCTCCTTAACTGCACAGATTTAGTTGGTACCAATTGTAATAAGGAAACTATCTAAAAAGTATTCCTCACTGAACCATACAGAATTTATCAGACATGTTAAAAAATTGTTAGTTATCAAATTTACATTTTTTAAAATACACAAGTGCAACTAAGTAATACCATAAAAGTATTAAGTCTGTAAATTTGCTGTGAGCTTTAGACAAACAACTTAAGTCCATTGTGCATGCACTCAGATAGATACAATAATGTTTTGACACAACCTTAAAAAAGTACACACGTTATTTAATGAATGTGTATGTAATCCTATCAACAGTATTCAAATTTACCGGGATCAAGAATAAGACAGATAAGAAAAATTCAGGAGATGAACCCATCAAAAGTATTAACAGAATTTACGTAACTGTCTCGTGCATTTTAGCCATCTGATAGTGTTAGATTTTTAGAGCAGGCTCTAGAATATCTGCATTTGCTCCGCATTACCCCAGTGTGTCTGGCTGCAGACACTCAGCTACAGTCCTCCACTGCAGAAACGAAGGGCTGAGCTGGTACCTGGGGAGCTGCTGCCCAGCTGCCGTGCAGCGGCCCGGGAAAGGTTATGCAGATCCTGCCTGCCCAAGGCTTAAGTGGGGCCAGTGCTGTTCTGTCGCTGGTACTCACACACACGATGCATTTCTTTGTGTCATTGCATTTGTGTCAATGCACTTCTTAGTCTCTTTAGGATTAAAAGTAATAAACCCCATTTACTGGTAGAGTGAAGTAGTATAGTTAAGTGTTAACACCGTATGGTATAAGATGAGACAAATACTGTACCTAACCAATCTTGGTTACTGCAAAATAGGCTTCGCTTAAACTGATTCATTATAAAAAATTTGTAGGGTTCCAGTTTAAGAACAAGGGCCCTGAGGTCACAATCCAGCACACCTGCACAGACCTAATCCCACAGTTGTGGCCTTGAAAGCGTTGCCATTATATTAACCTGTAACTTAAACAGTCTTAACTCATTCGGTTTTTTGAAATGCATTTAAAGCTTTTAGAGGTCCTACTGGGATTAAGGCCAAATCCATGGGGACGTGGTCTGCTTGGCTAGACTTTCACCTTCAGAGGAACAAGCATCAGGACACTGGGGCTGGTGGTCTTGCCCACTGAACTGTCTTTTCTTTTTAGCTTAAGAATTACATACGAAGTAACCAGAACAGGAAACGTCTCCCTCCCCCCAGCTTATTAAATGATTTCCTGCCAGTCCTAAGAAAAAGCAACTCATTGCTCAAAGGCTGAAGAAAAGGTTGCGAGTGGCTCACGTCTGGGCAGGGAACAACAGGAAGGGAAGGATAAGCAGAGAGCTAATTGGCCTTTTTACACTTTGCCAGCGTAGCCAGCAGGCCCCAGATAAGCTTTCCTCACTAGTGATACCCTGTCTGCCCCTTCCTCTCTTTCATGCTGCTTTATCTCTAGCCGTGATCGTGTCAGATGCGATTCCTGACCACCGCCCAAGGACGACATAATGACCTTTTCCGCATACACGCGCACTGCTCAGGGAAGCTACGTGTAATGCGGTCGCTTGCATCTCCACCATTTCCTATGTACAACAGAAACAAGCCATTTTTCCAGTGGCTTCATTTACATCATGAAACACCCCTGCTCCCCCAAATCAGCACTAGTAAGATCACCTAATAAATGAATATTTAATCTGTTGACTCAGTCAGTAAGCTGTTTCATGTTTTGCTGACAGCATTTATAGTTATAATTCATTGAAAGTCCCACTTCTCGAAGTGATATTCTAAAGCTATATCAAATGTTATTGTTTATATTTTTCCTAAAAGAAAAGTAAATTCAGACAGTAGCCTGGTAAGACGATCACACATGCAAACAGTTCAGCATCTAGACAACCAACTGACTGGTACTACAGATTGTGTTTCAGTAGTCCCAGTCACAATGTATTGTTTTGCTATGTCCATACAGACACGACTCATAGGTACATTGTTTCAGATTTAGGCCCTAAATGATCCTTCAAAGAAATAAGTATTGATACTCTCAAACTGCAACTGCATAGCAATTCCTCCTCCCTATTTTCACATCCTGCTGCCAACATGCAAGCATAAAAAAAAAAATGCATATGCACAAATTTTATTGATGCAGGCCTGATTTACTGGCAAATCTGCATCTGCATGTTTGAAATACCAAGTAAAGGCCATTTTCAAAAATCTTGCTTTTATCGAATCCTAGGAATCATTCGTACCAAGTCAATGAGCATTATCTCAGTGAATTAGATGGTGAACGATATCTGTAGACCTCAAAGTATTCTTAGCTCTCCATACTGACTTTTCTCCCCTCGGGACTCCTCCTTTCTGAAACGCAGTGTCCAGAGTGGGACAGGCTATACCTGATGAAGCTGTCCAGTGCTACTGGAATAAAATGATCGTTTCATGGATCATAGCAATAATACCCCTGTACTCCACTGCAGCACGTGCCTTTCTTCTCAACAGCATGACACCACATTCAATCCGACACCAGGCTGAAGGAGTTGCAATCACTGATGCGCCTTTAGTTGCTCCCCCCTGTTGTTCCAGCAGTAGATTACTCCTGTCTACGGCCAGTCCCTCCCCAAGGTCCTCACTGACTAGAGTCCTGGTGTTTTTTCAGTTCATATCCGAGAGAGAATTTTGAATCCAAATCCAGTCCCATAATGTACTTGCAGTCTCTCAGTTTGGTGTCATCTGCACATTTAATCTGTACTCTCTACTTTCATCCATGTTTTTGATGAGTACGTTGACTAGCACCATACCAAGGATCTCAAATCCCACCCAGTACAGCTTTCCATTTTTTGACAGTGAATCACCAATAACTACTCATTGAATGCAGGTCTCCACTACGCTTTTCAGAACAGGACACATTATGCCTGATGAAGTTTTCCAATGCTACTGGAATAAAATGATTATTTCATAGATCTTATTGATAATACCCTGTAGTAGTTCCATAAAGAAACTTGTTTGCCAGCCTGCACATGAGAACACCATGGCAGCATTACAAAATCTGCTTTCTCCTCTGTCCACAGGGCATATTACTTTGCCTTGCGGCAGAAACAAGGCTGGCCTGGGCAACAAGACAAAGGTGTCACTCTTATACTCTTCCAGCAATTTTTACTTGGATTCAGATTTTTGGAGAATTTATACTTCCTGTACTCTGCTGTTTTTAGAGCAGAAGTTGATGGTACATCCTGGAAACATACTGAGAGGGGACAACACTGTTACCACCAATTGGGGGAAATAAAAATAAAATAAAAAAACTCTCAAAATTAAAAAAAAAACAGTATTTTATATGCATGTAAAATGTGGGTGTTTGCATTATGTTTACCCTTCAACAATTTGGCTAGAGGAGTAGCATTCTGACATTTGTAACCGCGCCCCCCCCCCCCCAAAAAAAAAACCCAAAACACATTGATATTTACCTTTGACACGTCACACTTCTGTCCCAAGTTATTTTAAAAACACATTTTCTTTGCAATATTACAAAGTTTGGCCATCCTGAAGGAAATTTAGTGCAATTTGTACAAACTGAAAGGGGGAGGGGAAGCAAAAAGCACATCACGAAACCCCCAGATTTCTCTATTGATAATCAAACATTTCAAGTAAAATGTTACCATGGTTATATTTCATCTAGAAGTTAAAGATGTTTCACTCTGCATTGAAGACAGGCACTTCTTTTTGTCTCCTAAAATATGTTTCTAATTTGAGTTTAAAAAAATATTTCCATTGTGCCATATATGTGGTAACTCAAAACCAAAATGAAAGGATTAAAATCAGGGCTGCGCAGAATGGTTTAAATTAAATTCAGGTAGTGGGGAAGACTGCCGTTATCTGGCAAGCTCCCACTTACTGAGCTTTCCGGCCAAGAGGCAAGATGAAGCATAACAATCCTTACCTGCCAAGTCTAGAGCAATTCTGAAGCTTTAATTCAGCTCTTAAAATAAAATGTTAACACTCTTGGAAGCTTGCCTAGCCACACAGTAGATCTCACCTGCCTTTTCTTTATCCTCACACAAATGTATTACCGTATGCTTCAGTAATGATCCAAAGTATTTTAATATTTTTTTTTCTAAATCCACGGTATTTAAACTTATTGCCCATTACACTTCAATGGAAGACATGACTAAGTCTTACAGGTATTTTGAAAATCTCAACTAACAGGTTACAATGCATTGCAAACAACATATATAAAAACTACGTAAAAGTTAAAATCTGGCCTGTGGAATGCCCTACCTGTCACCTTTCTCACACCTATAAAACTGTCATCCCCATGTAGTCTTCCTAATTAAATCTCCATTCCTCCTATATGGTTCAATTTATGATAATGCAGACCGATTTACTTATGATTCATATTATCACTATAGCCAACTTAAATCATGTTGGCCCTAAAGCTTCCCAAATACACAGTCATATCCCTGAATGGATTGCTCTTGGCCAACATGGAGAGAAAGGATAACCAGAGTTATGATTTAGGAATATCAAACTGTTTTTCAGAAAAGGCAGTGGTGGTGAAGTATTAAAGTTTTCATGCTTCTTCGGAGATTCCTCAAAACAGTAATATTATATTGTTTTTACAACCATTTGGGAAGAAATAAAATAACATGTAGACCTCTCTGGAGATTTCTTCTAGTCTTGTGTAAGGTTTAAAGATTTTCAAATGGTACCAGTAACAAAACTATACAGTAACAGTCTGGCCTAATGAGGTCACAGTTAATCTTTATAGAATAAATAACTCCCTGAGGGTAGATAGTCTAAGACAGGGACTTCCCAAACTTTTTTTGCCACATATACAACCATCAGCAACAGCAAATACCTTCACTGGCAGCATCAGCTCCCAGTTTTTTTGCCAGGCTGCGTGCCATTTCGAAGTGGTTTGTGTCCCTCCCAGTAGTACATTCATCACAGTTTCCAAGCTGTAGCATTCTACAGCAATCTAAACTCATGATTTGCTATAAAACCCAAAGAATTTGAGACAATATCACATATATCAAGTCACAGACATAGCTGTTTTGAGAAAGTGCTGCCAATTCTAATTTTTTCTTTATTTCTTTTCTCTTTTTAAACACTTTCCTGTCTCTGTTGAAGACAGAATACATTTTTGGGGATACACTATGGAATTTTGACAACTTTGTTAATAAAGACAAGTTTCACATCTCTCTAGTTGTGACTATTGTAACAGGTCAAAAACCAAAGAAAACTTTTGTTTTGTTTTTATTGTTATATATCATCAAGATCATGTCTGAAGAAATGCTATGAGTTCTGAGCATTTTGGGTTGTACTGACAGGACATAATGGGACTATCGCTAGTACTGAGCATTCTGTAAAACACTAGTTTAAGAAAAAATGTTTAGCTTTGTTCTTTATAATTTGTCATGAAAGAATGAAAGGAGTGACAAAGCAGGCTTGTAATAAAGGCTGCTTTGGTTAATAGTGATCTCTTTCTTGGACCACGTTTCATGAAACAGGATAATAATTCTTGGAAACTCATGCCCACCACTTGCCACTGAAAGGGAAAGTAGGCAAGGATGCTTGCAGGCAAAGAGTTGGTACCCAACTTGGCCTTCTGCAAGCTGTTCTCGAATTGATGTGTACTCCAAAATGTGCCAAGCTCCATGTCAAAGGTCCTACAAAGAGGTATCTGCCTGAGCTAGTCTGCAAAACAGAGTTTAATATTAAACAGGGCTATGATGACCAGACCTGAGAGACCAGGGGGGAAAAAAAACCTGCACTGTCAAACAGGAGGTAAGTTTTTGCTTAAACTCATGTCCCAAGCAACTTATTTCATGATGATTTCAACTGCCACATCAGTGACCCTTGAGTTCAGACTGTGCTTCCAGTACTGGCGCATGCAGAAAGCTTCCTTCTTAAATTACAGAGTTCAAATAAGTATAATCCTAAATGGGATCTCGGCTTCAGAACAGAATCAGAGTCACTCGTGCCATTATCAGATCATCTTCTCAGACAACCCAAGGTCAGGCCAACCTAGGCAATTATTTATAGTCATTTGTGTGGAACTCATGGTATTTGAATGCTTCATGAAGGCTCATCAGGCTGCATTAGAACTCCAGAGATGGTTTCTGTTCCCTCTCATTATACCCGTTCCTAACAGTGGAAAGATTAGAAACAAACTCCTTTCAAATCGAGACGGTGGTGTTTGGCTTTTTAAGGAAAACAGATGTACTCCAGCCCACACTGAAGAAGAGATTCAGACCAATGCCTGAGCTCCTGTGGCACAGTTGTCCCATAGCATTTCAATGAGAACAACCTTCTGCATGGTCACAGGAAAAATTATGGAATTAATCTGCATAAATGGGTGTTGTGACTGAAAACATGGTCACCTAGGTGGGAAGTGTACAGAAAGACAGCAGTTTTGAGCTTGCCCACATCCAGTCCTTTTGAAAGCCCTGCAAATGAGATGAGCTTTAGAATTGTCTAGTTGCACAGGCACAGTGCCGTTAGGACACCACCACAGAAAAATAGGGTTCCTGCATATGCCATCATCTAATGCATCAAGGTGGATAGATCTAGCTGGATATCTCACTGCAAGGTCTGGTGAAAAGCTAAGACTCTTTGTTTCTGTTCTCATCTCCAAGTAATTTTTCTGTTTTATTTTCTCAGGCCTCACTCTGGTTTGTGAGGAAACCCACAGAAATCAGATGAAGATCACAGTACATTTCGAAGGATATACACCCATGTCCCATTTACCAAAACATCATTAATTATCCTGGCATAATATACTAAAGGGCAGCTATGGAAGCAAAAGACATTCTTCGCGTTAAATAGAGGGAAAGGTGCTGCTGTACTGTGTCATTCCAAAAATGAAATTTGGGGAATTCAAGCAATTTCCCCTTTCAGAAAGTACCATTAACTGGATGCTGTGGTCTCTTCTTTGCTGTCAAAATCAGCTGTATTATTGCTAACCTGTCTAGCAGGCACCCAGTGCTTCAGCAAGTAAACACAGACCTTTTAGCTCAAAACATATTGTGAACACTTTCAGTATAAATATTAAAATGGGAGCCACACACCCAGGTAGTGTATATGCACGAAAGCCCAAACAGAGCAGGGAAGTGGCACTGGTAGTACCCAATTATGAAAATTCTTTAAGAGCACAGGGAGCTGATTTCCCCCCAAGTCCAACTTCCACACTTGTTTTGAGCTATCGCAGAAAATATGCTCCATACTTACCACATCTACTTATATGCATCAAAATAATATAAAGGAGAGAGTAATTCTACTAAGCAGCCACCTTTCTACTCCCCCCTATCCAGTTGTTGGCAGCCAAGCTTCATTGCCAAACAGATTTTATTCTTCATTTCAATTCTGCCTTTCATCATGCACTTCCTTGAAAATAAATCCCTTTTATTCATGTGTCTGTTCATTCTTTCAGGATAGTGTTCTTAATTATTACATTGGTCCTGCGTAAAAAATAATCAGCATGATCTCTCCACTCTCTCCCCCGCAGAACTTAAAGATGGATCTAATATTAACTTCTGTTTATACAGCTAAAGCCCCTGGCAATGTAGTGCTACTTCATTATTTTCATTTTGTGATTTCCCTTTAAAAAAAAAAATAAATCACTGCCTACTTTAATATTGTTTCACTTAAGCATTTAACAATATGACAAAACCAAAATGTTGTGAAATAGGAGAGTATTCATAGCTAAGACACTTGCCCAGTGTGACAGGTTTACACTACTATTATTGTTCCCCACCAAGGAACTATCTAACTCTAAAAATGACGAGAAATATTACACCATTAAGATACATAGAAAGGAGAAGTAACAAAAAAAATCTCACCGAGCTGACTGCATATTGCACTACCTGAAGTGTGCACTGTGATTGCCGTTCTTCTTGTTAAAGAACATAACATTCTAAAGATATCACTGCCTAGAAACAATCTCATAGCACTGTATCACTCAGAGCTAACATACTTCTCAATTTCTCCTCTTGCAGCCTTAGGGTAGACATACTACAGGTATTAGATACAAATGCACAAAGCTTAGATAAACTGAAGTCTCCCTAAGATGTGCGAGTGTAGGAAGGGATCTATTTGCACAAAGTAAATAGTGCAGTATACTCAACTACTTCTCAGAAATTTGAAAAAAAGATCCTTGGGTACTCCTAGGGACATATCTATATCACTCTGAATGTTTTAAGAGACTTAGAGAAATCCATTCATTCCTAGAGAGCCTCTTCTATCCAACATCACCCACGCACCGATTTCAGTAGCATACTTTTCCCATGGCACAGCACGGAAACTGCAGCCCTCCCTTCGATCTTCACTATCATACTTATAGGTTCCCTTTATGCACTTTGTTTATGAGTGGTTAGACAAAAGACTTATTTGGCCTCCTATAATTAAAAAAGGCTTATTCAGCTTCCCAGTCCACTCACCCAGGGCTGTTTGCTCTGTTTCTGGAGCAGTAAATAGCTGTTTTTTTTCTTGCTCTGGAGGGAGATCTATCTATTTACTGCCTTGCCCATGTTTCCAGAACATATTCTGCCCATATACTCCACCACATCCTGGTTTCCTTAAAACCACATCATGGCACAGGGTTAACTGGCACCAAATCCTACTTACTGCTTAAAGGTAAAGACTATTTTGTTATCTCAAGGCAATTTTTACTTTTGGGGGCCTACTGGCTCTCTCTGTATTTACAGTAAGGGTACAGCCATTCTCAGTGCATTTCCCAATCCTGCTGTGGCTCCTCAGGGCATCCCACCTTCAGCCCAAGACCTGATCCAGCTGCAATGCCATTGCTCTACAGCCACAGCCACCAGTGTCATGGCTATTGTTCTACAGCCATGGTCATCGGCTACAAGAGTCAGACCGTGCCCTTTTGGAAAGTCCGTCTGTTGTGGGAAATGCTTATTCTCCAAAATGCAAAGGATTTTTTTGAATAAATATATTAGTCGCAATGAACTTTTGACAAAATACAGTGTTTCAGTTCCCCTATTGAGACAAGCTGATGACTTCCTCCTTCTGGTGACTCTAAGCACTTCCTTTTGCAGATCTGGAAGCCAGAAAGTCCAAGTGATCCTGACTGAAAGTGGACACAGTGATTCCAGACTCCGTCCCATGGAACTGCATACCTGAAATCTCTGATGGGTTTTAGAGCTTGTAATAAGAAATCACAATCTGGAAGCCCTGTGAATCACTCAGCATTTATTACTGTGGAACTTTATTATATTTTGATTTGACCTTCCACAGGAAATCTCAGAACTTTCCTTCCGAACCTAGACAAAGCAGAGTGTGTTTATTCTTCAGAATTTCCCACTAGAAACTCAGATTTACTAAGAGCTATTATCCTGAAGGTAACCATACAGACATCTAGCTTAAAAATACCATTTTAGAGTTCATTTGTAAATCAGCCTGACTGCTAGTATCCAGCCATTATCTTCTATTTTCACCAATGCGCTCAGCATCTTGTTCCCTCTTTAAACAACAAGCAGCTTTGAGAAGAAAACTATTTTCACTGTCACTACGCTCTGGGGTAAGCCTCCTCAAAACCATGGTCTTCGCTCCTCAAGAAGCCTTTGTGAGGATACACCCAAGAGGTACAAACTGTTCCCTTCTCCTGTTCGCATCTTCCTCCTTGCTAAATCAACATACCTTTAGCAGTATGGCACCTGGTAATTCATCCTTCAAACAGAAATCGTTCTCAGCATACTAGTGTGAGGTTAGGCTACCCAATTTTTGTCTTTGTAATACCCAAATCCCTCTTCCCCTACCACTTTAAGAGACCCTACTCACAAGATTTTGCATCAGAATAAAACAAATATCCTACTAAATATCAGAAGAGAATGGAGGCTGGGGACCCTTCTTTGTCCTAAGAAAACAATGCTTTTATTTGTTAAAATTCAGTGTTGAACATTCCATCCTGAACGTTCATCTCCTATTCTTGATCAGGTTTTCACATGAGAAATAGTAACATGGGTCAGGACCAATTCCAGTAGAGAACCCTGTCATTTGGTCTCTCCGTATTACCAAGAATCTTTAAAAACAGCATGGTCTGAGTTACAACCTCTTCCAGGAAAAGGCAGTCATGATTTTATGTTATCTGACTGTCTCTTCTAAAATTGGAATATCAAGAGGATTCAGATTCAGTGTTGTCTCTTTGACTACTATTACAATCCAGGCAGGTAATCCTGTTTCAGTGTCCAGAGTTCATACACACGGCCCCTGTCTACTAGAAGCTGCCTCCACAGCACTAACTCCAGATGAACCTGGAGCTCCAGACGCAACTGAACTGCCACCATGCTCCACAAGTGGTTCATCTGGAGATACCACTAAATGTATTTACAGACCACCCAATGCAAAAATCACACACATGATGCACAGTACATCACAGAGGCATTGCTTCACACTGTACACTCATCCACTGGTCACTCAAGTGTAACAGATAGTACAGCAACTGTCTCAGGGGAGATAAGGAATTCCCTTTGCTTGTGACAATAAATGCATTTCCACTTATCTTCATCATTCAGCGACAACTGTCACTGTTCTTCAGTGGACAGCTCACACCAGTGCTTTGAGAACACAAGGTCTCCTACAGGGTGCAGTCAACACATCAATAGATAGGAAATCTAGGCAGCAGAAAATAGACGTGGGCCTTCCAAACACATATTCAGGACCATCACACAGATATTAATGAGGACTATCACCCCTGAGAGCCTCTATTAATAAAAAGGTGGTGAGGAATCAACTTGATCTGTAAACTGATCCTCTGACCATTGAATACATCTAGTCTGCAGTTTACCTCTCCACAGTCTGAACACACCAGCAAATGGCCTGAGATGTTACAACTTTCTGGATCATGAAAAGGGAAGTCAGGATGACAACCTGAGAGCCATCTTTTGGAACTGCGTATATTCCAACATTAAACTCCTTGCTTCAGCATGGAGATGCCTCAGAAATTATCCTTTTTCTCTTTTTTTGAGGGTTAATCCCAAAATAATGGACACAGCTTCCCTCTTCTTCTGCCAGGCTATGCAGCTGAACATCAGACTGACAAGTAGGAAGCTGCAATCAGTAATTTCAGATGATCCAGCAGTCAATCTCTTCAGAAATTAGATAATTGCTTGGGATATGTTCCCCACCCTAAGAAACAGAGGGAGTGAATGTGTCTGCTGTGAGGTAGAAAATTGACTCCTCCACACACAACATGGGTTTTGAAGCCAACTGGAGAGGTCAAAGCCACATGGCAATGACCCAATTATAAATAAAAAAATAAATACACACCAGAGAATGGTGTTCCCAGGGCTGGAGCCTGGGAAAAGAGAAGATCTGTGAGGGTGCTGAAGGTAAGGGATAATTAGAAATCCATGATGCAGTTCAAGTCAACACAGAGGCAGACATTTGGCTCTGGCTCAGCCAAGCAGTTGAGAGAAATTGGGAGAGAGACTCATAACACTGCCCCTTTCTGCCACATGCAGAATGCACAGGGACGGAGTGGCTCTGCAGAACGGCTGGGGCAGTCCTCTGGTGTTGTTTGTGTGGGTCAGACACAAGTACCCAGAGCTAACCCTTGCAGCAGGAACACACCTTCTTTGTAAAAGTTTAAAGCCACAGAGCATGTGCCTTTAAAAACAGCTGTCTGCTATTAGGATTTCATTACTGCATACTGCTCATGATTTTGGCAAGACTGTGTGACAATTATCATGAATTCTTCTGGGAGTGATGCAGTGCATGACATCATGCAGTAAATCTTCTGATATTAGAACCTTTCATTTGTGCCCTACTGTACTTGTTAGGGTAACAGACTCAAAATGAAAAATGTAATTGCACAACAGAGCTTTCAATTGTATCATATATTAACTTTTAATACTGTAACTATTCATTCTCAAATTCGGATCTGGCACAAAACACATTAGAAGATGAAACTTGACAAATCTAATCAGGCACTAATCTGATTCTTTGACAGACATTGATTTAAAAGCATTTTATACTGGGAAATCCCAGGTAAGATAATAGCAACAGCTAAAGAACCCCTGTCTGACTTGTGCTGCACTGTGAAAACTCACATGCTACTAAAGACTAAGCAAAATATAAAGACCAAACAAAGCTCTCAGTACAACTGGCATTTTGCAGCCAAATCCTTATGGAAACAGCTTTCTGAAAAGTGACCTCATTAGTGACACTGGTAATATCAGGAGCCAGTAGTTTACAAATATTGGTTTACCCTCAGAAGCCCCCCTTGATGAATTTATTCTAACTTTACAAACAAGTAATTTAGACAAAGATTAATAATCTGGTTTCCAAGAATGCTCATCTCACAAATATAAAAAAAAGCATAGGATATGATGAGATATACCTCATAACACTATCATTGTTATATAAAAGATAGATTTAAGCCATTTTTCCAGGAAGCAAAATACAAGATTCCCAACAAACACAAGTAACTTGGAATACGATTGAGTATCTACACCTTCATTATTCCTGTCAACATACAGATATAGCTGAATCTGTATTACCTATAAAGAGAACAGCTTGTCTTTTTCTTCTTCAGTCTCCACCGCCTAAGTTGTTTGTGTTGAAGGATGGATGTAATCCATGCCCTTTGAAAATTCATTTAAAGGTTGATATTTAACCCATGAAACAAGAGTTAATACAGCTAGGATTCATTCACAGCATTGCAACAATTCCACCTTAATCCTCACTCTCTGCTCTCTGTTAGTGTAGTGATCTACACTACACTACACTGTTAGTGTAGTTACTTGATCAGAAAAGGGAACCATTGCTCTGTACTGACTTAAGAGTAAATTACCAGGTATTTAGCACTTCGTGTTCTTTTATGAGAAGACTCTCCATAGCATATACTTTAATAATCATAGGCCAGGCCTCCCAACCAGTTTTAATTACCCTGGTATTCCCCCCACCCCCTTTAAACCCTTTTGGTTAACTGAGTAAACAAGATTGCTCATGTTCCCTTTTTATTTCCTATTTAGTCTTTATACTGACTAATTACTATAGCTAGAAAGGGTCACAGTGTCTAATTCTTTTGCATTACAATTCACTGTCAAAATATAGTATTCATTTTGAAAGATCTGATGCTATCCCATTACAAAAAATTAGCTCCTTTTTATTTTTGAGATGCATCTTCAATGCATTTATTTTTCTTAGTAATTACAGGGGAATATTTAAAACTTCAAAAGAAGTTGAGGCTCGTCTATTAGAAGTTGTCCTAGCTTCACTGATTTCAGTAGCATTAAGGCAACACACATCCCCAAGAGAATCCAACACAAATCTCTTCTTAGAATACTGACACAATACCGTATGTTTTCTTGTTTTAAGCAATGTTACAAGCTTCCAAAGGAAAATCCTTTCGCTGTAAATTTATTCCACATATTCATATGCAATATAGCATTGTCCTATAAATGGCAGCAAGGAGAAAAATTGAAAGCATACTCACTTTTTCTTTGTTTATCAATTCAACAGAATGTGAAGCTGTTTTAAAGACATTCAGTCCTGTGTGTTGATTTTTGAATGATTCCACCACTAGTTTGCAGCAAAAGCAAAAAATAGCTGGAATTTCCATAGAGATTGAGAGCACACCTTGTTTTAACTTGTATGTATTCTGCCAACAGATGAAGCATGTTATCTCCACCATCATAGAAGGATAAAAACCCAAAAGACACAAAACAGAACTATGTAACATACTGAGGGTAAAGAAGCAAAACAGATCAAGGTGTGCTGACTCCAAGGGCTCTCAACCACAGAAATGAAAATTCAGCATATGGTGTAGAATTACAATGAAGGAGGCTTCAGAATGCTCAGAGCTTCATTATTTGCTGTATTATACCAGAACCACAAGATTTGGTTGGGTGATCTTCTATACCTCTTTAATTTTCCCCAACAACCTCATGTTTTACCTTCCACTCTTTTCTTCTGCTTTCATTTGTTTTCTTTTCTTAAAGCACATGCATCTTCCAGCTCCAAGGCAAGTATAAATGAGACCTATGTCAGTGCTTGTCTCCAGAGTTATCTTTTGATACTTGCCTCAAAACACTCATCTTAAAGCTAAGGAGATGGCTGACTGCCTATGATAACAACTTCTCACAAACAAAAACAGCAAGTAGCAATTCCAGTCAATAACTTGGTTCACCTCTCCTGTATATCCTTCAACAGAGCCTTTTTGTGACTAGTAGATTACACCTTTAAAAATACATTTTTTACATCTGCTCCACTTGTAGAAACACCAGTCAGCTGAGCTGCCTTCAAATATCTGTAATATTCAAAACATTAAGTTCTGATTTTTATAAACTCTTCAAAGAAATTATACTTCTTAGCATTTCACCTTATCACAATCAGCCTCAGCTAGCAGCCAACATCCTGTAAGATTTAGGTGTTCTTTAATAATTTCCATTAACATGGCCCAAACTGCATCATAAACCCAATACTCCTCAGGTGAAGAGATAACACTAAATCCTTTTGCTTTGCACAAAGCTGAAATCAACATAAGAGTGCAAGGGGCAGCACGCTCCAGTGAACAGCCAAAGGACCTGACTGCACTCCCAGCGCTGTCCTTGATCTGCTGTGGGATGCCTTTACCTCTTTGGGCCTGCAACTCCCCTCTCAGTTTTGCCTGCACTGTTACTCAGACTTTAAGCCTCCTGCTTCCCAGGACAGAGATTACAACAGTAAATGTAGATATAGGTAGTTCTAATGGCACTCCAATTTTGTAAAGGAGCTAGGAGTGCTACTATAATATACAGAAAAAACAACACTGATCTCCTGGAATTAGAAAAAGCTGGTGCAACATTCTGCACTACTTTGCAGGCACTGAGCTCTTCTGTAGGAATGGCTTGCAGCATTTTAGAAGTAGATCCTTCACTGTAGACTTGCTGACCACATCAGAAAGTAGACAAACCATCCTCAGTATTGCTTTGTAGATGAATTTTTTTTTTCAGCATTAAGTTCACATTTAGTTTGCTCTAACATACAGGATATATAAGAGTTATAGATGTCAGTCTGATTTCATCTTGCATGTACAACAGAACCTAAACTAGCTGCTTTGACCTGCAGTGCCAATGCACCCTTAAAGGGGAACGGAAAGAGTTTTGGCTCAGAAGAGATCTTTATATCTGGGCTTACTTATTCTTATTTTTTGCATTTGTCTTTCATTCAACCAAGTAGGATATTGGCAGCCATCTTCATAAAATCTAAGCCTACATGCTGTTGAAATAAAGTTTGCCATTTAACACAAAAAAGATTATAACCAAGTCTGCAGTAGAGGAACACCTTCCACCCCCCTTGCCAAAGTTTAGCAACCCAATTTGCATCCTTGGTGCAGTTTCACAGTAACAGAAGGCCTTCTCACACAAGGAATTCTAGCATAGAACAGCACAATGTGGTTTGTAACCATTTGGAATGAACTCTTCCCTTTTAACAGTCTCCATATAAGTACTTTAATACATCCCTATGGTCTCCAGAATGGTTACGCACCATTCACTTTATGTGGAATGTTACACACTTGTTAACTGTTCTAGGGAAAAAACAAGTTCACTTGGGTAACTGTGTAATACCGTCTCTTCTCTTCTGGGCAAAAACAACCTTCTCATGCAATATCCATGCTCAGGGTAAACAGCAACTCTGGGCTGCAGAGGCTAAGACCGGCATGGTTTGGAAGGAAGGGCTAGCCTCCTGGTTAAGGTGCTAATGGCGCGTTCCTTTGGCAGAGGAGTGCTTTGTGGATACACTAGTTCAGACTGCAGCGTGTTACAGGCCTGCTGAAAAAGTGTCTAATTGGCACGGGCCAAGAACCGCAGTTATGCAGCTGTACTTCTTTCATTTCTGAGTTAGCTCAGATACTTCTGAATAGCCCTGAATGGCACTGATGTGAATTGGTGCAGATAAACCTGAATCCAGAAGAATGCAGATACACCCAAATCTCAGAAGATCTGATTTCAATTTAGTTCAGTACTATGAGATCTTGGGTAAGTTGCTTCCATTTCTGTATCTCAGTTTTCCATTCAAGAAATGGAAACAAGATTTCATTTCCTCCCACTCTTCAACCATTTAGCTATTTGAAAGAGCAAAGATGACTCTTTATAATGGATTGTATTGTGTATCAGCTTCCATGGTGGAAGCAAATTGGGGTCTCCATATTCTAAAAGCAAAAACTGCCTTGCTAATGAGTATTCAAGTTGTTGAGCCTTAGCTTACAGAAACAAAAGCCAGTCTAATTTTATAGAAAGGAGGATAACAGCTGGTTGTCCAAAGTATCATTTTAAGTTGAAGACAGAAACTGTGCTCACTTAGCAGTAGAGGTGTACTCTGCATGGCCATCTCAGGGACTGATCATGCACAACTGTCCTGACTCAGGACCCTGCAGCAAAAGTTCTTGAGAATGTAGTGAGATTAACATTTTACATTAAAATGTGACTATCCTGAGATGACATAAAAGCATCATTGGTAGTCCTGCTTGTAACAGTCAACCTGTAAATTTCCAGTGCCTGGACTTTTTTCTTGTTTCGCCTCTCCAGTAGAAACCAATTGAAGTCTCTGAAATTAGCTCCCTGTCCACACTTCCTTAACTTAGACAATTTTCCCAGCAGATTTAAATAAGAATAAAGTTTCCATTGTAATATTCTGGAATTAGCAGCTGCATCCACTAATTTCCTCCCTCTAGCTAAAGAAAGGTAGCAGAGCATTTCCAGAAGAGGCTACTGCAAGCTTATGCTTCTTTTACATGCTAGAATAGCTGCTTCTATAGCAAAACAGTAGATTCAGTTCTGTGCTAACTTAAATTTTTGAGACAGCTGTTGACAAAGATGCCAGGTGTGAAATAAAACTTTTTGTGAGGTAGCCTCCCCACCCCTTGGCCTACGATTCAGGAAAACCAAATAACCACCGTGCCATTGTTATATTATGGAAGCAAACTCACACTAGTGCCTTGAAAAATAATTTTCTGTATACCAACACCGATTCCTCTGACCTTCCAGACTTTATTCAAGAAGCAGATCTTCCCTGTCCAGTACCACCTACTGTGTACACACAACAAATAATTCCTCTTAGGGGCACTTCCAGCTTATACGTTAAGCCAAAAAGGTTCAAGAATGTATTGCAAGACTCAGCCTCTGGGGTTTCAAGCGTATGTGTAACTAAACACTCTCACCCTATGCACAGCAGACCATTCACTCCGTGCTTCTGGTCATCTGAGCAAGCTTTCAATGCTGAAATGGATAATGAAATAATGAAGTACTCTCTCCTTCCCTATGAAAAAGTCAAAACAATACACTGAACGACGCAAGGGATCATGCAGACCAACTCAGTATGTGATCATGAAATTGAAGACTAACCTGATGTGTACACACAGGGGCAGAGTTTAAGCTACACCAGTAACTGAGAATGTGAACACTGCTGTACTGCCTTGGCATCCTCACGTCACCCCTAAGCTGCGCCCACCTTTGCAAGTTGTGCAGCACCAAAGGAGCAGATTTGCAGAGTAAGGACCCCATGTCAACACCATATTCATTTGGGGGGCTTTACTACAGACTAGCTCTAATCTAGTGCCCATGGCTGAACACCCAATAATGGCTCGAGTGTTGAAATTGTACTTCTGAAGCACATTTTGCTTCTCAGCTAGTGAGCTCCCAGACAGCTCTGGGATGCAAATCAATGCACACTGAACAGAGAGGATCAGGACATTCACTTCAAGAGTGCACTCTGGATCCACACTAAAATGCAAACGCGACACCCTTACGTGCACTGCAGCCCACCTCTCTCCAGAGGTACCCCCTCGCCATGTGGACAACACATCTGGAGGAAGGTGCTCCACAACAGCTGTAAAGATGGCAGAGTCTGGCTTAATATTAAGACAACTTCCTTAAAATATACTTTCAGGCTACACTGAACTGCAATACTTGATGAAATAAGTCAGTGAGATGGATACAGGACCGACTTCAAGACATAGAAGTAGCAGGTATTCATCTGTTACAGGTGAATTCTGACATTAAAGAAAATGTTTTCCTTTGCTTTTTTTAAAAGTGTCATAAACAAATTAGACAAGTTTATTCCAAATGAAACATATGTAGTTCCAAGGTTTCTGAGTTTTTTAATTTTAAAGTAATCCTCCTAAAATGAGGTTCAGTTTATGTCTTCTCATAATGGTTACTATCTGGGATTACTGTACTGTGAACCAATTGTTATTTATGTTACCTGTGTATACAATGATTTTGTTAGTGGAATTTAGCTTCCAGATTCATTTCATAATCCCTGTGCCTATTACTTAGAAGAAAAAAGCACAAATCAAGATGACATTTAAAAAAAAGGAGCCTAGACTGGTCTTGTAGGAACATCTAAATCCTTTCCCTTATTAAATACCTTATCTCAACAGCAGTGCACCAGCCATTTAGGAAAATTAAAGAGGGAGATAGCAAAAAGACACAGCAGATGATAAAGTGCAGTAGTTTCTAGTCACGTAGATAATGAAGGGACTCAGCACATGGCCTTTTCAGTTTATCCCTGCCTCAGCTTATCCTTCATCTGCTTAAATTCAAACGGATCAGTCATTATTAAAATGATCTTGAAATGAACTACTCCAGTTTCATGTGACTTTTTCATATATCCTATAAAACTTGGGGAGTCTTTGGGAAGACAGGTGGTGTAGATTTTTGCCTTTTTAATTCAGTTTGGGATTTGATTTCTAAGCAGTGACTATAAGCTAATGGTTATATTAGATTGATTTTTTCCCCAATACACACACCCATGTGTGCCTTCTACCCCTTCCAGTGAACTGTCACCTATAACAGATGGGGTTCTATTTAAGAAAATACTGAATATTTTCTGCAAGGCCTTATAGTTCCGAAAGATACTGCATACTGAAAGCATATTCAAGACAACGTTTTTGTTCTTTATTATTAGAGATAGTCTTTTGTCATGCTTATAACATTTTACTTGCTAAATCTGAGAAACATTATATAAGCAAGAGTATGGATGAAGCAGTGATTGGCTACTCTGTTAAACTTTTCAAACCTACTTCAGGTAATTGCTGTTCTATGTAGTCCTTATACGGACACTGATCAGTCTTACATGAGCACCTTCTAGTACTGCATTAAGTAGTGTGACCAGTGTTAACCACATGCTTGTTCTCTCTTTCTCTCCCCAGGTATAGAAGCACATCATGGAGAATTTTGCTTTGATGGGGCCTTATTTGATGTTAAGTGTACTTGTTGCTCTACTTGTATCAGAAAAGATGCTTTATGGAAACGCACCTTCTATTTGGAGCACTACTGTCTCTCTCCTTTTGTGCCTTCTGGACTACTGGTAATAGTCACATCCAGCATGAACATGCTGCATTGCAGCAGCTGACTGCTCCCAGCTCCTACTCTGTTTAGGATGGCAGGCTCCTGCAGATGCTGAAGAGCTAAGGTGTGTGCAGAGCAGAACAAAGAAAAGCACCTTAAATGTATCAGCCATATGCAGGCCTTTCAAAGGGCATATAAGCAAAGAATTAAATGCTGCGATTCTTCCCCATCCAAAGAACTTCTTCAACACTGCCCTACATGCTCAGCTAGTGACTTTACATGGTCTGCTATGATTTCTCCTCTTATTACTTCACAGACAGAGGATCTAAAAAGATAAGAGATCAATCTGCTCCAAAATCACAAGATGGCTTATGACTCTGCACTGGCTTGTGGCTGTCACTAGCTTCCTAATGAGCAGCACAGCTCCTAAATGAACCACCTTGTGATGTGCTTCGTTGCCAGGGGCTTTCCTTGGCACCATCTCACTCTGGGCTCTGCTACCACAATCCACAAGGTATTGCCTCCTCTGCTGGTGAAGGAACAGAGGATCACAAGAACCAAGGTTCTTGAACAACATTAGGTCTTGAAGCTCCTGCCATTGAAATCAATAGCAAAGAGCTTTGCATCATTATTTTTTTAAAACAAAACTGCATTATTTAACAAGGTTAAAGAGGCTTAGAGACACTAGAGAATGTATGTATAGTTAAGGACAGTAGAAGTCTGAAAATCCTTGACTCCGCTTTTTTTAAGTACAGATGAATTAACATGTCTGCGGCTGTGTAGATTGTAAAAATATTTGCAGAAGTTAACTTTCTAGCTGAGTTAACTCAAGTGCAGTTTTACCTTTCATCAACCAGACCGCCTCTTTGTTATTCTTTGCACCAAGATGAAATGGATACCTTAAACATCAAAACAACACAGCCTTACATTCTGCTTACATGCCTCTAACAATACTTCTTCCCACCTGCAGGTCACTGGTTCAGAGGTGAACAGGTCAACTCTGTCATTTTTTCAAATCTAAGACCAGGAATCCACAGTGCTTAAAGGTTTTTAGATCAGCTTCTTCAAGTCAAAGTTCCTCACCACAGGTGCATGACTCTATTGTAACTAATTGCTACAAAGACCACTGATTTTTTCTTCGAGTGACAATCTTTTGAAGTTGTCTTGTGCACTTTTCTGCTACCTTCCTGCAACTATATACTGTGGATTAAAGGGTGACAACAGCACTCCTACAAATGATCTGTATCAACTGGTCTGGGAGATGGGAAGAAAGCAGCAAAGTTACTGTGAATAATCACTGCCTAAAGCACTGAGTAATAAAGATAAAATTTCAGGAATCCTCTGCTTGTGAAGGAGAGGAAAAAAAAGTAGTATGGAGAAGATTATTCCATTGTTAATCAGAAATGCGTGTACTTCAGAGAGTTTTTATTTTTTTTCCCTTCAATTTTTACATATTCGCAGGCTAAACAAAATTCCTGTAAAGCAGTTGATTAAAAAGGGAGGAGTTACCTTAATGAAGATTATAAAGGTTCAAAGCTATAGCTCTTCTGCCGTAGGGCGAGACTGAACAATTTTGGCTCAGCCTTGTGTAAGAGGTGGTACACAGCTGCACTGCCCCAGAAAGAGCCCTGGGAAAGAACCGTCACTCAGATGTAACGCCTTCCTCATTTCCAGGGAAAGCAAGCCGAAGCAGCCATTTACTACAAGTCACTATATACTGATGCAAGAGGACAACGAAAACACCAAGCTTTGTTACAAGGGCATTAAACTGGGGCTGCCCAAGAGCGGCTGTTACAAAATCATATTTTAAAGAGGAAAGTACTTTGCTTTCTATTTTCTCTCTAAGTTGTCAGAGGCTACAGTAAATACATTTTAACACCATGAAGAGTTGAGAGCCAGTGTTTACACTTCTGTCAGCTGATTTAACCCTAATCACCAACTCAAAAGCATTGTCTCCACATTTCCCAGTGACCTGTCTGGACCTGACAGATCTTTAGACATATTTATTAACATCAACATCTCAGTCCTGCCAGCACTCCATCCTGTCTTCCCTTCCACCCGCTGCACCGGGAAACTTAGGGTCCTCAACATAGCACAGATGACTTTGTATGCATCATTTAAGATGAATGAAACTATTATATTACATTCCACACAACGCACATTACAGATAAAGTGATATCAAAATTGAGTTTTACCTTTTGACCTGCATTTCAAGCTTCATAAAAGGTGGCAGAATCTGGCCTATACTAAATAGCCTATTTCTCTAGGACATCCCAAGCAATTTAAAAGGATTCTCTCAGAAGTTATTTATGAAAATAAATAAGACATTATCTGTGCAACAGCTGTACCTTCAAGACCAAATCACGAGGAAGCTTTGCCATATGTCTAGACATATATTAGTAAGCTCCTGCTATGATAGCCTTTAAACAGTTCTTCTGAGTAGCTTCTGAAATCACCTTGCACTGCAAGTTAAACTCTGGCAACTCCAATGATGTTGGCTTATGCCAGTAAAGGATATATTCCCATCTCTTTAAATAATAGTCATATTTATACTATTCTTCCTCTGACACTTTCAAGACTGTAGTTTGAGATGGTATCAGCTCACTTAAGTGCTGCAATTAACTCCTTTAGTCGTATGCTAATGTGGGCACGATCCTCATCTGCTCTCTGGACATAGTCTACAGCTTCCTCATTACACTGGTAGAGAAGCAGCTTACGCAGTTAGCACTGAATTTTCCATCGCATCTAACAAGTTTCATGTGCTTAGTCCTCAGCCTTCATACACAACATAACAAACGGAATTTTTACTCTCAAAGAGAAACACCTTTAAAGTGGCTACAGTAATTAAGCATGGTACACTATTTCATATCCAGAGGGTCCCTTCAGAGCAAGGGAGATGCATAGTAATTTTTTCAGGCAAGTTTTATTTGATATTTGAACAAAAACAGTGTTTGTCCACTGATCTGCAGAATTACCAAATGAATGTTTTTAACTGGGATATTGAGATATAGGTTAAACTTTCAGTACCACATATCAGAAGACTACTGGCATGCCTGCTAGAACAAGCAAGCTCTTCCTTTTATGGATGGGGAGAAAAACAGGTTAAATGTGCCTGCTTTTCAACAGCGATACCATCAGAATTTATTTCTCTCCATTCAGCTGGGATGTTATCTTCTCTGCGTTACCCTTCGCTTCGCAGTAAGGCATTTGTTTTTATAGCAATTGTGCTATGTTCTCCAAAATCAAATGTTAGACTAAGAATCTGTAGGAAATCTTACAATTCATTTTTTTTTTGATATAAAAAAGCCAATTCATCAAAACCACCATGAAACATTCATTGAGGAATATTTTCTAGAGAGGCTGGAACTCCTGGAGAGAGAGAGAACAGCAAAGAGCATTTTTCTCCCAAGATGACAGGGACTGGCTACAGGCCAACACTTCTCATTGGTCCTCTGGGATACTCAGGTTCAAGTCCAGTCACCAATAATGTTTTAAAATACTGATTGTAAAATACTGACTGTAAACATCGAAACAGAGTGGAAGAAGATTCCCAAAGTCGCCTATAGTCTTGCTGCTGATTGCTTGCATCAGAAGCAGAGAACTAAGGCTGCAGTTCACCACCGTTTAAGTCAACTGAAGTCAACACTGTTGGGCTCCCTCTCAGTAATACAAGTTCGAAGCATCTGTGATGACATCTTGGCTCTACCTGAAGTCAACAGCAACAAAGCTACTGACTTGAATGAATTAAGACATCACTCCTGACTTACTTCATTGCTTCATTAAAAGTGACTTTTTCTATATATGCACTACTGCAAGCCATGGAAACTTTCCATCAAGCCTGTCTTTTTACAGTTCATGGTTTGAGACCCCCATGCTTTGAAATAAAAGACAAAGAACCAGTGCTTTTAACAAAAGCTGCCTCAAAGATTTAGCGCTTCTTCAACACTGAGGGCAGGGTCTGAAGCAGGAAAAAGTTCTCTGTACTAACATTAAGGACTCTACAAACGGAAGACATGAGTTGTTACTTTCTTTACTATCTCTTGAACTTTTATACTGTATCAGATGGGAAATGACTAATGATTGTGTTTTTAACTAGCCAAAATGTTTTCAACTTCAAAATTTGAAAGAAAATCTTAAAACCTTAGAATTGATTTTGAAACAGTTTTTCCTCCTTTGTCATCTAGTTACAGAATAGGTTGACTTCATGATGCTGAAATCATAATCAATATTCTAATACTTCTAAAGCAAAAAAGTCAAATTCCTTTCCAACGATAAATCCCGCTTGATTAGCACATGTAAGACAAACGGGAGAATACACAACAGCTCCCGGTGTATGAAAATTCTGAGTGTACAATGGGACAACAACAGAGTAAATAAAATACCAGATTTTCATAGCAGATGAGCAGTCAGTTCCCAACTGAAGATTCAAAGTGAATAAAATCTATTTCAAAATTAAAGTACACATCACAGAAATACAAAGAAACATTTAAATGTAGATATATACTGCATTCAAACTCTCTGTGTCACAGAAGAGTTCCTCATGATACATCTTGTAGTGACTCAGACCAACACTGCCATACTTTTTAGGAAATGTGAAACCATTATTTGCCTTATCTGATGAACTGGAATCCTGCTAATGACTTATCAATTATCACAAGGCTTATCTTTCAGTTTATTATTAATCAAATATGTTCCGGAGCAGATTATCCGTTGAATTGCTTACCATAAGGATGCCAGACTACTGGAAGAAGAAAAAGTACTTTCTGTTCAAGAGAACATGCAAGCACCACAGCATCAGCATTACAGAAAAAAGATGAAAGTAGACATTTTCTAGAGATATTTGCCACATCAGAACCACTTTTTTCACCTAATTCTCAACAGCTTTCACTTTTGAGATAACTGCTAATAAGCCTGATTTTATATAGTAAAAAAGGGCAAGATCTGTAGGAACAGATAACCTCTTTTATTAGCTCAACCAATGTCAGTGGAAAAAACTGACAGGCTTCCTAAAACACAGGTGCCTCTTCAGGCAAAACTTTAAACTAAAATTTGTACTTTCTTGTAGAACAGGGCAATGAGGGGCAATAGGGGCTTTGAAACACTCAGTATTGGTCATAAGGGGGTTAATAACTCACAGTGAGGAAAGGAAGGCCATTGGATTACTTAGGTTCACTGACAAGTAAGTAAAGGAAGACACCACACAAAGAAAAGATAATGAATCAACAGACACTTTGTTCACTTGCTACATAAGAGTACTTCAAGAATTGAGATTTTTTAAAATTCTGTTTCCTAAAACAAATTTGGTAAAATTGATAACTTAAAGCCTTATTAAAAGTATTAGTCTTCACTAAAGTACTTGGTATGAACATTTACTGAACAGTATAATGAAGTCAGTCTCTGAGGCAAAGATGACAAGAGCCACAAAAGGAATGCTAAAAAAAAAAAAATACAGAAGAACAAAATCCTTTCTGCATCACAACGTTTATTTGTGAGGGAAGGGGGTAGTCCTTGATGCAACAGTGAAATCAGATCACTACCTATTCCTCTCTAGTTACCTTAGGTTAAGACTCTGCCAAGAGAGTCAATAACCAGTCCAGGCTATATTAGGTAATACTCAGTATAGAAATAAATTCAGCATAGGCCAAGCTAACAGCACATGCTGCTAGGATTAGTTTCTTATATGTGCTTGTGTGTCTGAAAAAACTGTATTTGGATGTTTGTGAAAAACAAATAGGAAAGAATTGGCACAGTTGATGCAGTTTTACTTCTACATTCCAATGAATATTTATCATAAATATCAAGTATTTATGATACTTTGCCTGCTGTACTTGTAAAAATGCATACATGGGAAGCTGGACATTCTACCTACAGAATTTGTCCGTCTGATGTGTTGCAAAGGGCTTTCTAAATTCCTTTTAAAAAACAGTTGTGGAATTTAACTACTTCTCCCATGCTGAGAAAATCATTGCTTAGTTTTTGAAGTACCCTCTGATACTGTTCTATGGCATGCTTTATAAAGATAAGTTAATAACTATCATCCTTTGTCATTCAGGAGATGGAAAAACAACCTAACACATACTTATGTGCAAATTTGATAATAGCTAGTACATGGTCCTCTAGATTCAGATTAGGCTTACAGTCATTTTTTGTGGGTGGGTATTGTTTTTACTAAGCAGTCATTTTGGAAATTGAGTACTGCAGTTCAAAATACAAGTTTTTCAGCAGTTAGGTAAATGATTAAGTCTACTTTGAGGAAGAGTAACCAAATAGAGAGAACCTGAGGGCTTCCTTGTCAAGTTATTGCTTAAATCCTGGATATGTCCATCATGCACTGGTGAATTAGACAGCAAAAGAAAGAGTGTGCCCTCTAAGAGGAAAATCTTCTGACTGTTTTAGCACAGGGCTAGCAATTAAGACTTCCGAAGTCTATGCCTTGGCCCAGTGAGGACAACTCATTATGTCAGTATGTAGCCATTTGACCTCTTCCTTCATGTTGCCACCTGTACCATGAGGATTCCAGGCTAGTAGGTGCACAGACAAGATTAAAACAAAGTTTAGTAAGGCCTTACTAGACTCTTGCAAGTTAAGTTTTTAAAATGTTAGTCCCTAATTCAGTGAACTATTGAACTCATACCTAGATACCTTGTTTATTTGGAGCTTCTGAGCATCAGAAAGGATTTCAAGACACCCAGACCTTTAACCTGTTCCAAGTGGTCCACATCAACTTCCATTTTTTCATAAGTCTTATCTATTTGGTACAAAAGGAACATCCCCTAAAATTCCAAACCGTTGATTGGGACCACAGTTGTGATCTTTCAGATCACAGTTGATAGCTACATAAAAATTCAGATATCCTCTCTAAAAGCTCTTCCCCCACTGCTGCAAGCCGCTAATCATGTGACACTTAATCTAAACCAAAGGCAAACTGTTAGCTATGAATATTTTTCCTAGCCAGTGTTCTAAATGTAATAATGGTTTTCAGAATGTGTGGGTCTGGCTCACTTCAAGCGGTTTTGCTCCTTCCTTGACTCCAGCTGCAAACTACTAAACACATACTTTTTTAGGTCATTATGGCCTAATGTCTGTGGCATTACATTATTTCAGTGACATATCTTTGAACATACCGTAATTCCAAAAACTGCAGGTCATCTTTTAGCTAACTGGAAAGCAGGATTTTATATTAACTCCATCCTTTGCCTCCGTCTCCTTTTTCAAAAAAAGTAAAACAAAAATTGCATTGAAACTTCCTTTCCCATTATTCCGTTCTTGGTAATGACTCTTTTAAACTTGCCCTATTAGGAAAAACCATTGCTAGTGGCAAAAAGTGCACCACCACTGAGAACATCCTCCATTCTGATAAATCCTGGCACAGAACCAGAGACAGAGAATAGCTCAAGCACAACATTCATAATCAGAGAGTCTTGGAAAAGGAAACCTTGCCAAAGATGACTTCTACTCCTCCCCTTAAAAAAAACAACAAACAAAAAACACATACACACAGGCCAATAAAAGATGACAGCTGTCTTCAAAACGATACTTTTTATGGTCCTTTTCAAAAGGAAACAAAGATCTAATTTGTCTTTTAATTTACTCAGGTCAATCCATGGTCCAATGAGTTGGATGCATATACCTGCCTATATTCTAATCCTGATTAGCTATCACATAGAATGAATTTGGAGGCTTCTGTTTAAGAAAGGAACACTCAGAACAGCAAAAATTCTATAAATGAGGTATGAACTACAATGATAGAACTCCATGACCACTCCCCGAAATGCCAGATTTGTCATTTCAACTCTTTAAATGACAAATTTAGTAAAAACACACACACTCAAACACTGAATTTCAACCACAATTCATGAGTTAATGTACATTAATTTTTCCATTTGGTCAGCTTTGTCCTAGTGAAAATGGTTCAGACATTTCCTCAACACAATTTACTTCAGGTATGATCTCCTGTGAGCCATGCTATCACCTGGGCAGGAAAATACGGGTATTTTACTTGAACACAAACCTCAAGCTATGTGGTGTATAAATGACAGCAGAATAAA
The DNA here is from genome assembly GCF_036417845.1 of Apteryx mantelli. Lineage (NCBI taxonomy): Eukaryota > Metazoa > Chordata > Aves > Apterygiformes > Apterygidae > Apteryx > Apteryx mantelli. Next base: position 24,742,740 of record NC_089986.1, on the reverse strand, counting down.
GCATAGCTTGAGCTATTCCAGTGCTATATACACAAGCAAACACTCTCCTTTTTCATAATCTTCCTTGGAAAAAGCAGTCAGGAGCAGCAGAACAGAAATGATTTTTTTCCCCCCCAAAAAAAGAAAGCAGGTGTAACATGGAAATTTTTGTAGCTGTATCAGTTGTTCATACCTCTTACTTGGGTCTCACCATGCCCAACATCCCAAGCATACTGAGATTCTCCTGAAAGAGTAATGGGAGTTCCCGTGCAAGTTGTAAGGAAAGGGAAAGGACATCAGAGACTCCTGGGTTCTGACACTTCTTCTGTCCCACGCCTCAACCAAGCTCCCAACAGGGAGAGTAAACTGAGCTATGAGGTGCCAATACTTGACTTCCATTTTCTCAAGGAGGAGGAAGTACAGGGAGAGGCCATAGATTATTCTGTACTGTATAACTTACTTGGGTAGATCAGCCACATTTCAGGCACCACTAGGGCATACCCTAGTCTAGACAGGACTGAAAGGTAAAGAAAATGCCAGATTTCATTCACCGCCACCCCACCTTCCATGTCCCCATGCACATACGCACAGCTGAAGGAGAGAAACTGTGGATAAAGATAGCTGTATAAGATTTGCATACCTTACTCCAAAAAAGAAACTTCACTGTTGCCAGCCAAGCCCAAAGATCGCTAGAAACCTTAGGACATGAGAGCCATGTCCATTAGTGAAAACAGAGGACAACGCTAACCTCCTCAGTCAACCTCTACATGAAAGCTGGAAAACACGTGCCAAACCATTATCTTTACACAAACACTTTGGAAAGCAGAACTACTATAAAGATATCTAAATGTTCAAAAATTTCTATCCCTGCCCACCAACTTCTTATTCCTGCTACCAACAGCCTGGCTGCTCTGGCACTTTTGGCTCTCTGGCACTAAAAAAGCCTAGCAAGAACACCCATTTTTCAAGAAAACCTTGCTGCAGACTGAAGAGTTTTAGCTAAGCATGCACATTTTGGATGTGTATCCAAACCAAACCCAAACATTTTAAGATTCTTCCTTCACTAACTCCAAACACATTTGATATGCTTAAACATGCATTGTATTCTGTCAGAAACCAAATGCTATCTGCTGTTCCAAATAATCTGATATATTCTGCTGGATGATTAACAGGAATATTGCTCACCCAAAGCAATCAAACTTTGGTTTACATGTTTTTTTTGAAGAAGAGCCTGATCCACAGCCCTTGCAGTCTGTGGGACTATTTCCAGTGACTTGGACAGACCTTGGATCAAGCTCTAAACAATTTTTCTTTCTGGATATATTAATCCACTAAAGACTGAACTCAGAACTGTTTTTTTTTCACACTGCAGTTAAAAGAGTGAATGCACTCAAAGCTTCTTCTAAGGCCGGATATCACTAGGTAAATTGAATACAGAGGCTTGTTTTCCTTACATTTGGTTTTGATGTTCTGTTCACTGAGCCTATGTCTGCAAAGGTTATAGATGATGCAATTTATTTTCCTTCTGCTTTTTACCAGTAGAATACTGCTCCTCTTCCTAGATTAAACACAGGCTTTATTGCACATTTATCTCAAAATACATTTCTTTGAAAGATCCAAAATTTAACAGCATGTTTCACATTTGCTAATAGTCTCTTGTTTTTATCCTAGCCTTGTAAGGATTTTGCTTCCAAACCAATTTTGCCCTCTTAATGTCAAGGGTAGGTTTGCCTAAATTTCAACAGGAGGAATACTGTGTCATTCTGTTCCTGCAGCAAACATTGTAGAGATTTATATTATCATCATTCTATCATGAATATGAATTTAAAGAAATAGCTACTATGTGAAATAATAATAAACTCTTTTTGTTTCCTTTTGATTTTACTCCTTTGTTCCTAATCAAACTGAGGTTATGTACACTAGTAGTTTTCCATGTTTATTTTATAGTTACCTTTATGCATAAACCTGCTCATTTTCTATTGAGTACTGAAAAGTGTTGAATTAACTGCAGAATGCTGATATTATTACATGCTATGCTAGATTACTTATGCATCATCTTAAAAACACAATCATATTTCTCAATAAGTACATTGGACAACATGTAGTCATTCCATCCCTTAATCTGTCTATCTTCATACCACACCATGCTTTCTGTTTCTTTGTTTTCTATAAATACAAAACTGAAATCAAGCCCATGCCAAAAATAACTGTGTAACTAACAGTATTCATACAGATTTTGCAAGACACACTTTTCAGACTTTTTTTTTTTTTTTAAACATTTACCAAATAGTTCATCTTTAAAAAGAGGCTATCCTTATTCTATTTCTCCAGGAAAATGGGAGCTAGCCAGTAAGAGGCATGTTCATGTAATCATTTAAATAAAAGGCAGAATCTGCATTATGAAATCTTATTCACACTACTTTTTGCTCAAAAATGAGCTTTATTTGACCTTAATCAGTGTTTAAGATTGAAGGTAGATTACTGTTTCATAGGTGTCATGTTACAAGTCTATTTTGCAATATTTCTCTGATATTAGCCAATTATATGAACTAATGGAGAACAAACCATTCCTAAGCTGCTCCTGTGTTATCCAACATTTCTATTGATTCCAGAAGTCCACTCTGGGAATGTGCCTATAACGTATGCTCAAACCATAGGTTTTAATTAAATTATCTTCCTTTTTAATTAGTCACAAATACATAGCGTAGAAGTGATTATACATAAAATTTGAACTGGTATATCCAGCAGATACCCATCAAAAAGTTTTCATATTTCTTATCAAGCAAACAGTTAACTGTAAGCACTACAATCATGTAAAATAACTCAAACTTTCAAATAATCAAGCTCATAAGCAGGCAGCTGTGCCACTTTTGTTCTATGTACTCTTAATACAATACTTAGGACAGCCATAGCTAGAAAAGGAAAAATTTATGAGAAGGAAAAAATTTATGAGAATACCAGACAGTGCTCTTCATTCTGAATTACTCTCCCTGCTTTACAAAAACAGTAATGAAAACAGTTGTTGCTGTTGTAGTTTTTTTCCCCTCCTAGACTTGCCAAATATATTACTTGAAAACCAGTACTCAGATACCATTACCAAGACTGCATGCTTTGACTGTCTTCACACCTTCTGCAAAGCAGATCTGGTTGCTTAAAAACCACTGTGAAAGCGTAGGAAATAAATGAATACTCAAATGGCCAAATTTCAGAGGTCACAATTTTTTCAGAAGCACTTGATACAAAGTTCCTCTAACTTCACACCTCTGAAGCATTTCTATGCAATGGCTTTGTTGCCCAAATGACACCCAATCAGCACTTTCTTATTCAGTTCAGTCCCCTACATGATCAAGATTTGAAAATCCTTTAAGTTCAGAGGAAGCGAAGATGCAAACTATTGACCTTATTCAATTCCTAAAAGAAAGTAATGGAAGTTTCTTACGAATCTGATGGTGCCATATAAGGCTCCAAAACTGTCCAAGCTGAAAGTCAAACTTAGCACCAATTACCACTCACTATAAGGAAACATTTAAGTTTCCAGGAATGTATGGAACAATGAGGTGTTAATAAAACATACTAAAATAATAAAGTGTACATTTTCAGAACATTCCAAATTTAAACAGAGAAATTACTAAATATAAAGTTGCATTTTTAATTTATCAAGGAGGAAAAATAATGGAAATATTAACTTAGAGGTACTGTTTAGATGTGATTTCAAAGCTAGATAAAACTAGGGCTAATGGTCAGTATTTGATACTACAGCATGATGTACAATTCATGAATCACTTGTACCAGTGAACAATTATGAACCACTGTCTCAAAGCTGCTTTTGCAAGCAGAGAGAATAAGAGAGCTATCTCTTGGATCACTTAAGCATTGAAATCACAGCAGAATCCCTGAAGTTTGCAACAGTTCCTTAAGGCACTTTTCATAAAGCATTAATAAGCACACGCAGATTCCAGTTTTACTTCCAACACCTCTGCAATACGTGAAAAATACTTTTTCTTTTGGATAAAAGTCAATATAAAAAGGAAAATTGCTAGCAACAACCTTTCAAAGAATCACTGTAATATGTAAACAGTGCATAACTAAGCTCAGTTCAGCCCTCAGTGAAATCACAGTAAGGCTTCATCATATCAAGTGGATTTCATCTTCTGCTTTCCACTGCAACTAATTAGCAAAGGATCTACTCATTAGACTCTGAGTAAAAGATCTCATTCGCTTTCTGGGAGGGGCTGAAGAAGGAAAGTCTGTTATGGAAGAAGAGGAGTTGCAGTCTCACTGCTCTCTCCAGAGCCATTACCCTCACATGATGACAAGGGGATGAATTCCAGAGTAACCAAAACATCATTCATTGCTTTCCCTTTCCACTGCTCTCTTAGTAAATATTATCCTAAGTACCTCTTTAGCAAACTCGATTGTAAATAGCCACCTGTTGGTTGGAATGACATTGAAAAAGCTAAGTACCAACTAATGTTCTTCAATTACATTAACATTGTCTTCAAACCTGTAAAATAGGTTTGACCTGATTTGGTTCCAGAAAACTTACTTTGCTAGTACCACGGATGCAGTGACTGCATACGTTTTGATAAAATTTATATCCAAATCTCCACTGAAGTTGTATTCTGTTAACTGCCTGCGTATATTTCACTACTATATTTAAGAATGTTTTCATTCTTTTTTGTCCAAGAGGACATTGATTTCACTAATGTGAAGGCCATAAGGACAGTAGAAAGTCAGTACAAGACTAGAAGTCCGTGCTTTGTGCATTCATTGCAGTTCCTATAAGTTTTATAGGCATGCTGTGGGACAAAGAGCACACGGTGCCTTCTGTCCTGTTCAATTCCTCTCAGTTAAGTACAAGTAAAAAGATAGGGACACACATTCTACAAAAGTGAGCTAATGCATTAAACTAACTGTGATATGCACGTCTTGAAGTTATTACAGACACGAGACTAACAAGATCATATAGCCAGTAACATCCTTTCCTGAGAGAGAGAATGCATCATTTTAGAGTAAGGTTCTCAGAAACTAGGAGCTCACAAGACAGAAAACAGCAAATCCTTTTCTTGGCAAAATAGCTCAGTTACCAAAAGATCTCATACAGCAATGGAAACGGTGTAACGTATTCACCACACACTCTCAGGATACAGTTTGATAAAAGAGACTACTGCTTTTCCGAGCAGCCTTGCACGAATCCCCAGAGCAGCCATCACCAAAGGAACATCCAGGTGTTGCTGAGCTTTAGCAGGAGAAGGGGCTGGGAATGAGAGGAATTCTGCACCGCTGCCCACCCCAGCTGCCACTGCCTTTTGTTTCTCTAGTTTCTCTCAACTACAGCCACGTCCCATTTCTGAACAAGTGACAGACAGCTCCCAAAACTTGACCACCTGGCCTTTATCAGTAGGCATAACCATAAAGCCCCCAGGACCTGGGCCAGATGCAAAGTAAAATTCAGTAGCATTCATGAACAAAAGCACTTAAACATTAAAAACTTGTTGTTTCTTGGTGAAGTTTATCATTATTCACTGACAGGTCAGCACAAAGAGTAAATCATCTCCTCTAGGAACTGGTGTCAACACTTCTCTCTCCACTGCTAATTGTTACTCTACACTTATGTCTCTTACAAACATCACCACAGTAAAACACAGTTTGTAGGTTACTTCAGCTTCACATAACATACCAAACCCTGCAAACAAGCACCTGGGGTAAGATGCAGTTTGCTCGCTTGGCCTTTCACTAATGCATGAACCACGCTGTTCACAAGAACCTCCGCAAATGTTCAAATGACAAATGCATTTATTTTCTGACCAAGGAAAAACAAAGGGTTTTTAACATCTAACCCATGGCAACTGCTAGGTCTCTGATATGAAACAGATTCAGAAATACTATAATGTTTCACTTTAATTTTTGCCACTTTTTATTTGCTCATCTCCCAAGTTTCAAAAATTTCCTTTTCACCCAAAATGCTATTAACATCTTCCTGCTTATATGATAAAATATATTTAAATGCTACTTGCAAACATAACATGCGAACAAATATTTAGTTTTGTTGAAAGGTGTTTTGCAGTGCAATTTTTGAAGTGTCTAAAAGGAAGATTTCTATAGCCACACTGACGAGCACATGAAAAGCCCATCGGGGACCCTGGCCCTAGGACAGGAACAGAGTAGAAGTGCGAGCAGAACCCAGGGAGAGGTTCCCTCGGAGGAACCCCTTCGGATTCATCATATGCCCGATGAACCCGAGGCTCACAGGTAGCCTCATAAAGTGCAATGGAACTACACAGGCTTAAAGCTTTTGCAGGATCTTTCGTCTGTGAGATGGACTGCCTTATCCCACAGAAATATGAAATGATGCTCCTTACTTCAAAAGTTTTAAATATGAGTAGGTGATACTTTATTTTAGCCAAGTTAAGGAAATTTAGGTTCCAATGCAGCATATACTCCTGTTCTTAAATTTTAATTAATTAAATCAAGCATGGCCTCAGGAAGATTATTTTGCACTTAAAAATAATCTGATATTTAAGTTTTCCCCCTATTTTTCTTTTTCAATTTCATAAATATTAGTATATAAGCAAGTATGAAATAGAAGTCATAAGTATGTATTTGCAGAGCATATAAATAATTACATTGTAATAATAGGCTATTTGTGCTTTTAGTAATCAAAGCAGAAACAGAATGCAGCAGTTTTAAAGAAGATCTGCTATTCACTAATCAGGCATGAAATCTTTATTCTGCATATAATTTCAGACCAAAAAGACATTTTCTCAATAACAACCTACCTAAATATTATTTAGTATGTTTGGGCATGAATTTTATAAGGCCAGACCCTATCTGCATAAAGAGATAAAACAGACCATATGGTTTCAGAAACACAAGCTTCTGAAATATTATTCATACATTGTTAATCCCCAAAACTCAAGAAACAAATCTAACTTTGATGACCTTCACTCCTAAAAAAAATTATGTTTGTTTAAATTTATCAGCTGGCATTTCCTTGAGGTAAAAAAAATTATTATGAGGGACTGAGTTTTCTTGTTTCTGAAGATGCATTTTTTCTCAGTTTAAAGCTTCTCATTTTGATTGTAAAGGCTGGGAAAATATTCTTATTTTACTTTTACTAATACTAACATTCTTTTATTAATATTATGCTAATATAGTGCTAGTAGCAGTTTCCAAGACAAAAACTAGTATCACAGACTTGCAATGAATTCAGCAGTTTATGACCCTTGTTACGCCGTCACAGAGAAGGACCAAAGACAGGAATCTTGAATCCAGCTGGTGGAGGTGTACAAGCTAACCAAGTTTTTATCCCTTATTCTAATCACTCTTACTTTAGAAAATAGAGACAGCCACCCATAACCTTGAGACACTACTTGGTGAAGTTGTTTCTGCTACTCAGGGAAGTCACAAATTACTCACCAACTCTCAGATCTCATTTTGGCTGATGTGTTGCTATTTATCCTTTTATGCAGCACCATTAGTGTCAGGAATGTAGCGTTATAAAAGCAGCAGCAGGGCAGATTCCCACTGCATGGAGACAACTTGCTGGGGAAGAGGTTTAGTTTTGGGAGCATGCACAGTTCCTAGAAGCGGAGGGTAGAACTTTAGGTTGATAATACTACAGCCTAAGGGCTTCATTCAAATGCCCTCTTGCCTTAAAAATGGATAAAAAGGATATATATAAACAGATGTTTATTGGACATATTGCACGTAACTACTTCTCTGAAGACCTTGCAAATTAAGTTAATGCATTTTATGTCATACTAGATTAAAAGTCACTCATTTTGACAATTAAAGGATTCTTTCTGCCTCTCCTCCCTTGATCAACAGTTCCCCTTCTGTGCCTAAGATATGATAGAGGAAAAGTTGAAGTAAATAGTAACTATTTCAAGTTGTAGTGCTAGAATTCAAATCTCTTTTATTCTCATCACTGTCTTGGAGAGTTGCATTCATTTTTCTTTTCAACTTTGGTAGTAGCAGGAGTAGTGATGCTGGCAGGATTTTGAAATAATGGTTTCTTTACTGCAGAGACTATGATGACTATTTGTAAAATGTTATGATCCAGTTTCCACACTTGTTTAAGTGCTAGATATATCTGAAACTCATTTTTCAATATCCTCTTAGTGACTGCCCTCTCCAGATAGATATGATGAGAAAGGTGACAACCTGCCTTGTTTCAGTAGCTTTAGGCTTTGGGACTTCATTCTATGTTATGCCTGTAAAGAAAAATGCAAGACTCCCAGGCTATCTGAAAAATAATCAAGTAAACTGAAAGTAAGAGGACTATTAAATATTTTGTACTGTTCTTAGGACCAGATAAAATCTTGGTAATACCCTAAAGACATGAAGATGGACACAATAATAAAATAACTTTTCATACCTGGAAAGAAGTCCAGAATATCATTTGCTTCCTTATCAGAAAAAAAACCCAAAAAACTATTGCTGAATACACTAGAGTTTCTTGAGTTTAACAAGGATGATATTCTGATACATAAACACGATCAACTAAAAGAATTAGAATCTTTCCTCAGGCTTCTACTAAATTCATCTTAAGCTAAACAGTGACCATTAACCGAGAACCCCTGCGTTTCCAGCCAACCAGACCAAGGCAGGACACATGTATTTTAGTCTCTGTCAGGGCCCTGCCTGCGTAAGAGGCCTTAATTGCCCTGACCAGCCTCACCTGGGGCCTCTGCCCACTGGCCCAGGTGCTCCACTGAAGCTCAGGCCTGGGCCCTCAGTTTCGCTTTGAGCTGCACTGAAGATGTGCCTGTTCGCAGCCCTGTCTCTAGTCCTCACTCCTAGGCACACCTCGGACTTACACTGTAGCCTTGCCTCTGGCTCTGTCCGCGGGATGGACTTTGGACCTAAACTGTAGCCTGTTTCCAGTCCTTTCTCTGGTACTATCCCCTGTTGCTCCTGACCGGCCCCTGGACCCGGTTCAGCACGTCGCCTTGCCTGGGCCTGTCAGGGGATCCTGCTATCAGCGGGGCCCTGCACCCTGGCCAGTGAGGCACTGCCTCTGCTGGGGTCACCCGCGGCTCCCAGGTCCTCCCCATGGAGCAGCCCCGCTCCTGCTGCTCCTGGCATTCTCCAGGAAACTGCAGCAATCTTCGTTTCTGAGTTGAAGGAGCTGTTTTTGCTGTCAGTGTGCAAACAAAAAGAGACGCTGTCTCCAGTGATGGCAGGGATGCTGAATTGGATACCGAAAGCTTTATAAATACCAAGGAAATCCGGGAGACCACTGTGGTGCCCAAGCAAAACTGTCACTGAGGAGCCAGAGTACACTGGAGGTCTCTCAGAAGAAAATCAGAGTCTAGCTGTCAAGTATAGGATTTGCTCTCTCTTGCCAGACATTGGTACTGGTAAAGATTTTTATTACATTTTGCTGTCTTCGGGTGCATAAAGGTTCTAGATGCCCAACTCTTTGGGGCTCCTTTGAAAATCCAGGCCTTTCCCCAGTGTATTTTAACAAAAGTATAATATTTTCCTCTATGTTGTGGGACACTGGAAGTGCCACTGCCTCTCTTCAACTTCCCCGTTCCCGAGAGACATAATATATCTCAATACTTTCACTTCAGTTCACAAGTCCTATTTCTATTTTCTTTTTACTTCTATGTCAAGTTAAATATGTTCCCCGTTTAAAGACACTGATAACACTGACAGAGTGAGCTCTGCTATTCCACCCAACAAAAGCTTTGTCTTGAAACTAACCTTTCCCTCAGCAGACAAAAGTGAAGGGCACTAATAGCAAATGAAAACATGTAGTTCTGTTTATTAGGGCTGTTGGTTTTAATGCCAAGTTCTCAGTACAGGATTAAGTGCATTTTGTATACAGCTGGAATATGTCATAGATACATTTAGGTCTTTGAATTTTAACATTCCCAGGTGATTTTTTTTTTTTTTTTTTTTTTTTGGTATTAGCCTTTAGTGCAGAAAGAAATCTGGACTTCCAGAACTGGTAGATAAACAGACCTCTCATTATTTTCCTCATGGAAAACTTAGGCTTCTTACACTGAAGGTTTGAACTTTGAGCATCTTCAAATAACATATATTTTTTTCACTTACAAAATAAGGAGGCCTAGCTGACACCTCCCTATACCTTTTAAGTTCTCCAGTTAAGAAAAATAAAATACTTTTAATTAGATGAATGCAATATTATTTAAAACAAGATTTCTTTTTAAATTGAATGATTCTGAAGCAGTGGCAGCAAAATAAATGACAAAACTTTGAGATTTTATATACTGTATATACTGTCTTTGGAGACATTTTATCTTTGCTATCACTTCAGATATCTCACTAATATGGTCTTGGATCTTGTGCCTGTTTAAATAAGTGGTGAAGCTTTCTACTGATTTTATTCATGAAGGACTGGGTATACAACATCTTTAAAGCTTTAAAAATTTTCTAGACAAAGAGAGAGCCACCTTCCATGTGCTCTTGAAACAATATATCAATTCCATGCAAAGAAAGACTTCTGCCTGCTGTAAATAACTGATATGGTTTGTAAAATATGCTGGTCATTTATGGTCTGATGTAAATCCTACTGAATCATAAAAATATTCCCATTGATTTCTGGGGGTTCTGGATATAGTCTTTAGGCAAAACTGTTTCTTACAATTTTGTTAAAGTAGCCATTTGGGAATCAAGTTGCTCTGCATGTTAACATCAAGGGTTCTTTTATACTTATTCTGATTAGGTTTGGTTTCAGCTTTGTTTATTAAATAATGTGAATAATGGTTATGTAGGAATTTATTTTGAGTGGTGGCATTAAGAGATAAACTGAAAACTTTTACATGAATACAAACAAAAGAGAACTGAAGAAATGAATTAGATGTTTCCTATATATAAACAATTTCTTTGACCATCCTCCTGCCTGCCACCACTCAAATCCAGCATGTTTTTATCAGCTATGTTTTCATGAAAGATTAATGAATTTGGGAAGTAGAAGAAGATACTTATTAGCATGTGATCATTACATTTTGGGGCTCCATCTGAGATCTCATTTATTCAAAGAAACACCCATCACACTCTATTTCCTTGCCCCAGGATTTTAAAGCAGAAATGGCTTGTTGTGCCCCTTCTCAATGTGTAGCTGGTCAAAAAATGGAGGCCTCTCTGCTGATAAGGACCTTACCAGCGTTACTTATGTCTCTGACACTTCTATGCTGTTTTACTGCACTGGGCTGTATTTGAAGTTAGCCTTGAAGACCACCCAGAAGTACCAGCTGGTGCAGAACTCTGCTACTCACATTCTTAGTAGAAAGGAGCTGCTATCACCATAAAACAAACTGTGCTCAGTGTTTTGCTCTGCCTATCTTTTGCTTGGTGCTACAACAGTGTGCAAGTTGTACTCAAGAAGGCCAGAGAGCCTGGCAACCGATTACTTGAAGCTTTCTCTCCCCTCTACTCCATCATGGCTTGCTTCTCTCAAGTTCTTTGATAAAACCTTTAGGACCAGAGGCAAGCCACATTGAGTAAAAGATCAAACTCTTCCCCTCCGGCAGTTTGTCAGAGCAAGAACTTGGTAGGGCATAGTGCACATTTGTTATGGCAGGTTTTTAATTACATCTTTGATATAGCAGTGATAGGATTCCATATGTGAGTGTAATGCAGCATATGAACTAGTGAATCAGAGTTAAAACAAATTTAGGTCAGATCCTCCCCTGATGTAAATTAACTGTTTCATTGACTTGAATGGAACCCTGTGTATTTCTTGCAGCTGAGCATCTGATCCCTCTTGGGATTTTACGTAAATGTCTAGGCTATAAAAATTATAACAACAATAGGTATTTTACATAAAGGTACGTTCTTCTCTCTCCTAACCCTGTAGCTCATGATGTTACTAAACTGTTGGTGAACTTTTAAGAGAGGCAGACCATGTGCTGACCTGTGTAAAACACATGAAACCTTGAAAATATTAGAAGGTTGCGGACTTTGGAACTGTGAACCTCAGCTGGAACTTCCTGTCGACTGCTTTCCTGCTTAGAAGGCATCAGGTCGAGTTTTGTGCTCTGCAGCATACAGCATGTCTGATCACAACTGACAGACTGCTTTGAAAGCAGGCAGTAAGGATGAATGCTTAATCTGCTGCATAATATAACTGTAAAAAAAGTTTCTAACTAAGGGCAGCTAATAAAAGAAAGCCCACAGAGGAAAGATGAATATATTTATAATATTATGTGCATCATTTCATATTCATAAAAGACAACAAATTTGTGTGTCTCAGTACATTTTGGGAGACTATTCAGTTCAATTGCACTACAGTTAGAGCATCAACCAAAAACACCATAAGTTTCTAAATATGAATCTTTAGTTAGAAAAATTACAAGCTGTTCATATTATGTACTTGTTTATATTCAGTAAGTACCAATTTAGTTTCCTCTAGATAAAATGTCTGTATTAAAGCCATCCTGCTGAAGTCTGCTTACTGCAAACCTTGGAATCATACCACAGCTACATATTCAGATCATGCATCCTAACTGTGCACATAGCTCCATGGGTTTCTGAAGACCTGTCGATGATATTCAGCACTTTAGTGTCTCGCTGCTATTTTTACACTGCAGAATGACTCCAGAGGAGGAGATCTTTCCTTCGAATCCATTAATAGATGCCGTTTGCACTTCTCTTCTCCCCTTTCTCTCTCTACCCCACTTCCTTCCAATTATCTAAAGGTCAAATATTGAGACTGTTTTCTAGTCATGCTGAACAAGACCATGTTCTACTAATTGCCCCCAAGAAGACTATAGGACTGTTGTCAGCGTAAGTTACTAATGAGTGCAGGGGGAAGTGGTAGGAACCAAAGTAAGCGCTCAAACTATTCTTCCCACCACATTTGATAGGTCCCAGACTGGACTGTCTGAGCAGCCTGTTGACCATCCGATGTACATCAAAATAATATCCTCCAAACTATGTGTTCCACAAAGAAGTGCTTGTAAATTAGGTTCTCATGAAAACAACAGACTAATAGGTTATAGGTTCAGCTACTGCCCTAAGTCCTGATCTGAAACAAACTTGCTGCTAGAGGTCTGGGCCTTTCCTTAGCAGATACTTCTGTAAGGGTTGGGGGCTTAACCTCATCACAAAAGGGAGCAAGACCCCCCAGGCTTCACCATGTGGAGCAGAGCAGGGGAGGGACAATGCTGTGCCCTGCTCTGACCTCCTCTTTGGACTTGAAGCCCTGGCTCCTTTTCACAGGCTATTCTGCAGCCAAAAATCCACAGGGGATAAAATGCCTGTAACAACTGACAGCGTTTTCCATCTTTCTTCTCTGGATCTCCAAATGTGGATAGAGTCACTGCCAAAAGTTTTGAAGGAGTATGAAGAGGAGGGAGGGCAATGGGATGGAAGGAGGGATAAGGACAATCTGTGTTTGACTCTCTCCGCTTCCACTACATCATTGAATATGGAAATTAGGGCTGGAATCTGAACATCAACAGTTTTTGACAGACTAGCCTCAGTGTCATATAGAAGGAAAGTGAGCAAAGTACCTCATGTATCAGTCTTTTGCTGGAAATACAAGCGTATAGAAGTGAAGGACACAACTGTGTAACAAGACAGGTAGGTAGAGGAAACAACGGCCACACTATCAAACCCATCCTCTCATTCTTCTTACGTGAGTTCAGGCCATGATTTGAATGCCAGAGAACATACCAAGATTGTAGCCCAAGGAAGAAAATGACAAGGAGTTGACCCAAAAAGGAAATGTTCAACTCTTACAAATGCTTTAGTTCTGTTTATCAAACAGAATCCTCAACATTTCCAAACAGAATATTTTCATTTCATGCTCCCATTTGCTACATCACATGCACAGAGAAAACAAATGAAAATGTCTAGAAGCATCAACAGTTTATTGCACTAGAGAAACAATTCACTCTTCTGGCTCCTATTTACACCAGTGCCCCTTGAGTTTGCATTGATAGCCAGTATCTGAGGCCTCATGACATCAGCATAAGAAATCAGTGATAGGGGTCAGGTGTCTTCTTGAGGTAATGTTATTTATTAAAAAAAAAATCTTGCCTCTCTGAATATATAAGAAATAAACACACCTTCCTTTTCAAGAAATCTTTATGTCTGTAACTCCAATAAGCTCTATGTCCTAGTTGCATCAAACCAGGGAGACAGATAGAGATCAGAAAGAGTAGCACACAGTTCAGAAATTTTCCTGGTATAATGGATTGTATGTGTTTGGGTGGGACAAGGATTTGGGAGAACAGAAATATTATTGCAGGGATTTGTGGTTAATCAAGACTATCATGTGATATGATACACAGGAAATCACCATAGATTTATGGCTGTACTCATGCACCTAATTTTTACTGACCTCTTTGTAAGATTATCTGGCTCTACACAGAAGTCTTTAAATCTTAGGTGCTGATCTTGCAAAAACTTATGCATATGCTTAATTTAGCACTACTGTCAAAAGAACTGAACTCAATAGACTAGTTGCATTCCTAGAGTTAGGCACTTGCCTAATGATTGGTAAGGCTATAATTTCTGTCCAAAAAAGATGATCTTCTACACTCTGTCTCGGACAGTAAAACATGAATGTCTAACAGCAGCCAATTCTCTGTTAGTCTTGTGAAATTTAATGAGAAAATCCACTTTAAGCCATTCTATAGCATTAAGAATTTATCCCAATCCTGCAACAGAATTCTAAGTGACACTTAAAAGAAAGCATGCTCCAGAAAAGTATCAACTCCCTATTATATTTTATAAATATTTAGCATAAATTCTATTGGTACCTATCAATTTTTATAGTTTAATCTCTACTCAATTCTACAGCATTTCCTCTTCCCCTGATCAAAACTAAATTTTCCTCCCTTTTGCTAAGGCATATAGCTTTATTCTCTCACAGAGCAGACTGAGAGACATACCTAATACAACTGTGTAGATCAACCACAGAGTACACTATATAATGACTGATTAAAGCCCTGGTCTCAAATTAGATGGGCAAGTCTCCTGTCTTCATTTGTAGCTCCTCTGATTTCTGTGGGATTTTGCAGGGATGCTGTTCTACACTTCTGCTACATCTTCATCTTATTCCCATGTGGACAGGCCACAATTTTACTCTTTTGTTTTTCAGTGATACAGCCCACACATTAAGGTTCAATGAGCTTTCAAACATATGTAAACAAAAAAGGATAGACACTTTTCTGCTCAAAATTTCATTACAGTTTTTTAAAAAAATGGATGTCTCCAATTGAATAGTTCCTTTAAGAGAAACCAACAAAACAAATATTTTCAAAATAGAGATTTAACTGCACAATACCTATTTCAGAAGAACTATTCTATGTACATATGATTAATGAAGGAAAAGGCCAACAAAAAGTTTTCTTCATCAACTGCTGCTTCTTAGCTACACTGCATTATTTTCCACTGCAGTTTCTCAGATAATTTTGCCCCGCCTGCTTAAAGTATACCCCGATGAATTTGCCCAGTGGATAATTATTACAGACTTCAGAGGATGCTGGGCTGAGCCTTTACTGGGCATATGCTTTGTATTAAGAACATTCTTATTAGTCTGGATAAGCTCCAGAATAGAGAAGAAAATGGCTGGGAAGAAAGCAATGATAACCTTGGGAATCTCCATTTTCTAACAAGCAGGTGAATCTGAACATAAGCAGTTGCTCAAACAACAACAGAGCTGCTCAGTTTTCGGTCTGTAAATTGGGACTGAAGTTGGAAGAGAAGCATATTTCATACAACTATAAGCAAAGAGAAACAATACTGCTGCTGATGCATTTATCAGTTACAGAACTGGTAGCTATGTGGGACCTGAACTCCATGACCAAACTCTCATAAAATTGACACAAAGGAACATCTATTGCCATAAATGAAGACAGTCAGACCAACACACAGCAACTTGTCAAAAAAATTTGGGAATATGTAGAAATAGCCCCAGCCCTGGAACAATCTAATGCATATACCTGTGATGATGGACATGTAAATTGTACTGATTTGTTCTCCTTATGCAGGTGTAAGAACGACAGCTGGCTGCTCCTATTCCTCTGTTCATTTGTTTCTACCTAAATCAGTTGTTCAAAACATCTCTCTATAGGCATTTGTTATCCATTTCCTACAAATGAAAAGCCTGATCCAAACACTACTGAAATCAGTGGCAAATGTCCCACTGAATGGAAGAGGAATTGGATTAAGTCCTTAATGTGTATGAGCAGTTCCATAAGAGGGCAGAAGAGACAGTAAAATACCCTTACACAAAACTTCTCTGAATTTTCTTAAGTTTACAGGTGAAGGAGCACAATTTTTAAAATGTATAAATAATGTACCAAGTAATTTCAAAGTTGATGAGTATATTTTGCATTGAGACTAACTCATAAATAAACTTTCAGCTTTCACAACTTAAAGACAAACAAAGAAATCACTGTAAAAGAAACATTACAAGCCAGATGGGTGGGGAAAAAGGTGCTTTTTAATCAATGGCCCAATGAACAACAGCATGCAGGTGGGGAAGGGATATTAGTTTACATTAAAATACTCTTTTTTTCTCTGTCTTTATTTAATTATGGACTATCAATCCAATATTTGGAAGGTAACAGGAAGATAATGATTATTCATCAGACTATAAAGCCTCTCACAAAGAAATCATGCTGTTAGAGGACATATCTTATTTTACAACTGGTTAATACAAAGAATATGCCCCAAAAGGCTAAGCCTAGCATCCTTTGAAGACTATAATATTTTTCCACTGGTTCCAATAACCATTGGATTGGCTTTTTCATGGAAAAATTCTCTACTGATGTATACCTTGAAATTCCCATTAAATGAATAACATCATTATTATTATCAGTAGTAGTAGTAGTAGTAGTAGTAAAATAATATAATAATAAAATAATAAATAAATAAAAACATATTTGTACAGAATTTGATCCTGTATATGCTAAGGCAGGTATTGAAACACCCTTTCACTTAAAACTGAACAAGCTGTAAGACTGTTGCCAAGTTGAGTAAAGAAAGGTATTGCAGAAGTAATGCTAATTTATTGATTTAAATGCATGTTTACTTATCTACAATGCCATGATGGTATGCAAGCAGACGCGCAGGATAAAAAGGGTCTAATTCATCTGCGGCATAATACAAGTGAACGAGGGGTGTGTAAAAGTTTAAATGACATAAAAAACTGTTACCTGCAAGCAGCAGCCAACACTAGTCATTGCAGAAGTCACAGGGGCTACGAACTGGATTTATATTTGCCTCCAGATTAAAGGTTGTAGACTTTGAAAAGGTCCTTTTGGTCTGTAGGAAGGAAACAGGAGAAGGAGTCAGTCTTCATCTTAAATATTATCTCACACAGGAAACATAGCCTTTACAGAAGAGTTAAGGCACCTCTCATCAAAGCTTAGCTGAAGACATAAAATCAATAAGTAACAAGTCACGCCTGTGCTGGGAACTCCGTGAAAGCGCACCGAGCTCTTGCAGCAAGGCCTGTGCTTTCGTTCTTAAAAGGGCTAAAACTGTTTTGGCCAGTCCCCAGGGACAAGGCTGTGCTGAATGCAGTCCGATGTAGTTTTAACATGCTAAAACGGCAGTTGGTTCCTACAAGCAGATCCCAGATTGCCAAACCTGTCCCTGCTACGTTTCTCCCTCCTCATCCTAAGAGCTGTGCAGCTCCCACCCCCTGAGAGGGGCTTTTGCTCATCTTGCTCGGATTGGGACCCACAAGCCCTTGCTCCTAAGGTCAGAGGAAAAAGAAAAGGCCCTTCCACCTCCTTGCCCTGCCTCACAGCCATGCTGCCAGGCCCACACAAAACACCTGGAGTTCAAAAGGAAAGCATATTTTCACCTCTAAAGAAAGATGCAACTTATACCTTTATAAAAACTCTTTGCTATTATTAATTTTCCAATGCTGTGGATGAAATAACCGGTACCAACAAACAGGTTTTTTTTTCTTGTTGTACGCATGGCTTTGTTGAGCAGAGGTGTGATGTTTTCCTGGGTTTATGCACCCAGCGAAAGTTCGCCTCAAAATAGAGTCTTATCACTTTGCCATCAAGCCTGTTTTCCCCTGTTGGATTAGCCACCAAATATTTACCATGGCATAAGGAGATGTCACCTTATACCACATGCCCTCCAGCCAGACTCAGGCTTTGTACAGTCATACCAGAACAGGTGCTTGGGAAAGGATCAGCTTCTGGAAGTAGAGGTAACTCCCAAGAATAATCTCTGAATTAGTCCAACACTCAGCAAATAGCTAGTGCCTGCATTCTGAAGACCAGCAAACACCATTGTAAAAGAAATTTAATTGCTTGTATTTTGTGAACAATGAACAAATTACTAAAATGCCAAATTTTAGGTAATGTTCCTCCAACACAGATTTCTCAGAGAGTTATTTAATTAGACATGATCTCCAAGTTTCACCCATGGCATTTACAGAGCTTACTCTTCAGCTCTAAGTAGTGTCTTTACATTAAACATTCTGAGTCCAGAAAACATATGGAAAGAGCTCAAAGAATTTATACTCCAATTTGTATTTCCTCCCTAATATATACTGGTCAGGTGAAAAAATCTTAGAGAAGATAATTCACTGGATGAAATACTTCAAAATAAGTTCCCAAGATATGTCTTCAAGAATCATTGGTAAAAGAAGAACAAAACTTGTGGGAGAGGCAATGAAGAAGGTCTGTAGTAACCCAACAGCAAAGCTAAATATAGAAGTCCCGAGCAAAACAATTCAAAATCAGACTTCCCAAGGGGTCATGACCTTTGCCTCTTGTGATTTATCAAAATAATAGGTCTTTAATGGAATTATCATGTAAGACATTAATTTGCCCCACTGGTTCAAAGAAGAAACACAGCATTAAACACAGCAATTACACTGGCAAGCTACAAGCCCGTGTGGTCTGCTCTTCCAAATGGAAGCAGTGATGAATCATTGCATGCTCAGAGCCAGTTTATGCCTTGCTTCAAAATATATTTAAAAAACTACCACAGCTTGTTGTGAGCAAGTTGGTCTGTTCCTAATACCTTAAGAACTCTCTACACAGATTTCATTCGGACACTTTAATGCTGTGATTGTCCTTACGCAAGTTTAAATTTTCTCTAAAAAACTAAAAAGAAATACTACCTATCATTGGGAACCTGTACCATTTTTCTTAGAAAATCTTTGCTGGCCCTTAAAGAGAAAACACTAGCACAGCCACCACAGTAAGCTTCAGATCTTCTTTAGTCGTCCTCAAGTGCATCCTCTGAGGATGGCTTTTGTGGCCATTACCAAATGGCTCATTTATCTGGAATGGAGCCTCTATGCATTTCACACACTCAGCCATAAGCTCTGAAGAGACTCTGTGATTGGAGGCCTATTAAAATGACTGAAAAAACTTAACTTTACAAAAATTAACTAGACCTTAAACTTTCTTTGCATGCTTTAGTAAGCTATAGTGCCCATGCTAAAACTTCTATGAAGATGCAAACAATTTACTGTAGCATGTCCCTGCCATTCCTGTGAGAAACTCTACCTGACCTCTTCAATCCTCTTCTTTCCCAGAACAGTATCTTTAAAGTTTTGCATTTTCTTTGGTCAGAGACTCCAGTCTGAGAGTCATAAGCCTTGCCAGCTTGGTCAGACACGGGCTCCCCAAGCATCTGAGCATACATTATGACATGACATTTTCCTTGCCATTCTTTGATTTCCCCTTCCCAGTCTTTCTTAATTTAACTCTATAAAGCCAAACAGGATACCACTATCCAGGTAAACTGAGGTGCATATGATATTTAGTAAAAAAAGAAAAAAATTTCAGACATTTTCATTTCCATATTAATAAAATTAATTTAAAAGGTAACTACCTCAAAAAGGTCTTTTAAAAGACTGCAGATAAAATGCTGAGACCCTACATAATTTCTGTGTCTGCACACCTTAATTTTTTATTTCGCTATGAAAGGATAAGCCATAAAGAACCAAGAGGGTCCAGAAAAGCAATCCTCCTTCGAAGATGGCGCTGAAAGAGGGATAGCATTTTAGGAATAAGCAGAAGGACTGATCTCCCAGCTAGAAAAGACATGATATTATCTTTTCCACCCTTTAAGGAACAGAGGGAGAAAAAGAAGCTTTCGGTACTCCTGGGAGGTCTGGCAGATTTACATTTCTGGCTTAGATGAGATTTCAACTTCCCAGTAACACACTGATATTGGATAGACTACAACCACACAGAACTATTTTGTTTCCTGCAAAATTAAATGGCATGTAAGAATGGAAAGTAATCATAATGGTGGAAGTAAGTTGTCTAAAACATTCACACCAGATGACCACATTTAAATATACTCCAGCTTGTTTCTTTTCATGTTTGGAGGGAATCTGTACTGCACAAGACTGAAACACAATGCAATTAAACACAAATATATTTTAGCTTTTGAAAACAGATATTCCTTATATTCCTTATATTTCTCCTCATCCTCTACATTGTTTCTCAGTCATTCCTCTGATTCTAAACAAACTGCCTAGTGACTATAAAACCTTTTGACAGTGCACATATATTTCTGTAATAATAAGAAATCTAGCATTCACAGATAGGATACATTGAATCTGGCCTATATGTAAAGAATGAAGAATTGTAGAATTTACTTGTAAAAGTAAATTGAAACATATATTTTTCACAAGACCGGAAGATTTTTGGAAAGAAAATATAAATGATATTTCAGTCTACACAAAATGGGTACATAGGTTTAGTAATCCACACTTGCTTTGCAGAGTTTACCCAAGGAGTTTAAGGTGGCTTCAAATGATAATTACTATAAATATAGCTCTTTGGGTAGGTTTGTAGTCCAATTAAGTATTACTCACTACCTTATGGATTAATAAAACGTAGGATGTGTGAAGAGAGCAGTTTACAGTCACATTAATAGATCAAATTCACATCTAAGTTTTGACTTCCAAACATAGTGAGGCCAGAAAATTTTATTTCCTGATTTGCATCTAGCCAAAATGCTTCCAGTCAGTTGCTATCTTTAAAGTTCTAGTAAGACACCGGAAAACAACCATGATCAAGGGATCTTGTATGATTTCCAGCATTTCAGATAATAATTTCAAATAATTTCAAATAATTTCTTTTCCAGTCATACTCTACAAAGTACTCAAATATTCTTCTGCAACAAAAATAAGCTGTTTAAACATAACAGGCTGCAAGGATAAAGCTAATTTAGTTCTGTCTGTGTTTTCCAAACATCTTCATGGAGATTACACAAGCTGTTGTAGAATACACATATTCTGATTTATTTCGAGTTCTATTATAATTCCTTATTTCTTCAATATATGTCTGAGCTAGTACTATTTGAAATCAATAGAAAGACTTCCATTATGTAAATGGACTTTGTATGCTGGTTTTTACTAGGTCACTGCTTGATGTTATTAATACAAAAGAAGCACACTTGTTTTCTTCAAGTCTTTTACCATACTGTACACTGTAAGGAATAAGTAGTCAGTCACATTAAAAGAGAATGTTTAGCCTCTAGTTAAGGTCTGCACTTAGTAACTAAAGAAATGGTGGCCTTTACAAGCTCCCAATGGCTTTCATTTTTAAGCCCTGAATATCTTCAAATTTGATTTGGCAACATCTCAGAAAAACAAGAGAATCAGTACAATCGCAAAAGTTTGCATTTACTTTCTCTTTTTTTTCCCAAAACAGCTTCCACATTGGTAGTGCTTTTCCTGCTCAGTCCTTGTATCTGCATTAAGAATTACAGAACCAGATAAGACTATTTCATCTGAGTTTATCGTAAGTATTTAATTTATTTTGGTACCTGAGTAGGTTCATGGAGCCTTAATTTAACTCCTGGAGATCATTACTATAAAATATGTACATGAAGGTTAAATGCCTGCGCTGCACAGTACTACTGCCAATGTCATCAAGTTGAATGCTGGGCTTGGGCTTTTTTAATATTTATATAAGCTCTGAATATTTTATGCACAAGTGATTAATTCCATCGGTGAACCTGTGACATATACTCCAGCTGAATGAGAATCTGCTCAAATCAGGGGAAGAGGTTGAACTGGCTGCATTCCCCTTGATACACATTTCTTTAGCTGGAAATGTATGGTGGGGAAGTATTACAAAATATCAGTATATGCCTGCTGTGTTCTCTTCCTTTTCCCCAGGATTTGTCTAGTATTTAAGACCAAACACTGGACTAAATGGACTTTTGGTCTTACTCAATACAATCGATCTTATGTTCACATGGGAGGCTGCACAAGCAGCCAGCACGAGTTAAAATAACTGGGGACACTTTTCACAAGTTTTCCATAATGCAAATCCTGGAAAAAATGGGTCTTGTGGCACTGCCATCTTCCTGCTTCGAGTTGAACAGTGCCTCTGTACCTACACCTCCAGCAGTTCAGCCATGAATAAGGGCAGAAAACTCTTTGTGAACTTTGGTCTCCCTGGTGTTCTGAGCAAACAGCCTATGCCGATTCTCAGCAACACACCCACTCTTTCCTCTCTTCAGCAACAGATGGGGGAAGAGACCACTTTATATTTTATGCTAATAAACAAGCCATTCAGCTTAGAAGAGTGGAGAAACTACAGCACAGACAACATGATTTGGATAAAGCAAGCTCTTGTCAACCTGTCATTTCAGAGTCAGGGTAACTGCTCAAGCATTTCTGATCCCTGGCCTTTAGACAACAGCAACACTTTATTAATTCTCCAGTTCTTTTGCAGCAGCCCATAAAGAAGTTTTTTTTCCTTAGCCAGGTAGCTCTTACTGGACACTCTGTAAAAAAGACATGTAAGTTCAGTAATCATTTTGTCACCTTCACTACATGAACGTGAATGTTAAAATGACAATACCAGGTTAACCTCCACCATCTTTATTGAGATCCACCAATACTTCTTTTCTTGTTGTTGCTATTGAGGTATTATAGTATAGTATACTACGAGGTATTAAAACATAACCTTTGTTAGAAAGCCACAGTATGTCTTAGGAATTTTGTAGTACATTAGTATATTTGTACATTAGTAGTTAATGAGGATGGATATTCCCTTGGCTGGGGTATCAGCCAATGAATTGGAAGACTGCCATTCCCTTCCTTGGAAAAGTCTTTAGACTTTTGAGGCTCTTTGTAAAGTGGAGGTGACATTCCTTTCTTCAGGGTTGCAAGGATGTGTACAACAAAGACTCAGTTATCATTGTAATTTAGGCCATACACATACCTAAGATGAGAGAGAGTTTCTTACTCTTAAGTCTGTGCATATCCAAAACAGAAATTTCCAAGAAACTCCTTCAAATCCTCTTATCAGCCTGAAAAACTATATGCCTCATTTGGGGCCAAAAAGACTTTTCTTGTGTGCATGTGTGAATAAGTCATACAAGCATTTTAAAGCTTACAGGGCTTGGAACATTTGCTAGTTTTCCATAGTTTGAAAGTAGTTTTAATGTTGTTTATGCAGTCACAAAAATGGCTTGGAGTAAAGATTAGCTTTAAATATCAGTCTCCACTAAAAAGTAATTTTTGGCTCAGTTGAATTTATTTTATAGTCTGCTGATGACCCCTGTGGGTGTTAATATGATGAAATATAATAACAGTTCCAGATTTTCCTTCTGATTCTTTCTGATAGCAGGTGGTTGAGAATGTAACTGAAAAAAGACAGCTTATGAACAGCTGCAAACAGTGAATGTCCGGTCCTCTTGTCGGCCCCACAGGGAAGGTGTGCCCACTCCCCATGGCACCTTGGGCACGGATGGGTTCTGCACAGAATGAGCTGAGTGAGCAACAAAACCAGGACTCTTGTGCAATGAAATATTTAAACCTTTCTTTTCTTGGTGTCTGGGCAAGCTCAAATTATCATGACAAGAAGTTAATCTTTCTATCTTTTTAAACTCATCTTAAAATGTAATTTTTTGGATAGTGAACTATACTTCATTACTATAGTCTATATATTATACAGTGAACTTCGTCCCTTTCAGACTAATCGTTAAAAGGCAGTTAGTCACTTCCTATGACCCATTCTCAAGCTAAGCAGTTTCTCTGCTAATACATTGTAGTTTACTACAGGGAGAGTAGAGTATCTCTACTAGATACCAACTATGAACTAATAAACAGTTTTTCTACCAAATATTAGAGACGCTGTTAATGGACATATAGTTTCTGCTGGATGAAGGAATAGTGACTTAGAATTTTTATTTCCAGCTTTGTCACTGAATTCTGGAGTGATCTGAGTCCAGAAAACCTGCAAGTTAAGTTATCGGATTTAACTCTCCTATGAAAAGACTATCATCATATTTACCTGTTGTGGAGTGACCCTGCAAACTCTGCAGGATCAGTTTGAGGGTTGGTTATTTAACTACTGGCTGGAAAACACTTGAAACTCTGCATATATAGTGCTATTTAAGGACAACTGGCTATTGGTTCCAGACACATCAGGTTGGATGCTTCTTTGCCTTTTGTTTTGTCCATGACTACAGTTTTCTCTCTGTCATTCCCCAGCAATGAGGTTTCTTCTGAAGAAGGCAAAGCAATAGTATACTACAATGTCCAGAGATGGTCAATAACCATAGACTGTGCAAATTAAGAGGATTCCCTTTATATTAAAATTATATGAAACAGCCACTTTGCCAGGCAGGTTAAGGAAAACAGAAAAGGCAAAGAAATGAATTTTCTGATAGATGTGGGGGGAAGAGGGGAATTCCTGATATGCTTGAACTTTAGATTTCTTCTTGTCATGCTGGTATATACAAAAGCCACTGTGGTTAACTGGTGTTGTTTTATGGGACTGATTGAATTGTACAAAATCTATGGCTTAGTTTCCACATCTGTAAAGGAGACATTGTGCTTTTTGTTGGACTAAATTCAATAATGCTCACCAAATACGGAATATCATTGTCTGGGAGAGATGCTAATCAGGAACTTCAGTTTACAAGGCTCAGTCCTAGCTCTGCAACCTTGGTAAGTCACATGCAAGAATGATACACAATTGGAAAGTTGTTACTGAATGCAGAAGGGCCAAAATTTTGTTTTGACTCCACATTTTGGGAAAATAGCATCTACTCAGTCAGCTATTGTCACTCTGCAAGGGCTCTGTATTTCTACAATGCCTCTAACTGAGCCTGTATATCTACACTGCTTCTCACAGCAGGACCTCTTACTAATACAATAAGGATTATAGTAACCATATACTGGTTTAAGATCTTTAGAGAGAAATTTCTATATCCATTACTCAGTCCTTATTTTCTTTCACATTGCAAGATTTCTATTCTCTGTTGGAATACTTGACTATTCAACATGGTCAGAAAAAAAAAGAAAAAAAGATCCTGTGTACTTGAATTTTAAAGGCAGCTATCTGTACCTAACAGCTCATTAGCCTAAGAAGTTGAAACAAATCCTGGAATTCTTTGAAGCAGGTACTAGGTTCAGGAGATGTCTGTGTGCTGAGCAAGGAAGTTGCTGACTCCAGAAAAGTTTAATTATTGATAAGAATGACAGTAATATCCTAAAGCCAACTGTTTAAGCATAAACTCTGAATCATGTGAGGTATATGTATTAAGTGAAATAAAAAGAAAATTGCATAAATATTTATGTTAGTTAATTGTGTTTATGTTAAAAAGTTACAGTGTTTGTTTAATGTCTTTGCAAAATCTGTAAACTTGGCTTCTGGATAAAGGCCTTCCCAATACTGTTTAGGGTTACAGCCACGCGCTCCTGTCACTCACTTGTAAATGCACGTTTCTCTCTCAGGTATCTAAGTAAGTTACACTGGATATGCCTCAAATAGCCGCTGAAACATTTCACACACTCATCCTGAGAATACAAACACAAAGGCAGCTTTACTTCGCTGTGGCTCAGAGCAAGTTTTTGGGTGTTGAATCTGAAGGGTCTGTTATTCTGCCTTTATATCTCCCCAAAGGGTTTTTCCATGTAAAAGAAACGGAGACCTTAAAGAGAAGTGTTATTTTCCTCTGATTCACAAACTCTTTCCTTAGGCCCTCAACTCTGGCAAAAAAGTCCAGTTCTAATACTCTTGCTGAAGCAAATTTTAACCTAGAGCTAGAGAGACTTGAGTAAAGTTTTGCCAGTTTGTACCTTCAGAGAGTTTGGCCTTTAGTGACTCTGGCATAGAGGCTAAGCACGTTGAGACACCATTGAAATCTATGCTCTCTCCAACTTGTTCACTGTTAACTTCTGCTAAATTCTTGGATTTAAAGAGAGCTGGCTCAGACACATTCCCTGCAATTGGTACAACAGCAACAAACACAATTTGTTCTCTTCAGGTGTCTGGAAATATCTAGCCCTGAAGAAAGTTTACTCGTATTTTAGAATAAGCACTTCCTTACTAGCTTAGAACTTAAATATGTGCTGTTCTCATGAGATTCAGAACCATATTAGTAAAAATATTTCATAAGATCAGCTCTTCTCGTAAGACACCCTCAGCCAGGACCTTCAACTTGAACTTCTGTTTCTGCACAGTATTCACCATTAAAATATTATAAATCTGTGCTTGGAAGCAGCTAAAGATATTTTCGCATTCTCAGTAATATTATGCTTTGCTATCAGAAACCCCACAGTAGAAACATCTACCTGCAAATTGAAGTGCGAGAACTGGGCCAGTACTAAATAGACTATAGCTTTATAAATAAAAATCAAATAAAATTAATATGGTGAAGAAGTTCATTGCCTACTTAGTCCTACAGCAGAGCAGGTTTCTGCTCAGGACTTGGCCCCAGCAGAGCATTTAAGTGAGCATTTAGTGTTGAGTAGTCAATTCAGTGCTAAGTTAAACACACTCTTAAAAAGTTTTGATAAACTACAGCCTTTCTCTGTGTGCACAAATCTTACTGACATCAAATAAGCTGTGTATGAATAACCACCATCAAGTATGCACTGAAGTCTCACACCTGGGATCAAAGAAAATTTGAATATGCAAACCAAAATACATTATTTATTAAAAGTTCATATTATTTTCTATCTATTTTTTGCAAGAGTTTAAATGAGAGAACATGCTGACATTGTTGAGGCTTGTCCTTAGAATGCAAGATAAATTTCAAATTCATTCTATCAGTTGTTTTTAATAAGAAATGTAAACAAGTGGGTTCATTTTGCAATGTCCTCGAACAGGATCTTCTGTTAATGGTGATAAGGCGTCAGGGATTTACATCGTTGGTAAATCACAAATATTTTCTCACCATGCTGTGCCATCTTGAACCAAACCTATTAGTGATTTTGAAAGCTGGTTTAAATTGGATTTCAGGGTCAGTAACATTCAGTCTTACTTTTACCCATTAGAGAAAAACAAGAAACAATAATATTCAAAGGTTAACATTTACTGGCATTTTGTTTGACTAGATTGTGGTAAGTTTAAATTTACAAAATTATTAATATCAAAACTGGCACAAAGAACCAAAAAGGGGAGGCTGTCTTCCACTTCAGGCCTGGAGCACCAGACACTGAAGTTCAAGCTTTCTGTGCAGTTTTAGAAAGTCATTTAGGATAACAGGTATAAAAGTGCTGTAATACTTGAAGATGCTTTCAGTCTTCAGCTTCCTAGGCACAGACACACACCTAAACAAATTTTTAGAGGTGTTTCAATTCCTCCCATCAGCCTCTAAATACTTCTACAAATCCCTTTGTTTATAGGCTAAAGATTGATCACTGGTGATTTGGCTAAATAAATACTATTTTGTCTCTTGGGAGTGAAGACCTCACAGATGATACTGAGAGGTGCTGTGAAAGGTGGAATATGTCTCCGTCATCTTTCACAAGCAGATGCAAGGTCACCCTGACTATGCTCTGCACTGACTAGAAATCGGGTTGTCCCAGTCGGCGTTTGTTGAACCTCAGGTTCCTTAGTCTTGCCGAGAGACAGAGATTATTATTTCCAAACAAATGCCACAAAATTCAGGTACAGGGCTTTGGGCAGGGCATGGACAGAGCTCGTTTGCTGATCTGCACTGGCCTGCAAAAACTGGGTAAACAAGAAGCCTGGAAGCATGTTAAAAAAACAAACACGAGCAACAGCATACACATGACAACAGTGAAGCCACCAGTAAGTGATGGTGTCTGCAGCAAATACATACAGCACTTTTGAGCAAACTTGGAAATTCCTAACTTGGGTCTAGTTCTTTGAATTAAAGCATCCAGGTCAGCTGTCTCCTCATATATTCAGCTCCTATGGAGAGGTGCTTTTGTTCTAGAAGACTCCCTATCAAGTCTTCTATTGTTTCTGAATAGGTTCTTTTGAGCCCACAGCTTGCATACAGTTATGGTCAAATAAATTACTCATGGTAGGCCTAGTGCTCACTATCACCTATAGGCCAAGTGCCTTCTTAAAGGCCTAGGTAGTTCCAAAAACACATGCTTCCAGCAGTTATTTAAAAACATGGCTGGCCCTAGCACTCTGATCTTTTCCTGGTAAATCATAAATTTAGAGAGGTGACCGTATGCATATACTATAAAGAGACAATGTAAAACCCAGTCTCTAAGGTTCACAATCACTCTTCTCAGCATCACACCTCAGAATGGTTTCTTGGGAAGTCTAAGGTTATGCCTACTTTGTTTGATGCAAGAAATGAAGAGTGCTGATTTCAAACGGCATATTTTGGATGGTTGTCTCTAAAAGGATGCTTAATAAGGCAAATGTTTTTTATCCACTGCCGAAATCACAGTAATGCACACTCACTATCCACATGTTCTCTGTAACTTGAATTATTTACATGCAGTCCTAAAAATGGGTGCTACAGTCTAAGTGAGTCAAATTGTCTTGTTGACACAACTAACTTCAGCTGTTACTATGGTGAAAATGTTACTGTGCTATAATTAATCTGGTCCAAGACTTAAGAATGTCATTAAACTAAGTTGCCATCTCTTTTAAACACTGCATTAATCTATAATAGAGAGCAAAAAGCAAAGCAATATGAAAATCAAATGCAATGATAGCTTCCAAATATGAACAACAGTCTTATGAACACCAATAAGGTAGTATTAGAGTCCAAATGTCAACAAATTTGTTAAGAGAAGAACCTGGCTTTCTGTACCCTGTACAAAATACACTATGGTGCTAGGAGAAAAATATTATTGGCAAAGTTAACTACGGGCCATTGAGAAAGGATACTTGTTCGGGATAAAGATAAAGGCTAACTGCCTTGCATAAAAACAGATTGACTGTCAGAGCCAGTGCATATGAAGCACTTCTGCCAAAACTCTTCATGTAAAGTGCTAGGAGGCTTTCCAAAAATCTTTTCATTTATTTGATGTGAGAAGAATAGGATGCAACAATGATACTTGCAAAATTCCAGGGTTTCGAGGTGTCTTGCACATCAGGACTGAGCTCCTCTTTTGTCTGCAAGAAAGAAGGTATTTGTGATAAAACAATAGCAATTGAAATTCTCTTAAAGATGAATCAATCCCTCACTATACTGGGAAAAAAACAACAGAAATGAGCTCCCTCCTCCTCACTGCTCTGGTTATCATCTTGCATTTATTGTCTTAAGGCAATATTCATCAGAGATCAAATTTTCCTCCTCTTTTTCAAAGGCCTAAAGAAGCAGAAGCATTAGCGGAGTGCTAGAGGCAGTGCACTGGTTTAATCTTCTCTCCCTTCAGTGTATGCATATGCACTGGACAAGTTGCCCTGGCATAAAGGCAGGGGAATCCTCAGCAGAATGACTTGAGGAAAATTAGCTCTGGGGAAAACCTCTGCATGTGTTTAGCAAGTGGAATTAAAGAGGCTTGGTTTTCAGCAATGCTCTGAATTGGCAGCTAGGCCTGAACATTTGAGAGAATTTAACTCCATTTTTGTCATCAAAACATGGAGGCCAGATGTTCAGAACTGTTCAGTGGCATGTGGAGAGCTGAGCTTCCTCCATCTGGCCAGATGCACCACTGCACAGGGAAACAGAAGATTCAGACTGCCCTTTGATGGGAAATATTTACTACTATAGCTACACCTCAAGGGAGCCATCATTATTGCTATTATTATTGAACACACTATTTTTATCAATTGAATTGCTTCCTTAGGTTCCAGAAAAATCACCTTACCCATCTAAATAGTTTACAGAAAATAAAATTTTGACAAGTGATCATGGAGCACAACTGGTTTTGTTTTGATTTTTAAATTCATTCACATAAAACAAAAGTCCTCCAAAGCTAGTAAAAACCATGGAAGTCTAAACTGACTCAGATGACTGTGACATTTAGAGACAGCTAGAGATGAACAGTGCAGGGCTGGGAGGAAGCCTGATTCCCCAGTTTCTTTGTGGACTGTGTTTTTAAGAGCCGAGCTTCCCAAGTGGAGAATTAGGACAGGGATGATGCAGAACTGGCTCTTGCTATACAAAGCCAGCTGGAACTAGACATGGAATAAAAGAATTGGTTTTGGAAGGCATGCACTGAAGATACGCTTCCATCTCAGCAGGACCTGCTACTTCAGGTCCAGCTCCATGCTACCACCATGACACAGCTTCTGACTAGTGTCGAGCAGAGGCAGAGCAGTCAGCCTGCAAATGTTCCCACAGACGTGCTCTGAAACTGCAAACCCTGGGCTACAGCCACAGGGAGAACAGTCAGAACTGATCTGTATTTCTGATAGTAAGTGCTTTAAGGTGCTTGTGTTAATCAGGAGGAGCAAGCCAGCTATTAACTAATTGCATTAAAGAAGCATGAGAAGACCTGAGCTCAAGGATATAAAGAAAACCAAAGAAAAACATTATTTTAAGCAAAGTGGAAAAAGGTGGTGATAAAAGATTTTGCTAATCATAAGCTAAGAAGCCAATTATGGGGAAGAGATGAATCCTGGACAAAAGATCTGATAATTATTGGAATTCAGGGCAAAACACTTGGAAAGAGATACAAGAAGTCCCAGAAACGAACATTTGCCAAATAAAGAAATTCATCCTGTCCAAGAATGGAGTTTATGGAAGCAGCCAGCTCTGATACAGTATCTCCTAAACAGAATTCAAAATACTGTAAGAAAAAAGGTAGAATACATACAGAGTTCACTGAAACTAACCCAAACATGTCAACAACATTGTAACAACCAATTCAAACTAAGGCAATGCCTGGCAGTAGGGAAAAAGATGGAAGAAATTCACTGGATTACATCACTTCAGAAAAGGTTGTCAGCAGCAGTATAGAGGGTGCACTGCATAGGTAGAAAGGAGAACAGCAAAACTGCTGTTTGGGAGTAAAGGACAACATCACAGCAGACAACGCCTGAGGCCTCAACCCAAAGGCACGCAAAACAGTATGTCAGTTTAACTGGATGTTGGAGCTCATAGCCACGCTTCATCAGAACAGAAACACTGCAAGTATAAATAAATTTAAAAAAAGGATATAAAAATAAAGAAGGTGATATACATATTTCTATATAGTATAAGTAAGGATAAGTAAGTAAAACTCAGTGCACACAGTTGTGTACATTCAGTCCTCTCTTTGGGAGACACCATGTCCTCTTAACGACATTTTGGTCATGTTCAGCACCAAAAGTGATACACTTGAAATTATACTATAAATTAAAAAGTTCTAAAATATAGGTGACACTTTAACCAATGGGGCAGGAGGGCAATAGAAATGTGAGACCAGTCCTTCCTCTTGTCTAGGGTTGGTGGAAAATGTTGCCAGAATAATTAACTGCCTAAATAGAGCACTACAAAAATTGGATGCTGAACTGCATATGGTCCTATCAAATTATAAAAACAACACTGAAGCATGGCTTGTTGGCAGCTCACGCTTTGTTTAGCAGGAAAGTGAAAAACAAAATGGTACCATGTATGAAAGTGATGCCAAAATCACTAAGGACTACCAATCCATACATAGTGGTGAAAAAATAAAAACAGTCAGAGTGGTTTGAGATTCTGGGATCTTCCACATCTTTTGCAAATGCTGTTCTACCTCCCTATGGAGAAAATCTAGTTAAAAACAGCAGCATTAACCTAAGGTTTGCTCACATAAATCTATTAGTCCCGAAGACCAAATATGAAGGAGGAAAATATATTTTACATAGATCCCAGAAAAGAAAAGATTAAAAGGGGCACCAAGGGTGGCATTTTGCCTAGCTGGCTTCAGGCAGGAAGCAAACTCAGCTGGTTGAGCTAACAGGGCATGAGGACAGGAAACAATCAGATCAACAGGACTTGCAGCCTGGTAGTGATGATGTTCCAGATTAGAATTTCTTGTCTGGAGAATTGCTCAGGGCATCTCAAAGATTAAATGAATACTCTTAGTGAGTTATAAGTATTTTCAATTTTATGTTGTATTATTATCAGAATTTATATTTCACCTTGAGTGTGGTACTGGATGCAATGCCATTAAAGGCTGGGTTTTCCATGCAGAAAATCCAGGCAGGCTACACAGTCAACTGGAACAAGACACAGAATAAAGTAGATTTCTTGAAAATATATTCAAGACCATCTAACCACCAGACCCAACAGACCCCACAAAGTATAGTTAGGATAAGAGGAAAGATAACGGCAAAGGCAACTCCAATAGTGGTAGGAGCTATGGACCTCCACAACAGGGCATAAAAAGGCCTGCCTAGAATACACTCTTCCACAGCAACCACTAGTATAGTCTTGAAGAAAGACAGAAGTTGAGACCAATCTTTCCTCTGGTATAAAGCCTCTAGCAATCAAAGGGTGAGAGGCTTCCAGAGGTGAAGTTTGCATCCATATTACCTTAATAGCCACTGACAACTACCCTCTTTGAACTTGTGTAGTTTCTTTTTGATACTCTTATTCATCTGCAAAACACCTGACGGCTAAAAATTTCATAGTCTAATTATTCACTTCATGAAAAAAAATTATGTTCTTTTTGTTTTAAATCTACTGCTTGACAATTTCACAGGAAAGCCTATAGGTTTTATTTTGGGAAAAACAGTGAATAAACGTTTCTAATTCTCCTTCTTCATAGTATTTATTAAATATTACCTTATATTTTATATGGATCTCTGTCATATTCTATATCTCCCCATCAGTCATCTGTCTTTCAAGAAATAAACCTATTCTGTTTAGCTCCCTAGATGCTCCCTAGTTTCATATCTTTGATTATCATTGCTGCACTATTCCACACCTTTTCTGGATCTACTAAATATTTTTGAGCTGGGATGACCCAACTTGCATGCACTGTTTAAGAAGTTACCATACCACAACGGCAAAATGTTCTCTGTTTTGTCATCAGTTCCTTACTTGGTATTGCAGTTGTCTTTTTGATTACAGCTGAGCACTGAGCTGATGCTTCCAAAGTATTCAGTTACATTTAAGAATGTTAAGAACTGGCCAGAAAGACCCCTAGATAGGTATGAATAACTGTTCTTTTCCTCTTTCTTTTTTCTCTGGTGTGCACAGCAAACGCCTGATGTTTTTGGTTCCTTTGTTACGGGACAAGAGATCATCTGTTTCATTTCTGTGTAGCCTGCAGGACACACTGACCTATGGCCTGCGGGTTTTGCATTTACATTTCCACGAAGTATAACAGGAAGTGAATAAAGGGTCATGAGGCAGAACATTAAAATATTTAGATGCATGTAACTAGCATCTGACTTATCCAAGGTGAAAGATCCATATATCAAATAAAATTGACTTCCACTTGTAATGTAATGTAAGAGTCTATAAGCCCCTAGAAGATAAGGGGAGTTTTGCCACTAATTTCAGCATTTCAGTTAGGAAAGAACATTTTACAGATGGTCTCACACACCCTCAAGTACGAGGCCATTGGGTAATAATAGAGGTCTGCTACCTCTCTATAGCAAATCATCTTATCCTCTTTCTTTCTCTCTGTTCATGTTGCAAGCCAAAGCTTTTAATAGTATTTGTAAGTTAAAAAGGTAATTGTCTTTGCTATTTCAGTGCCCCAGCTCTCAAAATTACTCCTATACAATATATTATGTTAAAGTGGGTATGGATTGTTCATTGTTTGCTTATAATAAAAAGAATTAGGTGTTTTCATTTTTCAAACTAGCAAATTATAGAATTGAAACAAAAATCTATTTTAAAGTAATGTTATTAAGGCTGCAAAAATGAACCTTTCCATAGCCAGAAAGTTTTGAAAATGTAGAGGTACTATGTTACAGATTATTATTTTTCCATTTGCTACTCTAAACTTTCCAGAGCAGAATTAGGAAAAGCAGTAAAGCAAAAATGGAAGAAAAGAATATCCTGGACATTACTGCTGTTATTGGTCTCAGTGGCTTAAAGAACACAGAGGGGGAAACAAAAATTCTGAACACTGAAAATTCTGAAGACTTACAAGATTCAGTTTTTCACAAAAATTTCAGTTTTTTACAAAACAACCCCTCAAAAGCTCAATTCAATTTCAACTTTAACAGAAAGAGCTCTGAAATTTAAAAGTGTTATACCAAATTATTTTTTACTTTTTTGGGGAGCAGTTTTATGACTGAGGCTGCTAGATGAGAGCTTGTTGTTGCTTCCCTTACTCTGAAAAAAATAGGTGCAATGTAGGTAGTGCAACACAAACTAGATGAAAAAATAAACAGTCACCTTTCACCCCAAAGAAATTATTCCTAATCCACCCTGAGCTACAGAATTCCTATGTGATGCTGGGTAAGTCACTTACACCACAGTTTTCCCAGAGGACCTTTTGTGTATGGTCTTGCAAGAACACAGGGTTTGACTCAAGGCAACAGCTATTGGAATTTACTTTTCTCAAACTGAATGTTTTTCTTCCTTCATAATTGCTTTTTTAATTTTTCAAAGATCTGTAATTTCCTTCCACTGTTCATAGCCCTTTTATTCCAGTCAGAGAGAACAGTCATTGTTGGATTAATGTCTTTACCTGCATTTGAAGCCCAGATTTCTCCAATCTGATAGATATAAAATTTGTGGTTGAGTATACATGTTTAAATAGATTCATACATACTTATTTAGTAGGCTAATCCCTTCTTGACCAAAAATCTTTTTAGGCTTCTATTTCAAACAAACAAAGAAGAAGTAAAGCTGTCATATTAATTCAGTTCCCTGATCGATCCCTCAGGGAAAGGGCCAGCATTACTTTTATTTTAACAGCTCATAAGATGTGTTTAATTTGGTTCTGTAGTTATTTGTTCAGTATGCAGTGCAAATTTTTCTGGCTACAGACATGGGATATGGTAAACCTTTGCCTGGATCAATGTCCAACCTCTTTTAAGTTGTGGAGAAAGTTACTCTCTCATAAAGTTCAGACCTGCCAGACTCAATAACTCTACAAAAATGTTCAGATGAAAATTGCTTCAAGCAATCCTAGTAGAAAGCCAGCACCTCACCCCTAGTTTAAAGTTATGATCCTTATCATAATTAATTCAATAAAGAAGTAATGTACTTCAACCTAGGCATAGAGAATAATTTTCTATCCTGACTGGTATAAACTTTCAGCTAGGGACATTTAAACTCTGGACCTGATCTCTTAGTGCAAATAATAAATTACAGACTTAGAGCCAGCAGATTATAGCTGAAGTTGAACCATCATAAATATGTTGCTAAGTCTAAGTGAAATTGTAGACTGAATAGCAGTGATAAAAAGTATAATATTATTTATAAATATAACAAAAATGTTTTTCTACTGACAGCTTAAACACTAATAATACTTTCTGAGCTGTGAACGCGTTGAAGAGCAGGAATTTATACGCGACCCTTATAAAGCTGACATGCCTTGCATCTTAAATTCAAAATCAGTTTCTCTCTGTTGCTGAAATAAAGCACTAATCCACTGTCCAAAAACCCAGCCATTCTGCAGAAGGAGATGTTTATTTGAAAGACCAAAACTCAAATAATTTCAGTATTGCATTTCCGATTTTTCTTACTTTTCTTCCCACATTAACATTTCTGCTGCACAGTCATACCTTTTCCTTGCAAATGTGGAGCCGATGCTGCTGCAGAGACCTGAGTGCCTATCCTGAAATACACTCAACTCACTGAAGAGTAACTGGCCTTTTGTCTGTTTACCCATGTGAAGATTTCCATAGTTTATTCTGAAGAGAAATATGCACTGACAGTACTGGGCCTGGAAAGAAACAGCGTAGGTGTAGAGCTAAGTAAGCATACCACAAACATTCCTGATAATGCATTCATTGTTATTTTTGCAATGTTCATTTAGCAGAAAGAAAGAAAGATGATTTCAAGGGAAAAAACAGGCCCAATGTGTGAATGCAATAATGTAAAAGTTGTATTTGGACACTTACCTAAGTGTTCTTTCCCTCATCTGCTGGAATATGTTAAAGCAAACAGCCATTTTTTTAACAGCAAACATATGACGGTAAAGCTAAGTGTGTACTTCTTTAAATTTTAGCTTTTATTTTATCGGCTCATCTCGCATTCCACCTCATTGCATTCAGTCCTTTCTGTGCGGCAGTGTGACATAACTTGCTGCAGTGTTAACAGTTCCAAAACATGTAAATTGCTTTTCCAAGACATTTTATCCAAAACAAATATCCTCTTCTAACTAGTTCAGTGTGACTATTCATTGATAATCCTTATGAACATACTTAAAATATACATACTAAATGTATCACGTATAAGAAATATATTTTTAATCCTAATATGCATGGATTTGTATTCTGTGTCTACTATCTGTCCTTATTGTTACTTATATCTATTTACATTTTATTCTCTCAATTCTTAATATTTAGAGGTTAAATATGTCTCTAACCTTAAAATAATGCAAAGTACAGAACTATTAGGAAATATCTGTGCCGTAATATTCCAACAATATCCAAGCACCAATGTATTATAAATGACAACTGTATATAAATTATGCTAGAGAATATGCATAGCACTCTGACCTGCAAATGCTCATCCATGTGAAAAGTTCCAATGACAAAGAGGATTCCCTGGTTTTGTAGAAGTTATTGAAGGGAGGGAGAGTTTGCAGGGTTAACTCATATAAAATTCTCTTAATCATATCACAATGTTATGTTATCCTAACAAAAAAGCAGAACAAAACCCTTTAAAAGAGGTTTTGAGTAGAATTCAAATTAAATGATATTTCACATATATTTTCTAACTGTAAATTGTTGCTATGGATCTGTCAGGATAAAATAAAATTATATTATTAAACTTATCGAGCTACAGTCCTCACTTCAATTCTGTTTTGCTAATAATCATTCATGTACTGTAGGTTAGCGTTATACAACTGAGTAGCCTCTACATTGTACGAGTAGTTCATCTTATACGAATTACAACTCACAGGCTTACTTGTGTACAAGATTCGGCTCAGATAATGTCAGTAGATGTTACTCTTCAGAAATATAGTTATTCTTTTATTATTTTGAAAGTAACAGCGGATGGTATTTCAGGTTCTTTTACGCTGAATTACCTCCACTTAGAAGTGCCTTAAATAAATTTAAGCTTGCACATATATACATGCAGTCGTATTATCTAAAAATTAACCAACAATTAAAAACCTAAAAGAAGTTCAAATGTGTGATCAGTTATTTACAGTATACACAAAACAAGATGTACAGGAACTAAGTCCACAGACTAGAGATTGGTTACTGTTACAACAAATGCATTTTAGCCAGAATGTTTGACCAACACTTGCAACCCTGCACCCCCACCCCCTTTGAGTCCCCCTTGGATTGATTAAATTGGCTCAAGATGACACCAATAATTGGCTCAAGATGCCGCTTCGACAGACCCAATGATCCATATCTTTGCATTCCCTAAAATCAGTCCTTTCAGCTCTGTGTTAGATTTAGGATGGTTTACATTGGCTCTGTCACAAACATTTTAATAAAGTCCCAGAGAAACCTCAAACTGGTGACATCATTGGATGGTGTTAAAAAAAAAGTTCCACTTCGCTGGTTAGTTGTTAGCCTTTATAATCTGATCAGAATCTTTTTTTTCCACTATATTTTGTCATTCCTTTATAACTCTCTACAATTAGGACCATAATATTGAAAAAGAGAAAAAAATTAATACTAGTTAATAAGGAGCAAACAGTTATATATTTTGACTTCAAGTAGTAAAATGAAAAAAAAAATGCAAACATTTACTGTATCCTAAGGGTAGGAGGTCTTCAACTGCTGGGTGTGTTATTTTTGAAGTATCAGATAAATTAATTGCAATGAAAGTATTGGCAGTTCTCATGAGACTATTGTATAAACAAAGAGCAAAATAATGTTATCAGACTCATTGGAAAGGCTAATACTCATTAAACCACTTTTAGCAAGTAACTTGCAAACTCCAGTATGTCCCATGTGTGTATCCATCTGGGTTCAGATAATATACCCAGGGCCTGATTCTCTGGTAGCTGATGTACGTATAAAGAAAAAGGCGTTCCACTGACTTCAGAGGAGCAACGCTAGTGAAAGATCTGGGTCTGTGCAGAATCATTCCTATGCCATTTGTCTGTTTTTTCCTCAATGCATGGCTTTTTAAAAATCAGCATTTTCAATGGTTAATTCTCAACCACCCCAAGAACAGAGTCGCTAAGGAGCTCCGAGACGCAGGCACTCCTGTTATCTGATATCTAAGCTCCCTGAGCTTTCCAGTTTTTTGAGTTTAAACAGATGACAGTCCCTGTGTCATCAGATGTTATTACTTAATTACTTCTAGCAGTGGACTTTTATATAAAAAAGGTTACTCTGAGTATTTTTTTCCACAACACACTGGAAAATCTGACATGCTTTTCCTTTTCAAACTTAAAGGCTGATTTCACGTCCTGACTTTCCATAGTATTGTTCTTGAAAATGTGAAAATTCCACGTAACTGAGAGCTAAAGTGTACACCCAGTTTAAACCAGAGGAACAGCCTGCCTTACCAGGTGCCAGGATTTCCTGTGATAACTAATTCTTATTTATATTACAGTAGCATCCTGACACTCAACCGCAGCCTGAGAGCCACTGATGCTGTACTGACACGGGGTAGATGCTCCAAGCCCTCATCCCAGCCCTCGATAACTGGAAATCAAAACAGAGTAGGTCAGCGGAAGAGGGAGCAAAGAGATAGGAAATGACTTATTTAAGGTCAGTAGCAGAGCCAGCACTAGAACCTCGTTCTTCTGCTCCGTATGGCAGCACACGATCAGCAAGATTTCCTGCCTCGCAAGCCAGTACTCTAGCCGCAGGAGAGCAGGTAGCTCCCCACGCTGTTGGGTAGTCAGGCCCCGCCACCTTTTCACTCCAAGCTGAGGACGCTCAGCTCTTCACAGGTAAGGAGTCTAAATGGATTCAATTTATTCTAAATGTATACAGGCACCAGGGTAAGCAAAATACGGCCAGGATGCTTTTTTCTACACTTAAAAGTCACCATGCAGCTACAGGCAACGTTGGTCTCTTTCATGCCCAAGGTAGCTGCAGAGTAGGAGGCAGCTTGTTTTCCCCTCTTTCTTTATAAAACAAACAGTGGGGTCCAGATGCTTGGCTAGTACGACTCTGCGTTGCCACATTATCATCCTCAATTTACACTTCTCACCAAAGAAAAGGGAGGCCTTTTGATTCCTACAGCCAATTTCAGCTTCCCTTAAAAATCAAATACAAATAAAAGGGCTTAGCTATCCAAACAGAGAAATATTTATTTTTAACACCTGACTTAAAAGCATGATAGCAGTCTTTAATGACCTAAAAAAATAAACAGGCTTTCAAAACTGAATCAACTTTCTCAACAGATATAACGCTTACAACAAGTATTAAAAGCATAATGACACAGTTGCACAAATATAAAGTAAATATAGATAAAAATACCATTTTCCTCATCCTGTTCCTTTTCCAACATTCTTTAGACAAAAACTCTTCTTTAAGAAAACTAATTCTTGTAAATGTCAAAGCTTTAGGGTTCTTTTTTTTTAAGAAAAAACACACCAGGATAACTGCAAGCATATTTCCAAAATAAAATAAAAAAGGTGATTTTCCAGGTTTCAATATGTAACAGCTTTTTAAATTATCCAATACGCTGTCTTGATTCCGTACAAATGTTCCCTTCCTTCAAAGAGACAAAAAAGCATGTACTGCCAGATCTGATTGTATGTAGAGAGTGGATCTGATCCCCTTGTCACTAAGGTTACTAATCAAATTTCCATCCAATATGCTCATGCAGGATTTCCTGATCAAACACTTAAATCTGCCCCCTCTGCACCCCCATTAGCTAACATGTTTTATATGTAGTGGGGTCATCAAAAGTGTAATTCCCTTAAAGAAACCTAATCCTGCCCTCTTGTCAACTAGCAGATAGCTAATAATGCTTTCTATCCTACATTTTTTGAACATCAATAGCATACCAGAAATTAAGGTCTTATTTTAATCTCACAACAGATGTTCAAAACAAAGGTATCCCATATGTACATTACATATATTTAAAAACAGTCAGGTGAAGAAATATGGAAGTTTCATATGAGATTAACTTTTTTTCTTTCCAGGAAAATATAAAGTAGAATTTGTTTCTGTTTGGGCTGGTGTAACTTTGCTGCAGAATCTAAAAGAAGTAAGGTTACCCGGACCACACCGTAATTGCCCTGTTGAGACAGCGGGAGGTTTGGGGAGAACCTGCGGCAGGTACCCCAAAGAGATGTGCTCGGCAAAGCTGCTGCGGCGACAGCTCGCTCTCAGCGCTGGCTCGCGACGCGTCTGCATGCTCTCACCTGCCTCCCTTCTCTACTTGAGCTTCTACAACTTCTCTGCTTTGAATACTTACAACACGTTGTGTCACTGCTTTTTTCTTACTTCATGGGAGTAAGTCATACAAGTATTTAGGGAACGAAGAAAACTATCAGATCTATCTAAATGCAAACAAAATTCAGTACTGTTACCTAACTAAACTGGCTTTTGTTCTCAAAACCACCTTTCATCTTTTATTAAAAAAAAACAACTTGAAGATGTGGTTCACGTTTTCTTTGTTAATGGTTTTCTTTATTAACAGGTTGAATATAGATTTTCACTACAGAAGCATAACTTCCCCAATGATGCATTCTGCGGTCTGTGTATCCCCCCCCCTTTTTTTTTTCCGAGCAATGGTCACAATCAGAGTAGCAGAAGTGGGTCAGGAAATTTAACCTGACTGGTCGAACCCTGGGCTGAATCTGCAAGGTCTGCAAGGCCCAGGTTTGTCAGAACTCGGTGGATTATATGCATCTGAATGGCAAAACAGATTTAAAATACTGTCTATTTCAGCTTAACATTTGCCCTAGACACTGCTGAATTTCAATTAATAGGAACTCTATTGACTCAGCTTTAGCAGTCAGCAACTTTGCTATCTAAAAGAAATTCTTGATTGCATATGCTGTAGCTCTTTTTTTTTTCTGTGATAGATGGTCATTAAACAAATTTTTTAATATATAAAAAGAACAAGTGTAATCCTTGTGTTTTCAGTTCTGGTTAGTGGTATTTTATGAAATCAATATATAATGTTGACAGCTCTGAATACTACCTTGTATGGAATTCTGTGGGAGCTTTTAAAAACATTTTAATGATAACTGAGTCATTTCAACTACTCTAATCGCTAAGAAAATGAATTTTAAGCATATCATTTTGAAAAATATTTGTTGAATTTCAGGTTTTTATTGATTTTAAAATGACTTCTTGAATAGAGGCAAAGTGAAAACGTATAAAAGGATGGCTTAATTTACATCACATTTTTTCTTCTACAATAGGTTTAATGGAAAACAAATGGATGATTTACGCTTTAACTAGAATAAAATTTAATATAATAGTGTATGGAAGCAAATTTGAATACAAAAGCAGTTGCAGACAGCCTGGGAATACCAGGTATATGAGCTTTTTGAAATAAACAATTCACTATGCTAAAAATTAATTTTCTTTTTGCCAATGAAGTTTTTCAGGTTTTCTCTAACATTGTAAAGCACGCACATTTTTAAACACAGCAACGATAATCACACCTTTGTGGGTGGTGTTTAAAGACATTTAAACGAACTGCTCAGATTTTAATTCTAACAAAATTAAGAAATGATTCAGGAAAATTGACTCCTTGAAACAAATTACATCACAAGAAAATAATGTGGACACTCTAAGTTCTTAATTGTTTGTGTACAAAAGACCATTTCTGTTTACTTGTAAACCTGTAATTTTCAACTAATATCTTAGCCTGAAGTCTTCATTTTGTTATGAATAATGTTATCATTTTTTACCTAGTATGATCTTAAGCTTCTTTTTTACATTCAGCATTTTTAATATGCTTAGAAGTTTACCAAATTATCCCAGTCACTGAAAAGAAAAGAACAGAGTAGGTTTCCAAATAGTAATACGAGTCTTAACGAGAGATTTCAAATGAAAACAGCGATGAGTTATGCAAACGCAGCTGATATTGCATCATACTCCCAAATCTTCTCTAAATTAGCTCGATGTCAGGGGGCTATACTGAGAGAATAGGTTTCTGGGTGAGCGTGTCAGATTAAAAAAAGTTTAAATAATATCAGATTACTGCAAGATCTAAGAGATCTTTAGATTTTATTCCAATGAGCAAAGTTTTTAAGTTCCTTTTTTGGTTGTTTGGGGGGGAGGCTGTTTCATTTTAAAGCTATAGTTCCATTTAATATATTATTTTAAACAACTACTTTCCTGTGTTTTACAATTCAAACCATTTCATGATTTTAGAGCCACCATGAACT
Organism: Apteryx mantelli; assembly: GCF_036417845.1. NCBI lineage: Eukaryota > Metazoa > Chordata > Aves > Apterygiformes > Apterygidae > Apteryx > Apteryx mantelli. Next base: position 24,700,274 of record NC_089986.1, on the reverse strand, counting down.
AAACAAGTGATCTTGTCCAGGTGACAGATATTTTGAGTTCTCACAGAAAGACTGTGCCTTTGCTATGAGCAGTGTTCGAACAATGTCGGCACTGATTCTGCCTCCTGGGGAGGGAGGGAGGTAGAAGGATCCCAGGGAAACCTTATAGGTTGCAAACTGTATCTGTGGCAGAAAGCAACACCACAGATCTCTGGTATGTATGACAGAACGAAATACAACTGCTTGGGGGTTCTTTGTCATGCACTGTTGTCTAACATGAAAAAGGGATGCCTTCAGACGAGGTGCAAATTTTGGAATAAGAATACACAGGAGAAGTTATCATTGGCCTAAAGAAGCCCCATAATATTTCTTCAGTTGCCAAAATAACAGGCTATAAAAAATAGTCAAAATCATGAAGTCTTAGCAAGTTATAACGCACTTCCAGAACACAGTCCAAAATACTGCAAAAAGAAAATTCTTATCTGAGGTTTAGGGTTGCTAGTTACCGTGTGCTATGCATGCTTACAGTACTGTGGGTGGCTGAATTAAGTACCAGGCATACGGATAGGATGTAACTGATATATAATTGGAGAGCGTCAAATTAATATCAGAAATTTTGAATGTATATATGCATGTTTGGTTTTCATCTATATGATTATATAGATAAGTTTTATACCAGAATAATGAATTTTAGTTTATACCTACAGCCATTTATAGTTATTATGTAATAACAAAGACTCATTGGTGAAATATATAATATAAATGTAAATAACAATTCTTTTTAATGCTCTTTGTGATAGCTGGCGACATGGTTATGCCTAACTAAGCCGATATTGTCAACGGGAGAAAATGCAGGATTCAAATGTCTAGCTAAGCTTTACAACCATTCTTCTGGTTAGATCTGCTTATGGGTTAATCTATCAGTTTCAATGTAATCATCTCTTCTACATGAACAGACTCATCTTCACTGCTTCTGCATATTAGCTTAGTTTTAGGGACATGCAACTGAGCCACACAAATTAAGTGACTGCTCAAGTTAGACTAAAGTCATTACTAACACAAGCTGAAGCTCAGTCTTTCCAACTCCAGTCAAAGTCTTTCCCTGAAATATCATTCTTCCTCTTCTACCTTTGGTTTCCTTGCCATTAAATGCTGAAGACATCTCCCTCTTCTCCTTGGGGGGGTTTGTCCCGAGCTGCTCCCTGGAACAAACCAGGATTCACTCTCGGTGGGATTTTAATAATGGGAAGCTCTCTAGTCTTCCAGAGCCAGAAGTTTAGACAGGAAGGCAGGAAGGAACATTTATCAACGCAAATCAGATTTGTAGAAAGATTACAGAGAAGCATACCATTTTCCAAGCCTTTCCTCAGTTGTCCAACTTGATCTTAAAAAAATAAAAAAATCTATGAAACTCAAAGTATTTCATGTACCTGTTATTTACAGAGGATGAAACTCCATCCTTTTAAAGACTGAGGAACAAGCATTTATACAGAATGCAGTCTGGTAAGATGAAGCTCAATCCAACTGTCAGGTTGCCTAAAAATGTAACTCAGAAGCTTCTGCTGAAGCCTAAACTAAAATCACAGTTGCAGTCTCTGTCCTCTTTGCTTGTGTGTTAGAGTTGCTGTGTTTATTAATTAAGGGAGCTTTCCACATCCAGATATGCATACTATCTATCTCAGGAAAAAAAGCATCTACTGGCAGAGAACGCAGCACAGAAGTGGTGGGAAGACCAGTCCATGGCCTTAAGCATTATGGGAACTGTTACCAACTATCTTTTAAACAGAGGCAGCGACTACGAAAGAAAGGTAGGCACTTGCTTAAGTAATATTTGGGTCTTTGAAAAATCTTGCTCTCTTTTCCCCCACACCTCTCTCACACACATTGCATTTCAGATAAACTTTGGCCTGTGATTACTTAGATTCTAGTTATCGGCAGCATGTCCTGTAGCTGTTAGAGAGACACTGAAACTGTACTTAGTCAGACACATTACATGGGTATTTTGGTTTGTTTAATCTAGAGAGGGAGTGTATGAACACTGTGATACAGTTACACCAAGAGAAAAGCAAATAGAAAAATAACTTTCAGAATACTCTCAAAGAAGAATATGACCTTGTACCCGTATCCGTGAATGAAAGGTGCTCAGAACCAGCATTTCGCAGAGAAGTCAAACGGAAGGCCGGAGTCTGTGATTTGCCCAAGGTCACCCTGCAGCCAGCGACAGAAACGGGAACAGGCCAAGGTCTCTCAATTCCCATAAACATGCATTTATTTTAATACAAGCTGCGATACTGACATGCAGTGACATGTCTCCCAGGCAATATTTCGTATATTTATGCCTTAGACTAGCCTTACTGATACCTACAGGTATAGTACGCCAAAGGAAGGTAGGTTAGCTCTTATAATTATTCTTAAAAGTTAAAAAGCAAAGTGATCAGTCCCAGCTTTGTCCCTTAATATAGAGAGCTAGAATAGTTTAAGAGCTATCTTCTTGACTAAAGCTCAATGAAAGCTTGACTTCCTTTGGCCAAGTGATTAGCCGTAGCAGGGCTGTCAACTCATTTTTCCTTTAAACTCCCAGGTTTAGGAGTCAGTCTCTTGTCTGAGAAGAATTGCAGCTTTCATTTTTTTAAGGAAGTTTCTAACCTGCACAGTGGCAAAGAAAAGCTTAAAATACGAACCCTAGGAAGTAAAAGGCAAGTTTAAGGAAAATAATATACTATTTATTTAATATTTTTACTCTTTCTAATCCAATGTTAAGATTTCTTGGGTCCTAAAGAAATCAGCAGCATATCCTCTTCCAGCCCCAAAGTTAAATATTTCTTGTTTGCTGATTATGTTTTAAAAGCTGAAGGCTTCATACCAAACTTCATAAATGTTTGGTTTAGATAGGAATGTTTTGGTTTTGGAGAGGGAGGCTTTGGTACTCTGTGTTAATTGTTTAAAAACAGATACACTGTAGAGTCAATAGAGGAAAAAAGTAAAGAGATTCTCTAAAGAAAATTTTATTTATTTTCTAATCATTTTGTCCACTATAAAAGAGAAGACGTATAATATCTTGTTCTTTTCCTGCTTTGCTATATCTTGATCACAAATAGCTGTCTGGATAATAAATTTCTTCTTACAAAATTTACTACAAAATGCTTTAAGAAGTCTCCTATTTTATTTCTAATGAAACAGCCAATTTCTGCTTGTGTTTATGGAGTAACACTTTAAATATATTTATATAGACATTTTCCTCAAAATTTTTAAGAAGGAACCAAAATTTCCAAAAGACAAACACAGAAGAATAAAAAGAGAAACCTAATCCTGGAATCTCAAATCAAAGAATAACTAAAATTTTACATAGTGACACTTTGGCTTCAGGGAAATAATCATTTATATTTTGTCAGTTACTGCATTTTCCCCACATTTATTTTTTAATGGTTGAAATTAAATTAGTCAAATTAAACATCATGTTACTCCATAAGCAACAGGGTAGAAATCAGTCTAGCTTCAGTTACAAAATATACAACAAAATCCACTTGTTCTGCTTGATGTCATAAATATGGCCACAGGGTACTTTTAACTGGCTATGTGTTAAAAAGAAATACAATGGCAGAAATACTGTAAAATAATAGTCTTGAAAAACAATAATGTTCATGTTCCCTCTGAATGGGAATTTTGTCAGAGTAAAAACTGCAAACTTAGGCCCTTGGTACAGGTTTTAATGTCCTGCATCATATGAACATGCAGAGGAAACTGTATGAAAACTCTGATCCAAACTATCAATTTAGAGAAACCCAAAACTGCAATTAAAGGGGTAAAAAGGTAGACAGCGCCAGGTCTAGGCTTTTTTTTTTTTTGTAGAGCTCTGTTCCCATTTTACTGCCACTTTAACATCTAGGCTACAACAGCTATGGCAGAAATTTCTTATCACTAATCCCTTCCCCACTCCAGCCCAGTACTTCGACAGAAGCGCAGCTCTTTCTGACAGAGAACCCTGATAAAGACCTAATACAAACACTTCTCCTCAAAATACATCTGCCACAGGTATGCCCATATGGCAGCAAACACCGAGAATGAGACCTCAGACAGGGTTGATGTTAATTCAGGCCACATCTATAAAAGACATTTGCAGTGCGCATCAATTGTTTCAGAAGCATTTTAATGTACAGTGACCTTAGAGCTGCGTGATAAAGAGCGTGCTTCTCATAAAATGTTTAAAGAGTATTGTTTTCATCACAACATTTTTGTCATTGCCACACTTCAGTGTAGACAATGTAGCAGAAGTATCTGGACAGCTGGGCATAAGCAGACCTTGAAGTCTGATCGCAGCTCTGCTGCTGACACAAAGCACAGCCTTAGGCAACTCACCTGGTCTGCTTCCCCTCCTCCTCAGCAAACTGCTCCTGTTTACTAGCATTGGTGGAGAAGGGAAGTCTTTTTTCGTAATAAATGATGAAGTCATCACAAAGCACAAGAAACAGTACTAGGCACAAGCCTCCGAAGATGGGCATCATGGCTAATCACTACTTACATCCTTCTTTTAGAAAACCAAATCACAGTATCAGCATAATTCAGAAGAAAGGACCATTCCCATTGGAAAATTTGCCATCAACATGAAGCAAGCATCACTTAAGAAACACCATTCTTCAAGGACTGGCAGGAATCATCTTTTTGAGAAGGAGACCATAAAAGATCTGCCTCTGAAAAATATACCTAAATTTGGAAAAACTCATTGCCTAAAATTGAGGTCAGGGTCACTCCGAGAGTTCATGTCCTGTTACACCCCACATAAGGGCTAAGACTCACACATAGGCTGGGCAATGGCTATAACTGGGAACTGCTGAATGCTGAACGCTTGAAAATTTGACTCAATATACAGTATTATCTGAAGCGCTAAATCACTTCTGATTCACTCAGTTTAAAGCGTTTATGCAGACTGTTGCCTGTTATATACAACATCAGTACATTCCATGGAAGAATGTTGTTTTGCCAAATACAATACCTTCTTGCGAAAAACTCTTACCCAGCAGCGGCAGAACAGAAACGAACAAACAAGGTGCTGGAGACAAGGATTAATGTATGTACTGCAGCTTCATTTCTAGTCAAAATTGATTGAGTTTTGCCAGACAGAAAATTGAAGTTCAGCTGTATTATTTTCCACAAAAACTGTAACTTAAGGGACAGAATCCTTCCTCTGAGTAAGGATAACTAGCCTGAGTATTGGCAGTAGCCACTTTAAATGCCACATCTTCTATAAGGTATAATGATTCTTGTCCCAGTCCCTCTCCCAAGACATGAGGCTTCTTCCATGCGTGTTTTTACGGTCTTCTCCCATAGAAATTTGGCAGAATTCTCCCTCAGAGAAAAGACCATCAACAGACATTCAAATTCACATTTTTTGACAGAAAGTTTTCTATAACAGGCTTTCAAAGTTTGGGATTTTTTTCAACTATTTTAGTCAATGATCTGCAGCTTTTTCCTCTTTTAGGTTTAAAGTCCATATTCATTTTTCCAATAAGTAGTTTTACTTAACTTCTGGTGGTGCTCTTTCATCCATTTTTTCTAGCCTAGTCTCCAGGTCAATTGTAAGCCCTTCGCTGTATATTTTAGAAAGCAGAGGGATTTTCTTGCTTTCATAGAATATCCTCTGTGAGCAGCAACAAGTGCAGCCAAACTGTCCATGATTCCTAGTTTTTGTTTTTCGCCTTTCTGAAGCATTTAGCTCTATTTCTAGTTGTACTGGCTTCTCAATATTCAGCCAAAGGGATCAAAAACAGTAAGAGGTAAGAGCTTGTGTTCCTACGCAGTTCCTCCCTCAGACCTCACTTCCAAGTCAAATGGGTTTTACCATACCTCAGACATTTTTCTACTACACCTGAGTTTGCAGTGTGAGTCCAGGAGAGAGCAGGTGTGATGGCCATTTGGTAAATAAAACAGATTTAAGCCAGAAACCTCTAGAGTTAGAAACAAGTTGCTACTGAGTGAACAAAGGCATTCTCTGTCACCCTAATGGATTTTTATTCTCTGCAGATTAGCAAGGGAACCCTCAAACAGGTTACAGCAACAAATCCCCCCCAAATATTTTTGCTGTGGCTGTGAGGAAAAAGGCTTAAGAAAAGGCCATATTAATCCCATTTACCTGCAATTCTTCAGAAGACCTTGGTAACCCCAGTAAGAATCTTGAGTGTTGATATTTTTCTAATGCTGTGACAACCAGACTGAGCTCAAAGCAAAAAACTTTTCCATAGTTCCTAGTACAGAAAGCTCCTAGTTCCTAGAGTTGCACTTGCCCTCCCCAGAAGCTTCTTAGGAGCTTGCTCATACTATGGTAATGCCGGTCACCAAGCTTGGGGAGCAGCCACTGATGAAGGTCCCAGCAACCCTAAAGGCAAGGACTACAAGGAATAGGCCACAGGGATCTCTGCTACTAGGATATCATGATGAGGTTACTAGAACAACAGACTGAACACAAAATGTTACAGAAAGCCTATGTGCAACACACAGTAATCACATCATAAGTGACTAGCGATATCCCAAATACACAATCAAACTTGTATCCCAAAGATTCCATCCATGCCAAGGCTGAGCTAAAAAGCTTGGTCTTAATTTCGGCATTGTAAGATCTCATTATTTTACCTTGAGTTGCACAATATTTGATATTTCCCGCTTGTGAAGGCATGTGATTTGACAATAGTCCTTAATTCTTAGTTAGGGACTTGCCTGTCTCAGAAGTTTTCTCATCACTTTTGACTTTCCAAGGCACATGCACATCATAGGAAAAAGTAACGGATCTCTAAAGACGGAACAAAAGACTCTAAAGGTAAAAAGACAGCAACATTTGCAGCAATGCAAAAACCTTGCCTTGCCCAAAGGAAATAAAATGGAGTCAAAACTTGCCTAGACTCAGAGCAGAGTGTGCGCCTATTCTTAAGTGCCTGCTGTTTAAATTAATTTTGCTGCCTTCCTGGAATTGTGGAAATAAGAGGAAACTGCCTTTTGGGACTTGCCCTTCACAAATTAGCTAGCTATTTTGCAGCACTTGCATCCTTCAGCAACATGACAGAAATGTTAGACAAGTTTACAGCTGGTTCTCAAAATCTCATTGAACACACTCTCCATTGAAGAAGGAGGGCAGTCTCATCACACTCACAGGGTTCACATCCTACAGGGCAAAAAGAGACTATGTGACCTTCTTGCTAATGCAGCAATTGTGAAGTTTCTGTAAGGCTACCTAACATCAAAGTACTGAAGATGTTAAAGGCTCTATTGCTGGAAGGATGATACAGACTTAAGTCCAAGTTAGAGGGTTGCTGAGACACTGTGGAACCAGAGGTGCTACACCCTTTTTTCAAAGTGTACATTTTATTTCTGCAGCAGCTCCTAGCAGGAACCTAGCTAAAGAGCATGCAAAAGAGAGCTGAATGGTGCAGTCTGTGCAGTGCAGTAACCGTACAAGCTAGGAGAAGCAGCATTTGATCAACATATTACCCAGCCTCCACGATCCATTATTTCGTTTCCTTATATTCAGACTATGGTCAAACTCTTATATAATGAAGTCCAGGGGTCTCTCTATAGTCTCCCATTTCACAGTCAGGGAGGTCCTTTCAATCTCTCGTGTGAACTGAGTTCCAAGGAGGGTGTCAGCATTTGCTAAAATGTTTGGCTTAGTCATCACCTACTGCTTTTTGCTTGCATGAAAGAAATGAGGAGAAAGGAGGCTGGGGGGACAAAAACAAATCAGAATAGGAAGCAATAGGAGAACAACAGAAAGATGATCATCAAGCAGCTTTAGCAGGAAAATATTTCAGGGGAGGGAACACCTGATGCATGTGACTCAGTGAAACAAGTTCTGTGAGTATTTTTTTAACTGTATTTAAGATCAAGGAGAGAAAAGAAGATGCTGAAAAGCTGACTGTTAATGGACTCGCACCGTTTCCCATAGTACAGCCTGCATACAGTCTTCTACACTGGATGGGTTTGGGGCCAAACCTCTGGAACACTTGATACCAAAGTCCTAATTCGGACAACTTGATCACTCTGCCTTGTAAGAGGCTGGAGTCTTTTCCAAGGCTGCTCCGAAAAGGGTTGTTGCACAACATAGTCGTAAGTGCAGAGGGCAGCATTTTCAACTGACAAATTATCCTGCCCAGTCCTGATGAAAGGTATGTTGTCAGTTCTAATAGAGATTACAACAGTAAGTCTTTTTAAAAACAGTGAAGATCTATCTATTGTTAGATATGATCATAAAGAAATACTGCAAATATTTTCCACGTGCCTGTAATAAAAAGAAATGCAACTTGCTAACTTACTAATTTCATTTATATCTATCTTTCTCTGAATGCCTTAATCAGATGATCAATGCTTGTACTTACTCTTGGATTTATTAAACTGGACCATTTGGCTATAACTGCTTTCCTGTTGAAAGATTTAAATAAGGGAAAAAAACTAAAACAGTCTCACATGAGAGAAACTGTATGAAGTTTAGTGACAGAAACTGTATTCTACAGTTAAATAAAAACCAAGAGAATCAGCAATAGCTCCTATCTCCATGAGTTCCCATGTGTTGAGTCAAACCCTGATTTTGTTAAAGCCCTTAGGAAACACTAGATACTTACGACTTTTCCTTTTAAGTGAATATGCAAGATCCCACACAACTGGGAGTTACAGAGAGGCAGGTACTCTGAAAATGCCAGATCATAAAATCCAAGTTTTTACTATTTACCACAGTGTTTCAGAGTATCAGAGTGTAAAAAACAGGCAAAATGAAATTTTATTTTGCATTCAAGGTTCTGTTATTATTTTATGGTAATTGACTGTTTATATTTTTCTTTTTTTTAAATGAATACCACGCTGAACAGAATAGAGTGTCACACTGACCCTCAAAGCCATTTTGCACACTCTACCAAAAAGCAAAAAAAGGTTATTATTTAGTAATCAAAAACTTGTTATCATAAAATCCTGCCTAAAAACCTTCACACAGCTCAACATACTCAGAGACCAGAAAAAAATCTGAAAAAAAGAGATTATGGAAAAGAAGCATTAGTATTTGCAATCAGGAACAGAGGCAGTGCTCAAAATCATCTTACTGATGAATGTCTAATAGAAAGGCACAGATTCATAATTCAGTAGAAAAGCCCATATTAGATCTCTTTTATGGGCCCATAAAATAGTATATGACCAATTTTCTCAATTCCAATAGCTCCATCTTGAACATTTTTTAGAACATTTAGCTACTCATTAATGTTATGGATAAAGTTCTGTAACAGCTCTAGGTTACAAAAGGGCTTATTACATTTTGACATCCTTTTTCCTGACATCAAGAAATTCTTGTAACTTGAGATATACTCCTGATTCATTCCTCAACAGTAACATTTTTGTGAAACACCAACATTTGAGCTGCTGAGCATACCAGGCTGCATCATCTTCTCATTAGATTTTCAAATATATTTTCTCCAAGCTGGGTCTAATGCTTAGCAAAATCTTCTCCCTCTCTCTTGAGTGCATTAGTATCTTCCACAAAATGTCTATTGTAGGATAGCTGGTATAAAAAAAGGGGGAAAAAAGGCAACCCCTCTCCCGAGAATGGTATGCTAAGTAAATTGCACACTGTATTGACCCACAGTGTCTCACTTGTTCTCTCATCTCTTCAGTCGTTTTACTTATATTTCTTTTACAATTAAATTGTAAGTTCTCTGGAACCAGGACCATCTTTTGCTGTTTTTACACTGCTTTACATACAATGGTCCTGAACAATGGACCATGAACACTATGGTCATAAAAATTAGCATTTATTGTAACCAATGGGAATTTTTCTATGAACTTCAGCAAAGTCAGGCTTTCAGCCTCTCTGCCCTTCTGTCTGAATATCCCACTGGTGAGGCAGTTAATTCCCCTCATCCCTCCCCACTGGAATTTTATATTCGAAGAAAGAAATACAGATTTTCATAATAAGAATATGCAAATGAGAAGCTTTGCTTCAGTCTGGTCAGATTTCTTGGGCCTCCTTTATTGTGGCAGCCTGTATTTATCTATGTTTTTTGGAAAGTGCAAAGCTGCAAAACCTCACTGCAGAACTATGGTAATAAAAACAAATAATGTGGCAATGAGACAGCAATTTTGGCAACAATTTCTCCTGCCCTGTTAAGTGCAGAATTAAGCCTTTTGTGCTGCAAGTGGGACATGATTTCAAATGGGCAGATGGCACAGAACCGAAATTCTTCTTTCCTGCTTGACAAATTGTTTGCTTATGTAGGCACAAGACATATGCTAGAAGCTCTTTAACAGCAGCGTTGAACAACCTTCTGCTGCTCATCAAAGGCTGTGCGAGGCTGCATTCCCCACTGGGAAAAAAGAATTTTAATGTATTATTTAGTAGAAGGAATATGAACATTTCAAGGTATTTAAGCTTTGATCCTGCAAAAAGATTTACCTACAAAGAAGCCCACTGACTTTAGGAGGGCTTTTGGTATTCAGACATACTGAGGTGCACTTACACTTTCAACTTGCAAAGTTTTTTTACTCATTGTGGTTGAATGCATCCAGATTGTCTGATAATTTCTTTCCGTACTATTTTCAGTTAAGCTCTGTATATAATCTAAGACTGTCCTAGCAGAAACCAATATAACAAATGAATCTACAGGTCTCTTCTCCATCTAGGAGCTACTCAAATTCATTTCAGCTCTCACAAACCTGATGAACGTCATAATTATATACCATACACCTTTTTTTTAGTGAGGCAGTCAATATTTATAAAAATGCTGAATTAGCATTCAGATTAGTCTCATGTAAGAACAAGGAAATGTTTCCACAAATTAATATATCAAATGATCTAATACCTGCACTTTCAGTGATAGAAGCATCATAGGATTTCACTTAGGAAATTTAATAAAAGCATAAAAGACTCTCTTTCTCTGAATTTAGGCTTATGTGCCTAAATGAATCTTTAACAGAACTGCTACTGTGGTTAAAATTAGGCACATATACCACTACAAGCTGTTTACGTATTTAGTAAGTTGTTGATATGTGTTTATTTTGGGAGGGAATTCTAGATTACACAGTTCAGAAGACAGAGAAGAACTGGATGAAAAATGAGTTTATATCTTCTTTGTTTGCTCACTTTAATTAGTGAACAAGTAAGTCGAGCTATACAGAATTTAGCCTATGACTGACAGCAAATGGTTGAAACACACCTGTTTAAAAACCTTTGAAATTTCAAAAAAAAAAGTTCTTCTATTGAAACCTGAATTCATATCATTACTGAAAATAATCTTAGCGAGTGCAGAGTTTAATTAAAAATACATGGCTACCATACTAGTCACTGGCACCACTGAACAATCAGTGAGACCTGGAGCAAGAAAACTCTCATTATCTTCAACATAAGTCAGACTTACAAAGACTCACCTAATCTTCGAACCACTTGTGATTTTATGTTGTGAACAGAAAGAGACTTTTATCAGTTGCTCCCAACAGTGCTGAGATACGTAGTTCACTAAGAACCAACTGTTGAGGAGCAGCTAACTGTGTTTGGCTGAATCCAAGTTTATGTCTGAAATGTAAGTAGTTTATATGGAAACCGACCCTTAGAAAAGGGTAAACTTTTAAGAGGGCTTGGTAAACAGCAAAATGTAGTCTATCTGATCAGACATAGCCACAAACCTGAGAATTTAAACTTTTGACAGTTTGTGATATAAAGCATGGAAGTCTATGTAGAAGAAAAGTTTAAACCCCTCTCTGGAAGTCCCAAGTTAACATCCTACCCTGTGGCCCAGGGGAGAAGACCCCTTATCTTCATTACACCCCATCAAGATGGGAGAACTGAGATGTACATGTACCTCATTAAGTCAATAAGAAAAGATTATAAAAAAGAATTGCTTTTGCACTTTAGAGGGATATTAGAAAACCTTGCACCAAAGAAGGCTGGCAGAGAAAAAAGCTAATCCAGAAATACACATATTTTCTTCGTTTTCTCAAGCCAAAAAGTAACAGCATATTTCCTGATGCAGCTCCTACTCAGCACAAGCGTCAGTATGGATCCTTTTCAAAAAGGTTGTTTCTGAGTCCAATAAACACGAAAATGACAATTTACATCATGCCAGCAGAACAGTGCATTATATATTCTCTTAAATGTAGACATTGCATAAATTCTGGAAAACATAATAATGGAGTTCTCTGTGCACTGCTGTGAAATGTGAGAACGGCAATAGTGAAGTGTTACATTTCTGTTGTGCAGTGGTTAAGTGAATGCTTATAAAATAAAACCCTACGGTTACAAGCATCACATGTCTGCATATGAGCTTGCAGTTCTTCATGAGGTTTCTAGCCTGAAGCTTGTGATAAACTGTGCCTCTGATGCCATTTTAGCCATAAATATGAATGTTTTTATTAAATTGTTTGTGTTACTCCCTTCCACATTTGTTGAAATGCTGTTATGGACTCATGTACTCATAGCAATGGAAGGTCTTAAGGTTCTATTCTATAACGTTTTTAATGCTTCTGCTGTCAACATAATTTTATTACCACACTTGCATACCTGTGCAGCATTCATTGCTGGATTAGGGCATACTGTAGGGCAATAAATTCAGATACGTTTCTTGAACAGAAGTTCAGGGTTTTTTTACTAGTTCCCTCTTCTCTATTTTGTTATTTCTTCAAAACACAAAAATACCCTCCCCCACAAATATCCCAAGCTTCCTCCTCAGAGGGAAAATGTTTGGAAACAAAGCAAGTATAATCAGACATTTTTAGGGCACAATTCTTCTCGTCCTAAAGTAGACATCTGAAATAGATGGATTGCTCTGCCTATTTCTCTCCACTGACTGTAAAGGAAACATAGATGAACGGCTCAGACATCCATACTCACATGTTCTGCACTGAAAGATAGATCAGATGAATCCTACATTGCACATACAGTAATTCCACTTGAGATAGCTAACTCCACAGCAAGAAGTACCTGGAGCTTAGCAAGTGCTTAGAACACATAGAAAGACCGAGTGGAGAGCAACCTGCCATGCAAATTTATCCATTTTCTAAAAACAAGCCCTTTGGGATTCTGAAAACTTTACGCTGGATAGAGAACACCTGTCTTGGTTTAGGCAGAGGACATGGAACATGTCTTAAATTGCAGTGAAGTCTGAGATTATTTTGATTATTAATCACTTGCTAAGTGCCACAGGCATATGCGACTACTCCCCATCCCTGAAGGATTTACAATCTGATGTAGTCCTGCTGAAGTTTTGGGGAAGTTTTCCATTAATTACCATAGGATTTTAGGGGGGGTCACCAACAAAAACATCCAAGACATGTTTAGAAACCACTTTTGTACTTTTATTATGCTAACATGTACAAATAACCCATGGCTGTGACTTAGCATTAAGTAATTTAATCCATACTATATGTAGTCTTTCCAAACTTTTATTTGATTTCACTGGGTATAGCACAGGTTTAGAAATAAGATTTATAAAACAACTTAAAAACAGAAAAGCGAAAAAATCTAGAAAGAAGGGGGCTGTATCCCAAAACAGTCTGTGTGGCCTTTGCTTATCAGAGAAGGTACTGCAGATACAGACATGCAGGCCGCCCAAAGCATTTTTGAATAGCATGTTCCTGTAAATGCATTTAAAAATATACATAAAAAAAGCCACTCAGAATGATTCTCTTCCACAATAAAAATAATTTTGCACACAAGGGGAAAAAAGTATTCATGACCAGTTTTATTGCTAATTGTTAAGCATCCAGCTGTTTATCTTTACTGCTTTTTGTTTAAGATCTAGTTAACTGCCTGTTTCACAAATGAGGGGGTGGATTGGATTCAAGTGAATATTTTTTTAATGTCTTGACACAGGCCACTGGTGAGCTCTCTCATTTTTTAAACCTGCATCTATTACTTTCCACTAGATAATCTTCACAGAAAGAGGAACTTCCTTATAATTCAAAGGGTTTCTTCCATTTACTCTGTATTATGTTATTCTACATGGCAAGAACAGAAGATATTTGTTCCCTAAGTAAGCCAGTTTGAGTCGTACATTCCAATTCATGAGGCAATTATGGCTAAGTTAAGAGGAAGTTAATAGCAATGTTATATTTGGTGTGTCTCCAAGCACGCTTTCACAGTTTTGATAGCTGACAGAGAGATGGTCATTTTACGCAAAAGAAAATCCACTTACCACTTAAGTTACTTTGCCAGATTTTTCACACTGTCTTCAGCAATAACCAAACACATAAACCAATCCCATTACTGAACAATAAACCTCGATTAAATGCATGTATTTAGTATCTTCATTCCCCAACAGAAAGCACATTGTTAGTGTACTGTACATGCATATTAGACAATATCTCATACTATGTGACAAGTATCATGGCAACTCTCTCAAGTAAAGCAGCAGGGAGGGCAGTACTTCTCACTGACACCTGGTCCTGCACTTGCTTGCTCATCTCTAGCCCTGCAGCCAGCATGCTACCCAGCCAAATAGGTGGAACAGTTGCGGAGCAAATGCTTCCTGGAAAATCTTTCCTTCAAGACAGACTATAACTGCACCATTTTCAGTAAAATAGTGTGGCTTTTGAATTAGTTACGTAGGGGGATTGGAAAGCTTTGTTAGTTATGTAGTTTCAACACCTGAAAGAGTTGTAAGGCAACAACAGTCCAAAGCACTGGTTCCAGAGTCATTTTTATTAGGACGAAATCTCTTACTGGAATGAATCATTACATATGGTTGCCTTTACTGCTCCTACTGATCCTCTTTCCCATGCACTCACTGACCTTTCTGACTTTCCGAATAAATCTAATAGTGGAGCTATCCAAAGATATCCTTGGAAACTCGCAATCTAGTGACACAAAAGGGATATGTTTCCAAATGTTGCAAGCCAGTTATCCCCAAGGATATTTCCTATGGCAGGCCTGGCAAGTATGGAAGCTGCTATAGTCTTATTTTATGCTCAAAAAATGTCTAAGAAGTGAAGGAAGTGCTGCCAAAAATATGCCCTCAAATGTTAGTGGATGACAGAGTTAATCATAAGTTCTTAGGCTGGTGAAAAAACAGCTGAGGTTCTATTGCTCAATGTAGTAGCTAGTATGCAGATTGCGTTGATCAGGAGAAAGTTTAAAAACACCCCTGAGGACATTCCAACGTCCACCTAGATACAGACTCCTGGTCACTAACAGAACTAAGCTTGACACACAAGACCTGAGACTCTCTCTCTCATTTTCTACATAACTCTAACTTTAGAGGAAGTTCATTTTAACAGCTGACATGTATACACTCAATACAAATTGATTTTGCTCTTCTAATTCTAAGTTTCTGAATTTGCTTTAAACATGAAATTTGGCATAATCAGTTCATGGGGAGATGAAGGGAAACCGAGGCACATAGCAGCTATGCGACTTGTCATCGTGTCGGAGAGAAACCATGGCCAACTGTTCTAAGCCACCAGCTACCCAAGTAATTAATTACAATGCAGAAAAAATACCCAGGATTTTAATTTAAACTGATTTATTATGGAAAGTTATTTTTTGAGGTTAACATCAGAAGACTGGACACCTTTTAACACCAACAGGGCAAAAGATGTCAAACAAACTTACAGTAAAATGTTGCAAGTTTAATCATTTGCACTGAAAAGTGATGCAATCCATGATGTCTAATCTTTTCAGGCAACTTCAGAAAACAGCCCTGCAATGATACACAGCGTTTGTCTCTGAGTTCCTGTCCTGCAGAGGAGCACACCAGAGCCAGGAGTATTAAATAATTCCTGAAAACATGTCACAAAGGATTGAGTTTTTGAGCAAGCACATTTGTGTAATTTGCAAGAAAAGGAAGAGGATGAATCATTTTCTGAATATAAATGAAGCTGAAGCTTTCCTAGATTTCCACTTCTAATAAAACTGGTTTGTGTTGGGGCAGTCTAGGTTCTGCTGGACTGTCCCATATGGCAGTTATCCTTCCCAGGTGTTCACCGTTCAGCCAATATGCCTTTTTTTGTCCCAAGGTTACCTCTGTTCAGAGTTGGTGTCCTCTCATTGTGATAGGGAAATTATTAACAATTAGAGAATATTGTATAACTATGGATATAGAATGCATTATTTCTATTCAGTGACTGAAGACAATGACATTCAAAATGCATCCTTCACACAGAGTGTCCACTGTAACAAAACTGACAAAAAAGTCTGCATTTGGATACAGTATTCCCCCCTGAATATAATTTAAATTGCTTTGTTGTAGATAAGGGATCTCATACATTATCTCAGACTGGAGACACTTGGGACAAAAAAAACCCCTTATTTTTAGTTATATTGTCTTAACAATTGAAGTGATTTTGGTTTGCAGTTTACTGGCAATGATGGAGTCAGCAATATCATAAACCTGTTCTAATCACTGGTGTTTATTCAAAACCTGACAGCTCCCGATCCATTCACACACTTCCATTAAAGGAATCATCTTCTAATAGATGTGGCCTTTTACTAGAAGACCTTTAAACTCAAACACTACAAGTGAAATTGCCTCTGAGTAGCAGCTTTTCCTTGACTTTTTCATTGCCATATTGATGATTAATTAGTTTTCCTATTTCAACATCATTATGATGATCATTATAAGCTAGATTGCAAAAGGATCATTAATTCTTGGGGGAGAGGAAGCAATGAACAGTCTGAATCTGGCTTGTACGCCACCAGCTGCACAACATGGAACCTGTCAAGCTTTCCACAGGTCTTTGCACAGTCAGTACAAAGTCAAGGAAAGACAGCAATTTGGGGGCAGCCGAAAACATCCTCCCTGAGGTACTACTGATTTGGGAATGCTTAAACTGTTGGACTATTCTGAGTTTTAACTCCCTGAAAATACAGCCCTTGAGCAAATGAAGATCAAACACCAAGGCATAAAAAGATAAAAATCAATATTTGTTTCAGGAAACATCAGCCCATGTGATCTCTACAGAAAGCAGTTCTGCTATATTTGC